>NC_141461.1:56430000-57680000 GCF_015680905.1 Coptis chinensis | reverse complement strand
GAATTCAATTAGTAAAATTATTTAGTTTCATACATTGTTTTAGATTAATTCTTTGAATCACAGTTCTTCATTGATTAGATAAATAAAATAGTTATTTCTTGTTCATTTTGATTTTGTCATTTAAAATTATTAGATCTAATTTCAGTGGTTGTTATTCAATTCTTAGTTATTAATTTAGAATTCAATTATTGTCTAGTTAAATTTAATAAAGTTATAATCTTTATATTACGTCTAGTTTTAATTCACATCGTAGTATAATTCCCACCATTGCTCTCATTAGACTTTGAATAGATTAGTCAATCTAGGAAACTTGAATGCTAAAGAACTAAGAGTGGAACGAACTTTTTACTCCACTCTATTTCGTTAGAATTGAGAGTATAGAAATCTTTGATAGCAACGCGTAATTAAGTTTAGTTTCACTTCTGTTTTGAGTTTCATAGTTCATTACCTAGGTAAATTATTCAATTTTATGTTTATCAATAGGTGTTTGTTGAACAGAAATAGCCTCTACCTTTTTAGTCAGAGATTCGATTAAATTTTTAAGTTTCGGATCGGGTTTCATCTCAAACATACCGCCGGCCTTTACTGTTGTAGAAGAACTAGCGTTGCGGGAGATATCGTTACTACCCCCCCCAGTTATTATTACGTTTAGTTTGATCTTCTAAAAATTTATAAGCCTCTGAGGCTCCCTTACTTAGGAAACTACCCCAATTCATTATGTCAAGCACCTCTTTGTGGTGGTGTAACAGTCCCTTGGAAAAGGCACGAACTAGCGTGTCTTTTTGAGGTTATGGTGTGCACATTCTATAAATAGATTGGTGAAACGATTCCAAGCCTCTGAAAATGATTCATGAGGATTCTGTCGAAAGAAATGAATCTTGGAAAGCATCTCATCGGTCTTCAGTGGTGGGTAAAAATGTTCCATAATAGTTAACCAAGACGCCGCCTTATCGACTAAAGTGAAGGGAAATACCCTTAGTTTAATTTGTTCAGCACCAATTATAGGATGGTGGAATGTAGTAAGGACTTGGTCAATCCTATGCATGTGCTGATAAGGCTTTTCATGGTCTAACCCATGAAAAATGGGTAACAAATTAAATATATTTGGGGGGATTCGGAAATCCCCCACTGGGTCTGATAGAACGATGCAAGATTTAGCGCTATCGTTCAAGGCTTTGTAAAAGTCAGAGAGAGGAGACTCTCTTTCTTCAGCCATTACTTCAGGTGGTGTGTGTGGTATAATAGTTAGAGGTGTAGTGAGTGGTATACTAGAAGGCGTGTTTGTTGATTTTGCCGATTGATTACGTTAGGCATTTTTCTTCAGCCTGACCTTAATCTCATGCAAGGCTAAGCCAATCTTAATGAACACAACAATACTCCAAACAATCTTGATATGCTAGTATGAACCTCTAACAGGAGATACGAGGTGTGGAAGAAAAGAGTACCTGAATGCCTCCTTGCTTCGCTTATAAATAGCATCTTGTTTACGCGTGCTCAATGTGTATAACAAGTTAAAACACTGAAATCTATGAAGAAATGGAAATTTGAAACAAACCTGTGGAAATCGGGCAGTTTCAGCAGAGGGTGCAGGTAGCGCTCAGAATAGGCCTAAGTAAGGAGCAAGTAGCGCTCAGGTTCGAGCTGGAATTCCAGGCTCTTGGGCGCAGATCCCGCTCCAATTTAGCCTTAGTGGGGGCTCATGAAGCACTCAGGAAAAACCTCGAGGTCCAGGCGCTTCATAGCGGGGGGCGTTTAGTTTAATTTGTTCAGCACCAACCGTAGGATGGTGGAGTGTAGTAAGGACTTGGTCAATCCTACGCATGTGTTGATAAGGTTTTTCATGGTCTAACCCATAAAAAATGGGTAACAAATTAAATATATTTAGGGGGATTCAGAAATCCCCCACTGGGTCTGATAAAACGATGCAAGATTTAGCGCTATCGTTCAAGGCTTTGTAAAAGTCAGAGAGAGGAGACTCTCTTTCTTCACCCATTACTTCAGGTGGTGTGTGTGGTATATTAGTTAGAGGTGTAGTGAGTGGTATACTAGAAAGGCGTGTTTGTTGACATTGCTGGTTGATTATGTTAGGCATTTTTCTTCAGCCTGACCTTAATCTCATGCAAGGCTAACCCAATCTTAACGAACACAACAATACTCCAAACAATCTTGATATGCTAGTATGAACCTCTAACAGGAGATACGAGTGTGGAAGAAAAGAGTACCTGAATGCCTCCTTGCTTCGCTTATAAATATCATCTTGTTTATGCATGCTCAGTGTGTATAACAAGTTAAAACACTGAAAACTATGAAGAAATGGAAATTTGAAACAAACCTGTGGAAATCGGGCAGTTTCAGCAGAGGGCGCAGGTAGCACTCAGAATAGGCCTAAGTAAGGTGCAGGTAGCCGAGTTCGAAGCCGAGTTCCGTGCTCTTGGCTTCGGGTCCCGCTCAATTTAGCCTTTAGTGGGGCATGTGTGGCCGGGAAAAACCTCGAGGTCTAGGCGCTTCAGCTCGGGGGCTGATAAGAGCCCAAAACTGTAGTTTTAACCACATGAATGATCATACTTTTAGACCAATTATGTGAGTAATAATTAAGAGTTAATCTCGATTACGTGTTTTATCGCGCTTCGGGCTTGAAGTCAATTATGTGCAGAAATGTGCCACTTTGATGAGATAAAGGAGCAATGGTTGGTTGCTAAGGAGTTCTGTGATTAAAGGCCAAGATTCAAGAAGACAAAGCCTTTCTAAAGCCACGTCAAAGCTGAAAAGTCAAAGTCAACGCGGGCAGAAACAGCACACAAAGTCACCAGAACTTCCAAAGGCCGTATCTTTGGACTCAGACCTCGGAATTGGATCTACCTTATGTCAAAATGACTGGCTCGGAAAGAGCTTTCCAATGGTCTAAGCCTTGGCCCAATCAAAGGAGCAAAAGTGGACGAAAAGTCTATCGAAGCCAACTGCAGCTGAAAAGGCCTTTCTGGACTGAAAGAATTGGGTTTTGGGCCTGATTCTCTGGCCCAAAATATGGCTCCAAGCCCATGCACGATTTTTGGATCCGAAACATATAAAAACAAAATCTTAGCTCTTTGTTAATGGTAGCTAGTTAGACCTAAAAATATAGATAATTATAGATCTAGTTTTCATTAAATAAAATTAAGTTTAGTTCATTTCAATTCTTGTTTTAGATTAATCTTTAGAATCATTGTTCTTCATTAGTTTGATAAATAAAATAGCTAGTTTGTCAATTTCGATTTTTGTTTTTCAATTTATAGATCTAATTTTAATTCTTGTTGAGTATCATTTCTGAGTTGTTAAATTAGATTGAAGTATTGTTAGTTAAATTAGCCAAGTTAGAATTTTGGTATGATGTTTAGTTATAATTCAATGAGAAATAATGGTTTGATGAATCAAGGCTAAAACCTCCATTAGAGGGGTTGATGAAGCCTTGATAAAAACTTAGTTGTATAGTGTAGAGTCGTTGTAGAGTCTATTCCATTCTAGAAGGTCGTGTTTTGCCATGAGAATGGGTGGACGACCTCACATGCTAGTTATAATTGGCAGAAATGTCATGCTAATTAGGGATTAGAACGAGCAATTCTTACCGTAAGAATGTAAGAATTGGATTACAACAGTCTATGCTAGGTGATTAAGTTGGATTCGAGGTGGATTCACTTCCCCTCTAATTCTTTATCTAGATTCACATTTCAGTATTCTGTAGCATTCCGTTATTCGTAACTTGTCAATTGAATCCACCCCGTAGTATGGAATTCCCCTCATAAATCTCTCACTAGACATAAGACTGATTAGTTAAGTAAGAAATCGTTCCATGCTAAAGAACTAGGAGTGGAACGAATTTGTTACTCCACTCTATTTCAATAGAATTGAGAGTAGAAAACTTGATAGCAAATAGTAAAAATAAGTTTTAGTTTACTTACGTTTTGAGTTTCATCGTTCATTTCGTAGGTAAACTTTATTTTTTTACGTTTATCAAATGGCGCTGCTGCCATCTTAGTTCCATTTAGCATTGTTTTCTTACTATAATTAGTCATTTTTAAGTCCCATTAAACGCACCCACCCTTGTTTGATTCATATTGTGCTTGTTCGTTTTAGCATTGAATAGTTCCTCGAAAAATTGCACGGAGCGCACCTGCGCTAAAGTTACTGGAAACTGAGCGCGACCCGCACCCAAATCGAGTGCGACCCGCGCTCAAACACTGGAACTTGAAGTTTACACTGAGCGCACCTGCGCCCAAAGTGAGCGCACCCGCGCCCTAAGCTGAATTTTTTCAGATTTCCACAGGTTTGTTTCGAACTTCGATTTTTTAAGTTTTTCAGTGTTCTAACTTGTTATATAAACTGAACACGCGTAAACAAGATGCTATTCATAAGTGAAGCAAGGACGCAATCAGGTATTCCCTTCTTCCATACCTCGCATCTCCAGTTAGAGGTTTATACTAATATATCAAGATTGTTTGGAGTGTTGTCGTGTTTAGACTTAGACTTGCATGAGATTAAGGTCCAGGTCGAGGAGAAAAACACCGAACGTAATTAACCGTCAACGTCAACAAACAAGTCTATCGAGTATACCAATCACTACACACCTCTAGCTACTATCCCACCCACCACACCTGACATATTGGCTGAAGAAAGAGAGACTCCTCTCTCCGACTTTTACAAAGCCTTGAGCGATAGCCCTAAATCTTGCATCGTTCTAGCAGACCCAGTGGGGAATTTTTGAATCCCCCCAAACATATTTAATTTGTTACCCGTTTTTCATGGTTTAGACCATGAAAAACCTTATCAGCACATGCGTAGGATTGAACAAGTCCTTACAACATTCCATCATCCTACGGTTAATGCGGAATAAATTAAACTGATGGTATTTCCCTTCACCTTAGCCGATAAGGCAGCGTCTTGGTTAACTGCCCAAGCTCCTAACTCTGTGGACTCGTGGGCTAAACTTGTGCAGCTGTTTATGGAACATTTTTACCCACCCCTAAAGACGGATGAGATGCTTTCCAAGATTCATTTTTTTCTACAGAATCCTCATTAATCATTTTCTGAGGCTTGGAATCGTTTCACCGATCTACTTATAGAGTGTCCACACCATAACCTAGCAAAGGACTTCTACAGCACCATAAAGAAGTCCTTGACATAATGAATGGGGGTAGTTTCCTAAGTAAAGGAGCCTTGGAGGTTTACAAATTTTTAGAAGATCAAACTAAACGCAATAATAATTGGGGGGGGTAGTGATGATATCCCCCGCTCTGCTAGTTCTTCTTTAACAGTTAAGGCCGCCGGAATGTTTGAGATGAAACCCGATCCAGAACTTAAAAATTTAATCGAATCTCTAACTAAAAAGGTTGAGGCTATTTTTGTTGAACAAAAGCCTATCCCCGTCATGAATGTAAACTCCAACCCATGTAATTTCTGTTTGAGTCCTGAGCACCCTGACTCCTATTGTCCTCTCACCTATGAACAACAACAATCATAGCAAGATAATGCTTGCTCCATTAATAGCTATCCTATTCCTAATGCCCCATGGAGACAACATCCCAACTTTAGTTGGCGAAACAATCAACAAGTTACACCTCCAGGGTTTAATAACCAAAATGTTAGGCAAGCAAACAATTATAACCAAGCGCCACCTAGGCAAGGACAAGGACAAGGTTAAAGGAATTATAATAATTATAACAACCAAGCGCAACCACGACAAGGTCAAACACAAGGTCAGGGTAATTATATTAGTTATAATACCAATAGAGGTATCGTTCCGGTTAACAATAATAACTATCACACCCCGCCCATAAATAATCAACGTGAGATAGTTCCAGTCGCACCACCTATGACTACTACACCTACACAACCGGATCGTATCGATGCCTTTATACAGGTTACCCAACAACTTTTCCAAACAATGACTCAATCAAACCAACAGATCTTACAATCCATAAATCAGGGCATATAACAATTAGCCTAAGAGAAAGCCCAACCAAAAGGCGTGTTTCCAGGACAAGCGATTCCAAACCCTAAAATAGCAAACACAGCCTTTGAGGTAAACGGTAATACTAGTATGGAAACTACAATCGTAGGTGACCTAAATGCCATCACCACTCTCCGTTCTGGAAGAGTGGTTGATAACAAAGTAACTATGCCTATAGTTACCCTATCAGTACTCCCTACACCGGATATCGAACTAGATACCGAAATAGAAACTAAAGAGCCTACCACTGTAGAGGTACCAGTTAAACCACAACCTAAGAAACAGAAAGCCAAGGTTACACATCAAGTCGAGCCATACGCTAAATATAGAGCGAAACCACCGTTCCCTCAGAAATTAGCCATGCTAACTAGGGATACAAACTTTGAGGAGATTAGGAACGTTTTCAAAAATCTAACGATAAACCTTCTTTTTCTCGAAGCTATTAAAAAGCTACCTAACCACACTAAGTTTCTTAGGGAGTTGTGCACTACTAGGCGTAAGACCAACATACCTAAAGACGCCTTTCTAACTAAACAGTTCCCAACTTTATCCGAAAATAATGGAATTGTTAAGTACAAGGACCCTGGTCGTCCTACTATAAAATGCACCTTAGGAGATTCCCACACGACGACCGCTTTATTAGACACTGGGCGAAGTGTTAACTTACCCCGTGATATTTTTATAAACAAATAGGTCTACAGAAATGCAACCTACAAGAATAACGCGTTGCGCTTAGCGGACGTGTCAATTAAGTATCCTAAGGGTGTAGTGGAAAACGTGCTTGTTAAGGTTCAGGATTTCTACTATCCTGCTGATTATGTTATCCTCGATACAGAAGGTGCTAACGACTTTGTACTGATCATCTTAGGGCGTCCCTTCTTGGCAACTGCCAACGCGCTTATAAATTGCCGCGATGGTAAGATGTCCTTATCTTTTGGCCATCTTTTCTGTTGAGGTAAATGTTTTAAAATGATGAAACAGCTTACGAGATCGCCTATAGATGGGGAGGTTAGCATGATCGAGAGCTTAGCTCAAGATTATTTTAACAACACTTTTCCCGAAAACAATATGTACAAATTCCTTTCTTTTGGAACTTCAGATTTTGTAAATGGCTCCTACTTAGAGGAAGTCAACACCATCCTTAAGTCCACACCAATTGTAAACCCGCCGGTTGCTCCATATACTGAGTATGAAGACTTGCTACCTAAGCAAGTATTCATTATGCAAATTGGGGACCCTGATGAAACATCTATTGACATTCCTTCCACCCCAGTGCTTAAACCTCTTCCCCCGGAGTTAAAATATATTCTACTTGATCCGGATGGTAGTCATCCGGTAATTATATCTTCTCAGTTAACTAAGGATGAAGAGACACGTTTAATCAGGATGATTAAGGAACATCGGTCTGCGATTGGTTGGTCCCTAGCCGACATTAAGGGAATTGACCCTAATGTTTGCACTCATCGCATCCATTTGGAGGATAACGCGAAGACTTCTCGCGAACCTCAGCGTCGTTTGAACCCTGCCATGAAAGAGGTGGTTAGGGAAGAAGTCTTACGATTACTCAATGCGGGTATCATATACCCAATCTCTGATAGTGAATGGGTAATCCCCATTCATGTAGTTCCTAAGAAATCGGGAGTTACCATGGTACGTAACGGAAAGGGTGACTATGTTGTCACACAAGGTCCTATGAAATGGAGAATCTATATTGATTATAGACGTTTAAATGCTATGACACGAAAGGATCACTTTCCTTTACCGTTTATAGATCAGATGCTCGAACGCCTAGTTGGTCATGCTTTTTATTATTTTCTGGATGGCTACTCAGGCTATTTTCAGATTATTATTGATATTGACGACCAAGAAAAGACTACCTTTACATGTCCCTTTGGAACGTATGCCTATAAACAAATGCCTTTTGGCCTTTGTAATGCTCCTGGTACCTTCCAGCGGTGTATGCTTTATATATTTAGTGACATGGTAGAGCGCTTTATGGAAGTTTTCATAGATGATTTTTCTATCTATGGAGACTCCTTCACAGACTGCTTGTCTAACCTGTCTAAGGTTTTGACACGGTGTGAAGAAAAGAGCCTCGTTTTAAACTTGGAAAAGTGTCATTTCATGGTGAAAAAGGGCATAGTACTAGGTCACATTGTATCTAGTGATGGCATCGAAGTAGATAAGGCCAAACTAGATAAGATAGCGACTCTACCTAAACCATGGACTGTCTATGATATTAGAGCCTTTCTAGGCTATGCAGGTTTTTATAGGCGTTTTATTAAAGATTTCTCAAAAATAGCTAGGCCTTTAACTAATCTGCTTTTGAAGGATGCAATCGTTGATTTTAATTTTAACTGTAAGCAGGCTTTTGAAACTATAAAAGCCGCCCTAACCGCTGCACCAATTATACAGCCTCCCGATTGGTCTAAACCTTTCGAACTCATGTGTGATGCTACTGATTATGCAGTTGGTGCTGTCTTGGGACAGAAACTAGATAATAAGTCTACTATTATTTATTATGCTAGTAAAACCTTAAACAATGCTCAACGGAATTATACAATTACTGAAAAAGAA
Source organism: Coptis chinensis (assembly GCF_015680905.1). Classification (NCBI taxonomy): domain Eukaryota; kingdom Viridiplantae; phylum Streptophyta; class Magnoliopsida; order Ranunculales; family Ranunculaceae; genus Coptis; species Coptis chinensis. Next base: position 57,671,440 of record NC_141461.1, on the reverse strand, counting down.
TTCTTAGCTGTCATTTATGCTTTAGATAACTTTCGTCCTTATTTGGTTGGTTCTAAAACTTTGGTTTACACGGACCATGCAGCCCTTAGGTACTTTCTTGCAAAGAAGGATGCTAAGCAGAGATTAATCCGATGGATTCTTCTCCTGCAAGAGTTCACATTAGAAATAAAGGACAAAAGAGGGGTCGAAAACGTAGTTGCCGACCACTTATCTAGACTTACAAACGACGATAATAGTGATTCTGAGTCCATATCGGACTCTTTTCCTGATGAGCATCTGTATGCTATTTTTTCAGCACCATGGTATGCTGACATTATAAATTATTTAGCGGCTGATGTTTTGCCTTATAATTGGTCAAGAAATGAACGTAAGAAGTTCTTGGCCAGAGTTAAGTTATACTACTGGGATGAGCCCTACCTTTTTAAGTATTGTGCGGATCAGATTATTCGTCGTTGCATTCCCCAGTGGGAATATAATGAAGTTCTATCATTCTGCCATGACAAAGAGTGTGGTGGCCATTTTAGTGGAATGAAAATAGCCGCTAAAGTTCTTCAATGTGGATTTTATTGGCCTACCCTTTTTAAGGATGCCCAAGTGCATTGCAAGACGTGTATTCGTTGCCAACAACTTGGGAAAATCACGAAGCATAATATGATGCCATTAAATCCAATCTTGATAGTAGAAATTTTTGACATTTGGGGCATTGATTTCAAGGGTCCCTTCCCTGTTTCCCACGGTTTCATTTATATTCTAGTTGTCGTGGACTACGTGTATAAATGGATAGAGATCATGGCTTGCCGTAGCAATGACCATAAGACAGTGATTATTTTTTTTTATTAAGGAGTATATTTTCTATCGTTTTGGCATTCCTAAAGCCATCATTAGTGATGGTGGAACACATTTTTGCAACAGAGTTGTTGCATCTCTAGTGAAAAAGTATGGAGTTATACACAAGGTAGCAACTCCTTATCATCCACAAACTAGTGGACAAGTAGAAGTTTTTAATAGGAAAATCAAAAAGATTTTAGAAACAACTGTAAATCCTGATAGGAAAGACTGGTCGAAGCGTCTATCGGATGCCTTATGGGCGTATAGGACGGCTTTCAAAACTCCTATAGGTATGTCTCCTTTTAGACTTGTATTTGGGAAACCATGTCATTTGCCCGTTGAATTAGAGCACCGTGCTATGTGGGCTATAAAAAGCCTTAACTTCAATATTGATGAGGCGGGTGTCAAACGCAGTTGTAATTGAATGAGTTTGAAGAAATCCGTAGCGATTCTTACGATCTCGCGAAGGATTATAAAGCTAACATGAAACGTGTTCATAATAAGCAAATCTTGAACAAAGAGTTTGTGGTCGGTCAAAAGGTCTTGCTTTACAACTCCCGTTTACATATTTTCCAAGGGAAACTAAAAACCCGTTGGTCTGGTCCTTTTTGGTTATCTTGTCACACCCCTACGGGCAATCACGTTAGTAAACCCCAAGGACAACATTACCTTTCAAGTTAATGGTCAACGGTTAAAACATTTTCACGAGCTTCTGTCCCCTGATGTAGAGGAAGTCCTGTTACAGGACCCCGTCTATGAGGACTGACCTTTGTCATTTGGTGTACTTCCTTTCACTTCCATATAGTGGTAAGTGCACCATTCAGGTAACCGGGCCCTCCCTATGGAGTGTGTAGCTGTAAGTACAGGATCCTAAGTCCACGTTTCACATAATTCACGTTTTCCACTTTTGCATGTTTTCTCAGTTTTCGAGTCATGTTCCTCTATGCGGTGAATTATGTATTTATTGTTTTTTATTTTTCTTATAATAAACTAATAAAAAAATAAAAATAAAAATAAAAAAATTCTAAAATCATAGAAATAGCAATCCAACAAGTCTTGGGAATCTGACTTTAAACGACCCACGTTTAAAACAAATTTTGTGTTTAAAAATTTGTTTGGGGGTGGGCAATCGGTCTTTCCATCTGGATTGCTCGAACTTTCCATTTGTGTTGCTTAGGCCCATTAGTTGTAGTTCATTTGGGTTGACGTTATCTAAAACTTAGATTTCCTTCGTTCGCATAACTTACGTCACACACGCACTTTGAGGCATTTTTCCACCTTCTTATACATTACCCATGGTTGGAATTAAGTGTTTTATGGATCATTGGATTGGAAATTCTCTACTGATCATTTCCATAACTCATTCGCCAAAATCGGACCAGTAACGAAGCGGCAAATTGAATTTGAAATTGCGCGAAATATCGAAAAAGTTCAGAATTCAAATTGGGCTTGGGCCCAAACTCGCGCGCACTGGCAGCGCACCTGCGCCCCCTTCCTTCCCAAACAAATAGTATCGCGTTCTAATCCCACCACCGCCATTAACAAAGTTTTCAACCTAACCAAATAAAAAAAAAAAAAAAAAGAAAAGAAACCTAACTACACCCACCCCAAGCATTTAAATCAATCTGAAATCTTCTCCAAACTATTACCACCACCAACCCCAATAATTTTAAAACTCCGAAAACCACCAAAAATCTAAAAATTTGGAGCTGCTGCGCCACTGACGCGCCACCACCATCGGTTTTTTTTAGTAAAGTTGTCTAAAATCGCATCCCCACACTCCATTATACAAACCCGTAGATTGTTTCAATATTTCCCATGGTTATTTTAAGACGTCGGATTTTGCCAGAGCACGCGTTTGCGTCGACCACTTCGCGCCATTTTACGACGCGGAGATGACTAGGAGAAACTGGAATAGACTGTGGTACTCGACTGAGGAATTCTATCACTATGATTTGGTAGAACAGTTTTATAAGAAGCGAGAATTGGAGGGGGATAGGATTTTCATTAAGGTAGCAGGAACGAGGAGGGAAGTAACGGGACGGTTGTTACCGAAATTTGTTAGGAATTACGCCTGAAAGCAACCTAGAAACGACCATTCAGGAATCCCAGTATATTGGAGTTCCTGCTTTGATGAAAGATACTGTCGTGGAGGGTGAATACAATCCGAGATCTCATTGTGTCCGCCAGTCAAGTTTGAGAACCAACCAACTGACTGTAGCTCAGTGGATTGGTAGGAATGTCCTCGGGAAAGACAAAGTCAGGGATATCGGTCTGCAATGTCTACACGTTCTCTGGATTTTGCAAACGAATAAGCATAATTTCTGCATCCTCGATTTAATTTTTAATGTGATTAGAGGAGTGGGAAAGAGCATTACGCCTCTTCCCATATTGATCACTAAGATCATGCTCTCATTTAGAGCTGTCGCAAAATCTGGTCCTATTAAGATCAAATTGCATTCTAATGCAAGTATTTATACGGATTGCATCCAAGAGACTTGGCCGTTGTCTGAAAGAAATGTAGTTGAGTTGGGGGATGAAATGGAAGATATGATATGTGTGGATGAAAATGCATTAGATAGTTGTAATTCTAATTTAGAACGCATGCAAGTGTTGCAAGCTGGCTTGCGTTGCGTTTATGGTATTTGTGAAGATATCCGAGATAGACAAATTGTAGTTCGAAATAAACAAACGAACCTTCAGACGAGAGTTGAAATGCTCGAAAGGGGTCAGGAAGATATCTTATCTAACATGGAGACTATCCACCAAAGATCACCATGCCCAAAGATGCGATTACTTCGGATCGATGGGAGCCTGGCAGCTTGTTCGAATAGAGATGCCATGACGCATGCCACCCATGGAGGATTCTGTTTCAGCCGAGTCTGAGAGGCATGAGCGTCTGCGCCGAAGGACAGATGGCTCAAGCCATTCTTCATCCCATGACCAATCTCCATCTCAGGGTCCATCTTCATCACATGGCTAGGTGTTCACCATCAGTTTGTGTTCGCTGTTATTTCATTGTTTTTATTATTTTATTAGTTGGATTTTAATTCAGTTGTTAAATTTAAATATTAATGTGTTTGTTTTATATTGTTTGGATTTAAATTTTTAATATAATTGGTTATTTTCGAATTCTGCGTGTTTTTATCATTAATCCCATCTTCCCGAATTGTTTGGGGGTGGTAATATTTATACCGAGCATAATCCGTTATATGATCATCATCTGTAAGTTGTCTTGGAGTAAATGTTGAGAATTTGGCCGATATCGGCATATATATGATTATGTGTGGTGGTAGCATGAAACCTAGGAGAGTTTAGAAGTTACTATTCTAAATCCAGTATAAAAGATACCAGGGTTGTTATAAAATCAAAAATATGGTTTGTTTCCATTTTCGGGTTTGGAAATTTTCTATTTCCGGAAATTGCCTTAAACAATTTGGCAACTTGCCGATTCGTTTTGGAAGCTTAGAACCTATTTAAACTTCCTTCATTCTACACTCACAACCCACACTGCACCCCACCATCATCTCTCACCTTTCACTCCAACCTTTTCCTTCTTTTTCCTTGTAAACTTCGCTTTCAAGATTTCTACGAAAGACTTTTGCCTAGACCCTCGGCCGAAAAATTTTACTCGTCGAGCACTCCACGCCCAAACACTATAACTCCAAAACACCCGAAGCACCAGCGCCCCAAGTTGAGCGACTTCGGCGCTTCAAAACATAAATCAAAAACACCCGAAGCACTGCACCCAAGTGGAGCGCGCTGCTACCGCCTCCGTAAACACAAAAATTTCCAATTTTCTGAGGGTTGTTCCAGGATTTTTGGAGCTGTTCAAAAGAGTAGTTGAGATGACATCTCCTATAGTCATACCTGAACAGTCTTTCGAAGACGCGTTGGGAACCGAGACCTATGGACATTAGTTCCGAAACAGGATCCTGCAGTTAGGATGGCGCCATCTACTGGTAAGTGATGACGATTCATATTCAGCACAGCTTACTGCTTATTTCTACGACCACGTTATTTTCTATTGTAATCAGGATGGAGAACAAGAATTCTCCGTCGTAGTCAATGACACGACACTAGAATTCAATAAACATGTGGTCGCTTTAGTTTCAGGATTACCAATACTTGATCCTGTTCACACAAGGGGATATATGACCGATAATGTATACCTTTATGATTATACATATTTCCATGAGTATTATGGGGGAGGGGTATTTCGAGTAATGGACCAGGGGCGATATAACATTGCCTTTGGTAGCCTGTCCCTAAACGTAGGCACCACCATGTTATTCATCCTGATGAATATTTTGGGGGAATGGCAGTTCACTTCTGCAAACAGTACTGCTGGTGACATTTTCCTCGCTTTAGTTGAGGGACGTCCCCGATATGACATTCCCCGAGTTTTAGTCACTAGTCTTAAGAGAGCCCAAAGCATGAGGCATAAGTATCTTCTTATGCCTGTTTTGGTAAGCCGCATCATGCGTAGTTGTTTACCTGTATTTTGTGCCCAATTCACAGATTGGAAAAGGTTTGAAGTCATGAGACCCACCAATTAGGTGGTTCACTCATTGCGAATTATGACTTGGTCGGGATGGCAGGTGCAGCCTCATTTGGTCGCCCCGTACATCCCATCAGAATAATAACACTTAATAGGTTAGCATTAGTAGATGATAAATGGCGGCAAGCTTGGCAAGTTATAATGGATTGGCAGGATGCAAAGGAACCTCATCTCTTTGATGAGGAGGAGGATGCTTAAGCGGGAAATAAGGTAAGTTTTTAGTTTTGTTATTGTCTGCTTATGTCCCAAGCAATTTAATTCTGTTAACCCCATAATGGGTGGAACTTTTACAGAGTTGTGTCAGTTTGTTTTTTTTTATTCCCTATATTAGTATGTTCTAACCTTGTTTTGCAGATGTTCCAAAATTTCACGCGTTTCCATGGTATTTTTCTACCCTCTTTATTTAAATGCTTTGAGGACAAAGCATGCTTCTTGTTTGGGGGGGGGGCATAGAAACACGTGTAATTAAGGCATCTGTTAAGATATAGATATGTATAATATGCATTTATTTTCAAGTTAAAAATTTCAAAAATATAAATAAATAAGTTTATGCTATACACTTAGGAATATTGGTATTGTTTTCTTTCTCTATGCTCTTAACAATCTAGAAGTCTCATATAGCTTTTGCATCAGAATAATTGTTAGAAACTTAGGTTAATATGTAGGTAATAATCTTTGCATCTATCCATAAACATATTACATGAGTATCTATGATTGTTAGCGGTAAGTTTCTGAAATCTAGGCTAGAGTAGTTATTCTACAAATCCTGTGAGAATATAGCTTAAAGCCTTATATGAGCGAAACATTTGAGAAATGACACAAGGGAGAAGTAAAATCCGGATAGAGAAATCACACGTCCACTTGCTTGATCACTATGCCATATCCTAAGCGAGAAGTTAGGCCCTCTTTGGATCGATATAGCCAGAAATTCAAACCTATGAATTATTTTCCACTTGTCGCCCCTCTGAGCCCTTTCTTTAGCCTTCCATAAACCACAATTCCTTTACCCCATTTACAAAAACAAAACAAAATAAAAATTCAACTTACCCAATCTAAAATAAGTCCGAGAATAGAATGAGTGAAGAAAGAAGAAGAGAAAAACCTGTGTAAACAAAAATTAGTTAGTTGCTTTTAAAAAGAAAAGAAGTTTCCATCCAAGGAAAAGAAAAAAAATAGAAATAAATAAAAACTCCAAAAATAGAATAAAAAGGAGTCAAAAGCCAAAGAAAAGAAAAAGAAAAATATGGCTAAGGATGGAAACAAAGTATAGAAGCAAAAAAAAATAACAAGGTTTTCTCTAAGTTACATAATATGAAGACTCTATTATCTCAGACTTGTCCTTTTGAATATCCATTTCCTTCCTTCTTAAACCATCTCCTAATCCCCACAATACCTAATAAAGACCTCTAGCTCAATTAGGAATAGGTTAGTGTGATAGTAAGTGGCTGATGTGTTTGATCGACTCTGGCTTCCTTGTTTGTCATTGAGATTGTAAGGTAAAGTGTGCCCACTGCACACTTGAGCAGCGAAACTTGAGCGGAAAAATCAGAGTGGTTTTTGTCTTGGCATTTATGTGAGGACCTACTGAAGGACGCTATTCCGAGTTTTCAGAAACGAACCTGCTAGGCATTTCATTGTATTACTCATAGTATATATATATATTTGTATCATAGATGATTGATTATTATGCATATATTAGTTTAGGTTTTTGACTTGGTTATTCTTATTCATTTGCTAGTGAGATGTATAGATAGTTAAGACATGAATGAGGAAACAATATTTTATTTCTTAGTCGTTGTAGTATAGATGAAGTTTGTGAGTACCTTCACTGGAAAACTCTCACGAGGCTATAACTCGTCCACTAGGGAATTCCTAGTGGTTTAAGGCCTTGTTGCATATGGTCAATGCAATCGCACTCAGCGAAACGAGAGTAGTTAGAACTACATTTTTGGTCACTTATTCTAATTTCTCATATTTGCCTGAGGACAAGCAAAAGGCTGTTTGGGGGTGGTTTGATAAGAGCCTAAAACTGTAGTTTTAACCCTGTAACAGTCATACTTTTATACCAATTATGTGAGTAATAATTAAGAGTTAATACTGATTACGTATTTTTATGCGTTTCAGGCTTCAAAGTCAATTATGTGCAGAAATGTGCCACTTTGATGAGATAAAGGAGCAATGGTTGGTTGCTAAGGAGTTCTATGATTAAAGGCCAAGAGTCAAGAAGACAAAGCCTTTCTAATGCCCGGTCAAAGCTGAAAAGTCAATGTCAGCGCGGGCAGAAATAGCACACAAAGTCAGCAGAACTTCCAAAGGCCGTATCTTTAGACTTAGACCTCGGAATTGGGTCTACCTTATGTCAAAACGACCGACTCGGAAAGAGCTTTCCAATGGTCCAAGCCATGGCCCAATCAGAGGAGCAAAAGTGGACGAAAAGTCTGTTAAAACTAACTGCAGCTGAAGAGGCCTTGTTGGACTGAAAGAATTGGGTTTTGGGCCTGATTCTCTGGCCCAAAACATGGCTCCAAGCCCATGCACAATTTTTGGATCTAAAACATATAAAAACAAAAGCTTAGCTCTTTGTTAATGGTAGCTAGTTAGACCTAAAAATATAGATAATTCTAGATCTAGTTTTCATGAAATAAAATTAAGTTTAGTTCATTTCAATTCTTATTTTAGATTAATCTTTAGAATCATTGTTCTTCATTAGTTTGATAAATAAAATAGCTAGTTTGTTAATTTCGATTTTTGTCATTTCAATTTATAGATCTAATTTTAATTCTTGTTGAGTATCATTTCTGAGTTGTTAAATTAGATTGAAGTATTGTTAGTTAAATTAGCCAAGTTAGAATTTTGGTATGATGTTTAGTTATAATTCAATGAGAAATAATAGTTTGATGAATCAAGGCTAAAACCTCCATTAGAGGGGTTGATGAAGCCTTGATAAAAACTTAGTTGTATAGTGTAGAGTCGTTGTAGAGTCTATTCCATTCTAGAAGGTCGTGTTTTTCCATGAGAATGGGTGGATGACCTCACATGCTAGTTATAATTGGCAAAAATGCCATGCTAATTAGGGATTAGAACGAGCAATTCTTACCGTAAGAACGTAAGAATTGGATTACAACAGTCTATGCTAGGTGATTAAGTTGGATTCGAGGTGGATTCACTTCCCCTCTAATTCTTTATCTAGATTCACATTTCAGTATTCCGTAGCATTCCGTTATTCGTAACTTGTCAATTGAATCCACCCCGTAGTATAGAATTCCCCTCGTAAATCTCTCACTAGACATAAGACTGATTAGTTAAGTAAGAAATCATTCCATGCTAAAGAACTAGGAGTGGAACGAATTTGTTACTCCACTATATTTCGATAGAATTGAGAGTAGAAAACTTGATAGCAAATAGTAAAAATAAGTTTTAGTTTACTTACGTTTTGAGTTTCATCGTTCATTTCATAGGTAAACTTTATCTTTTTACGTTTATCAGGGGCGCTTAGTTTAATTTGTTCAGCACCAACCGTAGGATGGTGGAATGTAGTAAGGACTTGGTCAATCTTACGAATGTGCTGATAAGGCTTTTCATGGTCTAACCCATGAAAAACGGGTAACAAATTAAATATATTTAGGGGGATTCAGAAATCCCCCACTGGGTCTGATAGAACGATGCAAGATTTAGGGCTATCGTTCAAGACTTTGTAAAAGTCAGAGAGAGGAGACTCTCTTTCTTCAGCCATTACTTCAGGTGGTGTGTGTGGTATATTAGTTAGAGGTGTAGTAAGTGGTATACTAGAAAGGCGTGTTTGTTGACGTTGCCGGTTGATTACGTTAGGCATTTTTCTTCAGCCTGACCTTAATCTCATGCAAGGCTAAGCCAATCTTAATGAACACAACAATACTCCAAACAATCTTGATATGCTAGTATGAACCTCTAACAGGAGATACGAGGTGTGGAAGAAAAGAGTACCTGAATGCCTCCTTGCTTTGCTTATAAATAGCATCTTGTTTACGCGTGCTCAGTGTGTATAACAAGTTAAAACACTAAAAACTATGAAGAAATGAAAATTTGAAACAAACATGTGGAAATCGGGCAGTTTCAGCAGAGGGCTTAAGTTCGAAATAGGCCTAAGTAAAGCGGTAGTGCCAGTTCGAAGCCGGAGTTCCGTGCTCTTGGGTGCAGGTCCCGCTCCAATTTAGCCTAAGTGGGGCGCATGTAGCGGTCCGGAAAAACCTCGAGGTCTATGCGCTTCAGCGCGGGGGGCGCTTGTGTTTTGCCTTGGCAAGGCGCGGGTCGCGCTCAGCCAAAGAGTGGAGTTCCAGGCCTTGGCAACGAAGTTTCGAAAATTTGTTTTAAAAGTGGGTCTTTTAAAATCAGATTCCCGAGACTTCCTAAATTACTATTTTTATGATTTTAACAATTTTTATTTTTTTATGAATAAGGTTTAATATAAGTAAAACAATAAAGCAATAAATGAATAATTCACACCATAGAAGAACATGACTCAAAATCCGAGAAAACATGCAAGAGTGGAAAATGTGAATTATGTTTAACATGGACTTAGGATCCGGTACTTACAACCACACACTCTATAAGGAGGGCCCGGTTACCTGAATGGTGCACTTACCAATATATGGAAATGAAAGGAAGTACACCAAACAACAAAATGACCCGTTTATAATCAGATACTCGAGACTTTAACAAATAACTGGATATATATATATATATACCCTTCAGTTTTTCATATATCAACAGTCTAAAGAGTTGGGGGTCTTTCCATAAATAAATAACATGGAATGCACCCCCAAACAGAATTAAGCCCCAAGATTCTCTACAACGCAACTTATTGAAATGAAAACGAAGTCTGATGGATCTAGAATGTAACCACACATGCACCTTCTTTTTCTCCTTTGAATGAGAAGGTGTCCAAGTGAATGATCATGAGAAAATGGATGTTTGTGGAAGATATGATGGATATGGATGAATTTTAGATGTAAGGAATGGAAGAAATGAGAATGTTGGTTTGGCACAAAATTCATTTATGGTGTAGGTGGGAACTGTCTCAATTCTGAAAATGAAGGTGTCAAGTGACTTTCCCTTTGGAATTATTTATGTATGAAGAGGATTTAGAAAATCATTAAGTACAAAAGAAACAAAAGTGTCAAGCGCAAACTCCAAGTTCCTTTGAAAGGGTGGAAGGTGGGGAATATTGGTGAAGGAAGATGAATGAGTGTCAGCTAGAGCTCTCAAGTCTAGATCATTAGAAGCCTTGAGATATGCCAGACATTCCTCAATAGGTGGGTCAAAAGAATCACTGGGATAGAGGGTGAAAAATTCACCTTCCGTCAAAGCGTCAAGGGATAAATGGATGTTGGTAGGGTGGACTCGCGAGGTGGCAGGGAAGAGTTGCAAAAGAGTTGAAGGAAATCTTCCTCAATTTCCTCTACGTCCAAGGAGTTTTTGTCGAAGTTGGAACTTCCAAAGGAAAGTAATTTGTGCATTTGGTCATTCGGAAACGTGGTTTTGAAATAATCATGAGCTAAGTTCTTGATCATGCTAACCTCTCCATCGATATTCGTATAAGGCAACTGTTTGATCGTCTTAAAAACGTTAACCACAATGTAAAGATGGCCAGAAGACAAGGACATCGAACCATCGCGGCAGTTTATAAGCGTGTTGGCAGTTGCCAAGAAAGGACGCCCTAAGATGATCGGAACATAGTCGTTAGCGACTTCTGTATCGAGGATAACAAAATCAGCAGGATAGTAGAAATCTTGGACCCTAATAAGCACGTTTTCAACCACACCCTTAGGGTACTTAATAGATCGATCCGCTAATTGCAACGTCACTTTAGTAGGTTGCATCTCTTGTTGACCTATTTGTTTGTATAGATAATACGGGAGTAAGTTAACACTTGCCCCCAGGTCTAGTAAAGCGGTCGTCGTGTGCGAATCTCCTAAGGTGCATTATATAGTAGGACTACCAGGGTCCTTGTACTTAACGATTCCATTGTGTTCCGTTAAAGTTGGAAACTATTTAGTTAAAAAGGTGTCTTTAGGAATATTTGTCTTATGCCTTTTAGTGCACAACTTTTTGGAAAACTTAGCATGGTGAGGAAATTTTTTAATTGCGTCCATAAAAGGTAAGTTTATCGTTAGATTTTTAAAAACTTCTCTAATCTTGTCGAAGTTTGTATCCCTGTTTAACATAGCTAATTTCTAGGGAAATAGTGGTTTCTCTCTATATTTAGGGTATTGATCAACTGGATGTCTACCCTTTGATTAATGTTTCTTAGGTTGTTGTTTAACTGGTACCTCTACAAGGGTAGGCTCTTTAGTTTCTATTACGGTATCTAGTACAATCTCTGGTGTAGGGACAACTGGTAGGGTAACTATAGGCATAGTTACTTTGTTATCAACCACTCTCCCAAAGTGGAGAGTCGAGATGCATTTAGCTCACCTACATTTTCATTTTCCGTACTAGTATTACCATTTACCTCAAAGGTTGTGTTTGTTGTTTTAGGATTAGTTATCGCTTGACCTGGAAACACACCTTTGGATTGTACTTTCCCTTGAGCTAACTGCTGTAAGGAAAGTTAGATGGCTTGTAAAATCTGTTGTTGAGATTGCATAAAGGTATCGAAATGATCCGGTTGTGGAGGAGTGTTAGCTATAGGTTGTGTGACAGGAACTATGTCATGTTTATTATTCAAGGGCTATCAAACAATTATAAAGGTATCGAATAGAGAGGAGATAACCAAGGGCCAGCAAACAATTATAACCAAGGCCAACAAACAATTATAACCAAGGGCTATCATTCAAGGCTTTGTAAAAGTTAGAGAGAGGAGACTCTCTTTCTTCAGCCATTACTTCAGGTGGTGTGTGTGGTATATTAGTTAGAGGTGTAGTGAGTGGTATACTAGAAAGGCGTGTTTGTTGACATTGCCAGTTGATTACGTTAGGCGTTTTTCTTCAGCCTGACCTTAATCTCATGCAAGGCTAAGCCAATCTTAACAAACATAACAACACTCCAAACAATCCTGATAAGCTAGTATGAACCTCTAATAGGAGATGGGAGGTGTGGAAGAAAAGAGTACCTGAATGCCTCCTTGCTTCGCTTATAAATAACGTCTTGTTTACGCGTGCTCAGTGTGTATAACAAGTTAAAACACTGAAAACTATGAAGAAATAGAAATTTGAAATAAACCTATGGAAATCGGGCAGTTTCAGCGGAGGGCACAAGTAGTGCTCGGGTTCGAGTTGGAGTTCCAGGCTCTTAAGCGCAAGTCGCGCTCCAATTTAGCCTTGGTCGAGCGTAGGCAGCGCTCTGGGAAAACCTTGAGGTCCAGGCGCTTCAGTGCCGGGGGCGCTCATGTTTTGCCTTGGTAAGGCACGGGTCGCGCTCAGCCAAAGAGTGGAGTTCCAGGCACTTGGGCGCGGGGCGCGCTCCAATTATGCCTACCTAGGGTGCGGGTCGCGCTCCATGTAATTTTTCGAGGAATATTTTCAGTGCTGAAATGGACAACCACAGTGAGAATCTAACAAGGGTGGGTGGGTTATGGGTCTTTGGAAAATTAACAATTCTAAAGAAAACAATGCTAAAGGCAACTAAGATGGCAGCGGCACCATTTGATAATAGTAAAATGGCGGATGAATTCATAACCATTTATGCGGGGGTTTGATAAGAGTTGGCGTATAATGATAGTTTTACTACTGAATAAAGAGATGAAACTCTGAACGCAAGTAAAACTAAAAACTGAACTTGTACTAGACTTATCAAAGATTTCTACTCTCGATACTATTGAAGTAGAGTTGGAATAGAAGATTCGTTCCACTCCTAGTTCTTTAGCATTCAAGTTTCCTACGACTATCAATCCTACCAAAGTCAATGAGAGAATTACGAATTATACTACGAAATGCTACGGAATACTAAGGTTGAATCTAGAATAAGAATTCATAAAACTACAGTTTTGGGCCCTTATCAGGTGCTAAGACACAGCTTTTATGATAATTGGTCTGAAATACTTCTTAACCTGAAAAAGGCAGTAAAAGCTATGAGTTGGATGTTCGTTAAGTGTAAGAGGAACTGTAATGCAACAATATACGGGTAATAAAATTCACATTTGGTAGTTGATCACCACCCCCAAATAAAATCTTGCTTGTCCTCAAGCAAGGATGAGAGAAAAAACTAAGATCACAAATGTGTGATTTATTATCAGTTATATTAATCTCATTTTGCAGACCATGATTGCATTGACCATATGCAACAAGGCCTTAAACCACTAGGAATTCCTTAGTGGATGAGCTTTAAACCTCGTGAGAGTTTTCCAGTGAAGGTACTCACAAACTTCTTCTATTTAGTACATCTCATTAGCGGTGAATAAGGACAAGCTCTTTTCAACTTAGAATAACATATGTATAGTAATTTAAGCATCTAAAGATAATTGTACAAAGCATGAGCAATGAAATGCAAAATCAGAGTTGTTTCCGATGCTTTTGGAAAGTTTCCTTAAGTTGGGTTCTCATAAGGGTGTGTTGCAATCACAAATCTCTGATAGATTCACTCAAGGTTCATTCTCTAAAGTGCAGCGGGCACTTATATTTCTCACATACTCAAATGACGCCCAAAGAAACTGGGTTCGATTGATCATGCTTGCTTCTTACTATCACACCATCCTATTCCTAGTCGAGCTAGAGGTCTTTTATTAGGAGTTACAGGGCTAGAGTGATGGTTTAGAAGAAAAAAGGAAGGGAAAAAAAATATCTAATAAAATAAGAAACTAGGTCTTCAAGATACATGTAACCAGAGAAGAACCTCATTTTGTTCTTTTGCTTTTGAATTGTGATACATTCTTTTAGCCCTCTGGCTTTGTGATTCCATATGATTTTAAATTTTTGGGAGTTCTAACTTTGGTTTTGATTCTTTTTGCTTTTGATATCGTCTCCTTTTGATTTTGAACTTTTGGGAGATTCGATTTTTTTTACTCCATTGGATTTTTGGAATTTTGGTTTTTGATGGGTCTTTCTTTTCTTTTCTTTTCTTTTCTTTCTAAAGCAAATATTGTTCTGTTTCTGTACAAGGTCTTCTCTTCTCTTTTTCTGATATCTATCCAGTTCTCAACTCATCAGCTGGGTAAGCTTTTTATTGTGTGTTGTAATGGGTTAGGAATTATTAGTGAAGAATAAAAAGGCTTTTAGAAAGGGTGAAGGCTCAAGAGGCACTACACCATAACAGCCTATTTGTAACGGATACACATCCGTTACAAAAAATATTAGTAACGGTTATCTTGCGTTGACACAAAAGCGTGACAAATATTAGTAACAGATATTTGTAACACTTATTATCCGTTACAAAATTTACTAACGGTTTTAAAGTGTCACTGAAATTAATTTCAGTAACGGATACGTAACCATTAGAATTTATTAGTAACGGTTACCAAATATGTTTAGCCTCAATTAGTAACAGATATAAGCATCACTTTGATTTTATGTTGCTAACGGTTCTGTATCCGTTACTAATGATTTTTCATTGTATAAAAAATATTTGTTGCTAACGGTTATGTATCCGTTACTAACAAATTTTCATTATATATAAAAAAAAAAAATTGGTTTCTCTAGCCCTTTTTTATATGTGGGCCACCTGTACTAGTCTCCTACTGCATCTTGTTCATAGAGCAAAGATGAAACCAAACAATCAAATCTTTTATTATTATTCAGATTTCAGAAACACACAGATAAAACCAAAGGTTCACCCAAATACATTAGGACTAAAAACCAAAGCCAAAACATACACGATACGCTCTGTTCCTCTCCAGGCTTCAAGGGTATTTTAATATCTTATTAATGATGGCTTAGCAGTACCCACTTCGGCCTATTGAATCACTACAGAATCGTCCATCAATAAAACAACTGTAAATGAAAGAATGACCAATGCACACTTGCATCTGCGGTATAGTGCATAGATCGGTCAACTGTTTTTGGTTTGGGGATCCTCTTAAGCTGCCAAGGCTCCTCCAGACAATGCAACTGCTCCAGAGTTGAGGATGTTCGTGTCTGGCACTGAAGTTTGGAAAATACCATAAGTTGTTGATGTTACTGAGATATACATAATAAAAATTATTTGGCAATTACGATTTTTTTGAATAAGAATTACCAAGTGGAGCTTTGAGGACGAAGAAACATGCTCCAATAATAACATAGCAGCAAAGAAAAACCAAGCCTTTCAGATAGTGTGAAGTCCCATCCTACAAATAACATCAGCAAATGATGATTAACATATTAGCAACTAAGTCAAAACCAAGTAATTAATTATATTCATGGGAGGAAGCATAAGAAACTATGAAAGTATTAAAGGAAACAATGATTTGTATCACGTCCACAAGTTGCAAGATAAATTAGTATGCCACATATAATGCTCACTGTAATGTATGAATATCCAAATAAAGGAAAAAGAAGGAACATATACACCAGTAAAAAAGGTTTAAATATATATGAAGTGAAGCCTTCGGTGTTCCTAAAGAAAACTCATGCTAAAGAATATGGCACACACACAGAGAGTCCATTTTTATTGGTTGTTTAAAAAGGTATGCCAATAAATCATCATCATTTTCCATAGTCGAAAGAAATATCATAAAATGCCACTTTCCATTCTTGTCCAACCAAACAAAAAAAAAACGGGATTTTTGGGCTGGGGGTTAAGTTAAATCTACAACTATTAAATCACATGCAATAAATAGTAATCAAACTGAAGAATAAACTCGCATGCCCAAAACAAAAACATCCTTCTATTATCTACTTTTAATCCCAGAGAACCAACCGAGACACCAAAGAATATAAAGTCCCCAAAAATGAGAAAAGAGTTTTTTTTTTTTTTTTTTCTAATAAGAATTAGAGATGGGGAACTTTTCAATTGAGAAAGCTTTGGAACAAAGCTCTGAGAGATTGAACACAAGAAAACGATGGTATATATGTGAAACAAAGTAAAAGTGGCATTATTTCTATGTTTTGAAAACTTAAATACCGAGATTAATATTGGCGGTCATAGTCTACTAACCCCGAGGTTAAACACTAACTCACGCATCTTTGGCTAAAACTTTGTGCTATCAATAGTAATCATATCCCCGCCATCTCAAGAGCGACTCATCACTGAACCGCATCCTCGGCCAATGTATCGTTGCACCATCCTAGTAATGATATTGAAAACAGAATATGGTATCAGCAATAACAATAGAAATAAACCAGGTGAACTAAACATTATCGCTGCAAAGAAATTATATCTTAAAGTTTCTTTAGTAAGCTGCCGCCAGCAGGTTTTATCAAAATGCAATAGGTTGCTCAAATAAATTAAAACAATTACATGAAGATCCACATAGGCTAGAATAAGTTGAAATACCAGGCACACACACATAACCCCAACTACCTCACACCCTGTGGTATATAGGTGTGACCAAAACGTTATGTACACTACATGTTGATTAACTAATGTTTTTGGAAATTTATTAAACCTGCCACAGCTAGAGCCTAGATTTTAAGTTTTGGGCGTTCTTACTTCTCTTCCCCCAAATCCATCATGGGCTTCAGTGCTGGGTAGCCCTCTCTTGGGTACACCCCAGGTATATCCCTAAATCAACATTTGAGTAAAATAACATACTTTCTTATCTGTATCCAGACTATAAGTGCCCTTGCATCTTAATATGTCTGATTATCTTATGTTTGTTATCATTTAACTTGTAATGATAACTTGATGATATAAGGCATTCTATTTTGTTATAATGATAACTTGTTACTTGTGAACCAATTCTAATCAATCATACAGTCTATTAGTAGTAATCAAACACAGTAACCACTAACGAAACAAGAAACAAAAAGAAAGCAAGAGTTGGTTTGAAGTATGAAAATGGATAGGATTATATAAAACACAAATTACAGCGTCAGTGACAGGTGCTAAGTCACAAATTCAGGTTCAAAAGGAAACAAAAATTTGCATGGATCATAGAAAGAAACAAAATACATGTATCACTACTTTAGATACAAAATATCCACTGACTTACACAGCTGCGAGAACCAACCAGCTAGTACCCTAGCTGGACAAAATATGGCGGTGAATACCCACTAGGCCAACAACAAGAATGGGTATAAGGGCATGGAATAAACTCCTAAGTCCCCATGTCCTAATCACAACCATGTAGTGTTTCTTTGCCATACAATATATTTACTGGCTATTATAAGCTCGAAATTATAAGCTCTTGATTGGTTTCTGCCAAATTACCCGAAAAAATCAGAGGGGAGAATGAAAAAAACTATGATTGATTCCATATTCAACCCCAAGAGAAACACCTGTAATCAAATTAGAATGAATAAGAGACATAAGATATTCACCATTCATTGCTAGGTTGGCAATAGCACCACCGCTACTCTCTCACGTATCATCTCATCCTCCTCGAGCTTTTAAGAAGCAACAACAAGGATGTCAGACCACCAACTTCAACAATCTTCTCTTGATTTGCTTCTGCAGATACACAGAAAAAATAGCACATAGAACACAGGTGAAGGTGAGCAACAAGAGTGGTCTCTAGCATGTCGAGCCCGGCCTGACTTTTGCGAAGGTGAAAACAGGAGAAGCCTGGTACAATAAATTACATCCACATCAGCTTTTACATCCGTTAAATATTTCGGCCAGACCCGGGACTTTGTCAGTTAGCTAAGGTTTATCAGTTTATGTCAGAAACAGTTGGAAGCGTAGGCAACCGTGACTCGTGCCTCTTATGTTTCTCCCTATGTCTGTTCTGTTCTCTATCTCTTCTAAGGAAGTATATTTCTCAGTAACTTTATCTGCTTCGAAACACATACTCATCCACAATTTGAAGGTTCAAAAATATTAACAGTTTTTCTATAGCTGTGTCATTTGTAGTTACTATGAATGTGTACACACATATATATGGTGCATTGGTGCATATTATGAGTATCATTTCCAAGTATCATGAGGCTGGTAAGAGTAGCATAAACTAGTTAAGTACTACATTGACACAATGTCAAACATAAACCTACATAGTAACTTTGCTACTTACTCTACACAGTGCTGCTTACTCTAGACGCATGAACCTACATTACCCAACCTACAAATGCATGTCAATGAAACATCCAGTGGTGGTGAGAAGTTATTACAAACCTGTAGCTCCTACAAATCCACCATGCTAGCGTGACAACCTTAGGAGACCCAGGCAATGATTTTGGCTGGGAGCTCAGCCTGGATGGGGAAATAGCATTCACAACTCTCTGAACAGAACCCACAATGCTCCTTACATATTGCCGAGCCATAGCTACGACACTGTCTTGATAGTGGTTCTCAAAAGTGAACTGGAATGCAATGGTCAGCACTAACCTTAGGCTATATATAGTTGTTCAATGTGGTTTCAAAGAAATTGCGTCCTCCACTAGGACCCGATTCCAAGGAGGAAGCCAAATCCAGATTAATGCAGGCGGTGCACTATCATCCCTGCAGTACCACAAAAATATGTTAAGTAGCACAAAATGTATCACAATCTGAATAACCATAAATTGAAGTTTAAGGCTGGTACTCAACTGTTTTAGGGTCCAATGGTATGACACGGAAACCTGATGGTAACAATGTTACGTTTTCAGCAAAAGATTCATCAAAAGGTGAAAAGACAAGTTGAGCAAAGGCACCCGCTGCATTCTCGTCCAATCCACTACAAAGCTGAAAAAAAATAGGAACTAATAAGACAAGGGATAGCTATGTTTCCAAACATCAGCCCGGATAGCTATGTAACGACTACCAGAGTGTTGTTGCCTGGAAAGGTTTGGAACATTCCTTCATGGGTTTCCTAGGGGAAATCTTCTAACAACTACCAGAGTGTTGCTGGCACCTTATTAGTAAAAACTACTGAGTAAACAAGGTAATGAACCAGATTACGTATTTACTTCAAACCCATAACAAATATATAATGGTACACTCCTAGATTGATATGCGCCAACCTGTAATAAGTACATATCTTGTAGTAGAACATCATCTTGGGGAAAAGAATGGCCTTCAAGACGAATTTGCTCATCCAAACTTTCTGAATTTGCTCACTCATTCTACAATAAAACATGTTTATATATAGTTAAGGCATTTAAGACAAAATAAGTAAATAAGTTCCAATCATCTGATTATATGCAAACGTACATGTAACACTTAAACACTCATCTGTACTGTTAACTACCATACTATACTATGTAACCACAAAAAAAATGGGGAGTTTTTTTTCCCTGTAATACTTAACAGTTAAAACTTTAAACATTAAGTGAGACCAAAGGGGTACTACTGCAATTGAGAAAACTTCGGAGTTTGGTTGACTCCGGATTAGACGACAGGGTACACGGCTACGTTATTTGGTAGTGTTAATTTATGTTGTCTTCGCTTGTACAAGGAAATCATTGACTTGGTTAAATCACCTTCAAGTGCAGGATTTTCAAGAGACAAGAAGCATATAAATATTCCTCTCAAGAATGATGGGATTTTAAGTGAAAATCTCCTTTAAGGAAATTGATCGAGCAAGTGCAAAGGTAGACAAAAACTTCCCATCTAACAAAAAATGAGTGTAATTTTGAATTGCCTAACTCATCGATGAGGTCTGTGAACACAAAGTGTAATATACAAAGTCCATTTTTATTGAAGGTTGGGAGGTTTCAGAAGTTCAGCAGAGTGTGACATAGAGAGTCCATTTTTATTCACACAAGCTTTTCATTTCAATCATATTTAACTTGACAAATGAAAATGCACAGAGTGCATGGTTACTGTGCTGGTGAACAAAGTTGGACTTTTCAATCAAATATAATATATCATAATAACCAGCATTTCAAAAACAAAAGGGGAATGAAACAAACAAACACACAGACATACACGCACAGAGAGAGAGACGAGTTCTGGACTCGACCACAAAGATGGTTCACTTTCATTGTATTAATAAATTTGACTTGAACAAACCAAAGGGTTACTACTGCTAATTGTAAAACAAGACAAAATATTAAAACAAGTCAGATATTGCATTTAAGTTTCAAAAATAACACTATGAACCATTAATAGTGTTAGATAAAACATCGATCTAACACTAATACTGAGTAAATCAAGTCACAACACATGAGAGTAAACAAATCTAATAAAAACAAGCAACTTTTATATAAAAGATGATTCTTTTATCTCAAAATCGAAAGTTGGACAAAACCCATAAGCAAGAACCTCACTTTTTAAAAAAAAATTGATGAGTAAATTAGTTACCTTGAGCAGATCGTGTGACAAAAGCAGTGACAGCTCATTTAATCTCTGAAATAAAAAATTTAATTAGAACCCGAAATCAATCAGGAGAGAAGAGGAACAAGAAGGGGAATAACATAAGAAAAACAAGAGAGAGGAAGAGAGGACGACTTACCCAGTGAGAAATCGAAACCTGCCGGCAACACCACTCCACCACTCTACTGTTTTCTCTTTCTTCCTATTATTTTCCATTTTTTTCACTTGTCATTGATTTCTTTTTAGGGCATCGTGATTTAGATGAGCGGAAAAAGCAAAAACAAATCCCGCTCAAGTTTTCGTTATATTTTTAGCAAAGTGATTTTTGTTTTTGACAATTTAATTATCTTCCATTTTGTTTATCAACTTTGTGACGTATACACAAGCGTTAGAAAATATACAACAAACGTTGGATAATATTTACCAACGGATATTTGTATTGCTAACGGTTATTAAATGTTGGCAATTATCTAACGGATGTATATGTGTTGGTAATGAAAAATCCCAATGGTTGCAAAATAGCCCAAATGGTGTAGTGAGGGGTAACTAGAGGAACACTATCTTTTTGGGTTTTTAACGTTTATTTGGCTATATCGATCCAAAAATGGCCTAAATTCCCTCATAGGATATGGTGTGCTGATCAAGCAAGTGGACATGTGGTCTTTCTATCTGGACATCCTTTGTGTCATCACTCAATATTCATTTAGATGACGCTAGATTCTCATAGGATATGGAACTTAATTATTCTAACCTTGGCTTTGGAAACTCACTGCTATATACACATAAATGCTGATGAATGCCATTCATGAAAAGATGTAGAAACTATTTTATGTATCTTAGTCTAAGTACGAAGAACAAGTCCCTACTCTATTGCTATAATGAGACTTCTAAACTTTTTATTCATCATAGAAAAAGAAAACAAGGCTTTTTAATATTAAACAAAAAAATATTTTTGGTCTTTTTCGAAAAAAAATTTAGAAATGAAGAAATATACTATTATATATACTATATAGAAAATGCCTAATTTTTACAAAATGTTACTATACCAACTCTATAATAGAACTATGCTTGTCCTCAAGGTATAAAGAGATAAGGAAATAGAGTACCATAGAAACATGAGCAAAAACGACGATAGACCTGTATTATGTTCTTCATGATGAAAATACGCCACCCCCAAATAAGTTTGGGGCGTGGGTTGTTTGATATAGAACGAGAAATACATGGTTTATTATACTAGGGACATTTATTATGCTATACAATCTTTTTGGGTTTTTGTATTTTTGAAAACATATATGATGTAGAAAATCTAACATGCATGCATGATTATTATTATACTAACAAGTGAAGAAATAAAAAGTGCAAAATGTAAAGTATCTAAACAGCTATCTATACATACACATATGAAATGTGTGTGTGTGTGTGTGTTTTTAGAATAATTGTTTTTCTCAATCTAAAGGTATCTCTAACCATATAGAAGTTTTGACAAGAAGATAAAATTATACATGGATTTGGTATCATTTTGGTTACTTCGGGGCATATAATTTTCATTTTTATATTCTCTAGTATTTAAAACTATGGAGAGATGTTTTAAGAAATTCGTACTCATAAGTCGTGATTCATAACGCTAATTTTTTAAAGCAAACCATAACAAGTGATCTTAGGCAACTTTCGTGTTGGTACTTTATTGAACCCAATCCAGTCAGACTGTGGCTTCAGTTATGTGTGTTGGGGGTTTACTATGCAAGTCATAATGGAAGGGTTTAGCTGGTTAGACACTAGCGGGTGGTGGAACTAGGTCTCTTTGGTGGATTTTGGTAGTTCTGGTTAAAATGGGATGGAACCTATGCTATGTTATGATAGTTGTAGATACCTTATCCTTGTATGAATGTATTTGATGGTTGACGAACACTGGAGGTGGTCGGGGTTGTGGCTTTGGGTGTTGCCTCTATGGTACATTTGGAATATTGAAAGCAGAAACTTCTTGATGGTATGTTGGTGCGCTGATAAGTGCTATTTAACCCTCGATTATGCCTTTTGTCTAGCCATTTTAGTGGACTAATAGTGTTTGTAAGTTATGTTTTATGATTCTACAGGTCAAAGAGAGAGTTTTGTGGAATATTAGAGAAAAATGTGCAAAACGGAGCAATTCGGAGTATTAAGGATCACAAGGGAAGCCCGTGGACAATCATGGAGAAGGCCAAGGAATTGGAGCTATTAAAGATGCGACTTGGACCTATTTTAAAGCCTATTTGGAAGCCCAAGACCAAAGGATTCGTTGCTTGGACCAAAGCCCGCAAAAGAGGATGGAAGGATAGAGTAAAAGAGACAAAATCGGCTAACGTGTCTGGGATGCATGGATCAAGCGTCCAGACGCATTGATTACGCCTGAGATGCATGAATAGTGTGTCCAGATGCATGAATCGACACTATATCCAATTCCTTCTCAGTTTTGGAGACGAAGTTGGACTCTAAAAGAAGTCTATTTGTATTAGGAAACAAATGACGGTTTGGAATGCTTCTAGATCTCATTGTAACCTCTATAAATAGAGGACCTAAGTGCCTCATGTAATTGGCCAATTCACTTATACTCTTGTCTCCAGAACTTGAGGCAGAGAGAGATTAATAATAAAAGATCGGTTTTAACTAGCTGAGTCTTAATAAATTAGTCTTTCTAGTCTTATGTTCTTTGACTCTTTTTCTTCTCGTTCTTCGTGTTCTTCCTTCTTTATCTTCTCCTTCAAGGGAGGAGATGAAGCCAGTGCTTAAGGATTAATGATTCTTCTGGTTCATGGTGTTCTTCAATCAGGTTAGTTCTTTATGTTTTTAGTTATTAGTTCCATTGCCCACACTAGAGGATGGAAGTATAGAATAGGGTTTATGTTTTGCAGTATTAATATCATGCTAGTGTTCTTTACTTTTCTTCTAGTAGTATAAGTCTTTAGAGTTAGGGAAGTATTCTTTGTGTTGCCTTAGAAGGGGTGGCTCAGGGAGTGGCTGCCTAGGGGAAGTATTCTTTGTGTTTGCCTTAAGTGGTGATTCATTGAATGGCCGCCCTATTAGGAAGTACTCCTTGATGTTGCTCTTGGTAATACATTAAATGGCTGCCCGAGCTTACATAGAAGGAAAGAAGATATTAATAGCATAAACATAGGAACAACCTTAAGTAGAGTTCATAGTTTTTAATCCCTTAAACCCCCTTTCCAGTCCTGTCCTTCACATAACATACACTTAAAGGTGGAATGATATCCTACTCATCCTTTACTTATTGAGGGATAATTAGGTTTTGATACGCTTCTGTTTTGTTCAACGACCATACACCATCTACATACACAAAAACAAGGCTTGTCAAATGGCGCCGCTGCCGTTTTAAGTTGTTTATGTTTAACCTTTTCTTTCAAGATTTGAACTTTGGATATTGAGGTAATTTTAGCCGCATCATCCATCCTTCTGGGAAAGAAAGAATCTTGAAGGACATCTCGAAGACAAGATCTACCATCCAGGTTAGTCGAATCTTCATTCTTTTTATTTCATTCTTAGTATAGCTGCATCGTAGTTTAGTTTTATTGCTTTCTTAGTATAGTTGCATCATAGTTTAGTTTTATTGCTTTCTAGTATAATTGCATTTAGGACCTTTTCAACAATTGAAGTTGTAAGCCAACACAGTGAAACATCAAACTCTAGTGTTTCTTGTCTGAATCTTGACAAACAGACTATCGTCTATGGGCAGTGGTACTTAAGTAATCCAAGTGATTCACCATAACCCTAGAAGAGACAGCTTTAGACAACGGGTGAGATACTAGCTGCAAAGCCCAACCCAGTTGAAGGAAAGTAGTTTTACAATTTAGTATAACTTAGAATAATTGTATACTATTTAAGCATATTAGGATAGTTTTTTGTTATTTTTGCATAGCATTTTCTAGTGTATGTCCCGTCGTCCATATCATCGTCCAGTAAGAACACAATAGTGGACAAGGTTTAACAACCGACTCACAAGAATACTAGATGAGATTGATACAATGGCCGCACACAATGATGGAGGTGTTTTGGACACCAATAATCCTGAAGCTATCCCACCCATGCAAGCACAACAGAGGAAGAAGATGAGTGATTTCTATTCGCCAATCATTGGAGACCCACCCAGCAGTATTGTTTTTCCAGAGACAGAAGCTAACTAGTTTGAACTTAGAGCATCAGTAATCTCTATGCTTCCAAAGTTCAATGGTTCAGACAATGTTCAACCTTATGTTCACATGAACAAATTTCTATCAGTCCTCATAACTTTCAAGAACCAGAATATCAGGGATGAGAGTATCAAGTTAATTCTTTTTCCACACTCACTCGAGGTAAAGCATCCGAATGGTTAACAGCACAGCCGATCAATTCAATCAACAACTGGGAGAAGTTGAGAACAAAGTTTATGAACAAGTTCTACCCACCCCAGAAGACAGATGCCATACATCAAGCCATCAACAATTTCAAGGGGAAGGTGACTGAAGAATATCATCAAAGCTGGGAGAAATTCAATAATATGCTAGTCTCATGTCCACATCTTGGTTATGATAAGAGCACATTGGCTCATTTTTTCTTTCGAGGACTTTCTACTATGAACAAGCAGATGATACAGTCAATGCTTCAAGGTAAGTTTACATCATTGGATGGAGAGGAAGCCTACAACTTTCTCGAGAATTTAGCTGAAGACACTCAACAATGGAGTACAAGCAACGAGGACGTAGCTAGAGTGGAGGGGGTGCCGAAGCAATTTCGCAACCAAATTCAAGAAGACCCAAATCAAGCAATGATATCAATTATGGCAAGCCTATCAACAGGACTTGAAACTCTGAACAAGAAGTTTGATCAGTTCTTTATTAATCCTCCAAAAGCAAACAATTTCCAAGCTAAACCTCAGCCAACCAAGCCTTGTTATGCCATTTGTGAGCTATGTTCTGATGAAGGCCACACCACTGAAGAGTGTTCGTACTATCTGGATACTAATCGAGAGGCATCTAGTATCAACTCTTTAGGAAAAATAACCAGTTTAATCAGGGATAGAATTATTGGAAGCCACAAAATACAAATCAAAGGAATTTTCCTCCAGGATTCCAAAATCAGTCAAATCAATTCCAAAATAACCAGTATCAGTTCCAAAACTGCCAGCAACCATACAGAAATCAACAGTCATACCAGAACCAGTAATACCAAGCAAACACAAATAGAGAGTTAGTACCAGATCTTATGGGTCGATACATTGCTCCTACGCCTAAGTCGAGCAAAGCAGTTATCCCACATCTGGAAGAAGCTATCACCACCATTGTCAATGAGCTAAAGCAGACAAATCAAAGAACCCAAAAGTTGGAGAATAACTTTAGTGTCATTCAAGGCCAGATAGGGCAAATCGCTGCCGCCTTGACATAAAGATCGAAAGGATCATTACCAAGCCAGCCGGAGCCAAATCCGAAAGGAAGAGGTGTCCTGCAGGTGGACAACCAGGAGATTACTCATGAACAAGTTAATGATGTCACCACTCTGAGGTCAGGCAAGAAAGTTCATAACAAGATTGTCTATGAACCAGGAAAAGATTCTGCGGAGCCTAAGGTAACTTATGTTCCCACCATCCCACCCAGTTCTAACATTCTAGATATATCTAGTGTTGTGCCACCCACTGAAGTAACTGTTGAGAGAAAAGCTGAAGGAACTATTGTGGAAGTAAGTAAGAAGAAGCCATCATGAGTGACTCCACCTTTCACTTCACTATTTGTTACCAAGCCAACCGAAGCCGAAAGAAGAGAACCGATATTGAAGAATCCGCCAGCACCGTTTCCTTCGAAACTAGTGAATACCAGGAAGGATGACTAGTACAAGGAGATTTGCGATGTATTTCAAAATTTGCATATTAATATCCCATTTTTGACAGCCATCAAACAAGTTCCCTCGTATGCCAAGTACTTGAAAGATCTAGTAAAGAAGAAGACCAACATTCCGAAAGAAGCTTTTCTTGCTCAAAGATGTTCATCGTACCTACAGAATCTATCGGTTGTTAAACTGAAAGATCTTGGAAGTCCAACTATTACATGTAGAATCGGAAATTCTTTGGAGGAGCAAGCTTTATTAGATTTGGGTGCCAGTGTGAATCTTCTACCATATTTTGTCTATGAGAAGTTAGGCTTGAAGGATCTTAAACCGACTGATGTTACTTTACTGTTGGCAGATAGATCAGTTAAGATACCTAAAGGAATCATTGAAGACGTCATAGTCAAGATCGAAGATTTCTATTATCTGGTTGATTTCATAGTACTCGACACAACACCTACATATGGTAGGCAGATACAAATCATTCTAGGTAGGCCATTCTTGGCCATTGCAAATGCACTAATCAATTGTCGAAATGGTAATATGACATTATCTTTTGGTAATATGAGAGTCGAAACCAATATTTTCCATACGTTATAGCAACCACAGGAGGTGTGTGTTGTGAACGAGGTATGCATGATTGAAGCGTTAGCACAGGATTATCTGACTCATTCATATCCTGCTGACGAGTTGTTGAAAGCTCAGACAGACTCAAACCATGAGGAACTTAGTGTCGAGGAAATCAATGCATTTTTGGATCCATCACCTATCATGGATGACAGCAAGTTCAAAGAAAAGTTTGAATCGCTTCTACCTGATAGACCATCTAAAGAGCTTAAGAAGGAGCCGCCTAAGCTAGAATTAAAGCCTTTGTCGTCTACACTCAAGTATGTTTTCTTGAGAGATTTGGGAACCTACCCAGTAGTCATTACATCAGATTTGACTGAGGAGCAAGAATCCAGGTTAGTAGCACTTTTAAAGGAATACAAGTCAGCCATAGGTTGGACAACTGATGATATCAAGGGGATCAGCCCTATGATAGTTCAACATAGGATTCATTTGGAAGAGGATTCCAAGACTTCTAAGCAACCACAGAGGAAGCTTAATCCGAAGATGAAGGAAGTAATTCGAGAAGAGGACGTCAAACTCCTTGATGCCAGCAATATCTACCCTATTTCTGATAGTCAATGGGTTAGTCCAGTTCAAGTTGTGCCAAAGAAGTCCGGAACCACAGTAATTGAGAATGAGAACAATGAGTTGATTCCAACTAGGATGCAGACTGGATGGAGAGTTTGCATCGATTACAGGAAGTTGAATAGCGCATCGAGGAAAGATCATTTTCCATTACCTTTCATCGATTAGATGTTAGAAAGATTAGCTGAACAAGCTTACTACTACTTTCTTGATGGTTACTCATGATATTTTCAGATCCATATTCACCCTAAGGACCAAGAGAAGACCACATTCACATGTCCTTTTGAGGATTGTCTGCACCATCTCTCCTTAGTCATTAAACGTTGTTGCGATACCAACTTAGTTCTGAACTAGGAAAAGTGCCACTTCATGGTAAAGGAAGGGATAGTGTTGGGTCACCAAGTTTCAAAGGAAGGAATTCTAGTAGATCAAGCAAAAATGTCTATAGGAAGTAAGCTAGGTTGCTGTAAGAATTGTCATTCTGAAACTTGTCCTGGGTTATAGCCATTAAGAGAAAATTGTTGGTACAAGATATACTTTTGTCAATCACATGCTGAGAGAGATCAGAAGAATTCCTAGAAAGTGGAACCTAGTGGGTGGGAATACTAGTCCTGAGGATCTGACTATAAAGGACTCAAAAGTCTTGAGAATCTGACTTTAAAAGACTTACATTACGTCTTTGGGATCTAACGTAAAAAGACCTAAAAATTTGTTTCTTGAAGTAATTCTGATATTCGGCATCAATAGTAATATCCTACCTATTTCTCATCCATTTCATTTACTTTTTTATACATTGAGGTCAATACATGCATAAGTAGGGGGAAGGTGTACTTGAGAAATGAATTTCGAAAATTAGTTTTCAAAATCAAAATTTTTTTTTCTATATCAGTAGCATGAGAAAAATGAATTTTGATGATGAGTCTGGGATATATATTCTATATTGCTTAGTGTTGAGTTTGATAGATAGTTGATATTATTGATTTCATTACAGCTTAGACTATTTATTATACTCGGACATAGTTCTTGTTGATAGAATTCTTTATCAAGGCACCACCATAATACTTGGTCAGTTTTGTGTACTTTTGCTAGAAGAGAGATTTAAACCCCTAGTAAACTGGAAGTAGAATTTTTTTGACTTAGCCCGTGAGACTTGAGCTTTATACCCATTCTTTGGAGAGTTCTTACGAAAAATCCGAGTCTTAGTGACTCAACATCTTTCAGTTCTTTATGTCGTTGTAATATATGCTCATTATTTGTTGATTTGGTTAATCACAAAGTGACATCAACTGGGGAGATAGCCATTAGGTCTTGTAGTCTATTCGAAACAGAGTATCATACTGATAAGTCAAGTAGTGAACCTATTTAGCTTTTATCCCACCTAGTAGGACCATCATGTTAAACCCTTTTAAGCCTAACAATAAGCCATTTTCTTTCATAAAACCCTTTACCCGTCACCCAACTCCAGACAAGGAGTATAGCCAAAATCTTTATCAGCCATACCCATATGTTTTTGAGATAACGAGGGGCACAAAGAGGAAGAAATAGCACAAAAGGAATATTACAAGGAAATACTAGAGAGATACAATGAAGACCATCATTCTGTTCTAAGTGAGAGAAGCTAGTGGAAAACAAGCATATCCAGTACTAATCAAGGATATACCACTGAGTTTAAAAAAAAAATGGATGGAAAAGCTAAGACAAAGGAAGAATTTTCTCTCCAATACAGAATTTGAAGAAATCTTCCAAAGAATGAAGCAAAACCCTTAGTATTTTTCAGAAACAACCTTAGAATCCTTTTTACCTTTCCTTCATAAACCAATACCCAAGCCAAGTTACAACCCATGACTTATCACTACAGTATGGTACAAAGTCTAGAATAGGTGAGAGGATGCTAAAGTGAAGGACCCGACACTTCATATGTTATTGACATTCTTTCCATGAGACTACTTTTATTCAGAAGTCTATTTTTCATGGTAGTATGTGGGAAGTTCGTATGCATTATTCTTTTCCCCACATGCATAAGGTAAAATAGTAGACCATCTTCTGAGAGATTCTTTTCTGAGAGTATGTCCGGTGAGGATTGAAAATCGAGATTATCTACCTATGGTAAACTAGGGATTCCGTTTCTTGGATAGTAGAGTATAAGAGATTGACTAAGTACACATATAAGCCTTGATTAAGAATTTTGTCAATTTTTACTATCTCCCATCATAATTTATGAGTCTTTGCAGCAATGTAGTTAGCAATGGAGACCGCCCCTCATTGGAGTAAGCACTAAGTGGGTAAGGAATTTCTCTCTCTGAAAAATACTATCATTCATGAACATGCTATTGATTGATTTTGTGGGTATATCACCTGAAAACCCTCATGAGACTATAACTCGTCCTTTTTGGGGAACTTAAAGGTTTAAAGCCTTGTTGCATATGGTAAATGCAATCGCGATGCCTGCGAAAATGAGTTAGGATTTTATTTTTGTTATTAGGATGTGATTTTCATCACTTATATATATTTTTTATCTTATTTGCTAAGAGACTAGCAAAAGGCTAGTTGGGAGTTGTGATAAGTGCTCAAAAAGTGTTATTTAACCCTCGATTATGCCTCTTGTTTAGCCATCTTAGTGGACTAATAGTGTTTGTAAGTTATGTTTTATGATTCTACAGGTCAAAGAGAGAGTTTTATGGAATCTTAGAGAAAAAGGGGTAAAACGGAGCAATTCGGAGCATTAAGGATCACATGGGAAGCCCGTGGACAATCATGGAGAAGGCCAAGGAATTAGTGCTATTAAAGATGCGACTTGGACCTATTTTAAAGCCTATTTGGAAGCCCAAGACTAAAGGATTCGTTGCTTGGACCAAAACCCGCAAATTGGATAGAAAGATAGAGCAGAAGAGACAAAATCGGCTAACGCGTCTGGGACGCATGGATCGAGCGTCCATACGCATTGATTGCGTCTGAGACGCATGAATAGTGCATCCAGATGCATTAATCGACACTATATACAATTCCTTCTCAGTTTTGGAGATGAAGTTGGACTCTGAAAGAAGTCTATTTGTATTAGGAAACAAATGACGGTTTGGAATGCTTCTAGAGCTCATTGTAACCTCTATAAATAGTGGACCTAAGTGCCTCATTTAATTGGCCAATTCACTTATACTCTTGTCTACAGAACTTGAAGCAGAGAGAGATTAATAATAAAAGATCGGTTTTAACTGGCTGAGTCTTAATAAATTAGTCTTTCTAGTCTTATGTTCTTTGGCTCTTCTTCTTCTCGTTCTTCGTGTTCTTCCTTCTTTATGGAAGGCTAATCTTCTCCTTCAAGGGAAGAGATGAAGCCAGTGCTTAAGGATTAATGATTCTTCTGGTTCATGGTGTTCTTCAATCAGGATAGTTCTTTATGTTTTTAGTTATTAATTCCATTGCCCACACCAGGGGATGGAAGTATAGAATAGGGTTTATGTTTTGCAATATTAATATCATGCTAGTGTTCTTTACTTTTCTTCTAGTAGTATAATTCTTTAGAGTTAGGGAAGTATTCTTTGTGTTGCCTTAAAAGGGGTAGCTCAGGGAGTGGCTGCCTATGGGAAGTATTCTTTGTGTTTGCCTTAAGTGGTGATTCATTGAATGGCCGCCCTATTAGGAAGTAATCCTTGATGTTGCTCTTGGTAATACATTGAATGGCTGCCCGAGCTTACATAAAAGGAAAGAAGATATTAATAGCATAAACATAGGAACAACCTTAAGTAGAGTTAATTGTTAACGATGTTTCATCCAAGAGGGCATCGACACTCGCTCGATTGCCTAATTGTAGTCTACATGTAAGAACAACCATGAAGCAGAAGGTCATAGATCAATAGTATTGGTGGATTATAATATCTTGAATTCTCTCTCTTATAAATTCTCAATAGTTTAGTTAATTTAGTTTAGTTTAGCATTAGAATCTAAAGTCTCTACAATCATAGTTTTTAATCCCTTAAACTCGCTTTCCAGTTATGTTTTTCACGTAACATACACTTAAAAGTGGAATGATATCCTACTCATCCTTTACTTATTGAGGGATAATTAGGTTTTGATACGCTTTTGTTTTGTTCAACGACCATACACCATCTACATACACAAAAACAAGGCTTGTCATGCGCAAGGGACAATTGGTATCTATGTGGGTTAAGCTGAGACAGGAAGTGCCTGGTGATATGGGTGACCCTTAGTAACACGTAACTGATCCTCAAACTGCCCTTAGAAGAACGGAGATTGCGTACTTCTAAAGGTTGGTCTATGTGGAATCCATTGCCCGTTTTGGTTTTTGGAAAAATCACATGACTATTGATGTATCGAGAACCTTCTATTATGAGAACAGAGAAAAGCAACTATTTTGAAAAAGAAATGTAAAATAAAGAAATGAAAATTGTATACTCGCTCTATAAGATCACACTTACTCAAACAACGAGTAAACAGTGTTTTATAAATAATACGCGAGATATACGTGGACTAAGGTTTCGACACTTACAACCACACATTCTAAGTGGAGTGGTCCAGTTACCTTAAGGATGCACTCCCATGGAATGCATCGAGAAAACATGATGTGCCTTTTATAGTAAAGACTATATGTGGGGTCGTTTTAAGTCAGATTCCCCAAAACTGTATGCATATGATGGATGATATGTTATTAGTTATATACTAATAATCTAAATAGTTGGGGATCTTTATAGAAAAATATGTAAAAGTATATGTAAGGGGGATTTCCGTCACCACTGAACAGATGACACGTGTATGGGAAATAACCTAAGACTATTGATGTCTAGAATGAGACGAGGACTATCAGATCAATTCTGTGACTAAGTAATCTCGTGCGCAACACGAGTGTTTAGTGGACATGTGCCAACCATGTGACGGACCGCCTCCAAGCATAACAGTTCTCCAAGTCGTTAGGAATTAACATGGACAGTTCCTGAACAAAGAGAAACTGATGAGGGCGATCTTTGATGATAAGGAAGGAACCACAATGGCATATCTTGGATAGTTACCTTTTAGATATAATCTTCCCATAAATAATGGGACATTATGATCAGCAAGGAAACTTACCTCTCATAAGATATGGTTTAGATTCAGACGTCCATAAATAAGGAATTCCTAATAGGAAGATAGAGTCCAAAGATGGAAGGGAACTCACAAGCGGTGAAGACAGCCCTAACCCTAGGACTCTCAAAGCTATTCCTATATAAACCATAGGGATTTCACTCTTAGGAACTACGG
The DNA here is from genome assembly GCF_015680905.1 of Coptis chinensis. Lineage (NCBI taxonomy): Eukaryota > Viridiplantae > Streptophyta > Magnoliopsida > Ranunculales > Ranunculaceae > Coptis > Coptis chinensis. Next base: position 57,638,478 of record NC_141461.1, on the reverse strand, counting down.
AAGATAGGGTTTGATTCTCCATAATAAACAAGGAGATACGTAGGCAGTAATGCAGATGGAAAGCAACAGAAGAAGCCACATGTGGAAGGAGCTAAAGAAGCTCTTCCCTTAATGGATAGAAACTTTGCCCCTCTGAACAAAATGCCAGATGAGGTTCTGGACTCTATAAAAAATTAGAGTTACCTCAAATGGCCAGCTCCGCTTAAGCCAGGTTCCCTGGGTACCAAAGACCAAAGAACCTATTACAAGTTCCATAAGAGTAAGGGTCACAACACCAGAGCCTGTAGGAACCTGAAAAATAAACTACAGGATCTGATTGAAAGGGGGTATTTGAAGCAATTTGTGGCGCACGAACAGGCAAATGTAGTACAGCTTGAGGACAGCTACCCTCTGCCACGAATTAATAAATTAATAGATGCAATGGCTGGACATGAACTGTTGTATTTCATAGATGGGTCGTCTGGTTACAACCAGATCCCATTGCATGAAGAGGACCACAAGCATGCCAGTTTCACAATCGAGGATGGCCTGTACTACTATCAGGTTATGCCGTTCGGACTGAAAAATGCAGGGGCTACATACCAGCGATTGGTAAACTAGATGTTCAAAGGATTGATAGGTGACATTGTGGAGTTGTATGTAGATGATCTTTTGATCAAAAACCTAAGATGAGGAGATCATCTCTCCCACCTGAAGTGTGCATTCGACATTCTGAGGGAGTATCACATGAAGCTCAACCCTGCAAAATGTGCTTTTGCTATCTCATCAGGGAAGTTTCTGGGGTATCTAGTTACCAAAAGAGGAATCGAGGCAAACCCAAGATCAAATCCGGGCAGTCCTAAATATGCCCTCACCTAAAAATATGAAAGAGGTTAAAAAAGTAGTGGGCAAGTTAGCAGCTCTGACTAGGTTCATCTCCAAGAGTTCAGATAAGTGCAAACCTCTCTTTCAATTACTGCGAAAGAACACCTCATTTGCGTGGACGGAAGAATGTCATAAAGCATTTAATCAACTCAAAAGATACCTTGGGGCACCACCAATCCTTTCCAAGCCAGTTGAGGGAGAAGTCTTGGGTCTTTATCTCTGTTCGTCTGACTACGGTATTAGTTTTGTACTAATATGCATGGATGAAAAGAAGGTTGAAAAGCCTGTCTATTTCTTGAGCTGCATGCTTCTTCCAGCAGAAACAAGGTACCCAAAACTCAAAAGAGTTGCTCTAGAACTTATTTTTGCAGTAGAGAAGTTGCGACCATACTTCCAGTCCTACACTATCAGAGTAATCACAGAGTACAAATTGCGGTCAGTTCTAGAAAGACCGAATAGGTCAGGGAGGCTAGCAAAATGGTATGTGCAACTGTCAAAATATGATATTATTTACGTCTCCAAAATCTCAGAGAAGGGTCAGGCACTAGCAAAATTCTTGGGAGATTTCCCAATGACCTACATAGGGTACAACTCAACTACCCCCAGTTCAGATGATCGCATCCAGCCTGAATCTCTAGAAAGTTGTCTAGATCCCTGGGAGCCAAGCTCCGAGCGGCGGTTGTTTGTGGATAGATCTTCGAATGACAAAGGCGTAGGAATTGGAGCTATGTTAGTCACTCCTGACAATATGCAATTAGAGAAATCCATCCGGTTAGGTTGGAATGCTTCCAACAATAAGGCAGAATATGAAGCCACTCTTGCTGGCCTCATAATGTCTCTCGATATGGGCCTGACACACCTCACAGTTTTTAGTGACTCACAGCTGGTTGTTTTTCAAGTTGATGGTGGATACGAGGTCAAGGATGAACGAATGGCAAAATACTTGGAACTGGTAAGGGCCTTTCAGAGCAAGTTTGAGAACATTCAGTTCTATAATCTACCTCGGTCAGCCAATAGACGCACAGATGCTTTGGCATATGTTGCCTCAATATTAGGCAACAATGAGTCTCGTTCAATCTCTATCGAGTTCCAGGGAGAAATCTAGCATTCATGTCCCAGGTACAACAGTTTGTGTTGCTCCAGCTATTACTCCAACTTGGATAGATCCATATAAGTCCTACCTTAAAGAAGGGACACTGAAGATAAGAATATAGCAAGGCGTCTGCTTGCAAAGATATAAAGATTCACCCTCGTTGGAGATGATCTATACAAGAAGTCCTTTCTAGGACCTCATCTCAGATGTCTCTCCCCAGATCTCGCTGAACAGGTTATGCGAGAAGTTCATGAAGGAACTTGTGGCAACCATGCTGGGGGCAGAACTCTAGCTCTCAAAATCCTAAGGCAAGAATACTTTTGGCCTTATATGTAAAAGGATGCATAAGTTTTTGCCTACAAGTGTGAAAAGTGTCAACGATTCACTCCATTTTTCCATGCTCCAGCAATAGAACTGTACCTATTGGCCAACCCATGGCCATTCGCACAGTGGGGAACTGACATTGTAGGACCCCTACCACCTGCTCCTGGAAATATCAGATTCTTACTGGTCGCAACGAATTACTTCACCAAGTGGATAGAAGCAGTTCCCTTTGTCTTCATTCGAGAACAGGATGTCAGAAAGTTCATTTGGAACAACATTGTCTACAGGTATGGCGTACCCAAAGTTATCATTTTAGATAATGGGCAATAGTTCACTGGAGGACTGGTTGCTCAACTGTGTGAGGAGTTTCACATCATCCATCTGTTCTCAACTCTAAGGTATCCATAAGGCAATGGCCAGGCTAAAGCCTCTAACAAGGTCATCTTGGATAACATGGAGCATAAATTAGATGACACAAAAGGTTTATAGGTTGAAGAACTGCCTAAGGTCTTATGGGCATACCGAACTATGCCCAGGCGATTAACTAGTGAGTCTCCATTTTCACTGACCTATGGAATTGAAGTTGTCATACCTCTAGAACTGGTAGCTCCCACTCAGAAGTCAGCTGTTGTGAACACTCTGGACAATGAGGAGCTATTATGTAGAGAAATGGATCTCCTAAATGAAAAGCGAGAAGGTGCCGCACTTCGATTAACTGCTAACCAACAGACTTTGAAGAGATCATACGACAAGAGAGTCCGGAATCGATCTTTAACAACTGGTGATCTGGTTCTCCGTGAGATCCCAGAGCCCAACGACAAACTTGGACCTAACGGGGAAGGACCATACATTATCGACAAGGTTTATTGAACTGGTTTTTACTACCTACGCACTGTTGAAGGTTATGTTCTTGTCAAACCATGGAACGGACAGCACCGTCGCAAGTACTATCACTAAATTGTTATTTCATGCTTTGTTATGCATATTTTATCATCAATAAAGTTCTTCACCTTGCAATCGAATATATTCCTTGCACGTTCTTTATTATCCTCAATGGATTAAGCCTTTAGGGAATTATTTGCTCACTATCTGTTCAAGAATATTGTATGCCAATTTGCTTTGGAACCAGTGATACTGAGTAAGGGAAAGTTGAATTTTTAGTTCCTTTCTCAGCCCCATGCAGCTAGAACTGTATGCTAGTTCTTTTAAACTGCAAATATCTTTGTTGGGTTAAGCTTTTAGGGAATATAACCACACTAATTGTTTAGTAAACCGTATGCCGGTTTGACTTGGAGCAAGAGATAATGTTCTTGCGAGCCTGAACTGTATGCCAGTTCTAGGTGCTCTCAAAACATCAAACGCAGGGGTTGCTAGGAAAATCTGGGTGGGATCCAGATCTTAGCATACCATCATTGGCCTGGAACTATATCGGCATGATGGTGCTGAGGAAAACTCCTCCATTGCTGTTCAGGCGATACCTTTTTTATTTTTTAAAAATAAATTGGACCTATCATTATTAAACACAATGTTGTGCTCATGGCACCAAGGTGCTTCCGCAAAGGCATATGCCTCTATGAGATCGAACTCTCAGTTACAGTTAAGTTGAAATGGCTCCCATGATATCCTGATCAGATTCTAGTTATGCCTCATCTTAATCTGTTTAGCCTACTAGGGTCACCTATTGTTGTTTCAGATGAACTTTAGGGGCAACAGGGGTAGGGTATGCATAGTAATATATGTAATATAACATAAAACACTTAGAAGGCATACATAAAATAGAAGAGCTGCAGAGCTCAGTAAGTTAATAACATGCATAAAATAGAAGAGCTACAGAGCTCAGTAAAGTAAATTGTATGTGAGCTATATAGCTCAATATTACAGACCTATAGAATAATTGTTTAAAAATAATTGCTTATGTATCAACTGAAAGGCTTATGAAGTAAGGGTAGAATCAAACATTGGTTCACCATCAGTGCTTGTTGCTGTAAAATTGGACTGTGTGGTTGGATTAGCTGGAACGGTTGGCGGAACAGAAGATTCACCTGAAGCTGGAATTGGCAAAAAATGAAGTTGAACTGGAGGCAGGTCATCATCGGTGTCTTATTCAAAAGATGAGGAGGCATCAGACATAAGTTCAGCTTGAATAGCGGAGATGTTGGTGTCCAGATCATGGAACAAGACAAAAGGGTTGGTGATAAGAGCCCAAAACTATAGTTTTAACCCCTTAACAATCGTACTTTTAGACCAATTATGTGAATAATAAGTAAGAGTTAATAATGATTACGTGTTTTTATGCATTTCAGGCTTCAAAGTCCATTATGTGTAGAAATGTGCCACTTTAGCGAGATAAAGGAGCAAAGGTCGGTTGCTAAGGAGTTCTGTGATTAAAGGAAAATTTTCAAGAAGACAAAGCCTCTGTAAAGCCCGGTCAAAAGATGAAAAGTCAAAGTCCATGCGGGCAGAAACAATGTACAAAGTCAGTAGAACTTCCGAAGACCATATCTTTGGACTCAGACCTCGGAATTGGGCCTACCTTAAGTCAAAACGACCGGCTCTGAAAGAGCTTTCCAATGGTCTAAGACTTGACCCAATCAGAGGAGTAGAAGTGGACGAAAAGTTTGTCAAAGCCAACTCCAGCTGAAAAGGCCTTTTTGGACTGAAAGAATTGGGTTTTGGGCCTGATTCTCTGGCCCAAAACATGGCTCCAAGCCGATGCATGATTTTGGATCTGAAACATATAAAAACAAAGAAAAGCTTAGTTCTTAAGTTATCTAGTTTTATTTAGAAAACTAGTTCCTTGTAATGGTAGCTAGGGTTAGATTAGAATAATTTAGATCTAGATTTAGTTTTACATTAATTCATTAGGTAATTCTTGTTCAATTTCAATATTACATTATTGTTATTCATTTGATTAGATTAATAAAATAGTTTATTATTATTCAATTCATTTTTTGTCATTACATTTATAGATCTAGTTTAAATTCTTGTTGATATCATTTCTTAATTATTAATTAGATTTCAATTATTATTTGTTAAATTAGTAAAGTTGGAATCTTGATATTATGTTTAGTTTAGATTCATATGGAAATGATTGCCGAATGATTTTCGGCTAAACCTCCATTAGAGGGGGTCGCGAAGCCTTGATGAAAGCTTGATTTGTGTTAGCGTAGAATAGTTGTAATTCCTTTCCACTCTAGAAATGATTAGTCACCATGAGAAATGCTAGTTATAATTGGTAGAAATGCCATGTGTAATTAGAGATTAGGAAGAACCAATTGTTCTGCGAAGCAGTTCAATTCGGATTACGACGATTCATTGTTAGCAAGTTAAGTTGAGTTAAGGTGGAATCAAATCCCCCCTAATTCCTTATCATAGAATCAACGTAGTATTTACGTAGTTGAATTATCGTTATCTTGTTAGTATAAATTGAATCCGTAGTATAATCGTAGAATAGAAATTTCATATAACACATTACTCTCACCATTGTTCTTTGTGTTTGTTCAATTAAATTTGTTTAAGTCTTGAGAGTTAAGAGTGGAACGAATCCTGACTCTATATATATTGCATGAATCTATATGTGAGATTAGGAAACAAAATATTGATACCGTAAGAATAAGGTTAGAGTAATCTAATTGAGTTTTTACGGGTTATCAGTTAGTTACATGCCCTTGATCATCCAGCTGAGAAACGTACCCAGTAGCCTCAATTGCCTTCTCGAACTTAACTTGTTTGGTCGTATTGAAGGACTCCTAAGAAACATTCCATGCCCTCAAAGCAAAATGAATGACATTTTCGGCTAATCTCTTCTTCACCTCCTGTACCACCTCAGAATAGAACTTGGAGGTCTCAGCCAGGAGGTCATCAGCCTTCTCATCAGAATGAAGACATTTCTCCTTCAGAGCTCTCTCATAGCCTGACATGACCTCATTTGCATGGGCAATGGCTTGACCAAGGGTCTTCATCTCGGTGTTCCTACGGTGAAGCTCCCCTTGGACCTGGTCATGTTTTGCTTGTAGGGTAGTGAAGTAGGCGCACAGTTCCAAGAACTTCACTTTCCAAGTGCCAACATCAGCAGCTTCTTTTTGGGCTTTCTCCAAAAAGCTCCGATGGTTAGAGATAGTATCTCTCATATTCTTGAAGCCAGTATCAGAATTCTTCTCTTTCACCAAGAGCTCGTCAACCTGGATCTGCAGCTCTGCAGCTATCTTCTTATCAGCTTCTTTTGCCCAGATCAGCTCACCGGCAGCCATGGCATCAGTGGATGTATCAGTGGTGGCCGCAAAGATGGGTTCTTTCATGGCCAAAAAGTTATTCACTGACTAGAAAATAATATAGGATGTGTAAGTAACACAATTAGAGAAACCGAACATTGAACAGAGAAGAAAGTCTTACCTTGGCAAGGTGAACAACAGATCCACAATAAGACAGGTCTAAGGTCCCAGCTATATTGGCTTCAACCTTGTCAATAGGAACTCGTGCAGCTTCCAAAACTCCAAGCGTGATATCAACATCTTTAACAGAATGTTTGTTGGTAACAGATTGTTCATCAGTTCATCCTCAGCTCCTCATCTCGACTATCATCTCCCTTTCAGGGGAATCTGGAGATCGAGGCGAGAAAGGGATGCCATCACTCTCCCTCCTCCTATCACCAAATCGATGAGGGGGGAGAGCGGTAGTCATAACAGTTGTTTCAGCAATACCTTTCCCCTTGCGATTATCAGGGAGGGAAAGGTCAACAGTTACAGGGACATTATCACCAGTTTGACCAAAACCTCTAAGAGGATCCAGAACTGGAAGGGGTACAACTATGTTCTTAAAAGATTTAATAGGTGGGGGAATAGTAGCAGGAACCTTAAAAGGTGTTTCTTCATTCACAATAAGAGGACGAAATCTCATTTTCTTACCAGATAGGGCAACATCAAAAGCAGAATCAGCTCTCTTCAGCTTATGATGATTGGACGCACGCACTTCCTTTTTAAAATTACTAGCAGCCAGCAGTTCAGGGCCTCTCCCACCAGTGATCACACAATCATCACTAACAGCAGGCTCCTGAACTGGGCCCAATGCCACAGTATCACCAAAGGCGGCCACAGAACTCTTCTCCTTGCGGTTTCCTCCTCTTAGAGTAACTAAGGATGAATCATCCTGAACTGGAGGAGGAAGAAGTCCAACATCCTGATCAACAAGAGGGGGAAGTATTATGTGCCAAGAATTCACAGTATTTATCTTAAAAAGGGAAAAGCCAGGTACAAGTTGCAGCAATTCTTCAGTAGACATGTTGAAGTACTCAAAAAGACGGGTAAGATCAAGAACTATCACCCAAGACATCCTTTGTTCCTTGGGGATCTTCTTGATAAACTCTACCGTAGTATTGTCAGTTGCAGTTAATTGGTTATAGGGAGAAGATTCATCTAAGGAATAATAGCAAAGAAGTTCAAGCAAAAGACTCTTATATCAAGTTATAAAGTACCTGAGTAAGAAAACTTATTGGTTGGAGCATGGGTGTGTTTTATGGGAACAAGAATTCCTACAGGCTCACCATCATCATCAGAATGACAAATGTCCCACGCATCACCCAGCACACAGAGATGGTGGTCAGCCCAGCCTTCATCACTCTGTTGTCCATCAAAAAAGGCAATTGGAGAGTTCTTGTCTCTTGTCATGAGGTAGTAGAAGGATTGGTCTCGAATACGCCGGACCACATAAAAATAACCAAACACCTAACGGTTCAGAGCGAATCCGTATCTCTTGGCAAGAAGGGCAGAATACATGATAGTTCTGTAGAATAGGGGCGCTACCTGTCCAAGAGCAAGATTGAAGTGGATTAGACACTCTCTCAACAATGAATAGAGGGGAAGAGTGAGTTCGGCCCTAAGTTGACCAATGGTGATAAGCGCCACCTCTTTGTAGGCCAACTCATTAGATAACCTCCCCCACTCCAGTCCGATATCTTCAGGGTTGTGGAACTTCTAGCGGATCTGTTCTAGAGAGGAAAGATCTCTGAAGTTTACAAGTAATAAGTTGGGATTCATGATCGGAAAAGAGGAAAAGTTTCAAGTTTTGGTTAAACCCTAATGGGAGATCAAAAGGTTCAATATGAAAATGGTAGCAGAAGAGATAATGAGAATTCTCTCACCATTTCCTTTATATACATATAAGATGGACGGTTAGGATGAGCCCAAGCGGTGCGTCTTTTCGAATGGAACTGCCATCATTACCTTTTTTGGGAAATGACGTGTCTATTCGAGTCGTCTTTTCAGAGCCTTAATTAGTTGATTACGTAAGCAGTTTCCACAACTATTTAGGAAAAAGATTCTTGCGCCAAAAGTAGTATCGCTTCAAGCGCCCACGTGCTAAATGGCACGAGAGGGGGCATCTGTAAGGGGGATCTCCCGTCACTAAACAGATGACACGTGTATGGGAAATAACTTAAGAGTATAGATGTCCAGAATGAGAGAAGGACCATCGGATCAATTCTGTGACTAAGTAATCTCGTGCACAACACGAGTGTTTAGTGGACATGTGCCAGCCACATGACGAACTGCCTCCAAGCACAACAGTTCTCCAAGTCGTTAGGAATTCACATGGATAGTTCCTGAACAGAGGGAAACTGATGAGGGCGATCTTTGATGATAAGGAAAGAATCACAATGGCATATCTTGGATAGTTACCTTTTAGATATAATCTTCCCATAAATAATGGGACATTATGATTAGCAAGGAAACTTACTTCTCATAAGATATGGTCTAGATTCAGACTTCCATAAAGAGGGAATTCCTAATAGGAAGATAGAGTTCAAAGATGGAAGGGAACTCACAAGCGGTGAAGACATCCCTAACCCTAGGACTCTCAAAGTTCAGCCTATATAAACCATAGGGATTTCGCTCTTAGGAACTACGCAAGATAGGGTTTGATTCTCCATAATAAACAAGGAGATATGTAAGCAGCCGTTAGATGGTTCAACTCTGAACTCTTAATCATCTCATCCCTTCTCCATTCATTTAAAGGTTTCAAGATCACAAGGCACAGAGGAAGATCAGGGAAAACTCAAAAAATCCCCTACAGTATACACCCCCAAACAGAATGAAATGATGTATTTGGAGTGTAAGATGCAGAATGATAAGAGAAAGTTTATGCAACCCATCATGAAACTTATGCAATAACATGTCATGTTTGAATTGTCCAAACGAGTGTGAGGTTGGTAGTGGATGTTCTTCAAGAAGCTCAGATGATGCGGAATATAATATACTAGGCTTTTGAACCACTTGAATGATGGGTCCATCATTGCATGCTTTCAAGAACTCCAAGAACTCTTCATCTAGCTTGGGTGTATCTACAAAATTGGGGTCAGTGCCGACATCTTTAAGAAAATCATCGATTTCGTCCATCGTTAAGTCCACAACGACCACACTAGATTGGGATCCACATTCCACCATAGATTTTTTTTCATCTTTTTCTAACACTTCAATCAAAGTGGGGTTCTCATCAACTAGAATGATAGGCTCGTGAGTATGTATGTGGGGCAAAGTCTTTTTATTGGGAAGGTTTAGAAAATTATGAAGGATCTCAAAGGCAATTGGCATAAGTGCGAATTTGAGGTTTCTTTGAAATGGTTTAGTGGTGCAGTTCTCAGAAATTGGTGGATTTTTTATGAATGGAGGTTGGATTTCAAGAGGTGTTAAATTGGGATGGTGATAGTTGGGTGGTGGTTCTTCACATGATTTCGAGGACTCAGAGAATCCTTCATCTAGTTTTGGCATTTCCACAAGATTATGGTTCATATTTGTAATAGTAAGGATGTCACAAATTTGTTCCATCGATAAGTCTTAAATGTCCAAACTAAATTGAAATCCATAGTATTTACTCTATCTTTTCCAAGCACTTCATTTTCTTTATCCTCTCTACCTAGATCTTCATAAATTTTCTCAATGCCATTTTCCAAATATGTCGGGTCCAATACATGCTCTTGAGTTTCTTCTGCCAGAGTTTTCTAATTTATGGGTGATTATGCGTTAAGGCATGTGAGAGAAACTGTGACTTTAGGCAGATAGTCATCATCATAAGATTTAGAATTCATATGATAGTCAGGTGGATGGTGATGGGATTTTAATTGGTCATTAATATCAGGATGGGCTATAGCAATGGGCGTTGTTATAGTAACACCTTGTTTCTCTTGTTAGATGGGTTCTGGACTAGGTGGAAGGATATTAGTCTCAGATGTGGATTCTTTTGAATTGGATTGGAGAAACCTATTTGCTGAGTTAGTATTGTTTGCTTGGCCATTTCCTGATAGAGTTGGTCTGTGATGGATGGTGTAGTGGATTATGAAATTGATATTGATGGTGATGTGAATGGTAATGGGTTTTAGGTGAAACTGTACCCTTACTGACCATGTGGATATATGAATGATGGTTGACTATTTGTGGTGGAACTCCATGAATTGTGAGCATGACTGGAAAACTCTTGAGTGTATGGGGTACTAGGGAAGTTTGAAATTTGAAGTTCGTAATCATAAGGATTTCCCATAGTATACCCGAATTCAGTATATGATGGACAATGGGATAACCAGTGATAAGGATTACTACAAAAAGAATAAGGTTTTGGGCTTGCATTGTAATTCCATGATAGTTGTGATGCATATTGATAAGACATGAATGCTCAATCAATGATGATGCACAAATAGTAGAAATTCATTTTTTTGGATTTTTGAAAATATTTGCTTTGGTTTATATTTTACTATGCCTTGTTTAGGAGAAAAGTTGGACGCGAGACTAGGATGGCTCTTCTAGATGTCTCAGAAGAGTAGGTAGTCACTTTACCAAGTGGTGTGCTACCAAGAATCTCACTCACGATGAATCTAGGGGAGGGGAGTGAGGAAGGTAGTTGGTCTATCGAAATCTGGTAACTGATTACTCTAAATCTTCGTGGCTAAATTTTTTTGTCCTTTTCTGGAGGAGCGTGACTACTTGGGCTCTAGTTGATTGATTTTAATTAATTTTTTCGGTCTAAGGCTTTCAAGAATCAAGCAATGTCCAATTTTACTTACATTGGGAAATGACTTCCCAATGGTTGTTATGGCTTGGGTTCAGCCTTATGCGCGAATGTAAATTGCAGTGTGGAAAGTAAATTTCAAACAATCACATAAGCATGCTTGAACACACAAGTATCCTCTTACTTGGGCTTCGAGAAGGGTTAGAATTTACCTCCCAAGCCGTGCTTACACGCTGCTTGAGGAGAAGGCGATGTCGGTTGGTGCTTGATCTGAGAATCAGGCCCAACCTTTTGAGCTTTACCCTATTTTAAGTTACAAATAAATGCCCACTTAAAAAGCTCACAAGTTGGGTTTTTGACAATTTATACAACTTTGTCTTAAAGGACTCAAACTTAAAACTAAACTAAGATTATACTAATATAATTAACTAGTTTTAGATTAATCTCCTACATTAACTAAAGTCAATTAAACTTGGATTGTTGATTACCAAGTTGATTCAATGTGTGTAAGCTATGATCCACAACTTGCCTCACACACTTGAACCTCCCAAGGAAATTAAAACTCTAATCCCTTGGTAAGTATTAAACTTAAACCAAGTTTAACTCCTGTTCATCATAAGAAATCAATCAAAAACCAAGTTTTCATTTTTTTTCATTATTCTTTTTATCACTAACTATTACAAACAAGTTCCACTGTTTTCTCCTACTCTATTACAAAATCTGGGCTCGGAGTACAACTGTGTGTCAGAAATGAACTAGACCTCAAAAAAATCTCACGTACTTCTATGGAGGTGAACCAGCGGTCGCGCTCGTGCCGCCCAAGCGGTCACCGGTGAACGGCGGTCGTCTTTCGCCTGTTGGATCAGCTCCTATCCACCTTTGTTGTCCCACAACCTATTTTGCAAAAAAGTATCTCAGTATAGAGAAACAATAAAAAATAAAATGGCGAAAATTTTAAAAAAAAAATTGAAATGGAGAGGTGAGAATGATGTTCCCTTCTTATTAGATTCTCAACCAATCACTCTCACTCCTTCAATCCATGACAGCGGCGCCATTTGAAGCTTTCAATCCCCGGCAATGGTGCCATTTGAAGCTTTAGTATTGGTGGAAGTATACTTCAAAAGAGTTTAGATAGAAGTTGAGGTTCATCCTAAATTGTTTAGAGGTTGAGTAAAGGAGATAGAAGAAGAAAGGTAGACTCTTGAATCTTAGAATGGTTCTAATCTAATGAACTTGAAAGCTTTGATTGTAGATTAAAATGACTTGAAAACATAAAAGGAATATTGATTAAAACATTGAAAAGAAACAAGCAAACAAGATGAAGATTGAAACAAAGAACAAGTAACAAGTTGATTGAAATAAAAGAAATGAAATAACAAGTTGATTGAAATACAAGAAATAAAATAACAAGAAATTTAAAACAAAACAAGAAAATAAACAAACCAAATGGTTTGGATCCTAAGGAAATGGATGAGTTTTCTCTCCTTTACTTTTTGTTTATATACCCCTACTTTTGCCATTTATAGATTTGCCCTCATCCATTCTAAATTAGACACCTCACCCCTTTCACTTTTGCTTTTGATTTTGCTTTTGCTTTATGGGTGCTTTCTTGACCAAGATAGGATTAGGGATAAATCTTCTTAATTTGAAATAATGGCCTCCATCTTTGGTCTTCTGACTTAAGTCCTTTGACTGTTGACTTTGACCGTTAACTTTGACTGTTAACTTTAACCGGTTGACTTGACTTTTTAAGCACTTTTCCATAGAAGCTACTGGTCTTCATAATAAACATGATTAATGCTCCTTTTGGTGCTAAGACGCAGCTTTTATGATAATTGGTCTGAAATACTCCTTAACCTGAAAAAGGTAATAAAAGTAATGAGTTGTATGTTCGTTAAATGTAATAGGGACTGTAATATAACAATATACAAGTAATAAAACGCACATTTGGGAGTTGATTAGGAAACTATTTAGTTAAAAAGGCGTCTTTTGGAATGTTTATTTTCCGCCTAATAGTGCATAACGTTTTTAGAAACTTAGCATGTTGTGGTAATTTTTTAATAGCTTCAAGAAAATATAGGTTTATTGTTAGATTTTTAAAAACTTCCCTAATCTCATCAAAATTTGTATCCTTTTTTAAAATGGCTAATTTCTGGGGAAACGGTGGTTTATCTCTATATTTAGCATATGGGTCAATAGGATTTTTATCCTTGCCCGCTTTCTTCTTGGGTTGTGATTTAAATGGTACCTCTACAGGGGTAGGATCTTCAGTTTCTATTTCAGTATCTAATAAAGTTTCATTTTCAATGACCATTGGTGGTGTATCAATGGGCATAGTTACGGCGTTATCAACCACTTTACCAAAACGGAGAGTGGTGATGGCATTTAACTCACGTACGTTTAAATTTTTGTTACTAGTATTACCGGTTACATCAAAGGCTATGTTTGGCATTTTAGGATTAGGTATAGTTTGACCTGGAAACACACCTTTTGGTTGGGCTTTATCTTATGTTAACTGTTGTATGGATTGTTGAATAGATTGTAGAATCTGTTGTTGAGCTTGTATGTAAGCATCGAAATGATCCGGTTGTGAAGGTGGAGTAGCCACAGGCGGTGTGACAGGAACTATCTCATATTGATTATTAACGGGTAGGTTGTGATAGTTGTTATTAACTAGGATGATACCTCTATTATTATTATTATTATTATTATTATAATTACCTGGTCCTTGTACTTGTCTTGGTGGAGTTGGGTTGTAGTTGTTTGCTGGCCTAACATTTTGATTATTAAACCTTAGAGGTGTAATTGGTTAATTATTACGCCAACTGAAATTGGGGTTTTGTCTCCAAAGTGCGTTAGGAAGGTGATAAAAGCCTAAAACTGTAGTTTAATCCCTTAAATATATAGCTGTTAGACCAATTATGTGATTAATAATATATGTTTATCACTAATTACGTGCTTTTGAGTATTTCAGGCTTCGGAGTTGAATAAATATAAATTTGTTACTAATTAGGCGGTAAAAGGAGCTAAAGTGATTTCTATGAAAGTTCTATGAAGAAAGCGCAAGTTTCATGGAGAAAAAGCCCTTAAAAAGCCCAAGTCAAGCTGTTAAGTGAAAGTCAAACCGGATTAGAAAGCTGAAGAAAAGTCAACAAAACTTCAAAATGCCATATCATTGGGCTCAAACCTCGGATTTGGGCCCATTTTATATCAAACTGACCGGCTCAGAAAGCTCTTTCCAATGGTCTAGATCTTGACTCGATCAAAGTAGTATAAGTTAGTGAAAACTAGTGCTACAGTAACACGACCAGAATAAAAAGTCTTGGATTCAATGAATTGGGTTTTGGCCTGGATTTTTCGGCCCAAAACATGGCTCCTCAGCCCATGCACGAATTTCGGGATCTAACTCTTCTATATCAAGAGACAAAAGTTTAGCTCTTAAGCTATCTAGATCTAAACCTAGTTCTAGTTCAAAAAATTTAGTTTTTGTAATATAGAATTGGTTTTAATTCATTAAATTAGTTTATATAGATTATTCTAGTTAGTTGTCAATTTTATTAGTTGTTAGAACAAGAATGAATATTATTTATTAGCTAGACCTAGATTAGAAAATAAATTAGCTTAGACTCCATTAATTAGTTTTATTACCTTGTTTTTAATTTAGTTATTGAATCATTGATAATTATTCATTAAATTAATAAAAGTCGAGTTATTGTTCTTCATTATGTTTTCTTATTATGCATATGTTAATGATAGTCTAATGAATTCTAGCTAAACCTCCATTAGAGGGGTTTGATGAAGCTTGTATGAAAACTTGATGTGTTAGTTATAATTATTGCATTTAAGAGTTCACTTTAGTATGTTAGTTGATTCGCCATGAGAATGAGTTGAACTTCCCCACATGCTAATTATTAGTTGGCAGAGATTGCCATAATTAATTAGGGATCATAACTAATCTTAATTGGTTATGATTGCAATAATCTACACTAACATATTAGGAATTTATTTAAGTGAAATCAAATCCCTCTAATCTCTTTTCCATATTCTTCTCTATATTTTATTCAATTCATATTCAATTTCTTAGTGAAATTATTTTAAGTAAATTCATATAATTAGTTTCATAGTGTAAATTCATCTCTATAAATATTGCTCTCACCATTGTTCTCTTGTATTGATTAATTGATTTCTTTATGTCTTGGAAGTTTAGTAGTGGAACGATTTCGTACTCTATATATTGCATAAATCTATATATGAGAGTAGGAAATAAATAATTGATACCGTTAGAATAAGGTTAGAGTAATCTAATTGAGTTTTTACGGGTTATCAAATGGCGCCGCTATCATCTTAAACTCTTTCAGGACAAGAATTCAATTGCTTGAATCCAAGGGGCAATCCCCATTCTCAACCCACCCACCCTTTTCATTTTTCTTTTTTTTTTCTCATATTTTTGTTATTGTTCACTGTTTTAAGCACAGGGGCGCACGCCCTCCCTTTTGCCTTGCACAAAGCGCGCCCGCGCTCCCTTAAGATTGCGGGATCACATTGACGAATACTGCGGTAAAGGAATTTCTAAATTTTTGAAAATTCTGAAAATTTTCAGGCATATTATTTAATGTGTTGTTGATTTACTGGAATATTGTCAGATTTTTCCTAGTTGGTTTACCTTGTGAACTATTACCATCTTTACACTTCTATAATTTAGCTTACACACCGTAATTGTCGGGAAAAACGGTCGAGTAAGGTTACTTAAGTAGTTCTAAAAATTCTAAATTTTTTACAGGAGGATCTATCATAAGTCAGGAGTTTTCAGTAAATATTTGACGAGTTTTGGATTTGTTTTGACCACCTAACTAGTGGATTGTTTTCAGTGTGTTTCTGCCGTTTTACAAACACTTAATTTTGAGAACATCAGTCGATAAGGAGGATTTGTAGAACTCCAATTGCTGTAACAATTTTACAAAAACACGTAGAATCTATTTGGAGTCTTCAGTAAACTTTTGGCAATTTTTGGCCATGTTTTGATTGGTTAACCATTAGGTTGTTTGTATTGTGTCCGAAAACTGTTTCACAAACTTTGAAGGGCAGTAGAAGAACTTTCATAGCTCAGATTGATCTGAAATTTTACAGGCTACTTAAAAGACATCTTAGCAAACTATTGTAAAAATTTCAAATTTTTTAGAGCACGTTAAACTTACTACACATTGCCAAAGGCAAGAGTGCGACCTGCGCCCGTGTCAGGCAAATTTTGAGCGCCCCCCGCGCTCAACTCACTGGAAATTGCCTCAGGCACGAGCGTGACCTACGCCCTTTATAGGCAAATTCTGAGCTCCCCCTGAGCTCAAATCACTAAAAATTACCTCAAGCACGAAGCGACCTGCCGCCTTCACAGTAAATTCGAGCCTGCACCCTTTTTACCGAGCGACCCGATTTTCACAGGTCAGTTCAAACTTCTATTTCTTCAAGTTATTCGGTGTTTCTAACTTCTTCAATACACTAAGATTGCATATACAAGACGCTATTCATACGCGTAGCAAGGAGGCATTCAGGTACTCCTTCTTCCACTCCTCGCCTCTTCTGTCAAAGGAGTTTCAATTCTAGTATAATCAGGCTTGTTTATCGTAAATGTCAATGTACATGTTGTAGGAACCGTTATTTTCAAAATCAATATTTCTACAAACCGCGATAACCACACGCAGCGGAAGTAATGGGTTCTCACGATTTGGATAGAGAACATACCTTTTAGATCCGGTTTTGATAACTCTGAGAATCCAAGCTTTATGAATCCGAATCAATAATCAAACCCTTGATCTTCTGTTGTATTCCTTTAGAATAGATTAGACGTTATGTGGACAACGATCTACCAATCCCCTTCTTTCTCACAAAGCTAGATCCAATTTTGGATCTATCTTTCCTTGCCTCTTTTTCTAATCTAGTGAATAGTGAATAGGTTAATTTCAGCCAGAGAGAAAGAGTATTCTATTTATAGGCTACAACAGGGACCATGAGGAGAAATTAGGGTTGGGCCTCCTGATGGCCAAGGGCTTCCCATGTTCGCCTCGAACACACGACCCAAGTCCATCAACAAATGGCTTATTCCACTAAAGGCCATTGTTGCACTACCGCCCTAATCCCAAATTATGTTTTAGCGTTTATGGGCTCCATATTGTATGCTCGTTGATCTCCCCGTGTTTAAAATATCAAATTTTCGTTGATTAAGTCAAGTTACTGACAACTACATTAATCAACTTATTTTGTCCTTGAGTAGTACCACTCAACCTCATTGTCATATCAGAATAAATCCACCTGTAGGGTTTACATGACAATCTTTTTGAGCTCCTCAAGGGGACATCATCAACTCGACTTCTTGCGGGACACAGATTCCTTCTATAATCAACAGCACACCTTACATATAATGTCATTACCCAATCCATCAAGTTTGTTGATTCACAAATGAATCTCACTCATTGATGATTTAAAGCAATGTACAATGCATGTAAGTGCTCGTTATTATATCCGGATTAGGAGGACAAGCATCCATAATAACAGAGACGTTTGTTCTCTTATATAGTCAGTATAATGAGAAACAACCTCACTTGGTCCTGTTCAATACACACAAAGTGTACTAGTATAATCCTATAGTCAAGATAGACTAATACCAGATTATACTACAACCGTACTAATGGTTTGTCCAAATCCATCTAGGTTGTGAACGATTACTTATACTTTATAAGGTATTGATGATATGATCTTCTGTGTGTTCACACCATATCATCTACAACATAAAGTATTAGACACATGCATATAACTAATAACATATATAATATGCATAACATTTGCCCATATGATTCTCATTCAAAATATAAAGAATTAGAGTTAATACAAAAGTAATGTTTTTAGTATATAACCCTATCACATGCCTATTTATAAATTTATAGTTAGAGTTTTGTTTGTATATTAATTGTCCTATAATATATTTGTAAAACCAATATGGCATATCAATATGTAGACCAACAATCATATGATTATTATGCAAACCCTTCACCATGTTCATGCTGTGGTAGTCCTGACCATTGGGTTTCTCATTGCCCATCATAACAAAAGTTTGAGCCTACTATAGGATATAATAATAATTATGAACCTCAATTTTCAAATTTTTATAGTGACCCATACAATCAAGAGTTTTCTAGTCATCCAAACTATATAGGGAGTCAACCAGTGTCGTCTACTTCTAGTTCCGTGATGAGTGTGTACAACGAACCAAACACTTTTCCATGCACAATTTGTTCAGATCCAGACCACACCGCCCATTCATGTCCCATATTTATTCAACCTCAACCTATCCCATCACAATACGAGATCAACCAGAGTCACTCAAATGGCAATAACTATGGCTATCAAACACCATACCAACAAGACATTTCCACCATACCAGAAATTACCCACCCACCTAATTTACCACCCTTCCCAAACCAAATTTCTCAAACTATGCTTCAGAACCTAACTATGCTTTAGAACATAGCCCAAATAATTTCCATGATCCCCTCACCTAACAATGAACTTTCAACCTTGCCAGAGATCGACCAACAAGTAGAAGAACCTATTCCCATAACCACACCATTCGACCTAGTTAAGACCTACCCTAAATTTCATGAATCATTACCTACCCATGACCCTCCCATTAACCATTATGTTGACTCCACACCCCACTTGGATGAGGAAATTCTTGCAAATGACTCTTTAGGACTAGTTTTGGATGACCACTCAAATTTGAGCGATGCCTCTGAGGAACCTCCCACTGATCCATCTGACGATGAATATAATGATGACGCTTTAAAAGATATTTATAAAGGTGTGACGAAGGAAGAATTTGATAACTATTAGCATTCTCTTAATATGGACCCTCCTGTTGAGCATGTCAAGGCCTTTGTGTTTGCTAACCACACTCGGCTGGATGATTCCTCAACACATTCGAATGATACCATTGAGGATACTTATAGTGTTTTAGAGGAAAAGGGTGAGGACATAGAGATTAACAATTATGATCTAAGGCATGAACAAGTTAATGTGCAAGAAAAAGAGGAAGTAACTTCTTTAGCGCAATGTGAATCAAAATTTAGTTTGGCAGCTCAGGAAATAACAATGGAAGAAATAGATGAATTTCTTAAAGATAAAGCCACGAACCATAACTTTATGGATTCAGCTAAGCTAGATGAAGATTCCTATGATTTCTTAAGAGTGTGTGAGGATCCACCAACTGATGAACCACTAAGTAACCACCATCCACCTGAGTTACCACCTCCTACAATCAAACCATCTACCACAACTAAGTCATCCATTCACCCACCATTTCAAAGGAACCTCAATTTTGCCCTTGAGCCAATTACCTCAGAGACCCTCTATAAGTTTTTCAACCCTCACGATGAAAAGTGTTTGCCTAGCACATAATCCTATGAGTACATCATTCCTGTAGTTGAGAGCCAAGCTTTGAGCGATTGTAGCGAGAAACCTAGTTTATCTTATTTTTCCGCATCTGAGCCTCATGAAAGACATCAGGATCCATACTTCATTCCTTTCTCACCTAAAGTATCGCTGATTCATCTTTTGGGTCATTTTAATGCTTTAACACAACTACAACATGATGGTTTGCATATGTTCTTTGATGGGTTGTATAAATTTTTTTTTATTCTTCTACATGCTTTCTTCCAATTATACAACTTCATTCTGTTTGGGGGTCCATTTAGTATCATGTTTTTATGGCTAGACCCCCAACTCTTTCAACTATTAGTTTATAGTTGACCACGCATCATCCATTTTGTGCCACCCCAGTTTCTTGCTTCTTTGGGGGTGTGCACAGTCTAGGGGAATCTGACTTAAAACGACCCCACATTAAGTCTAAGGGAATCTGACTTTAAAAAACCTATATAATTTTTTGTAAAATACCACCTAAATAGAGTATAGGCCATAAAAAATTTCAAACTTAAAAAGAGTTTTCAAATTTTGTTTGGGGGTGGTGTATTTTGGTATTTCATTTCAAATCTTTTTGCCACCTTTTGCCTGTCATGTTTACTCCAGTAGAATTTGTGTTAGTTATTACATAACAGTTTTATTGTTCTTCTTGTTATCATATTATCTTTATAATATTTCTGTTACAGGTACTGCCAAATTTTACCACGTTTCTATGGTAAATTCTTTCCTTATCTCTTTACACTTTGAGGACAAAGCATTCGATTGTTTGGGGGTGGGATAGAAACATTTGCAAAAATTAGGCACTTTTAGGATGTAAATTACGCACTTTTATTTATAAAATATTAAAAATCATAAAAAATAGTTAGTTACATAATTTAATTGTGCTATTCAATTGTTTCATGAGCCACCTTCTCCCAAATTGTTTGGGGGTGGTATAGAAACATGTTGTAAATGTTTAAGCATATATTAGGTTGTATATTACATATTATTTGTCTTATAAAAATTAGAAAATAAAAAAATATATATAAATAATAAGTATTTATAATATGCACTTAGGAATATTGGTATTGTTTCTTTCTCCATGACGATATTAGTCTACAAGTTTCACGTTAGCTCTTAAATTAGAATAGTTTTTAGAAATTTATGTTAATATGTAGGTAATAATCATTGCATCTTTTCATAAATATATTGCATGAGTATCTATGGTTGTATTGGCAGTAAGTTTATGAAATCTAGGCTAGAGTACTTATTCTACAAATCCTGTGAGAATATAATCTAAAGCCTTATATGAGTGAAATATTTAAGAAATGACATAAGGGAGAAGTAAGTTCCGGATAGAGAAATCACACATCTACTTGCTTGATCACTATACCATATCATAAGCGAGAATTTAGGCCCTCTTTTGATCGATATAGTCAGAAATTCAAACTTATGAATTATTTTCCGCTAGTTGCCCCTCTGAGACTTTCTTTAGCCTTCCATAAACCGCAAATTCTTTACCTTTTTACAAAAACAAAACAAAATAAAAAATCAACCTACCCATTTTAGAATGAGTCTGAGAATAGGATGAGTGAAGAAAAGAGAAGAGAAAAACCGGTGTAGACAAAAATTTGTTAGTAGCTTCTAATAAGAAAAGAAAGTTTCCATCCAAATAAAAATAAATAAATAAATAAAAGAAAATAAAGAGTTAAAACTCCAAAAATAGAATCAAAGGAGTCAAAAGCCAAAGAAAAAGAAAAAAAAATGGCTAAGGATGGAAACAAAGTGTAGAAGCAAAATAACAAGGGTTTATTTAGTTACGTAATATGAAGACCCTATTATCTCAGACTTATCCTTTTTGAATATATATTCCTTCCTTCTTAAACCATCTCCTAATCCCCGCAACACCTAATAAAGACCTTTAGCTCAATTAGGAATAGGTTAGTGTGATAGTAAATGGCAGATGTGTTTGATCGACTTTGGCTTCCTTGTGTGTCATTGAGTTTGTAAGGTAAAGTGTGCCCACTGCACTCTGGAGTAGCGAAACTTAAGCAGAAAAATCAAAGTGGTTTTTGTCTTGACATTTATTTGAGGACCTACTTAAGGACGATATTTTGAGTTTTCATAAACGGACCTGCTAGTGCATTTCATAGTATTACTCATTGTATATATGTTTATTCATAGATGATTAATTATTAGGCATATATTAGCTTAGGTTTTGACTTGATTATTCTGTATTCATTGCTAGTGAGATGTATAAATAATTGATACATAAATAAGGAAACAATAGTTTTATTTCTTAGTCGTTGTAGTATAGATGAAGTTCGTGAGTACCTTCACTGGAAAACTCTCACGAGGCTATAACTTGTCCACTAGGAAATTCCTAGTGGGTTAAGGCCTTGTTGCATATGGTCACGAGACTAGTTAGAACTCCATTTTTTGTCACTTATTCTAATTTCTCATATTTGCTTGAGGACAAGCAAAATGCTGTTTGGGGGTGGTTTGATAAGAGCCCAAAACTATAGTTTTAACCCCTTAACAATATAGTTGTTAGACCAATTATGTGATTAATAATATAGGTTTATCACTAATTACGTGCTTTTGAGTATTTCAGGCTTCGAAGTTGAATAAATGTAAATTCTTTACTAATTAGGTGCTAAAAGGAGCTAAAGGTATTGTTATGAAAGTTCTATAAAGAAAGCCCAAGTTTCATGGAGAAAAAGCCCTTAAAAAGCCCAAGTCAAGCTGTTAAGTGAAAGTCAAACCGATTAGAAAGTCAAGAAAAAAGTCAATGAACTTCAAAAAGGTCATATCTTTGGGCTCAGACCTCGGATTTGGGCCCATTTTATATTAAAATGACCGGCTCAGAAAGCTATTTCCAATGGTCCAGATCTTGACTCGATCAGAGCTGCATAAGTTAGTGAAAACTAGCGCTACAGTAACACAGCCAAAAATAGGAAGTCTTGGATTCAACGAATTGGGTTTTGGGCTCGATTTTTTGGCCTAAAACATAGCTCCTCAGCCCATGCACGAATTTGGGGATCTAACTCTTCTATATCAAGAGACAAAAACTTAGCTCTTAAGCTATCTAGATCTAAACCTAGTTCTAGTTCATAAAATTAAGTTTTTAAAGAATTGGTTTTAATTAATTAAATTAGTTTATATAGATTATTCTAGTTAGTTGTCAATTTTATTAGTTGTTAGAACAAGAATGAATATTATTTATTAGCTAGACCTAGATTAGAAAATAAATTAGCTTAGACTCCATTAATTAGTTTTATTACCTTGTTTTTAATTTAGTTATTGAATAATGGGTGAACTAGTATTACTTTTAGATGAGCCAATTAGGATTTCCCCTATATATGGGAAATTAGGGTCTCCCCTAAATACACACAAAAAAAATTCGGTCAACCCACTTTGACTTTTTTTTTTTGTATTTAGGGGGGAGACCCTAATTTCTCATCTAGTGGGGAATCCTAATTGGCTCATCTAGTGGGGGGGTAATACTAGTTAACCCTTGAATAATTGATAATTATTCATTAGATTAATAAAAGTCAAGTTATTGTTCTTCATTATGTTTTCTTATTATTCATATGTTTATGATAGTCTAATGAATTCTAGCTAAACCTCCATTAGATAGGTTTGATGAAGACTTGATGTGTTAGCTAGAATTATTGCATTTAAGAGTTCACTCTAGTAGGTTAGTTGATTCGCCATAAGAATAGGTTAAACTTCCTCACATACTAATTATTAGTTGGCAGAGATTGCCATGAATAATTAGGGATCACAATTAATCATAATTGGTTATGATTGCAATAATTTACACTAGCATATTAGAAATTTATTTAAGTGAAATCAAATCCCTCTAATCTTTTCTCCATATTCTTCTCTATATTTTATTCAATTCATATTCAATTGTTTAGTTAAATTATTATAAGTAAATTCATATAATTAGTTTCAGAGTGTAAATTCATCTCTATAAATATTGCTCTCACCATTGTTCCCTTGTGTTGATTAATTGATTTATGTATGTCTTAGTAGTTTAGGAGTGGAACGATTTTATACTCTATATATTGCATAAATCTATATGTGAGAGTAGGAAATAAATAATTGATACCGTAAGAATAAGGTTAGAGTAATCTAATTGAGTTTTTACGGGTTATCAGAAGGCTATTTAAGGAGCAAACATTTTACGGCTGTGCAGGTGGTTGTTCATAGACAAGAGGACAATAGGAGTCGGTATTCTCTAGACTAAAATAGAAATTACATGGAATTGATGAGAGTTGATGTTCATGATAGGAGTAGGCTTATGGTGAATAGAAATGGCTTCTACCTTTTTTGTGAGGGATTCGATTAGAATTCTAAGCTCGAGATCAGATTTAACCTCAAACTTACTGGCAGCCTTTGCTGTGGAAGAAGAAAAGGCAGAGCGGGGGATCCCCCCAGTTATTATTACGTTTGGATTGATCTTCTAAAAACCTATACGCCTTTAAGGCTCCTTTACTAAGGACACTAGCCCCATTCATTATATCAATAACCTACTTATGATGATGTGAAAGCCCCTTGAAAAAGGCACGAACAAGCGTGTTTTTCGCAAAGTTATGATGTGGACACTCTATAAGAAGATCAGTGGTCGGTAAAACTATTCCGTGAACAATTTAACAAGTTTGGCCCATGAGTCCACGGAATTAGGCTTTTAGGTAGTTAACCAAGACGTCACCTTATAGGCTAGGGTGAAAGGAAACACCCCTAATTTAATTTGTTCAGAACCTACGTTAGGTGATGGAATGTAGTGAGAATTTGTTCTATCCTACGCATAGGCTGATAAGGCTTTTTGTGGTCTAAACCATGAAAAACTAGTAACAAATTAAAAATATTCGAGGGAATTCGAAAATCCCCCACTGGGTTTTGCAAGAACGATGCATGACTTAGGGCCATCGTTTAGGGCTTTGTAAAAATCAGAGAGAAGAGTCTCTGCTTCTTCAGCCATTGATGCAGGTGTAGTGTGTGATATTCTAGATAGGCGTGTGTGTTGATGTTTACGATAGATAACGTTAGATGGTTTTCTCTTACCAGACCTTAATCTCATTCAAGGCTAAGTCCAATATGAAAGAAACACGAATAACAGTTAAACAAAAGCCTGATATACTATAATTAAACTCCTTTGACAAAATAAATGAAGATTGAAAGGAGGAGAACCTGACTACCTCCTTGCTACGCTTATGAATAGTGTCCTTAATACGAATCTCAGTGTCTTGTAGAAGCTTGGAACACTGAACTAGCAATTATTTCCAACGAAAATATAAATTGTAACTAACCTGTGTAAATCGGGCTTCCGCGCGATTTTCTGATGGGCTGGGCCTTGAAATTGGAAAATAACGCAAAACAAGGTTACTAGAATGCAGGGTGCGTGCACGCTCAGATATAGTGTAAATAGGGCGCATGCGCACTCTGAGTTTACAACTTCGAAAATTTCTAGTAAGCTTTCCGTGAGTCCAGGAGCGAAAACCTATTTCCATGAAACAAAAACACATTCAGGAATCAAGGAATAGTGGCGGAAATAAGCAAACACTTGCGAACAGTAGGGTGGGTGGGTGAATTGGGCTGTTTGTAGAATTGAAAAACTAACGGAATTTAATTCTAAAGACAACTAAGATGGCAGCGGCGCCATTTGATAGAATGAAAAATAAGCTTTTACTCTTACTTAGCTAAAGAGACAAGGAAGAAGTAAACTATATTTTCTATCTTTTTATATCAAAGTTCTACTCTCAATTTATCATGTAATAAAACTAGAGTAAGAATTCGTTGCACTCTTAATTGCTTAGATAATAACTAATTCCACAGATGATGAACAATTAAACAGCATGAGAGTAATGATTCTAAATATAACTAATATGGTGAAAACTAATATTGAATATATTCTTAATTAAACTAGGGCAATTAAATATTAAGATGTGAATATAAAGAAGAAATTAGGGAGATTTGAAATCGATCTTGATTAATCCCTAACATGCTAGTATAGAGTTTGTTGCAACCCTAATCTTTATGTTTTCACACAGGGTTCAACATAAAGGTTAGATCTTTATTATCCCTAATTATTCATGGTATCTCTAGTCAACTAATAATTAGCATGAGAGGAAGTTGAAACCCATTCTCATAGTAAATGAACTACCCTATAGTCTAGGTTTATTTTACTTATTGCTAAATAGAAAACCCTAGACTTGAAGTTCTTTCATACAACTATTCTATACTAACACATCAAGTCTTCATCAAAGCTTCAATCAAACCCCTATAATGGAGCTTTAGCTATGATTCATTAGACTATCATGGAATAAAAAATGAGAAGAAGAAGACATAATTAAATAAATACTTGTATTAAAAATAACTTGAATTGTTTTAATGGTGGCTAGGCTAATAAACATAAACCCTAAAAAATACATTGAACTAAAGAGAAGAGGTAGGAGAGAGTTAGAGTTTTGCCTTAGTCCTCTTTATATAGGAGAGGGCTAGGTTTACAATTTCATACATGGGATTTGGAGCTATGTTTTGAGCTACTAAATTAAGCCCAAAACCTAATTACTTAAGAAATTACTGCAACAACCTTTTTGTCCACTTTTACTACTCTGATTGGGTCAATGCTTAGACCATTAGAAATCTCTTTCTGAGCCGGTCATTTTGACAAATAATAGGCCCAATTCTGAGGTTTGAGTCCAAAGATACGGTCTGCGGAAGTTCTATTGACTTTTATGCTCTATTTCTTCCTGCGTTGACTTTGACTTTTCAGCTTTGACTGGGCTTAAAAAAGGTTTTTTTTCTCCTTAAAACTTGGGCTTTAACCATAGAACTTCTTTAGCAACCAATTTGACTCCTTTCTCTTGTAAAAGTGACATCTTTCTTCACATAGTTGACTCTAAAACCTGAAATACACAAAAGTATGTAAGCAGTACTAACTCTTATTTATTATAAACATAATTGGTCTAAATGTAATATTATTAAGGGGTTAAAACTATAGTTTTGGGCTCTTATCAATTAGCTAAAAACTAAACAAGTTCTAAACTAAGAATCTATTGTAGGGGATATTCTGAGTATCCCCTGATCCTCGTCTGTGCCTTGTGATTCAGGAGCCCCGTTCTTGAAAGAGAATGGATGAGATGATATAGAGTTTAGGGTTGAACCACCTAGTGGCTACCTATGTATCTCCTTGTTTATTTCGGAGAATCAAACCCTATTTTACGTAGTTCCTAAGAGCAAATTTCTATGGTTTATATAGGAAGAGCTTTGAGAGTCCTAAGGTTAGGGTTGTCCTCACCGCTTGTGAGTTCCCTTCCATCTTTGGACTCTACCTTCCTATTACACTACTACATAAAAGCTCATATACCACTGTTATTTACAGTGGTAAAAAGCCTTTAGCCAATGTTTTCATACCGTGGTAACAACCACCGTGACAAATACTTCTAACAAAACCGTGGGAAAAAATACCTCTTATATACCACGGTTTTGAGTAAAACAGTGGTATTAGTATTTACAAACCGTGGTTAATAGTCCGAAAAGTCAGCTCTACTCGATGTGAACCGCAGGAAATAATGATGATATATACGACGGTTGGATACAAACCGTAGGTTATATAAACTGATTATACCTCGGTTCTTAACAAACCGTGGGTTATATAAACTGCTTATACTTTGGTTCTTATCAAACCGTAGTTTATAGTCATTTTTTTTAAAAAATAAAAGCCCCTAATTATTTGATTCTAATCATATTCATTCAACCTGCAACCTGCCCATTTTCACCATATATATATCCACACTAGATTTAAAATCACATTTCTCAAATAAAAAATTCATAGTGCAACACAAACAAAAGAAATAAATTTAGACATCCAACACAAAGACATTGAATTGCTAAAAGAGTTTTGAACTTTTTTGAGTCATCAATAATGAAAGAAACATCCAAATTTACTTGTTCTATCAAAATAATAATGACCTAACTTGTTGCATCAATCAAAAAAGCAATCTATTTGTTCTATCTAAAATATCAAAAAAAAAATGGTGAGACCAAGCACCACACCTTAACTGGAATGGGTCAAAACCTAGCTAAGACTCGACGCTTGGCTTGAACGCTCCATTATGTTGGATGAATCTAAGAATTTCAAGTCGAACAACATCAAGTTCCTCTTGTGTGTATGTATCTTTGAGGGATAGATTTGTCATATGCAGGATCAAAGATAAAAAAAAATATATAATAACTAAATAATGAAGAGTAACACATAATAGAGAATGCTAATGTATGACGAATTATACCTTATTTTCAAAAGAATTATCTGAACAAGCTTCCATTATTTCTCTCATAAACTTCATTACGTAATACCCACACTCTTTACTACCAGGTTGGTACGGGCCCTAAGTACAAACATGAAAAATATTCATAAGCATATATTTTTCCAAACACAAAGTATGTATGCATAAGAATTTGTTTATTACCATAATCTTCTCCCACTTTACTGGACCTTTACTTCCTTTCCCTTCAAGTCTTTCTATTTTAATGACCGCACTTCAAAATAAGATCAATGTAAAACCTAATTAGCAAGTAAAAGATAAGCACGTAATGATCTAATTATTTCATATACATACACACTCATGACAAACCTATTAAAATAGATATCAATATCATTAGATGGTAGATTATGCATCGAATCCAACCAATTAAAAGTCATCGGCGATAAATTATTGGCAATCAAAACCCAATGTCTACTACAAAAAGATCAGAGGCATGTGTGGTTAAAAAAGAAAAATTAGACATTAAAACTACAATATACATTCCAATGAAAATGATAAAACATGTATAGTATTAAAAATATAAGACAATATCCTTACCCTAGATTATAAGGGATAAGAACAACTCTTTTTCCACTTGTATTCTGCAAGATCTCCACAATAATTTGAGTTTTCTCATTCCCATTAGCTATTGTGAAAGATAAAGGGTTTACAAATCCGACGACATCACGACAACTCACAAATTCATCATAAAGAATCCTAGAGAAAGAAAAATAAAGCAATCATAATTACTAAAACTAAAGATGAATATCTAAGATTTTCGATAACACCAACAATGAAATTTTGCAGATATTTTAACCTCATGTATACCACCAAAATAGCAGCATCTAACCAACCCATGTTACATACATCCATTATATCGCTTTTCTCCATAATGAAACTACCCATATTATCTCCAAACAATTCTCCTCCTACTGGAAAATGTATCGAACCTTGGTCCCCTGGAAGCGCCATATTGAGAAATCCCACAAACGAATATATCTTGATTATGACTATCACTAGTTTGATTTTTACTTCCCTAAATTAAAAATTCAGAACAACCAATTATTAAAAGAGAAGCCAAATTCAAAAATCGATCATATAACTTCATATAAAAGAGTCTTGTTATTTACCTCAATGTTGTCTTTATAATAAACATGGTCCTTTGGCCAAGGAACTTGTGTGCCAAGAGCATCTACGACATATCTAAGCTCATCATTCACTTGTATAGGAAGAGCAAGATGGCTAGCTTCTTCAAAAACAAGCGATACAACTGCAACACGAACATTATTGCGTCCCAAAGGGTAACTGTAAATTTCTTTTCGTTTATTTCCCTCGTATACCAAGCCTTCAGCAACAATATTTGATCGGCCAACCGCAGCCAAATAACATTTTTTTTCCTATATAAATGTTTAAGTATCATAATAAGCACACGACATTATATTTTAATAACATATTACGTGTAAACTACAATTTACCTCCCCTAGACCAAATGTTTGACCCCGTGTTTTCTTATTTGCCTTGTTCACATGATCAAATTGAGCCAAATTACACTCTAGGCCCTACAATTGAAGTATAAATCTTAGAACCATTTTAAAATTATATATATAACATGTAAAATACTACTTACCTCTCCTAGAACAGATGTTGGACCCTAAAATGGTGTTTGACCCCGTGTTTTATTCTTATTTGCCTTGTTCACACGATCAGATTGAGCCAAATTACACTCTAGGCCCTACAATTGAAGTATAAATCATATAACCATGCAACATTATTAAAATTATATATATCATGTGTAAAATGCTACTTGCCTGTCCTAGACTAGATGTTGGCCTCGGAAATGGTGTTTGACCTTCTTGTGTTTTCTTATTTGCTTTGTTACTATGATCTGCTTTGGGCTTTGATGGAGGTTGGGCTGCCTTCCCATTTTTTTTTCAGCTATTAGTCAGAAAAATAAAATTTGTAGTTAGAAGGTCGGAATGCATAAAATGGTTGGGTCAAACTATTGTTGCATAGACACTAGATGCAACGATGAAGGATGCACAAATAGATGGCAGGTTACCAATAAAAAAAAAATAAAAGAAACATTCACAGTAGTAACTTACTTGCTGAGCATTTTTTACTAGTCTACCAAATTGATGTTTGCCAGACGAGTGTGTCATATGATCAATATTGACACTAGTATTGCTGTTTGAAGAGATTTTTTCAGATGGTAAGGAATTATCTTTGTCCTCCAACCTTCTGACTCTATCCAACGACAACCTAACGTCTTCCTGAAGATGGTAGTTTTGGTCCCATTGCTCTTGAATTGTTGATTCCAACTTCATAACATGTTCCTTTGAGCCACGTTTGTTAATGTGGAAATATATGGTGGGGGTGATCCCCTTTCCAACTGCTCGAGTGCGACCAGGATACTCGGGTGTGCCCAATGCTAGAGTTAAGATGTCCTTACTTCCTTCAATAACTACCTTTCCCTCCTCCACTTCCTTAGTCAGCACATCCTTTAATTAAGTTTTAAAGTAAACAAGGATTTAACAAATCCAAATCACAACAAGCATTCATGTCTAACATTAAAACATAATAATAAATGATTAGAAAACATACAATCTTTTCAGCCACTCTTTCCGTAGCTACTTCAATATATTTTCCTTTTTTTGAGTAAGCTCTTTTCCATATTGAAGGCCTTCGATTTTTTCCATTAAAGGATGGCCCCAACTCTTTTTTCTATGGTTACAAAATAATCACGCAAACGATAGGGTTAATACGATGCATGTCTTCGAAACTCTTGGTTAGAGGTTTATCATACCCAAACAAATTAACAAAGTGCCTATGTGTATAAATGTCGAGACAGACAATGTACTCACCAATTGTTCTCCAATATCACCAAATCCCGTCTTGCCCGTCCTGTGGTTATATACTTTTGTTGCTTGCCGCTGTGAATTAAGTTTGCTAATTTCCTGGAAAACATGGAATTAGTCGTCTTTAGGAATAAAAAACAATATATGGGTTTAATGGAGAACACCGAGTAGTAGAAGTTACGCTTCAGAAATGAGTGGCATGAGTAGAGAAATTTGTGAGAATCCCTCCTCCCCGCACACTCCTTCGAATGTTAATGTCATGCTGGAAGCAAGCAGTAAACTGCTGAATACTGGCACTACTAGAAGCTGTATTGAATGGTAAGCATTGCGACAAAGCCTCTCTTTCCAAATAAAATGATTTTTTTTTTGTTAACATGAAAAAAATGATACAACTAGAATAAAGTAAACCAAAACATTTGCTAGAACATGCATGGTTAATTGTATCCTTGTATTTGAAGGCATGCATATTGATGTATTTCCATGTTTCTCTTGGTACAGTCAAAATAAGCTGTTAAAGCGTACTGACCAATTTCGAACAAACACAAGAAATCTGCAACAATAGCCATAGGCAGTTTCCATCTATCATATCAGTGTGCGAAGAGTGTCAGTGTAATATATTCATTTGCTAATAGCATTATGCATTTTCTTTTCCTCATGCTTGAAATTTCATGAAAAATATAATCTTAATCTTTAGGCGCTTTTGTTGGCTGATCCATGTTTGATGCATGTTTGAAAAATACAACATTAGAAATTCACTTCAATTCACAGCGAAAAAAAATTTGCTTCAGTTAGCTTGCTATTGAAATTGTGGAAAATTTTGATACCGACCCGTGAATTTTATTGTTAAGTTTGTCGAATCTTGCAATTGTACTCAAGGTGGACTAGAGACAATGACATTGCTACTAATATCAAATGCAGCTCAACTCATAAAACATCCAAAAATAATTGTACTATTTTTTGAATATGTGGTCAGGACATCAACATGCTGCCTATTGCCAACAAAATAGCAACTAGTTTAAAATGGGGAAAAAGAAGAAGCTACGGAGACGTAAGTTTAGCTTTTAGCTCCAACTACACTTTTCCTATGACTTGTACAGTGGAAAAACCTTCTCTAAGTTCTCAGAGACGCGGTGAACCAGAACTCAATCTAAGAGAGTGGACTTTGAAAGCGAGCGTAAGTAGAGATTCCACAAAATCAAGAAGACATTCAGCTTCAAACTTCAGAACTTATGGAGAAGATACAGGAATTCACTACTTAGCACTAGCAACAACAGAAATAGTAGCAGGAGGTTCTATTTACACAGCGGTAGTAGCTACCCTACAAGGAATGCATATAGAAAGATAGGAGTCACTATCCATAGCTCCAACTCTAGCTCGTCACTCAGGCTCTGACAAGACCTCGACTTTAGTTCTGTTATCCTTGTTCCAACATTTCCTGAAAGTTGACTACAAGTTATAAATCGAGGGGAAGGCAGGTGAAGTCCTTTCCTCCTCAAAATGGCAATGCCCCGGATTTCATCGAACTGGAAGGAGAATCATAGGTAAGCCAAAGCTTTCTGCATAACGCCACTACCCGCTCCCTATAAGCCATAGCTCCTCATTCTTCACTGACGCAACTATAGCTCCTAACTCTCCTCTGCCTAGCTCCAACTCTCACTCCTTGCTGATCTAAGTAAGTGTCTCTTTCGTTTCGGTAAGGTAGTGTTTCACGTTAAGTCGAATCCCTCCCGCTTCTCGAGTTTACTAATAT
Organism: Coptis chinensis; assembly: GCF_015680905.1. Classification (NCBI taxonomy): domain Eukaryota; kingdom Viridiplantae; phylum Streptophyta; class Magnoliopsida; order Ranunculales; family Ranunculaceae; genus Coptis; species Coptis chinensis. Next base: position 57,605,841 of record NC_141461.1, on the reverse strand, counting down.
TCAATAAAGGTGGTTTCTTTAGTGTTGATGTATTAGAAATTTATAACCCCATTTTCCTTGTTCCTATATTTTATACCGGTCGAGGATTCGAGGGTTTTATACAATAAGACCTTGTCTCTTTCACACCACTTTTAGATTTTATTTGCAGATATAGTTTAGATAGAATTCTAGTGAAGGCTGGCTTCTAAGTTCTAACAGTAGGAGAGAATAATAGCTTTTTGTTGGATTTATCACTGGTCACTATCTTCCTTCTTGTTGTTGGTAGAACACTAGTTGCAAAAAAGATTGTCAAAATACATGTAAGTCACTTCAAGTTCCCCAAGTCGTTAACCAATACTGCCAATTTCTCTCTGTTCAGTTACATTTATGTGCTCCCTTGCAGTTCATACTACCTAAGAAAGGAGGGACGTCATGAAGGAATGAAATCATATTCATCTCACCACTAGTGAGGAGCTAAAAAACAAGCGACAGTTGGAGCACTTCTTGAGAACTCATCCTGGAGGCCCAACATTAGCTGAGTTTGATTGGGGAATTGGTATTCTTTCCCTCCCATCCTGAAGGTAGGTGAAGTCACTACTTAGCACTAGCAACAGCAGAAATAGCAGTAGGAGGTTCTATTTACACAGCGGTAGTAGCTACCCTACAAGGAATGCATATAGATACATAGCAGTCACTATCCATAGCTCCAACTCTAGCTCATCACTCAGGCTCTGACAAGACCTCGACTTTAGCTTTGTTATCCTTGTTTCGAACATTTCCTGAAAGTCAACTACAAGTTATAAATCATAGGGGGAAGGCAGGTGAAGTCCTTTCCTCTGAAAATGGCAATGCCCTGAATTTCATTGGAACTGGAAGGAGAATCATAGGTAAGCCAAAGCTTTCCGCATAACGTCACTACCCATTCCCTATAAGCCATAGCTCCTCACTCTTCACTGACGCAACTATAGCTCCTAACTCTCCTCTGACTAGCTCCAACTCTCACTCCTTGCTGATCTAAGTAAGTGTCTCTTTCGTTTCAGTAAGGTAGTGTTTCGTGTTGAGTCGAATCCTTCCCGCTTCTCGAGTTTACGTTTATATTGTTGTATTATATTAGGAAAGCATTGCAGATGAATTTCTACAGAAACTTGTCAGCTGGACCAAAAACATAAAGAATGCAGATCCCTTGGAGGAGGAGTGCATACAACGCAAGCAACTAGGTAGAGATCTTGCATACAACGCAACGCAACTAGGTGCTATGAAGTGAAATGAAATCATTGTCACTTAAGTAGTACCATCCCTTCCACATCAACAAGAGCCTTTACTACCTTTACAAAGACTCTCTTTCTCTTTGGTCCATCTGACCTGAAAGAGTGAAGGCCATTACGAACAGCTTCGAAGGGATCAGCGCCCGCTTGTCTTGAAGGCTAACATCATCAGCCCCGACTCACGAGGCTTAATTGTTCTTCGAACGATAAGTAGCTCTAGACCCTGACCCAAGAAGTTGTAATCAATCCAACTTTTGGCTGATGTCATAGTAGAAGAATTGGAATTTATCCTTTATTCATGACAATTATATTTTAGAGTTTATTTACCACAAACAAGATTTTCCTAATCTTTTTTTTTTTTTTCTGTTGATCTTTTCCTTACTTTGGGATTCTTTCAAGTGTTATCAAGAAAATGAAGGATGGCAAGGGTAGATGGATTTCTGTCTTGCGTTATTCAGTGGCTGGTATTGAAAGTGGCCTATCCACAAATCTCACCACTGCCTAAGCAATACCTAAGCAAGAAATCCACTTTTCAAGGACTGAAGACAGAACAGAAATACCTAAGCAAGCGTCTAGACTCGTGAGACTCGCCCCCAGACTATGACTAAAGAGACTACCAAATGACTACCCACACCCGCACCCAGTAGAAAATCCAGCAGAAAGTAAGAGCACATAGGCTGAGGTTTTAAGGAAGAAGGCAGTAGGAAGTATTAGAAGATAGAATGCTTGTTAACCTGAAATGAATACAGTTATCCAAAACCAATCAAACTAACAAAAATAACTTATCCTAACCTGAAATTTTAGTGTCAGTCTTGACTTCACAAATCTTTCCCAATCTTCTTGTCTAATATTTTTCTCGTGTTTTTTAGGCGGCTTCAAAAGCTTTTCAGGTTGGTCTTTGTAGGGAGTGATATAGTACCTAGTCAACCAACTCTTGAATTCTTTCCATTTCTCACCAATATCTGAGACAACACCCTTCTTTTCATCTTCTGTCAAGTTGAATTTGGCCTATAAAAAAAGAATAAGCTATAAAGTTACAATAAACTAAGACTAATTAGACAATTAATAGTACAACTGGAGCTATTTACCTTTATAGTATCCCATAACAAGTCTCTCACTTCATCTCCGACAGCATGCCAATTTTCATAATTAACAATAGAGATTCGGGACTCCGCTAACAAACCTGAGTAGCTTGCCAAATCCTTTCCGCCTTCCCCTATATGTTGACCATCTTTATTGTATTGAACATTCAATAGTTCACCTTCTCTCATTTTTGTTATCCTTTTGCATTGAACTGCTCCTCTTCCTGTCCTTTCTACACTTGAATCTTGTGTATTGTTAACTTCCATTGGTGTATCGGAAGTCTCGTCAACTCCCATATCTGAATCGGAATCAGAATCCTCTCCTAGATCCATGCTGATTTCCTATATACCGAGTATAGACATGAAGACTTGAACCAGTAACAACATATGAAATAAGCTAGGTATCAATAACTTGGACAATATTAATTAAACAATAATAAGACAAATGGTCATCCATAACATGAATTAAAGTATTAAGGCAAATATAAATATCAAAGTAGGTATGAATTCCCATTTAATAACAATATTCAATAGTCAAATAATAAAGGAACAAACTTGTTCAAACATCCCCATAGAAAGGAAAAAAATCATAACATTCTCTAACTTAATCATTAGAGGTAGGGTCCATATAAGTCCCCTCACAATCTACACGCGCATAAGATGATACTGATGCACCTGAACTAAGGGAGTCGACATCTGGAAATACTTTACTACTTGTATGATCTAGCTTATCCTCATTCCCTTCCTCAAGGTAGTCTTTTTTAGGAGTCCTCAAAGCTATTGACCATTTTGGATCGAGTTGGTCAGGTACATAAAAGATTTGCTTGGCTTGGGAGGCCATCACAAAAGGGTCTTCCTTATGTCCAATTCTACCAAGGTCAACAGAAGTGAAACCCAAATCGTCTACTTTGATGCCATTTCTGTTGTCAACCCAGTCACGCTTAAATAATGGGACTTTGAGTACCAGATAGTCAAGCAGCCATATCTCAGTTATAACACCGTAGTAACCCATTTCTGAAATAATGGGGTTCTTATCCTTGGCACTAGAAATTTTCCCTATTGTCACCATTAAACCCACACCACTGTTTTGGTTTACTAGTGAAGCTTCATGATCCTTCGTATGAAAACAGTATCCACCATAACATAGCCTGAACACTTTAGAACATCTCTACGAGGCCCTTGAGCTATAACTTTCAAGGTGTTTGAAAGTTTGTTACCGGTAACTGCTGCCTCCTCCCTAACATGATTATCCAAGTTATCCAAGAATCTTAGTCGAATTTAGCAAAGTTGTATTAGATGTAAAATAATTTCAGATAATCTTACCCTTTGACGAATCCAATAAATGAATGTGCGAGTGTCCTCATCTTGATACCATTTGGCTAACTTACGAGGATAAGTAAGCTTTAGGTGTTCCATATGCTTCCTATCAAGTTAGGAAAAAAGCTTGGTCACCATTATCTGTCTTGGTGAAATAAAGAAAAACAAAATTCTATACTAACGTACTCGATATAAGGTTGAACGTCATTAGTGTTTGCCAAAACACATTGATGAGCTTGCTCCCAAGTCTTCTCGTCGACTTCAACAACATTCATACCACCAAGAGGCTTTCCCTTAGAAATTGTATTTTCTTTCTCCGTATCATTAGTATCCATGTTTCTAACTGATGGGACTCCCACTGCATTCACTCCAGATAAGTACTCGCTAAGAAACTCAACAACTTCTTCAAGGATATAATTTTCAGCAATGCATCCTTCTGGACGATTTCGATTCCGCACGTAGCCCTTTAGTATTTTCATGAACCTAATATTCAAAAAGTGACAAAAGAAGAGAAAATACAAACAAACAAACAAACAATTAAATTGATGCAGCTTTACTAAATTATTGAAAGTAGTTAATTCAATTTTCTGTGTACTTGCCTCTCAAATGGATACATCCAACGAAAGAATAGTGGCCCACAAAGCTCAACCTCCCTTATAAGATGAATAGATAGATGCACCATGATGTCAAAGAACGATGGTGGAAAGTACATTTCCAGTAGACATAAAGTGAGGACCAAATTGTCTTGTATTTCCTTTAATTTGGACACATCCACTACTTTGGTGCAAAGAGAGTTGAAAAAGAAACACAACCGAGTGATGGTATACCTCACGTGCTTTGGCAACACTGATCGTATTGCCACAGGAAGAAGTTACTACATCAATATGTGACAGTCATGTGACTTGAGACCATACACTTTTAGATCTTGCATCGACACGCGGTGTCTAAAATGTGAAGAATATCCATCTGGCACTTTGAGTTCACGCAACGTGTTGCAAACTGTTACTTTCTTAGCTCTAGATAATGTATGACATGCTGGTGGAAGATAAGTCCTATTTCCCCTTTTCTCTGGTGCTAGTTCCTTCCTCATGTCCATTTCTAAGAGGTCTAGGCGACTTTTAAGGTCATCTTTTGTCTTGTACTTAATGTTAAGTAGTGTGCCGATGATGCTATCTCAAATATTTTTCTCAATATGTATGACATCCAAGTTGTGTCGCACAAGCAAGAATTCCCAATATTCAAGCTCAAAAAATATGGATCTCTTCTTCCAATAATTACCACTTTCATTCTCATCAGAAGTACTAGGCTGCTCCTCTCGTGTTTGTGACTCTTCATTGGATGCCTTTAACTTCTTTCTTGATGTTTTTGGCTTTGGAATCACCAGCTTTGGTTTCCCCCATCTAACTTTCATCCCTTTGAGCTTCTCTGAAATCACCTCTCCAGTTAACGGGTCTGGATGTGATCTTAACTATTGCTGACCATTAAATGCCTTCCTTTTCCTTCGATAACGATGATTTTTTGGAAGGAACTTTCTATGAGACTGATATATGTTTTTATTCGAGTGTTTCAATCTTGTAGAATCAGTTTTCTCACCGCATATTGGACAGGCAAGATATCCCTTGACGCTACACCTAGCTAAATTTCCAAGAGCAGGAAAATCATTGATCGTCCCATTAGAACTGCCCTTAATGTATAAGATTCTTGCTCGTAGGCATCATAAACCTCCACACCAGGATTCCAAAGAGCCTGTAAATCTTCAATTAAAGGTCTAAAGTAAACATCAATATCATTACCAGGTTGTTTGGGACCTGATATCAACATTGTCAGCATCAAAAATTTTCTCTTCATACATAACCATGGCGGAAGATTGTAAGTGATCAACATAACCGGCCAGCAACTATGCCTAGAGCTGAGATTATTATGTGGATTGATCCCATCTGTCGAAAAAACAAGTCGCAGATTTCTTGGATCTTCAGCCATATCCACGTTTTGTAACTTTTTTCAAAACCAACATGAAACAAATGATCCCTGATATCGTCTAAACTCTAATGCAAGTGGTTCCCACAATTAAGGCATGGACATCTTATGAAATTAAGATTGTCTGGGCCTGCATGCTCTTCAGTACATTTTAAAAAATACTTGACCCCTTCCTCGTACTCATCAGACAGTCTATCCATAGACATCCAAGGCTTATCCATACTCAATGTCAGAAATACAATACACAAGTACTACATACACATGAAAAAAAAGAGGTGATTAAGCAAGATAAAATCAAGCAATTCATAGATTTTGGCTCAATTTGGTGGTTGAAGCAAATACAAACATACAATATAACCTTGTATTAATCAACCTAAGGTGTCAAAAGTGTAGCGTGGGAATGGATTTAGGCGTATGAATGGGGAAATTCCTATTTTCCTTACATGTTCCCCGCCAGCCACCTAGATACTTTGTAGAATAAAATGAAATAGCTAAGTGTCGCATTAAGATTAGGGTCTAGATATTAGAAATTCCTAGCAATCATAATATTCAGTACCCTAACTTTGCAAAAGAGACACACACACAATCAACAAATTGAAAGCTAGTAATCTTTTTACCGTTGAGTGTTTATCTATTTGTCAGCTCAAATCACGATCAGCCAAGCGTTCCTGCCTAATATATCAATCAACAATAAGCAAACTTGCAAACTAATAGTAAAACAACAGGCATAAGAGCTTCTAAAATCAGTTTATGTACAAGAACAGTCTCCATCTCTTACTCATTCAGTCAAACACCTTAAGCCACTAACAAAAACCGTAAACATGAACTGCCAGGCCACTATACAAGCAACTACATCCCATCACTAGGCCAATATATCAATTAACAATAAGCAAACTTGCAAACTAAAAATAAAATAACATGCATAAGTTTCTAAAACCAGTTTATGTATGAGAACAGTCTCCATATCTTATTCTTTTAGTCAAACACCTTAAGCCACTAAGAAAAATTGTAACTGCCAGGCCACTATATAGGCAACTACATGCCATCACCAGGACATTACAAGTTTTACCAGGCTACTAAAAGGCAAGTATTCGGTGAGAGCTAAAACCTTGCTAAACCTTTCATTGGACCACATTTTGACACATGGAGACAGTGCTATGGGATTTCATATAATTTTGGGACCTCACATGGAATTCAGTGAAAAATATCCCGAAGCAGTTCAGTGAATCATAATTTGAGGAATGCAAACACTTGATCAATGCACCTACTATCTTGGGGGAAGAAAAACACTAAACACACGGCAGGCAGTGTGATACAAAATCTATTTGACTGATTCGCTCAAATCCTTCTCGATTTCTAACAAACAGTAACGATTTTCTTAAGGTGATTCAATTGAAAGTACTAGCCTACTAGGAATAACTTAGTGATTCTAATAGCTGACTATATTTACATTCCCCCCACCCCACCTCTTTTACAAGTTTAGTATCAACCAAAGGATTTTTTGGTTAGCAAGATCCCCTAACTGTAAAAGTTTTATCAGGCTGTGGTAAGAAGGAAAACAATGTCCGCTTTCATCTATCTGCTCAAGACAGTACATGGGCTGATGCATTATAGACCGATAATGATTCTTATAAAACCAAATGAGCACAAAGGTGGAAAATCGATAGAAAAAATGGACCACATAAAGAAAATTAAAAATATAAAATAAACATCAACTAAACAGGTGAAGAACAATAGCGAGGGAAATCTTTTTTTTTAAAACATCAAAAGAAAAGATTGAGCAAAGTTAAACCTGAACCACAACAGAACATAATCTATCTACTCTTCGATTTTTTTCAAGTCCCATAACAATTGCTTTACAGCCAAAATTGAAATTAAATAGAGCAAAAAACAATTACCTGATAGCCAAAATTGGTGAGAGCTATAGAATAAAACCACTACTATTCTGCTGCTTTACTGGTGACGATGAGAGACCGATAGAAGTTGAAGAAGAACCCTAGTGGATGATAGAAGTTAAGGAAAAAAAAAGAGACCGATAGAATTTTAGAGAGTTTCGAAAATTAGAAGTTTTGAGAGTTGGGAAGTTGAAAAGAGTAAGTTTTAGCGCCATAAGGTTTTTGACCCTACTTTCTAAATATTAATTTTTCTTTGGGCGTGGGGTTTTTGGTAAACCGACTTTGTCCACGGTATGGTTATATTTTTGCACAACATTAGCCACTTTTTAGTTGATACGGTGGGGTATATGAACATCAAAATACAAATTAGGCGATATTGGTTTGTTCCGTGGTATATGAGATACTATATAGCACTGTTTTACGAAATTAGTGGCATTTGCTTTTACCGAAATTAGAAAAGATATTCTTACCGTGGCATATGACTATTAGCCACTGTTATTAGGGAAACAGTGGTATATACGCTTTGACCTACTGTGGCTAATGAGCATTTATGTAGTAGTGGAACCACAACAGAACATAACCTATATCTATTCTCCAATTTATTTATTTTCAGTATTGTACAAGACCATACTACCAATTATTTTCAAGCGCTGAGTACCATATTCTTCCCCAATCCTATCCATCATCAGGCTACTAACAGTCATCAGGCTACTAACATTACGACTTCTAGGAAAAAGACTATCTTGTCGATCACAAGCATAACTATTCTCTGCCTTTTTAGCACTTATAACATCAGACACTTCCTCTGATTTCTTAGTTGAAAAATTATTTGAGATCAACGACATAACTTTCTTATTCCATTTCTTCATATTGTTTCGTTTGCTAACATCACTAGCATTCTTCTGTGTCCCTTTCGATCTTTTTCGTTATTTAGTTTTGATGACTTAAACAAATACTATATTATAGGTTTGCGCCATTTCTACCTCTTTAAATATTTGTGGTCAGATAATACTACAGGTTTGGGGAAGTTGTTGAACTTATAAATGTGTGTTGGCTTGACATCAAAGTGAACATAGATACTCAAATCCTTTTGCTAAAGACTACCTATGCAGCATACCTTGTAATCAAATTTTATTATGAGGAAAACCTATGCAGCATAGATCCTGAATGCAACCGTAGGCCACACATACGATATGTACCCCCAACGTCTTGGGCTGATATGCTAAAGGTTTGGTCACATACTCAGTAAACCCCCTACTGAAATAAACTGCTATGATGAAAGGAAATCAATACAAGGAGTTGATCTAATTGTCTCTTATCTTCACTGATCACCCAGAAGGGTTTTAATGATATCAGAATCACCTGGGTCGATGATACTGAGACAGCACACTCGATAGTGTTTCCCGCAGGCAGTTCCGAGATCCACATTGTTTCCACTGAAGTGATGAACCCCAACTTTAACCAACATTACAAACTCTTCCTCATAGAGAATTGTATATCCAATCATAATAAATCAAACACACATCTTATAATAATAATAACAAATTATTCTACATAAAACAACAAACACACATCTAGCTTTATTCTTCCAAAATTCTAAATATCTAATAGAAGAAAGGATAAAGAAACCACAAACAAACAAACAAGAAACCTACATAAAGGATGATATAAGAGGATTACCTGGAAGTAGTAGCAACTGCCAACAAGTAACCTTTGTGTAGCAGACAAATGACAAAAGTGGGCTGGTTTGATCCTTCCTTGCAGTAATACTCACTTCGTTCGGGACTAACACAAAACAAGAACCAATTTTTTTTATCAAAATTCTGTGCTTGGAGAAGAAAATCAAACTTTTAGAAAACCCTATTAACATCAAAACTAATTATATTACAGCCGAAATCGGGAGAGAGAAAAAAAAACACAAATACCTGATAGTCGAAATTGGGGAGAGATGAACAAAATCACTACTTCAAACCTTTGTACAAATCCCTAGTTTAAAAAAGAAATCGATAGAAGTTGAGACTTGAGAAGAGTTATGGAAGTTGAAAAAACTATGTTTTAGTGCGAGACAGATTTTCGGGTTTTGCTAGATTGCTTTACCCACGGTAGGCCTATTTTTTGGCAAAGCATTAGCCACCTTTTTTGTAGATCGGTGAGGTATATTAATGTGAAAAAACAAATTAGGAATTTTGGGTTGTACCATGGTATATGGCATATTATATCCCACCGTTTTACAAGCCCAGTGGTATTTGCTTGTACTAAAATTAGAAAAGTCTTCCTTACTGTGGTTATTGACTATTAGCCACCGTTATTGTGAAAACAGTGATATATACCATTAGGTCTACCGTGGTTCATTTGCATTTCTGTAGTAGTGTTAGGAATCCTCTCCTTATGGAAGTTTGAATCTAGACCATATCTTATTAGAGGTAGGTTTCCTTGTTGATCATAATGTCCCATCGTACATGGGAAGATTATATCTAAAAGGTAACTCTTAAAGATCTGCCATCACGATTCCTTCCTTATCATCAAAGATCACCCTCTTCAGTTTCCTTCTTTTCAGGAACTGGTCTACATCAGTTCCTAATGACTTGGAGAACTGTTATGCTTAGAGGCGGTCTGTCACGTGCATGTCACATGCCTACTAAACACTCGTGCTAAACCCGAGATCACTTATTCGTAGAATTGATCCAATGGTCCTAGTCTCATTCTGGACATCTATAGTCCTGGGTTATTTCCCATACATATGGCATCAATCCAATGATGGGAAATCCCCCTTACATCTACATTCCTTCTTCCTCAACTCCCACATTCAAACTCTACACAATCTAGGATGAATGATAACCCGTAAAAACTCAACTATATTACTCTAACCTTATTATTACGGTATCAATTATTTATTTCCTCTCTCACACATAGATTTATGCAATATATAGAGTACGGAATCATTCCACTCCTAAACTACCAAGACATAAAGAAATCAATTAATCAACACAAGGGAACAATGGTGAGAGCAATATTTATAGAGATGAATTTACACTATGAAACTAATTATATGAATTTACTTATAATAATTTAACTAAGCAATTGAATATGAATTGAATAAAATATAGAAAAGAATATGGAGAATAGATTAGGGGGATTTGATTTCACTTAAAAAATTCCTAATATGCTAGTATAGATTATTGCAATCATAACCAATTAAGATTAATCGTGATCCCTAATTATTCATGGCAATCTCTTCCAACTAATAATTAGCATGTGAGGAAGTTCTTCCCATTCTCATGGCGAATCAACTAACCTACTAGAGTGAACTCTTAAATGCAATAATTCTAACTAACACATTAAGTCTTCATCTAAGCTTCATCAAACCCCTCTAATGGAGGTTTAGCTAGAATTCATTAGATTATCATTTCTAACACAAGAACAGTAAAAACAAGTCATTATTGAATAACTAATTAAACTTTCTTAATCTAAATTAGCAATAGTCTAAGATTCAAACATGGATTACAATTGAAATTTAAACTAATTTAGAACTAAGATTATGAATACTAATTATCAATTTAAAACAACTAAATCTATGAATGAAAGATTGAATTCGAATTTAAATATTGAAATATAACTAAGTAATTTATTCTAAAATTCAAAACTTATTATCACAACTAATAAAATTGACAACTAACTAGATTAATCTATATAAACTAATTTAATCAATTAAAACTAATTCTATATTACAAAACTAAATTTTATGAACTAGAACTAGGTTTTAATCTAGATAACTTAAGAGCTAAGCTTTTTCCTCTTGATATAGAAGAGCTAGATCCCCAAATTCGTGCATAGGCTGAGGAGTCATGTTTTGGGCCGAAAAATCAAGCCCAAAACCCAATTTGTTGAATCGAAGATGTCCCATTCTGGTCGTGTTACTGTAGCATGAGTTTTCACCAACTTATACTACTCTGATGGAGTCAAGGTCTAGACCATTGGAAAGAGCTTTCTGAGTCGGTCATTCTGATATAGAATGGGCCCAAATCTGAGGTTTGAGTCCAAATATATGGCCTTTTGAAGTTCTATTGACTTTTCTTCAGCTTTCTAATCCGGTTTGTCTTCCACTTAACAGCTTTGACTTGGGCTTTTTAAGGGCTTTTTCTCTATGAAACTTGGTTTTCTTCATAGAACTTTCGTAGCAATCCCTTTAGCTCCTTTTAGCGCCTAATTAGTAACGAATTTACATTTATTCAACTCCAAAGCCTGAAATACTCAAAAACACGTAATTAGTGATAAACCTATATTATTAATCACATCATTGGTCTAATAACAATATTGTTAAGGGGTTAAAACTATATTTTTTGGCTCTTATCAAACCACCCCCAAACAGTATTTTGCCTATCCTCAAGCAAATATGAGAAATTAGAATAAGTGACCAAAAATAGAGTTATAACTAGTGTCGTTTTGCCGAGTGCAATTGCATTGACCATATGCAACAAGGCCTTAAACCACTAGGAATTCCCTAGTGGACGAGTTATAGCCTCGTGAGAGTTTTTCAGTGAACGTAATCACAAACTTCATCTATACTATGATGACTAAGAAATAAAACTATTGTTTCCTTATTTATGTCTCAATTATCAATATATCTCACTAGCAATGGATACAGAATAATCAAGTCGAAACCTAAGCTAATATATGCATAATAATCAATCATCTACGAATAAACATATATACAATGAGTAATACTATGAAATGCACTAGCTAGTCTGTTTCTAAAACTTCGAATAACGTCCTTAAGTAGGTCTTCACATAAATGTTAAGACAAAAACCACTCTGATTTTTCCGCTCATGTTTCGCTACTCTGGTGTGTAGTGGGCACACTTTACCTTACAATCTCAATGACACACAAGGAAACTGGAGTCGACCAAACATATATGCCACTTACTATCACACTAACCTATTCCTAATTGAGCTAGAGGTCTTTATTAGGTGTTCCGGAGATTAGGAGATGGTTTAAGAAGGAAGGAAATGGATATTCAAAAAGGACAAGTCTGAGATAATAGAGTCTTCATATTATGTAACTAGAGAAAACCTTGTTCTTTACTTTTTCTTATACACTTTGTTTCCATCCTTAGCCATATTTTTCTTTTTCTTTGGCTTTTGACTCATTTGATTCTATTTTTGGAGTTCTAACTCTTTATTATTATTTTTTTTTATTTGGATGGAAACTTTCTTTTCTTATTTGAAGCAACTAACAAATTCTTGATTTCAAAAGTCTTTCTCTTTTCTATTTTTCATCTCTATTCTCAGACTCATTCAAAGAATGGGTAGGCTGATTTTTTTTTTTTTTTGTAAAAGGGTAAAGGAATTGTGGTTTATGAAAGGTTAAAGAAAGGCTTAGAGGGCGACTAGCGGAAAATAATTTCATAAGGTTTGAATTTCTGGCTATATCGATCCAAAGAAGGCCTAAATTCTTGCTTAGGATATGGTATTTTCCGGAAAGCCTCCTTGCTTCGCTTATGAATAGCGTCTTGTGTACGCGTGCTCAGTGTATATAACAAGTTAGAACACTGAAAACTTGAAAGAAATGGAAGTTTGAAACAAACCTGTGGAAATCGGGCAGTTTTAGCAGAGAGCGCAGGTGCACTCAGAATAGGCCTAGGAAGGGCGCAGGTTGCGCTCAGGCAAAAGTTGGAATTCCAGGCATGTGAGCGCAGGTAGTGCTCCAAGTTGGCCTTGGTAGGGCACAGGTGGCGCTCAAGCAAAGGGTGGGATTCCAGGTGTGTGGGCGTAGGGTGCGCTCCACTTTGGCTTGCCCAAAGCGCAGGTGCGCTCCGAGTAATTTTTAGGGGAAACTTGCAAAGCTGAAACAGACAACCACAGTGAGAATCCAAACAAGGGTGGGTGGGTTATGGGACTTTGAAAAACTATCAAGTCTACAGAAAACAATATTAAAGAGTACTAAGATGGCAGCGGCGCCATTTGATAAACGTAAAATTTGAATAATTTACCTACAAAATGAACAATGAAACTCAAAACACAAGTGAAACTAAACTTAATTACGCGTTGCTATCAAAGATTTCTATACTCTCAATTCTATCGAAATAGAGTGGAATAAAAAGTCCGTTCCACTCTTAGTTCTTTAGCATTCAAGTTTCCTAGATTGACTAATCTATTCAAAGTCTAATGAGAGCAATGGTAGGAATTATACTACAATGTGAATTAAAACTAGACGTAATATAAAGATTTTAACTTTATTAAATTTAACTAAACAATAATTAAATTCTAAATTAATAACTAAGAATTAAATAACAACAACTGAAATTAGATCTAACAATTTTAAATGACAAAATCAAAATGAACAAGAAATAACTATTTTATTTATCTAATCAATGAAGAACTATGATTCAAAGAACTAATCTAAAACAATGTATGAAACTAATTAATTTAACTAATTGAATTCAAAACTAGATCTACAAGCTATTTTAATGGCTAGATTCTTTAACTATATCTTTCTTAAGAGCTAAGTCTTGTTTTATGTAAAGGAGGAGACCAGATCCACAATTTCGTGCATGGGCTGAGGTCTCATGTTTTGGGCTAGAAAATCGAGCCCAAAGCCCAATTTCTTCAGTCCACAGAGCCCGTTTCAGCTGGCTTTGACTTCAGCAGAATTTTTGTCCACTTTTGCTCCTCTTATTAGGTCAAGGCTTCGACCATTGGAAAGCTCTTTCCGAGACGGTAGTTTTGACATAAAGTAGGCCCAAATCCGAGGCCTGAGTCCAAAGATATGGTCTTCGTAAGTTTTCCTGACTTGTGAACTATTTTTGCCCATGTTGACTTTTCAGCTTTTGACCGGACTTCATAAAGGCTTGTCTCCTTGAATCTTGGCCTTTATCACAGAACTTCTTAGCAACCAACCCTTTACTCCTTTATATCACCAAAGTGGCACATTTCTGCACATAATTGAGTTCCATGCCTGAAATACAAAAAAACACGTAATTAACAGTAACTTTTATTTATTACTCGCATAATTGGTCTAAAAGTAGTATTATTAAGGGGTTAAAACTATAGTTTTGGGCTCTTATCAATGTAGCCTAAAGATTCTCTTGGCAGCAAGAAGGTGGGAAACTCTGTGGGACGCCCCCATATCATTAAACGAGACTGACAAAATTAATTGACACTATATTGCATTGTTCTTGTCCAGAACATTAAACATTCCCCAGCCTGCTCGAAAAAGTGTAATTAACCTTTTTTCATGTAGGATCTTGCATTCGCTTCAGGCCAAGTTCATTTGGACTTACAAGGAAAACCTAACTGAAATCAATTAAACATACTTTTTCTTGTGAAATAACAGAGATACCAACATTGTATGAACCGTTATTCAGAATGCAATATTTCTACAAACCGCGAGAACCCACGCGCAGCGGAATCAATGGGGTTCTCACGATTTTGAATTGGAAACATACCTTTGAGAATCGGTTTAGATAACTCTGAGAATCCAAGCTTTATGAAATCCAAAATCAACCTCTTGATCTTTTGTTGTATTCCTTTATAATAGATTGGACGTTGTGTGGACGACGATCTACCAACCTCTTTCTTTCTCTCAAGATCAGAAACAAATTCAGATCTACTTTTCTTGCCTCTTTTTCAGAACAATGAATAGTGAATTTCGACCAGAGAGAGAGTATTCTATTTATAGGCTACAATAGGGACCATGAGGAGAAATTAGGGTTGGGCCTCCTGACGGGCTTGGGCTTCCCATGTTCGCCCAGAACACACGGCCCAAGTTCGTCAACAAATGGTTTATTTCACTAAAGGCCATTGTTGCACTACATCCCTAATCCCAAATTACGTGTCAGCGTTTATGGGCTCCATATTATATGCTTGTGGATCTCCCCATGTTTAAGATATCGAATGTCTGCTGATTAAGTCAAGTTACTGACAACTACATTAATCAACTTCTTCTGTCCTTGAGTAGTACCACTCAACCTCATTGTCATGTCAGAATAAATCCACCTGCAGGGTTTACATGACAATCTTTTTGAGCTCCTCAAGGGGACATCATCAACCCAACTTCTTGTGGGACACGGATTCCTTCTATAATCAACAAACAACAGCACACCTTACATACAATGTCATTACCCAATCTCTCGAGTTTATTGATTCACAAATGAATCTCAGTCATTGATGATTTAAAGCAATGTACAATGCATGTAAGTTCCCGTTATTATATCCGGATTAGGAGGACAAGCATCCATAATAACAAAGGCGTTTGTTCTCTTATATAGTTAGTATAAGGAGAAACAACCTCACTTGGTCCTGTTCAATACACACAAAGTGTACTAGTGTAATCCTATAGTCAAGATAGACTAATACCAGATTATACTACAACCGTACCAATGGTTTGTCTAAATCCATCTAGGTTGTGAACGATTACTTATACTTTATAAGGTACTGATGATATGATCTTCTATGTGTTCACACCATATCATCTACAACATAAAGTATTAGAGACATGCATATAACTAATAACATATATAATATGCATAGCATTGGCCCATATGATTCTCATTCAAAATATAAAGAATTAGAGTTAATACAAAAGTAATGTTTTTAGTATATAACCCTATCAAACATTAGATTGAAATTCAATGCCAAAAAAATAGTGCAACAATTCTAACAGTTGTTTGTAGATTAAACCATAAGTCAAGTCGTCGACACGGCATAAACATAAACATAGTCTTTTCCCTGCATTTTATTTAGTGTATGCCCATTTGGATATATTTATAGAAGTTTTTTTGGCACCCAAGTAGGGATATATATTATAAATAAAAGAATGTTACATCGAGAGTGTTGTTGTTACATGGCTGTTAAAGCAAAATACAACAAGCAGAGGCTTGTCAAATCTATAGTATGCCTTGAAAGGAAAATCAATAGCTGGGATGAAGTCAGGCCTTGTAGTTCTCCATAGGCAGACCCTGTAGTACCTGTACTCATGAGTGCACCCTTTTTTGCTGCATAGATGGCTCCAAAGTTTGCTTTTCTTAAAGTGTGAGTGATCCACCATTGTTCCATCTGTAATGTTGCTCTCTGCCATCGTGCTTTCATAGTCCAAGGTAGAGTCCCACCTTTAACCACCAGAATCACAACCATAGAATCACTCTCAATCCACAACTTATTCCATCCTTTGCCTAATTCCATAGAAACCTTCTTACTAAATAGGCATCAATTAATAGGACTGTACATCTGTGGAAAGCTCTGTATAGGAGTTTGTTTTCTTTCTAAATAGGCATCAATTGATAGGGTTGTACCAAGCTCTGTATAAGAGTTTGTTTTCAGTCCATATACAGTGCCCGTAAACCTTCTACTCATTCCCTTTTTTTTTAGCTAATTCATTCCCAAATTGTACATAACCAGAGGCTATTGGATGGTATTGTGACTTGCACCTAGACCCAAAAGCTATGTTCTCGTTTTGTTGGTCATCTTAATTCAAACCATCTAGTTCAATATTATTTCTAAACTAGTAGATGGACTCATTAAACCATGCGTTGACCAAAAAAGAATATAGAATAACTCTAAAATAAGTGAAAAAGTGGACCCTTCTACAGTGCGCAGGGTGCACCCAAATTTGGTATGCGTAGGATTTTCAACCACACATTTTGAAAGGCAAAACCGGAAGAACTAGGTGAACATATTTTCATTGCGGCACTAAGCTACCCATTAAACCACTAGATGTAGCATACTCCTGTTAAACTACTTGATGTAGCATATAATGTAGTATCCAAAACAAATGACATATTGTAGTGTACTTACAACACCACTCAACTATCCATTAAACTACTATATATAGCATACTCATATTAAACCATTATATGTAGCATATAATGTGGTATCCAACAATAAATAACATATTGTAGTGTACTACATGAAAAAATGAATTGAACCACTACATGTAGCATACTCCCATTAAACCACGATATGTAACATATAATTTAGTTTCCAAGAACAAATGACATATTATAGTCTACTACATGAAAAATGAATTGAATTAGTATTGTGAGTTGTTTGTGATGGCAAACTGGTAAAACAATATTGGAATAAAAATCTTTGAAAGATAGCCATAAATATATTGGAATAAGGTAATTTGAAAGCGTAAACATAGTCGTAATTTGACTCTAGTGAACTTACTATTGCGTCTTGTTAGTGGGAGTTCATGACCACCAAATCAAATGAACAAGTGAGTGGCATACTAATATGTTTGTCATGGGAAACACCACATCAATATAACATATTGGTTATAACCGTTCTACTATGTGGATGAGTAAGGTCAGAAATGTATGCTACTATTAGCTGCAAACTTTTTGTGACCTATTTGATGTTTCTATGAATGCATGATTTAGCCCAATATGTTATGTTAAAATTTGTGTCATAGCTGAACGGAATGAACGTATTGTATTTGGATTAATATGAGGCTTGACATATTCAATGCCAATATTCATTGAAAACAAATGAAACATGTAATTATGGATAGGCATACACTACAAATATTTTGGAGCTTCTACATATTAGCCTTCCATAAAAATAGATCCATAAAAGAAAAAACAGGAATAACAAAGTTTCCAACACATGAAGGTTACATATAGGTGTTAGTGCATCATATCATGAATAATAACTTCAGTAGTACATCAATAGCAAGCATCATAGCTACTATTGCAAAATATCTAGTTATATTGAACAAATCATGTTTAGTTGCAATGTGTTGAACGAGATGAGGCACAACAAGAAATGATGAGGGCGCTGATGGGAAAGTCGGTGGGACAAATAGAGGAACTTCATGAAGCACCTGTGACATAGTAGCTCAAGACATAGTTATGGCCTCTTGAAAATTAGAGTGTGGTGAAGCCCAGTGTTGACTATTGTAGAGAGTCAATGCTTGTTGTCCTTCCTCAATCTATAGAAGCAAAAAATTTATGCAAAGCATCAGGAAACCCCATTAGTTGCTTGCTTCAATAATATGATATTCTAAGTCACATATTCAATACCATGATACTATGAGTTACATATACAAACTAATATTTTTCAACTTTTAGAATATGGAATGAACTTGTCATTGCGTCTAGTTAGCGTGAGTTAATAAACACTAAGTCAAATGAACTTGATATTGATTGTTTCCAATTTCACATGAACTTACACTAACTAGACGCAATGTCAAGTTCATTTGACATTGGAAAAAATTAATGTCAAATTCATTAGACATTGCAATAAAGTTAGTAGTCGCAATGTCCAGTTCATTTGACATTGCAAAAAATCAATGTCAAGTTCATTTGACATTGGAGAAAATATATATATATATATTTTTCGAAACATTGATGAGGTTATGCTGACCTTTACCTGTATTAGAATCTAGAATAGGTTACATATAAGTCTTTATCAACAATAGTAGCAAGGTCACTACTAAGAGGAGGTATAAAGCATGAGCATACATTTTAATTACATGAAATAGATAACTTCGCTAGGTGGTCTGCTGCTATGTTGACCTTTCTAAACACATGGATGAACTTTACCTCCAACATCTTTGAAGCATGCATACGTACGAATAGCAGCTACTATATCCCAACAACTCCATGGTGCGATGTACTCTCAGCTTCAGACATAATTTGGATAGTATGCAATGAATCATATGCTATAATAACTTCTCTAAAGTTCATCCCAGTACATATTACCAATCCTTGTTCAATTGCATTTAGCTCTTGATAGAGGATGGATCTAACTGATCCTCTACCAGTAAATGCAAACATAAAAATTCCATATTCATCACAACCCATACCTCCATATCCCACTCCATCATTGCTCATCAAGAAGCAATCACAATTTAAATTTACTCTGCCATGAATTGGAGGAAGCCATATGTATTAAAGAACTGGTCTGAGCTTATATTTAAAATTGATGCCAAGTCTATGTGCTAGAACTCTTAAGGATATAGAATCTGCAATAACATCTGCTTTGACCACCAAGTAGTGACTCATTTCAGCTATTGATCAGACCTCAAATATGCATTTTTCTCCCCTTATAATGCTTCAATTTAGTTAAATTATATAATCAATAATGTAGAAAACTTATGTTCTTATTGTTTTTTTAGGATACAAGTTTATTCTGGACCAAATATCTCAAAAGACGTGTTCTAGAGCCAAAAGGAGACAAAAAGGGACCTCTTGAAACAACTGGAAAAAAGTGTCAAAAAGTCAATGGTCAAGGTCAAAGTCAACTAAAGGGCCCAAAAACTCAAAAGCTCATAAGACACTCTAAGGCTTCCAGGACCAAGGGCTCAACCCTTTGCAAGACTATGGCGAAGCACCTAAAGCTTCAAAAGACCGAAGGGCTCAAATTTCCAAAGACATGGGCTTGGGCCCAAAAAGGCTTGATCATATCCACTCAAAGAAGGCACAAGAAGGTTATAGATTAGGTTGCGTGATGGATAAGATATGAGAGGGGCAAATATATATATCTCTACGCATATATAAGTGTAGAGATGCCCACCCAATAGGTAGGCAAGTTAGGTGATAAGAGCCCAAAACTGTAGTTTTAACCCTGTAACAGTCATACTTTTAGACCAATTATGTGAGTAATAATTAAGAGTTAATACTGATTATGTGTTTTTATGCTTTTCAGGCTTCAAAGTCCATTATGTGCAGAAATATGCCACTTTAGCGAGATAAAGGAGCAAAGGTCGGTTGCTAAGGATTTCTGTGATTAAAGGCAATTTTCAAGAAGACAAAGCCTCTGTAAAGCCCGGTCAAAAGATGAAAAGTCAAAATCCACGCGGGCAGAAATAGTGCACAAAGTCAACAGAACTTCCGAAGACCATATCTTTGGACTCAAACCACGGAATTGGGCATACCTTACGTCAAAACGGCCGGCTCGGAAAGAGCTTTCCAATGGTCTAAGCTTTGACCCAATCAGAGGAGAAGAAGTGGACGAAAAGTCTGTTGAAGCCAACTACAACTGAAGAGGCATTTTTGGACTGAAATAATTGGGTTTTGGGCCTGATTCTCTGGCCCAAAATATGGCTCCAAGCCCATGCACGATTTTTGGATCAGAATGTATAAAAACCAAAGCTTTACTCTTTGTTAATGGTAGATAGTTAGACCTAGATTAAAGATTAGATTAGTAGCCTCCATTAATTAATTCTAGATCTAGTTTTCCTTAGATTTAATTAGTTTAATTTAATTAGTTTCATATCTTGTTTTTATTTAATTCCTTGAATGATTGTTCGTCATTTAATTAGATAAATAAAATAGTTATTATTATTCAATTTCGATTTTTGTCATTTGCATTTATAGATCTAGTTTAAATTCTTGTTCTTATTTCATTCTTAGTTAATTAATTAGATTTCAATTATTGTTTAATTTATATTAGTAAAGTTAGAATTTTGATATGAAGTGTAGTTATAATTCAATGGGAAATGATGGGTTGATGATTCGAGGCTAAAACCTCCATTAGAGGGGTTGATGAAGCTTTGATGAAAACTTAGTGGTATAGTGTAGAAGCATTGTAGAATCTATTCCACTCTAGAAGGTCGTGATTCGCCATGAGAATGGGTGGACAACCTCACATGCTAGTTAGTATTTGGTAGAAATGCCATGAATACTAGGGATTAGAACTCGAAATTCTTGCCGTAAGAACGTAAGAATCGAGATACAAGAACCTATGCTAGGTTATCAAGTTGGATTCGAGGTGGATTCAATTCCCCTCTAATCCTTTATTTAGATTCAAAAACAATCATATTTCCATAGCATTCGTAATTTAAATTCAAATAATCAATTTCATATTGCATCGTAGTATAATTTCCCCTCGTAAAACTCTCATTAGACTTAAGACCGACTAATTAGATTAGAAAACATTCCATGCTAGAGCACTAGGAGTGGAACGAATTTGTGACTCCATTCCTAGTGCTCTAGCATGGAATGTTTTCTAATCTAATTAGTCGGTCAACGTAAGAATCGAGATACAAGAACCTATGCTAGGTTATTGATAAGAGCCCAAAACTGTAGTTTTAACCCCTTAATAATCATACTGTTAGACCAATTATGTGAATAATAAGTAAGAGTTAATACTGATTACGTGTTTTTATGCATTTTAGGCTTCAAAGTCCATTATGTGCAGAAATGTGCCACTTTAGCGAAATAAAGGAGCAAAAGTCACCGGAACTTCCTAATGCCATATCTTTGGACTCAGACCTCGGAATGAGGCCTACCTTATGTCAAAACGACCGGCGCGGAAAGAGCTTTGCAATGGTCCTAGCCTTGACCCAATCAGAGGAGCAGAAGTGGACGAAAAGTCTATGGAAGACAGCTGCAGCTGAAGAGGCCTTTTTGGACTGAAAGAATTGGGTTTTGGGCCTGATTCTCTGGCCCAAAACATGGCTCCAAGCCCATGCACGTTTTTTGGATCTGAATGTATAAAAACAAAAAAGTTAGCTCTTCATTAATGGTAGCCAGTAGTTAGAAAATAATAGTTAGCTTAGAATAGAAACTAGCCATTAAAATAGCTTCTAGATCTAGTTTTATTTAATTGTTTTTGATTAAGTATAGTTTCAATATCTAATTCATTTCATTAGATTAAACCTTGAATCTTGTTCTTCATTTGATTAGATCAATAAAGTAGTATTCTTTATCAATTTCGATTTTGTCAATTCCAATTCTAGATCTAATTTCAATTCATGTCCTTAGTTCAATTTAGTCATTAAATTAGATTTCATTATTGTTTAATTAAATAAATTTCAATGCTTTATATTATGTTTAGTTTTAATATAAATGGAAATGATTATGAATGATTCAAGGCTAAACCTCCATTAGAGGGGTTGTGAAGCCTTGATGAAAGCTTGATTCCGATTATCGTAGAGTCGTCGTATTTTCTATTCCACTCTAGAAATGATTAGTTCACCATGAGAATGGGTTTAATTGTTCACATGCTAGTTATGAATTGGTAGAAATGCCATGTATAATTAGGGATTAGGAATAACCAATTGTTCTCGCTGGAAGCGCTCATTCGATTACTTACGATTCGTCGTTAGTGGATTAAGTTGAGTTATGGTGGAATCAATCCCCCTCTAACTCCTTATCATAGAATCAACGTAGCATTCCCTTAGTATTCTGATAACCGACTAGTTGCATCTTGTGGGTAGTTGCATCGTAGTATAATTCCCTTCGTAAAACTCTCATAGACTTAAAAACGACTAGTTAGATTAGAAAACATCCATGCTAGAGCACTAGGAGTGGAACGAACTTCGTACTCCATTCTATTTCGATAGATTCGAGAGTTGAAGATTTGATAACTTAGGCACGTAAAAGTAGAAGTTTAGTTTACTTACGCCAGTGGATTCATCGCTCATTTCGTGAGGTAAACTAATCATTTATAGAATCAAATGGCTGCCATCCATCTTAGTTGCACTTTAGCATTGTTTTCATAATAGAATTAGTAATTTTAAGTCCCATTAAACCCACCCACCCTTTGTTTGATTCATACCGTGGTTGCCGCTTTCAGTTTTGGAAAAATTCCGCGATCAATACACCGAAGGCTACTCCAAGAGAGCGACCCGCTATGTTACTGAATTTGATCAATACACCGAAGCCACCCGCTTCAAAGAGAGAGCGACCCGCTAAGTTACTTGGACTTTCGAATTTACATACATAGCCACCGATAAGAAGAACGCTCGCTTTAGCTGAAATTTCCGGATTTCCACAGGTTGATTCAAACTTCGAGTTGTCAAGTTTTCAGTGTTCTACTCTCTTATATACACTGAACACGCGTACACAAGACGCTATTCATAAGCGAAGCAAGGACGCAATCAGGTATTCCTTTCTTCCACACCTCGCATCTCCTGTTAGAGGTTTATACTAGTACATCAGAATTGTTTGGAGTGTTGCATGTTTAGTTAAGCTCGACTTAGCCTTGCATGAGATTAAGGTCTGGCCGAACAAAACACCTAACGAAATACACAACAACATCAACAAAAACAAGTCTATCTAGTATACCACAAACTACACCTCTAGCTATTATATCACACACACCACCGATATAATGGGGAAGAAAGAGAGACTCCTCTCTCGACTTCTACAAAGCCTTGAGCGATAGCCCCAAATCTTGCATCGCTTCTAGCATACCCACCGGGATTTCAGAATCCTCCAAATATTTTTATTTTGTTACCCGCTTTTCATGGTTTAGACCATGAAAAACCTTACCAAAGATACGCGTAGGATTGAACAAGTCCTTACATAACATTCCACCATCCTACGGTTGGTTCGAACAAATTAAATTAAGGGTATTCCCTTTCACCTTAGTTTAAAGGCGCGCTTTGGTTAACTGCCCAAGCGCTAATTCAATGGACTCGTGGGCTAAACTTGTTCAAATGTTTATGGAACATTTTTACCCACCCCTAAAGACGGATGAGATGCTTTCCAAGATTCATTTCTTTTCGACAAAATCCTCATGAATCATTTTCGAGGCTTGGAATCGCTTTTACCGATCTGCTTATAGAGTGTCCACACCATAACTTAGCAAAAGACACGTTAGTTCGTGTTTTTCAAAGGACTTCAACATCACCATAAAGAAGTCCTAGACATAATGAATGGGGGTAGTTTCTTAAGTAAAGGAGCCTCGTGAGGCTTATAAATTTTTAGAGGATCAAACTAAGCTTAAATAACAACCGGGGGTAGTGATGATATCCCCGCTCCGCTAGTTCTTCTTCCACGCTTAAGGCTACCAAGATGTTTGAGGTTAAATCAGATCCCGAGCTTAAAACTCTAATTGAATCCCTCACTAAAAGGTAGATGCCATTTCGTACAACAAAAGCCAATCCCCGCCATGAATGTAAATTCAAATCCATGTAGTTTCATTTGAGTCCCGAGCATCCCGATTCACACCGCCCTATAGCCTATGAACAGGCTTTGTTCCATTAATAGTGAACCTAACGCTTTGAGACAAAATCCCAACTTCGGGTGGAGAAATAACCAAAACGTCACACCTCAAGGGTACAATAATCAATATGTTAGGCCTACGCAAAGCTTTAACCAAGCCCCACTACGACAAGGACAGGGTCAGGGTAATTTTAATAATTATAACAACCAAGTTCAACCTCGACAAGGTCAAGGTAATTATAATAATTATAATGCTAATAGAGGTATCGTTCCGGTAAATAATAACTATCAAAATCCACCAATAAATAATTCACGGAAATAGTTCCAAAGAATACCACCCGTGACCACTACACCCACACAAACCGATCGCCTAGACACCTTTATACAAGTGAGCCAAAAACTTTTCCAAACCATGGCTCAATCCAACCAACAAATTTCTACAATCCGTAAATAATTTAACCCAACAATTGGCTCAAGATAAAGCCCAACCCAAAGGTGTGTTTCCGTAACGCAATACCTAATCCTAAAACAACAAACACAGCCTTTGAGGTCACCGATAATACTAGTAATGAATATGAAAATGTAGGTGAGATAAATGCCATCACCACTCTCCGCTCGGCAGAGTGGTTGATAACAAAGTAACTATGCCTATAGTTACCCCCACCAAGAGCCCCTACACCTGCTATTTTACTAGATACCGAAATAGAAACTCAAGAGCCTACCACACCGTAGAGGTACCAGCCACAACACAACCTAAGAAACAGAAAGCCACGGGTTAAACATCCAAATTTGATGATACCATTGCTAAATATAGACGTAAAACCACCGCTTCCACAAAAATTAGCCATGTTAACTAGGGATACAAATTACGAGGAGATTAGGGACGCTTTCAAGAATCTAACTATAAACCTTCCTTTCCTCGGCTATAAAAAGCTACCACACCATGCTAAGTTTCTTAAGGAATTGTGTACTACTAGGCGAAGACAAATATACCGAAGACGCTTTTTAACGTAACAATTCCCAACCTTATCCAACATAATGGAATTGTTAAGTACAAGGACCGGGTCGCCCCATCAGATAATGCACCTTAGAGATTCCTATACGACCACCGCATTATTAGACCGGGGGCTAGTGTTAACTTACTCCCATTTTATTTGTATAGACAAATAGGTCTAGACAAAATGCAACCCACTAAAATGACGCTGCAATTAGCGGATCGGTCTATTAAGTATCCTAAGGGTGTAGTCGAAAAAATGTGTTGGTAAAAGTGCAGGATTTCTACTATCCGGCTGATTTTGTAGTCCTCGATACGTAAGTCGCTAACGACTCGTCCCGATCATTCTAGGGCGCCCTTTCTTGGCAACCGCCAATGCGCCATTAATTGCCGTGATGGTTCAATGTCCATGTCTTTTGGCCATCTTGTCATTGAAGTCAATGTTTTTAAAACAAGGACACAGCCATCCGATTCGCCTATGGATGGAGAGGTTAGCATGATCGAGAGCTTTGCTCGAGATTATTTCAACAACACGCTCCCCGATAGTCATATGTCGAAAATTCTTTCCTTTGGAAAGTCGACTCCAACATTTTCATTCCTACACTAGTCGATACACATATTATTGATGAGGACGATAGATAACTTTCTCAAAGATGTAGAGGACTACCATAGTAATGTGGATATGACCAATCTTGATGAGGAATTTGATGAGTTTCTTCGAGTAGGTGACAATTCACCCTATCAAGAACTAACTTGCACAACATCCACCTCGATTCCCTCCTCCACCCTTTCAAAGGAACCTCGAGTTTGCACTCGAGCCTCTTGTTTCTCCTGTGCTTCATAATTTTTTAAATCCTCCTAGCAAACGGATACTTCAGAAGGACAACCTATTTGACACCTTCATTTTCAGAATTGAGACAGTCCCTACACACACAATGAAATGAGTTTGATGCTAAAACCACATCCTCATTGTGTACAAGCTGTCTTTCTACAACTTATCCATATCCACCATATTCTCCACAACCATTCACTTTTCCACACTTATTTACTAGAACACCCACTCATTCAAAAATGAAAAAGAAGGTGCATGATAGGTTACACAATAGGGTTATCCAACTTCGCTTGGATTCCACTAGGCTGTGGTCGAGGAAATCTTGGTGTTTGATTGTGTTTGGATATGTTTTCTGTGATATTTATTTATGGAATGATCCACAACTATTTCGGTTGTTGATATATGATCAACCGCATGTTCATACATATATTTTAGATAAAGTCTTGAGTATCCGACTATAAACGACTCAAATTTCTGTGTTGGTGCATTTCCTTTCATTCCAATATATTGGTGAGTGCACCATTAAGGTAACCGGCCCTCCCTATGGAGTGTGTGGCTGTAAGTACCGGATCCTAAGTCCACGGTTCACATAGTTCACGCTTCCACTCTTGCATGTTTTCTCGGATTTTGAGTCATGTTTCTCTATGGTGTGAATTATGTCATTATTGCTTATTGTTTTTCCTTCTAAAACTAAAATAAAAAATAAAAAATAAAAATAAACATAGTAATCTAGGAAGTCTCGAATCGACTTTAAAAGACCTTATCGCTAAAACAAATTTTCGCTTCGTTGTAAAAATTTGTTTGGGGGTGGGTGTTCGTGTTTCCATACTAAAATGTTTTATGTCCCATTAGAGTTGCTTAGGCCGTTTTATTGTATTACGATTCGGATTGACATAATCTATTAATTTAGATTTCATTCGCTCAAGATAACTTACGCCATGCACGATTTCGAGGCGTTTTCCACTATCACGTATGTCATCTGAAGTCGGAATAGAGTGTTTTATGGATCATTGATAGGAAATTCTCTCCTGATCATTTCCATATTTCATTCGCAAAAATCGGACCGTAACGGCGGAATTTTGATTTGAAATTCGCGAAAAAAAAAATCGAAAAATCAAAAATTCGATTTTGGGCTTCATAACCCGCCACCCACAGCCATGGAGATGGCGGCTTTTTTACTTCTTTTAGCAATAGTTCATCGTTCTTCCATCTTCCACCGCCATTAACAAGCTCAAAACCTAGAAAAATAAAAATTAAAAGAAATACCATAAACCCACGCCAAAAATCAAATCCCAACCCCAAATCGACTTTCAAACATCAACCACCAAAACCCACCGAAATTTACAAAATTTGGTGTCATACCCCACCACTCCACCACCACCACTGTTCTTAAAATCGGTCGAGTTAAACCACCACCACCACATCACATTTCAACCCTCACTCCATTCCAAAAACTAGATGGCTCAACGCCGAATCATACCGGAGCAAGTTTTCACTGCCGACCATTTCGCGCCGTTTTACGGTGACGAAATGGCTAGTAGAGACTGGAATAGTCTCTGGTACTCGACCGAGGACTTCTACCACGAAGACTTGGTCCGACGATTCTACAACACTAGGGAGTTAGAGGGGAGTAGGATTTTTGTGATGGTCAGGAAGAAGAGAAGGGAGTTGACTACGGGCCTGTTGGCTGAGATTCTAGGCATTCCGCCTAGAATCAATCTGGATGCCACTTTACAGGATCCTCAGTTTGACGGGGTTGAGCCCTTGATGGGCATTATCGCATCAATGGGAGCTACAATCCAAACTCCCATTGTGTTCGCCAGGCTTCCCTCAGGACCAACCAACTGGCTACAGCTCAGTGGATTGGTCGGAATGTCCTAGGCAAGGACAAGGTCAGTGACATCGGTCTGACCTGCCTCCACATCCTCTGGGTACTCCAGGAGCAGAAGTATGATTTCTGTATCCTGGAGTTTTTGCTGAACATGATCAGGGGGTTCGGAAGGTCTTTGACACCTCTTCCTGTGCTTATCACTAAGATCATGCTGAAGATGAAGGCAACTCCGGCATCTGAGAGGATTTACATTACCCCGCACCGAACCCGCGATCTATAGGAGTGTGTCCAACAAGTTTGGTTGAGGGCTGAGGATAGAGAGGAAGAAGAAGAGGAGGCTGGGGGACAGCAGGATGATTCGGAGGAGGATGAGGAGGATGGGACTTGCTTTGATACGGATGCCTTCCAGAGGTGTTGGTCTGATGCTGAGCGCATGACTATGCTACATAGGGGCATGTGTTCACTCAACACTCTCTGTGCAGACCTCCGGAACTCGACAGCGACCATTCACCACAACTTCGAGATCCGCACCCGTGAGGGAGGATGAGAGATGGGAGCAGCAGGCGCAGGGCTGAGATGGAAGCCCGCCGCCAGTTTAGTGGATATGCTAGCACGCTTCCCACCTCATTGCATGCATCACCTCCCTCGAGGACACCACGAGACATGAGCGCCGCCGACGGCGAAGGATGACTGCACTGGACCTTCCTGAGCCCCGTGAGCCACCACTGAAGTTCAGGCCCTCCGCCACCAGTGGCGAGGTGTTTAGAGAGGATGAGCAGTGATAGTCGTGTTATTTGTGTTTTATAAGTTGTTGTTTTATTTATTTTGTTGTCTTTATTGTAATGTAACTTTTATTTCCGTAATTTGAATTTTGTAAGTGAAAGGACCTCCGAATGAAAATTTTAATATAAGGGGTTATTTTCAGTTTGTGTGCTTGTTTCATATTGACCCCACCTTCCCAACTTGTTTGGGGGTGGTTTGATTATGTCAAGCTGTATTTTTTATAAAAAACCCTAGTGTAGAATTTACTGCGGAGTAAGGTGAAAATATGGTAGTTTAGGCATATCTATGATTGAGAATCATTGTAGGATGAAATCTAGATTAAATAGGTACATTCAGTCATAAAATCCAAATAAGAGATACTAGGTTTGAATTAGAATCCACGAGATGAGTTGTTTCCGTTTTCGAGTTTGGAAATTTTAGGATTTCCGGAAACTGCCGTAATTAGTTTTGGCAACTTTCCGATCCATTCTAGCAACTTTAAACCTATATAAACTTGATACAATCTATCCTCACAACTCACACTACACCTAAACTCCATCACTCACCCTTCACACCCGCATTCCCACGCTTTAGTCTCCATTTTCACAAAATCGCAACTCTCGGAGCTACTTCTACATTTCTCGAGAAAAATTTGCTCGAGCGCCAGCTTCAAGTCAAGCGACCCGTGCTAAGTTACTGGAATTCTAAAATACAAAGAGCGCACTATCTATCGATCGGCCACGCCATACCGACTTCTCCTCGGACCAGAAATTTTCCAGTTTTTTTTCACAGCGTAGTATCCGGATCATTCGCAGCTATTCCAAAGCTTTTGAGATGACATCTCCAACATTGATACCGAACAGTCTTTCAAGATTTGTTCCAAAGCACTACTTACGGTGCTTGGTTTCATGAGGTGATCACATACGTTGGCTGGGAACCTCTTATGGTAAGACCGGGTGAACTTTATTCTCCAAAGACTTGCATCTTATTTTTATAATAACTGCATTTTTCATCGCCAATGGTGTTCTCCATCACCATTGACGATGAACCAATGGAAATTACCGTGTTCTTGCTAGCATTTGTTCTTGGACTTGCTATGCCCGCCGAGATACAAGACCCATGGTGCTATTGGGTCGATAATATGCATGTCTATACTTATGAGTCTTTGCACGAGGCTTATGGGGCGTGCATTTTCCAGATTGAGGACCAAGGGGACTATAACGCTTGCCCTTGGTAGCCCGGTCCATGAACATAGGAACTGTTATGTTTTGGATTATGCTAAACATTTTAGGGGAATGGCGTTTTCTTTCCTGTGGAATGACGCCACTTGCAGCCTTTCCTTGCTTTAGCCAATGGACGCCGGTTCTATGACCTTCCCAGGACTTTGATGTCTAGTTTAGCACGAGCCCATACCATGAGGCATAAGTACCTTCTTATGTCCGTTCTAATTTCACGATTATGCTATGTTTCTTTCCTGTTTTTGTACACGCTTCACGGATTGGATTAAGGTAGACACGGTGCGACCCACCAATAGTATTATTCGATCTTTCCGGTAATGACTTGGCATGGGTGGCGGATACAACCTCACCAGTTAAGCCTACACCCCATCGGACCAAGTGGCACTTAATAGGTTAGCAATCATAGATGATAAATGGGCGGAAGCCCGCAAATTATCATAGCATGGCAGATCGCTGAAGGAACCCTCACTTCTTTATAGAAGTAGAGGATGACGAAGATGACGAATAACAACGGAGTGGAGGTAAGTTTAAGTTCTCATAGTGTCCGCTATGTCCTAAGCAATTTAATTATGTTAACCCCATAATGGGTAGAACTCTTATAGAGTTGTGTCAGTTTTATTTCCTATATTAGTACGCTCTAACTTTGTTTTGCGATGTTCCCGAAATTCACGCCGCTTCAATGGTATTTTTCCTACCCTCTTTATTTAAATGCTTTGAGGACAAAGCATGCTTTTTGTTTGGGGGGCATAGAAACACGCGTAATTAAGACATCCGCTACGATATAGATAGACATAATATGCATTTGTTTTCTAGTTAAAATTTCAAAAATTTAAAAATATAAATAAATAAGTCATGCTATACACTTAGGAATATTGGTATTGTTTCTTTCTCCATGCTTTTAACAATCTAGAAGTCTCACATAGTCCGCAGCATCGTAATAATTGTTAGAAACTTAGGTTAATAATGTAGGTAATAATCTTTGCATCTATCTATAAATATATTACGTGAGTATCTATGATTGTTAGCAGAAGTTTCTGAAATCTAGGCTAGAGTACTTATTCTACAAATCCTCGAGAATATATAGCCTAAAGCCTTATATGAGCTAAAACATTTGAGAAATGACACAAGGGAGAAGTAAAATCCGGATAGAGAAATCACACGCCCACTTGCTTGATCACTAAACCATATCCTAAGTGAGAATTTAGGCCTCTTTTGGATCGATATAGCCAAATTCAAACCTATGAATTATTTTCCGCTAGTCGCCACTCGAGCCTTTCATTAGCCCTTCCATAAACCACAATTCCTTTACCCCCGCAAAAAAACAAAAACAAAATAAAATAAAAAAAAAAAAAAAAGAGAATAAATCAACCTACCCAATTTAGAATAAGTCTGAGAATAGAATGAGTGAAGAAAGAAGAAGAGAAAAACCCGTGTAAAAAAAAATTGTTAGTTGCTTCAGAAAATAAAGAAAAGAAGTTTCCATCCAAAGAAAAGAAAAATAGAAATAAAATAAAAACTCCAAAAAAAAAAAAATAGAATAAAAGGGAGTCAAAAGCCAAAGAAAAGAAAAAGAAAAATATGGCTAAGGATGGAAACAAAGTATAGAAGCAAAAAGAAAATAACAAGGTTTTCTAA
Source organism: Coptis chinensis (assembly GCF_015680905.1). Classification (NCBI taxonomy): domain Eukaryota; kingdom Viridiplantae; phylum Streptophyta; class Magnoliopsida; order Ranunculales; family Ranunculaceae; genus Coptis; species Coptis chinensis. The sequence goes on along the minus strand of NC_141461.1, from coordinate 57,574,139 downwards.
TTTACATAATAATGAAGACTCTATTATCTCAGACTTGTCCTTTTGAATATCCATTTCCTTCCTTCTTAAACCACCTCCTAATCCCCGTAATACCTAATAAAGACCTCTAGCTCAATTAGGAATAAAGTGAGTGTGATAGTAAGTGGCAGATGTGTTTGATCGACCCCGCTTCCTTGTTGTCATTGAGATTGTAAGGTAAAGTGTGCCCACTGCATTAATCGGAGTAGCTAAACTTGAGTGCAAAAATCAGAGTGTTGTTTCTTGACTATTATTGTGAGAACCTACTTAAGGACGCTTATTCCGAAGTTCTCGAAACAAACCCGCTAAACATTTGATAGTACTACTCATTGTATATATGTTTATTGTAGATGATTGATTATTATGCATATATTAACTTAGGGTTTTGACTGGTTATTCTTATGTAATTGCTAGAGAGATGTATAGATAGTTGAGCATGAATAAGGAAACAATAGTTTTATTTTCTTAGTCGCCAGAAGATAGATGAAGTTTGTGAGTACCTTCATCGAAAAACTCTCACGAGGCTTATAACTCGTCCACTAGGGAATTCCTAGTGGTTTAAGGCCTTGTTGCATATGGTCAATGCAATCGCACTCAAAAAAACGAGTAGTTAGAACTCCATTTTGGTCACTTATTCTAATTTTCATATTTGCTTTCGAGGACAAGCAAAATGTTTGTTTGGGGTGGTTTGATAAGAGCCCAAAACTGTAGTTTTAACCCCTTAATAATCATACTGTTAGACCAATTATGTGAATAATAAGTAAGATTTAATACTGATTACGTGTTTTTATGCATTTTAGGCTTCAAAGTCCATTATGTGCAGAAATGTGCCACTTTAGCGAAATAAAGGAGCAAAAGTCAGCGGAACTTCCTAATGCCATATCTTTGGACTCAGACCTCGGAATGAGGCCTACCTTATGTCAAAACGACCGGTGCGGAAAGAGCTTTTCAATGGTCCAAGCCTTGACCCAATCAGAGGAGCAGAAGTGGACGAAAAGTCTGTGGAAGCCAGCTGCAGCTGAAGAGGCCTTTTTGGACTGAAAGAATTGGGTTTTGGGCCTGATTCTCTGGCCCAAAACATGGCTCCAAGCCCATGCACGTTTTTTGGATCTGAATGTATAAAAACAAAAAAGTTAGCTCTTCATTAATGGTAGCCAGTAGTTAGAAAATAATAGTTAGCTTAGAATAGAAAGTAGCCATTAAAATAGTTTCTAGATCTAGTTTTATTTAATTGTTTTGATTAAGTATAGTTTCAATATCTAATTCATTTCATTAGATTAAACCTTGAATCTTGTTCTTCATTTGATTAGATCAATAAAGTAGTATTCTTTATCAATTTCGATTTTGTCAATTCCAATTCTAGATCTAATTTCAATTCATGTCCTTAGTTCAATTTAGTCATTAAATTAGATTTCATTATTGTTTAATTAAATAAATTTCAATGCTTTATATTATGTTTAGTTTTAATATAAATGGAAATGATTATGAAATGATTCAAGGCTAAACCTCCATTAGAGGGGGTTGTGAAGCCTTGATGAAAGCTTGATTCCGATTATATCGAAGTCGCCGTGATTTTCTATTCCACTCTAGAAATGATTAGTTCACCATGAGAATGGGTTTAATTGTTCACATGCTAGTTATGAATTGGTAGAAATGCCATGTATAATTAGGGATTAGGAATAACCAAATTGTTCTGGCGCGCTTCATTCGATTACGATTAATTCGTCGTTAGTGGATTAAGTTGAGTTATGGTGGAATCAATCCCCTCTAACTCCTTATCATAGAATCAACGTAGCATTCCCTTAGTATTCTGATAACCGACTAGTTGCATCTTGTGGGTAGTTGCATCGTAGTATAATTCCCTTCTCGTAAAACTCTCATAGACTTAAAAACCGACTAGTTAGATTAGAAAACATCCATGCTAGAGCACTAGGAGTGGAATGAACTTCGTATCTATCTCTCTATTTCGATAGATTCGAGAGTTGAAGATTTGATAACTTAGGCACGTAAAAGTAGAAGTTTAGTTTACTTACGTTGTGGATTCATCGTTCATTTCGTAGGTAGACTATTCATTTATAGTTATCAGTTATCAAGTTTGATTCGAGGTGGATTCAATTCCCCTCTAATCCTTTATCTAGATTCAAAAACAATCATATTTCCATAGCATTCGTAGTTTAAATTCAAATAATCAATTTCATATTGCATCGTAGTATAATTCCCCCTCGTAAAACTCTCATTAGACTTAAGACCGACTAATTAGATTAGAAAACATTCCATGCTAGAGCACTAGGAGTGGAACGAATTTGTGACTCCACTCTATTTCGATAGATTTGAGAGTAGAAACGTTGATAAATATAAGCATCATAAATAGTTTTTAGTTTTACTTGCGTTTGTAAGTTTAATCGCTTTATTTCGTAGGTAAAACTATCAATTTTATGTTTTATCAAATGGCGCCGCTGCCATCTTAGTTGCACTTTAGCATTGTTTTCATAGTAGAATTAGTCATTTTTAAGTCCCATTAAACCCACCCACCCTTGTTTGATTCATACCGTGGTTATCCGTTTCAAATATTGAAAAATTCAGCGAAAAAATACATTGAAGCGCCGATCATTTAGCTTATAAGGGATGCACCGCTCTATAGCTCGAAACGAAGGGACCTGCCCTTATACCAAGCGACCAAGATTTTATCGACCAACTTACTAGAACACGAACACACGACCGCATCACCCATCGTTCTATGCGAAAGACTCTAAGCTAAATTTTCCTAATTTTCTACAGTTTGTTTTGAACTTCGATTTTTAAGTTTTTCGTTGTTCTAACTTGTTAATTACATCAACACGCATAAACAAGACGCTATTCATGTTTAAGCAAGGACCCTATCGGTATTCCTTTCTTCCATACCTCGCATCTCCAGTTAGAGGTTCATACTAATATATCAAGATTGTTTGGATTGTTGTTGTGTTTAGACTTAGACTTGCATGAGATTAAGGTCTGGTCGGAGAAAAACACCGAACGTAATTAACCGTCAATGTCAACAAACAAATCTATCGAGTATACCAATCACTACACCTCGAACTACTATCCCACTAACCACACCTGACACAATGGCTGAAGAAAGAGAGACTCCTCTCTCCGACTTTTACAAAGCCTTGAGCGATAGCCCTAAATCTTGCATCGTTCTAGCAGACCCAGTGGGGGATTTCCGCATCCCCCCAAATATATTTAATTTGTTACCCGTTTTTCATGGTTTAGACCATGAAAACCTTATCGGCTTACGCGTAGGATTGAACAATTCCTTACAACATTCCACCATCCTACGGTTGGTGCGAACAAATTAAATTGAGGGTATTCCCTTTCACCTTAGCTGATAAGGCGACGCTTTGGTTAACTCAGCCCAAGCGCTACTAATTCCAATGGACTCATGGGCCAAACTTGTTCAGTTGTTTATGGAACATTTTTACCCACCCTAAAGACGGATGAAATGCTTTCCAAGATTCACTTCTTTCTCGACGAATCCTCATGAATCATTTTCGTGAGGCTTGGAATCGCTTTCACCGATCTCCTTATAGAGTGTCCACACTATCACCTAGCAAAAGACACGTTAGTTAGGTACCATTTTCAAAGGACTTCTACACCACCATAAAGAAGTCCTAGACATAATGAATGGGGTAGTTTCCTAAGTAAAGGAGCCCCGAGGCATATAAATTTTTGGAAGATCGGACTAAGCGTAATAATAATTGGGGGTAGTGACGATTACTCCCCGCTCCGCTAGTTCTTCTTCAATAGTTAAGACTACCAAGATGTTTGAGGTCAAATCAGATCCCGAGCTTAAAACTCTAATTGAATCCCTCACAAAAAGGTAGAGGCCATTTCACAACAACAAAAGCCTATCCCCGGTCATGAATGTAAATTCAAATCCATGTAGTTTCGTTGGAGTCCCGAAAGCATCCCGACTCCCACGTCCTATAGCCTATGAACATTCTTGTTCAATTAATAGTGAACCTAACGCCCCTTGTAGACAAAATCCCAACTTCGGTTGGAGAAATAACCAACAAGTCACACCTACAGGGTATAATAATCAATATGTTAGGCCAATGCACAGTTATAACCAAGCTCCACCACAACAAGGACAGGATCAGGGTAATTATAATAATTATAACAACCAAGCGCAACCTCGACAAAGTCAAGCACAGGGTTAATGTAGTTATAATAATTATAATGCTAATAGAGGTATCGTTCCGGTAAATAATAAATATCACAATCCGCCCATAAATAATCAACGCGAGATAGTTCCAGTCACACCACCCGTGACTACTACACCCACACAACCGGATCGTCTTGACACCTTCATACAAGTGAGCCAACAACTTTTCCAAACCATGGCTCAATCTAACCAACACATTCTACAATCCGTTAATAATTTAAACCAACAGTTAACCCAAGAGAAAGCCCAACCAAAAGGCGTGTTTCCAGGCCAAGCGATACCAACCCTAGAACAAAGAACACGGCCTTTTGAGGTAAACGGTAATACTAGTACGAAACTACAACCGTAGGTGAGCTAAATGCCATCACCACTCTCCGTTCTGGGTAGAGTGGTTGATAACAAAGTAACTATGCCTATAGTTACCCCATCAAGATTCCTACACCGGATATCGAACTAGATACCGAAATAGAAACCAAGAACCTACCACTGTAGAGGTACCAGTTAAACCACAACCTAAGAAACGGAAAGCCAAGGTTACACATCAAGTCGAGCCATACGCTAAATATAGAGCGAAACCACCATTCCCTCAGAAATTAGCCATGCTAACCAGGGATACTAACTTTGAGGAGATTATGAACGTTTTCAAAAATTTAACGATAAACCTTCCTTTTCTCGAAGCTATAAAAAAGCTACCTAACCACGTTAAGTTTCTTAAGGAGTTGTGCACTACTAGGCGCATTTTACCAACATACCTAAAGATGCCTTTCTAACCTGAACAGTTCCCAACTTTATCCGAAAATAATGGAATTGTTAAGTACAAGGACCACCGGTCGTCCCTATCAGACAATGCACCTTAGGAGATTCTCACACGACGACCGCTTACTAGACACTGGGGCTAGTGTTAACTTACTCCCGCTTTTATTTGTATAAACAAATAGGTCTAGAGGAGATGCAACCTACTAAAATGACATTGCAATTAGTCGATCGGTCTATTAAGTATCCTAAGGGTGTGGTTGAAAACGTCTTTGGTTAAAGTCCAAAATTTTTACTACCCAAATTTACTTCGTCCTCCTCGACCGCGAGAAGTCACTAACGACTCTGTACCTATCATTTTAGGGCGTCCCTTCTTGGCTACTGCCAACGCGCTCATAAACTGCCGCGATGGTTCGATGTCCTTGTCCTTTGGCCATCTTTCTGTTGAGGAAAATGTTTTCAAAACAAGGACACAGTATCCCGATTCATCTACAAATGGCGAGGTTAGCATGATCAAGAGCATAGCTCAAGATTACTTCAAAAACATGTTTTCGGAGAAACAGATTAACAAATTCCTTTCCTTCGGAAATTCCGACTTTAATAATGACTCCCTGGTAGTAGACGAAATCGAAGAAGAATTCCTGCAACTCTTTTTTGCCTTTTTTTACCACTTCGCGAGTCCCCCCTTGCTAACAACCATTCATCCCTTGATGCTATGACGGAAGATGAATTTTTGAATCTCTATCCCAGTGATCCTTTTGACCCACCTATTGAGGAATGTCTTGCATATATCAAGATTTCTGATGATATGGACTTGAGAGCTCTAGCTGAGAATCATTCACCTTCCATCACCAATATTCCCCACCCTCCACCTTTTCAAAGGAACCTCGAGTTTGCACTCGATCCTTTAGTTTCTCCTGTGCTTCATAATTTTTTAAAGTCACCTAGTAAACAAATACTTCCCAAGGATAAACCACTTGACACCTTCATTTTCAGACTTGAGACAGTCCCTAACTACACCATGAATGAGTTTTGTTCTAAACCCACATCCTCATTTTTTCCATGCATTTTCTCTAAAATTTATCCCAATCCACCATATCTTCCATAACCATTCACTTTTCCACACTTATTCACTAGGACACCCTCTCGTTCAAGGATGAAACATAAGGTCCATGCTCGGTTATGTTATAGGACCATCCGACTTCGCTTTCATTCCACTAGGCAGCGTCGTAGGAAATCTTGGTGCTTGATTGTGTTTGGATATGTTTTTTGTATATTTATTTATGGAACGATCCACAACTATTTCGGTTGTTGATATATGATAAACTGCATATTCATACATATATTTAGATAAAGTCTTGAGTATCTGACTATAAACGACTCAATTTTTGTGTTTGGTGCATTTCCTTTCATTTCCATATATTGGTGAATGCACCATTCAGGTAACCGGGTCCTCCCTATGGAGTGTGTGGTTGTAAGTACCGGATCCTAGTCCACGGTTCACATAATTCACGTTTTCCACTCTTGCATGTTTTCTTGGTTTTTGAGTCATGTTTCTCTATGGTGTGAATTATGTCTTTACTGCTTGTTATTTTCCTTTATATTAAACCTAATTCATAAAAAGTAAAAAAGTTTAAAGCTATAAAAATAGTAATCTAGCAAGTCACGAGAATCTGACCTTAAAAGACCCACATTTTAAAACAAATTTTTACAAACCTGTTTTCAAAAATTTGTTTGGGGGTGGGGTGTTGGTTTTTCCATTCTTGATCACTCAAATTCCTATTCTTACCCCCACCTCGCTATTTTGTCAAAAAAAAAAAAAAAAAAAAACGGACTAAATTCAAGTGGAGCTGCCAAGCATACGACTTCCGTGAAGTAGACCAGAAAATTTCCAGTTTTCTGCGGGTTGTTCCCAGGTCATATGCAGTTGTTTCAGAGTGTAGTTTCGAGATGACATCTCCTACAATAGTACCGGAACAGTCTTTCGAAGATTTATTCCCAAGCACTACTTATGGTGCTTGGACTCGCGAGGTGATCACACACGTAGGCTGGGAACCGCTTATGGTTCTTGCTAGCATTTGTTCTTGGACTTGCCATGCCCGCTAAAATACAAGACCCATGGTGCTATTGGGTAGATAATATGCATGTCCGGGAGATAAGGTAAGTTTTTAATTCCATTTAGTGTCTGCTTATGTCCCAAGCAATTTAAGTCTGTTAACCCCATAATGGGTGGAACTCTTATATAGTTCATTCGTCGGTTTTTATATTAGTATGTTTTAACCTTGTTTTGCAGATGTTCCAGAATTTCCGCAGCGTTTCAATGGTACTTTTCTACCCTCTTTATTTAAATGCATTGAGGACAAAGCATGCTTCTTGTTTGGGGGTGGGCATAGAAACACGTGTAATTAAGGCATCTGTTAGGATATAGATATGTATAATATGCACTTGTTTTCTAGTTAAAATTTCATAAATTCAAAAATATAAATAAATAAGTTATGTTATACACTTAGGAATATTGGTATTGTTTTCTTTCTCTATGCTATTAACAATCTAGAAGTCTCACGTAGCTTTTGCATTAGAATAATTTTTAGAAACTTAGGTTCATATGTAGGTAATAATCTTTGCATCTATCTATAAATATATTACATGAGTATCTATGATTGTTAGCAGTAAGTCTCTGAAATCTATGCTAGAGTACTTATTCTACAAATCCCGTGAGAATATAGCCTAAAGCCTTATAAGAGTGAAACATTTGAGAAATGACACAAGGGAGAAGTAAAATCCGGATAGAGAAATCACACGTCCACTTGCTTGATCACTAAACCATATCCTAAGAGAGAATTTAGGCCCTCTTTGGATCGATATAGCCAGAAATTCAAACCTATGAATTATTTTCCGCTAGTCGCCCCTCTGATCCTTTCTTTAGCCTTTCATAAACCAAAAATCCTTTACCCTGCTACAAAAACAAAACAAAATAAAAAAAAAAAAAAAATCAACCTACCCAATTTAGAATAAGTCTGAGAATAGAATAAGGAAGAAAGAAGAATAGAAAAACCTGTGTAAACAAAAGTTAGTTAATTGCTTCAGAAAATAAAGAAAAGAAGTTTGCATCCAAAGAAAAGAAAAATAAAAATAGAAATAAAATAAAAACTCCAAAAAAATAGAATAAAAGGAGTCAAAAGCCAAAGAAAAAGGAAAAAAAAATATGGCTAAGGATGGAAACAAAGTGTAGAAGCAAATGTAAATAACAAAGTTTTCTCTAGTTACATAATATGAAGACTCTATTATCTCAGACTTGTCCCTTTTGAATATCCATTTCCTTCCTTCTTAAACCATCTCCTAATCCCCGCAACACCTAATAAAGACCTCTAGCTCAATTAGGAATAGGTTAGAGGGATAGTAAGTGGCAGATGTGTTTGATCAACTTCGGCTTCCTTGTGTGTCATTGAGATTGTAAGGTAAAGTATGCCCACTGCACACTGGAGTAGCAAAACTTGAGTGGAAAAATCAGAGTGATTTTTGTCTTGACTTTTATGTGAGAACCTACTTAAGGACGCTATTCCAAAGTTTCAGAAACGGACCTGTTACTGCATTTCATAGCATTACTCATTGTATATATGTTTATTCATAGATGATTGATTATTATGCATATATTAGCTTAGGTTTCGACTTGATTACTCTATATGCATTGCTAGTGAGAGGTATAATTAATTTAGAGCATGAACAAGGAAATAATAGTTTTATTTCTTAGTCGTTGTAGTATAGATGAAGTTTGTGAGTACCTTCACTGGAAAACTCTCACGAGACTATAACTCGTCCACTAGGGAATTCCTAGTGGTTTGAGGCCTTGTTGCATATGGTCAATGCAATCGCACTCAGCGAAACGAGAGTAGATAGAACTCCATATTTGGTCACTTATTCTAATTTCTCATCTTTGCTTGAGGACAAGCAAAATGTTGTTTGGGGGTGGTTTGATAAGAGCCCAAAACTGTAGTTTTAACCCTGTAACAGTCATACTTTTAGACCAATTATGTGAGTAATAATTAAGAGTTAATACTGATTACTTGTTTTTATGCTTTTCAGGTTTTAAAGTCCATTATGTGCAGAAATGTGCCACTTTAGCGAGATAAAGGAGCAAAGGTCGGTTGCTAAGGATTTCTGTGATTAAAGGCCAATTTTCAAGAAGACAAAGCCTCTATAAAGCCCGGTCAAAAGATGAAGAGTCAAAATCCACGCGGGCAGAAACAGCGCACAAAGTCAACAAAACTTCCGAAGACCATATCTTTGGACTCAGACCTCGGAATTGGGTCTACCTTACATCAAAACAACCGGCTCGGAAAGAGATTTCCAATAGTCTAAGCCTTGACCCAATCAGAGGAGCAGAAGTGGATGAAAAGTCTGTTGAAGCCAACTGCAACTGAAGAGGCCTTTTTGGACTGAAAGAATTGGGTTTTGGGCCTGATTCTCTGGCCCAAAACATGGCTCCAAGCCCATGCACGATTTTTGGATCTGAATGCATAAAAACCAAAGATTTAGTCTTTGTTAATGGTAGATAGTTAGACCTAGATTAAAGATTAGATTAGTAGCCTCCATTAATTAATTCTAGATCTAGTTTTCCTTTGATTTAATTAGTTTAATTTAATTAGTTTCATATCTTGTTTTTATTTAATTCCTTGAATGATTCTTCGTCATTTAATTAGATAAATAAAATAGTTATTATTATTCAATTTCGATTTTTGTCATTTGCATTTATAGATCTAGTTTAAATTCTTGTTCTTATTTCATTCTTAGTTAATTAATTAGATTTCAATTATTGTTTAATTTAGATTAGTAAAGTTAGAATTTTGATATGAAGTGTAGTTATAATTCAATGGCAAATGATGGGTTGATGATTTGAGGCTAAAACCTCCATTAGAGGTGTTGATGAAGCTTTGATGAAAACTTAGTGGTATAGTGTAGAAGCATTGTAGAATCTATTCCACTCTAGAAGGTCGTGATTCGCCATGAGAATGGGTGGACGACCCCACATGCTAGTTAGTATTTGGTAGAAATGCCATGAACACTAGGGATTAGAACTCGAAATTCTTGTCGTAAGAACGTAAGAATCGAGATACAAGAACCTATGCTAGGTTATCAAGTTGGATTCGAGGTGGATTCAATTCCCCTCTAATCCTTTATCTAGATTAAAAAACAATCATATTTCCATAGCATTCGTAGTTTAAATTCAAATAATCAATTTCATATTGCATCGTAGTATAATTCCCCCTCGTAAAACTCTCATTAGACTTAAGACCGACTAATTAGATTAGAAAACATTCCATGCTAGAGCACTAGGAGTGGAATGAATTTGTGACTCCACTCTATTTCGATAGATTTGAGAGTAGAAACATTGATAAATATAAGCATCATAAATAGTTTTTAGTTTTACTTGCGTTTGTAAGTTTAATCGCTTTATTTCATAGGTAAAACTATTATTTTTACGTTTATCAAATCCACCCACCCTTGTTTGATTCATACTGTGGTTTTCCGATTGAGCATTGAAAATTTCCGAAAAAATACACTGAGCGCGACCGCGCCTATAAGGAGCGCACCTGCCTATAGCTGGAACTTCGGCGCGACCATAAAAAACTCTAATTTGAAAATTACACGTGGCGAGCTTCATATATGAGAGCGCGCCCATGCGCCTTTGTTAATTTTTCCGAAATTCTACAGTTTTGACTCGAACTTTGATTTTTCAAATTTTTCAGTGTTCTAACTTGTTATATACACTGAACATGCGTAAACAAGACGCTATTCATAAGCGAAGCAAGGACGCAATTAGGTATTCCTTTCTTCCACACCTCGCATCTCCTGTTAGAGGTTTATACTAGTATATTAGAATTGTTTAGAGTGTTGATGTGTTTAGCTAAATTTGCTTTTAGCCTTGTATGAGATTAAGGTCTGGCCGAACAAAAACACCGAACGTAATTACACAACAACGTCAACAAACAAGTCTATCTAGTATACCACCCACTACACCTCTAGCTACTATTTCACACACACCACCTGATATTATGGCTGAAGAAAGAGAGACTCCTCTCTCTGACTTTTATAAAGCCTTGAGCGATAGCCCTAAATCTTGCATCGTTCTAGCAGACCCAGTGGGGGATTTCCAAATTCCCCCAAATATTTTTAATTTGTTACCTATTTTTCATGGATTAGACCATGAAAAACCTTATCAGCACATGCGTAGGATTGAACAAGTCCTAACAACATTCCACCATCCTACGGTTGGTGCGGAACAAATTAAACTCAGGGTATTCCCTTTCACCTTAGCCGATAAGGCGGCGTCTTGGTTAACTGCCCAAATGCCTAATTCTATGGACTCGTGGGCTAAACTTGTTCAGCTGTTTATGGAACATTTTTACCCACCCCTAAAGACGGATGAGATGCTTTCCAAGATTCATTTCTTTCGACAAAATCCTCACGAATCATTTTCAGAGGCTTGGAATCGTTTCACCGATCTCCTTATAGAGTGTCCACATCATAATTTAGCGAAAGACACGTTAGTTCGTGCCTTTTTCAAAGGACTTCTACACCACCATAAAGAAGTCCTAGACATAATGAATGGGGGTAGTTTCTTAAGTAAAGGAGCCTCGGAGGCATATAAATTTTTAGAGGATCAAACTAAGTGAAATAACAACTGGGGGGGTAGTGATGATATCCACCGCTCTGCTAGTTCTTCTAATACAGTTAAGGCCGCCAGTATGTTTGAAATTAAACACGATTCCGACCTTAAAACTCTAATCGAATCACTCACTAAAAAGGTAGAGGCCATTTCTGTTCAACAAAAGCCAATCCCCATCATGAATGTAAATTCAAATCCATGTAGTTTCTGTTGGAGCCCTGAGTATCCCGACTCCCACTGTCCTATAGCCTATGAACATGCTTGTTCCATTAATAGTGAACCTAACGCCCCTTGGAGACAAAATCCCAACTTCGGTTGGAGAAATAACCAACACGTCACACCTCCAGGGTACAATAATCAATATGTTAGGCCAACACAAAGTTTTAACCAAGCTCTACCACGACAAGGACAGGGTCAGGGTAATTTTAATAATTATAACAACCAAGCGCAACCTCGACAAGGTCAAGCACAAGGTCAATGTAGTTATAATAATTATAATGCTAATAGAGGTATCATTCCGGTAAATAATAACTATCACAATCCGCCCATAAATAATCAACGCGAGATAGTTCCAGTCACACCACCCGTGACTACTACACCCACACAACCGGATCGTCTTGACACCTTCATACAAGTGAGCCAACAACTTTTCCAAACCATGGCTCAATCTAACCAACACATTCTACAATCCGTTAATAATTTAAACCAACAGTTAGCCCAAGAGAAAGCCCAACAAAAGGCGTTTTTCCGGGCAAGCCGATATATGACCCTAGAACAAAGAAACCACGGCCTTTGAGGTAAACGGTAATACTAGTACGGAAACTACAACCGTAGGTGAGCTAAATGCCATCACCACTCTCGGTTCTAGAAGAGTGGTTGATAACAAAGTAACTATGCCTATAGTTACCCCATCAGTACTCCCTACACCGGATATCGAACTAGATACCGAAATAGAAACTGAAGAACCTACCACTGTAGAGGTGCCAGTTAAACCATAACCTAAGAAACAGAGAGCCAAGGTTACACATCAAGTCAAGCAATACGCTAAATATAGAGCGAAACCACCGTTCCCTCAGAAATTAGCCATGCTAACCAAGGATACTAACTTTGAGGAGATTAGGAACGTTTTCAAAAATCTAACGATAAACCTTCCTTTTCTCGAAGCTATAAAAAAGCTACCTAACCACGCTAAGTTTCTTAAGGAGTTGTGCACTACTAGGCGTAAGACCAACATACCTAAAGATGCCTTTCTAACCTGACGGTTCCTAACTTTATCCAAAATAATGGAATTGTTAAGTACAAGGACCCCCGGTCGCCCCATTTGTATAATGCACCTTAGGAGATTCTCACACGACGACCTACTACTAGATCCGGGGCTAGTGTTAACTTACTCCCGTTTTATTTGTATAAACAAATAGGTCTAGAGGAGATGCAACCTACTAAAATGACATTGCAATTAGCGATCGGTCTATTAAGTATCCTAAGGGTGTGGTTGAAAACGTCTTTGGTTAAAGTCCAAAATTTTTACTACCCACCGACTTCGTTATCCTCGATACAGAAGTCACTAACGACTATGTACCTATCATTTTAGGGCGTCCCTTCTTGGCGACTGCCAACGCGCTCACAAACTGCCGCGATGGTTCGATGTCCTTGTCCTTTGGCCATCTTTCTGTTGAGGTAAATGTTTTCAAAACGAGGACCGCGATATCGATTCATCTACAAATGGCGAGGGTAGCATGATCGAGAGCTTAGCTCGAGATTACTTCAAAAACATGTTTCCGGAGAAACAGATTAACAAATTCCTTTCCTTCGGAAATTCCGACTTTAATAATGACTCCCTGGTAGTAAACAAAATCGAAGAAAAATTCCTACAACTCTTTTGCACCGCTTCTTTACCACTTTGCGAGTCCCCCCTTGCTAACAACCATTCATCCCTTGATGCTATGACGGAAGATGAATTTTTAGAATCTCTATCCCAGTGATCCTTTTGACCCACCTATTGAGGAATGTCTTGCATATATCAAGATTTCTGATGATATGGACTTGAGAGCTCTAGCTGAGAATCATTCACCTTCCATCACCAATATTCCCCACCCTCCACCTTTTCAAAGGAACCTCGAGTTTGCACTCGATCCTTTAGTTTCTCCTGTGCTTCATGATTTTTTAAATCCACCTAGTAAACAAATACTTCCCAAGGATAAACCACTTGACACCTTCATTTTCAGACTTGAGACAGTCCCTAACTACACCATGAATGAGTTTTGTGCTAAACCCACATCCTCAATTTTTCCATGCTTTTTCTCTAAAACTTATCCCAATCCACCATATCTTCCACAACCATTCACTTTTCCACACTTATTCACTCGGACACCCTCTCGTTCAAAGATGAAACATAAGGTGCATGCTCGGTTATGTTATAGGTCTATCCAACTTCGCTTTCATTCTACTAGGCTGCGTCGTAGGAAATCTTGGTGCTTGATTGTGTTTGGATATGTTTTTTGTGATATTTATTTATGGAATGATCTACAACTATTTCGGTTGTTGATATATGATAAACTGCATATTCATACATATATTTAGATAAAGTCTCGAGTATCTGACTATAAATGACTCAATTTTTATGTTTGGTGCATTTCCTTTCATTTCCATATATTGGTGAATGCACCATTTAGGTAACCGGGCCCTCCCTATGGAGTGTGTGGTTGTAAGTACAGGATCCTAAGTCCACGGTTCACATAATTCACGTTTTCCACTCTTGCATGTTTTCTTGGTTTTTGAGTCATGTTTCTCTATGGTGTGAATTATGTCTTTACTGCTTATTGTTTTCCTTTATATTAAACCTAATTCATAAAAAGTAAAAAAGTTTAAAGCTATAAAAATAGTAATCTAGCAAGTCTCGAATCGACCTTAAAAAGACCCGCGTTTTAAAACAAATTTTTACAAACCTGTTTTCAAAAATTTGTTTGGGGATAAGTGTTAGTTTTTCCATTCTTGATCACTCAAATTCCTATTCTTACCCACACCTCGCTATTTTGTCAAAAAAAAAAAAAACGCACTTTTTGTGCCTGGAAGTGGAAGCCTGGCATACGACTTCCGTACACGAAAAATTTCCAGTTTTCTCGCGGGTTGTTCCCGGATCATTTGTAGCTGTTCCAGAGCGTAGTTTCGAGATGACATCTGCTACAATAATACCAGAACAGTCTTTCGAAGATTTGTTCCCAAGCACTACTTATGGTGCTTGGACTCGCGAGGTGATCACACACGTAGGCTGGGAACCGCTTATGGTTCTTGCTAGCATTTGTTCTTGGACTTGCCATGCCCGCTGAAATACAAGACCCATGGTGCTATTCGGTAGATAATATGCATGTCCGGGAGACAAGGTAAGTTTTTAATTCCATTTAGTGTCTACTTATGTCCCAAGCAATTTAAGTCTGTTAACCCCATAATGGGTAACCTTGTTTTAACCTTGTTTTGCAGATGTTCCAGAATTTCACGCGTTTCCATGGTACTTTTCTACCCTCTTTATTTAAATGTTTTGAGGACAAAGCATGCTTCTTGTTTGGGGGTGGGCATAGAAACACGTGTAATTAAGGCATCTGTTAGGATATAGATATGTATAATATGCACTTGTTTTCTAGTTAAAATTTCATAAATTCAAAAATATAAATAAATAAGTTATGCTACACACTTAGGAATATTGGTATTGTTTTTTTTTCTCTATGCTCTTAACAATCTAGAAGTCTCAATGTAGCTTTTGCATTAGAATAATTTTTAGAAACTTAGGTTAATATGTAGGTAATAATCTTTGCATCTATCTATAAATATATTACGTGAGTATCTATGATTGTTAGCGATAAGTTTCAAAATCTAGGCTAGAGTACTTATTCTACAAATCCCGTGAGAATATAGCCTAAAGCCTTATAAGAGTGAAACATTTGAGAAATGACACAAGGGAGAAGTAAAATCCTGATAGAGAAATCACAAGTCCACTTGCTTGATCACTAAACCATATCCTAAGAGAGAATTTAGGCCCTCTTTGGATCGATATAGCCAGAAATTCAAACCTATGAATTATTTTCCGCTAGTCGCCCCTCTGAGCCTTTCTTTAGCCTTTCATAAACCAAAAATCCTTTACCCTGCTACAAAAACAAATCAAAATAAAAAAAAAAAAAAAAAAAAAAAAAAAATCAACCTACCCAATTTAGAATAAGTATGAGAATAGAATAAGGAAGAAAGAAAAAGAGAAAAACCTGTGTAAACAAAAGTTAGTTAATTGCTTCAGAAAATAAAGAAAAGAAGTTTCCATCCAAAGAAAAGAAAAATAAAAATAGAAATAAAATAAAAACTCCAAAAAAATAGAATAAAAGGAGTCAAAAGCTAAAGAAAAAGGAAAAAAAATATGGCTAAGGATGGAAACAAAGTGTAGAAGCAAAAGTAAATAACAAGGTTTTCTCTAGTTACATAATATGAAGACTCTATTATCTCAGACTTGTCCCTTTTGAATATCCATTTCCTTCCTTCTTAAACCATCTCCTAATCCCATGACACCTAATAAAGACCTCTAGCTCAATTAGGAATAGGTTAGTGGGATAGTAAGTGGCTGATGTGTTTGATCAACTTTGGCTTCCTTGTGTGTCATTGAGATTGTAAGGTAAAGTATGCCCACTTGCATTAATGGAGTAGCAAAACTTGAGTGGAAAAATCGAGTGATTTTGTCTTGACTTTTATGTGAGAACCTACTTAAGGACGCTTATTCCAAAGTTTGAAACGGACTCATTCTTGCATTTCATAGCATTACTCATTGTATATATGTTTATTCGTAGATGATTGATTACTATGCATATATTAGCTTAGGTTTCGACTTGGTTACTCTATATGCATTGCTAGTGAGAGGTATAGTTAATTTAGAGCATGAATAAGGAAACAATAGTTTTATTTCTTAGTTGTTGTAGTATAGATGAAGTTTGTGAGTACCTTCACTGGAAAACTCTCACGAGACTATAACTCATCCACTAGGGAATTCCTAGTGGTTTAAGGCCTTGTTGCATATGGTCAATGCAATCGCACTGAGCGAAATGAGAGTAGATAGAACTCCATATTTGGTCACTTATTCTAATTTCTCATCTTTGCTTGAGGACAAGCAAAATGTTGTTTGGGGGTGGTTTGATAAGAGCCCAAAACTGTAGTTTTAACCCTGTAACAGTCATACTTTTAGACCAATTATGTGAGTAATAATTAAGAGTTAATACTGATTACTTGTTTTTATGCTTTTCAAGCTTCAAAGTCCATTATGTGCAGAAATGTGCCACTTTAGCGAGATAAAGGTGCAAAGGTCGGTTGCTAAGGATTTCTGTGATTAAAGGCCAATTTTCAAGAAGACAAAGCCTCTGTAAAGCCCGGTCAAAAGATGAAAAGTCAAAATCCACGCGGACAGAAACAATGCACAAAGTCCACAAAACTTCCAAAGACCATATCTTTGGACTCAGACCTCCGAATTGGGCCTACCTTACTTCAAAACGACTGGCTAGGAAAGAGCTTTCCAATGGTCTAAGCCTTGACCCAATCAGAGGAGCAGAAGTGGACGAAAAGTCTGTTGAAGCCAACTGCAGCTGAAGAGGCCTTTTTGGACTGAAAGAATTGGGTTTTGGGCCTGATTCTCTGGCCCAAAATATGGCTCCAAGCCCATCCACGATTTTCGGATCTGAATGTATAAAAACCAAAGCTTTACTCTTTGGTAATGGTAGATAGTTAGACCTAGATTAAAGATTAGATTAGTAGCCTCCATTAATTAATTCTAGATCTAGTTTTCCTTAGATTTAATTAGTTTAATTTAATTAGTTTCATATCTTGTTTTTATTTAATTCCTTGAATGATTGTTCGTCATTTAATTAGATAAATAAAATAGTTATTATTATTCAATTTCGATTTTTGTCATTTGCATTTATAGATCTAGTTTAAATTCTTGTTCTTATTTCATTCTTAGTTAATTAATTAGATTTCAATTATTGTTTAATTTAGATTAGTAAAGTTAGAATTTTGATATGAAGTGTAGTTATAATTCAATGGGAAATGATGGGTTGATGATTCGAGGCTAAAACCTCGATTAGAGGGGTTGATGAAGCTTTGATGAAAACTTAGTGGTATAGTGTAGAAGCATTGTAGAATCTATTCCACTCTAGAAGGTCGTGATTCGCCATGAGAATGGGTGGACGACCTCACATGCTAGTTAGTATTTGGTAGAAATGCCATGAACACTAGGGATTAGAACTTGAAATTCTTGCCGTAAGAACGTAAGAATCGAGATACAAGAACCTATGCTAGGTTATCAAGTTGGATTCGAGGTGGATTCAATTTCCCTCTAATCCTTTATCTAGATTCAAAAACAATCATATTTCCATAGCATTCATAGTTTAAATTCAAATAATCAATTTCATATTGCATCGTAGTATAATTCCCCCATGTAAAAACCTCATTAGACTTAAGACCGACTAATTAGATTAGAAAACATTCCATGCTAGGGGTGGAACGAATTTGTGACTCCACTCTATTTCGATAGATTTGATAGTAGAAACGTTGATAAATATAAGCATCATAAATAGTTTTTAGTTTTACTTGCGTTTGTAAGTTTAATTGCTTTATTTCGTAGGTAAAACTATCAATTTTATGTTTTATCATTAGGGTAAGCTAGTTAGGAGTAGTGTAAGTAATTAAGAGTAGGAGTAGATTATATAGATTTTATTAATATTTTCCATTTTCATTGTTTTCAAGCTTCAACTTTTATTGAATCTAGTTGGCTTTCTTCCATTCAAAGTGTTTAATCGTGTTACTTATCAAAATAGTTCTTCCAGACAACTTCTTATTCATTCATTCAACACATCAAAGTTGGTTTTATTCATTTGAATCAATCAAATGAGTATAACTTGCTAACCAAGCTACCTTTTTATATTTAGATTTTCATGTTTTCCACATAAAACAGCTCTAGTTTTCATGTATTAATCCTCAAACCATAAATAACTAGTTGTCTTCATCTTCATGCACCAAAACCATACAAAGAACAATAGAAAAGTTAAGAAAAGTTTGGTTTTTCTCCATCACACTTCTACTCTTCAAAGATCTAAGATGAGCAACTTCAAAACCCAGATACAAATCACTCATACAACTTCAAATGGCGCCTCCATCATGGATCTGATGATATAAGAAGAAGGGTGAATCAAAATAGGAATAACTTTCTCTTTTCTTCATACTTTTCAAACTTGTGTTTTTTTCTTCTTCTTTTCAAGTTTCTTTACTGTTGAATCTTACTAATCCGTTTTGTTTATGATTTCAGGTATCATGATAAAACGTAAAATGATAGTTTTACTCACGAATAAATGATGAAACTTAAAAGCAAGTAAAACAAAAACTAGATTCTACTAAGAGTTTTATCAAAGTTATTCTACTCTCGAATGCTATCGAAATAGAGTTGGAGTAAAAGATTCGTTCCACTCCTAGTTCTTTTGAATTCGTGTTTCCTAAGATTATCAATCTATCCAAAGTTAATGAGAGTTTTACAAAATTATACTACGATGCAAATTATGTTAACAAGATACGAAAATTCAACTACGAAATGCTAAATTGAATCTATGATAAGGAATTAGGGGGGATTGACTCCACCTTAACTCGACTTAATTTTCTAACAAATAATCGTTATAATCCGAATTAAACAGCTTTCGCATAACAATTGGTTCTTCCTAATCCTTAGTTGTTCATGGTAATCTCTACCAACTAACATCTAGCGTGTAAAACAATCAAACTCATTCTCATGGTGAACTAATTGTTTTCTAGAATGGAATGGAAATTACGACTATTCTACGCTAATTGAAATCAAGTTTTCATCAAGGCTTATTCAACCCCCTCAAATGGAGGTTTAGCCAAGAATCATTATACTATCATTTCTCAATGAATTTAAACAAGACATGGTATAAAGATTCTAACTTTGCTTATTTTAATTCAAATGGAAATCTAATCATGCAAGAATTAATTGAAACTAGTAATGACAAATAACTAAATCTATGAATTGAATCTAAATAATTAATGAAAAATGAAACTAAATTATGAAGAACTAATTAACTTTATTGATCTAATGAATAGTAATAACAATAATTTAATAACTAAGTTAAAACAAGATAATAAAAACTAATTAATTAATGGATTCTCAAAACTAGATCTAAACTATGCTCTAATTACTACTTTCTACCTAAAACTAAGGATTGTTTAAGAGTTAAGTCTTGTACGTGTCTTCAAATAGAGGAGAATAGATCCACATTTTCGTGCATGGGCTGAGGAGCCATGTATTGGGCTGGAAACTCGAGCCCAAAACCCAATTTCTTCAGTCCACAGAGACTTTTTCAGTTGGATTTTGCTTCAACAAACTTTTCATCTCTTCTGCTCATCTGATCGGGTCAAGGTTTGGAACATTGGAAAGCTCTTCCCGAGTCGGTCATTTTGACAAAAGGTAGCCCTAATTCCGAGGTCTAAGCCCAAAGATACGGCCTTCGGAAGTTCTGCGGACTTTTGTGTGTTGTTTCTGCCCGCGTTGACTTTGACTTTTCAGCTTTGACCGGGCTTTACAAAGGATTTTGTCTCCTTGAATCTTAGCCTTTAATCACAAAACTGCTTAACAACCAACTCTTGCTCCTTTATCTCGCCAAAGTGAAACATTTCTGCACATAATTGACTTCAATGCCTGAAATACATAAAAGCACGTAATCAGCATTAACTCTTATTTATTACTTGCATAATAAGTCTAAAAGTATTATTGTTAAGGGGTTAAAACTACAGTTTTGGGCTCTTATCAAACCACCCCCAAACAGCATTCTGCTTGTCCTCAAGAAAATATGAGAAATTAGAATAAGTGACCAAAAATGGAGTTCTAACTACTCTCGTTTCGCCGAATGCGATTGCATTGACCATATGCAACAAGGCCTTAAACCACTAGAAATTTCCTAGTGGACGAGTTATAGCCTCGTGAGAGTTTTCCAGTGAAGGTACTCATAAACTTCATCTATATTACAACGAATAAGAAATAAAACTACTGTTTCCTTATTTATGCTCCCAATTATCTATATATCTCACTAGCAATGAATAAAGAATAATCAAGTCGAAACGTAAGCTAATATATGCATAATAATCAATCATCTACGAATAAACATATATACAATGAGTAATACAATGAAATGCACTAACAGGTCCGTTTCTTAAAACTCGGAATTGCGTCCTTAAGTAGGTCCTCACATAAATGTCAAGACAAAAATGCTCTAATTTTTCTGCTCAAGTTTCGCTACTCCAATGTGTAGTGGGCACACTTTACCTTACAATCTCAATGACACACAAGAAAGCCGGAGTCGATCAAACACATCTGCCACTTACTATCACACTAACTTATTCCTAATTGTGCTAGAGGTCTTTATTAGGTGTTGCTGGGATTAAGAGATGGTTTAAGAAAGAAGGAAATGGATATTCAAAACGGACAAGTCTGAGATAATAGAGTCTTTATATTGTGTAACTAGAGAAAGCCTTGTTCTTTACTTTTGCTTCTTCACTTTGTTTCCATCCTTAGCCATATTTTTTTTCTTTTTCTTTGGCTTTTGACTCCTTTGATTCTATTTTTGGAGTTCTAACTCTTTATTTTCTTTTATTTGTTTATTTATTTATTTTTTATTTGGATGAAAACTTTCTTTTCTTATTTGAAGCGACTAACAATTTCTTCATTTCAAAGGTCTTTCTCTTTCCTATTCTTTATCTATATTCTCAGACTCATTCAAAGAATGGGTAGGCTGGTTTTTATTCTTATTTTGTTTTGTAAACGGTTAAAGGATTTGCGGTTTATGAAAGGCTAAAGAAAGGTTCAGAGGGGCGACTAGCGGAAAATAATTTCATAAGGGTTGAATTTCTGGCTATATCGATCCAAAGAGGGTCTAAATTCTCGCTTCGGATATGGTATAGTGATCAAGCAAGTGGACGTGTGATTTCTCTATCCGGATTTTACTTCTCCCTTGTGTCATTTCTCAAATGTTTCACTCATATAAGGCTTTAGGCTATATTCTCACAGGATTTGTAGAATAAGTACTCTAGCCTAGATTTCAAAAACTTACTGCCAAACAATCATAGATACTCATGTAATATATTTATAGATAGATGCAAAGATTATTACCTACATATTAACCTAAGTTTCTAAAAATTATTCTAATGCAAAAGCTACATGAGACTTCTAGATTATTCAGAGCATAGAGAAAGAAAATAATACCAATATTCCTAAGTGTATAGCATAACTTTTTATTTATATTTTTGAAATTTTTGAATTTTTACTAGAAAACAAGTGCATATTATACATATCTATATCCTAACATATGCCTTAATTACACATGTTTTTATGCCCCCTAAACAAGAATCATGCTTTGTCCTCAAGGTATTTAAATAAAAAGGGTAGAGAAATACCATTGAAACGTGTGAAATTCTGGAACATCTGCAAAACAAGGTTAAAACAGACGCAACTTTATATGAGTTCCACCCGTTATGGGGTTAATAAGAATTAAATTGCTTGGGACATAAGCAGACACTAACTGAAACTAAAACTTACCTCCTCTCCCGCGTTTACTCGTCATCATCCTTATCATCCTCTTTAAAGAGATGAGGTTCCTTCGCGTCCTGCCATGCCATGATAACTTGCCAAGCCCGTCACTGTGTGTCATCAACACATGCTAACCTGTCGAGTGTTACTATGTCTGATGGGGTGTAAGGAGCAACCAAATGAGGTTGCACTTGCCATCCCGGCCAAGTCATTACTCGAAATGAGCAAACCACCCAATTGGTGGGTCTCATGACTTCAACCCTTTTCCAATCTGTGAACTGGGTACAGAATTTAGGTAGACAACTGCGCATGATGCGGCAAACCAAAACAGGCATAAGAAGATACTTATGCCTCATGCTTTGGGCTCTCTTAAGACTAGCCACTAATACTTGGGGAATGTCATATCAGCGACGTTCCTCAGCTAAAGCAAGGAAAATGTTACCAGTGGTACTATTTGCAGAAGTAAACTGCCAATCCCCTAAAATATTCATCAGGATGAATAACATGGTGGTGCCAACATTGAGGGATAGGCTACCAAGGGCTATGTTATAAAGCCCTTGGTCCATTATACGAAACACCCCTCCTCCATAATACTCATGGAAATATGTATAGTCATAAAGGTATGAATTATTGGTCATATATCCCCACGTGTGAATAGGATCAGGTATTTGTATTCCCGAAACTAACGCTACCAGATACTTATTGAGTTCTAGTGGCGTGTCATCAACCATGACGGAGAATTCTTGTTCTCCATCCTGTTTACAATAGAAACTAATATTATTGTAAAAAAATTCAGTAAGCTGAGGTGAATACGAGTCGTCTTCACTTACCAGTAGATGCCTCCATCCTAACTGCAAGATCCTATCGCGGAACCAATGTCCATAAGTCTCACTTCCCAACAAGTGTTCGAAAGACTGCTCCGGTATGACTATAGGTGATGTCATCACAAAACTACTCTCTAGAATAGCTGGAACAACCCACAAAAAATTGGAATTTTTCATGGCCACAGGGGTCAAGGTGCCGGGTGCGCTCAACCTAAGCCTTGTATGGGCGCAGGTCGTGCTTTGGAGAATTTGGACTCACAGTGTTTTGGGCGCGGGTCGCACTCAAGTTTGGTCTTGGGAGGGCGCAGGTTGCGCTCAAGGGAAAACTGGACTATAATGTTTTGGGCGCAGGTGGCGGCGCTCTACTGAGGCGGAGGCGCGCTCCGAGCAGCTTAAGTGCTGAAGTGAGAAGGAAATAAGGGAAAACTTGGGAGTGAAAGGTGAGAGATAAAAGTGAGAGACGTGAGTTTTTTGTGGAGAATGAATGAAGTTTATATAGGTTTTAAGTTTCCAAAACGAATCGGGAAGTTGCCAAAAAGTTTTAAGGTAATTGCCGGAAACAAAAAATTTCGAAAACCGAAAACGGAAACAACCCATATTCTTGATTCTAAAACAAACCTAATATCTTTTAGATTGAATTTAGAATAGTAACTTCTAAACTCTTTTAAATTTCATCCTACCACAACATCTAATCATAGGCATGCCAATATCGGCAATATTCTCAACAATCACACCAAAACAACTTCTAAAATTGAGGTTCATATAAAAATCATGCTAGAATAAATAATACCACCCCTAACCAATTTCGGAAGGTGAGATTAACAATAAACACAATGCACAATTTGAAAAGAACCACATTATATTAAAATTAAAATTCTAACAACATTTAACTACCCAATTCAAATTTAACTACGGAATTCAAAAATTAATATCCAAACTAAATAAAAATAAATACAAAACATCAACTCATAATATCCCTAAACAACACGCTGCTGCTAGTGGATGGCACATGAGAAGGAGATGACTCCTGGGCTCCCGATGGGCCAGAGCCATCCGTCTTTCGACGACGATGCTTGTGCCTCACAGACACCTCCTCAGAAGAAGCCCTTGGGTGGGAAGCGTTCACGCATATCTTCACGAAACTTTTGCTGAGCTTCCATCTCGGCCATCATCTCCTCCCAATGCTCATCCTCGAGCTGCGTACGAGTCTCATAGTTTCAATGGATGGTAGCTGATAAGAGCCCAAAACTGTAGTTTTAACCCTGTAATAGACATACTTTTAGACCAATTATGTGAGTAATAATTAAGAGTTAACGCTGATTACGTGTTTTTATGCATTTCAGGTTTCAAAGTCCATTAGGTGCAGAAATGTGCCACTTTAGCGAGATAAAGAAGCAAAGGTCGGTTACTAAGGAGTTCCGTGATTAAAGGCCAAGATTCAAGAAGACAAAGCCTTTCTAAAGCCCGGTCAAAAGCTGAAAAGTCGACCATTACCTAAGCTAAAACAAAGACACACAAAGTCAATAGAACTTCCGAAGGCCATATCTTTGGACTCAGAACTCGGAATGGGGCCTACCTTATGTCAAAATGACCGTCTCGGAAAGAGCTTTCCAATGGTCTAAGAATTGATTCAATCAGAGGAGTAGAAGTGGACGAAAAGTCTGTTGAAGCCAACTGCAACTAAAGAGGCCTTTTTGGACTGAAAGAATTGGGTTTTGGGCCTGATTCTCTGGCCCAAAACATGGCTCCAAGCGCATGCACGATTTTTGGATCTGAAAAGTATAAAGACAAAAGCTTAGCTCTTTGTTAATGGTAGATTTTTTTAGTAGAGAATAGTAGATTTTTAGGTTGGAAAATAAAGGAGCTTAGAATATAAAGTAGCCATTAGAATAGCTTCTAGATCTAGATTTAATTGTTTTAATTAAGTTAATTTCAAATCCAATTCTTGTTTTAGATTAAACTATTAGAATCATTACTCTTAATTAGTTTGATTAATAAAATAGCTAGTTGTTAAATTTTGGATTCTTGTCATTTACATTTGTGTTAGATCTGATTCATTTATTACTTGTTATTCAATTCTTAATTATTAATTAGATTTTAATTATTGTTTAATTTAGATTAGTAAATTTCAATTCTTTATATCATGTTTAGTTTAAATTTAATCGAAATGATTAGCAGAATGATTCTTCGGCTAAGCCTCCATTAGAGGGGGTGAGAAGCCTTGATGAAAGCTTGATTCCGACTATCGTAGAATCATCGTAATTTCCTTTCCACTCTAGAAACAATTAGTTCACCATGAGAATGGGTTTAATCGTTCACATGCTAGTTATGAATTGGTAGGAATGCCATGTGTAATTAGGGATTAGGATAAACCAATTGTTCTCTGGCGATTCAATTCGGATTCTGACGATTAAATTCGTTAATAGGATTAAGTCGAGTTAAGGTGGAATCAATCCCCCTCTAACTCCTTATCATCGAATCAACGTAGCATTCCCATAGTTGTTATGATAGTCGACTAGTGCATCTTGTGGGTAGTTGCATCGTAGTCTTGTTGCCTTTTCGTAAATCTCTCATTAGACTTTAGAGTTAGAATACTTATACTTAGAGAACATTAACATGCGGAAGGACTAGGAGTGGAACGAATCACTCTACTCCACTATATCTCATAGGATTGAGAGTAGAATCTTTGATAAAATATAGGCACGTAAGTTAGTGTGTAGTTTTACTTTCGTATAGAGTTTCATCGCTTTATTTTGTAGGTAAAACTAATCAATTTTTTGTTTTATCAAATGGCGCCGCTGCCATCTTAGTTTCACTTTCGCATTGTTTTCATAGTGTAAGTACTTTTTTTTAAAGTCCCATTAAACCCACCCACCCTTGTTTGATTCATACTGTGGTTTTTCGATTGAGCGTTGAAAAGTTCCTAAAAAATACACTGAGACCGACCGCGCCTATAAGGGCGCACTGCGCTCTATAGCACGGAACTTCGAGCCGACCAGCCCCATGTGGGCGACCATTCTAAAAGCACTGTAATTTGAAAATTACACGGAGCGCGACCACGCCCTATGAGAGCGCACCCGCGCCCTTTGTTAATTTTTCCGGAATTCTACAGTTTTGACTCGAACTTTGATTTTTCAAATTTTTTCGTTCTAACTTGTTATATACACTGAACAAAAGCGTAAACAAGGCGCTATTCATAAAGCGAAGCAAGGGGCGCAATCGGGTATTCCTTTCTTCCACACCTCGCATCTCCTGTTAGAGGTTTATACTAGTATATCAGAATTGTTTGGAGTGTTGATGTGTTTAGCTAAATTTGCTTTTAGCCTTGTATGAGATTAAGGTATGGCCGAACAAAAACACCGAACGTAATTACACAACAACGTCAACAAACAAGTCTATCTAGTATACCACCCACTACACCTCTAGCTACTATTTCACAAACATCACCTGACACAATGCCCGACGAAGAAGAGACTCCTCTCGCTGACTTCTACAAAGCCTTGAGCGATAGCCCCAAATCTTGCATCGTTCTAGCGGACCCAGTGGGGGATTTTCGAATTCCGCCAAATATTTTTAATTTGTTACCTATTTTTCATGGATTAGACCATGAAAAACCATATCAGCACATGCGTAGGATTGAACAAGTCCTAACAACATTCCACCATCCTACGGTTGGTGCGGAACAAATTAAACTTCGGGGTATTCCCTTTCACCTTGGCGATAAAGCGGCGTCTTCGATTAACGCCCAAACGCCTAATTTTGTGGACTCGTGGGCTAAACTTGTTCAAATTGTTTATGGAACATTTTACCCACCCCTAAAGACGGATGAGATGCTTTCCAAGATTCATTTCTTTTCGACAAAATCCTCATGAATCATTTTCAGAGGCTTGGAATCGTTTCACCGATCTCCTTATAGCGTGTCCACATCATAATTTAGCGAAAGACACGTTAGTTCGTGCCTTTTTCAAAGGACTTCTACACTACCATAAAGAAGTCCTAGACATCATGAATGGGGGTAGTTTCTTAAGTAAAGGAGCCTCGGAGGCTTATAAATTTTTAGAGGATCAAACTAAGCGAAATAACAAGTGGGGAGTAGTGATGATATCCACTGCTCCGCTAGTTTTCTAATACAGTTAAGGCCGCCGGTATGTTTGAAATTAAATACGATTCCGAGCTTAAAACTCTAACCGAATCACTCACTAAAAAGGTAGAGGCCATTTCTGTTCAACAAAAGCCAATCCCCGTCATGAATGTAAATTCAAATCCACGTAGTTTCTGTTGGAGCTCTGAGCATCCCGACTCCCACTGTCCTATAGCCTATGAATAGGCTTGTTCCATTAATAGTGAACCTAACGCCCCTTAGAGACAAAATCCCAACTTCGGTTGGAGAAATAACCAACACGTCACACCTCCAGGGTACAATAATCAATATGTTAAGCCAACACAAAGTTTTAACCAAGCTCCGCCACGACAAGGATAGGGTCAGGGTAATTTTAATAATTATAACAACCAAGCGCAACCTCGACAAGGTCAAGCACAAAGTCAAGGTAGTTATAATAATTATAATGCTAATAGAGGTATCGTTCCGGTAAATAATAACTATCAAAATCCACCCATAAATAATTCACCTGAAATAGTTCCAGTCACACCACCCGTGACTACTACACCCACACAACCGGATCGTCTTGACACCTTCATACAAGTGACCCAAAAACTTTTCCAAACCATGGCTCAATCTAACCAACAGCTTCTACAATCCGTTAATAATTTAACAAAACAGTTGGCCCAAGATAAAGCCCAACCCAAAGGTGTGTTTCCAGGTCACGAAATACCTAATCCTAAAACAACAAATACAGCCTTTGAGGTAACCGATAATACTAGTAATGAATATGAAAATGTAGGTGAGCTAAAGGCCATCACCACTCTCCGTTCTGGCAGAGTGGTTGATAACAAAGTAACTATGCCTATAGTTACCCCACCAGTAGCCCCTACACCTGCTATATTACTAGATACCGAAATAGAAACTGAAGAGCCTACCACTATAGAGGTACCAGTTACAACACAACCTAAGAAACAAAAAGCCACGGTTAAACATCCAGGTGATACCATTGCTAAATATAAACAGAAACCACCGTTTCCACAAAAATTAGCCGTGTTAACTAGGGATACTAATTGTGAGGAGATTAGGGACGTTTTCAAGAATCTAACTATAAACCTTCCTTTCCTCGAAGCCATTAAAAAGCTACCACACCATGCTAAGTTTCTTAAGGAATTGTGTACTACTAGGCGTAAGACCAATATACCAAACGACGCCTTTTTAATAGAACAATTCCCAACTTTATCTGAACATAATGGAATTGTTAAGTACAAGGACCACAATTAGATCCCACCGCATAATGCACCTTAGGAAATTCTTATCGACGACCGCGTTATTAGACTTGGGGGCTAGTGTTAACTTACTCCCGTTTTATTTGTATAGATAAATAGGTCTAGACGAGATGCAACCCACTAAAATGGCGTTGTAATTAGCTGATCGGTCTATTAAGTATCCTAAGGGTGTCGTCCGAAAATGTTACGGTAAAAGTTCGTGGGATTTTTACTATCCGGCTGATTTTGTCATCCTCGACCGCGAAGTCGATTACGACTCTGTCCCCGATCATCTTAGAATGCCCTTTCGGCAACTGCCAATGCGCTCATTAATTGACGCGATGGTTCAATGTCCATGTCTTTTGGCCATCTTGTTTGTTGAAGTCAATGTTTTAAAACAAAGACCACGATTTACCCGATTAGCCTATGGATGGAGAGGTAAACATGATCGAGAGCTTTGCTCGAGATTATTTCAACAACACGTTCCCTGATAATCATATGCCCAAATTTCTTTCCTTTGGAAGTTCAGACTCTAACATTTCCATCCCTACACTAGTCGATACACATATTACGGATGAGGATGAGATAGATGACTTTCTCAAAGATATAAAGGACTATCATAGTAACGAGGATATGACCAATCTAGATGAGCAATTCGATGAGTTTCTTAGAGCAGGTGATAATTCACCCTATCAAGAACTACTTTCCACAACATCCACCTCGACTTCCCTCCTTCCACCCTTTCAAAGGAATCTCGAGTTTGCACTCGATCCTTTTGTTTCTTCTGTGCTTCATAATTTTTTAAATCCACCTAGTAAACAAATACTTCAGAAGACAAAAGCGTTTGACACCTTCATTTTCAGACTTGAGACAGTCCCTACCTACACTATGAATGAGTTTTGTGCTAAACCCACATCCTCATTTTTTCCATGCTTTCCTTCTACAATTTACCCATATCCACCATATTCTCCACAACCATTCACTCTTCCACACTTATTCACTAGGACACCCTCTCGTTCAAAAATGAAAAAAAAGGTGCATGCTAGGTTAAGTAATAAGGTTATTCGACTTCGCTTTCATATTACTAGGTTGCGTCATAGGAAATCTTGGTGCTTGATTGTATTTGGATATGTTTTCTGTGATATTTATTTATGGAATGATCCACAACTATTTCGGTTATTGATATATGATAAACTGCATGTTCATACATATGTTTAGATAAAGTCTCGAGTATTTGACTATAAACGACTCAACTTTTGTGTTTGGTGTATTTCCTTTCATTTCCATATATTGGTGAGTGCACCATTAAGGTAACCAAGCCCTCCCTATGGAGTGTGTGGTTGTAAGTACCGGATCGTAAGTCCACGTTTAAACATAATTCACGTTTTCCACTCTTGCATGTTTTCTCGGATTTTTGAGTCATGTTTCTCTATGGGGTGAATTATGTCTTTCTTGTTTATTGTTTTTTTTTAAAATTAAAAATATATATATATATATTAAAGAATAAACATAGTAATATAGGAAGTCTCGGGAATCTAACTTTAAAAGACCCACTACTAAAAACAAATTTTCTAAGCTCCGTTGTAAAAAAATTGTTTGGGGGTGGGGTGTTCGTGTTTCCGTCCTAGAATGTTTATGTCCCATTACAGTTGCTTAGGCCGTGTAATTGTATTACGATTCGAGTTTACATAATCCATGAATTTAGAGTTCAATTGTTCGCATAACGTACATCATGCACGCACTTTGAGGCATTTTCCACTATCTTATATGTCATCCACGGTCGGAATAGAGTGTTTTATGGATCATTGGATTGGAAATTCTCTCCTTATCATTTCCATATCTCATTCGCAAAAATCGGACCTATAACGAAGCGGCAATTTTGATTTGAAGTTTCGCGAAAAATCGAAAAAAATCACAAATTTCGATTTGGGCTTAGGCCCAACCAGCACACAGTAGACTTCGCGACTTTCGCCTACCTAAGCCAACAATTCGCGATCATCTTCCACAAACCGCCATTAACGCCCAAAGCTTCAAACAAAACCTAAAAAAATAAAAAATAAAAAAAATAAAATAAAAATAAAAAGAAAACCTAATTAACCTACGCCCCCAGTTCAAATCGATTTCAAATCTAATCTAAAAGCTTTCCACCACCACCTCCACCAAATTAAATAAGCAAAACCAACCAAAAATTCCAAATTTTGGTACTGCCGCGCCACCACTCCACCACCACCACTGTTTGCTTCAGTCGGTCGATTCAAATCCCACCACCACATTCCATTTAAACCCCCACTACATTCCAAACACCAATGGCTCAAAGAACGCGAATTTTACCGAGCAAGCTTTTATTGGCGACCACTTCGCCGCTTTTTCACGGTGACGAAATGATCGATAGAGGCTGGAATAGCTTGTGGTACTTTCGACGAAGCCTATTACCACGCGGGACTTAGTCCGATGGTTCTACAATCTGAGGGAGTTGGAAGGGACTAGGATTTTTGTTGTGGTGGAGAAGAGGAGGAAGGAAGTGACTACTGGCTTGTTGGCTGAGATTCTAGGCATTCCGCCTAGAATCCATCTGGATGTCACGTTGCAGGAGTCCCAACATAATGGGGTAGAGCCATTGATGAACGAGATAGTTACTGAAGGGAACTACAATGCGAGGTCGCATTGTGTTCGTCAGGCTTCCCTTAGGACCAACCAGCTGGCTGCAGCTCAGTGGATTGGTCGGAACGTCCTGGGGAAGGAGAAGGTCAGCGACATCGGCCTAAACTGCCTCCACATCTTATGGATACTCCAGGAGCAGAAGTACGAGTTCTGCATCTTGGAGTTTTTACTTAGCATGATTAGGGGAGTAGGGAAGTCTATTGCACCTCTCCCTGTGTTGATAACCAAGATCATGCTGAAGTTGAGAGCAGCTCAGGCATCTGATAGGACGTACATCACCCTACACCGAAACCCTCGCATCTATAAGGAGTATGTCCAACGAGTTTGGAGGTTGGCTGAGGATAGAGAAGAAAAGGAGGACGGTGGTTATGAGAATACCGAGGAGGATGGGGGAAACGAGAATGCCTCAGAGGATGAGGAGGATGTGACTTGTTTTGATGCGGATGCCTTGGAGAGGTGTTGGTCAGACGCAGAACGCATGGCTGTGATTCATCGTGGCATCGTTAAACTCAACACTATCTGCGAAGACCTCCGGACTCGACAGGCAACGATGCATCATAACTTCGAGATCCGTACATAGAGAGAGGATGAGAGGTGGGAACAGATGAGGGCCGAGCTAGAAGCTCAGCGCCAATTCCGGGCCGAGATGCTTACACGATTCCCACCTCACGGGGATTCTCCTTCTGAGGACACACCATCGAGGCACGAGCGTCGTTGCCAAAGGACGGATGGTGCTGGCCCATCAGGAGCCCAGGAGCCATCTCCGGACCGTGTACCCTCCGCGACCAGTACCGGAGTGGTTAGGGATAGCATCGTTTGATGTTTCTATGTTTATTTGTAGTTTCATTATTGTCATTTATTTTAATGTAAGTTTTATTTCCGTAATTTGAATTTTGTAGTGAAATGTACTCCGAATGAAATTTTTAATATAATGTGGTTATTTTCATTATGCGTGGTTGTTTAATATTGATCCCACCTTCCCAAATTGTTTAGGGGTGGTTTTATCTATTCCAGCATTATTTTTATATGACCCTCGTCTTAGAATTTATTGCGGAGTGAAGGTGAAAATATGGCCGTTTAGGCATATCTATGAATAAGTATCATGGTAGGATGAAATATCGATTAAATAAGTAGATTCTATCATAAATTCAACCTAAAAGATACTAGGTTTGATTTAGAATCAAGAAAATGATTTGTTTCCGTTTTCGGGTTTGGAAATTTTAGGATTTCCGGAAACTGCCGTAAATACATTTTGGCAACTTCCCGATCCGTTTTATCAACTTAAAACCTATATAAACTTCATACATTCTACACTCACAACTCACACTACACCTAACTTCCATCACTCACCTTTCACTCCCGCGATTCCCTCGTTTCGGCTCATTTTCCGAGTTTCAGCAACTCCAAGCGGACTCGCGCTCTACAATTTTTTTTCTGAATTTTTGTCGAGCGCGCTTTTCAATTTCAAGGCGTGACCAGCTCAAACACTGGAATTCTAAAACTTCAGGCCTCGCCCAGCTTCTAAGAGAGCGCAATCGCGCCCTGACTTCCCTGGACCAGAAAAATTCCAGTTTTCTGCGAGCAGTTTCCGGATCATTCGCAGCTATTCCAGAGCGTAATTTTGAGATGACATCTCCAACATTGATACCGGAATAGTCTTTCGAAGATTTGTTCCAAAGCACTACTTATGGTGCTTGGTTTCGCGAAGCGATCACATACGTTGGTTGGGAGCCGCTTATGGTAAGACCTGATGCACTTTATTCTCCAACACTAGCATCTTATTTTTACGATAACTGTATTTTCTTTGAAAGACCAGATGGAGAACACTTGTTCTCCATCAACATTGATAATGAACCAATGGAAATTACCAGGTTCTTGCTAGCATTTGTTCTTGGACTTGCTATGCCCGCTGAAATACAAGACCCATGGTGTTATTGGGTAGATAATATGTATGTCTACACTTATGAGTTTTTGCATGAGTCGTATGGGGCGGGCATTTTCCGTATCGAGGACCAAGGGGACTATAACGTCGCTTTTGGTAGCCTGTCCATGAACATAGGAACTGTTATGTTTTGGATCATGCTAAACATTTTAGGGGAATGGCATTTTTCTTCTGTGAATGATGCCACTTGCAGCATTTTCCTTGCTTTAGCCACGGGACGTATGTGTCATGACCTTCCCCGAACCTTGATGTCTAGTTTAGCTAGATCCCATGGCATGAGGCATAAGTTCCTTCTTATGCCTGTTCTAGTTTCCCGTATTATGCTATGTTTCTTTCCTATTTTTTGTACACGTTTCACGGATTGGATTACGGTCGACACTGTATGACCCACCAATAGTATTATTCGATCCTTCCGTGCAATGACTTGGCAAGGGTGGAGGATACAACCTCATCAGGTTGCACCCTACACCCCGTCAGACCAAGTGGCCCTTAATAGGTTAGCAATAATAGATGATAAATGGCGGGAAGCCTGGCAAATTATCATGGCATGGCAGGACTCAAAGGAACCTCACTTCTTTATGGAAGAAGAGGATGAGGAAGATAATGAGTAATGCGAGAGATATGGTAAGTTTTCATTCTAGTTAGTGTCTGCTTATGTCCCAAGCAATTTCATTCTTGTTAACCCCATAATGGGTAGAACTTCATTATAGAGTTCGTCAATTTTTATTTCCTATATTAGTGCGTTCTAACTTTGTTTTGCGAGATGTTCTGAAATTCACACGTTCAATGGTATTTTTCCTACCCTCTTTATTTACAATACTTTGAGGACAAAGCATGCTTCTTGTTTGGGGGCATAGAAACACGTGTAATTAAGGCATCTGTTAGGATATAGATATGTATAATATGCATTTGTTTTCTAGTTAAAATTTCAAAAATTCAAAAATATAAATAAATAAATTATGTTATACACTTAGGAATAGTGGTATTGTTTTCCTTCTCTATGCTCTTAACAATCTAGAAGTCTCACGTAGCTGTTGCATCAGAATAATTGTTAGAAACTTAGGTTAATATGTAGGTAATAATCTTTGCATCTATCTATAAATATATTACATGAGTATCTATGATTGTTAGCAGTAAGTTTTTGAAATCTAGGCTAGAGTACTTATTCTACAAATCCTGTGAGAATATAACCTAAAGCCTTATATGAGCGAAACATTTGAGAAATGACACAAGGGAGAAGTAAAATCTGGATAGAGAAATCACACGTGCACTTGCTTGATCACTATGCCATATCCTAAGCGAGAATTTAGGCCCTCTTTGGATCGATATAACTAGAAATTCAAACCTATGAATTATTTTCTGCTAGTCGCCCCTCTGAGCCTTTCTTTAGCCTTTCATAAACCACAAATCCTTTACCCTGTTACAAAACAAAACAAAATAAAAAATTCAACCTACCCAATTTAGATAAGTCTGAAAATAGAATGAGGAAGAACGAAGAAGAGAAAAACTTGTGTAAACAAAGGTTAGTTAATGGCTTCAAAAAATAAAGAAAAGAAGTTTCCATCCAAAGAAAAGAAAAATAAAAATAGAAATAAAATAAAAACTCCAAAAATAGAATAAAAGGGAGTCAAAAGCCAAAGAAAAGAAAAAAAAAATGGCTAAGGATGGAAACAAAGTATAGAAGCAAAAGAAAATAACAAGGTTTTCTCTAAGTTACATAATATGAAGACTCTATTATCTCAGACTTGTCCTTTTTGAATATCCATTTCTTTCCTTCTTAAACCATCTCCTAATCCCCGAAATACCTAATAAAGACCTCTAGCTCAATTAGGAATAGGTTAGTGTGATAGTAAGTGGCAGATGTGTTTGATCGACTCCGGCTTCCTTGTTGTTATTGAGATTTGTAAGGTAAAGTGTGCCCACTGCACACTGGAGTAGCGGAACTTGAGTGGAAAAATCAGAGTGTTGTATCTTGACTATTATTGTGAGAACCTACTTAAGGACGCTATCCCGAGTTTCAAAAATGAACCTGCTAGGCATTTCATAGTATTACTCATTGTATATATGTTTATTATAGATGATTGAGTATTATGCATATATTAGCTTAGGTGTCGACTTGATTACTCTATATGCATTGCTAGTGAGAGGTATAGTTAATTTAGAGCATGGATAACGAAACAATAGTTTTATTTCTTAGTCATTGTAGTATAGATGAAGTTTGTGAGTACCTTCACTGGAAAACTCTCACGAGGCTATAACTCGTCCACTAGGGAATTCCTAGTGGTTTAAGGTCTTGTTGCATATGGTCAATGCAATCGCACTCAGCGAAACGAGAGTAGTTAGAACTCTATTTTTGGTCACTTAATCTAATTTCTCATCTTTGCTTGAGGACAAGCAAAATGCTGTTTGGGGGTGGTTTGATAAGAGCCCAAAACTGTAGTTTTAACCCTATAACAGACATACTTTTAGACCAATTATGTGAGTAATAATTAAGAGTTAACACTAATTACGTGTTTTTATGCATTTTAGGTTTTAAAGTCCATTAGGTGCAGAAATGTGCCACTTTAGCTAGAGATAAAGAAGCAAAGGTTGGTTACTAAGGAGTTCCATGATTAAAGGCCAAGATTCAAGAAGACAAAGCCTTTCTAAAGCCCGGTCAAAAGCTGAAAAGTCGACGCTGGCGTAAAAAAAATCACAAAAGTCGTGAGAACTTCCGAAGGCCATATCTTTGGACTCAGACCTCGGAATGGGGCCTACCTTATGTCAAAACGACCGGATCGGAAAGAGCTTTCCAATCGTCTAAGCCTTGATCCAATCAGAGGAGCAGAAGTGGACGAAAAGTCTGTTGAAGCCAACTGCAGCTGAAGAGGCCTTTTTGGACTGAAAGAATTGGGTTTTGGGCGATTCTCCGCCCCAAAACATGGCTCCAAGCCCATGCACGATTTTGGATCTGAAAAGTATAAAAACAAAAGCTTAGCTCTTTGTTAATGGTAGATTTTTTAGTAGAATAGTAGATTTTTAGGTTGGAAAATAAAGGAGCTTAGAATATAAAGTAGCCATTAGAATAGCTTCTAGATCTAGATTTAATTGTTTTAATTAAGTTAATTTCAAATCCAATTCTTGTTTTAGATTAAACTATTAGAATCATTACTCTTAATTAGTTTGATTAATAAAATAGCTAGTTGTTAAATTTCGATTCTTGTCATTTACATTTGTGTTAGATCTGATTCATTTATTACTTGTTATTCAATTCTTAGTTATTAATTAGATTTTAATTATTGTTTAATTTAGATTAGTAAATTTCAATTCTTTATATCATGTTTAGTTTAAATTTAATCGAAATGATTAAGTAATGATTCTCGGCTAAACCTCCATTAGAGGGGTTGAGAAGCCTTGATGAAAGCTTGATTCCGACTATCGTAGAATCGCCGTAATTTAATTTCCACTCTAGAAACGATTAGTTCACCATGAGAATGGGTTTAATCATTCACATGCTAGTTATAAATTGGTAGGAATGCCATGTGTAATTAGGGATTAGGAAGAACCAATTGTTCTCACGAAGCAGTTCAATTCGATTACTTGACGATTAAATGGTTAATAGGATTAAGTCGAGTTGAAGTGGAATCAATGCCCCTCTAACTCCTTATCGTCGAATCAACGTAGCATTCCCATAGTTGTTCTGATAGTCGACTAGTGCATCTTGTGGGTAGTTGCATCGTAGTCTAGTTGCCTTTTCATAAATCTCTCATTAGACTTTAGAGTTAGAATACTTATACTTAGAGAACATTAACATGAGGAAGGACTAGGAGTGGAACGAATCATTCTACTCCACTATATCTCATAGGATTGAGAGTAGAATCTTCGATAAAATATAGGCACGTAAGTTAGTGTGTAGTTTTACTTTCGTATAAAGTTTCATCGCTTTATTTCGTAGGTAAAACTATTCAATCATTTGTTTTACCAGTAGTCTGGCGAGTCCGGAGGTCCTCACAAATTGTATTAAGAGAACGCATGCCACGGTGAAGCACCGACATGCGTTCTGCTTCAGACTTACACCTCTCCAAGGTATCGGCATCAAAACATGTCGTGTCATCCTCATCCTCTGACTCATCCTCTTCAACTACCCTCTCTTCAGGCAACCTCCACGTCTTCTTGATACACTCCGTATAAATAGTAGGATTTTTGTGCCTTTTCAAGCAAATCTGATCAGACTTCGGAGTCGCTTTCAACCTCATCATGATCTTTGTTATTAGAACAGGGAGAGGTGCAATACTCTTCCCGACTCCTCTAATCATAGTAATCAAAAACTCGAAGATACAAAAATCATACTCTCTCGTCTGGAGTATCCAAAGCACGCGGAGACAATTCAGGCTGATGTCACTGACTTTCTCCTTTCCAATGACATTCCTCCCAATCCACTGAGCGACAGCCTGCTGGTTGGTTCACAGAGACGACTGGCGAACACAATGCGAGCTCACATTGTAGTTACCCTCCAAAACCGTCTCGTTCATCAAGGCCTCAATCCCAGTAAATTGGGATTTCTGCACTGTGGCTACTAGACTGCATCCTTCCTCCTTTCCGAAGATACGCGCCAACATATTTCTATCCACTTCTTGCCTTACTTTATTCACCTTGACAAAAGTTTTATTCCCAACCAACTCCCTCGTCCGATAAAATTGTTGGACCAAATCCTCATGATAAAAATTGTTCATCGTATACCACAAATGCTTCCAGTCTCTACGAATCATCTCCTCACTATAAAACGGCTCAAAGTGGTCGGCACGAAAAGCTTGTTTCAGCAAAATTCGTCATCTTAGAGCCATTTGATGTTTGAATGGATTTGTGGGTTTGAATAAGGTGGGGAAAGAGTTTGAAACAACCTTACTAAAAAAAACAATGGTGGTGGCGTGGTGGGGGCAGTGGCAGTTCGAATTCTTGTGATTTTTTGTATGTTTTCAGTGGTGGGACAGGTATGGAAATGGTATGGGAGAGGTTTGGAGAAGATTTGGGGTTATTTTAAATTGTTGGGCGTGGGTATAGTTAGGTTTTCTTTTTCTTTTCTTTTTTTTCTTTTTGGTTAAGGTTTGTAAAGCTTTGTTAATGGCGGTGGGGAAGAAATTACGATTCTGTTTTTGGGTTGAAGATGGAGACGCACGTGCGTGTGAGATTGGGCCCAAGCCTAATTCGATTTTCGAAATTCATCGATTTTTCGCGCAACTTCAAACTAAAATTGCCGCTTCGTTACCGGTCCGATTTATACGAATGAGATATGAAAACGATCAGGAGAGAATTTCCAATCCAATGATATATAAAACACTCTATAATGCGTGCATGACTTAAGTTATGCGAACGAATGAAATCTAAATTAATAGATAATGTCAACCCGAATCGAAATACGATTAAACGGCCTAAGAAACACAAATAGAAAGTTGACCAATCAAGGATGGAAAAACGAAAACCCCACCCCCAAACAAATTTTTGGCAACGAAGTTTAGAAAATTTGTTTTAAAAGCGGGTCTTTTAAAGTCAGATTCCCGAGACTTCCTAAATTACTATTTTTATGATTTTATAATTTATTTTTATTTTTTTATGAAAAAGATTTAATAGAGAAAACAATAAAGCAATAAATACATAATTCACACCATAGAGGAACATGACTCAAAAACTCGAGAAAATATGCAAGAGTGGAAAACGTGAATTATGTTAACCATGGACTTAGGATCCGGTACTTACAGCCACACAGTCCATAGGGAGGGCCCGATTACCTGAATGCTGCACTTACCAATATATGAAAATGAAAGGAAGTACACCAACCAACAAAGGTAAGTCCTCATAGACAGGGTCCTGTAACAGGACTTCCTCCATATTAGGGGACAATAGCTAGTGAAAATGTTTTAACCGTTGGCCATTGACTTGAAAGGTACTGTTGTCCTTGGGATTTACCAAGGTGATTTCCCCATAAATGGTGACTTCAGTAACCATAAAAGGACCAGACCAACGGGTTTTTAATTTCCCTAGAAAAATATGTAGACGGGAGTTGTAAAGCAAGACCTTTTGACCTACCACAAACTCTTTGTGCAAGATTTGCTTATCATGAACACATTTCATGTTAGCTTTATAATCCTTCGTGAGATCATAAAAATCACTATAGATTTCTTCAAGCTCATTCAATTGCAACTTGCGCTTGACACCTGGCTCATCAAAATTGAAGTTAAGGCTTTTTATAGCCCACATAGCACAGTGCTCCAATTCAACGGGCAAATGACAAGGTTTCCCAAATACAAGTCTAAAGGGAGACATACCTATAGGAGTTTTGAAAGCAGTCCTATATGCCCATAAGGCATCAGATAGATGCTTTGACCAATCTTTCCTATCAGGATTTATAGTTGTTTTTAAGATCTTTTTGATTTCCCTATTAGAAACTTCTACTTGTCCTCTAGTTTGTGGATGATACGGAGTTGCTACCTTATATGTAACTCCATACTTTTTCACTAGAGATGCAACAACTCTGTTGCAAAAATGTGTTCCACCATCCCTAATGATAGCTTTAGGAATGCCAAATTGATAAAAAATGTATTCTTTAATAAAAAACACAACTGTCTTATGGTCATTGCTACGGCAAGTCATGGCCTCTATCCATTTAGACACGTAGTCCACGGCAACTAGAATATATATAAAACCATGGGAAACCGGAAAATGACCCATGAAATCAATTCCACATACATCAAAAACTTCTACCACCATGATTGGATTTAATGGCATCATATTACGCTTCATGATTCTCCCAAGTTGTTGGCAACGAACACAAGTCTTGCAATGGACTTGGGCATCTTTAAAAAGAGTAGGCCCAATAAAACCCACATTGAAGAATTTTAGCAGCTATTTTCATACCACTAAAATAGCCACCACACTCTTTGTCATGGAAGAATGAGAGAAACTCATTATATTCCCACTAGGGAATACAACGATGAATAATCTGATCCGCACAATACTTAAAAAGGTAGGGCTCATCCCAGTAGTATAGCTTAACTCTGGCCAAGAACTTCTTACATTCATTTCTTGACCAATCAGCAGGAATAGTATCAGACGCTAAATAATTCACAATGTCAGCATACCATGGTGTAGAAAAAATAGCATACAGATGCTCATCAGGAAAAGAGTCCGATATGGACTTAGAATCACTATCATCGTCATTTCTAAGTCTACATAAGTGGTCGGCAACTACGTTTTTGACCCCTCTTTTGTCCTTTATTTCTAACATGATCTCTTGCAGGAGAAGAATCCATCGGATTAATCTCTGCTTAGCATCCTTCTTTGCGAGAAGGTACCTAAAGGCTGCATGGTCCGTGTAAACTAGAGTCTTAGAACCAACCAAATAAGGACGAAACTTAACTAAAGCATAAACGACAGCTAAGAATTCTTTTTCAGTAGTTTTATAATTCCTTTGAACATCGTTTAAAGTTTTACTAGCATAATAAATAACAGTGGACTTATTATCTTGTTTATGTCCCAAGACAGCACCAACAGCATAATCACTAGCATCACACATGAGTTCGAAAGGTTTAGACCAATCGGGAGGCTGTATAATCGGTGCAGAAGTTAAGGAGGCTTTTAAAGTTTCAAAAGCCTGTTTACAGTTAAAATTAAAATCAAAGATGGCATCCTTTAAAAGCAGACTAGTTAACGGCAAAGCTATTTTTCAAAAATCTTTGATAAAGCGCCTATAAAAACCTGCATGGCATAGAAAGGCTCTAATATCATGGACAGCCCGTGGTATAGGTAGAGTCGCTATCTTATCTAGTTTGGCCTTATCTACTTCGAAGCCATCACTAGATACAATGTGACCCAGTACTATGCCCTTTTTCACCATGGAATGATATTTTTCCCAATTTAAAACCAGACTCTTCCCTTCACACCGTGTCAAAACCTTAGACAGGTTAGACAGGCAGTCAATGAAAGAGTCTCCATAGATAGAAAAATCATCCATGAATACTTCTATGAAATGCTCTACCATGTCACTAAATATATGAAGCATACCCCGCTGGAAGGTACCAGGAGCATTACAAAGGCCAAAAGGCATTCGTTTATAGGCGTATGTTCCAAAAGGACATGTGAAGGTAGTTTTTTCTTGGTCATCAATATCAATAATAATTTGGAAATTGCCAGAGTAGCCATCCAAAAATAGTAAAAAGCATGACCAGCTAGACGTTCTAGCATCTGATCTATAAAGGGTAAAGGAAAATAATCCTTTCGTGTCATGGCATTTAAACGTCTGTAATCGATACAGATTCACCATTCCATAGGACCATGTGTTGCAACATATTCACCCTTGGCATTACGTACCATGGTAATCCCTGACTTCTTAGGACATGAATAGGACTTACCCATTTGCTATCAGAGATTGAGTATATGGTACCCGTATCGAGTAACCGTAAGACTTCTTCCCTAACCACCTCTTTCATGGCAGGGTTCAAACGACGCTGAGGTTCGTGAGAAGTATTTGCGTTATCATCCAAATAGATATGATGAGTGCAAACATTAGGGTCGATTCCTTTAATGTCGGCTAGGGACCAACCAATCGTAGAACGATGGTCCCTAATCACCCTGAGCAAACGTGTCTCTTCCTCCTTAGATAACAAAGAAGATATAATTATCAAATGACTACCATCCGGATAAAGTTGAATATATTTTAACTCAGAAGGAAGAGGTTTAAGCACCGGGGTGGAAGGAATGTCGATAAATGCTTCTGGAGGGTCCTCATCTTGAGTAATGAATACTTGCTTAGGCAGCAAGTCTTCAAACTCAGTAGATGGAGCAACAGAAGGGTCTACAATAGGTGTAGACTCAAAGATGGTGTTGACTTCCTCTAAGTAGGAGTCATTGACAAAATCTGAACTTCCAAAGGAAAGGAATTTATGCATATGGTTTTCTAGAAATGTGTTATTAAAATAATCTTGAGCTAAGCTCTCGATCATGGTAACCACCTCATCTATAGATGAATCTGGTAACTGTTTCATCATTTTAAAAACATTTACCTCAACAGAAAGGTGTCCAAAAGACAAGGACATCGAACCATTGCAGCAATTTATAAGCGCGTTGGCAGTCTCCAAGAAGGGACGCCCTAAGATGAACGGAACAAAGTTGTTAACAACTTCTATATCGAGAATAACAAAATCAGCAAGATAGTAGAAATCCTGAACCTTAACAGGCACGTTTTCAACCACACCCTTAGGATACTTAATAGACATATCCGCTAATTGCAACGTCATTTGAGTAGGTTGCATCTCTTGTAGACCTATTTGTTTGTATAGATAATACGGGAGTAAGTTAACACTTGCCCCTAGGTTTAATAAAGCAGTCGTCGTGTGGGAATCTCCTAAGGTGCATTGTACAATAAGACGACAAGGGTCCTTGTACTTAACGATTCCATTATGTTCTGATAAAGTTGAAATTATTCAGTTAGAAAAGCGTCTTTAGGAATATTTGTCTTACACATAGTCATGCACAACTCTTTAAGAAACTTAGCGTGGTGAGGTAACTTTTTAATTGCTTCGAGAAAGGGTAGGTTTATCGTTAGATTTTTGAAAATTTTGCTAATCTCGTTATAGTTTGTATCCTTGTTTAACATTGCTAATCTCTTGGGAAATGGTGGTTTCTCTCTATATTTAGCGTATGGATCAACTCGATGTCTAACCTTGGCTTTCTGCTTCTTAGGTTGTGGTTTAACTGGTACCTCTACAGGGGTAGGCTCTTCAGTTTCTATTTTGGTACTAGTTCAATATCCGGTGTAGGAACTGCTTGTGGTGTAACTATATGCATAGTTACATTGTTATCAACCACTCTGCATGAATGGAGAGTGGTGATGGAATTTAGCTCACCTACGTTTTCATTGACCTTACTAGTATTACCGTTTACCTCAAAGGCTATGTTTGTTGTTTTAGGATTAGGTATCACTTAACCTGGAAACACACCTTTGGGTTGTACTTTCTCTTATGCTAATTGCTGTAAGGAAAATTGGATGGCTTGTAAAATCTGTTGTTGGGTTTGCATAAAGCATCAAAACGATCCGGTTGTGGAGGAGTGTTAGCTATAGGTTGTGTGACAGGAACTATGTCACGTTGATTATTAATGGGTGGATTTTGATAGTTATTATTTACCAGAACGATACCTCTATTAGCATTATAATAATAATTATTATTATTATAATAATTACCCTAACCTTGTCCTTGCCTCGGTGGAGCATGGTTGTAATTGTTTGTTGGCCTAACATTTGGGTTAAACAACCTTGGAGGTTGTTGATTATTTCGCCAACCGAAGTTGGGGTTTTGTCACAGCCCGAATTTCTAAACAATAACAAAGTGAATATTTGAAATATAAATATCTCAAACATCACTAGGTTCACTTGTTTAAAACCCAGGCTATGACGGAGAATACTACACATACAAACCCTAATATCCATGTCATAAAAGAAACAACTTAAATAACAATAATCCCAACAATTATCCGCAATCTCTTTATTAAGATAACATCCTTCCAAATAAAACATCAAAACAAACTCTCCAAATAAAATTCATCACTACCATGTCCTTATGCCATGAAAAAAATAAACTACGTTATTACATTCTTCCAACCAAGAAAATCAAACCTAAAAGAAAACTAACAGACCGCTCCAGGCACGAATCCCAATCACACCAACAAATCGCAGTCAATCTACGCATAGATACTTACCTAGTTCACGTCGACATCAACCTAACATCAATGGCAACCAACCCAATCAACTACACATAATAACCTGCGAAACTCAATTCTAGTTCGCATAAACATCTTTTTTTTTTTTCCAGCAGTATATAACTAATAGCTTAAACCAGTAGTTGGAATTGTTATCGACACTTTTGTTTAACAGCACGCATACAATTTGATAGAGAATCAGAACAAAGACACGACACAGAACTGAATACAACTTCTCCACAGTAGTTTAAGCATTCAAAATTTCTAGTCCTTACACAGTGTATATATATAATTATATAAACAATACTTTTTTTTTTTGTTTTCGAGAGAAACCTTTTGATAAAATAAAAATTTGTGAAAGATAAAATCTACTCACCGTTATAACCGAATAGCTCCCCGAAATCGAAAACCTCCAAAGACTGAAGTCGACAACGATCTTTCTTGTTCAAACCCCCTTTTTTTTTTCTCTCAGTAAAACTCTCACCTTTTTTTTTCCTTTCCTAAAAACTCTACGTGAGAAACCCTTATTTTCTAGTTTTTTTCAAACCTCTCCGAAAAACCCG
This sequence comes from Coptis chinensis, assembly GCF_015680905.1. Classification (NCBI taxonomy): domain Eukaryota; kingdom Viridiplantae; phylum Streptophyta; class Magnoliopsida; order Ranunculales; family Ranunculaceae; genus Coptis; species Coptis chinensis. Next base: position 57,529,803 of record NC_141461.1, on the reverse strand, counting down.
GGTTTTTAAACCTATCTACTTACTTACGGGCTTTTTTTCAAAACTACTGGATATCCTATTTCTGTTTTCTATTTACATTATTATTATTATTAATATTTATATTATTATAGAAAAAGCAAATAAAAAGACAGGGTGTTATAATATACACACCTTAAAAGGATCTCGTCCCGAGATTCAAGGTAGCGTGTCAAAGAAAAGCTCAGGGTGCATCTGTCTTATCTTATCTTCAAGTTCCCAGGTCACGTCATTTTCCCTTTCACTCCACTACACTTTTACCAAATTTACAATCCTCCTCCTAAGGTGTTTCACATCCCTATCTACTATCATGATAGGTCTCACTGTAAAAGTTACATCATCGTTCAACTCTAGCTCTGCTGGCTGGACAACCTCAGTAGGATCTTTCACACATTTCCATAGCATAGACACGTGGAAGACATCATGAATCATTGCTAAGTTAGGCGGCAAGGCAAGACGATACGCCAAACTACCAATGGAGGCTACTATCTCGTATGGTCCAATATATCGCGGACTCAACTTCCCTTTCATGCCAAACCTCATAACTCCTCTCATAGGGGAAACCTTCAAAAACACAAAATCGCCTACAGAAAACTCTACCCGTTTCCTCTTCAAATCTGCATAACTTTTTCTCGCCTACTCAGTCTTTGCCTTAATCCTTTCTCTAATGACTTTAATCTGCTCAGATGTCTCTCTCACTATCTCAGGCCCAAGCAATACTCGGTCTCCCACATCTGCCCAACAAGCAGGTGATCGACATGGACGCCCATACAAAGCCTCAAAGGGTGCCATACCGATGCTCGACTGGAAACTGTTATTATATGCAAACTCCACCAAAGGTAAATGCTCCTCCCATCCTCCACCAAAATCCATTACACAAGAGCGTAACATATCTTCTAATATCTGATTCACCCTCTCTGTCTGTCCATCTGTCTGAGGATGATAAGCAGTACTCATCGCCAAGCTAGTGCCCATAGCACGCTGAAAACTCTTCCAAAACTCGGAAGTGAACAAAGGATCTCGATCTGAAACAATACTCACTGGAATCCCATGTAACCTGACCACTTCCCGAATGTACAAGGAAACTAACTTATCTGTATTTCTACGCACGTCAATAGGGATGAAATGAGCAGATTTCGTTAGACGATCAACAATAACCCAAATAGATTCATTACCTCTCCGAGACTTAGGCAAACCATCAATGAAATCCATAGAAATATGCTCCCATTTCCACATTGGTATCTCTAATGGCTGCAATAATCCAGAAGGCCTCTGATGCTCTGCCTTAACCTGCTGACAAGTTAAACACTGAGAAATATATTCTCCGACATCTCTTTTCATTCCTTCCCACCAAAAGGTCCTCTTCAAGTCTTGGTACATCTTCGTTCCTCCAGGATGAATTGTAAACCGAGAACGATGAGCTTCATATAATATTTCCTTCTTTAACTCTGCATCATCTGGTACACATAATCTCTCATGGAATCTCAATCCTCCATTAGAATCTACTGCCCAATCAGACGGACAATCATCTAAAATATCAATGACCAGATCATCCAACCGACTCAAAAGAAATCGGTCTCTATGCTGCATGGCAATCACTCTCTTGATATATCATCACCAAATAACCTCCAAACCGCATATATATATACCCTCATCCGTATATGGTGTAGTCCGGACATCATAAGCTGCTATAGTCTCTAAACTCTTCCACTCTTGCACCATAAAGAGTGGTCAAAACACCGTGCAATCGACTAAGTGCATCCGCAAACTACATTGCCCTTGCCTGGGTGATACTGAATCTCGAAGTCATAACTACTTATGAACTCCATCCATCTCTGTTGTCTCATATTCAACTCTTTCTGTGAATAAAGATACTTCAAACTCTTGTGATCTGTGTAAAGCTCGAACTTCTCACCATATAAATAATGTCTCCACACCTTCAAAGCAAAAACCACTGCCGCTAACTCTAGATCATGAGTAGGATAACGTCTCTCGTGTATCTTCAACTGTCGTGAAGCATACGACACCACCTTCTGGTCTTGCATTAGCACACAACCCAAACCAGTTCCACTAGCATCTGTAAAAACCACTAGCTTTCCGCCTCTAGTCGGGATTACTAGAATTGGAGCTGTTGTCAACCTCTGTTTCAATTCTAGGAAAGCTTTCTCACAATCATTAGTCCACATAAACTTCACATCTTTCCTAGTTAACTTGGTGAGCGGAGCTGCAATAAGTGAGAACTTCTCAATAAATCTCCGATAATATCCAGCTAACCCCAAGAAACTTCTAATCTCTGTGACAGAACAGTGGTTGGTTGTTTCCATTCTTTCACTGCAGCAACCTTTTCAGGGTCTACAACAATCCCTTCACTAGATACCACATGTCCCAAGAAACGAATTTCTTCTTCCCAAAAATGGCACTTGCTAAACTTAGCATACAACTTATGTTCCCGAACGTCTGCATCACTGTCTTCAAATGCATCTTATGTTCTTCTGTGTTTTGTGAATAAACTAAAATATCATCAATGAAAACAATCACAAATTTATCCAAATAGGGCCTGAATATACGATTCATCAAGTCCATAAAGAATGCAGGTGCATTCGTCAACCCAAAAGGCATCACAGAAAACTCATACAACCCATAACGAGTTCTAAATGCAGTCAAAGGAATACTCTTCTCTTCAACTCCCATCTGATAATAACCAGTCTTTAAATCAAACTTCAAAAATATCTTAGCCCCTTTCAACTGATCCAACAAGTCATCAATCCTAGGAAGCGGATACTTATTTTTTATAGTCACCTGGTTTAAATCCCTGAAGTCAATACACATCCTCAAAGTACCATCCTTCTTGGAAACAAAAATAGCAGGCGCACCCCATGGTAAGTTGCTCGGTCGTATGAACCTGGTCATACACACCTTAAAAGATTCAAACCCATATACTCAAAAGATATGGTTAAGCCAAAAACAAAATCAATAAACATTAAACTATTACCCCTTCTTGAGTAATTCCTCGACTTGCACTTTCATTTCGTCCAAAAGCTTAGGTGCCAACCTGTAGTTTCCATTTTGAAACCGGTGCGCCCCCCGGTAATAAGTCTATACGAAACTCCACCTCCCTCTTGGGTGGCAACCCCGAATCTCCTGAAAAACATCTTCAAGTCTCTCACTACTTCCACATCAATCGATATCCCTCGTGGGTATCTCTATAGAAAGCGTGAAGCTAGACATCACCGAGTCCTCCTTACTAACACGGTGTGAATCAACCTTGGCATGCCAGGTGTATTCACTATAAACTCCCTCCTCGCACAATCCAAGGTAACATGATAACGTGTCAACCAGTCCATACCAAGTATGAAATGGAAACCCTCAAACCCCAAAACGATCAGGTCTACCATAAAGACACGTTCTAAGAAACATAACTTAAAACCTTTGCACTCGTCATACAAGGTAACAGAACCTCCTAACGGTGTGTCAACACACAAAGGCTTAGGTAAAAGGGTAGTTTTAAAACTTTCTTTCTCAACATACTGACGAGATATAAAGGAATGTGAAGCACCCGAATCAAACAAAACTCTGAATGTAAACTGAGATGAACTAAAGGTACCTTCAACATTCCCAGGTCCTGGCATAGCTGCATATGCCCTAGCACGAGTGACTGGTGCTGGTGCTCTGTTCTGCTGATTACCCTGCTTGGTAGGGCAATAACGAGATAAATGCCCCACCTGCTTACACTCCCAGCAAGCCCTTTCAACAGGAACTATGGTTCTGAGCATTGGTGCTGGTGCAGGTAAAAGTAATGCTGCTGGTCGATACGGAAGAGCGGGAGCTCGACCCTGAAACTGGGGACCCTGCCTCTGCCACTGATTCCCCTGAGGTTTAAAGCCTCCAGTCTGCCCCGGTGGCCTATAACCACCCTGGCTGATAAAATCCTCCCTGGGGTCGAAATACACCCTGCTGATGAAATCCTCCCTGAAACCCCTGGGATGATGGTCTCTGAAACGGAACCCTCTGAGGTACATCATAAGGCCTAAACCGATTCGGCTGCCTGCTCTCAAAAGGCCTAGGACCAACAACTGGTATCTCACCAAACTTCCTCTTCCCCCTCGACTCTCTTAGGGCTGCATTCTGCTCCTCATATCTCAAGGCCAAGTCCAACACACGATCAAAAGTGTCCCCATCAAAAGGAATCAACTTGCTGGACAAGTGACTCTCTAACCCACGTATGAACTTTTGGTTTTTCTTCTTGTCAGTATCCACAAGATAGGGAGCAAACCTCGATAACTCATTAAACTTGGTCACATACCCAGTCACAGACTTCCCGTCTTGAGTCAACTCAGAGAACTGTTGAGCCAACTGCTCTTTTACTGCCTCAGGAATGAACTTACTCTCAAATCTAATCTTGAAGTCTTCCCAAGTCAAAGTTCTAGTGTCCAGACTAGGGGTGAGAGCTCGCCACCAAAACCTAGCAGCGTCATCAAGTTGGTGAGCTGCCAACTCCTGCTTCTGAATCTCCGTAAGCTGCATACGCTCAAAAACATTTTCACAACTTTGAATCCAAGACTCTGCTGCAATCGCATTCCCAACACCAGTAAATCGCTGCCCACCAAGAGTACCAAACTCCTTATTGCGCTTAGCAAAAGGATCTCCCTGAACTGGATGGTTATTCTGCATAGCCTGCAACAACTGATTCAACTGTACTCCTGACATCTGTACTGGAGTGTTCACTGCAGGTCCAGTGGTATTACCATGTCGTGTCTCAACCATGATCTACAGTTCAAACAAAACTCCCATTAATATTCACATATATCCAAAACTCTCAACACTATAACCCACATTCCACATCCGAGGATCACTTAGACTTTCCAACACTAAGCTAACCTAGGCTCCGATACCAAAATGTCAATGTCACGGCCAATTTCTAAACAATAACAAAGTGAATATTTGAAATATAAATATCTCAAACATCACTAGGTTCACTTGTTTAAAACCCAGGCTATGACGGAGAATACTACACATACAAACCCTAATATCCATGTCATAAAAGAAACAACTTAAATAACAATAATCCCAACAATTATCCGCAATCTCTTTATTAAGATAACATCCTTCCAAATAAAACATCAAAACAAACTCTCCAAATAAAATTCATCACTACCATGTCCTTATGCCATGAAAAAAATAAACTACGTTATTACATTCTTCCAACCAAGAAAATCAAATCTAAAAGAAAACTAACGGACCGCTCCAGGCACGAATCCCAATCACACCAACAAATCGCAGTCAATATACGCATAGATACTTACCTAGTTCACGTCGACATCAACCTAACATCAATGGCAACAAACCCAATCAACTACATATAATAACCTGCGAAACTCAATTCTAGTTTGCATAAACATCTTTTTTTTTTCCAAAGCAGATATATAACTAATAGCTTAAACCAAGTAGTTGGAATTGTTATCGACACTTTTGTTTAACAAAGACGCATACAATTTGATAGAGAATCGAAACAAAGACACGACACAGAACTGAATACAACTTCTCCACAGTAGTTTAAGCATTCAAAATTTCTAGTCCTTACACAGTGTATATATATAATTATATAAACAATACTTTTTTTTGTTTTCGAGAGAAACCTTTTGATAAAATAAAAATTTGTGAAAGATAAAATCTACTCACCGTTATAACCGAACAGCTCCCCGAAATCGAAAACCTCCAAAGACTGAAGTCGACAACGATCTTTCTTGTTCAAACCCCCTTTTTTTTTCCTCTCAGTAAAACTCTCACCTTTTTTTTTTCTTTCCTAAAAACTCTACGTGAGAAACCCTTATTTTCTAGTTTTTTTCAAACCTCTCCGAAAAACCTGGGTTTTTAAACCTATCTACTTACTTACGGGCTTTCTTTCAAAACTACTGGATATCCTATTTCTGTTTTCTATTTACATTATTATTATTATTAATATTTATATTATTATAGAAAAAGCAAATAAAAAGACAGGGTGTTATAGGTTTTGTCGCCAAGCTGCGTTAGGTTCGCTATTAATGGAACAAATATTATCTTGTTGTGATTGTTATTGTTCATAGGCGAGAGGACAATAGGAGTCGGGATGCTCTAAACTCCAACAGAAATTACATGGATTAGAGTTGATATTCATGACGGGGATAAGCTTTTGTTGAATAGAAATAGCCTCTACCTTTTTAGTGAGAGATTCGATTAAATTGTTAAGTTCAGGATCGGGTTTCATCTCAAATATACCAGCGGCCTTAACTATTGTAGAAGAACTAGCGGAACGGGAGATATCATCACTACCCCCCCAGTTATTATTACGCTTTGTTTGATCTTCTAAAAATTTATAAGCCTCTGAGGCTCCCTTACTAATGAAACTAGCCCCATTCATTATGTCAAGCACCTCTTTGTGGTGGTGTAACAGTCCTTTGAAAAAGGCACGAACTAATGTGTCTTTCGCGAGGTTATGGTGTGGACACTCTATAAGAAGATCGGTGAAACGATTCCAAGCCTCTGAAAATGATTTATGAGGATTCTATCGAAAGAAATGAATCTTGAAAAGCATTTCATCGGTCTTCAGTGGTGGGTAAAAATGTTCCATAAATAGTTGAACAAGTTTGGCCCACGAGTCCACAGAATTAGGCGCTTGGGCAGTTAACCAAGACGCCTCCTTATCGGCTAAAGTGAAGTGAAATACCCTTAGTTTAATTTGTTATGCACCAACCATGGGATGGTGGAATGTAGTAAGGACTTGGTCAATCCTACGCATGTGCTAATAAGGCTTTTCATGGTCTAACCCATGAAAAACGGGTAGCAAATTAAATATATTTGGGGGGATTCGGAAATCCCCCACTGGGTCTGATCGAACGATGCAAGATTTTAGGCTATCATTCAAGGCTTTGTAAAAGTCAGAGAGAGGAGACCCTCTTTCTTCAGCCATTATTTCAGGTGTTGTGTGTGGTATATTAGCTAGAGGTGTAGTGAGTTGTATACTAGAATGGCGTGTTTGTTGACGTTGCCAGTTGATTACGTTAGGCGTTTTTCTTCGGCCTGACCTTAATCTCATGCAAGGCTAAGAACAATCTTAACTAAATGCGACAACACTCCAAACAATCTTGATATGCTAGTATAAACCTCTAACAGGAGATGCGAGGTGTGGAAGAAAGAAGTACCTGAATGCCTCCTTGCTTCGCTTATGAATAATGTCTTGTATACGCGTGCTCAGTGTGTATAACGAGTTAGAAACACTGAATAACTTTTAGAAATAAAAATTTGAACTAACCTGTGGAAATCGGGCGTTTTCAGAAGAGGGCGTGAGGCGCGCTCTGGTTAAGCCTTTAGAGGGCGCGGTACACGCTCGAGTGAAACTCAAGTTACAGTGATTTGGGCGCGGGTGGCACTCCACTGAGGTGCAGGTGCGCTCTGGTAAAGGGAACTGATGTCCAGTGATTTAGGCGCGGGTGGCACTCAAATTTAGCCTACCAAGGGCGCAGTCGCGCTCCGTGTAATCCTGCGAGAAAAATTTCAGTTCTTAAATGGACAACCACAGTTAGAATCAAACAAAGGTGGGTGGGTTTAATGGGACTTTGGAAAGTCAAATTATACTAACGAAACAATTCTAAAGGGAACTAAGATGGCAGCAGAGCCATTTGATAAAACGTAAAATGATAGTTTTACTCATGAATAAATGATGAAACTTAACGCAACTAAAACTAAAACTAGATTCTACTAAGGGTTTTATCAAAGTTATTCTACTCTCAAATGCTATTGAAATAGAGTTGGAGTAAAAGATTCGTTCCACTCCTAGTTCTTTAGAATTCGTGTTTCCTAAGATTATCAATCTATCTAAAGTTAATGAGAGTTTTACGAAATTATACTATGATGCAAATTATGCTAACAAGATACGAAAATTCAACTACAAAATGCTAAATTGAATCTATGTTAGGGAATTAGGGGGGATTGATTCCACCTTAACTCGACTTAATTTTCTAACAAAAAATCATCGTAATTCGAATTGAACAGCTTTCGCATAACAATTGGTTCTTCCTAATACCTAGTTGTTCATGGTAATCTCTACCAACTAACATCTAGCATGTGAAACAATCAAACCCATTCTCATGGTGAACTAATTGTTTTCTAGAATGGAATGGAAATTACGACTATTCTACGCTAATCGAAATCAAGTTTTCATCAAGGTTTATTCAACCCCCTCAAATGGAGGTTTAGCCAAGAATCATTATACTATCAATTCTCAATGAATTTAAACAAGACATGGTATAAAGATTCTAACTTTGCTTATTTTAATTCAAATGAAAATCTAATCATGCAAGAATTAATTGAAACTAGTAATGACAAATAACTAAATCTATGAATTGAAACTAAATAATTAATGGAAAATGAAACTAAATTATGAAGAACTAATTAACTTTATTGATCTAATGAAAAGCAATAACAATAATTCATTAACTAAGTTAAAACAAGATAATAAAAACTAATTAATTAATGGATTCTCAAAACTAGATCTAAACTATGCTCCAATGGCTACTTTCTACCTAAAACTAAAGATTGCTTAAAAGTTAAGTATTGTGTCTTCAAATAGAGGAGACCAGATCAACATTTTCGTGATGGGCTGAGGAGCCATGTTTTGGGCCGGAAAATCGAGCCCAAAACCCAGTTTCTTCAGTCCACAAAGGCCTTTTCAGCTAGATTTTGCTTCAACAAACCTTTCGTCCCCTTATGCTCCTCTTATTAGGTCAAGGTTTGAACTATTGGAAATCTCTTCCCGAGCCGGTCGTTTTGGCATAAGGTAGGCCCAATTCCTTCGGAAATTCTGCTGACTTTTGTGTGTTGTTTCTGCCCGCGTTGACTTTGACTTTTCAGCTTTGACCGGGCTTCACAAAGGCGTTTTCTCCTTGAATCTTGGCATTTAATCACAGAACTGCTTAACAACCAACCCTTGCTCCTTTATCTCACCAAAGTGACACATTTCTGTACATAATTGACTTCAATGCTTGAACTACATAAAAGCACGTAATCAGCATTAACTCTTATTTATTACTCGCATAATTGGTCTAAAAGTATTAATTTTAAGGGGTTAAAACTAGAGTTTTAGGCTCTTATCATATCACTCTGGGTTGAAGACTACTTTGTGAAGCAATAGGAGGAAGCCGCTAAAAAGTTGCCGGAACGAGGACCGCAATTGCTCGTGATCGGCTCACGTCCGCTAGGTTAGACCCGCGACCCGCCCCCTCAAGTTTTTCCACCTAGAAAACCCTTAGCTCAGATGGTAGCCCTTGTTCAGTAGATCTCTCCTCTTAACTCGTATTTGTTCAACTGTTAGTGGTTTGAAACTAGTTAGATTTCCAATATTTAGTGTTCTTCAAATTCAAAAATATAAAAAAAAATATATAAAAATAAACAAAATAAAATAAAAACAACTTACTTTATTGTCATTATTAGATAAAGTTTAAGTTTTTTTTGATAATATCATATTTTTATTTTATCGTTATTAATTATGGATAATTAAACAAATTGGGATAATATCAACTTGTTTAAAGATAAGGTATATGATAATATCAACTTAGGTTTAAAATAGGAAGTAATTGTCTTTTGGTTTAAGTTTAAAAAACTTACCAAGTGTTGGATATTTGATCAACTTGGGACATTTGTATGCATGAGGTGAGTCATGTAACAAAACGCTCGCGCATTATAAATCAACTTGGAGATTATAAATTCAATATTTGACAATTCTTGTTATCTTTTCATAATCATATACCGAGTTCGAGTCTCGTATGAAATATTCTTACGATTACGAACCTCAATTTTCAAATTTCCCTAGTACCTAATACATGCAAGAGTTTTCTAATCATGCAGACAATTCATGGAGTTCCACCACAAATAGTCAACCATCAATCATATATCAACCTGGTCAATTAGAGTGTGGCTTTGCCCAAAGTCCATCACCATCCATTTCAAATTCATTTCCCACTCCACCATCTATTATAGACCAACTTTACCAGGTAATGGCTGAACAAATAATACAAATTCAGCAAATAGCAAAGACCTTTTGTTCTCTCCAATCCACTTCGATCAATCAATACCACATCTGAGACTAATATTCTCCCCACCAATCCAAAACCCAACCAACAATAGAAACAAGGTGTTACTATAACAAAGCCAATTGCTAAAGCCCTCCCTGATATTTATGACCAATTAAAACCCCATCATCATCCACCTAACTATCGTGTGAATTCTAGATCTTATGATGATGCTTACATGTATAAAGTTACAATTTCTCTCACTTGTCCTAGTACATCATCACCTATGCAAGAGAACACTCTGATAGAAGAGACTCTAGAACATGTGTTGGACTCAACACACTTGGACAATGATAAAGAGGACAAAGAAAATCAAGTGCTAGAAAAAGAGGAAATAAAATCTATGGTTGAAAGTGGATCTCAATTTAGTTTGGTCGTTAAAAACTTATCGATGGAACAAATTAGTGACATTCTTACTATTGCATATAAGAACCACAATCTTGTGGAAACACTAAAACTAGATGAAGAATTCTCTGAGTTCTCGAGATAATGTAAAGAACCACCACCCAACCATCACCATCACCATCCCAGTTTAACACCTCTTGAAATCCAACCTCTATTCATTAAAAATCTTCCAATTTCAGAGGACTGCACCACTAAACCATTTCAAAAAAACCTCAAATTCACACTTAAGCAAATTACCTTTGAGATCATTCATAATTTTCTCAACCTTCCCAGTAAAGAGACTTTTCCCAACATACAAATTCATGAGTTTATCATTCTAGGTAATGAGAATCCCACTTTAATTGAAGTGCCATAAAAAGAGAAAATAAAATCTATGGTGGAATGTGGATCCCAATTTAGCTTGGTCATTGTAAACTTAACGATGGACAAAATCGATGATTTTCTTAAAGATGCCGACACTGTCTCTGATTTTATAGATACACCCAAGCTAGATGAAGAGTTTTTGGAGCTCATAAAAGCATTCGATGATGAGCCCATCATTCAAGTCGTTGAAAAGCCTAGTATGTCATATTTTGCATCATCTGAGCTTCATGAAGTACAACTACTACCACACTCACACTCTCTTTGACAATTCAAATATAATGGGTTACATAAACTTTCTTTTATCACTCTGTATCTTACACTCTAAATGCATTATTTCATTATGTTTGGGGGTAAATGCTTTGTCATGTTTTTATGGATTGATCCCCAACTGTTTAGACTATTAGTTTACAGCTAACAACATATCATCCATCTTAATTGTGCATAGTCTTGGAAAATCTGACTTAAAATGACCCCACATATAGTCTTGAATATCTGACTATAAAATATTCATATTATATTTTCTCGATGCATTCATGGGAATGCATCATTAAGGTAACCGGGCCTCCCTATTGGAATGTGTGGTTGTAAGCGCCAGAACCTTAGTCCACCCATATCTCGCGTATTCTAGTCTATTTAGCACTTTTTACTTGTAGTTTGAGTAGTGTTACTATATGAAGCGAGTATATTATTTTTCATTTCTTTATTTTACACTTCTTTGTTTTAAAAATGTTTGTTTTTCCCTGTTCTCTTTATAGAAGTTTCTCAATGCAACACTAGTTATGTGATTTTCTAAAAACACGGGCAATGGATTCCACCTAGACCAACCCTTAGAAGTACGCAATCTCCATTCTTATAAAGGCGGTTTGAGGAACAGTTATGTGTTATTAAGGGTCGCCCATATCACCATGCTATTCGTACAAGACATCTTACATCTTGCATTGTAAATCCCCCAACATACATAACTGAAGCTGCAGTCAGACTAAATTGGGTTCAATAAAGAGCCGAAACGAAAGTTGCCTAAGATCAACTGTTATGGTTTGTTTTCAAACTTAGCTTAGAAATCACTAATTTTGTACGAGTTATCTGTATTAACATCTCTACATAATTTTTCAAAAACTTGAGGATATCAATATGAAATTTTTACGTCCTAGAGTAACCAACATGATACTAAACATATGATTTTATTTTCTTGTAGAAACTTTTTTATGGTAAGAGATACCTTTTGATTGAGAAAAACAGTCATTGAAAAAAAAAAAAAAATAAAAAATCACAGACACACACACATTTCATGTGTATGTATAGATAGTTGTTTACATACTTTATATTTCGCACTTTTTATTTCTTAAACCTGTTAGTATAATAATAATCATGTATGCATGTTTAGTATTTGGTATATGAGTAAAGGATAATACATATACATCATGCCACCATTTCTGCACTACATATGTTTTCAAAAATACAAAAACCCAAAAATTTCGTAGTAGACATATACTAATATACCTAATATATAATAATTACGTAACTTACTATTTTGATAAACCATGTATTTCTTGTTCTACATCCAGCAACCCACGCTCCAAACTTGTTTGGCGGTGGTATATTTTCATCACAAATAACAAAGTACTTGTGTACTACCGTTTTTGCTCATGTTCCTATGGTAATTAATCACTTTTCTTATCTCTTCATACTTTGAGGACGAAACATATTTCTGTTTAAGGGTGGTATAGTAACATTTTGCAAAAACTAGGCATTTCTTATATTAGTATATTTCTTTCTTTCTTAAAATATTTTCGAAGAGACCAAAAAAAAAAATAGTTTTCTGTTTAGTACCAAAAAAATCGTGTTTCATTTTTCTATGATGAATACATGATCTAGAAGTCTCATTATAGCAATAGAGTAAGGATTTGTTCTTCGAACTTAGACTAATATACGTACAATTGTTTCTACATTTGTTCATGAATGGCATGCATAAGCATTATTGACTGTATATAGCAGTAAGTTTCCGAGACCAAGGTTAGAACAGTTAAGTTCCATATCATGTAAGGATCTAGCCAAAAGCCTCATCTGTATGTTTATTGAGTGATGACACAAAGGATGTCCGGATAGAAAGACCACACGTCCACTTGTTTGATTATCACGCCATATCCTAGGAGAGAATTTAGGCCATTTTTGGATCGATATAGCCAACTAACGTTAAAACCAAAAAAAAAAAAAAAAAAAAAATCCTTTAGTTTCCTCTTTTTAAGCCTTCAAAAATTCAATTAACTTTTTTATTCTTCGCCATCAAATCCTTAAACCATTGTTATACACAATAAAAAAACTTACCCAGCTGACGAGTTGAGAATTGAATGAACAGTAAAAAGAGAAGTGAAGACCTTGTACAAAAATAGAACAATTAGTTGCTTCAAAAAGAAAAGAAAAGAAAGATTCATATCAAAAATCGAAACTCTTAAAAGTTCAAAATTAAATGGAGTTGATTTCAAAAGAAACAAAAGAAAAGTTAGACCTCCCAAAAATCAACATCATATGGAGTCACAAAACCAAATGGCTAAAAAATAAATTATAATTCGGAAGCAAAAAAAAACGGGGTTCTTCTCTAGTTACAAGTATCCTGAAGATCCGATTTCTCAACTTATCATATTTTGTTTTCCCTTCTATTTTTATTTCTAAACCACCACCTTAGCCCTGCAACTCCTAATAAAAGACATCTAGCTAGGTTAGGAATAGGATGGTGTGATTGTAAGTGGTAATTGTGATCAATCGACCCCGGTTTTCTTTAGATGTCATTCGTGTATGTGAAGAATATAAATACTCGCTCCATTTGCGAGAACTAAACTTGAGTGAATCTATTATAGAGTTTGTGTTTTAATACATCCCTGTGAGAATCCACCTTAAGGACGCTCTTCAAAAGTTTCGAAAACAACTCTTCTTTTGCATTTCAATGCTTATGTTTGCGCATTTATCTTTAGATGATTTAATTACTATACATATGTTATCCTAAGTTCAAAGGAGCTTGTCCTTATTCACCTGCTAATGAGATGTATGGACTTTTGAGAATAAATAAGGAGAGGTCAAGACCCTTTGTGCTAGATAAAGGAAGTTTGTGATAGGGTTATATACTAAAAACATTACTTTTGTAATAACTCTAATTCTTTATATTTTGAATGAGAATCATATGAGCAAATATTATGCATATTATATATGTTATTAGTTATATGCATGTGTCTAATACTTTATGTTATAGATGATATGGTGTGTGGTAACACACAGAAGATCATATCATCAGTACCTTATAAAGTATAAGTAAATGTTTATAACCTAGATGGATTTGGACAAACCATTGGTAAGGTTGTAGTATAATCTGGTATTAGTCTATCTTGACTATAGGATTACACTAGTACACATTGTGTGTATTAAACAGGACCAAGTGAGATTATTTCTCTTTATATTGACTATATAAGAGAACAAAAACCTCTGTTATTATGGATGCTTGTCCTCTTAATCTAGATATAATAACGGGCACTTACGTGCATTGTACATTGCTTTAAATCATCAATGAGTGAGATTCATTTGTGAATCAACAAACTCGATGGATTGGGTAATGACATTGTATGTAAGGTGTGTTGTTGATTATAGAAGGAATCTGTGACCCGCAGGAAGTCGGGTTGATGATGTCCCCTTGAGGAGCTCATAAGGATTGTCATGTAAACCCTGCAAGTGGATTTATTCCGACCTAACAATGAGGTTGAGTGGTACTACTCAAGGGCATAAGAAGTTGATTGATGTAGTTGTCAGTAACTTGACTTAATCAACGGGCATTCGATATCTTCAACACGGGGAGATCAACAAGAATATAATATGGAGCCCATAAACGTAACACGTAATTTGGGATTATGGCGGTAGTGCAACAATAGCCTTTAGTGGAATAAGCCATTTGTTGATGGACTTGGGTCGTATGTTCTGGGCGAACATGGGAAGCCCAAGTCCGTCAGGAGGCCTAACCCTAATTTCTCCTCATGGTCCCTGTTGTAGCCTATAAAAGAAACCCTTCTCTCCTGGCCGAATTCACTATTTATTTATTTCATTTTTGATTAAAAAAGAGACGCAAGGAAAGAGAGAAAGAAAGGGTTGGTAGATCGTTGCCCACACAACATCCAATCTAAGAATAGGAATACAACAGAAGATCAAGAGGTTGCTGATTCATATATCTTATACTCTTAGAGTTATCTTAGCCGATTTACAGGTATGTTTTCCAATCAAAATCGTGAACCCCATTAATTTCGCTGCGCATGGTTTTCACAGTTTGTAGAAATTTAAATTCTGAAATAATGGTTCCTACAGTTTGTAAGTACCTTCTCTGGAAAACTATCAGGAGGCTTAAGCTCGTCCACTAGGGAATTCCTAGTGGTCTAAAGCCTTGTTGCATACGGTCATTGCAGTCGCACTCTGCGAAATAAGATTAGTATACACCAAAACCATACAAAGAACAATAGAAAAGTTAAGAAAAATTTGGTTTTTCTCGATCACACTTCTACTCTTCAAAGATCTAAGATGAATAACTTCAAAACCCACATACTCCCACTTTCTACATCAACTACTTACTGATAAATTTATAAAATTAGATGTGAAACCAGTAACTAATTCTACTACTACTATTCCATGCTAATGAAGATATTAAACTACTCTAATCATGTGATAGAGGGAGTAATCATGTTTGATCCACTCTTACGTACTTAATAGTAAATCTAGAATAAACTAAACTATTCACTAATGGTGAGAGTATTATATCGTGGTAAAAATAGTAAATTAAATGTGCTAATTAATGAATTCAAATGATGCGAAAGATATATAGAAAGAAAAATCAACCACGCGATTCTAATAACTATTAGATTAGTCATTGAATGGCTTGTTTGATACATATCAAGCCAATGGTCATCTCTAATTATAGTCTTTCTAGCACGAGAGATTAGCACCCCCACAAATCTCTTTGGTGGGGTTTCTAATCTCTAGTTCACCATTATTTTTTGTCTATTTTTCCAACTCTGATTAGAACAAGTCCAGATCCATTAGAAATCTTGTTCCGAGCCAGTCGTTTTGACATAATGTAGACCCAAGTTCGAGGCCTGAATCCAAAGATATGCCCTTTTGAAGTTCTGATAGTTTTTTGTCCTCTTTTTTCCCGGATTGACTTTAACTTCCCAGCTTTGACTGGGCTTGAAAAAGTTTTTTTCTTCTTGATTCTTGGGCTTTAAACATAAAACTCTTCTAGCAATCATCTTGACTCATTTTCCATGCAAAATGGCGTCTTTAAGCACATAAACAACTTCAAGACCTGAAATACAAAAAAACATGTAAACAGTACTAACACTATTTATTACAAACATAATTGGCCTAAGTAGAATACTATTATGGGGTTTAAACTACAGTTTTGGGTGTTTATCACATCACCCCCAAACAGTGTTTTGCTTGTCCTCAAGCAAAAATGAGAAATTAAAACAGATAGGTGGCAAAAAATGTTAACTAATCTCGTTTCGTAGAGTGCGATTGCATTGACCATATGCAAGAAGGCCTTAAACCACTAGGAATTCCCTAATAGACGAGTTATAGCCTCAGCTCATGAGAGTTTTCCAGAGAAGATACTCACAAACTTCATTTATGCTACAACGACTACATAATAAAAGTAATTATCCCCTAATTTATCTCAGATATCTATACATCTCACTAGCATTTAAACAAGGATCATCAATCTAACTCCTAAACTAATACATGCATAATAATCAAATCATCTTAAGATAAACAACTATACAATGAACTATGCTATGAAATGCAATGGCAGGTCTTTTTCTAAAACTTTTGTGTAGCGTGCCTAAGTAGGTTCTCACAAAGAATGTGTCAAGACACATAACACTCTAATTTTTCCACTTAAGTTTGCTAACTCCAGTGTGTAGTGGGCACACATTTCCTCACAATCTCAATGACAATCCAAGGAAGCCATAGCTGATCAAACACATCTATCACTTACTATCACACCAACCTATTTCTAATTAAGTTAAAGATCTTTATTAGGTGATACGGGGACTAGGTGTTGGTTAAAGAGGGAAGGAAATGGATATTCAGAAAGACAAGTTTGAGAAAATAGGGTCTTCATATTATATAACTTAGAGAAAACCTTGTTCTTTTGCTTTTACACTTTGTTCCATATTTAGCCCTTAATTGGCTTTTGACACATTTTGATTTTTGATTTTCGACTTTGGAGTTCTACTTTATTTTTCTTTTCTATTTTGGAACTAATTTACAACTTTTCTTTTCTTTTTCTTTTAAAGCAACCTAATAATTTTTGTTTACACATATTTTTCTCTTCTCTTTTCTTCACTTATCCTATTTCTTAGGCTTATCCAGATAGGTAGGCTAATTTTATTTTTTATTTTGTTTTATTGGGTAAAGGATTTGTGGTCTGTGAAAAGGCTAATAAAAGGCTCAATGGGGCGACTAACAGAAAATATACTTAGGTCAAAATTTCAGGCTATATATATCCAAATAGGGCCAAAATTCTTACTTAGGATATGGTATGGTGATCAAACAAATGGATGTGTGCTTTCTTTACTGGGATTTGACTACTCCCTTGTGTCATCACTCAAATATTAATTAATATGGGCTTTTTGGCTAGATGCTCACAGGATATGTATTAAGTACTCTAACCTAGGTTTCAAAAAACTACTACCAAGTACAATCATAGATGCTCATGCAAGATGTTCATAAAAAGATGCAATGACTATTACCTACATATTAATCTAAGTTTCAAAAATTAAATCTTAATTCAAGTACTACGTGAGATTTCTAGACTAATATCATCATGGAGAAGGGAACAATACCATTATCACTAAGTGTATAGTATAAACTAATTTTTTTTCTAATTTTTATACGACAAATAATACGTAATAACGAAGTTTCAAAAATTTCCCCTTCTTTTTAAATCTTAAAATCTCTTCCCCTTCTCAACCTCTTTTTCAAAATTCTCCCGATTTCCAAAAATGTCTTCTATTAAGAACGAAAACCATCCACCTAGCAAGACTAGGTGGATTAGTTTCAATGATCGTGTACAAGCACTTTTTAGAGAACTACAACTAAAAATATGGACACATGTACCAAAAACCATTCCTAGTTTGGGTAAGAGTTCATATGCATGTAAGAGACCCCCTTTGAGAGAAGGCTAATGCTCGAACTGTCAAACACCAACTTGCATCAGTCTTCAACCTCATAGTGAATATTCAGTTTTCAAGGTTTTCATGTGTCAGCCAGGCCCGAGCGCAGCTGAATAGAGTAATCCAACCATCTGGTTGGGATTGACTCAAAGTTTTCAAAAACTTCAACAAGTCTTGGGAATCTGACTTAAAACGACCCAACTTTTTAAAGTTTTCAAAAATTCATTCCCAAAAAAATTAATTAGTCTTTATCTTTCCGTTTATAAATACACAATAAAGATCTTCCTTCATTTGCCCTCATAACATTCTTTTATGATCACGCCTTTCATACAAGCTTGCTTTTTGAGTTTGACACACTCTATTTCTTTAGAGTTCCATCGTGTTTAAACTTATCTTATATACGCACCTCTAGGCGTTCTCCATAATTTTTTGTCATACAACCTCAGATAGAAGCTTGTGATATGCCTTTGGATAGGATTTTTTGTGCTGGTTGTTTAGACGGCTCGTTTGTCCAATTCTACCTGGTAACGAAGCAGGGATTCATATTTTATGAGTTACGAGACAAGAAAGGACATCTTGGGTATTTCGAATATTTATTTGGGCTTGGGCCAAATTTTCAAAACCCTAAAAACCCATCATCTGGCGGTTGTACGCGGGTATAAAACCTAACCACATGACCACCTGACTTACTTCTTCTTCCTCCACAAAACCCAGCCCACAAAAACCAGAACCAGGCGCGCCCGCGCAACATTAACCCTTGCCCGCCCCTTGATTTTTGCCAAACTTGATTTCCTTCTGTCATCTTGCAGCAAATCATCACCCCTTCTCAACCCAACCTTCAATTTAACAAAACCTCCATTCATGGCTACCGATCGAACGATTGTACCCGAGATGAGTTTTTCCTCTCTTTTTGATGTGGGAATTTTGGCATTTTCTACAAGGCACATATCTTGAGGAGAGGTTGGAAACCTTTCATGCGAGACTCTACAGCCCGATACTCCCCTTCTATCTTTCAAACTTTTTATCGCAGCTTAGCTCGTGATAACGAGGCTAGTGCAACCGTGAGGATGGGAGAAGGATTATTTGAGCTCAACAGAGTAGTGGTGGGAAAAACAGTCGATCAGTATCCCTGCGAGGCACGAGATTCCAGTAAGTCAAGAGTTCCATGGTTTGGTTTTTGATCTGATGTCCGCTACGGTTATCGAGGGGCAGTACGCCACTGGTTCTACATGCGCAAAGCATAGCTCCTTGAAGAAGAACCAACTAGCAGTAGCTACGTGGATAGCCCACAACTTGGTGGGAATGACGAAGCCTTCTGATATAGGTAAGTCGATTCTCTACATTCTTTAGATCTTATAGACCTAAAACAATGGGTCCTGTATTGTTACATTTCTTTGGGACCAGCTCACACAGTCGGGAAGAAGTACTGCTCCCCGGCCTGTCCTTGTCACCAAGATTATGCTTTCTTGGGGAGCAACAGTACCTACAGACTACGAGACAATTCAGACTGCCATAGTCACACTTACATATCGTCACTGTGTGGTACTCGACTGGTCACCAATAGAAGAACGTGCCGCAGAGCACAAAGCAGAGGTTATCCTGCCACCACCTCTGATCAACTACTTTTCTCCTAGAGCAATTTCTCAGTTCATGCACCCGCTGGATACGATTGCATTCATGTATGAAGGTCAGCGACGCCTGCACCAGTGTGTCCTCATCATGCAAGACGAGTAGAACACTTCTAGATAGGACCAGGATGTTTTCAAGAACGCACCACTCAAACATTTAATGAGTTAGGAGATGCAATTATTCCTGAGCATAGATCTCAGAGAGTCCATAGAGAGCCAGGAGAGGGTAGCTCGAGACAGCCTCGACGTTAGATATCACGCACGGATTCTAACTAGGGAGTTCCCTAGTGTCTGTATAGTTGGATGTTTATGTTTTATTTTTGTTTGTTTTGTTTTTCCTTTCAGCACGTACTTATAGTTCCCTAGTGTCTGTATATGACGTTTAGGCAGTTCCCTAGTCTCCCTTGTTTTTTTTGTTTCTTATGTGGAATTTAGTATATGAGTAGAAAGTAATACAAATATATCATGCCAAAATTTCCATTTTTCTTTTACATTATATATATATATATATATATGTTTTCAAAAATACAAAAACCCAAAAATTTCATAGTAGAATAATTACGTAAATTCCTAGTTAAATAACTGATAAATGTAAAATGAATAGTCTACCTACGAAATGAACGATGAATTCACAACGTAAGTAAACTAAACTATCTTTTGTTGCTTATGTATCAAAGTTTTCTTCTACTCTCAATCCTATGAGATAAAGTGGAGTAGGAAGTTCGTTCCACTCTTAGTCCTTCCGTATGCTTGTATTCTAGTCTCAATACTCTACTTAAAGTCAATGAGAGCTTTACGAAGGGGCAACTAAACTATGGTGCAACTACCCACAAGATGCAACTAGTCGATTATCAGACAACTATGGGAATGCTACGGTGATTCTATGATAAGGAGTTAGAGGGGGATTGATTCCACCTTAACTCAACTTAATCCACTAACGACGAAGTCGTCAATCGAATTGAATCGCACGCTAACAAAGCGGTTCTTCCTAATCCCTAATTACACATGGCATTTCTACCAATTAATAACTAGCATGTGAACAATTAAACCCATTCTCATGGTGAACTAATTATTTCTCGTGGAATAGAAATTACTTAATTTAATTTCTACGATAAACGAATCAAGCTTTCATCAAGGCTTCTCAACCCCCTCTAATGGAGGTTTAGCCTTGAATCATTCCAAATCATTTCCATTTAAATTAAAACTACACATAATAATAAGCATTAAAATTTACTAATTTAAACAATAATGAAATCTAAATTAATGACTAAAATGAAATAAGAACAAGAATTGAAATTAGATCTAGAAATGGAAATGACAAAATCGAAATTGATAAAAAATACTACTTTATTGATCTAATCAAATGAAGAACAAGATCCATAGGTTTAATCTAATAAAGGATTTGAAACTAATTAAATAAAACAATTAAATCTAGATCTAGAAGCTATTTTAATGGCTACTTTCTATTCTAAGCTATCTACCTAACCTAACTGCCATTGACTGCCATTGACTGCCTTAACACTGAGTTAAGCTTTTGTTTTTATACATCCAGATCCAAAAATCGTGCATGGGCTTGGAGCCATGTTTTGGGCCAGAGAATCGTGCCCAAAACCCAATTCTTTTTCAAATTCAAAAGGCCTCTTCAGCTGCAGTTGGCTTCCATAGACTTTTCGTCCACTTCTGCTCCTCTGATTAGGTCGAGGCTTAGACCATTGCAAAGCTCTTTCCGAGCCGGTCGTTTTGACATAAGGTAGGCCTCAATCCGAGGTCTGAGTCCAAAGATATGGCATTCGAAGTTCTCACGACTTTTGCTCCTTTATCTCGCTAAAGTGGCACATTTCTTACATAATGGACTTTGAAGCCCTGAAATGCATAAAAACACGTAATCAGTATTAACTCTTACTTATTATTCACATAATTGGTCTAACAGTATGATTATTAAGGGGTTAAAACTACAGTTTTGGGCTCTTATCAATAACCCATGTATTTCTCGTTCTATTTCAAACAACCTACGCTGGACGAAGAACAGAATACAGGTGTACTGCCGTTTTTGCTCATGTTTCTATGGTAATCACTTTCCTTAGCTCTTCATACTTTAAGGACAAAGTATATTTCTATTTGGGGGTGGTATAGTAATATTTTGCAAAAACTAGGCATTTCATATATTAGATATAATAGTATATTTCTTCCTTTCTTAAAAAAAATATTAATTTTGAAAAAGACGAAAAATATTTTTTTGTTTAGTATTAAAGGTCTTGTTTCTTTTTTCTATAATAAATAAATAGTCTAGAAGTCTCATTATAGCAATAGAGTAAGGATTTGTTCTTTGAACTTAGGATAATATACGTATAATAGTTTTTGCATCTTTTCATGAATGGCATGCATAAGCATTTGATTATATATAGCAGTGAGTTTTCAAGACCAAGGCTAGAACAATTAAGTTCCATATCCTGTGAGAATCTAGCCAAAAGCCTCATCTGAATGATTATTGAGTGATGACACAAATGATGTCCAGATAGAAAGACCACACGTCCATTTGCTTGATCACCACGCCATGTCCTAGGAGAGAATTTAGGCCCTTTTTGAACCGATATAGCCAAATAAACATTAAAAACCCAAAAATATAATTTTTCCTCTAGTTACCCCTATTGAGCCTTCACAATTTTCTAAAAACTTTTTTATTTTTCACCATCAATTCTTGACCCGTTACTACACACAATAAAAAGCTTATCTAGTTGACGAGTTGAGAATTAGGTGAGTATCAGAAAAAGAGAAGAGAAAACCTTGTATGGTACAAAAATATATTAGTTAATTTCTTCAAAAAGAAAAAAAAAAAACTCATCAAAAACCAAAACCCTAAAAAAATCAAACGAGTCAAAAATCGAATATCCCAAAAGTTCAAAATCAAAAGGAGTCGATATCAAAAGAAACAAAAGCAAAGTTAGAAATTCCAAAATTAAAAATCATATGGAGTCACAAAGCCGAAGGGCTAAAGATTGAATCACAAATCGAAAGCAAAGAAAAAAATGAGGTTCTTCTCTAGTTACAAGTATCACGAAGACCCAATTTCTTAACTTATCATATTTTGTTTTCCCTTCCTTTCTCTTTCTAGACCATCACCCTAGCCCTATTACTCCTAATAAAAGACCTCTAGCTCGATTAGGAATAGGATGGTGTGATAGTAAGTGGCGAGTGTGATCAATCGACCCTGGTTTCCTTTGGACGTCATTCGTGTATGTGAGGAATATAAATATCAGCTGCATTTGAGAGAATGAAACTTGACTGAATCTATCAGAGAGTTTGTGTTTTAACACATCCCTGTGAAAACCCACCTTAAGGACGCTCTCCAAAAGTTTTGAAAATGACTCTGCTTTTGCATTTCATTGCTCATGTTTATGCATTTATCTTTAGATGATTTAATTACTGTACATATATTATTCTAAGTTCAAAGGAGATTGTCCTTATTATTCACTAATGAGATGTATAGACTTTTGAGAATAAATAAGAAGACAAGACCCTTTGTAATAGATAGAGAAAGTTTGTAAGTACTTTATTTGGAAAACTCTCACGAGGCTTAAGCTCGTGCATTAGGGAATTCCTAGTGGTTTAAGGCCTTGTTGCATATGGTCAATGCAATCGTACTCCATAAAACGAGATATGGATAATAAATTACACATTTGTGATCTTAGTTTTCTCTCTCATCTTTGCTTGAGAACAAGAAAAATGCTATTTGGGGGTAGTTGATCAGCTCTTAAATGTGCGTTTTATTACTTCTATATTACTGCATTACAACCCTTCTTATGTATAATAAACAAACAACTAATAGCTTTTACTTCCTTTTGCAGGTTATAGGTCATTTCATACCACTATTCATAAAAGATGTATTTTAGCAACAAAAAGAGTTTTAATAATGCTTCTTATGAAGACTCAAGCTGCTATGAAAAAGTGTTGAAAAAGTCAAAATCAAAGTCTAAGTCAAAGTCTAAGTCAAAGGTCAAGGACTCAAAACCCAGAAGACTGAAAGTCATGTCCATAACTCAAAAGACTAGAGATGGATGACCTTGTCACAAAATAAGACTTGCTCAAAACCTAGCTTGATCAAGAAGATAAAGCAAAAGCATAAAGGAAAAGTAAAATATAACATAGTGAGGTGTCTTGATTGTAGAGGGAGAGGGCAAATCAGTCATTATTAAATCATTCATTGTGAAAGTAGGAGCATAAAAGCAAAAAATAGGGAGAGAAAGCATTATCCAATTTTTGGTTTGACAACCCAAAAATTGAGATCAATTTTATCATGTTTTCTTAGGTAGATTTACATTTTATTGCATTTATTTTATTTTATTGTTATTTTCCTTATTTCAATCTATCATGTTTTCTTGTTTTATGTTCTTGTTTTCATTTCATTTCATTACTTTCAATCTTGTTTTCAATACTTGTGTTTTCAATCTTTTTATTCCAAGCACTTGTCTCTACATTCTTGTCATTCAATACCAAGAACACAAGTTGCACTCATTGAAGTCATCAATGAGTGTAACTTGGTGATAAAGCTATCTCATTTCCTCTTCATTCTTCATGTTTCACTCTTACACTTTCATGTTTTCAATGTTTTTAATCTCTCAATACTAGTATTCAATACTCATTAGATTTAGGATGAAAAAGATGAATAAGAATAACTAAAAAGTTATTATTTTCACTCATCATTCATTCCTCCCAACTTAAGATTTAGGATAGAAACTTCACTCACCACAAACTAATAGTCACTTGCCAATCAAAAAAATAAATCAAACCAAGGTAAGAGATGAAATATGATGATATAATAGGAAAACAAAATGTTGAGCTTGTTGAGTGTAATAACACCTTATCACAACCATGAACACAACCTTGCAACTGTAGGAACCGTTATGGTTGCAACAATTGTTTACGAGTCGTGAAAACCCAAGCGCAGAGGAATAAGGGGTTCTCACGGTTTTGGATAGACATTTAGATCGGCTAAGATAACTCTGAGAATCCAAGATCTACGAATCCGAATCAACCTCTTGATCTTCTATTGTATTCCTATCAATGGAATGGACGTTGTGTGAGCAACGATCTACGACCCTCTTCTTTCTCTCTTGGCCTCTCTCACTCACATAATTTGGAATCGATTTTAGATCTACTTTTCTTGAGCAAAAACTTGGTAAAAAACAGCCAGAGAAAGAGGTTTATATTTATAGGATACAACAGGGACCATGAGGAGAAATTAGGGTTGGACCTCCTGACGGGCTTCGGCTTCCCATGTTCACCCAGAACACACGACCCAAGCCCGTCAAAAAATGGCTTATTCCACTAAAGGCCATTGTTGCACTACCGCCCTAATCCCAAATTATGTGTTACGTTTATGGGCTCCATATTATATGCTTGTTGATATCCCCGTGTTAAAGATATCGAATGCCCGTTAATTAAGTCAAGTTAATGACAACTACATTAATCAACTTATTATGTCCTTGAGTAGTACCACTCAACCTCATTGTCATGACGGATTAAATCCACATGCAGGGTTTACATGACAATCCTTATGAGCTCCTCAAGGGGACATCATCAACCCGACTTCCTGCGGGTCACAGATTCCTTCTATTATCAACAGCACGCCTTACATTCAATGTCATTACCCAATCCATCGAGTTTCTTGATTCATAAATGAATCTCACTCATTGATGATTTAAAGCAATGTACAATGCACGTAAGTGCCCGTTATTATATCTGGATTAAGAGGACAAGCATCCATAATAACAGAGGTGTTTGTTCTCTAAGATAGTTAGTATAAAGAGAAACAACCTTACTTAGTCCTGTTCAATACACACAAAGTGTACTAGTGTAATCCTGTAGTCAAGATTGACTAACACCAGATTATACTACAACCATACCAATGGTTTGTCCAAATCCATCTAGGTTATGAACGTTTACTTATACTTTATAAGGTACTGATGATATGATCTTATATGTGTCACCACACACCATATCATCTACAACATAAAGTATTAGACGCATGCATATAACTAATAACATATATAATATGCATAACATTTGCCCATATGATTCTCATTCAAAATATAAAAAATTAGAGTTAATACAAAAGTAATACTTTTAGTATATAACCCTATCAGCAACAACCTCACTCTCACTATTCTTCTCTCCTCTAATCCTAATCCCGAGAGATCACAAAATTGCTTAGGCATATGAAGGACAGATATACTAGTAAAGTCATTAATACAATTGCAACAAGAAAAGGACTATGAGTATTGCTTCTTTTCCTCTATTACGTTTCTTCTTTTTTGTTCCTATATGTATTTCTTCAATTCTATATTTTAGTTTCAACTCCTCACACTTCAACATAATATAAGAATATATTAATTTTTTCTCTTTACGCGTTGATAAATATATGAGGAAAATTTATGTACAAAAGATAAATGGAACTCGTAGACTTCTTGGGTATGTCATAGAACCTTTAGTATACCTTAGGAACACTAAGGATCCCCAGAACCAAAGATGGTGATTTGTTAAACCTAGAGATTACAACCTAGCCACAACGCTCGCCTCGAGCTCCTAATTAGCACCTGTACCTTTTACTGCATAGCTAGGGAATTAAAAAGAAAGACATCTAAAACACCAACAAGATAAAAGGGTAGTACTATAAAAAAGGACAAAACACCCACAAAATTAAAGTGAACCTCCACCATCAATCTATCAACTAATTAAACTCTAATATTTCTTCTTATACAGGTTAAGGTCTACCATAACCTCTAAACTTTTGATAAAAAAAACAAATATCATATCTTAGTTCATAGCTGAAGTAATTCAAGGCTTATTTCATTTTCTTACAATTTTAGTAAATAGTTAAAAGAAACATATACAAGTAAAAGGCTGAAAAAGTACAATACTCATCAAACATTCAAACCCTATCAGTTAATAACTTGAAAAGATCTCCTAATGGGTACAAATTCAATATGATATTGTATGAAGGTTTTAACTAATAGAAAATAACTTTTGGTTTTGAAAGGTACAAAACACAATCATCAGTTCCAAATAACTTCCAAGCGCAATACTAGCTACCAGGCATTGGTGGTGGCTTCACTATTTACAAGTGATCCAAAACAGGTGCACTGCACTGCAGCTCCACCAAGTATGTCCATTTATTTCCTAAAAATGTAATATCATAATACCTGTTAATCAAAAGGGATTTCAACGATAGGCATAGAATGAATACCTAGCTAACTTACAGTTACAACTACTACATTTATGTGACTGTATGTGTGTGTGAGCTGCATAATGGATTGGTCACAGTAGAACACTCATATACTTCTAGTAATAGAAATAACTATAGAAAATACTCTATGACAGAATGTTTGTCGCTATATTAATTATATTAATAATATCTATCTATTATACAAAAATCCAATATATCGGGGAAACAATTAAGTGTCCTAAATGAGCAATAGAACTTTCCCAAAAATGATTCCTAAAATTATTAAAAAAAAAACACAACAGTTAATTAATCAATCCACTAATGTTTCATGCACACCTGTTATTCAGCATGTATTGAATTTTCCAAGCTATTTGAGTTATCCCAAACCTTCAGGCTCTTCATTACCGAAGCATTCCATCTTCGGAAATGTGCACTTGATCATTAGAAAAAACTAAAACAAAAGAAACACATGAACTAATTATAATTTACTATATGGAGCACTTATAACATTTGTATAAGTGGGACAACACGCTAAAGGCAAGAGACATATATAAATTTGTTAGTAACAAATGAAATATATGGTGTGTGATAGGCACAAACAGTACCACGAAACATAAAGAAAATGTCATTGTGGGCAAGTTGATAAGCCAAACAGATGTAATAAACAAGTGAAATAAGTAGCTTATAAGTAACATATCATCAAAATAGAACTGTCAAAGGGTTGGTTGCATAAGGCTTCCTCACCTCATGCAACATTGATTCTAAATGTTAAGTGAAAAATGTACTAGCCTCTTTAGCATGTATATTGTCATGTAAAATTGATAAAGACACAAGACAACCAAAAGCACTACAAACATAAATCAATTCAAGGGATCCAAAGTACTACATCAAAGAAAGATACATTGAAGAGCAGTTCCAAGAAACCACACTCCAAGCAAGAAAGATACACTCAACAACTTGAAAGCTAAAACAGCTCAACTATGGTGGAAAGCAAAAGAATTGACATTTGACAAGTATATGGTATACATACAGAAGGTCCTACTTGGAGGCTTAGGAAAGAAAGAAAGGATACAAAACAAAGCATGACATATAAATATAAATAGTACCTTTGGCTTCAATAATAATTCAGCATCTCCATCACTTCAATCAAGTAGGCAAGCCTATTTCTTTGACAATAAGACAAGAGGTCCAACTTTTAGAAAATCAACATACTACTATAATCATGCTATAAAATCCACCCAGTGAAAAGAACTTGTCTGCTTAAAACTTGCCCTTCAATTAGAAAGAAGAAAACTTTATTAATCAACAGATAAAATAAGAGAAAGCATAAACCCCACCTGATTATATTGAATATGACAATTGCTAACCAAGAACAAGACATTAAGACATGCTAGAAATGTAATAAACTCTTTCTTAAGGCCAGTAAAATGATGTTCAAAGAAGTAAATGCACCTTTACATTTTGTGTTGCTAGTATACGAAACTTTATTTATCACCCAAAAGAAAATAAAAGTGATGTTTGATTGGGGAGTTACAACATCTAGCAGCAGTAGGTATTCATTGGCCAATAACATAACCAAAAAAGAGATTAAAAAAAAAAGCTACTCACTACAACAAAATTGTCACTAAATGACATTTTTGGGAAGGTGAAAGGTAAAAGTTTTTTAACTTTTTCCTGTGATATTCTAACTTTTTAATGGTCTGAAAGCATGAAAATCATTGAGTCGTGTTATTTAATAACTTAGCTTTATGATATTCAAGAATCCAACAAAGAAAATGATGGAAATTGGGGATGTTCTTGTGACCAGCCACCCTATGAGAAATTAGCAGATTATACACACTTTCAAGTTTCAAATCTTAAAATCATAACTAAAATAGAAATCAAGGGTACTTAGCAAGTCCCACCCATAACGCATCGCATCTACATTAGCAAACAATAAAAATGAAACATTTAAACAAACTGAGATACATTAAAAAAAAAGAAACAAACAAAGTGAAAAATATGCAACTTTCCACTTTCAAAATAATATATTTCCTTGAGCTACACATAAATTAAAATAGAGAAACTAAGGAACTATTCTCCAACGCTTTATTCTCCTTCCATGTCATGCGTGAGGAACCTAAAATCACAACACATATGACCAAATAGCAAAAGATAAATGAAAAGGTTCCAAGCCTCAAACTAGTCATATTCAAGATAAGTATGGTCACATTACATGTCATGCGATGAGTAACATAAAATCACAACATGGGTGACCAACATCTAAAGAAAAATGAAACAGTTCCAAGACTAAAACTAGTCATATTCAAGGTAAGTATAGTCCTCTGCTCGACATGCTCATGCTCACATACACACACACACACACACATGAAAGCAGAAGACATAGAGCGTGTGCGATTGTGAAAGAGTCAGAGGTGATTAAATATTAAGTTGTAGATAGAGTTTCAGGAGTCCTTAGTCCTCAAGACTAGGACAAGCATTACATGGATTAATATTTACAACAACAAAAAATTCAGTAGAATAGATCAGAGACAATTCGTCTTAGAGGTTTAGGTCTCCAACCTTATGTAAGAATAGGGTAACCAAATCATAAATGTTAACACTTGATTTTCTCCCAAAGCTTCAGTCACAAATTTGTCCAACACGTTTTCAGCTTCAAAAGCAATTTGTTTGAGTTTTTCCAGCCAGATGTTCACCAACTTATCCCTTAGTCATCTCTCTTCTGCTTCTTCTAGCACGACTTGAATAGTTTTTAATGAATTCAGTAGTTTATCTAGTGGTCTTGACTCAGGACAAAGACAAAATTTAAGCCACTTAATCACTGGGTCAGCAAGCTCATCAAAGCAAACCTATAAAAGTGGGATAATACTGCTTCTGCCATGATGTATCTCTCAAAACAAAATTGTCACTCGATTTTCTTCACTTTGAATGTTAGAATCTGAATTTTGAGTTTTTCAGTGGGTAGGCTCTAACTTCTTTAAAATGACCACAAAAACAAGAAGATAACTTCTGATGAGAGCCCAAAATTGTAGTTTTAACCCCTTAACAATATTACTTTTAGACCAATTATGTGATTAATAAATAAGAATTAGTATTGTTATCGTGTTCTTATGTATTTTAGGCATTGGAGTCGGATATGGGCAGAAATGCTCCCTTTTTGCGAGATAATAGAGAAACGATTGGTTACTAAGAAGTTATATGATAAAAGGCCAAGATTCAGGGAGAAAAAGTCTTTCTAAAGCCCGGTCAAAGCTTAAAAGTCAAAGTTAACGCGTGCAGAAACAGCGTACAAAAGTCAGCAGAACTTTCGAAGGCCGTATCTTTGAACTCAGACCTCGGAATCGGACCTACCTTATGTCAAAACGACCAGCTTGGAAAGAGTTTTTCAATGGTCTAAGCCTTAACTCAATCAGAGGAGCAGAAGTGAATGAAAAGGTTGTTGAAGTCAAATCCAGCTGAAAAGGCCTCTGTGGACTGAAGAAATTGGGTTTTGGGCTCGATTTTCCGGCTCAAAACATGGCTCCTCAGCCCATGCACGAAATTATGGATCTTGTCTCCTCCATATGGGAGACAAAAGCTTAGCTCTTAAGCATCTAGTTTTTTTTTACTTATCAATTATCCAATAACTTGTTTTTTAGATCTAGTTTTTACTTCATAGAATTAGTTTTCCATTCCAAGAGATTAGTTAGAACAAAGAATGAATATTATTTAGAATCAGATTTAGTTTTATAATAAATTATTAGTTTTTCATTTCAATTTAGTTTATTGATTCAATTCTTATTTAGTTTTAGTTGTCTTAAATTTATAATTAGGTTGTCTTAATTTGATAATTAGTTAATCATCATCTTAGTTCTAGATTAGGTTTAAATCTTGTTTTAATTCATTTGGAATCATTATTATTATTGTTCAATTAGATTTATGAGTTTAATCATTTATTCAATAATGGGTTGTTCTATGTGTTCTTATGTTAAAAATGATAGTGTAATGATTCAAGGCTAAAACTTCCATTAGAGGGGTTTGAGGAAGCCTTGATGAAACTTGATTTCGATTAGCGTAGAATAGATCGTAATATTATATTCCATTCTAGAAAGTAATTAGTTCACCATGAGAATGGGTTTGATTGCTTCACATGCTAGTTGTTAGTTGGTAGAGATTACCATAAACAATTAGGGATTAGAAAGACCCAATTGTTATGCGAAAGCATTACAATTCGGATTACGACAATTCTTCGTTAGTAAATTAGGTCGAGTTAAGGTGGAATCAAATTCTCCTAATTCTTTATCTAGATTTGAACCTTAGTATTTTAATTGCCATCTTATTATTTAGAACATTTCGATTACGTTATTTCCCATCATTGTTAACATAATTATATAATACGTACTCTCATTGACTTTGATAGAACTGATAATCGCCGTTAACGTGAATTCTAAAAAACTATGAGTGGAATGAATTTTTTATTATAAATATATTGCAATAGCATCGAGAGTAGAGAACTTTGATAATTAAGCAGAAATTAGTTTTAGTTTTACTTACATTTGAGTTTCGTTACTTATGCGTAGGTAAAACTATCTTTTTACCTTTTATCAACTTCTTATTATTTTTTGAACAATAAACTGGGGTTCTGGCCTACCCCTAACCTGCATTACTTAATCCTCATATACATCTTTCCCTCCATATCATCCTTTATAATAGTCTGCAACTTTTCAGACAAAGGAAGGGAAGATTATACAAGAGTCATCTATCAACTCTGAATGGTCAGCCAAGGGTGCCAAATGATCCGCTGCCTTATTGGTTTCCCTAAAAACATGTTTAAACTCTATGAACTCAAAAGCCCCTCCCACTCTCTGGATGGATACTACCATATCAACCATCTTCCATGGAGGAGCTTCTATCTTCATTATAGCATGAACTGCTCTTAACGAATTAGACGCCACTAACACTTTTGGGATTCCAAGTCGTATACATAACTCCAACCCTTGGTGTATTGCATTTAACTCCTAATATAGAACTGAGCTGTTCAAGCTACTGCCTATGTAAGCCGCCACTGTATCTCCATTGCTGTCACGGATGATTCCTCCTGAGCTAGCACCTCGACTATTCACTACACGATCTGTGTTCAATTTCACAACTCCCTCTCTTAGTCAACAAGTGATGTGTGATTCTTCATCCATAGCCAATGTCAACCAAAATATAGACTATTATTAAAAGTA
This sequence comes from Coptis chinensis, assembly GCF_015680905.1. Classification (NCBI taxonomy): domain Eukaryota; kingdom Viridiplantae; phylum Streptophyta; class Magnoliopsida; order Ranunculales; family Ranunculaceae; genus Coptis; species Coptis chinensis. Next base: position 57,497,655 of record NC_141461.1, on the reverse strand, counting down.
ATAATTGTGCACAGTGAAATCTTCTTGGTGTAGAGAGCAAGGCTTCAGAAAATCTCAATTCTCATATGATGTTCAGTAACTTATGACAAGATAGTAAGGTCCATTTTCATATCTAATATGACAAGACAGTAAGGTCCAAAATCAAAACAGTACCTAGATACTAAATTCAAGCAAATTAGCTAATAAAGAAACACCCTCAAACCAAGCAAAAATCGATACAATATAGAGATACTAAATTCACAAAAATAAGCAAATAAAAAGCATACCTTGAAGCAACCAAAATCAAATGAAGCAATATCAACCCCACATTGGAATCGGCATCAGCCCAATTAAGGAGTGGAAGCCAAGAACAATTAATTGACAGACAGTGAGTGATAGTTGAAGAACATGATATGGAAGATATATAATTGAAGTACTTAGCAGTGGCAGCAGTAGCGGCAATGAGAGAGAAAATCGAGCAGCGGTGAGAGTAGCAAAAGGTACGATAAAAAATAGTGGTTGTTCACAGATGTCATAACTCTTAACTAGAATCACTAGTAACTTATTCAAATTTGTTTAGTTTAAAAGATTCAATGGCTACAAAAGACAAACAACCTTCAAATCATCTAGTGTGTGCATATAACCCTTCCCCTCTATATAATATTACAAACAATAGTCAGGCATTTGTGCATAGTGTTGTTATGTGCCTCTTAATTTCTACAACTTCAAAATGAAATAGCTTTCTACACACATCAATTTCTTGTAACATTTGGCATTATTGGACGTGGCATTGAGATCTTTAAAGCAATATTTGTGATCAGACTCTAATATTTTGAGACACCAACCGGGGAAAAGACTAAGTAGAGAGGCATACTTGGCGGCTTATTTGGAGGCTCTGAAAAAATACGAAACTTTCGATAATTTTGAAGAATTTCATAGATTTCAACTTGGCACAACAATCTTGTTTGTGCTTCCTTAAGTATATGTTCAATATATCTGGCCTCAACAAAGATAAGCAAAAAATAAAAATAAAAAATTAATTCTACAATATGCACAAATGGAAACATACATAATTGATAAGAGCCCAAAACTTTAGTTTTAACCCCATAACAATAATATCTTTAGACCAATTATGCGAGTAATAAATAAGAGTTAATGCTGATTACGTGTTTTTATGTATTTCAGGCATTGGAGTCAATTATGTGCAGAAATGTGTCACTTTGGTGAGATAAAGGAGCAAGGGTTGGTTGCTAAGGAGTTCTGTGATTAAAGGCCAAGATTCAAGGAGAAAAAGCCTTTAAAAAACCCTGTCAAAGCTGAAAAGTCAAAGTTAACGCAGGCAGAAATAGTGCACAAAAGTCAGCAGAACTTCCGAAGACTATATCTTTTGACTCAGACCTCAGAATTAGGCCTACCTTATGTCAAAATGATCGGCTCGAAAAGAGATTTCCAATGATCTAAACCTTGACCCAATCAGAGGAGTATAAATGGAAAAAAAGCATGCTGAAGTCAGATCTAGCTAAAAAGGCCCTATGGACTGAAGAGAATGGGTTTTGGGCTCGATTTTTCGGCCCAAAACATGGCTCCTCAACCCATGCATGAAAATGTGGATCTGGACTCCTCCATTTCAAAGGAGAAGATTTAACTCTTAAGAGATACTTAGGTTAGGTAGCAAATAGCCATTAGAGCATATTTCTATATCTAGTTTTTACATTAAATTAATTAGTTTTCTATTACCTTATTTTAATTTAGATTATTGAATAATTGTTAATTCTTTATTAGATTAATAAAAATAGTTAGTTCTTCATAATTTCTGTTTGATTTATTAAAGTACTTAGCTCTAAATTAAATTACTTAGTTGTTAATCATTTCTTAGTTGTTAAGTTAGATTTGAATACTGTCATTATTCGATATAGAAAATTTAGAATCTTTATATGATGTCTTATTTAATTTCATTGGGAAATGATAGCATAATGATTCTAGGCTAAACCTCCATTAGAGGGGGTTGAAGAAGCCTTGATGAAGCTTGATCTTTGTTAACTTAGAAATCGTTGTGATAATCTATTCAATTCTAGAAAGTAATTAGTTCACCATGAGAATGGGTTTGGTTGTTTCACATGCTAGTTATTAATTGGTAGAGATTGTCATGTATAATTAGGGATTAGAAATACCATTTTGATATGCGAAAGCATCGAAATTTGGATCACGACGAATCTTTGTTAGTTGATTAAATCGAGTTAAGGTGGAATCAATCCCCCCTAATTCCTTATCATATAGTCAATTTAGAAATTCCGTAGTTTGAATTAGCGTATCTTGTTATTTGAATTCACATCGTAGTATAATTTCCCACCATTACTTTTACTAACTTTGGCTAGAACCGATAATATTAGAAAACATTGAATACTAAAGAACTAGGAGTGAAACGAATCTTTTAATCCAACTCTATTTCGATAGATTCAAGAGTAGAAATCTTTGATATTACACACACGAAAGTAGTTTTAGTTTTACTTGCGTTTAGAGTTTAATCTTTTATTCGTAGGTAAAATTATTCATTTTACGTTTATCAAATGGCGTCGCTGCCATCTTAGTTCCCTTTAGTATTGTTTTCTTTAGAATTGTTAGTCTTCCAAAGTCCTATAACCCACCCACCCATATTTAATTCTAACTGTGGTTGTTTGTTTCAGAGCTGAATTTTTCATTACAGGAATACACAGAGCATGACCCACGCCCTACTAAGGCAAAACTCGAGCGCCCCCCGCGCTGAAGCGCCTGGAACTTGAGTTTTTACTTGAGCGCGACTCGTGCCTTGCCAAGGCAAAACTCAAGCTACCCCCGCGCTGAAGCGCCTAGAACTTGAGCTTTTACCTGAGGGTGACCCGCACCCTACCAAGGCAAAGTTCGAGCGCCCCTCGCACTAAAGTGCCTGGGGCTTGAGTTGGACCTGAACGCTACCCGCGCCCTACCTAGGCTGATTCTGAGCGAGACCTGCGCCCTCTACTCTAAACGCCCAATTTCCCCAGGTTAGTTCAAACTTCCATTACTTCAAGTTATTTAGTGTTTCTAACTCGTTACACACACTGAGCATGCGTATACAAGATATTATTCATAAGCGAAGCAAGGAGGCATTCAAGTACTTCTTTCTTCCACACCTCGCATCACCTGTTAGAGGTTCATACTAGCATATCAGGATTGTTTGGAGTGTTGTTGTGTTTCATTAAGATTGTTCTTAGCCTTGCATGAGATTAAGGTCAGGCTGAAGACAAACGCCTAACGTAATCAATCGGCAATGTCAAAAAACACGCCTTTCTAGTATACCACTTACTATGCCTCTAGCTAATATACCACACACCACACCTAAAATAATGGCTGAAGAAAGAGAGTCTCCTCTCTCTAACTTTTACAAAGCCTTAAACGATAGCCTGAAATCTTGCATCGTTCTATCAGACCCAGTGGGTGATTTCCGAATCCCCCCAAATATATTTAATTTGTTATCCGTTTTTCATGGGTTAGACTATGAAAAACCTTATCAGCACATGCGTAGGATTGACCAAGCCCTTACTACATTCCACCTTCCTATGGTTGGTGCTGAACAAATTAAACTGAAGGTGTTTCCTTTCACCTTAGCAGATAAGGTGGCGTCTTGGTTAACTGCCCAAGCGCCTAATTCTGTGGACTCATGGGCTAAACTTGTTCAACTGTTTATGGAACATTTTTACCCACCACTGAAGACCGATGAAATGCTTTCCAAGATTCATTTCTTTCGACAGAATCTTCATGAATCATTTTCAGAGGCTTGGAATCGTTTTACCGATCTTCTTATAGAGTGTCCACACCAAAACCTAGCGAAAGACACGTTAGTTCGTGCCTTTTTCAAAAGACGTTTACACCACCATAAAGAAGTCCTTGACATAATGAATGGGGGTAGTTTCCTAAGTAAGGGAGCCTCAGAGGCTTATACATTTTTAGAAGATCAAACAAAGCATAATAATAATTGGGGGGGTAGTGACGATATCTCCCGTTCCGCTAGTTCTTCTACAACAGTTAAGGCCGCGCGGTATGTTTGAGATGAAATCCGATCCTGAACTTAAAAATTTAATCGAATCTCTCACTAAAAAGGTAGAGGCTATATCTGTTCAACAAAAGCATATTCCCGTCATGAATGTCAACTCCAATCCATGTAATTTCTGTTTGAGTCCAGAGCATCCCGACTCCTATTGTCCTCTCGCTTACAAACAACAAACATTACAACAAGATAACGTTTGGTCAATTAATAGTTATCCTATTCCTAACGCCCCTTGGAGACAACACCCCAACTTCAGTTAGACAAAATAATCAACAAGTAACACCTCCAGGGTTTAATAATCTAAAATGTTAGGCAAGCAAACAATTATAACCAAGCTCCACCACGACAAGAACAAGGTCAAGGACAAGGTCAGGGAAATTATAATAATTATAACAATAATAATTCTAATTCTAATAGAGGTATCGTTCCGGTTAATAATAATAACTATCACAACCCACCCATTAATAATCAACGTAACATAATTCCTGTCACACAACCAGTAGCAAATACTACTCCACAACCAGATCGTGTCGATACCTTTATGCAATCTCAACAATAGATTTTACAAGCCATCCAACTTTCCTTACAGCAGTTAGCTTAAAAGAAAGTACAACCCAAAGGTGTGTTTCCAGGTCAAGCAATAACTAATCCTAAAATAACAACCAGAGTCTTTGAGGTGAACGGTAATACTAGTACGGAAAATGCAAACGTAGGTGAGCTAAAAGCCATCACCACTCTCCGTTTAGGCAGAGTGGTTGATAACAAAGTAACTATGTCTTTAGTTACCCCACCAGTAGTCCCTACACCAGATATTGAACTAGATACCAAAATAGAAACTGAATATCCTACCCCTATAGAGGTACCAGTTAAACCACAGCCTAAAAACAGAAAAGCAAGGTTAACCATCCTATTGATCCATATGCTAAATATAGAGAGAAACCACCATTTCCTCAGAGATTAGCTATGTTAAACAATGATACAAATTTTGACGAGATTAGGGAAGTTTTTAAAAATCTAACGATAAACTTACCTTTTCTTGAAGCAATTAAAAAGTTACCTCACCATGTTAAGTTTCTCAAAGAGTTATGCACTACTAGGTGTAAGACAAAGATTCCTAAAGACGCCTTTTTAACTGAATAGTTTCCAACTTTAACGGAACATAATAGAATCGTTAAGTACAAGGACCCTGGTCGTCCTACTGTATAATGCACTTTAGGGGATACTCACACGACCATTGCTTTATTAGACCTGGGGGCAAGTGTTAACTTACTCCCTTATTATTTATATAAACAAATAGGTCTACAGGAAATGCAACCTACAACAATGACGTTGCAATTAGCTGATAGGTCTATCAAGTATCCTAAGGGTGTAATGGAAAACGTGTTGGTTAAGGTTCAGTTCTACTATCTTGTAGATTTTGTTATCCTCAATACAAAAGTCGTTAATGACTCTGTTCCGATCATTTTAGGGCGCCCTTTCTTGGCAACTGCCAACGCTCTTATAAACTGCCGCGAATGTTCGATGTCCTTGTCCTTTGGCCATCTTTCTATTGAGGTCAATGTTTTTAAAATGACAAACAGTTTCTTGATACGAATATCAATGGAGAGGTTAGCATGATTGAGAGCTTAGCTCGTGATTATTTCAAAACCACGTTTCCGGATGACCAGATGCACAAACTCCTTTCCTTTAGAAGTTCCAACTTCAACAAGGACTCCTTGGACGTAGATGAAATTGAGGAAGATTTCCTTCAACTCTTTTGCAACTCTTCCTTGCCACCTCGCGAGTCCCACCCTGCCAACATCCATTCATCCCTTGATGCTATGACGGAAGATGAATTTTTCACCCTCTATCCCAGTGATTCTTTTAACCCACCTATTGAGGAATGTCTAGCATATCTCAAGGCTTCTACTGATCTAGAACTGAGAGCTCTAACTGACACTTATTCAGCTTCCATCATCAATTTTCCCCACCTTCCACCTTTTCAAAGGAACCTCGAGTTTGTGCTTGACCCTCTTGTTTCTTCTATGCTTAATGATTTTCTAAATCCTCTTAATACATAAATAATTCCCAAGAGAAAGGCACTTGACACCTTCATTTTCAGAATTGAGGCAGTTCCCACCTACACCATGAATGAGTTTTGTGCTAACCCCACATTCTCATTTTTTCCATTCCTCACTTCTAAAACTTATCCATATCCAACATATCTTCCACAAGCATCCATTTTCTCATGATCATTCACTTGAACACGCTCTCGTTCAAAGATGAAGAAAAAGGTGCATGCTCGGGTACGTTCTAGATCTATCAGACTTCGCTTTCATTTCAATAAGTTGCTTCGTAGAAAATCTTGGTGCTTGATTCTATTTGGGGGTGCATTCCATGTTATTTATTTATGGAAAGACCCACAACTCTTTAGGTTGTTGATATATGGAAAATTGTAGGATATATATATATATATATATATATATATATATATATATATATATATATATATATATCCTACAATTTTCCATATATCAACAACCTAAAGAGTTGTGGGTATATATATATATATATCCAGTTATTTGTTAAAGTCTCGAGTATCTGACTATAAACGGCTCATTTTGTTGTTTGGTGTACATCCTTACAATTCCATATATTGGTAAGTGCACCATTCAAGTAACCGGGCCCTCCCTATGGAGTGTTTGGCTGTAAGTACCGGATCCTAAGTCCACGATTAACATAATTCACGTATTCCACTCGTGCATGTTTTCTCGGGTTTTTAGTCATGTTTCTCTATAGTGTGAATTATGTCTTTATTATTTTTCATTTTTCTTATATTAAATTTTATTCATAAAAAATAAAAAACATCAAATCCATAAATATAGTAATCTAGGAAGTCTTGGGAATCTGACTTTAAAAGACCCACTTTTAAAACAAATTTTCTAAACTCTGTTGTCAAAAATTTGTTTGGGGGTGGGGTGTTCATTTTTTTTCCATCCTAGATTGTTCAACTTTTCATTTGTGTTGCTTTGGCCGTTTAATCTTATTCCAATTTGGGTTGACATTATCTATGAATTTAGATTTCATTCGTTCGCAAAACTTACGTCATACACGCACTTCTAGGCATTTTCCATCTTATTATATGTCACCCATGGATGGAATAGAGTGTTTTATGGATCATTGGATTGGAAATTCTCTCCTTATTATTTCCATATCTCATTTGCAAAAATCGGACCGGTAACGAAGCGGTAATTTTAGTTTGAAGTTGCGTAAAAAATCAAAAAAATTCAAAAAATCAAATTGGGCTTGGGCCCAATCTCGCGCGCACATGCCACGCACGTGCGTCTCCATCTTCAAACCAACAGTTCGCATTTCCCATTTCACCACAGCCATTAACAAACCTTCAAACCCTAACCAAAAGAAAAAACCTAACTTAACCCACGCCCAAGTTCATTCCCACCCCTAATATTCTCCAAACCTCTCCCACCACCATCACCATCAATTTGAACCACCCAAACATTCGAAAAATCTAAAAAAATTTGAATTGCCGCGCCACCACCATTGTTTTTTTTAGTGAGGTTGTTTCACATTGTTTCCTACACCATATACAAACCCTCAAATCAGTTCAAAACTTCCAATGGCGCAGAGACGGAGGATTTTGCCGGAGCAAGCATTTATGGCCAACCACTTCGCACTATTTTACAGTGACAAGATGATTAGGAGGGATTGGAGTAGTTTGTGGTATTCGACAGATGAATTCTATCACTCCGATTTAGTGGAACAATTTTATAAGAAGAGAGAGTTGGATGGGAATAGAGTTTTTGTTAAGGTGGCCGGGACGAGGAGAGAAGTATCTAGGAGGTTGCTGGCTGAGATTTTAGACATTCCGCCTAGACGCACTCTAGTAGCTAGAGTGCAGGAATCCCAATTTACTGGGATCGAACCTTTGATGAATGAGATAGTTTTGGAGGGTAACTACAATGCGAGCTCACATTGTGTTCGCCAGTCGCCTCTGCGAACCAACCAGCTAGCTGTCGCTTAGTGGATTGGGAGGAATGTCAATCGAAAAAAGAAAGTCAGTGACATCAGCCTGAATTGTCTCCACATGCTTTAGATACTCCAGACGAGAGAGTATGATTTATGTATCCTCGAGTTTTTGATTACTATGATTAGAGGAATCGGGAAAAGTATTCCACCTCTCCCTATTTTGATAATGAAGATCATGATGACTTTGAGAGCGACTCTAAAGTCTGATCGGATTTACCTGAAGAGGCACCAAAATCCTACTATTTTTACGGAGTATATCCCAAAGACATGGAGGTTGCCTAAAGAGAGGGTAGTTGAAGAGGATGACTCGGACGATGAGGAGGGCACGACATGTTTTGATGTCGATGCCTTGGAGAAGTGTAGATCGGATGCAGAACGCATGTCGGTGCTTCATCGTGGCATGCGTTCTCTCAATACTATTTGCGAAGATCTCCGAACTTGGCAAGCTACCATCCATCGTAACTTTGAGACTCGTGCCCAGCGCGAGGATGAGCGTTGGGAAGAGATGAAGGCCGAGATGGAAGCTCAGTGGAAGTTCGGAGCAGATATGCTTGACCACTACCCACCCCATGAGGGTTCTTCTTCTGAGGAGGCGTCTGTGAGGCACGAGCATCGTCGTCGAAGGACGGATAGCTCTAGCCCATCAGGAGCTCAGGAGTCATCTCCTTCCCATGTGCCATCCACTACCAGCAACGCATTCTTTAGAGATATTATAAGTTGATGTTGTTTTGTATTTGTTTTTATTTAGTTCGGATGTTAATTTTGAATTCCGTAGTTAAATTTGAATTTCATAATTAAATGTATTTGAATTTCAATTTTAATATAATTTGGTTCTTTTCAAATTGTTCTTTGATTTTATTGTTAATCCCACATTCCCGAATTGTTTGGGGGTGGTATTATTAGTCTAGCATGATTTTTATATGATCCAAAATTTATTAGATAATTTTGCGATGATTGTTGGGGATGTTGCCGATATGGGCATGGCTATAAGTAGATATTGTGGTAGGATGAAATCTCAATGAGTAAGGCAGCTACTATCCTAAATTCAACCTAAAAGATATTGGGTTTGTTTTGGAATAGAGAATATCGGTTGTTTCCATTTTCGGTTTCGGAAATATTTTGTTTCCGACAATTGCCTTAAAACGTTTTGGCAACTTGCCGATTTGTTTTGGAAACTCATAACCTATATAAACTTCCTTCATTGTTGATAAACATAAAATGAATAGTCTACCTACGAAATGAACTACGAATCCACAACGTAAGTAAACTAAACTTATTATAAAGCATTTCTCTCTTGTTTATCAAAGAATTATTCTACTCTCAACCAATTGAGATATAGGGGAGTAGATAGAGTTCGTTCCACTCCTAGTGCTCTAGCATGGATGTTTTCTAATCTAACTAGTCGTTTTTAAGTCTATGAGAGTTTTACGAAGGGAATTATACTACGATGCAACTACCCACAAGATGCAACTAGTCGGTTATCGTAATACTAAGGGAATGCTACGTTGATTCTATGATAAGGAGTTAGGGGATTGATTCCACCTTAACTCAACTTAATCCACTAACGACGAATCGTCGTAATCCGAATTGAACTGCTTCGCAGAACAATTGGTTATTCCTAATCCCTAATTATACATGGCATTTCTACCAATTCATAACTAGCATGTGAACAATTAAACCCATTCTCATGGTGAACTAATCATTTCTAGAGTGGAATAGAAAATACTGACGACTTTTACGATAATCGAATCAAGCTTTCATCAAGGCTTCACAACCCCCTCAATTGGAGGTTTAGCCTTGAATCATTCCAATCATTTCCATTTATATTAAAACTAAACATAATATAAAGCATTGAAATTTATTTAATTAAACAATAATGAAATCTAATTTAATGACTAAATTGAACTAAGGACATGAATTGAAATTAGATCTAGAATTGGAATTGACAAAAATCGAAATGGATAAAGAATACTACTTTATTGATCTAATCAAATGAAGAACAAGATTCAAAGGTTTAATCTAATAAGGGATTTGAAACTAATTAAAGAAAAACAATTAAATCTAGATCTAGAAGCTATTTTAATGGCTACTTTCTATTCTAAGCTAACTATTATTTTCTAACTACTGGCTACCATTAATGAAGAGCTAAGCTTTTGTTTTTATACATCCAGATCCAAAATTCGTGCATGGGCTTGGAGCCGGGTTTGGGCGCAGAATCGGGCCCAAAACCCAATTCTTTTCAAATTCAAAAGGCCTCTTCAGCTGCAGTTGACTTCCACAGACTTTTCGTCCACTTCTGCTCCTCTGATTGGGTCAAGGCTTGGACCATTACAAAGCTCTTTCCGAGCCGGTCGTTTTGACATAAGGTATGCCCAATTCCGAGGTCTGAGTCCAAAGATACGGCTTTTCGGAAGTTCTCTGGCGACTTTTGCTCCTCAGATCTCGCTAAAGTGGTACATTTCTCGCACATAATGGACTTTGAAGCCCGAAATGCATAAAAACGCGTGAATCGGTGTTAACTCTTACTTATTATTCACATAATTGGTCTAACAAAGATGATTATTAAGGGGTTAAAACTACAGTTTTGGGCTCTTATCAAACCACCCCAAACAAAGATTTTGCTTGTCCTCAAGCAAAGATGAGAAATTAGAATAAGTGACCAAAAATGGAGTTCTACCTAATCTCGTTTCGCTGAGTGCAATTGCATTGACCATATGCAACAAGGCCTTAAACCACTAGGAATTCCCTAGTGGACGAGTTATAGCCTCGTGAGAGTTTTCCAGTGAAGGTACTCACAAACTTCATCTATACTACAACGACTAAGAAAATAAAACTATTGTTTCCTTATTCATGCCCAACTATCTATACATCTCTCTAGCAATTATATAAGAATAACCAGTCAAAACCCTAAGTTAATATATGCATAATAATCAATCATCTACAATAAACATATATACAATGAGTAGTACTATCAAATGTTTAGCAGGTTTGTTTCTGAGAACTCGGAATAGCGTCCTTAAGTAGGTTCTCACAATAATAGTCAAGAAACAACACTCTGATTTTTGCACTCAAGTTTCGCTACTCCAAATTAATGCGACAAAGCACACTTTACCTTACAATCTCAATGACACAAAGGAAGTCGGGGCCAATCAAACACATCTGCCACTTACTATCACACTAACCTATTCCTAATTGAGCTAGAGGTCTTTATTAGGTGTTACAGGGATTAGGAGATGGTTTAAGAAGGAAGGAAATGGATATTCAAAAAGGACAAGTCTGAGATAATAGAGTCTTCATATTATGTAACTTAGAGAAAACCTTGTTATTTTCTTTTGCTTCTACACCTTGTTTCCATCCTTAGCCATATTTTTTTTTCTTTTTCTTTGGCTTTTGACTCCTTTTTATTCTATTTTTTTTTTTTTTTTTTGAGTTTTTATTTTATTTCTATTTTTCTTTTCTTTGGATGGAAACTTCTTTTCTTTATTTTCTCAAGCAAGTAACAATTTTGTTTTTTATGTGTTTTCTCTTCTTCTTTCTTCACTCATTCTATTCTCGACTTATTCTAAATTGGGTAGGTTGATTTATTCTCCTTTTTTTTTTTTTGTTTTGTTTTGTTTTGGGTAAAGGAATTGTGGTGTATGGAAGGCTAAAGAACAGTGCCTCGTGAGTGGTGACTAGCGAAAATAATTCATAGGTTTGAATTTCTGCCTATATCGATCCAAAGAGCGCCTAAATTCTCACTTAGGATATGGTTTAGTGATCAAGCAAGTGGACGTGTGATTTCTCTATCCGGATTTTACTTCTCCCTTGTGTCATTTCTCAAATGTTTCGCTTCATATAAGGCTTTTAGGCTATATTCTCACAGGATTTGTAGAATAAAGTACTCTAGCCTAGATTTCAGAAAACTTATCGCTAACAATCATAGATACTCACATAATATATTTATAGATAGATGCAAAGATTATTACCTACGATAACCTAAGTTTCTAACAATTATTCTGATGCAACAACTATGTGAGACTTCTAGATTGTTAAGAGCATGGAGAAAGAAAACAATACCAATATTCCTAAGTGTATAGCATAAACTTATTTATTTATATTTTTAAATTTTTGAAATTTTAACTCGAAAACAAATGCATATTATATATATCTATATCCTAACAGATGTCTTAATTACATTGATTCTATGCCCCCCCCCCCCCCAAACAAGAAGCATGCTTTGTCCTCAAAGCATTGTAAATAAAGAGGGTAGGAAAAATACCATTGAAGCGGCGAAAATCAAAAACATCTGCAAAACAATGTTAGAACGCATACTAATATAGGAAATAAAACCGACACAACTCTATGAGAGTTCCACCCATTATGGGGTTAACATAATTAAATTGCTTGGGACATAAGCAGACACTAACAGAAAATAAAACTTACCTCCACTCCCTTTTGTTATTCGTCATCTTCGTCATCCTCTACTTCTATAAAGAAGTGAGGTTCCTTCGCGGCCCCGCCATGCTATGATAATTTGCCGGGCTTCACGCCATTTATCATCTATGGTTGCTAACCTATTAAGTGCCACTTGGTCCGATGGGGTGTAGGGTGCAACCTGGTGAGGTTGTATCCGCCACCCATGCCAAGTCATTGCAACGGAAAGATCGAATAATACTATTGGTGGGTCGACCGCGTCTACCTTAATCCAATCCGTGAAACGTGTACAAAAACAGGAAAGAAACATAGCATAATACGTGAAATTAGAACAGGCATAAGAAGGTACTTATGCCTCATAGTATAGGCTCGTGCTAAACTAGACATCAAAGTCCCGGGAAGGTCATAGAACCGGGCCCATTGGCTAAAGCAAGGAAAACGCTGCAAGTGGCGCCATTCACGTAAGAAAAACGCCATTCCCCTAAAATGTTTAGCATTATCCAAAACATAACAGTTCCTATGTTCATGGACCCGGCTACCAAGGGCAACGCGATATAGTCCCCTTTGGTCCTCAATAAAAAATGCCTGCCCCATAAGCCTCGTGCAAAGACTCATAAGTGTAGACATGCATATTATCGACCCTAATAGCACCATGGGTCTTGTATCTCGGCCGGGCATAGCAAGTCTAAGAACAAATGCTAGCAAGAACCTGGTAATCTCCATTGGTTCATTGTCAATGTTGATGGAGAACACTTGTTCTCCGTCCGGTCTCTCAAAGAAAATGCAGTTATTATAAAAATAAGATGCAAGTGCTGGAGAATAAAGTTCAGCCGGTCTTACCATAAGAGGTTCCCAGCCAACATATGTGATCACCTCGCGAAACCAAGCACCGTAAGTAATGCTTTGGAACAAATCTTCGAAAGACTGTTCCGGTATCAATATTGGAGATGTCATCTCTAAATTACGCTTTGGAATAGCTGCGAATGATTCGGATACTACACGCGAAAAACTGGAAAATTTCTGGTCCAGAGAAGTCGGCGGTAACTTTTTAACTTAGCGCAGGCGCGCTTTTTGTATTTTTGATTTCCAGAATTTAAGCTGGTCGCTTCGACTTGTGCTGGCGCTCGACAAAATTTTTCTCGACAGAATTTTAGGGCTGAAGGCTGAACTAGAGCGGGCGCCCGAAGCCACAAAATGCTAAAATGAAGTCGAAACGCGGGGAATCGCGGGGGTTTGAAGGGTGAGTGATGGAGTTTAGGTGTAATGTGAGTTGTGAGGATAGATTGTATCAAGTTTAAATAGGCTTAAAGTTGCTAGAATGGATCGGAAAGTTGCCAAAACTAATTTCGGCTTCCGGAATCCTAAAATCTCCAAACTCAAAACGGAAACAACTCATATCCCGGATTCTAATTCAAACCCAATCTCTTATTTGGATATTATGACTGAATGTACCTATTTAATCTAGATTTCATCCTACAATGATTCTCAATCATAGATATGCCTATCTGGCCATATTTTCACCTTTTACTCCGATAGAAATTCTAACACTAGGGTTTTTATAAAAAATAAAAGCGTGAAATGATCAACCCACCCCAAACAAGTTTGGAAGGTGGGATTAATATGAAACAAGCACACAAACTGAAAATAACCCCTTATATTAAAATTTTCATTCGGAGTATCACTACAAAATCCACATTACTGAAATAAAAATTACATTACAATAAAGACAACAAAAGTAAATAAAACAACAACTACTAAACATAAATAACTACCACTATCACTCCTCATCCTCTCTAAACACCTCGCCACTGGTGGCGGAGGGCACTGAACTTCGAAAGTGGTGGCTCCCTGGCTCCGAAGGTCCAAAGAAGCCAGCCGCCCTTCGCCGACGACGCCATGCCTAGTAGTCTGTGTCCTCGAGGCGAGTCCGCCCGAGGTGGGAAGCGTGCTAGCATATCCACTCTAAACCGGCGCTGGGCTTCCATCTCAGCCCTCCCGCTTCCCATCTCTCATCCTCCCTCCGGGTGCGGATCTCGGTTGTGGTGAATGGTGGCCTGTCGAGTCCGGAGGTCTGCACGAGAGTTTGAGTGAACGCATGCCCCTATGTAGCATAGTCATGCGCCAAAGATCGAATTCAACACCTCGAAGGCATCCGTATCAAAGCAGGTGCCATCCTCCTCATCCTCCTCCGACTCATCCTCATCTACCCTCTGCCAGTCGTCCTCCTCACCGTTCCCTATCCTCGGGCAATTTCCAGACTTGTTGGACACACTCCCTATAGATACGCGGGTTCCCGCGTGCGCAGGTAATGTAAATCCTCTCGGGTTTGAGTTGCCTTCATCTTCAACATGATCTTAGTGATAAGCACGTGAAGAGGTGCCAACGACCGTCCAACCTCCCCCGATCATGTTCAGCAAAAAACTCCGGGATACAGAAATCGTGATTCCGCTCCCGAGTATCCATAGGATGGAGGCAGGTCGACCGATGTCACCGACCTTGTCCTTGCCTAGGACATTCCGACCAATCCATCGGGTCAGCCGGTTGGTTGGTCCTCGGAGAAGCCCGGGCGCACACAATGGGAGTTTGATTGTAGCTCCCATTGATGACAAGAATTTCATCAACGGCTCAACCCCGCAAACTGGGGCTCTGTAAAAGCGGCATCAGATTGATTCTAGGCGAATGCCTAGAATCTCAGCCAACAGCCCCGTAGTCAACTCCCTCCTCTTCTTCACCAAAACAAAAATCCGACTCCCTCCAACTCCCCGGTGTTGTAGAACCGTCTGACCAAGTCTTCATGGTAGAAGTCTTCGGTCGAGTACCAGAGACTATTCCAGTCTCTACTAGCCATTTCGTCACCGTAAAACGGCGCGAAATGGTCGGCGGTGAAAATCTGCTCCGGTATAATTCGGCGATTTTGAGCCATCTAGTGTTTGGAATAAGAATTTGGGGTTTAAATAAGATGTGGTGGTGGTGGTTTTACTTGACCGAATTTAAGAACAATGGTGGTGGTGTTGTGGTGGCGGCAGCACCAAAAAAATTTTTAAATTTTCGGTGGTTTTTGTTGGGTTAAATCGGTGGGTTTTGTTGTGATTGGTGTTTGTAAACAAATTTGGGCTGGGATTTGATTTTTGGCGTGGGTTTATGATATTTCTTTTTAATTTTGATTTTTGTTTTTAGGTTTAAGCTTGGCAATGGCGGAATGGAGAAGAAGAACGCGACTGTGGCTGAAAAGGTAAGAGCGCGAGCGCGCTCTCCATGGGCGCGGGTGGGGGCGAGTTGGCGCGAGTTGGGCCCAAGCCCAAAATCGCAATTTTCGATTTTTCGATTTTTTTTTGCGAATTTCAAATCAAAATTCCCGCTTCGTTACCGGTCCGATTTTTGCGAATGAGGTATGGAAATGATCAGGAGAGAATTTCCTATCCAATGATCCATAAAACACTCTATTCCGACTTCGGATGACATACGAGATAGTGGAAAACGCCTCGAAGTGCGTGCATGACGTAAGTTATGCGAACGAATGAAATCTAAATGAATAGATCATGTCAATCCGAATCGTAATACAATAAAACGGCCTAAGCAACTCTAATGGGACATAAAACATTTTAGTACAAACACAAACACTTGAACCCCCAAACAAATTTTTTTTTCACAACGGCTTAGAAAATTTGTTTTAGCAATGGGTCTTTTAAAGTCGATTCGAGACTTCCTAGATTACTATGTTTATTTTATTTTATTATTTTTTATTTTAGTTTTAGAAGGAAAAACAATAAGCAATAAAGACATAATTCACACCATAGAGAAACATGACTCAAAAATCCGAGAAAAACATGCAAGAGTGGAAAACGTGGAACTATGTGAACCGTGGACTTAGGATCCGGTACTTTACAGCCACACACCCATAGGGAGGGCCCGGTTACCTTAATGGTGCACTCACCAATATATTGGAATGAAAGGAAATGCACCAACACAGAAATTGAGTCGCTTATAGTCGGTACTCAAGACTTTATCTAAGACATATGTATGAACATGCGCAGTTGATCATATATCAACAACCTAAATAGTTGTGGATCATTCCATAAATAAATATCACAGCAAACATATCCAAATACAATGAAACACCAAGATTTCCTACGACTCAGCCTAGTGGAATCCAAACGAAGTTGGGTAACCCTATTGTGTAACCTATCATGCACCTTCTTTTTTTCATTTTTGAATGAGTGGGTGTTCTAGTAAATAAGTGTGGAAAAGTGAATGGTTGTGGAGAATATGGTAGGTATGGATAAGTTCTAGAAAGACAGCACATTACAAATGAGGATTTGGTTTTAGCACTCGAACTCATTCATTGTGTGTGTAGGACTGTCTCAATTTTGAAAATGAAGGTGTCACAAAGTTTGTCCTTCCGAAGTATCTGTTTGTTAGGAGGGTTTAAAAAATTATAGAGCACAGAAGAAACAACAGGATCGAGTGCAAACTCGGGGTTCCTTTGAAAGGGTGGAAGGAGGGGAATCGAGGTGGATGTTGTGCTAGTTAGTTCTTGATAGGGTGAATTGTCACCTACCAAGAAACTCATCAAATTCCTCATCTAGATTGGTCATATCCACATTACTATGGTAGTCCTCTACGCCTTTGAGAAAGTCATCTATCCCATCCCCGCCAATAACATGTGTATCGACTAGTGTAGGAAAGAAAATATTGAGTCCGACTTTCCAAAGGAAAGAATTTTGGGCATATGACTATCAGGGAACGTGTTGTTGAAATAATCTCGAGCAAAGCTCTCGATCATGCTAACCTCTCCATCCATAGACGAATCGGGTAACCGTGTCCTTGTTTTAAAAACATTGACTTCAACAAAGAAAGATGGCCAAAAAGACATGGACATTGAACCATCACGGCAATTAATGAGCGCATTGGCAGTTGCCAAGAAAGGACGCCTAAAATGATCGGACGAGTCGCTAGCTTACTTTCAGATCGAGGACTACAAAATCAGCGGATAGTAGAAATCCTGAACTTTTACCAACACATTTTCGACTACACCCTTAGGATACTTAATAGACCGATCGACTAATTGCAACGCCATTTTAGTGGGTTGCATTTTGTCTAGACCTATTTGTCTATACAAATAAAATGGGAGTAAGTTAACACTAGCCCCCGTGTCTAATAACGCCGTCGTCAGATAGGAATCTCCTAAGGTGCATTGTATACGATGGGATCGACCGGGGTCCTTGTACTTAACAATTCCATTATGTTCGATAAGGTTGGGAATTGTTACGTTAAAAAGCGTCTTTTGGTATATTTGTCTTCGCCTAGTAGTACACAATTCCTTAAGAAACTTAGCATGATGTGGTAGCTTTTAATAGCTTCGAGGAAGGGAAGGTTTATAGTTAGATTCTTAAAACATCCCTAATCTCCTCATAATTTGTATCCTTAGTTAACATGGCTAATTTTTGTGAAACGGTGGTTTCTGTCGATATTTAGCAATGGTATCACCTGGATGTTTAACCGTGGCTTTTGTTTCTTAAGTTGTGTTGTAAATCGACCTCTACGTGGTAGGCTCTTCAGTTTCTATTTCAAGATTCTAGTAATATAGCGGTGTAGGGAGACTATTGGGTGGGGTAACTATAGGCATAGTTACTTTGTTATCAACCACTCTGCCGCGATCGGAGAGTGGTGATGGCATTTATCTCACCTACATTTTCAAATTCATTACTAGTATTATCCGTTACCTCAAAGGCTGTTTTGTTGTTTTTAGGATTAGGTATTATTTACTGGAAACACACCTTTGGTTTGGGCTTTATCTTGAGCCAACCGTTGGGTTAAATTAGTTACGGATTGTAGAAGTTGGTTGGATTGAGCCATGGTTTGGAAAAGTTTTTGGCTCACTTGTATAAAGGTGTCAAGACGATCCTACCGTCAGGGTGTAGTGGTCACGGGTGGTGTTATTCGAACTATTTCCCGTGAATTATTTATTGGTGGATTTTGATAGTTATTATTTACCTGAACGATACCTCTATTAGCATTATAATTATTATAATTACCTTGACCTTGTGCTTGACCTTGTCGAGGTTGCACTTGGTTGTTATAATTATTAAAATTACCCCGACCAAGTTGTCGTGTAGTGGGGCTTGGTTAAAAGCTTTATGTAGGCCTAACATATTGATGATTGTACCCTTGGTGTGTGACGCTTTTGGTTATTTCTCCAACCGGGTTGGGATTTTGTCTCCAAGGGGCGTTAGGTTCACTATTAATGGAACAAGCCTGTTCATAGGCTATAGGACAGTGGGATTCGGGATGCTCAGGGCTCCAACAGAAACTACATGGATTTGAATTTACATTCATAACGGGGATTGGCTTTTGTTGTACAGAAATGGCATCTACCTTTTTTGTGAGGGATTCAATTAGAGTTTTAAGCTCAGGATCTGATTTAACCTCAAACATACTGGTAGCCTTAACTGTGGAAGAAGAACTAGCGGAGCGAGAGTAATCGTCACTACCCCCCCAATTATTATTACGCTTTTAGTTTGGTCCTCTAAAATTTATAAGCCTCCGAGGCTCCTTTGTTTAAGAAACTACCCCATTCATTATGTCAAGGACTTCTTTATGGTGATGTTGAAGTCCTTCAAAAAGGCACGAACTAACGGTGTCTTTCGCTAAGTTATGATGTGGACACTCTATAAGCAGATCGGTGAAACGATTCCAAGCCTCCTGAAAATGTTTCATGAGGATTTTGTCGAAAAAGAAATGAATCTTAGAAAGCATCTCATCCGTTTTAGGGGTGGGTAAAAATGTTCCATAAACAAACAACAAGTTTAGCCCACGAGTCCACGAATTAGGGCGCTTTGGGCGCTTAACCAAGACGCCTTTATCGGCTAAGGTGAAAGGGAATACCCTTAATTTAATTTGTTCAACCAACCGTAGGATGGTGGAATGTTGTTAGGACTTGTTCAATCCCACGATATAGTAAGGTTTTTCATGGTCTAAACCATGAAAAACGGGTAACAAATTAAAAATATTTGGAGGGATTCTGAAATCCCCTCACGGGTTTGCTAGAACGATGCAAGATTTGGGGCTATCGCTCAAGGCTTTGTAGAAGTCCGAGAGAGAGTCTCTCTTTCTTCCCCATTATATCGGGGTGGTGTGTGTGGAATAGTAGCTAGAGGTGTAGTGTGTGGTATACTAGATAGACTTGATTGTTGATGTTGTTGTGTATTTACGCTCGGTGTTTTTGTACGACCGCACCTTAATCTCATGCAAGACTAAGTCGAGCTTAACTACACATGCAACACTCCAAACAATTCGATATACTAGTATAAACCTCTAACGGAGATGCGAGGTGTGGAAGAAAGGAATACCTGATTAAGGCCCTTGCTTCGCTTTATGAATAAGCGTCTTGTTTACGCGTGTTCGGTGTATATAAGAGAATAGAACACTGAAAAACTTGACAACTCGAAGTTCAAATCAAACCGTGGAAATCCCGGAAATTCGAGAGAAGCTGGCGCTTCTATCTTAAATGCGGCGGCCAAGGCAAAGTCGAAGCTCCAGAAAGATAATAACGCGCTCTCTTTGAAGGCTGGCGGCCTTCGATGTATAAACGAAGTCCAAGAAGATAGCGGTCGTTTTGATTCAAGTCGTTTTCTCGAATTTTTTCCAAAACTGAAACGGCAACCCAAGTATGAATCAAACAAGGGGTTGGTGGGTGAAATGGGACTTAAAAATTACTAATTCTATTATGAAAACAATGATAAAGTGCAACTAAGATGGCAGCGGCGCCATTTGATAAACATAAAATGAATAGTCTACCTACGAAATGAACTACGAATCCAAAACGTAAGTAAACTAAACTTATTATAAAGCATTTCTCTCTTGTTTATCAAAGAATTATTCTACTCTCAACCAATTGAGATATAGGGGAGTAGATAGAGTTCGTTCCACTCCTAGTGCTCTAGCATGGATGTTTTCTAATCTAACTAGTCGTTTTTAAGTCTATGAGAGTTTTACTTAAGGGAATTATACTACGATGCAACTACCCACAAGATGCAACTAGTCGGTTATCGAATACTAAGGGAATGCTACGTTGATTCTATGATAAGGAGTTAGAGGGGGATTGATTCCACCTTAACTCAACTTAATCCACTAACGACGAGTCGTCGAATCCGAATTGAACTGCTTCCGGAGAACAATTGGTTATTCCTAATCCCTAATTATACATGGCATTTCTACCAATTCATAACTAGCATGTGAACAATTAAACCCATTCTCATGGTGAACTAATCATTTCTAGAGTGGAATAGAAAATACGACGACTCTACGATAATCGGAATCAAGCTTTCATCAAGGCTTCACAACCCCCTCAATTGGAGGTTTAGCCTTGAATCATTCCGCAATCATTTCCATTTATATTAAAACTAAACATAATATAAAGCATTGAAATTTATTTAATTAAACAATAATGAAATCTAATTTAATGACTAAATTGAACTAAGGACATGAATTGAAATTAGATCTAGAATTGGAATTGACAAAAATCGAAATGGATAAAGAATACTACTTTATTGATCTAATCAAATGAAGAACAAGATTCAAAGGTTTAATCTAATAAGGGATTTGAAACTAATTAAAGAAAACAATTAAATCTAGATCTAGAAGCTATTTTAATGGCTACTTTCTATTCTAAGCTAACTATTATTTTCTAACCACTGGCTACCATTAATGAAGAGCTAAGCTTTTGTTTTTATACATCCAGATCCAAAATTCGTGCATGGGCTTGGAGCCGGGGTTTGGGCGGAGAATCGGCCCAAAACCCATTCTTTTCAAAAAGGCCTCTTCAGCTGCAGTTGACTTCCACAGACTTTTCGTCCACTTCTGCTCCTCTGATTGGGTCAAGGCTTGGACCATTACAAAGCTCTTTCCGAGCCGGTCGTTTTGACATAAGGTATGCCCAATTCGAGGTCTGAGTCCAAAGATACGGCTTTTAAGTTCTCACGACTTTTGCTCCCTCAGATCTCGCTAAAGTGGTACATTTCTCGCACATAATGGACTTTGAAGCCCGAAATGCATAAAACGCGTGTCGGTGTTAACTCTTACTTATTATTCACATAATTGGTCTAACAGTATGATTATTAAGGGGTTAAAACTACAGTTTTGGGCTCTTATCAATTGTACACTCACAACCCACACTACATCCCACTTTCATCTCTCACCTTTCACTCCCAAGTTTCCGCTTTTTCTTCTTCACTTTAGGACCTCAGTAGAGCGCCACCTGCGCTTGCCCACCTGTAACTCGAAAATTCATTTGAGTGCGACCCGGGCCCTTCCCAGGCAAAAATTGAGCACACCCTGCGCCGAAGTGCCTGGAACTTAAAATTCACCTGAGTGCGACCCGTGCCCTTCCCAAGCAAAAAGTGAGCGCGCCCTGTGCCTAAGTGCCTAGAACTCAAAATTCACCTGAGCGCGACCCGTGCCCTTGCCAGACAAAAAGTGAGCGCGCCCTGTGCCTAAGTGCCTGGAACTTGATATTCACCAAGGAGCATACCGCGCCCTATCCATGCATTGCTTGGGCGCCCCTTGCGCTCTGACATCCGTAGGCATGAAAAATTCCAATTTTTTGTGAGTTGTTCCAGGATCGTTCCACCTGTTCTAGAGAGTAGTTTTAGGTGACATCACCTCGTATAATACCGGAACAATCTTTTGAAGACTTGTTCCAAAGTGACGCATATGATGCTTGGTTTCGCAAGGTTATCATACACGTAGGCTGGGAACCGCTAATGGTAAGACCTGATGAACTTTATTTTGTAACACTTACATCTTATTTTTATGATAATTGTAAGTTCTTTGATAGACCAGATGGAGAACAGGTGTTTTCCATCACCATCGGGGATGAACTGATAAACGTAAAATTAATAGTTTTACTAATGAATAAAGCGATGAAACTCTAATCGCAAGTCAAACTAAAACTGAACTATACTCGTGATTATCAAAGATTTCTACTCTCGATACTATTGAAGTAGAGTTGGAATAGAAGATTTGTTCCACTCCTAGTTCTTTAGCATTCAAGTTTCCTACGACTATCAATCCTACCAAAGTCAATGAGAGTTTTACGAATTATACTACGAAATGCTACGGAATACTAAGTTTGAATCAAGAATAAGAATTAGGGGGGAATTGAATCCACCTTGAATCCAACTTAAGAAACTAGCATAAATTGTTATAATCCAATTCGTACGTTCTTACGGTAATAACTGGTCGTTCTAATCCCTAATTATACATGGCATCTCAACCAATTCATAACTAGCATGTGAGGACGTCCACATATTCTCATGGCAAATCAATGACTTTCTAGAGTGGAATAGACTATTACAACGATTCTAAGCTAACAAAATCAAGTTTTCATCAAGGCTTCATCAAACCCCTCTAATGGAGGTTTAGCCTTGATTCATCAAACTATCATTTCCATATAAAATTGAATACGACATAATATAAAGATTCTACCTTTATTAAATTTAACTAAACAATAATTGAAATATAAATTAACAACTAAAAATCATTAAATAACAAGAATCAAAATTAATCTAAGCAATCATTAAATAACAAGGATCGAATTTCACAAGAACTATTATTTTATTTATCGAATGAATGATAAACAATGATTCAATACTGAAATTAAAATAAGAATAACAACTAATTAAATAATTGAAAAACTAGATCTAGAACTAAGCTTTAATGGCTACTCTAATGGCTACTCTCTATCCTAAGCTAATTGATACTTAAGAGCTAAGTCTTGTGTGTGGAAATGAAGGAGACCAGATCCACATTTTCGTGCATGGGCTGAGGGCCCATGTTTTGGGCCGGAAAATCGAGCCCAAAACCCAATTTTTTCAGTCCACAGGGCCCTTTTCAGCTAGCTTTGACTTCAACAGGCTTTTCATCCACTTTTACTCCTCTGATTGGGTCAAGACTTGGACCATTGAAAGCTCTTTCTGAGCCAGTCGTTTTGACATAAGGTATGCCCAATTCCGAGGCCTGAGTCCAAAGATATAGTCTTTGAAAGTTCTGCTGACTTTTGTGTGTTGTTTCTGCCCGTCTTGGCCTTTAATCACAGAACTTCTTAGCAACCAACCCTTGCTCCTTTATATCGCCAAAGTGGCACATTTCTACACATAATTGACTTCAATGCCTGAAATACATAAAAACACGTAATTAGCATTAACTCTTATTTATTACTCACATAATTGGTCTAAAAGTATTATTGTTAAGAGGTTAAAACTACAGTTTTGGGCTCTTATCAAACCACCCCCAAACAGCATTTTGCTTGTCCTCAAGCAAATATGAAAAATTAGCATAAGTGACCAAAAATGGAGTTCTAACTAATCTCGTTTCGCCGAGTGTGATTGCATTGACTATATGCAACAAGCCCTTAAACCACTAGGAATTCCTTAGTGGACAAGTTATAGCCTCGTGAGAGTTTTCCAGTGAAGGTACTCACAAACTTCATCTATACTACAACAACTAAGAAATAAAACTATTGTTTCCTTATTTATGCTCCCAATTATCTATATATCTCACTAGCAATGAATAAAGAATAATCAAGTCAAAATCTAAGCTAATATATACATAATAATCAATCATCTACGAATAAACATATATACAATGAGTAATATTATGAAATGCACTAGCAGGTCTGTTTCTGAAAACTCAGAATAGCGTCCTTAAGTAGGTCCTCACATAAATGTCAAGACAAAAACCACTCTGATTTTTCCGCTCAAGTTTCGCTACTGCAGTGTGGAGTGGGCACACTTTACCTTACAATCTCAATGACACACAAGGAAGCTGGAGTCGATCAAACATATCTGCCACTTATTATCACACTAATCTATTCCTAATTGAGCTAAAGGTCTTTATTAGGTGTTGCGGGGATTAGGAGATGGTTTGAGAAGGAAGGAAATGGATATTCAAAACGGACAAGTCTGAGATAATAGAGTCTTCATATTAAGTAACTAGAGAAAACCTTGTTTTTTACTTTTGCTTCTACACTTTGTTTCCATCTTTAGCCATATATTTTTTTTTTCTTTGGCTTTTGACTCCTTTGATTCTATTTTTGGAGTTCTAACTCTTTATTTTTTTTTATTTTTTTTTTATTTGAATGGAAACTTTCTTTTCTTATTTGAAGCGACTAACAAATTCTTGATTTCAAAGGTCTTTCTCTTTTCTATTCTTCATCTCTATTCTCAGACTCATTCAAAGAATGGGTAGGTTGATTTTTATTTATTTTTTATTTTGTTTGTTTTGTAACAGGGTAAAGGATTTGTGGTTTATGAAAAGCTAAAGAAAGGCTGAGAGGGGAGACTAGCGGAAAATAATTCCTAGGTTTGAATTTTTGGCTATATCGATCCAAAAAAAGCCTAATTTCTCGCTTAGGATATGGTATAGTGATCAAGCAAGTGGACATGTGATTTCTCTATCCAGATTTTACTTCTCCCTTGTGTTGCATTTCTCAAATGTTTCACTCATATAAGGGTTTAGGCTATATTCTCACAGGATTTGTAAAATAAGTACTCTAGCCTAGATTTCAGAAACTTACTACCAACTATCATAGATACTCATGTATCATATTTATAGATAGATGCAAGGATTATTACCTACATATTAACCTAAGTTTCTAAAAACTATTCTAATGCAAAAGCTACGTGAGATTTCTAGATTATCAAGGGCCTAGAGAAGGAAATCAATACCAATATTCCTAAGTGTACAACATAAACTTTTTATTAATATTTTTAAAATTTTTGATTTTTTTAACTAGAAAACAAATGCATACTATACATATCTATATCCTAACAGATGCCTTAATTACACGTGTTTCTATGCCCCCCCCCCCCCCAAGCAAGAAGCATGTTTTGTCCTCAAAGTATTTAAATAAATAGGGTAGAGAAATACCATGGAAACGCGTGAAATTCTGGAACATCTGCAAAACAAGGTTAAAACATACTAATATATAAAATAAAAATTGACGCAACTCTATAAGAGTTCCACCCGTTATGGGGTTAATGAGAAATAAATTGCTTGGGACATAAGCAGACCCTAACTGAAATAAAAACTAACCTTAACTCCCATTTAATACTCATCCTTATTTCCCTCTCAGAGAGAGGAGGTTCCTTCGCATCCTGCCATGCCATGATAACATGCCAAGCTCGCCGCCGTGTGTCATCAACTTGTGCTAACCTGTCTAGTGTTACTATGTCTGATGGGGTGTAAGGAGCAACCAAATGAGGTTGCACCTGCCATCTCGGCCAAGTCATTACTCGAAATGAGCGAACCACCCAATTGGTGGCTCTCATGACTTCAACCCTTTTCCAATCCGCAAACTGGGTATAGAATTTAGGTAGACAACTGAGCATGATGCGGCAAACCAAAACAGGCATAAGAAGATACTTATGTCCCATGTTTTGGGCTCCCTTAAGACTAGCCACTAATACTCGGGGAATGTCATATCGGCGACGTCCCTCAGCTAAAGCAAGGAAAAAGTCACCAACGGTACTATTTGCAGAGGTAAACTGCCAATCCCCTAAAATATTCATCAGAATGAATAACATAATAGTGCCTACATTTAGGGACATGCTACCAAGGGCTATGTTGTAACACCCTTGGTCCATTATACGAAATACCCTTCCCCCATAATACTCATGAAAATATGTATAGTCATAGAGGTATGCATTATCGGTAATATATCCCCACGTGTGAATAGGATCTGGTATTGGTATTCCCGAAGCTAACGCTACCACATACTTATTTAATTCTAGTGGTGTATCATCAACCGTGATAGAAAATTCTTGCTCTCCATCCTGGTTACAATAGAACTTAACATTATTGTAAAACAATTTAGTAAGCTTAGGTGAATACGAGTCGTCTTCACTTACCAGAAGATGCCTCCATCAGAATTGCATGATCCTTTCGCAGAACCAATGTCCATAAGTCTCGCTCCCCAACAAGTGTTCAAAAGACTGCTCCGGTATTACTATAGGAGAAGTCATCACAAAACTATTCTCCAGAATAGCTGCAACGATCCTGGAACAACCCACAAAAAATTAGAGTTTTTCGTTCCCACGGGGGTCAGGGCGCGGGGTGCGCTCAACCTATGCCTGGGATGGGCGCGGGTCGCGCTCTGGTGAATTTCGAGTTCCAAACACTTGGGCGCAGGGGGCACTCACTTTTTGCCTGGGATGGGCGCGAGTAGCGCTCATGATGAAAACAGGAATTCAAGTGTTTTGGGCGCAGGTCGCGCTCAGCTTAGGGATTGGTAGGGCGATGGTCGCTACTCGATGAAATTCTCGACGACAATGCCTAGGGCGCAGTCGCTCCCACTAGAGGCGCTTGGTAGCTCCGAAGCCGTTGGCCGAGATGCTAAAATGGATAAGAAAGATGGGAACAGTGGGAGTGAAAGGTGAGAGATGAAAGTGAGGTGTAGTGTGGGTTGTGAGTGTTGAATGAATGAAGTTTTTATAGGTTTTAAGTTGCTAAAATGAATCGGGAAGTTGCCAAAATGTTTTAAGGCAATTGCCGGAAACAAAAAAATTCCAAAACCGAAAACAGAAACAACCCATATTCTCTATTCCAAAACAAACCTAATATCTTTTCGGTTGAATTTAGGATAGAAACTGCCTAACTCATCGAGATTTCATCCTACCACAATATCTATTCATAGTGATGCCCATATCGGCAATATTCTCAACCTTCACTCTAACACAAATTCTAAACTGGGGGATCATATAAAAAATCATGCTAGAATACATAATACCACCCCCAAACAATTCGGGAATGTGGGATTAATGATAAAAACAATGCACAATTTAAAAAGAACCGTATTATATTAAAATGGAAATTCAAACAACATTTAACAACCAAATTCAAAATTAAATATGGAATTCATAAATTAACATCCAAACTAAAATAAAAAGCAAATACAAATCAACATCAACTCATAATATTCCTAAACCACTCGCTGCTGGTAGTGGAACGGACATGGGAAGGTGATGTCTCCTGAGCTTCTGATGGGCCAGAGCCATCCATCCTACGGCGACGACGCTCGTGCCTCACAGACTGCTCCTCAGAAGAAGCACCACCCTGGGGTGGAAAGCGTGCAAGCATATCGTCTCAGAACTTGCGTTGAGCTTCTATCTCGGCCCTCGTCTGTTCCCCCCGCTCATCCTCGCGCTAGGCACGAGTCTCGAAGTTATGATGCATGGTAGCTTACCAAGTTTGGACGTCTTAACAAATAGTATTGAGAGAATGAATGCCACGATGAATCACAATCATGTGTTCTGCATCCGACCTGCACCTCTCCAAGGCATCGGCATCAAAACATGCCGTGTCATCCTCATCCTCCGAGTCATCCTCTTCGACTACCCTCTCTTTAGGTAACCTCCAAACTTTTTGGATACACTCCGTATAAATATGAGGATTTCGGTGCTCTTTTAGGCAAATCCTATCAGAAGTCGGAGTCACTCTCAAGGTTATTATGATCTTGGTTATCAAAACAGGGAGAGGTGCAATACTCTTCCCAACTCCCCTAATTATGTTACCCAAAAACTCCAAAATACAGAACTCGTACTTTTACTCTTGGAGTATCCATAGAATGTGAAGGCAGCTCAGACCGATGTCACTGACTTTCTCCTTTCCTATGACATTCCTACCAATCTACTGAGCTACAGCCAGCTGGTTGGTTCTGACAAACGACTGGCAAACACAATGCGAGCTCGCATTGTAGTTCCCTTCCGAAACAGTCACGTTCATCAAAGGCTCGACCCCAATAAATTGGGAATCCTGTAGTGTGGCATCGAGATGGCGTCTAGACGGAATGCCTAAAATCTCAGCTAACAACACAGTAGATACTTCTCTTCTCCTCCCAGCCACCTTAACAAAAATCCTATTTCCATCTAACTCCCTCGTCCTATAAAACTGTCAGACCAAATCTTCATGGTAAAAATCGCCTGTCGAGTACTACAAACCACTCCAATCTCTCCTAACCATCTCGTCACCGTAAAACGGTGCAAAGTCGTCAGCAGTAAACGCATGCTCCGGCAAAATCCGACGTCTTTGAGCCATTTTAAGATTTGGGACGATTTGGGGGTTTAAATTGAATGTGGGGATGGAGTTTGAGACAACCTCACTAACCAAACAGTGGTGGTGGCGCGGTGGTGGTGCGGCAGTTCAAATTCTTCAAATTTTTTTGTTTTTTCTAATGTTTTGGTGGTGGGAATTTGTGGGGATAGTGAGGGGTGTAGTTTGGAGAAGATTTGGGGTGGATTTAATTAATTGGCATGGGTGTAATTAGATTTTTATTTTTTTTTTATTTTAAGTTAGTTTTTGAATCTTAAAACTTTGTTAATGGCGGTTTTGAGGAGGAACACGACTGTTGTATTGAAGATGGAGATGCACGTGCTAACCTCTCCATCGATATTTGTATAAGGAAACTATTTGATCATCTTAAAAACATTAACCGCAACGGAAAGATGGCCAAAAGACAAGGACATCGAACCTTCGCCGCAGTTTATAAGCGCGTTGGCAGTTGCCAAGAAGGGATACCCTAAGATGATCGGAACAGAGTCGTTAGCGACTTTTGTATTGAGGATAACAAAATCAGCAAGATAATAGAAATCATGGACCTTAACAAGCACATTTTCAAAATATGGTCATTCGAAAATGTGCTTTTGCAATAATCATGAGCTAAGCTCTCGATCATGCTAACCTCTCCATCGATATTTGTATAAGGCAACTATTTGATCGTCTTAAAAATGTTAACCGCAATGGAAAGATGGCCAAAAGACAAGGACATCGAACCATCGCTGCAGTTTCTAAGTGCGTTGGCAGTTGCCAAGAAGGGACACCCTAAGATGATCGGAACAGAGTCGTTAGCGACTTTTGTATCGAGGATAACAAAATCAGCAAGATAATAGAAATCCTGGACCTTAACAAGCACATTTTCAACCACATCCTTAGGGTACTTAATAGATCGATCTGCTAATTGCAATGTTATTTTAGTAGGTTGCATCTCTTGTAGACCTATTTGTTTGTATAGATAATACGGAAGTAAGTTAACACTCGCCCCCAGGTCTAGTAAAGCGGTCGTCGTGTGGGAATCTCCTAAGGTGCATTGTACAGTAGGATGACCAGGGTCCTTGTACTTAACGATTCCATTGTGTTCCGTTAAAGTTGGAAACTGTTCAATTAAAAAGGCATCTTTAGGAATCTTTGTCTTTTAATGCACAACTCTTTGAGAAACTTAGCATGGTGAGGTAATTTTTTAATTGCATCCAAAAAAGGTAAGTTTATCGTTAGATTTTTAAAAACTTCCCTAATCTTGTCGAAGTTTGTATCCCTGTTTAACATAGCTAATTTATGGGGAAACGGTGGTTTCTCTCTATATTTAGCGTATGTATCAACTGGATGTCTAACTTTTGCTTTCTGTTTCTTAGGTTGTGGTTTAACTGGTACCTCTACAGGGGTAGGCTCTTCAGTTTCTATTACGGTATCTAGTACAATCTCCGGTGTAGGGACAACTGGTGGGGTAACTATAGGCATAGTTACTTTGTTATCAACCACTCTCTCAGAACGGAGAGTGGAGATGGAATTTAGCTTACCTACTTTTTCATTTTCCGTACTAGTATTACCATTTACCTCAAAGGCTGTGTTTGTTATTTTAGGATTAGCTATCGCTTGTCCTTGAAACACACCTTTGGGTTGTACTTTCTCTTAAGCTAACTATTGTAAGGAAAGTTTGATGGCTTGTAAAATCTATTGTTGAGATTGCATAAAGGTTCAAAACAATCCGGTTGTGGAGTTGTATTTGCTACTGGTTGTGTGATAGGAACTATGTCACGTTGATTATTAATGGGTGGATTTTGGTAGTTATTATTTACCAGAACGATACCTCTATTAGTATTATAATTATTATTATTATAATTATTATAATTACCCTGACTTTATCCTTGTCGTGGTTGAGCTTGGTTACTATAATTATAATTACCTTGACCTTGTCGTGGTGGGCCTTGGTTATAATTGTTTGCTGGCCTAACATTTTGATTATTAAACCCTGGAGGTGTTACTTGTTGATTATTTCTCCAACTGAAATTAGGATGTTGTCTCCAAAGGGCGTTAGGAATAGGAAAACTATTAATCGAGCAAATGTTATCTTGTTGTGACTGTTGTTGTTCATAGGCAAAAGGACAATAGGAATCGGGATGCTCTGGACTCAAACAGAAATTACATGGATTGGAGTTGACATTCATAATGGGGATAAGCGTTTGTTGAACAGAGACAACCTCTACCTTTTTAGTTAGAGATTCGATTAAATTTTTAAATTCTGGATCGGGTTTCATCTCTAACATACCGGCAGCTTTAACTATTGTAAAAGAACTAGCGAAACGGGAGAAATCATCACTACCCCATTTATTATTACGCCTAGTTTGATCTTCTAAAAATTTATAAGCCTCTGAAGCTCCCTTACTTAGGAAAACTACCCCCATTCATTATGTCAAGCACCTCTTTGTGGTGGTGTAACAGTCCCTTGAAAAAGGCACGAACTAGCATATCTTTCGCGAAGTTATGGTGTGGACACTCTATAAGTAGATCGGTGAAATGATTCCAAGCCTCTGAAAATGATTCATGAGGATTATGTTGAAAGAAATGAATCTTGGAAAGCATTTCATCGGTCTTCAGTGGTGGGTAAAAATGTTCCATAAATAGTTGAACAAGTTTAGCCCACGAGTCCACAGAATTTGGCGCTTGGGCAGTTAACAAAGACGCCACCTTATCGGCTAAAGTGAGAAATACCCTTAGTTTAATTTGTTCAGCACCAACCGTAGGATGGTGGAATGTAGTAAGGACTTCGTCAATCCTAGGCATGTGCTGATAATGTTTTTCATGGTCTAACCCATGAAAAATGGGTAACAAATTAAATATATTTGTGGGGATTCGGAAATCCTCCATTGGGTCTAATAGAAAGATGCAAGATTTAGGGCTATCGTTCAAGGCTTTGTAAAAGTCAGAGAGAGGAGACTCTCTTTCTTCAGCCATTACTTCAGGTGGTGTGTGTGGTATATTAGTTAGAGGTGTAGTGAGTGGTATACTAGAAAGGCATGTTTGTTGATGTTGCCGGTTGATTACGTTCGGCGTTTTTCTTCGACCTGACCTTAATCTCATGCAAGGCTAAGCTAATCTTAATGAAACACAACAATACTCCAAACAATCCTGATATGCTAGTATGAACCTCTAACAGGAGGTGCGAGGTGTGGAAGAAAAGAGTACTTGAATGCCTCCTTGCTTCGCTTATAATTAGCGTCTTGTTTATGCATGCTCAGTGTGTATAACAAGTTAAAACACTGAAAACTATGAAGAAATGGAAATTTGAAACAAACCTGTGGAAGTCGAGCAGTTTGAGTAGAGGGCGCAGGTCACGCTCAGAATAGGCCTAAGTAGGGCGCAGGTAGCGCTCAAGTTCAGGCTGGAGTTCCAGGCTCTTGGGCGCAGGGCGCGCTCCAATTTAGCCTTGGTAGGGCGTGGGTAGCACTCAGGGAAAACCTCGAGGTCTAGGCGCTTTAGCGCGGGGGGCGCTCGTGTTTTGCCTTGGCAAGGCGCGGGTCGCGCTCCGTGTAATTCTTTGAGGGAAATTTTCAGTGCTGAAACAGACAACCAAAGTGAGAATCAAACAAGGGTGGGTGGGTTATGGGACTTTGGAAAATTAAGAAATCTAAAGAAAACAATGCTAAAGGCAACTAAGATGGCAGTGGCGCCATTTGATAAACGTAAAATTATAGTTTTACTAAAGAATAAAGCGATGAAACTCTAAACGCAAGTAAAACTAAAAACTGAACTATACTCGTGGTTATCAAAGATTTCTACTCTCGATACTATTGAAGTAGAATTGGAATAGAAGATTCGTTCCATTCCTAGTTCTTTAGCATTCAAGTTTCTTATGACTATCAATCCTACCAAAGTCAATAAGAGTTTTACGAATTATACTACAAAATGTTACGAAATACTAAGTTTGAATCTAGAATAAGAATTAGGGGGGAATTGAATCCACCTTGAACCTAACTTAAGAAACTAGCATAGATTGTTGTAATCTAATTCTTACGTTCTTACGGTAAGAATTGGTTGTTCTAATCCCTAATTATACATGGCATCTCTACCAATTCATAACTAGCATGTGAGGACGTCTACCCATTCTCATGGCGAATCAACGACCTTCTAGAGTGGAATAGACTCTTACAACGATTCTAAGCTAACAAAATCAAGTTTTCATCAAGGCTTCATCAAACCCCTCTAATGGAGGTTTAGCCTTGATTCATCAAACTATCATTTCCATATGAAATTGAGTACAACATAATATAAAGATTCTACCTTTATTAAATTTAACTAAACAATAATTGAAATCTAAATTAACAATTAAGAATCATTAAATAACAAGAATCAAAATTAATCTAAATAGTCATTAAATAACAAGGATTGAATTTAACAAGAACTATTATTTTATTTATCTAATGAATGAAAAACAGTGATTCAATACTGAAATTAAAATAAGAATAACAACTAATTAAATAATTGAAAAACTAGAACTAGAACTAAGCTTTAATTGCTACTCTAATGGCTACTTTCTATCCTAAGCTAATTGATACTTAAGAGCTAAGTCTTGTTTGTGGAAATGGAGGAGACCAGATCCACATTTTTGTGCATGGGCTGAGCGTCTATGTTTTGGGTCGGAAAATCAAGCCCAAAACCCAATTTATTCAGTCCACAGGGCCCTTTTCAACTGGCTTTGACTTTAATAGTTTTTTTATCCACTTTTTCTCCTCTGATTGGGTCAAGGTTTAGACCATTGGAAAGATATTTCCGAGTCGGTCGTTTTGACATAAGATATGCCCAATTCGGAGGCCTGAGTCCAAAGATATGGTCTTTGGAAGTTTTGCTAACTTTTGTGTGTTGTTTCTCTCCGTCTTGGCCTTTAATCACATAACTTCTTAGCAACCAACCCTTGCTCCTTTATATCGCCAAAGTGGCACATTTCTGCACATAATTGACTTCAATGCCTGAAATATATAAAAGTACATAATTAGCATTAACTCTTATTTATTACTCACATAATTGGTCTAAAAGTATTATTGTTAAGGGGTTAAAACTACAGTTTTGGGCTCTTATCATGAACCAATGGAAATTTCTAGGTTCTTGCTAGCCTTTGTTCTTGGACTTGCTATGCCCACTGAAATACAAGACTCATGGGCCTATTTGGTAGATAATATGTACATGTATAACTATGAGGATTTACATGAGCATTACGGGGCAGAAATCTTTAGGATAGAGGACCAAGGGGATTATAACGTCGCCCTTGGTAGCCTGTCTATGAACGTGGGCACTGTTATGTTTTGGATCATGCTAAACATTAGGGGGGAATGGCGTTATTCTTATGTGAATGACGAAACTTGTGATATTTTCCTTGCTTTAGTTGGGGGACGTACACTCTATGATATTCCCCAGACCCTAATGTCTAGTTTAGCTCGAACCCATAGCAAGAGGCATAAGTACTTTCTTATGCCTGTTTTAATTTGTCGTATTATGCTATGTTTCTTCCCTATTTTTTATGTCTGCTTCATGGATTGGGTTGGGGTCAACATTGTGAGACCCACCAATTGTATTATTCGATCATTCCGTGCAATTACGTGGCAAGGGTGGAGGATACAACCTCATCAAGTTACACCTTACACCCCATCCGACCAAGTGGCGCTTAACATGTTAGCTATAGTAGGTGAAAAGTGGCGTGAAGCCTGGCAAATCATCATGGCATGGCAGGATGCGAAGGAACCTCATTTCTTTATTGAGGATGAGGAGGATGAGGCTTAATCGGGAGTTAAGGTAAGTTTTTAATTTCAGTTAGTGTCTGCTTATGTTCCGAGCAATCTAATTCTTATTAACCCCATAACGAGTGGAACTCTTATAGAGTTGTGTTAGATTTTATTTTGTATATTAGTATGTTTAATCTTGTTTTGCAGATGTTCCAGAATTTCACGCATTTCCATGGTATTTCTCTACCCTTTATATTTAAATACTTTGATGACAAAGCATGCTTCTTGTTTGGGGATAGAAACACGTGTAATTAAGGCATCTGTTAGGATATAGATATGTATAATATGCACTTGTCTTCTAGTAAAAATTCAAAACTTTCAAAAATATAAATAAAAAGTTATGCTATACACTTAGGAATATTGGTATTGTTTTCTTTCTCTATGCTCGGAATAATCTAGAAGTCTCACATAGCTTTTGCATTAGAATAATTTTTATAAACTTAGGTTAGTATGTAGGTAATAATCTTTGCATCTATCTATAAGTATATTACATGAGTATCTATGATTGTTTGGCAGTAAGTTTCTGAAATCTAAGCTAGAGTACTTATTCTATAAATCCTATGAGAATATAGCCTAAAGCCTTATATGAGTGAAACATTTGAGAAATGACACAAGGGAGAAGTAAAATCCGGATAGAGAAATCACACGTCCTCTTGCTTGATCACTATACCATATCCTAAGCGAGAATTTAGGCCCTCTTTGGATTGATATTGCCAGAAATTCAAACCTATGAATTATTTTCTGCTAGTCTCCCCTCTGAGCCATTCTTTAGCCTTTCATAAACCGCAAATCCTTTACCCTAAACAAAATATAAAAATCAACCTACCCATTCTTTGAATAAGTCTGAGAATAGAGATGAAGAATAGAAAAGAGAAAGACCTTTGAAATCAAGAATTTGTTAGTCGCTTCAGATAAGGAAAGAAAGTTTCCATCCTAATAAAAAATAAATAAATAAATAAAAGAAAATAAAGAGTTAGAACTCCAAAAATAGAATCAAAGGAGTCAAAAGCCAAAGAAAAAGAAAAATATGGCTAAGGATGGAAACAAAGTGTAGAAGCAAAAGTAAAGAACAAGGTTTTCTCTAGTTACATAATATAAAGACTCTATTATCTCAGACTTGTCCTTTTTGAATATCCATTTCCTTTTTTCTTAAACCATCTCCTAATCCCCGCAACACCTAATAAAGACATCTAGCTCAATTAGGAATAGGTTAGTGTGATAGTAAGTGGCAGATGTGTTTGATCGACTTCGGCTTCAAACAGCATTTTGCTTGTCTTCAAGCAAAGATGAGAAATTAGAATAAGTGACCAAAAATAGAGTTCTATCTACTCTCGTTTCGCTGAGTGCGATTGCATTGACCATATGTAACAAAGCCTTAAACCACTAGGAATTCCCTAGTGGACGAATTATAGCCTCGTGAGAGTTTTCCAGTGAAGGTACTCACAAACTTCATCTATACTACAACGACTAAGAAATAAAACTATTGTTTCCTTATTCATTCTCTAAATTAACTATACCTCTCACTAGCAATGCATATAGAGTAATCAAGTAGAAACCTAAGCTAATATATGCATAATAATCAATCATCTACAATAAACATATATACAATGAGTAATAGTATGAAATGCCTAGCAGGTTCATTTCTAAAACTCGGAATAACGTCCTTAAGTAGGTTCTCACAATAATAGTCAAGATACAACACTCTGATTTTTCCACTCAAGTTTCACTACTCCAGTGTGCAGTGGGCATACTTTACCTTACAATCTCAATGACAACAAGGAAGCCGGAGTCGATCAAACACATCTGCCACTTGCTATCACACTAACCTATTCCTAATTGAGCTAGAGGTCTTTATTAGGTGTTGCGGGGATTAGGAGATGGTTTAAGAAGGAAGGAAATGGATATTCAAAAAGGACAAGTCTGAGATAATAGAGTCTTCATATTATGTAACTAGAGAAAACCTTGTTTTTTACTTTTGCTTCTACACTTTGTTTCCATCCTTAGCCATATTTTTTTTTTCTTTTTCTTTAGCTTTTGACTCCTTTTATTCTATTTTTTTGGAGTTTTTATTTTATTTCTATTTTTATTTTTCTTTTCTTTGGATGGAAACTTCTTTTCTTTATTTTCTGAAGTAATTAACTAACTTTTGTTTACACAAGTTTTTCTCTTCTTCTTTCTTCCTCATTCAATTCTCAGACTTATCTAAATTGGGTAGGTTGAATTTTTTATTTTGTTTTGTTTTGTAACAGTGTAAAGGATTTGTGGTTTAATCTGACTTTAAAAGACCCACTTAAAAAAAAAAAAACAAATTTTCTAAACTCTATTGTAAAAAAATTTGTTTGGGGGTGGGGTGTTCGTGTTTCTGTCCTAGAATGTTTTATGTCCCGTTAGTGTTGTTTAGGCCGTTTAATTGTAATTCGATTCGGATTGACATATTCTATGAATTTATAGTTCATTCGTTCGCATAACGTATGTCATGCACGCACTTTGAGGCGTTTTCCACTATCTTATATGTCATCCATGGTCGGAATAGAGTGTTTTATGGATCATTGGATTGGAAATTCTCTCCTGATCATTTCCATATCTCATTCACAAAAATTCGACAGGTAACGAAGCGGCAATTTTAGTTTGAAGTTGCGCAAAAAATCGAAAAATTCGAAAATTTCTAATTGGGCTTGGGCCCAACCCGTGCGCACCGGCAGCACACCCACGCCCTTTCCTTTGCACCAACAGTCGTGTTCTTCACTTCCAAGCCGCCATTAACGACCACCAAAGCTTCAAAACCTAAAAAAAAAATAATAATAAGAAACCTAAACTAACCCACGCCAACCATCAAAAATCCACTTCAAATCTTCTCTAAATCCTTCCACCACCACCTCCACCAAGTTAAAAAACCAAAAACCACCGAAAATTTCAAATTGTGAACTGTCGCGCCACCACCACTAGTTGTGTCATTCGGTAGACTCAAATTCCAACACCACATCCCATTTACACCCCCACAAAATTCCTAACACTCCAATGGCTCAACAACATCGAATCTTGTCGGAGCAAGCATTTACTGGCGACCACTTCGCGCCGTTTTATGGTGATGAAATAATCAGTAGAGACTGGAATAGCTTGTGGTACTCGACTGAAGCCTTTTACCACGAAGACTTAGTCCGACGGTTTTACAACACGAAGGAGGTGGAGGGGACTAGAATTTTTGTTATGGTGGCGAAGAGGAGGAAGGAAGTAACTACTGGGTTGTTGGACGAGATTCTAGGCATTCCGCCTAGAATCCATTTGGATGTCACGTTACAGGAGTCCCAATATAATGGGGTAGAGCCGTTGATGAACGTGACAGTTACCGAAGGGAACTACAATGCGAGATCGCATTGTGTTTGCCAGGCATCCCTCAGAACCAACCAGCTGGCTGCAGCTCAGTGGATTGGTCGGAACATCCTGGGGAAAGAGAAGGTCAGCGACATCGGCCTGAACTGCCTCCACATTTTATGGATACTCCGAGAGCGAATACGAAGTTCTCAGATCTTGGAGTTTTTGCTTAGCATGATTAGGGGAGTAGGGAAGTCTGCTGCACCTCTCCCTGTGTTGATAACCAAGATCATGCTGAAATTGAGAGCAGCTCCGGTGTCTGATAGGTCTTACATCACCCTACACTAAAATCCTCGCATCTATAAGGATTGTGTCCAACGAGTTTGGAGGTTGCCTGAGGATAGGGTAGAGGACGAGGAGGATGGTGGAAATGAGAATGCCGAGGAGGATGGGGGAAATGAGAATGCCTCGGAGGATGAGGAGGACTTGACTTGTTTTGATGCGGATGAATTGGAGAGGTGTTGGTAAGATGCAGAACGCATGGCTGTGATTCATCGTGGCATGCGTTCACTCAACACTATCTGCGAAGACCTCCGGACTCAACAGGCAACTATCCACCATAACTTCGAGATCCGTACCCAGAGGGAGGACGAGCGGTGGGAATAGATGAGGGCCGAGCTAGAAGCTCGGCCCGGCCGATTCTTACATGCGATTCCCATTCCCACCTCACGGGGATTCTCCTTCCGAGGACACACCATCGAGGCACCTGAGCGTCGTCGCCGCCGAAAAGATCGAATTGTCTTTGCCCATCGGGAGCTCGGGGGAGCCATCTCCGGCGTGTGCCCTCCGCTACCAATCTTGAAGTAGTTAGGGATAGTATAGTTTGATGTTTTTTATTTGTAGTTTTATTATTGTTAGTTATTTTAATGTAAGGTTTAATTTCGTAATTTGGATTTTGTAGTAAAAGGGCATTTAATGCCAATTTTAATATAATGTCGTTATTTTTATTGTGCGTGATTGTTTAATATTGTTCCCACCTTCCCAAATTCTTTGGGGGTGGTGTTATCTATTCCAGCATGATTTTTATATGACCCTGGTTTTAGAATTTATTGCGGAGTCAAGGTGAAAATATAGCCGATTAGGTATATCTATGAATAAGTATCATGGTAGAATGAAATCTCAATAAAATAGGTAGATTCTATCCTAAATTCAACCTAAAAGATACTAGGTTTGTTTTAGAATCAAGAATATGAGTTGTTTCCGTTTTCGGGGTTGGAAATTTTAGTATTTCCAGAAACTGCCGTAAAAACTTTTTGGCAACTTCCCGATCCGTTTTAGCAACTTAAAACCTATATAAACTTCATTCATTCTACACTCACAACCCACACTACACCTAACTTCCGTCACTCACCTTTTGATAAAACATAAAATTGATAGTTTACCTACGAAATGAACGATGAACTCAAAACGTAAGTAAACTAAAACTATTTATGATGCTAGATTGCTTATCAAAGTTTCTACTCTCAATTCTATCGAAATAGAGTGGAGTAACAAATTCATTCCACTCCTAGTTCTCTAGCATGGAGTGTTTTCTAATCTAATTAATCTGTCTTAAGTCTAATGAGAGCTTTACGAAGGGTGTTATATTACGATACAATATGAAATTGATTATGTTGAATTTAAACTACGAATGCTATGGAAATATGATTATTTTTTAATCTAGATAAAGGATTAGAGGGGAATTGAATCCACCTCGAATCCAACTTAATAACCTAGCATAGATTCTTGTATCTCGATTCTTACGTTCTTACGGCAAGAATTTCGAGTTTTAATCCCTAGTGTTCATGGCATTTCTACCAAATACTAACTAGCATGTGAGGTCGTCCACTCATTCTCATGGCGAATCACGACCTTCTAGAGTGGAATAGATTCTACAATGCTACTACACTATACCACTAAGTTTTCATCAAAGCTTCATCAACCCCTCTAATGGAGGTTTTAGCCTTTATTCATCAACCCATCATTTCCCATTGAATTATAACTACTCATCATATTAAAATTCTAACTTAACTAATTTAACTAACAATGTTTCAATCTTCTTAAACTACGAAATGATAATCAACAAGAATTAGAACTAGATCTATAAATTGAAATGACAAAAATCGAAATTGACAAAATAACTATTTTATTTATCTAATCAATTAAGAACAATGATTCAAAGACTTAATCTAAAACAAGAATTGAAAATGGAACTTAAACTTAATTACTCTACTGAAAAATAGATCTAGAATTCTACCTAGTTTTAGGTCTAACTAGCTACCATTAACAAAGAGCTAAGCTTTTGTTTTTATATGTCCAGATCCAAAAATCGTGCATGGGCTTGGAGCCATGTTTTGGGCCAGAGAATCAGGCCCAAAACCCAATACTTTCAGTCCAAAAAGGCCTCTTCAGCTGCAGTTGACTTCAATAGACTTTTTGTCCACTTTTACTCCTCTGATTGGGTCACGGCTCAGACCATTGGAAAGCTCTTTCCGAGCCGGTCGTTTTGACATAAGGTAGGCCCAATTCCGAGGTCTGAGTCCAAAGATACGGCCATCGGAAGCTCTGCTGACTTTGAGTGTTGTTTCTACCCGTGTCGACTTTTCAGCTTTTGACCGGGCTTTAGAAAGGCTGTGTCTTCTTGAATCTTAGCCTTTAATCACAGAACTCCTTAGCAACCGACCTTTGCTTCTTTATCTTGCTAAAGTGGCACATTTCTGCACATAATGGACTTTGACGCCTGAAATGCATAAAACACGTGTCGAGATTAACTCTTAATTATTACTCACATAATTGGTCTAAAAGTATGACTGTTATAGGGTTAAAACTACATTTTTGGGCTCTTATCAAACCACCCCCAAACAACATTTTGCTTGTCCTCAAGCAAAGATGAGAAATTAGAATAAATGACCAAAAATGGAGTTCTATCTACTCTCGTTTCGCTGAGTGCGATTGCATTGACCATATGTAACAAGGCCTTAAACCACTAGGAATTCCCTAGTGGATGAGTTATAGCCTCATGAGAGTTTTCCAGTGAAGGTACTCACAAACTTCATCTATACTACAACAACTAAGAAATAAAACTATTATTTCCTCATTCATGTCTCAACTATCTATACATCTCACTAGCAATTGAATAAGAATAACCAAGTCAAAAACCTAAACTAATATATGGATAATAATCAATCATCTATGATACAAATATATATACTATGAGTAATACTATGAAATGCCTAACAGGTTCGTTTCTGAAAACTCGGAATAGCGTCCTTAAGTAGGTCCTCACATAAATGTCAAGACAAAACCACTCGATTTTTTCCTCGGCAAGTTTATTTACTCCGATTAATGCGATGGGCACACTTTACCTTACAATCTCAATGACAAACAAGGAAGCCGGAGTCGATCAAACACATCTGCCACTTACTATCACACTAACCTATTCCTAATTGAGCTAGAGGTCTTTATTAGGTGTTGCAGGGATTAGGAGATGGTTTAAGAAGGAAGGAAATGGATATTCAAAAGGACAAGTCTGAGATAATAGAGTATTTATATTATGTAACTTAGAGAAAACCTTGTTATTTTCTTTTGCTTCTATACTTTGTTTCCATCCTTAGCCATATTTTCTTTTTCTTTTCTTTGGCTTTTGACTGCCTTTTATTCTATTTTTGGATTTTTTATTTATTTCTATTTTTCTTTTTCTTTTCCTTGGATGGAAACTTCTTTTCTTTTTCTGAAGCAACTAACTAATTTTTGTTTACATAGGTTTTCCTCTTCTTCTTTCTTCACTCATTCTATTCTCAGACTTATTCTAGATTGGGTAAGTTGAATTTTTTTTTATTTTGTTTTGTTTTTGTAATAGGGTAAAGGAAGTGTGGTTTATGGAAGGCTAAAGAAAGGCTCAGAGGGGCGACTAGCGGAAAATAATTCATGTGTTTGAATTTCTGGCTATATCGATCCAAAGAGGGCCTAAATTCTCGCTTAGGATATGGCATAGTGATCAAGCAAGTGGACGTGTGATTTCTCTATCCGGATTTTACTTCTCCTTTGTGTCATTTCTCAAATGTTTAAACTCATATAAGGCTTTAGGCTATATTCTCACAGGATTTGTAGAATAAGTACTCTAGCCTAGATTTCAGAAAACTTATCTTGCTAACAATCATAGATACTCATGTAATATATTTATAGATAGATGCAAAGATTATTACCTACATATTAACCTAAGTTTCTAACAATTATTCTCGATGCAAAAGCTACATTGAGACTTCTAGATTGTTAAGAGCATAGATAAAAGAAAACAATACCAATATTCCTAAGTGTATAGTATAAACTTATTTATTTATATTTTTGAAATTTTTAACTTGAAAACAAATGCATATTATACATATCTATATCCTAACAGATGCCTTAATTACACGTGTTTCTATGCCCCCAAACAAAGAAGCATGCTTTGTCCTCAAAGCATTGAAATAAAGAGGGTAGAAAAATACCATGAAAACGCGTGAAATTCTTGAACATCTGCAAAACAAGGTTAGAACATACTAATATAGGAAATAAAAATACTGACGCAACTCTATAAGAGTTCCACCCATTATTGGGTTAACAGAATTAATTTGCTTGGGACATAAGCGCATAATAACAAAACTAAAAACTTACCTTATCTCCCACTTAA
Organism: Coptis chinensis; assembly: GCF_015680905.1. Lineage (NCBI taxonomy): Eukaryota > Viridiplantae > Streptophyta > Magnoliopsida > Ranunculales > Ranunculaceae > Coptis > Coptis chinensis. The sequence continues at coordinate 57,455,267 of NC_141461.1, read as the reverse complement.
GCATCCTCCTCCTCGTCAAAGAGACGAGGTTCCTTCGCATCCTGCCAGTCCATTATAATTTGCCAAGCTTGCTGCCATGTATCATCTACTAATGCTAACCTGTTAAGTGTTATTATGTCTGATGGGATGTACGGGGCGACCAAATGAGGCTGCACCTGCCATCCCGCCCAAGTCACTATTCGCAACGAGCGAACCACCCAATTGGTGGGTCTCATAACTTCAACCATTTTCCAATCTGTGAATTGTGCATAGAATACAAGTAAACAACTACGCATGATGCGGCTTACCAGAACAGGCATAAGAAGATACTTATGCCTCATGCTTTGGGCTCTCTTAAGACTAGCGACTAAAACTCGGGGGATGTCATATTGGCGACGTCCCTCACCTAAAGCGAGAAAAATGTCACCAGCAGTACTGTTTACATAAATGAACTGCCATTCCCCCAAAATATTCATCAGGATGAATAACATGGTGGTGCCTACGTTTAGGGAAATGCTACCAAGGGCAATGCTATATCGCCCCTGGTCCATTACTCGAAATACCCCTCCCCCATAATACTCATGGAAATATGTATAATCATAAAGGTATGCATTATCGGTCATATATGCCCATGTGTGAACAGGGTCAGGTATTGGTAATCCTGAAACTAAAGAGACCACATTTTTATTGAATTTATGTGTCGTGTCATCGACTACGATGGAGAATAATTGTTCTCCATCCTGATTACAATAGAAATTAACGTGGTCGTAGAAATAAGCAGTAAGCTGTGGTGAATATGAATCGTCATCACTTACCAGTAGATGACGTCATCCTAATTGCAGGATCCTGTGTCGGAACCAATGTCCATAGGTCTCGGTGCCCAACACATCTTCGAAAGACTGTTTAGGTATGACTATAGGAGATGTCATCTCAACTACTCTTTGAACAGTTCCAAAAAAAAATCCTGGAATGACCCTCCGAAAATTGGAATTTGCCGCGTTCACAGAAGGCAGGGCGCGAGTCGCGCTCAAGGAGGGCGCGGGTCGCGCTCTGAGCAAAATTTCTGAAAGTGTATGTATGCGCGAGGTCTTCGACGAAGCGCGCAGCGCCGCTTCGTAAGTCTTTGGAACGAAGTTTGGAGGAAAAAGAAGGAAAAACTTGGAGTGAAAGGTGAGGGATGATGGTGGGGTGTAGTGTGGTTTGTTAGTGTAGAATGAAGGGGATTTAAATAGGTTCTGTGCTTCCAAAACGAATCGGCAAGTTGCCAAATTGTTTAAAGGCAATTTCCGGAAATAGAAAGATTCCAAACCCGAAAACGGAAACAAACCATCTTCTTGATTTTCTAAAAATCCTGGTATCTTTTATACTGGATTTAGAATAGTAACTTCTAAACTCTCCTAGATTTTATGCTACCACCACACATAATCATAGATATGTCGATATCGGCCAAATTCTCAACCTTTCCTCCAAGACAACTTTACAGCAGATGATCATATAACGACTTATGCTTGGTATAAATATTACCACCCCCAAACAAGTCAGGAAGGTGGGATTAATGATAAAAACAAGCAGTACTCGAAAATAACCAATTATATTAAAAATAAAATTTAAATCCAAACAACATAAAACAAACACATTAATATTTAAATTTACTACTGAATTAAAATCCAACTAATAAAACAATCAAAACAATGAAATAACAGCGAACACAACTGATGGTGAACACCTAGTTTTGTGATGATGATGGACCCTGAGATGGAGATTGGTCTTGGGATGGAGAATGGCTTGAGCCATCTGTCCTTTGGCGACGGCGCTCATGCCTCTCAGACTCGGCTGAAATAGAATCCTCCACGGGTGGCATGCGTCGTAGCATCTATATTCGGAACAAGCGGCCGCTTTCCATCTCATCCGAAAGATCGCATAATTGGGCTTGTTGATCTTTGGTGGATAGTCTCCATGTTAGACAAGATATCGTCCTGAACCCTTTCGAGCATTTCAAGTCTCGTCTGAAGGTTCGTTTGCTTATTTCGAACTACAATCTGTCTATCTCGGATATCTTCACAAATACCATAAACGCAATGCAAGCCAGTTTGCAACACTTGCATGCGTTCTAAATTAGAACTACAATTATCTAATGCATCGTCATCCAGACATGTCATATCCTCCCTTTCATCCTCTGACTCAACCACCTTTCCTTCAGACAACGGCCAAGTCTCTTGGATGCAATCCGTATAGATACTTGCATTAGAATGCAATTTGATCTTAATAGGAGCAGATTTTGTGACAGCTCTAAAGGAGAGCATGATCTTAGTGATCAATACAGGAATAGGCGCCAAGCTCTTTCCCACTCCTCTAATCACATTAAACATTAAATCGAGGATGCAGAAATTATACTTATTTGTTTGCAAAATCCAGAGAACGTGCAGACATTGCAGACCGATATCGCTGACTTTGTCTTTGCCTAGGACGTTCCTACCAATCCACTGAGCTACAGCTAGTTGATTGGTTCTCAGGGTTGACTGGTGGACGCAATGAGATCTTGGATTGTATTCACCCTCCACGACAGTATCTTTCATCAAAGCAGGAACTCCAGTATACTGGGATTCATGAATTTTCATTACTAGGTTGCTTTCAAGCGTAATTCCCTAACAGTCGAACAACAACCCTCGTTTACTTCCCTCCTCGTTCCTGCTAACTTTATGAAAATCCTATCCCCCTCCAATTCTCGCTTTTTATAAAACTGTTCTACCAAATCATAGTGATAGAACTCCTCAGTCGAGTACCACAATCCGTTCCAATCCCTCCTAATCATCTCCGCGTCGTAAAAATGGCGAAAGTCGGCGGCGAAGAAACCGAACACTCGGCAAAAAAATTCTTCGTCGTAGCGCCATTGAAGTTTTTGAGACAACTAATGGTTTTGTAGACTATGGGGGAGGCAAGTTTGAAGAAAACAACTAAAAACAACGGTGGTGGCGGTGGTGGTGGTGGTGGTTACTTGAATTGGTGGCTATTTTCGGAGTTGCGGTGGTGGTGGTAATGGTTTGGAGAAGATTTTAGTTGGATTGAATTGTTTGGCGTGGGTGTAGTTAGGTTTTCTTCTCTCTCTCTCTTTTTTTTTTTAATTTTGGTGTTCAAGGTTTGTTTTAAACCTTGGTAACCAGCGGGATTGGAAAAGGAAACACTATGCGTTTTTGGGAAGGAAGGAGACGCACAGACGTGCGTGCGGCTTGGGCCCAAGCCCAATTTGAATTCCAAAATTTTCTGATTTTTCGCGCAATTTCAAATTCAATTTGCCGCTTCGTTACTGGTCCGATTTTGGCGAATGAGTTATGGAAATGATCAATAGAGAATTTCCAATTCATTGACCCATAAAACACTCAATTCCAACCATGGGTGACGTATAAAAAGGTAGAAAATGCCTCGAAGTGCATGTGTGACGTAAGTTATGCGAACGAAGGAAATCTAAGTTTAAGATAACGTCAACCCTATTGAACTACAAGTAATGGGTCTAAGCAACACAAATGGAAAGTTTGAGCAATCCAAATGGAAAGAGCGATTGCCCACCCCCAAACAAATTTTTAAACACAAAATTTGTTCTAACGTGGGTCGTTTAAAGTCAAATTCCCAAGACTTGTTGGATTGCTATTTCTATGATTAAGAATTTTTTTTATTTATTATTATTTATTTTTTTTTAGTTTATTATAAGAAAAATGAAAAACAATAAATACATAATTCACCCCATAGAGGAACATGACTCAAAAACCAAGAAAACATCCAAAAGTGGAAAACGTGAATTATGTTAACCGTGGACTTAGGATCCAGTACTTACAGCCACACACTCCATAGGGAGGGCCCGGTTACCTGAATGGTGCACTTACCACTATATGGAAGTGCACCAATGACAAGGATCAATCCTCATAGATAGGGTCATGTAAAAGGACTTCCTCTACATCAGGGGACAGAAGTTCGTGAAAATGTTTTAACCGTTGACCATTAACTTGAAAGGTACTGTTGTCATTGGGATTTACCAAGGTGATTGCCCGGTAAGGGGTGACTTCAAGAACTTAAAAAGGACCGGACCAACGAAGTTTTAGTTTCCACAGGAAAATATGTAGGCGGGGAGTTGTAAAGCAAGACCTTTTGACCGACCATAAACTCTTTGCGCAAGATTTTCTTATCATGAACACGTTTCATGTTAGCTTTATAATATTTCGCGAGATCGTAAGAATCGCTACGGATTTCTTCAAGCTCATTCAATTGCAACTTGCGTTTGACACTTGCCTCATCAATATTGAAATTAAGGCTTTTTATAGCCCACAGAGCACGGTGCTCTAATTCAACGGGCAAATGACATGGTTTCCCAAATACAAGTCTAAAGGGAGACCTACCTATAGGAGTTTTGAAAACAGTTCTTTACGACCAGTCTTTCCTATCACGGTTTACAGTTGTTTCTAAAATCTTTTTGATTTCCCTATTAGAAACTTCTACTTGTCCGCTAGTTTGTGGATGATAAGGAGTTGCTACTTTGTGTGTAACTCCATACTTTTTCACTAGGGATGTAACAACTCTGTTGCAAAAATGTGTTCCACCATCACTAATGATGACTTTAAGAATGCCAAACCGACAGAAAATATATTCTTTAATAAAAAATACAACGGTCTTATGGTCATTGCTACGGCAAGCTAAGGCCTATATCCATTTAGACACGTAGTCCACGGCAACTAGAATATAAATGAAACCGTGGGAAACAGGGAAGGGACCCGTGAAATCAATGCCCCAAACGTCAAAAATTTCTACTATCAAGATTGGATTTAATGGCATCATATTACACTTCGTGATTCGCCCAAGTTGTTGGCAACGAATACACGTCTTGCAATGCACTTGGGCATCCTTAAAAAGGGTAGGCCAATAAAATCCACATTGAAGAACTTTAGCGGCTGTTTTCATCCCACTAAAATGGCCACCACACTCTTTGTCATGGCAGAACGATAGAACTTCATTATATTCCCACTGGAGAATACAACGACGAATAATCTGATCTGCACAATACTTAAAAAGGTAGGGCTCATCCCAGTAGTATAACTTAATTCTGGCCAAGAAGTTCCTACGTTCATTTCTTGACCAATTATAAGGCATAACATCAGCCGCTAAATAATTTACAATGTCAGCATACCATGGTGCTGAAAAAATAGCATACAGATGCTCATTAGGAAAAGAGTCCGGTATGGACTCAGAATCACTCTGATCGTCGTTTGTGAGATAAGTGGTCGGCAACTACGTTTTCGAGCCCTCTTTCTTCCTTTATTTCTAATGTGAACTCTTGCAGGAGAAGGATCCATCGAATTAATCTCTGCTTAGCATCCTTCTTTGCAAGAAGGTACTTAAGGGCTGCATGGTCCGTGTAAACTAAAGTTTTAGAACCAACCAAATAAGGACGAAACTTATCTAAAGCATAAATGACGGCTAAGAATTCTTTTTCGGTAGCTAAATAATTCCGTTGAGCATCGTTTAAGGTTTTACTAGCATAATAAATAACAGTGGACTTATTATCTAGTTTTTGTCCCAAGACTGCACCAACTGCATAGTCACTAGCATCACACATGAGTTCGAAAGGTTTAGACCAATCGGGAGGCTGTATAATTGGTGCAGAGGTTGGGGCAGCTTTTAAAGTTTCAAAAGCCTGCTTACAGTTAAAATTAAAATCAAAGATTGCATCTTTCAAAAGCAGATTAGTTAAAGGCCTAGCTATTTTCGAGAAGTCTTTAATAAATCGCCTATAAAAACTTGCATGGCCTAGAAAGGCTCTAATATCATGGACAGTCCGTGGTTTAGGTAGAGTTGCTATCTTATCTAGTTTGGCCTTATCTACTTCGATGCCATCACTAGATACATGTGACCTAGTACTATGCCCTTTTTCACCATGAAATGACACTTTTCCCGGTTTAAAAACGAGGCTCTTTTCTTCACACCGTGTCAAAACCTTAGACAGGTTAGACAAAACGATCGTGAAGGAGTCTCCATAGATAGAAAAATCATCCATGAAAACTTCCATAAAGCTCTACCATGTCACTAAATATATGAAGCATACACACCGAAGGTACCGGGAGCATTACAAAGGCCAAAAGGCATTCGTTTATAGGCATACGTTCCAAAGGGACATGTGAAGGTAGTCTTTTCTTGGTCATCAATATCAACAATAATCTGAAAATAGCCTGAGTAGCCATCCAGAAAACAATAAAAAGCAAGACCAGCTAGGCGTTCGAGCATTTGATCTATAAAAGGTAAAGAAAAGTGATCATTTCGTGTCATAGCATTTAAACGTCTATAATCAATACAGATCCTCCATTTCATAGGACCTTGTGTGACAACATAGTCACCCTTCTCGTTACGTACCATGGTAACTCCCGATTTCTTAGGAACTACATGAATGGGGCTTACCCATTCACTATCAGAGATTGGGTATATGATACCCACATCGAGTAATCGTAAGACTTCTTCCCTAACCACCTCTTTCATGGCAGGGTTCAAGTGATGCTGAGGTTTGCGAGAAGTTTTCGCGTTATCCTCCAAATGGATACGATGAGTGTAAACATTAGGGTCAATACCCTTAATGTCGGCTAGGGACCAACCAATCGCAGACTGATGTTCCCTAATCACCCGGATTAAACGTGTCTCTTCATTCTCAGATAACAGAGAAGATATAATTACCGGATGACTACCATCCGGATCAAGTTGAATATATTTTAACTCCGGGGGAAGAGGTTTAAGCACTGGGGTGGAAGGAGAATCAATAGATGTTTCGTCTGGGTCCTCATTTTGCATAATGAATACTTGCTTAGGTAGCAAGTCTTCATACTCAGTATATGGAGCAACCGAAAGGTCTACAATTGGTGTGGACTCAAGGATGGTGTTGACTTCCTCTAAGTAGGAGTCATTTACAAAATTTGAAGTTCCAAAAGAAAGGAATTTGTACATATTGTTTTCGGGAAACGTGTTGTTAAAATAATCTTGAGCTAAGCTCTCGATCATGCTAACCTCCCCATCTATAGACAAATCTGGTAATTGTTTCATCATTTTAAAAACATTTACCTCAACTGTAAGATGGCCAAAAGATAAGGACATCTTACCATCGCGGCAATTTATAAGTGCATTGGTAGTTGCTAAGAAGGGGCTTCTAAGATGATCGGGTGCAGAGTCGTTAGTTACTTTCGTATCGAGGATAACAAAATCAGCAGGATAGTAGAAATCTTGAACCTTAACAAGCACGTTTTCCACTACACCCTTAGGATACTTAATTGACCTGTCCGCTAATTGCAACGTTATTTTTGTAGGTTGCATTTCCTGTAGACCTATTTGTTTATACAAATAATATGAGAGTAAGTTAACACTCGCCCCCAGGTCTAATAACGCGGTCGTCGTGTGGGAATCTCCTAAGGTGCATTTTACAGTAGGACGACCAGGGTCCTTGTACTTAACAATTCCATTATTTTCAGATAAAGTTGGGAATTGTTCAGTTAAAAAGGCGTCTTTAGGTATGTTGGTCTTACGCCTAGTAGTGCACAACTCTTTAAGAAACTTAGCGTGATTAGGTAGCTTTTTAATAGCTTCGAGAAAAGGAAGGTTTATCGTTAGATTTTTGAAAACGTTCCTAATCTCCTCAAAGTTGGTATCCCTGGTTAGCATGGCTAATTTTTGAGGGAACGGTGGTTTCGCTCTATATTTAGCGTATGGCTCGACTTGATGTGTAACCTTGGCTTTCTGTTTCTTAGGTTGTGGTTTAACTGGTACATCTACAGTGGTAGGCTCTTCAGTTTCTATTTCGGTATCTAGTTCGATATCCAGTGTAGGGAGTACTGATGGGGTAACTATAGGCATAGTTACTTTGTTATCAACCACTCTTCCAGAACGGAGGGTGGTGATGGCATTTAGATCACCTACGATTGTAGTTTCCGTGCTAGTATTACCGTTTACCTCAAAGGCTGTGTTTGCTGTTTTAGGCTTTGGTATAACTTGTCCTGGAAACACCCCTTTTGGTTGGGCTTTCTCTTGGGCTAATTGTTGTATGCCCTGATTTATGGATTGTAAGATCTGTTGGTTTGATTGAGTCATTGATTGGAAAAGTTGTTGGGTAACTCAGATAAAAGCGTCGATACGATCCGGTTGTGTAGGTGTAGTAGTCACAGGTGGTGCGACTAGAACTATCTCACGTTGATTATTAATGGGTGGGTTGTGATAGTTACTATTGTTAACCGGAACGATACCTCTATTGGTATTATAACTATTATAATTACTCTGACCTTATGCTACACCTTGTCGTGGTTGCCCTTGGTTGTTATAATTATTATAATTTCCCTGACCTTGTCCCTGTCATTGCCTAGGTGGAGCTTGATTATAATTGTTTGCTTGCCTAACATTTTGGTTATTAAACCCTAGAGGTGTAACTTGTTGATTGTTTCGCCAACTAAAGTTGGGATGTTGTCTCCATGGGGCATTAGGAATAGGATAGTTATTAATGGAGCAAACATTATCTTGCTCTAATTGTTGTTGTTCATAGGCATAGAGAGGACAATAGAGTCGGGGGTGGTTTCGGGACTCAAACAAGAATTACATGGGTTGGAGTTTACATTCATGACGGGGATAGGCTTTTGTTGCACGAAATAGCCTCAACCTTTTTAGTTAGAGATTCGATTAAATTTTTAAGTTCTAGATCGGGTTTCATCTCAAACATACCGGGCGTGCCTTAATCTGTTGAAGAAGAACTAGCGAGCAGAGGGGGGATATCATCACTACCCCCAATTGTTATTAGCGTTTAGTTTGTTCTTCTAAAAATTTGTAAGCCTCCCAGGTTCCTTTTTACTTAGGAAACTACCCCATTCATTATGTCAATGACTTCTTTATGGTGATGTTGAAGTCCTTTGAAAAGGCACGAACTAACGTGTCTTTGCTAGGTTATGGTGTGGACACTCTATAAGTAGATCGGTGAAACGATTCCAAGCCTCGAAAATGATTCATGAGGATTCTGTCGGAAAAAAAATGAATCTTGGAAAGCATCTCATCCGTCTTTAGGGGTGGGAAAAAATGTTCCATAAACAAACCGAACAAGTTTAGCCCACGAAGTCGACAGAGTTAGGCCAAGCGCTTAACCAAGACGCTGCCTTTATCGGGCTAAGGTGAAGGAAATACCCTTAGTTTAATTTGTTCTGCACCAACCGTAGGATGATGGAATGTTGTAAGGACTTGTTCAATCCTACGCATGTGTTGGTAAGGTTTTTCATGGTCTAAACCATGGAAGACGGGTAACAAATTAAATATGTTTGGGGGGATTCGAAAATCCCCCACTGGGTCTGCTAGAATGATGCAAGATTTAGGGCGATCGCTCAAGGCTTTGTAGAAGTCGGAGAGAGGAGTCTCTCTATCTTCAGCCATTATGTCAGGTGTGGTTAGTGAGATAGTAGTTAGAGGTGTAGTGATTGGTATACTCGATAGATTTGTTTGTTGACGTTGACGGTTAATTACGTTCGGTGTTTTTCTCCGACCAAACCTTAATCTCATGCAAGTCTAAGTCTAAACACGACAACACTCCAAACAATCTTGATATTTTAGTATAAACCTCTAACTGGAGATGCGAGGTATGGAAGAAAGGAATACCTGATAGCGTCCTTGCTTCGCTTATGAATAGCGTCTTGTTTACGCGTGTTCAGTGTACATAACAAGTTAGAACACTGTAAAACTTAAAAAAATCGAAGTTCGAAACAAACCTGTAGAAATCCGGAAAATTTAGCTTAGGGCGCGGTCGCGCTCCGTGTATTTCAAATTTACGATGTCTTAGATGGTTCGCTCAAGGTTCCAGCTTATGGGCGAGGTAAACTCCATCCGGGCGCCGATCGATCGCTTTCGGTTTAATTTTGTCGCGGAACTTTTCAACGCTGAAATGGACAACCACAGTATGAATCAAACAAGAGTGGGTGGGTTTAATGGGACTTAAAAATGACTAATTATACTATGAAAACAATGCTAAAGTGCAACTAAGATGGCAGCGGCGCCATTTGATAAAACATAAAATTGATAGTTTACCTACGAAATGAACGATGAACTCAAAACGTAAGTAAACTAAAACTATTTATGATGCTAGATTGCTTATCAAAGTTTCTACTCTCAATTCTATCGAAATAGAGTGGAGTAACAAATTCGTTCCACTCCTAGTTCTCTAGCATGGAGTGTTTTCTAATCTAATTAATCAGTCTTAAGTCTAATGAGAGCTTTATGAAGGGTGTTATACTACGATACAATATGAAATTGATTATGTTGAATTTAAACTACGAATGCTATGGAAATATGATTGTTTTTGAATCTAGATAAAGGATTAGAGGGGAATTGAATCCACCTCGAATCCAACTTAATAACCTAGCATAGATTCTTGTATCTCGATTCTTACGTTCTTACGGCAAGAATTTCGAGTTCTAATCCCTAGTGTTCATGGCATTTCTACCAAATACTAACTAGCATGTGAGGTTGTCCACTCATTCTCATGGCGAATCACGACCTTCTAGAGTGGAATAGATTCTACAACACTACTACACTATACCACTAAGTTTTCATCAAAGCTTCATCAACCCCTCTAATGGAGGTTTTAGCCTTTAGTCATCAACCCATCATTTCCCATTGAATTATAACTACTCATCATATTAAAATTCTAACTTAACTAATTTAACTAACAATGTTTCAATCTACTTAAACTACGAAATGATAATCAACAAGAATTAGAACTAGATCTATAAATTGAAATGACAAAAATCGAAATTGACAAAATAACTATTTTATTTATCTAATCAATTAAGAACAATGATTCAAAGACTTAATCTAAAACAAGAATTGAAAATGGAACTTAAACCCAATTCTTTCAGTCCAAAAAGGCCTCTTCAGCTGCAGTTGACTTCAACAGACTTTTCGTCTACTTCTTCTCATCTGATTAGGTCATGGCTTATACCATTGGAAAGCTCTATCCGAGCCGGTCGTTTTGACATAAGGTAGGCCCAATTCCGAGGTTTGAGTCCAAAGATACGGCCTTCGTAAGCTCTGCTGACTTTGAGTGCTGTTTCTGCCCGCATCGACTTTTCAGCTTCTGACCAGGCTTTAGAAAGGCTTTGTCTTCTTGAATCTTAGCCTTTAATCACAGAACTCCTTATCAACCGACCTTTGCTCCTTTATCTCGCTAAAGTGGCACATTTCTGCACATAATCGACTTTGATGCCTGAAATGCATAAAAACACGTAATCAGTATTAACTCTTAATTATTACTCACATAATTGATCTAAAAGTATGACTGTTACAGGGTTAAAACTACAGTTTTGGGCTCTTATCACCTTTCAATCCCACGTTTCGCCTCATTTTTCGCTCTTCAGCACCTCGGAGTGCGCCTGCGCCCCAGAGGAAGCGCACTCGCGCCCTACACTTTTGTCAGAATTTTGTACAGAGTGCACTCGCGCCCAAGGTGAGTGCGACTCACGCTCAAACACTGGAATTCCAAAATCTTCAGAGCGCACTCGCGCCCAAGTAGAGCGCACTCGCATCCTGACTTCCGTGGACCAGAAAAATTCCAGTTTTCTGCGGGTTGTTCCTGGATCATTCGCAGCTTTTCCAGAGCGTAATTTTTAGATGACATCTCCTACATTGATTTCGGAACAGTCTTTCGAAGATTTGTTCCAAAGCACTACTTATGGTGCTTGGTTTTGGCGAGGCGATCACATACGTTAATTTGGGAACCGCTTATGGTAAGACTGATGCACTTTATTCTCCAACACTAGCATCTTATTTTTACGATAAACTCTGCATTTTCTTTGAGAGACCGGATGGAGAACAAGTGTTCTCCATCAACATTGATAATGAACCAATGGAAATTACCAGGTTCTTGCTAGCATTTGTTCTTGGACTTGCTATGCCCGCTGAAATACAAGACCCATGGTGTTATTGGATAGATAATATGTATGTCTACACTTATGAGTTTTTGCATGAGTCTTATGGGGCAAGCATTTTCCGTATCGAGGACCAAGGGAATATAACGTCGCGCTTTGGTAGCTTTGTCCATGAACATAGGAACCTGTTATGTTTTGGATCATGCTAAACATTTTAGGGGAATGGCGTTTTTCTTCTGTGAATGATGCCACTTGCAGCGTCTTCCTTGCTTTAGCCACGGGACGTATGTGTCATGACCTTCCCCGAACCTTGATGTCTAGTTTAGCTCGATCCCATAGCATGAGGCATAAGTACCTACCTTCTTATGCCTGTTCTAATTTTCCGTATTATGCTATGTTTCTTTCCTGTTTCTTGTACACGTTTCACGGATTGGATTACGGTTATTAATCAACATGCGACCCATCAATAGTATTATTCGATCTTTTCCCGTGCAATGACTTGGCAAGGGTGGAGGATACAACCTCATCGGGTTGTACCCTACACCCCGTCGGTTCAAGTGGCTCTTAATAGATTAGCAATAATAGATGATAAATGGCGGGAAGCCCGGCAAATTATCATGGCATGGCGGGGCCTGAAGGAACCTCACTTCTTTATAGAAGAAGAGGATGAGGAAGATGATGAGTAAAGCGGGAGATAAGGTAAGTTTTAATTCTAGTTAGTGCCTGCTTATGTCCCAAGCAATTTCATTCTTGTTAACCCCATAATGGGTAGAACTCGTATAGAGTTGCGTCAGTTTTTATTTCCTATATTAGTACGTTCTAACTTTGTTTTGCAGATGTTCCTGAATTTCACGCATTTCAATGATATTTTTCCTACCTTCTTTATTTAAAATACTTTGAGGACAAAGCATGCTTCTTGTTTGGGGGGCATAGAAACACGTGTAATTAAGGCATCTGTTAGGATATAAATATGTATAATATGCAATTGTTTTCTAGTCAAAATTTCAAAAATTCAAAAATATAAATAAATAAGTTCATGATATACACTTAGGAATATTGGTATTGTTTTCCTTCTCTATGCTCTTCATAATCTAGAAGTCTCACGTAGATTTTGCATTAGAATAATTTTTAGAAACTTAGGTTAATATGTAGGTACTAATCTTTGCATCTATCTATAAATATATTACATGAGTATCGATGATTGTTAGCAGTAAGTTTCTGAAATCTAGGCTAGGAGTACTTATTCAACAAATCCTGTGAGAATATAGCCTAAAGCCTTATATGAGTGAAACATTTGAGAAATGACACAAGGGAGAAGTAAAATCCGGATAGAGATATCACACGTCCACTTGCTTGATCACTAAACCATATCCTAAGCGAGAATTTAGGCCCTCTTTGGATCGATATAGCCAAAAATTCAAACCTATGAATTATTTTCCGCTAGTCGCCCCTCTTAGCCTTTCTTTAGCCTTCCATAAACCACAAATCCTTTACCCTGTTACAAAACAAAACAAAAAAAAAAAAAAAAATCAACCTACCCAATTTAGATAAGTTTGATAATAGAATGAGGAAGAAAGAAGAAGAGAAAAACCTGTGTAAACAAAAGTTAGTTAATTGCTTCAGAAAATAAAGAAAAGAAGTTTCCATCCAAAGAAAAGAAAAATAAAAATAGAAATAAAATAAAAACTCCAAAAAAATAGAATAAAAGGAGTCAAAAGCCAAAGAAAAAGAAAAAAAAATATGGCTAAGGATGGAAACAAAGTGTAGAAGCAAACGTAAATAACAAGGTTTTCTCTAGTTACATAGTATGAAGACTCTATTATCTCAGACTTGACCTTTTTGAATATCCATTTCCTTCCTTCTTAAACCATCTCCTAATCCCCGCAACACCTAATAAAGACCTCTAGCTCAATTAGGAATAGGTTAGTGTGATAGTAAGTGGCAGATGTATTTGATCGACTCAGGCTTCCTTGTTGTCATTGAGATTGTAAGGTAAAGTGTGCCCACTGCACATTGGAGTAGCGAAACTTGAGTGGAAAAATCAGAGTGTTGTATCTTGACTATTATTGTGAGAACCTACTTAAGGACGCTATTCCGAGTTTCAAAAATGAACCTGCTAGGCATTTCATAGTATTACTCATTGTATATATGTTTATTATAGATGATTGATTATTATGCATATATTAGCTTAGGTTTCGACTTGATTACTCTATATGCATTGCTAGTGAGAGGTATAGTTAATTTAGAGCATCAATAAGGAAACAATAGTTTTATTTCTTAGTCGTTGTAGTATAGATGAAGTTTGTGAGTACCTTCACTGAAAAACTCTCACGAGGCTATAACTCGTCCACTAAGGAATTCCTAGTGGTTTAAGGCCTTGTTGCATATGGTCAATGCAATCGCACTCAGCGAAATGAGAGTAGATAAAACTCCATTTTTGGTCACTTATTCTAATTTCTCATCTTTGCTTGAGGACAAGCAAAATGCTATTTGGGGGTGGTTTGATAAGAGCCCAAAATTGTAGTTTTAACCCTGTAACAGTCATACTTTTAGACCAATTATGTGAGTAATAATTAAGAGTTAACACTGATTACGTGTTTTTATGCATTTCAGGCTTCAAAGTCCATTATGTGCAGAAATGTGCCACTTTAACGAGATAAAAGAGCAAAGGTCAGTTACTAAGGAGTTTCATGATTAAAGGCCAGGATTCAAGAAGACAAAGCCTTTCTAAAGCCCGGTCAAAAGCTAAAAAGTCGACGCGGGCAGAAACAACACACAAGTCAGCAGAACTTCCGAAGGCCGTATCTTTGGACTCAGACCTCGGAATGGGGCCTACCTTATGTCAAAACGACCGGCTCGGAAAGAGCTTTCCAATGGTCTAAGTCTTGATCCAATCAGAGGAGTAGAAGTAGACGAAATGTCTATTGAAGCTAACTGCAGCTGAATAGGCCTTTTTGGACTGAAAGAATTGGGTTTTGGGCCTGATTCTCTGGCCCAAAACATGGCTCCAAGCCCATGCACGATTTTTGGATCTGAAAGTATAAAAACCAAAGCTTAACTCTTTGTTAATGGTAGCTAGTTAGACCTAAAAACGCACAATGAAAATAACCGCATTATATTAAATTTTTCATTCAAAGTACATTTCACTACAAAATTCAAATTACCGAATTAAAACTGACATTAAAATAACTAACAATAATAAAACTACAAATAAAAATCATCAAGCTATACTATCCCTAAACACGTCGGTACTGGTAGCAGAGGGCACACGCTCAGGAGATGGCTCCTGAGCTCCCGATGGGCCAGCACCATTCATCTTTCGGCGATGACGCTCGTGCCTCGATGATGTATCCTTGGAAGGAGAATCCCCATGAAGTGGAAAGCGTGCAAGCAAATCAGCCTAGAACTGGCGCTGAGCTTCTAGCTCAGCCCTCATCTATTCCCACCGCTCATCCTCTCGCTGGGTACGAATCTCGAAGTTATGGTGGATAGTAGCCTGTTGAGTCCGGAGGTCTTCGCAGATAGTATTGAGTGAACGCATGCCACGATGAATCACAGCCATGCGTTCTGCATCTGACCAACACCTCTCTAAGGCATCAGCATCAAAACATGTCAAGTCCTCCTCGTCCTCCGAGTCATTCTCATTTCCGACGTCCTCCTCGTCGACTACCCTATCCTCAGGCAACCTCCAAACTTGTTGGATGCACTCCTTATAAATCCGAGGATTTCTGTGTAGGGTGAGGTAAATCCTATCAGACGTCGGAGTCGCTCTCAACTTCAGCATGATCTTGGTTATCAAAATAGGGAGAGGTGCAATAGACTTCCCTACTCCCCTAATCATGTTAAGCAAAAACTCCAAGATACAGAACTCATACTTCTGCTCCTGGAGTGTCCATAGAATGTGAAGGCAGTTCAGACCGATATCGCTGCCCTTCTCCTTCCCTATGACATTCCTACCAATCCACTGAGCTGCAGCCAGCTGGTTAGTTCTGAGGGATGCCTGGCAAACACAATGCGAGCTCACATTGTAGTTCCCTTCAGTAACAGTCGCGTTCATCAAAGGCTCTACCCCATTATATTGGGACTCCTGTAATGTAGCATCCAGATGGATTCTAGGCGGAATGCCTAGAATCTCAGCCAACAACCCAGCAGTTACTTCCTTCCTCCTCTTTGCCACCGTAACGAAAATTCTATTCCCCTCTAACTCCCTCGTGTTGTAAAACCGTCGGACTAACTCTTCGTGGTAAAAGGCGTCGGTCGAGTACCACAAGCTATTCCAATCTCTACTAATCATTTCGTCACCGTAAAATGGCGCAAAGTGGTCGCCAGTAAATGCTTGCTCTGGCAAAATCTGGCGTCTTTGAGCCATTAGAAGTTTGAACTAATTTGGGGTTTGTAGAAGGTGTAGGAAGCAATGAGGAACAACCTCACTGGAACAACAATGGTGGTGGTGCGGTGGTGGCGCGGTGGTGGATCGGCAGTTCCAATCTTTGGATTTTTCGGTGGTGTTTGGTTTTGCAAAAGGATGGAGGTGGTGGTGGAAAGGTTTTTGAGAAGATTTGAAATTGATTTGGATGTATGGCGTGGTGTAGTTAGGTTTCTTTTTAATTTTATTTTTTAGTTAGGGTTTGAAGCTTTGTTGGTTATTAATGGCGGTTTGGAGAAGAAAACACACGACTGTTGGTGGACACATAGGGGCGCAGGTGCGCTGCCGGTGTGCACGAGTTGGGCCCAAGCCCAATTCGAATTTTTCGAATTTTTGTCGATTTTTAGCGCGACTTCAAACTAACATTGCTGCTTCGTTACCGGTCCGATTTTTGCGAATGAGATATGGAAATGATCAGGAGAGAATTTCCAATCCAATGATCCATAAAACACTCTATTCCAACCATGGATGAAATATAAGATAGTGGAAAATACCTCGAAGAGCGTGCATGACGTAAGTTATGCGAACGAATGAACTCTAAATTCATAGATAATGTCAACCCGAATCAGAATACAATTAAACGGCCTAAGAAACTCTAAAAGGACCTAAAATATTCTAGGATGGAAACACGAAGACCCCACCCCCAAACAGATTTTTTACAACAGAGTTTAGAAAATTTGTTTTTTTTTATTTATTTATTTATTTTTTTTAATTTTATAAGGAAAAACAATAAGCAATAAGGACATAATTCACCCCATAGAGAAACATGCCTAAAAAATCTAAGAAAACATGCAAGAGTGGAAAATGTGAATTATGTTAAACGTTGACTTAGGATCCGGTACTTACAGCCACACACTCCATAGGGAGGGCCCGGTTACCTTAATGGTGCACTCACCAATATATGAAAATGAAAGAAAATGCACCAAACACAAAAGTTGAGTCGTTTATAGTCAGATACTCTAGACTTTATCTAAACATATGTCTGAACATGCAGTTTATCATATATCAACAACCGATATAGTTGTGGATCATTCCATAAATAAATATCACAGAAAACATATCCAAACACAATCAAGCACCAAGATTTCCTATGACACAACCTAGTGAACTGACAGCGAAGTCGGATAAACCTATAACGTAAGCTAGCATGCACCTTCTTTTTCATCTTTGAGCGAGAGGGTGTCCTAGTGAATAAGTGTGGAAAAGTGAATGGTTGTGGAAGATATGGTGGATACGGATAAGTTGTAGAAGGAAAGAATGTAAATAATGATGATGTGGGTTTAGCACAAAACTCATTCATGGTGTAGGTAGGGATTGTTTCAAGTCTGAAAATGAAGGTGTCAAATGCTTGGTTCTTCTAAAGTATTTGTTTACTAGGTGGATTTAAAAAATTATGAATCACAGAAGAAACAAAAGGATCGAGTGCAAACTCGAGATTCCTTTGAAAGGGTGGAAGGAGGGGAGTCAAGGTGGATGTTGTGCAAAGTAGTTCTTGATAGGGTGAATCATCACCTGCTCTAAGAAACTCATCGAATTCCTCATCTAGATTGGTCATATCCACGTTACTATGATAGTCCTCTATATCTTTGAGAAAGTCATCTATCTCATCCTCATCCGTAATATGTGTATCGACTAGTGTAGGGATGAAAATGTTGGAATCTGAACTTCCAAAGGAAAGAAATTTGGGCATATGATTATCAGGGAACGTGTTGTTGAAATAATCTCGAGCAAAGCTCTCGATCATGCTAAACTCTTCATCCATAGACGAATCTGGTAAATGTTTCTTTGTTTTAAAAGCATTTACTTCAACAGCAAGATGGCCAAAAGACATGGACATCGAACCATCGCAGCAATTAATGAGCGCATTGGCAGTTGCCAAGAAAGGACGCCCTAAGATGATCGGGACAGAGTCGTTAGCGACTTCTGTATCGAGGATGACAAAATCAGCCGGATAGTAGAAATCCTGAACTTTTACCAAAGACATTTTTTGACCACACCCTTAGGATACTTAATAGACCGATCAGCTAATTGCAACGTCATTTTAGTGGGTTGCATCTCGTCTAGACCTATTTGTCTATACAAATAAAACGGGAGTAAGTTAACACTAGCCCCCAGGTCTAATAACGCGGTCGTCGTATAGGAATCTCCTAAGGTGCATTATATAGTAGGACGACCAGGGTCCTTGTACTTAACAATTCCATTATGTTCAGATAGAGTTGGGAATTGTTCTGTTAAAAAAGCGTCTTTTTGTATATTGGTCTTACGCCTAGTAGTACACAACTCCTTAAGAAACTTAGCATGGTGTGGTAGCTTTTTAATAGCTTCGAGGAAGGGAAGGTTTATAGTTAGATTCTTGAAAACATCTCTAATCTCTTCATAATTTGTATCCCTAGTTAACATGGCTAATTTTTGTGGAAACGGTGGTTTCTCTCTATATTTAGCATATATATCACCTGGATGTTTAACCTTGGCTTTATGTTTCTTAGGTTGTGTTGTAACTGGTACCTCTACAGTGGTAGGCTCTTCAGTTTCTATTTCGGTATCTAGTAAAATAGCAGGTGTAGGGGCTACTGGTGGGGTAACTATAGGCATAGTTACTTTGTTATCAACCACTCTGCCAGAACGGAGAGTGGTGATGACATTTAGCTCACCTACATTTTCATATTCATTACTAGTATTATCGGTTACCTCAAAGGCTGTGTTTGTTGTTTTAGGATTAGGTAGTGCGTGACCTGGAAACACACCTTTGGGTTGGGCTTTATCTTGGGCCAACTGTTGGCTTAAATTATTAACGGATTGTAGAAGCTGTTGGTTAGATTGAGCCATGGTTTGGAAAAGTTTTTGGCTCACTTGTATGAAGGTGTCAAGACGATCCGGTTGTGTTGGTGTAGTAGTCACGGGTGGTGTGATTGGAACTATCTCGCGTGAATTATTTATGGGCGGATTTTGATAGTTATTATTTACCGGAACGATACCTCTATTAGCATTATAATTATTATAACTACCTTGACCTTGTGCTTAACCTTGTCGAGGTTGCACTTGGTTGTTATAATTATTATAATTACCCTGACCCTGTCCTTGTCGTGGTGGAGCTTGGTTATAAACCGTTGGCCTAACATATTGATTATTGTACCACGGAGGTGTGGCGTGTTGGTTATTTCTCCAACTGAAGTTGGGATTTTGTCTCCAAGGGCGTTAGGTTCACTATTAATGGAACAAGCCTGTTCATAGGCTATAGGGCCGATTAAGTCGGGATGCTTCGGGACTCCAACAGAAAACTACATGGATTTGAATTTACATTCATGACGGGGATAAGCTTTTGTTGAACGAAATGGCCTCTACCTTTTTAGTGAGTGATTCGATTAGATTTTTAAGCTCGGGATCGTGTTTAATTTCGAACATACCGGCGGCCTTAACTGTATTAGAAGAACTAGCGGAGCGGTGGATATCGTCACTATCCCCCCAGTTGTTATTTCGCTTAGTTTGATCCTCTAAAAATTTATAAGCCTCCGAGGCTCCTTTACTTAAGAAACTACCCTCATTCATTATGTCAAGGACTTTTTGGTGGTGGTGCGAAGTCCTTTGAAAAAGGGACGAACTAACGTGTCTTTCGCTAGGTTATGATATGGACACTCTATAAGGAGATCGGTGAAACGATTCCAAGCCTCTGAAAATGATTCATGAGGATTTTGTCGAAAGAAATGAATCTTGGAAAGCATCTCATCCGTCTTTAGGGGTGGGTAAAATGTTCCATAAACAAATTTGAACAAGTTTAGCCCACGAGTCCACAGAATTAGGCGTTTGGGCAGTTAACCAAGACGCCGCCTTATCGGCTAAGGTGAAAGGGAATACCCTCAGTTTAATTTGTTCCGCACCAACCGTAGGATGGTGGAATGTTGTTAGTACTTGTTCAATCCTACGCATGTGCTGATAAGGTTTTTCATGGTCTAAACCATGAAAAACGGGTAACAAATTAAAAATATTTGGGGGGATTCGGAAATCCCCCATTGGGTCTGCTAAAATGATGCAAGATTTAGGGCTATCGCTCAAGGCTTTGTAGAAGTCAGAGAGAGGCGTCTCTCCTTCTTCAGGCATTATATCAGGTGGTGTGTGTGAAATAGTAGCTAGAGGTGTAGTGGGTGGTATACTAGATAGACTTGTTTGTTGACGTTGTCGTGTAATTACGTTCGGTGTTTTTGTTCGACCAGACCTTAATCTCATACAGGGCTAAGACCAAACTTAGCTAAACATGTCAACACTCCAAACAATCCTGATATACTAGTATAAACCTCTAACAGGAGATGCGAGGTGTGGAAGAAAGGAATACCTGATTGCATTCTTGCTTTGCTTATGAATAGCGTCTTGTTTACGCGTGTTCAGTGTATATAACAAGTTAGAACACTGAAAAACTTGAAAAATTGAAGTTCGAATCAAACCTGTGGAAATCCGGCAAAATTCAGCTCAGGGCGCGGGTGCGCTCACTTTGGGCGCAGGTGCACTCAGTGTAAACTTCGAATTACAATGTTTGAGTGTGGGGGCCGGTTTGGGTGGGTCGGTCGCTTCGGCTTCTAACTTTTAGCGAAGTGCCTCAGGTGCAATTTTTCGAGGAAGTTTAATGCTGAAAAAGACAACCACAGTTAGAATCGAACAAGGGTGGGTGGGTTTAATAGGACTTAAAAATGACTAATTATAGTAAGAAAACAATGCTAAAGGGAACTAAGATGGTAGCGGCGCCATTTGATAAACATAAAAAGATAAAGTTTACCTACAAAATGAATGATAAAACTCAAAACGTAAGTAAACTAAAACTAAATTACGTGCCTAAATTTATCAAAGATTGTTCTACTCTTGATCTATTGAACAGATATAGTGGAGTAGGAAGTTCATTCCACTCCTAGTCCTTCCGCATGCTGTGTTTTCTAGTCTAATTACTCTACTCTAAGTCTAATGAGATTTACTTAAATGATAACTAGACTACGATGCAACTACCCACAAGATGCAACTAGTCGACTATTTAAACAACTATTGGAATACTACGCCGATTCTATGATAAGGAGTTAGAGGGGATTGATTCCACCTTAGCTCAACTTAATCCACTAACGAATCGTAATCGTCGTAATCCGAATTGAATCCTTCTTCAGAACAATGCAGTTATTCCTAATCCCTAATTACACATGGCATTTCTACCAATTCATAACTAGCATGTGAACAATTACACCCATTCTCATGGTGAACTAATCATTTCTAGAGTGGAAAGGAAATTATGACTATTCAACATTAACACGAATCAAGCCTTCATCAAGGCTTCGCAACCCCCTCTAATGGAGATTTAGCCGAGAGTCATCACGCTATCATTCCCAATCAAATTCGAACAAGACATGATATAAAGATTGAAATTTGCTTAATTTAAACTTCAATAGCAACTACTCATGCAAGAATTATTTCAATCTAATTAAGACAAATATTGAATCTAAGAATTAAACTAATTAAGTAAAGGAAATGAACTAGATTATCAAGAACACTAATTTATTAATCTAATAAAAATCAATACAATAATATAATACTGAATTTAAAACAAGAATAAAAACTAATTAATTTAATCTAAAACTGGATCTAGAACTAAGGTTTAATGGATACTTTCTATTCTAAACTCCTTTATTTTCTAACCTAACTATCTATATTTTTAGGTCTAACTAGCTACCATTTACAAAGAGCTAAGCTTTTGTTTTTATATGTTTCAGATCCAAAAATCGTTCATGGGCTTGGAGCCATGTTTTGGGCCAAAAACCCAATTCTTTCAGTCCAAAAAGGCCTCTTCAGCTGCAGTTGGCTTCAACAGACTTTTCGTCCAGTTCTGCTCCTCTGATTGGGTTAAAGCTTAGACCATTAGAAATCTCTTTCCGAGCCGGTCGTTTTGACATAACGTAGGCCCAATTCCGAGGTCTGAGTCCAAAGATACGGCCTTCGGAAGTTCTGCTGACTTTGTGTGCTGTTTCTGCCCGCGTCGACTTTTCAGCTTTTGACCGGGCTTTACAAAGGCTTTGTCTTCTTGAATCTTGGCCTTTAATCATGGAACTCCTTAGCAACCGACCTTTTCTCCTTTATCTCGCTAAAGTGGCACATTTCTGCACATCATGGACTTTGAAGCCTGAAATGCATAAAAAACACGTAATCAGTATTAACTCTTAATTATTACTCACATAATTAGTCTAAAAGTATGATGGTTAAGGGGTTAAAACTACAGTTTTGGGCTCTTATCAGCTTCCTCGTGTGTCATTGAGATTGTAAGGTAAAGTGTGCCCATTGCACACTGGAGTAGCGAAACTTGAGCGGAAAAATCAAAGTGGTTTTTGTCTTGACATTTATGTGAGGACCTACTTAAGGACGCTATTCCGAGTTTTCATAAACGGACCTGCTAGTGCATTTCATAGTATTACTCATTGTATATATGTTTATTCATAGATGATTGATTATTATGTATATATTAGCCTAGGTTTCGACTTGATTATTCTTTATTCATTGATAGTGAGATATATAGATAATTGGGAAAATAAATAAGGAAACAATAGTTTTATTTCTTAGTCGTTGTAGTATAGATGAAGTTTGTGAGTACCTCCACTGAAAAACTCTCACGAGGCAATAACTCGTCCACTAGGGAATTCCTAGTAGTTTAAGTCCTTGTTGCATATGGTTAATGCAATCGCACTCTGCGAAACGAGATTAGTTAGAACTCCATTTTTTGTCACTTATGCTAATTTCTCATATTTGCTTGAGGACAAGCAAAATGCTGTTTGGGGGTGGTTTGATAAGAGCCCAAAAATGTAGTTTTAACCCCTTAACAATAATACCTTTAGACCAATTATGCGAGTAATAAATAAGAGTTAATGTTGATTACGTGCTTTTATGTATTTCAGGCATTGGAGTCAATTATGTGCAGAAATGTGTCACTTTGGCGAGATAAAGGAGCAGGGGTTGGTTTCTAAGGAGTTATTTGATTAAAGGTCAAGATTCAAGGAGAAAAAGCCTTTAAAAAGCCTAGTCAAAGCTGAAAAGTCAAAGTCAACGCGGGCAGAAATAACGCACAAAAGTCAGCAAAACTTCCATAGACCATATCTTTTGACTCAGACCTTAGAATTAGGCCTACCTTATGTCAAAACGATTGCCTTGGAAAGAGCTTTCCAATGGTCCAAACCTTGACCCAATCAGAGGAAAATAAGTGGACAAAAAAGCCTACTAAAGTCAGATCTAACTAAAAAGGGCCATGTGGACTGAAGAGATTGGGTTTTGGGCTTGATTTTCCAGCCCAAAACATAGCTCCTCGGCCCATGCACGAAAATGTGGATCTGGTCTCCTCCATTTCAAAGGAGAATATTTAACTCTTAAGAGATACTTAGGTTAGGTAGCAAGTAGCCATTAGAGCATATTTCTAGATCTAGTTTTTATATTATATTAATTAGTTTTCTATTACTTTGTTTTAATTTAGATTATTGAATGATTGTTAATTCTTTATTAGATTAATAAAAATAGTTAGTTCTTCATAATTTTGGTTTGATTTATTAAAGTACTTAGCTCTAAATTAAATTACTTAGTTGTTAATCATTTCTTAGCTGTTAAGTTAGATTTGAATACTGTCATTATTCGATATAGTAAATTTAGAATCTTTATATGATGTCTTGTTTAATTTCATTGGGAAATGATAGCATAATGATTCTAGGCTAAACCTCCATTAGAGGGGGTTGAAGAAGCCTTGATGAAGCTTGATATTTGTTAACTTAGAAATCATCGTGATAATCTATTCAATTCTAGAAAGTAATTAGTTCACCATGAGAATAGGTTTGGTTGCTTCACATGCTAGTTATTAATTGGTAGAGATTGCCATGTATAATTAGGGATTAGAAATACCATTTTGATATGCGAAAGCATCGAAATTTGGATCACGTCCAATCTTTGTTAGTTGATTAAGTAGAGTTAAGGTAGAATCAATCCCCCCTAATTCCTTATCATATAGTCAATTTAGAAATTCCATAGTTTGAATTAGCGTATCTTGTTATTTGAATTCACATCGTAGTATAATTTCCCACCATTACTCTCACTAACTTTGGCTAGAACCGATAATATTAGAAAGTATTGAATACTAAAGAACTAGGAGTGGAAAGAATATTTTATTCCAACTCTATTTCGATAGATTCGAGAGTAGAAATCTTTGATATTACACACACGAAAGTAGTTTTAGTTTTACTTACGTTTAGAGTTCAATCTTTTATTCGTAGGTAAAATTAATCATTTTACGTTTATCAATAACCAATCAAAATAAAAGCACAACGTGTTCAAAATAGAGCTGCTCTCAACTCTCCAAACTCATAATCCCTCAATTTCTATTGCATAACATGTCGTATTTATAATAAACGAGCACTATTAGTCAGTCAAGGGTATTTTTCTAGTAAAGCAACTTTATTAATTTAATGCAAAAAAAAATAAACAAAATTGAATGAAAATATAAGTTAGTTTTTTTACCTAATTGATTATCCAAAGTATATATACCGTCTAGTCTCCGCCATATTTAAAAATAAACCCTAACCAACGCCAAAAAACAAAGACTCAATTTTTTTTATAGCTATAATGGATTTTGATCAGATCAAGACCGGGTTTAAAGTTCTTCTTATGGAAACCACGTTCCTATCAAAATCTCTCTTTTTTTTGGATAATTTGAGATACCCCCTGTTTTGCATTTTTTTTTTAGATACCCCTATTTTCAAATTCATTTGATATACCCCCTACTGACACAGGAAATTGACAAGGTGGATAATACATGTCATATATCACATGTATCATCATGATACTAGGGTTTGCCCGTGCCGTACAGCACTGAACAACTCGCTACGCCTTCGGCGCACGCTACCTAGTACCTCTACATGCCCATGTACATATTTACACCAAAACATCACCTGGTAACTTGATTATCGGAAGAAAAAGAAGAATAAGCAGAGGTGACTTGAGTGATCAGTTCCAAACAGATAAGATGCAATTGCTTTTTGAATAAAATGTTTTGGTTTAGGTGTTTAATAATATGTTTATATTCTGTTTGATTCTCGTTGTTTGGATTCTGGACTGTGGATGCTCTTTGCAATCTTATAAAATCATGCTTTTAAGTGATTTGAAGGCTTTGACGTGAGACTTACCTTTTTAGTTATACATTTTTGTGTCTTCCTTCCTAAGATCAAAACTAAAAATTAAGAAAATGGAACACATCATCTAGAGAGAGAGAGAGAGTATACAAAAGTATATGTGTTGGATTTTCCACCAAAGTACAGTTAACTTACCGAGTGAAAGTGTAAAACTGTTAACCAAGCATCATCATACAACAATACAAAAGTTAAAGTGTGTTGCCAAAATATTGCCAAAATAGAAACTGTCAAGCATTGGACAATGCTTAAGTCAGACTTGGCGAGCTGCTTTCACGTTTAATGTCACCCAGTTTAGTAACTTGTTGAGTCTGGGATGAAAAAGGGGTAGTCTTTGAAGCAGAAGAAGAAGTCATCTTTTTCTGGAGAGAAATCTTATAAGCTTGTATCTTGCTAGCAGCTTGTGATTGGAACTTCTGGTATTGATTCTTGCGTTCTAGTTCCGCTTCAGCTGCTTGATCTGCTAAGGCTTTTTCCTTCTCTGCTTCAAGTTTTTTTCTTAGTTCATCCAAGGCCTTCTTGTGTGAAATTCGAGTTTGGTTAGCCACCCTTCTTTGAAATTGGATCATACTCTCCAAATCAGCAACTTCTCTCTGTAATGCTTCTTTAGCATCTGTTGTCACCTTCAATTTAGACTCAAGTTTTCCAACTCTCTCTTGGAGGGAAGAGATAGTGTTCCTTGCTTCTGCTTCTTTGATGTCGGCCACTTTCAGTTGATCAAAGGCAAAAAGAGCAGATAAGCCAACCTAAATCTAATAAACTATTGATTAGCATGTGAAACCAAATTCAAAAGTACAGAAGGAAAGCAGGGAAGTTTATCACCTGTTCAAGAGAAGAACTAAATTGATACTTATGAAAGTCAGTATCTTGTTTCATTGCAGAACGAAGATCACTGTCAAGATGACATGCACTTCTCAAACAAAAGGCCACCTTCGGATCATTCAAGACAGAAGCAAAAGCAGATAATGGTTTTCCATCAATGATAAAATCTGGTTTGAATGGGAGAATGGTATCCTCAATTGTGTATTTCTGTTGAGTTTCAGTAGTCTTCTCAGCATTCTTGCGTTTTCTAGACGTGTTCTTTTTAGAAACTTTTTACATTTGAGACTTTGAAATAACTTTGCAGATATTTTCACCGTCTCCTGGAGTGACTATTATATATGAAACACATTCATTCTCGGAATCCAAATGTATGCTCAAATCACTATCAACACCCATTGGTTCTGACGTTCTAGGAACGGGATACTCACTTACATCTCCTAAACGACTCAAGCAACTAACAAATTCTCCTTCCTTCTTTTCCTCTTTTTCTTTATAATAGCCCATGTAAGTTTTCTCTTCGGAACATAAAGAAGATGAAGGAGATTGTTGTCATCAAAATCAGTAGCAACCGAGAGGGGATCTCCCACAGAATTCACACCAGTTAAATTCTCCAAGTCATCCCAAGATTCAGAAATAAGGTTGTTAATCAAGGAGGGCGATGTTAATCCTGGGTCACCACTATCGTTATTGACACCTGAAGCCAGAATGAACAATAAAATTAAATACATGCATATCACTAAAATGCACTTTACATAATTAAAATTTTCAAATGATTACCTCTAAGCTTTGTGAGTTTATATGTAAGAGGTGGAACAACATTTCCTTCCTCAGATTCCCATTTACCACTAACAATGACTGGAAAATCAGGCCATTGCTTATCCGAATCACGAAGATCCTTTATAAGGGACTTCCTATCTTTCCTCCTATATAAGTAATAATAAGGAAAAATTTGGCCATCTGTTTCCTTAGGACTCTTTCTCAAAGTATACTGACTCCGAATATCAGTAAGTGTAATTTTACTACTCCCATGTCCATTCCGATTATAGTAGTTAGCAGCATAAAGAATGCGCCAAAAGTTTCCAGTTCCTTGACCCGGAGAAATCTTATAGAAGTTGAGCACTTCTCGGTCAAGCTGAGTTAATGGAAAGTGCAAACCAGCAGCGATTTGGCCAACTGTTACTATATTATAGAGTTGGGAGTGGCTTGATCTGCATTGACTTGGTGGTGAGTATACCTATGCTGGCTACTTAAGTGGTGTGAAGAAATAGCATTTGGAATTAGGTATGCTTTTCTTACAACATTTAACTTAGGTATGTACTCATATGAGATGGGATCAACTTTTTCTAAAAAATGTGGATCACCATTTTTGCTTTGGATCTTCCTAGGACTAGAATAATTATTTTCATATCGTGACCCATACTTACTTTTAACCATAGTTTCCTCGATAAAAATGGAAATAGACTCTAACCTGGGGTGAAGTACAGAGAGTGTGCATTGAGCAGCTTACTTGTGGTGAAAATGTGGAGAAGCTAGAGAAATTGGAAGAAGCACCAGTAGCTATGAAAAGGGGAAGAGGAAAGATTTTTGGGTATAAGTAAAACTTGATGTTTTTGGGAAGAGGAAAGGTTTTTGGGTCCTGGTATCCTGTAATCATGAATAACCTTTGGGACTCTGGGAGAGCTGCATGGTCTAGACTCTGGACTGTCTCAACACTGGAGTCTTGATGAGATGCATGTCTTGCACGGATAAACAAATTCAACTGTGAACTAAACAAGTGGATTACTTATAATTGTAATATGGTATGACGAAGATAAGTTTTTATTAGAGCATCAGCATCTGTATTGCTCATTGAAAGAGTGGAGTAAGTTGAGATGGAAGGTGAAAATGTTGTTCTAGCCTACTCCTATTTAATTTTGTGATATTATTCCATACATGGCAGGAAAGTTTTAATATCATTCTCATGAACAAACAATTGCCACCGAACTGCTACCGACACTAAAATACCTGTAAAAGCACCATAACCAAATCAATCAAAATTAAGCTCAAATCAATCAAAATTGATACTTTTCAACAAACCCAAAACCTAAAAATAGAATTGGTTTGAAGGTTCCTTAGAGGAGTCCATAGGGCGTTTCCCTTTCTCAAGAATTGGTCGCGTAGGAAGCTATAAATATTTGAAAGAGAGTTCAAAAATTATTGGTCGCGTAGGAAGCTATAAATATTTGAAAGAGAAAGAGAGTTCAAAAACGTGATGTGAAACCAATAAGAGTGTTAGGACAATTTGGCCTGGGTAACTAAGTATGTTAATAGAAGTTATCAGTAACGTATATTGATGATAGTAATACCTGGGAGCGAACAGGTCGTTAAGGAGTAGGTGGCTGAAGGAAGAGTCCATCTTGGACAGGAACATAAATATTGTTTTTCTTGTTTGAAGGATCCTTATAAGGGTCCATTGAACGTTTACCCTTATCTATGGGATCCTGTAGAAACAAATAGAAATAGATACTCAATAAAACATGTAGAAACAAACATAAAAAGATAGGTGGGGATAACGAAACGTTGCGTTCTTGCACGTACCATTGAAAGTCAAATCTGCAACGAAAAAGAGTGCCTAAAAAAGACAAAGTAGTTATTATTATTTCACATGTAAAGGTTGTAGTAATTAGGCATAAAACACAGATAAAAACTAGGTGGCAATAAATAAAACAAAGGGGATTTAAAAAGTTAGACGGTAGTAAACCACGCCGAAGCAAAAAAAAAACAAATGGGAAATAAAAATTAGACGATAGCAAGTGGA
Organism: Coptis chinensis; assembly: GCF_015680905.1. Lineage (NCBI taxonomy): Eukaryota > Viridiplantae > Streptophyta > Magnoliopsida > Ranunculales > Ranunculaceae > Coptis > Coptis chinensis. Next base: position 57,426,149 of record NC_141461.1, on the reverse strand, counting down.
AGTAAATCCGACGGTAGCCGTAAATAAAAATCAGACGGAAGAAGTGTCAGGCGGAAAGGACCATCCTTTTTCGCAGTAAATAAAAATGAAGATAGCGGGGGTAGTGGAGCACATATATATAATAGTAAAAGAAAGGAAAAAAACAAGTTATTTTTTGGAGTTAGGTAGACATTGACTTCGAATACCAACAAAAAAACAAGCTATTTTTTGGAGTTAGGTAGACATTGACTTCAAATACCAACGAAAAAACATTTTCATAAAGTCTGGAACTTTGGTTACTGCTGTATAATATATTAAAGGTATTCTTTGCTTTAGCGATTGAGTTCCCCTTTTCGGGTGGTAGTGCCTATACCTTTTAGTGTTTCGGGTGGGATTGGCTTATTTTGCCATCTCACAACTTGCCAAAAGATATATGAGCCGCAGGGTGGAGACCTTGCGGGCCCGATACCATTGCTTTTTATTAGATAGATTAGTATACTTTTCTTTCTTTCTTTTTTCCATTCTTTTTTTTTTGGCAAAAGTAAAAGATTTGTGAGTACTGATTGGAAGCTTAAGATTCTAAATAAAAGGAATGATACTTTAAAGTCAATAAAGAAAAACACAGAGTTTTAAAAGGAAAAAAGTGAAGACTCTAAGTTAGGTCCGTAAAAGAATCAGTTATAAATGTCATAAAAGAACCCTATCACTACAAAATAATCGACATCTGACGACGGACAAAAACCGTCGTGGTAGACCTACCCCGACGGATCAAAACCGTCCCTAGGCCGTCCTAATTTCCTCTGTCGCCATTTCTTTAGTTATGGACAAAATCCATCGGGAGAGTCCGTCGGCATAGATAATGTGGGATTGGATCCGTCGTTGTAGGTGCCCTTTGGCGACGGTTATGTGTGGGATTGTATCCGTCACTGTAGGTGACCTTTGGCGACGGTTTTGTGTGGGATAATATCCATCACTGTAGGTGACCTTTGGCGACGGTTTTGTGCGGGATTATATCCATCATTGTAGGTGACCTATGGAGACGGTTTGGTGTGGGATTTTATCTGTCGTTGTATGGTACTTATGGTGACGGAACAATACGAATCATAGTTGATGTCAGCTATGAATTTTGTCCATCGGATTTTTAGTTTTTTATTATTTTATTATTTTTTTTTAAATACTCATATTTTGCTAATTCAATCAATGTTTATCAAAATCCTACATTTGAATCCATACACAACTATCTAGCATGAACTCATAGGTATCAACATATATATATATATATATAACTTGTGTTCAGAACACAAAAAAGATGTTCAATTCAATTCTCATCTTACAAAATAAGTTCACGTCCTGAACTTAAAAGAGATCGAATTCAATCTAGCAAATAAAACCATATTCGTGCGATCACTTAAGTACCTATCGAGTTCACATCCTCCACCACCTCAATTTAATTTCTTAAGTAACATGGCAAAAGAAGTCAAAATAAAAGATCACTAACTACTAGTTTTAGACAAAAGAGAAGTTGAATAAACACTTCAAGAAGATGAACGGCAAGATGCAAACACCAAGAACTCTTTAGGCCAGATGACAGCTCCTTGCACAACTTGACCAAGTGTTCTTTGCCATGCATTGTGAGGGAAAGGCAGGGATAGCATCGGGCCTACGCACGACTGAACATAAACTTTGAAGATCCCTTCTTCTAAAGTCCTTTCACCATACTCTGTGTTAGGGTCGATGTCTTGCACAACGCCTCTAGCAACAAGTTCAAGCGGCCAACCTCCACGCAACTCACAGTCTTTGCCAATATAGTAGGCATTTTCCAGCTGAAAAGAAAACATTTTAATTAATAAAGATTTCACGTTAAAACAATACATACACGCAAAGACATATTAAACTAGACCACTAGACCACCCACCCACCCACACCTCAAGTTATCAAGTTGATGAAGCTCATAATACTCTAATCAACATTTGAAAATTACTTCTATATAACACGCCACAGGACTACGAAATAGTATATACCTAGAAAGTACATCAACAAATAACAATAAGGACAAACGTACTACATGTCCTATGTAGGTCTACAAACCCATTTCCTAACTCAATCAATGTGTGTAAATGCGCACATAAATGTTCATAGGCCCAAAAGCCTCTCACAAAGAAATCAGTGGCAGCAAGATATTCAAACACAAATTGAACCAGAATATTTACTGAAAAGTTGCTTGTATCCATAGAAAATCTGATGTAACATAAATAACACTAAAAAAAACAAAGTGCACGTCAGTCCTCTTAGACTCCACCATTAATGCGGGCACACAGACACTTGCACGCACTAACAGACACAACAAACAAACACAAAGACAGATACTTAGAAATGCTTCGACTAATTAATGTTCATCATTGCTTTTTCTTTGAGCCAAATGATTTCCTGTACTCTGCTGACCCAGCAGAGAACAATACTTACTCTAGTTTCTTACATGTTCATCTTATCAAATAAGGTTAGCCACCTAAATCCAGTTGCTACACTTCCAACTATAACAGTAAAAATATGGATAGCGACTACTGCCCACATTGACCAATCATAATCAGAACTTCCAGGGCGAAATTTCACTAAGTTTGGCTAATTGGTCTTCTGGGCTGGGCTTTGATGTTGTGAGATCTAAAGGGATTTTTGCTGCTACTGAAAGCAGAGTCAGCAGAACTGAATGGAGAGAAAATAACTTGCATGGAAACCATCTCTTCCTACTACGAATTCAAGACACAATGTCATAAAGCATAAAGAACAAACATACCAAAGATCCTGCTTCTATGTATAAGCCAATGACAAGCAAGGGAGCTGAGTATTTCGCACTATCCATGGTTCCATTTTTGCAGCTACCGTTTGCCATTGTGTCTTCTGTCTCAACTTTCAGGAGTCTAAAGTGGTGAGAATGAGATCAGACAACCCCGCTGTAATAAACAGGACCATGCAAAGTTGGCAGGCAATTACAACTACAGCCACACATTTATGTGCTCAACTATCGTTTTCTCTTTTGCCTTTTTGTTGACTTTTACTAGGCTCCACAGTCCACACTTTGAATGGTCTAAATTCTAAACCGAGCACAAGACTTTGTTAGTCAATGGCTTCTGACTCATAAGTAATTTACTGACTTATAACGGATGAAGATGAGAATAGCCCTTTGCATTTGACTCTCCTTAGTGGTTATGTTTTGATAGTTACGTAAGGAGACTTTCTGCGGTCAACAGAAAGAAGAGCCTCAGCTGTCGGTGGGTGGACGTATGATACTACCTCCAAGATAGTATTTTATATATCCAAATCGCATGATAAAAGATCTTCATGTGTAATTATAGTCAAGCGCTGATACATTTAAAGCGCATGGTTCAGACATGCAATTCCTAGGTCGACTATTCATTTTGTTCTATGACTTCAGTATCACCACTCCTTATTTTGCTGAGGTCGATCTTACTAAGATTTAGTTCACTATTAGTGTTGAGGTTTGAAGCTCGACATAATAGTTTAGGTGGATGCGGATTCTAGGATTCAGCTTCTGCGTCTAATAATCGGGTAAACTCGCCAGGAGCCTTCTTCTCCTATTCGCGAGAAAAGCATGCCATAATCTCTTAAGGAATAGTTGCATGCGGGAGTATTCCTAATGGTAAACTATATATAGGCCTAGGCAGTTTAGTTTTCCACTGTGGACTTCAAAGGTTTGGTGTGGTCTGGGAGTCACAACACCAGGTCTTTTGTCACGGCTTGCTTGAGGATGGTCGTAGATCAGAAGGGATCAACGCTACCTCCTCCTACATCAGATAGGCGGTAAAATGCTCTCTTTGTTGGCCTAGGAGTGAATTCAACTATAGCAAAGTCTATAGTTCGGCTTAAACGAGTACAAAATGAGATATGATGGAACTCTCTATTCATCCAAGCTATGACTCAATAAGTTAAGATCTAGTACACTACACATGGAAAGATTACGCCTTAGTCACTTGAGCTAAACTAGAAACTGTTCAATCATTTCCTTAGCTAGCTGCTCTAACTCTAAGACTGATTGCATAGAGTGAAAGCTGTCAACCAGAACTTCCTTGATTTCGCGGGTGCAAGGACTGGGAGTCAAAAGGCACGGGGAAGCGCACTACCAATACTTTCTATAGTCTATAAATCCTTAGTTGTTTCAGCTCTCCTATATGGGAAATCTAGTGCACCAATTTCCCTTAAGAGCAATCCATTTCGATTCAATAAATGCAACCCCCCTTTGGGGCAAAACTTACTTTCATGCTCATGCTGCTAAATGGAAGACTCAGATAATTGAGAGTTGGACTCTAGCAAATTAGATAACTCAAATGAAAGGAAAAAAAACTCCTGACTTAATGGCACTCTGTAAAGTGGCCTATCGAACTCCACGATAGGCTACTACTCTTATATATGAGAATTCATCAAGTAGAAAAATCCATAAGGAAAGGGTAGCTCGCAACAGAAATAGCTGCACATTGTCGGCCGGCACGGGATGTATGCCTTGTAGGGGGTATTCGCTCTGGGTTCTTTCTTTCTTCAACTTGAAAGAAAGTATTCGAAGCCAATCAATCTCTCAATTGAATTGCTAAGGAAAGCTGCTCTGTGCCCCCTTCATACGCCTATGGATTTCAGCCGATCCCTTTTTGGTAGACCAGTCCTACCCACTCAAGAGTTGCCCAGGGGGCGTGTTTTGAAGGACCAACAAGACTAGCTTCTCGGCTGATAGATGGGATCATTTGCCTTCATTAACAGCCAAAGTCGGCGGTCAGGGCGTACTTGCTCGTGGACATGTAGGGAAAGACAGAGAGAAAGTAATGGGAAGGAGGCAGACATGCCACCGCCAACCCTCTTCTCGTAATAAACCCGGGGTGTGAAGTTAAGGAGTGTGGGAGCGCTATCGTGAATCTCCTGAGAAGCCCTGCTAACAGATATATCAGTTGTTGTGCCCTCAGTGAAGGACCAATCTTCTGCTTTCTGTTTAAAAGATCCCTTGGGATAACTAATCCAATTCGTGTACGTAGTTCTTCCCTAAGTAAGGATAGACCAATGAAAGCACCCGTACACACACACATGCCAAGACCAATGCGTATCTCTTAGCGACGGCTATGCCACCTCTTGTCCATAACAATGTTTTTTGCGCACTAGGTCAACAGGAAGTAGAGAGAAGCATGGGGAGTCGACTGAAAGCCTGGTCCAATGGAGTTCTATGGTCTTGCGAGGTTTTTCCGGTAGAGCACAGGGGGCATGGGGGCATCCCCATGGTAGCACCGAGTCTTGCTATATCTTTCCATGGAATCCTTCCCCTTGAGCAGATCAGACCTGTTTTAAAAGCCCTGGAAAAACAAGGTCTAAACCCTAAACCCAACTCACAAAGACAAGAAAATGAGCTGCCAACTGAAAACTAGGGAAATTGCACCTAGAGCAATTGAGACTTTCTGCTTCTCCTCAAGAAGTTCCCTAATGATCCTTGTAGATTATGGTTTTCTCGATAGACTTCTTGTTTTATTACAAAGCAGTGAAGTCTCAATTCAAGAATTACGATTTCAGTGTTGACAGAATTTCAGTGTTGGCAAAAGGAACAGAAGGAGCTACCTTTTATCATGTGTAACAAAATGGAAAGAGTAAAGAACAAAGCTATAGAAAGACAAGGAAAGAGAAGGGCAATGATATTGTCTATAAACAGAGAAAGTTATTAACTAACCAAGACTCTAGAAAGCTATTAACTAAAAAGAAAAGCAACATGATAGTTACCGGAGCGGTACTATGATGACTGGCACGAGAATGTGGTGATGGAACATTGTCGTTGAAAGTTCCCCTTTGGCTCATAAACATGCCTCTAACCTCTTCCATGTGCCTCGACATTTTAGCATCCATATTCGCTTCCATAGTCTCCATCCTCCTCTCAAGGAGACTATTTGCCTCCATCAAGCCATCATTCTTTTTCATCAAAGAGTCTCCCTTTAGCAGTACAGTTTTACAAACCCCTGTACCTAGACCTCGGTAACGACCTATTTTATCTGGCCCAACCACCTGTTTTCATTGAGCAATTTATAACATGTACAAAAACAAAAATAAATATTTATCATGATATTAAAACAACTATACCAGAGCAATTGCGTCTTGGACAAATCATATTGTAACTCGATGCTCGAGATGTGATTCTTAATCGAATTCGTTAATATTACAAAAATAAGATTAAAGTCATTCATTTTAAACTAAAGATGTGTATATAAGCTAAATACATACTAAAACACTAACCAATACTTCACGGCTTTATGAACAGTTTCCTTTGGTTTATGAATAAGCATATAGGAGTCCGCCCTTGTAATCTCGATTCAGGAATACCTTTCTCCAAAGCTAGCTTGTTCCGAGCTATAGCAATTGAAGTTCTGCCAAGAGATGAAGGCATAATCTGTTGCTCGCGATTCATTTTGTTCCTTTCACTCATGGCCTACATATTTAAAGCAATGTCAAATCAAACTAACATGAAGCACTATCTATTAAAACATTGACACATACCTTAAACTTATCTCAGATTGCAATAATCAACAAATTTGTGCCAATCCTCCAAGGGAATATTACGCGCAACTTCTTCTTTCACCAAGGAAGGATCTTCATCTTCGAAAAAAGTTTCGTACAACTTGTGCTTGTAGTTCCTCCATGCTTCATTCAGTTTCTGCCTTGTGTAGTCAGTATCTATCGTCTTCTCATATTCAAACACAAATTGGCGTCCCAAAGTCTTAATAACTTTGTCTTTGATAGCCTTATTAATATGTCGCCAATCATCATAGCATATTGGAATGTCTCGACGAGAAATGTATCCCAATCTTGTGCCAAATTCACTAACATTTTCTATGGGTGTGACTGGTTGGCCTTTTCGGTTAGTCTGCATTATGAGTTTCGGACGTGGTTGACCCTCAATTTCTTCAATGCCAATTGAAGGGCCTCTTTTTTTAGAAGCTGCAGATGTGGATGAACCCGGAATGTTTGTGGCATCATCACCATCACAAACAAACAACATGCCACGATTAAGCATGGACCATATCATAATTATTAAAAGAAATATTAAATGTCAAACTGAAATTCATTACCCATGTCTTCATTGAGCTGATCATCATCCAGTGAGTTTGAACCACCAGGTGAGTAGTGAGAGTCCATGTTCACTAAATAAAATGTGGAATTTCATGAAGCAAAGAGCAAAAGAAAATAAAGAAAACAGTGACATTTCAAAGAGAGCATACAGCCAAATTAAAAGATTCTAAGAACATAACATAGGGAGCAAAGAAGTTATTAATCTTATACTTGTGTTGATTTTCTGGTCCCAAGGTGACACTTCACAATCAATTATAATAAGCATCACATATAGATTAACAAACAAAAGAGTATAACCAATGACATAAGGACATAACCAAATAGTTTAATTTTATATAATGCAATAACCAGTAAAGAAATACACAAGTCATTGCAACCAACAAAATATATAGCATGGAAACAAAACAGTCCAAAAAATAAAATAAAAAAAGACAACGACCAAGTCATGGTCTAGGGTCTATTAGATCTCTTTCTCTTTTTATTTCTCCTACTCTCAACAACCACAAACACATCTTCTGGGTCATTAGGTACCAGATCATCCTCCATGGTTTCCACATTGGAAGGCCCTCCTATATCAATATTAATATTTATCGGTCTATCATCTGATAGCAGACACACTTCATCATGATCAGAATACAACTTTTTTGGAACCTCTATGACTACATGCCAATCAGGATCCATTGGATCGCTCGAATAAAAAACCTGTGCAGCACGCTCCGCGAAAATAAACGGTTCATCAGCCATGCGGTCTGAACTCATTAGGTTAGACAAGTTCACCAATTTGAGGTTTGCTTCTAGATCCATTTTCACACCAGTTTAGGAGCATTTTACCCAATCACACTTGAACAAAACAGGCTTGTACCCCTCTCGATACTGTAACTGGACAATTTTCCGAAGAACACTATAGTATTCGATATAGTCTTCAACTGGATTTTTGTCCTTAGCACTAGACCGAAAAGTAGTCATGCATCTTGTGCTAACACCGCTATTTTGGTTCCTTCGTGCTCGTTCATGATCCTTGGTGACAAAGAGAAAACCATTTACACAATACTTTGTGTATGTTGTTGCAAAACCTGTAGGTCCTCTCACAATATCTTTGAATTGGACATCATTTGACTCTATGTACTCAACCTGTGTTTTTAACCATGATGTGAAATTATCACACACAGGTATCCTTAACTGGCCTGCCCTCTTCCTCCTGGTTCTTCTTCGGTCCTCAAGAAATTTGGTGTACTTCCTACACATTATTTAACATGTTAGAAAGAAATTGCATTTGATTAAACTAGTATGCAATTCCAAACAATTATGTCAAGGTATACTTACTCCTGCCAATAATCATATTTAGCATGGCTTTTTAATACCCAATTACGTGCCTGTTCATACTCAACACCTTCTAACCCATAGCCATGACCCACACCAATTGGCCTAACCTCCTTGATAGTATGATCATGAATCTTATCAAACAAATCAGGTACAAGTGGAGCTTCATTTTCAACCATCCTATCAAGTTTCTCTAGAATACCACCCCCTCCTTTATAGCCTGCACAATGAATAAGGGTCTCTTCTTTCAAGTAAGCTCCATCCGCATCTGACCCTGGGGCGTGCTTTTGTTTGAGACAGATCCCTTATAAGTCTTCATCATCCTTTAAACGACAAGGAACACATTATAGGAATAACATTAATAGGAAACAAAATTTGCAAGATAATAATTACAAAACTAATACCTTTCAAATGTATACATCCATCTCATTTTAAACAGGACCACATTCACGAGCCTCCCCGAGCAAGGTGAATGGGCAAATGCATCATGATAACAAAAATGATGGAGGGCAATGTCTCTCGAGTGCGCACAATGTCTTAATCATATTTCTTTCGAGTACATTGAGTGTTTCGACATCTATTGTTCTAGCACATAAAGTACCAAAAAAAGTACAAATGCTTTTGATGATGGATCGAGCTTCCTTTCTGCTGCCATCTCTATAGGCATGTTGAATCGCTACCGGGAGCAAGTGCTGCATCAAGATGTGATAGTCATGTAACTTCAATCCCTTTAAATCTACTGAATCAGCCTTCACAATATTAGACCAAATACTACTAAAACCAACGGGCACACTCAGATTGCGCAATGTATCAAGAAAGCATTTCTTCTCCACTTTGTTAAGCCAAAAAATTCCCGGCTTCATAACAGTTTTACCATTCACCTTGGATAACCAATACCTCCTTTTATTTTCAAAAGCTTCAAGTCTTTGCGTGCCTTGTCATTATCCTTGGTCTTCTCTTTCGAATTAAGCATCATTGCAATCAAGATTTCACAAAAATTCTTCTCAATATGCATGACATCAAAGTTATGAGGGACTGGAATGTACCTCCAATAATCCAACCTAAAGAATCCCGACCTATTGGTAAAACACGATTCACCTTCATTTTTTCGATTATCATCGCACTCAGTAACATTGTGTTTCTGTTTGCCTTTCCCAACTTTTGCTTTTAAGTTCATTGTCATAGTATCAACCTCGATCCCAGTTAGCCTTGCTGGTGGCTCCTCTAGCTCTTGAGTTTTATCATAGGTGCTTTCTCTTGTATCATTTCTGGCTTCATCTAACAAAGGCAACCAACGTCCCCGCTTCTCATGTACACATGCTTACCTCCATTCTTGAAGCCAAAAAGAAGCGATCTTTGGACCACAAGTTGGACAACCAAGTTTTCCTTTAGTCTTACAACCGAGAGATATTTCCATAAGCGGAAGGTCATGTATTGTCCACATCAAAACAGCCCGCATTTTAAATACGTCTCCTTTTGATGCATCTTTTACCATTACTCCTTCATGCCACAAGTCATTCAACTCCTTGACCAATGGTTGCAAAAACACATGAATATCTTTACCTGGCTGTTTTGGACCTTCGATGAGTGTTGTGAGTATGGTGAATTGGGGTTTCATGCACAACCAAGGTGGAAGGTTGTAAGTCACACACATCACAGGCCATGAACTATGCAATGAGCTTAATGACCCAAAAGGATTGAAGCCATCAGTTGCTAGCCCCAAACGGACATTTCGAGGCTCGGCAGCAAAATATAGGTATTGTGTATCAATTAGCTTCCACACCCCAGAGTCAACTGGATGCCCCAAAGTACCTGGAGGGGACTTTCCAGTTGAATGCCAACGCATAGCCTTTGCTACCCAATCCACTCTATATAATCTCTTTAACCTATCTGCTAGTGGAAAATATCTTAAGATCTTCGCAGCACCAAACCTGACCCCTTTCTTTCTTTCCTCAATGCTTAAAGTTTTAAACCTTGAGACCCCACAAATATGAAAAGAAACCTTAGATTTGTAGTCACCCCAGTATAACATACAATCATTTCTGCACGCATCAATTTTATCATACTTCAATCCTAAATCTTTGATTATCTTATCTGCATGATACATATTTTTTGGTGTGTTATTCCCACTTGGAAGTACCAACTGGAATAGTTGAAGCAATGCAGTAAAACTTTGGTCAGTCCATCCATGTGTGATCTTCAAATTAAATAACTTCACTACAAATCTAAGAACGGTGAAGTCCTTATTTCTAGCATACAATTCACTCATCGCCTTACGCAAATTAGAACTAAACTTAACATCTTCAAATAAGTCATTTTCAAATAAGTCATTTTGTTCATTATGTTCTCCCATTAGCGTGTCCAAATTATCACCACCAAGTTCCCCCACCACAGTGTTAAGGGCATTATCCATGTCCGTTTCATTATATGCATTATCACGAAAACCTGATCCTTGTTCAACATACTAATTTTGTGCTACTTCACCATGCACGAACCACACATTATATGTTTCGTCAAAGCCATGCCTAAAACAATCTACTTTGACGTCATCATGGGTCTTGGCCGGGCCTTGGTTTAGGCATTTGCCACATGGATAGGGTATGACCTTTTTATTACGATGGTGTATCTTCGTGAACTCCACAAATTTCTCTAAACCAACTATAAAACGCTTATCTAGATATTTTAAGGAAATCCAACTCTTATCTATCGATGAAGCGAAAGCATCCATACCACTATATATAACAAAGAAAAGCTAGTATGTAAGAAACATCAACCAAATCAGATAATTAGGCATCAAATAAATCATTTGCTGTAGGAAAATAAGGGTAGGCAGAATTGGAAAGCATAATCTGAAGGAAAGGGTAACTTTAATTAAGAAAGGTATGCAAAAAGACTCATTAAGAGTTCAGCCATTAAAATGTTAAGCCATCTACAATGCAATGCTAAGCACCTCAAATATATTAAAAATTCCAGGAACAATCACAAGAAAATCATATGAACCAGTTGCTAAAAATCAATTTATATAGACGAAAATCACGAGACTAGCTTATTTGTAACAAGAAAATATATTTTATTCCGCAAGTTTACGACTAAAACGTAGGTAATAATTACTATCAATGACACTATTTCTACGTCGTTACCGTTCTAATTCAGATGAAGAGGTAATACTAGCATTAGATAGGCCTAAAAAAAGCGCGGGGCGGAAGAAGTTTCGCGAGACGCGACACCCAGTTTACAGAGGAGTTAGAAGAAGGAACAATGATAAATGGGTATGTGAAGTTCGTGAACCAAATAAGAAGTCGAGAATATGGTTAGGAACATATGAAACAGCTGAAATGGCTGCTCGTGCACATGATGTTGCTATATTAGCATTAAGAGGAAGGTCAGCTTGTCTTAATTTTGCTGATTCAGTTTGGAGACTACCCATACCGGAATCCACGACGCCGAAGATATAAGGAAGGCCATACTTGAAGGCTGCTTGAAGCATTTCGAGAATCTACAGATGGAATGGAAAATGCATCACCGTCGAGGAGAAGGACAATGTGGTTTACATGGATGATGAAACAGAGTATGGAACGCATGGGTTGTTAGCTGATATGGCAGAAGGTTTGCTACTATCTCCGCCTCCAAGTGTTGGAGATGAGTTTAATTGGGAAGATATGGGAAATAATAGTGAAGTGTCATTAATTATGGAGTTTCTCTGTTTGATGATTGTACTAGTATTGGGTTTACCCAAAAACAAAAAAAAAAGTATTGGGTTGCAAGTACCATGCCTTTGTAGCGGGAAAAAAAAAGAAAAATAGTAACATGGGAATGGATTAGGATAGAGTTAAAATGTTGGGATAGGCCAATTCCAGAATATTTGGGATAGGCTATGATTTTGTTGTTTTGTCTTGGATGGCATTCGATAGAGTTGAGGATATCATTAGCGAATATATCAAATATCGATATTAGGTTCAGGTGATGAGTTTTTACACACCTTGATTTGGTACAGTTGATAGTGTTTGCTTTGTTAGTAATGGACAAAGAATTGGAACACTTTTGCTCTTATAGCAACTCTCTTTCCTTCTATATGGTTTGCTCTTTGTTTTTGCATAAAGTTATTACTAAGGCCTTTTTTTTCATCGATAGACAGTGGAGATTAAGGTGAAAATGAACTATGATGGCTGTGAAAGGAGAGTTAAATCTTTTGTTTCTTCCATGAAAGGCTCTATTGCAAAACTTTAAACATATATTTGGTCAATGGAAAGAAACCACTAAAATCAAGAACATAGATTATAACTGAAGCAATAAATTAAAACAAATAATCGATTTTATTATACTAAACCAAATTAAGAGGTGAGAAGATTACCACAATTGCAGAGAGAGAAGATCCTGGTCAATTGAATAATCACTCAAAACTACACAGAAAATAAGTTGCGGAATATTAGAATGGTAAAACCAAATTACAAACAAAAAAGAAATTTTGTGTTTGAGATTGAAGCTTTGAAAAGTACCGTCTTCAAGCTCACAAAGGAACCGCCGTCTTAAAAAAAATTCTTTTCTTTTAGTACAAAACTTTTGGGGGGAGATTTTCACCTTGGCGCCTAAATATAAGCCGACGGTTTACTGAAATTTGTTTTTGCCTAAATAACAATAGAGCCACCGAGAAGAAATTTGGGATTTTAGGGTTCAATTTTGTTGCAGATTAGATCCCCAACAAAACCGTCGCCGATTTGGAATATGCAAAAAGTTGGCTGTGACGGGCCTGGGCTTTTTTGCCGACGGATATTGTGCATCGGAAATAGAAGTATGGACTGGATCCGTCGGCATATCTATTTTGGATCCGTCCGGAAATGTCTATTTTTTAGTAGTGTATACACTTGAATAGATTTCCTAAATAAATAAGAATTGTGAATATGATTATATGAAACTATTTGCTCTCAATGAAGGATTAGTAACAGCTTACTACCTCTTCTTCTGAGTATATACTCGTGCATTTGAATAACTTGAACGCAGAATAGCTTACAATACCTAAGTGTTAACCATCTGAGTCTTTACTTGCAGTACTATGACCAATCTTATTCATCTTTTGCCCGTGATACATGCTAATTTAATGTAAGGGCGCCGTGAGAGTAAATGCATGCAGAGGATGGCATCAAATGAGAAATAAAACTTACCAGAAGCAGCAGCACCACACGTTACTCCCCAAATTAAAGGTGGCCAAGTAATGGGCTTAGCGAATCGAAGCTGCAGATAGATCAGCAGATAAGATAGGTTGCAGTGGATAAATTATTGTTAATATAACCCCCCTCTTAGTTATCATCTCATAAGAGGCCTCTTCCGTCAAGGATTCCAATTCATGCGAGGCCAGCTCTTCAAAGAGGTTCATCTCAGTTCAACAGTCCATGCGAGGCCAGATCTTCAAAGGTCGATTAAATGGGCATATGTAAACCCCCCTTATAATGTTGGACGATAGAGTGATAAGCGTCTAAGGTGGTTGATCACCCCTTTGTTTGAATGTAAAGGCAGAACCTCTTGAGTGAAAAATCCATTCAACTCGGGAAACCTGGTGCTCTGAAATGCTACTGGTGGTCGGTGCTCCGGACTGCAGTTGGTGCATCAATGAATTTAACCGAAAAAATGCTTAGAAAGAGCAACTCTTAAAAAATGTGGGAGTGATGGCGGCAGTAAGAATAGGGCATAGATGTTTTATTTGAAGATATGAGGAAATAAGATTCAGTAGATCCAAGTGTTAGGGCGTAAGGAAGCATACTCTTTGGGATTGGCTTATTTTGCCATGTCACAACTTGCCAAAAGTTATATGAGTCGTAGGATGGAGGACCTGCGGGCCCACACCATTGCTTTTTATTAGATAGAAGATATGACATATATCATCCTCTTACACAATGATAATGTAGGAACCGTTATTTTCAGAACGAATATTTCTACAAACCGCGAGAACCCACGCGCAGCAGAATCAATGGGGTTCACGGTTTTGGATAGAGAAAATACCTTTTCGATCTAGTTTAGATAACTCTGAGAATCCAAGCATTATGAATCCGAATCAACAATCAACCCCTTGATCTTCTGTTGTATTCCTTTATAATAGATTGGACGTTGTGTGGGCAACGATCTACCAATCCCCTTCTTTCTCACAAAGCTAGATCCAATTTTGGATTTATCTTTCCTTGCCTCTTTTTCTAATCCAGTGAAAATAGTTAATTTCGGCCAGAGAGAGAGTATTCTATTTATAGGCTACAACAGGGACCATGAGGAGAAATTAGGGTTGGGCCTCCAGACGGGCTTAGGCTTCCCATGTTCGCCCAGAACACACAGCCCAAGTCCGTCAACAAATGGCTTATTTCATTAAAGGCCATTGTTACACTACCGCCCTAATCCCAAATTACGTGTCAACGTTTATGGGCTCCATATTATATGCTCGTTGATCTCCCTGTGTTTAAGATATCGAATGTCTGTTTATTAAGTCAAATTACTGACAACTACATTAATCAACTTCTTATGTCCTTGAGTAGTACCACTCAACCTCATTGTCATGTTAGAATAAATCCACCTGTAGGGTTTACATAACAATCTTTTTGAGCTCCTTAAGGAGACATCATCAACCCGATTTCCTGCGGGTCACAAATTCCTTCTATAATCAACAGTACACCTTACATACAATGTCATTACCCAATCCATCGAGTTTGTTGATTCACAAATGAATCTCACTCATTGATGATTTAAAGCAATGTACAATGCACGTAAGTGCCTGCTATTATATCCGGATTAAGAGGACAAGCATCCATAATAACAGAGGCGTTTGTTCTCTTATATAGTCAGTATAAGGAGAAACAACCTCACTTGGTCCTGTTTAATACACATAAAGTGTACTAGTGTAATCTTATAGTCAAGATAGACTAATACCAAATTATACTACAACCGTACCAATGGTTTGTCCAAATCCATCTAGGTTGTGAACGATTACTTATACTTTATAAGGTAATCGATGATATGATCTTACATTATTGTCCACACCATATCATCTACAACATAAAGTATTAGACACATGCATATAACTAATAACATATATAATATGCATAACATTTGCCCATATGATTCTCATTCAAAATATAAAGAATTAGACTTAATTAATACAAAAGTAATGCTTTTAGTATATAACCCTATCAGATACATGACATATATCACGATGATACAAGACGTGTATCACGATGATACAAGACATGTATCATCTGCCACGTCACTGTGTCGGATAAATGTGTCATCAGTAGGGGGTATATCAAATGAATTTGAAAACAGGGGGTATCTAAAAAAAATGCAAAATAGGGGGGCATCTCAAATTATCCCTTTTTTTCAGAGAGAGAGAGAGAGAGAGAGAGAGAGAGAGAGAGAGAGAGAGAGAGAGAGAGAGAGAGAGAGAGAGAGAGAGAGAGAGAGAGAGAGAGAGAGGGGTTTTCTATTTCGACGATATGATTTCTTTTTTGTTTCCCTCTTTTCAAAATTTCAAAGTTGTTTTGATTTTTAGGATTTGTAACACTTATCACACGGTTTTAAATGTTAGAAATTAATTCTTGAAATTCACAAATTAAAATAACACTTAACGTACGCTTAATAACATTCCTAACGCTTATATAGCGTTGACAACTTACTAACGGTAAATAACCGTTACAAAGCCAAAAAGGTGTGTGTTGCAAATATCCTGTTTTGGTGTAGTGAGTGTTAGATCACTTTCACTAATTGAACTATATATATTACTTTATGTGTCATATCCAAAAAATTTGTTATATCAAAAGACTTATGCACTTAAAACTTCACAAATAAAGAAGAAATTCATACAAGAAGACAAAAGAAATCAACTAATTAACACTTGATACTGAAGATTTAGGAAGATCAAAATACACTAAGAGAGAAAAAAAGTTAGAGATGCAAACAAAATTTAGGTGAGAGTGAGAGAGAAATTGGAGTGGTGATCCCTGTCATATTTTTTTTAGGCGAGAACGAGAGAGAAAATTAGAGTTAGTGTGACAGAGAAGATTAGAGTGAGAGAAAAGGACTATTCTACATTACTTCCCCAAATTTTAGGTTAGAGCGAAAGAGATGTGAGATGTGAGGTGTGATGTTATATTATAATATTAGGCCTGGGCTACCACCAGAATATCCTCATAGGAATGAGAGTTTCGAGACTGTTGGATGTGTGATCTAACGGTCTGGAAATTAAAAACAAAAATGAAGAGAGAGAATGTGAGTTTGTTTTTTATTTTCGTACCGTTGGATCACACATCCAACGGTCTCGGATCTCGTACCTATGAGGATATCCTCAGGGTACACGAACTCTATAATATTACCTTTAACTGTTCATATTTTACCTAAACTTTGTCACCCGGTCAGAAAATTTAAAATGAATGGCCATAAACCCAGCGCGCCCATACACCCTGCATAGGCTAGCTTTATTTAGCCAAAAGTTATTACGAGTACATCTGTACATATGACCAACCAGCCCACTATACTTAACTTTCCCACCAAGGTACCAACGGTATATCGATAAATGCGCTCTCATATATCGAAAATAATTTTATCAGCACACCAAAAATAACGGCAGTTGATTCTGATTAGTTCTAAAAATAGTGTGACTTTGAAGAATCCACATGTTAATTTAAACGTAATTTGTTGGCAGACAGGAACACTTGATTCTTGATTCAATACTGTCCACATTCTCAAAGATTCTATAGCTAAATATAGAAACCAACTTTAGCTAAATATAGAAACCAACTTATCCATCTTCCTACTGGCACGGCGAGATCTTGGTACAATTATAAATGTCATATTTCATTGTTCATTTTTTTTAAGTTCCTTGTTTGATCTTCAAGGAATTTCAAACAAATAGTTTGATCATTTGGGTGTTGGTTAGTTTCTTTTTTTCTTTTCTAGCTTTGGTTGGTGTTGTTGAAGATGGGGCATAATGATCCAGAGGTTGATACAAGAACGGCCAAGGAGAAGGCGATTGATGATTGGCTTCCTATAACTTCTTCGCGAGAAGCAAAATGGTGGTTTTCAGCGTTTCACAATGTTACTGCTATGGTTGGGGCTGGTGTTCTTAGCCTTCCTTATGCCTTGTCTGAACTTGGATGGTATGTTTGTTTTTTTTCTTTTAAATATAACTTTTTCAATAGATTTGTTTTATGGAAATGATAATAATTTTAATTTTTTTATGTACTGTGTTAAGCGCAATTACATCTGTTATCCGCATTGTTGATTGTTGAATAATATCAGACCAAACATCTCCTTGCGTTTTTGTTCCAAACAGAGGCGGAACCAAAGGGGGTGCACACCCAAGTTTTCGTAAAAAAAAGAAAATAGTAGTATTCAAAATAGAAATTTAAGCCCAACAAACTTAGCCCAGCTCATTAAAAAGTTAGAAATAGCGAATAGAGAGAAACTCTCGGCCTCTCGGGTAAGTCAGAACTTCTAAAGTCTAAACTCTCTGCCTCTCGGACTTCCAAAGAATATCTGTAGAACGTTATAATGTTGTTTTAGATTATTTGAAATGTTTTTCTTTAGAATTTTCTAAACTCTGTATTTTGATCTGTTTTTTGTTTTCATATTCTGAATATTCATAGGAATGCAATTATATTTACATGATAAAAAGGGTCGGATTTAGATATTGATGACAATGAAAATTTTGTAAGCTCGATCTTGTTTGGATTTAACTGAAACAAAATTTTATTCCGAGTTTGGATATTAGAATTCACATTTTTCTCTCTATCATAATTTAGCTTGAGCTACGTGCCACCAATTCAAAATTCACTGCCATCCATGCATACATATGAAATTCTAGAGGAACTCAGATGGCTTTGTTTATAATTTTTGTTTGTAATAAAAATACTCCAACGATTGATTTTCTCTTTGAATTGGTTAAGATGGATTGAGTCAATTGCAAAGCACATAGATGTCTTTTATCGTGATATCATATTCGGTTCCATAGTTAGCCATACCATTTTTGTTGTTTGATAGAACTAAAGCTTTCATTGCATTCATTTGTTTCGGTGAGATGTTTGAAACTTACATTACTTCAACCTTGATTCCTCATTTTTAGGGGTCCCGGTGTGGCTGTACTTGTTGTGTCATGGGTTGTTACTTTGTATACTTTATGGCAAATGGTTGAGATGCATGAGATAGTGCCAGGCAAGAGATTCGATAGATACCACGAGCTGGGACAGCATGCCTTTGGTGAAAAGCTTGGGCTTTGGATCGTTGTACCCCAACAACTAATTGTCGAAGTAGGTGTCGACATAGTCTACATGGTGACTGGAGGGAAATCTTTGCAAAAGGTACATACTTTGGTTTGCAAAGAGCCCTGCAAAGATATCAAACTCACTTACTTTATCATGATCTTTGCGTCCTGTCACTTTGTTCTTGCTCAACTCCCCAATTTCAACTCAATCTCACTTGTCTCTTTGGCTGCAGCCATAATGTCCTTGAGGTATGCTTTTTTCTTCTTGCACTTATTGGCTCATTTGGGCGATCTACATTTTACTTCAAATGTGAAACATATTATACTGTTCTGTTTACTCATCTGTGCTCTTTTTTGTGCGTACACCAGTTACTCTACCATTGCTTGGACTGCGTCTATTAAAAGGGGGGTTCAACCAAATGTGCAGTATGGTTACAAAGCTCACTCCACATCAGAAACCATCTTTAGTTTCTTCGGTGGTTTGGGAGATGTAGCTTTTGCCTATGCAGGACACAATGTGGTATTGGAGATCCAAGCTACAATCCCATCTACGCCAGAGAAACCATCCAAGAAACCTATGTGGAAGGGTGTAATTGTTGCCTATATTGTTGTAGCTGTTTGTTACTTCCCTGTTGCTCTAATTGGGTTTTATGTGTTTGGGAATGAAGTCGAGGACAATATTCTCATATCACTGAATAAGCCTACTTGGCTAATTGTGACAGCTAATATGTTCGTTGTCGTCCATGTTATTGGGAGTTATCAGGTAGACTCAAATTCTCCCATGTTTCCACATTAACGGTTGTTTTTCCTAGTGTGTTCTATAATTTAATATATGTTTATTTTTCATGCATGAGTGTAGATTTATGCAATGCCAGTATTTGACATGCTAGAGACTGTGTTGGTTAAGAAATTGCACTGCACACCTGGGCTTCCTCTCCGTTTGGTAGCGCGCTCTTCTTATGTTGGTTAGTAATGATCTTGTGATTTATGTCATGTTCGCGAAGTTCAAACAATTTGCTATACATTCATGGCGTATTTGTATTCTTACATTTATGCCTTTTCTGATGCAGCGTTTACTATGTTCATTGGTATAACTTTCCCTTTCTTTGGAGGACTTCTTGGGTTCTTTGGAGGATTCGCTTTTGCTCCCACAACATATTTTGTAAGCCAATATTGCCACCATCTCTCACTGAAATGTCTTTGATCTTACTTTCTCTCAGCACTCATATGTAAACCTTGTGTTATAGGACTGCTAACTATATTTTTGTATTACATTCCAGCTACCTTGTGTTATGTGGCTCTGTATCAAGAAGCCTAAAAGATTTGGCTTATCATGGACAATTAACTGGGTACGTTGTCAAGAAATTTGATTGGTCATCTTCGTGTTGATTGTTTATGTTGTTAAACTAATGGTTTTTATTTTATTTTTTCGTTTGGAAATTTTCAGATTTGCATCTTCCTTGGAATTTGTTTGATGATCCTATCACCCATTGGCGGGTTAAGACAGATTATCCAGCAATCCAAAACCTACAAGTTCTATTCATGATCATTTTCGCACAACAGGTGTTAATAGCACTGAAGCTAGTATGGAAACCAAAGAAAAAGATGACTATAGCTTAGATGTTTGCCACAGTATACTTGTTCAACAAGGATTGTCATAGAATTCACTTTACGGAAATATGGTATGTAATCGAATGGAGGAATTCTTATATAGAACTATCAGTGATAGCTTTATGTGGTCGATTGGTCGTCTGTATATGCAGATGTCTTTTATTCTTTGTGTGTTTACAGGTTCCTATTGTATGCGTGTGGATTTTAATTCTTCCTTGTATATATGACAATTTCTGTAGAGAATGCTTTGGTATCAAATTTGCCTCTCATCTGTTCTCACTGTTCGTTCTCTTTTATCTCTCATCTTTTTAAGTTGTAAACTGCAAAACAGAACTGCTCAAATATATGAATGTTATAAATGCCCGTCATTCATAGATCCGTGAGCAAACCACAAAAAGCTTGTTGAGAAGCATGAACCTTTCTGGCCAGCTCACATGAAAAACAGTAGAAATGAAGTTTCTCCCAATAAGTGCAATCCGTGTAAACAGAGAGAATCAGCAGTGGATTGACCCGGAGGCAAAACAACAAAAAGAGTCGGGGAGTATTGTATCATGGCTGCAGATACCTAAACTGCATGCACTAGGTCACTTTTTTCACCTCCAAGATCTCCAAAGTTTGCTTTAATTTATTGAATAAAATTTGGCAGAAGAAAGCGATAGTCAAACGGAGTACGTGGTCTGGAAGTTACCTAATTTCTGAATTCTTTGCTTTTCCTTGATCTTGCTAAGTTACCATTGAGCATGGAAAAGAGTACTTTGTAGATGATGGTGTTGTGAATTTTTGAGTTCAACGTGTACGAAATAAATGAGTTCAGGACTCACTCAAACATAAAAATTTATAAACTGCTTCCCTGAACTCAAGCTTTTGATTCTCTTCAAAATTTAATTCAGCATACAATAGAGTTCTTTCACAGACTATGTACCTTAATTCTTATATATAACGTAAACAGGAGAACAGGAGAAACTTTTGCACCCTCAGTTAGAAACTTGGGCATAAGTAAAATTCAATTGATTTCTGGTATGCTCTCATTTTTGTGCCTTTATTTCCGTTGTTGTTGGACTTGGATTGCCAATTGCTCATGACGGGACACTGAATTATGCCTTGATGAAGGAGCACCAAGAATGAGGCATATACAGTATGCATCAAGATATGTGTTGCACTGTGACTCCGAGACTCTCCTAGAGTCATAGATACCACTGTCTTTGAGATAGAAAATGAGAATCCTTGATTGTCTCCCTTCTAAAAGGGATTTAGTTTTCTTTAAAGTTTTCATACAGATAATATAGAGTGTCATAGTTTAGACTCCTTTTCGTTCTTTCATGTTCTTCTGTTCCAACTCCAAGGTTGGTTTGCTCTGTCCCGGCCTGTTCCTGCATATATGAACGGATGTTGTAAGGTACAACAGTACGTGTCCTACATATTGCGCACATTAAAATTCAAAACAGCACGATCTATTTAGCAATGTCAAATACAGCACAGGAAAATTGATGAAATCGATCAACTTTATGTTGGGGAAGACGATATCAATTGATCCCCTCAAGATAGCTTGTATATGGACACTCCTCACTCCAATCCAAAATCCAAACTTTCACTACAACCAACAATCACCAACCTAAGCTATGGAATCAACAACCACAAACCTAAGTTATGGAATCAATAACCACAACAAGCAATAACAATATAGAGTAAAAACATAACACAAGATATAGCGTGGTGTGTGAACCCAGTTTGTACCCTTTAACCTCACACCTCCAATTTCCTCTGTCTCTTCTCGAAGATGAGACTCTCTCTCTTTTGAACCTTTCAGTTGAACCCATTTAGGGTTGCCTACATACCCCCGACTCCTCGGGGGATCAAGCTGTGCTGCTGTGGTTCTCTCTTCCCTTTCTTTTCTCTCCTCCTTTTCTCTTCTCATCACCTTTTTCTTCTCTCCTAACAGCTCTCTCCCCCTCTAACTGTCCCCCTCTCGCATTACTTATCGCGGACTGGATACTGTACACCTGACCCCGGTTTCACTATCTTGCATCTTCTTGAGTCACTGAACCCCTCCTTGCCATTATGTCTCTCTGGAGTCCACGTCCCTTTAATGTTTCGCGGATTGGATCCTATGCTCTCTCTCCCTTGTACCTTATGTTACCTCCGTCCATGAGACGTGTCATCCTGATAGTCATGAATTTGGCCGATACAGATGCCCCCTCTCGATCCCCGGAACCACGCAAGGAACTCTGTTCAGGGGTCCGAGATATCCTCTACTTACTTAATTCGCAATTCCTTACTCTAGTCCGCGATGGGACTTTTCCCCTTGGCCCTCACTCTTCACAATCAATCATCATTTCTGCAAAGTGTCTTAATCAATCGGTTCTCGTAAATAGAACTCATTAGAATATCCGCGAAGGGTCGCATCCCCTTCACTCTCACTCTTCCAACTCACATATTGTCCACGAAGGGTCTCATCCCCTTCGCACTTACTCATGGAACTTGATATCACATCCCTAAAGGGCCTTATCCCCTCCATTTCTCTTTTGTAGAACTCAACAATATATCCGCAAAGGGTCTCAACCCCTTTGCTCTTATTCGTAACAGTCAACATCTCCATAAGGGTCTCATCCCATTCTCCTCAGCGCTCTGTAACACTCCACATCATGTTCGCGAAGGGCTTCGTCCCCCACGCTCTCTGGCTTAGAGGCAGTTCATTTTGCCCCAAGCTTGATTCGGACACTGCGGTCCACGAAGGGCTCATCCCTCCCATTGTCTTTGGTCGTCACCAGTGAAGCTGATGGGGGCAGCTCAGTTTGCCCCCAAGTTTTATTCGGACATCTAGTACGCGAAGGGCTCATCCCCCCCGCTGTCTTTGGTCAGCTATGAAGCCTGATGGGGGCAGTTCAGTTTGCCCCCAAGTTTGATTCGGACATTTAGTCCGTGAAGGGCTCATCCCCCCCGCTGTCTTTGGTCAGCTATGAAACCTGATAGGGGCAGTTCAGTTTTCCCCCAAGTTTGATTCAGACATCTAGTCCGCGAATGGCTCATCCCCCCGCTGTCTTTGGTCAGCTGTGAAACCTGATGGGGGTAGTTTAGTTTGCCCCCAAGTTATTTTCGTTCATAGCCCAATACTCATGAAATAATTGGAAGAAGTATGCTCTCTATTTCATTGATATAACATTCAACACAAACTATCATTCCTCGGCTCACTTAGCAATATGTAAAAGCAAGCTTCCTCTCTTTTAATTGAAAAACTAAATAAAGACTCTGAGGTTCCCCGTATAGCTAGTACGGGGCTCGACTCTGGTCTTACTCAATGTTATATCATGCAATACACATTTAATGGAGACAGTAAACTTTTTGACGACAATATAATGTATGCAAATACGGTAGTAAATGAGGTGAGATGGATCCATCTCTCAACACCAGCTCAATCTCAGCTCTGTTCCGCGAATCTTTCTCTTTCTCTGTAACCTGAAACTTTTATATTCGAGTGTTACACAAATAACACATGAGTTTTAACGAAGAACATTAATTCAGCATAAGTATTTGCATACAAATATAATGGCGATCATGTGCTCCAAATAGTGTACCATCCGTCTTACCCTGAGGTGTACAACCACGTTTCTCATTCATGGTCCGCGACCTCCCAGACCGAGTAAGTTCGCGGAATATCATGAAGTCTGGGGACAATCCCAATCTGTCCCCACATACATCTCTGCCAAAGACAGGGACAAGGCTTGCTTGCCCCCAGTATAACTATGGCTGACGGCCGAGTCACCACTCGTCCATCCATTACGTACATGACGGTAAAATAAACGAGTTACCTGCCGCGGTGTATGTCTCTCTACGTTTTTTGTAATCATCTTACCATCCATATTCGGACGCTCCAAGTTGTTGATCTCAGTCTCAACCTCCTTGAGTAACCACTGCCGCGGTTTATGTAAAAAGTCTAGTACCGAGCTACAAGAATAGAGCTACGACTTCAATATACGTAACATTGAATAACAACACAACTTTCCAGCATCCAACAAACTAAATTCATCAACATCAAGTTATTTCTACACAAAACCAACGACGCCATTTACCACCGCAATCTCATATTGCCACAAATTAATTTCACCATCACCAACAAATCTTTCCACAAACCCAATGTCTCCCACAAACAAATCCACCACCACCAATTTAATCACACCTCCCTTAAACATCAAACCCACTACACCAGTCCCAAAAGAAATCGATAAAATACCACGACAATGAGTGGACAACTGATTGTATACACCCCAACCAGTGTCGTGAAATTAAATGGAACCAGGTACCCACGGAATGCCAATAGGATCGAATGAAATTCAAAGATGCTAACAATTGGGTTTTGTAATTACAACATCAGAAAGGAAATAAGTATGTTGATTTGGTATTGCCAACAATGCACCCAAGAGGATCATGAGAGCATCTTCGACCTCCTTCATAGGCTCAAGCTTCCCCTTTCGAATTTGTTGCACAAGCACACAATCATTTGGTGGATTATGTTGGACTGAACTGGGACCATCATCTTGTCCATATTCATCCTATTTTGGAACTCTATTACGATGCTAGTGTTTTGGCAGTAAACTGTTTCAACACAACGAGAGCAATGGTGACGAACACACTACAAAACAGAGGAATTTGATGTTGGGGGAGATGAAACTGAACCAAATAATGGCTGCCTACGTACCCAAGATCTATTATCTAGGGATCAAGTTTCAACGTAGTTCCTTATGAAAAATAGTTTGGTATTTATATAGGTAGAGTAGAGAGTCCTTGTAGCTCAAGTAATCTTGTTGCTTGAGTAATTGTGATAGACTATAACTTTCAACTGATAATTATTTCTTTGATAAGAAATGAATCTGGACATAAATCAATGTACATTAGTGGCAAGCCATGTGGCTAAGGTTCAGCCTTAGACACATGAGTTAATGGGCCTGTACATTGATCTAATGGATTGCAAATTGGGCATTAGCCCTGTCGATTAAACGAATAAAGTGGAGATTCCTACCAATGGACGTTCGCCACGTAGGTGGGGGTCGAAACACCGCCCCCTCTTTGGCATGTGAACAAAGTTCATATGGCAAAGAAGAAAGAAAAAGGAACGGAATGTATAACGAAGTGTCATGCGAAAAGAAATAATTGGAAAATTGACTGTCGAAAAAAAAATCCGTGAATTATCGGGAACGAAATAATGTCAAACTAACGTATACGGGACGCAATGTAGTTAAATAAAAGATGGCCGAAAATACACAGAAAAACATAAAATATGCACAGAAATAAAATTGCAAAAAAATTCGATTGAGGAAAACTGTACCGAACGCGTCACGTAATGATACGAAATTTGAATTCGACGATGCATGCCAACGGAATAGCGATACTTGGATTATACCGTTGAAAATTAAATGTAGGAGCAGTTTAGAAATAATAGTAATCAAAGGAAGTTAGCTACTAATCGAACTCAAAGTGTTCGGATGAGATAAGAATTGAGAGTAGAGATGAAGTTGGAGTTGGAGAAGAATCCCACCAATACTTAAGTCGGTTTGTATAAAAGAATTAGATAACACATATACCACTGAGTCTCCCACCGTAACTTAAATTGTTTTGGATGAATACTGTGCTTGTCTATTTATACGGTTTTAAAACTGATAGTCACCCACATCGTCTCTGTATAATTTGTCATCGTATATTGAAGATTGCGTGAAAATTGCCTCTGTTTGAATTTGAGACCAAACTTCAAAAGTATCGCACAACAAATGAGATAAGATAACAAGTCCTGTATCGCGTCTCGATCTTCGTATATAGGAAGTTGAAACACATATGCTGAGTCATGATTTGGAGTACATGCGACACTATACAACAATTTCATGAGATAGAATAAAATCCACTTGCAACATCAGGTTCGATCATCCTCTTAACCTTATCATAATGAGGAGGAACTCCTTCATAAGCCTTCAATCTCGCTGTCCCATCAAATATCTTTTTGCCACTGTTCTTGCTATAGCAATATTTGATAGTTGCTGTTTATAGACCTTGGCTGGTAAAGGTCGAACATAGGTGGCGACGAAAAATATTCACTTTGGTTTTTCTTATTTTAAGTGAACCCCCTCAAGACCTGCTGGAGAAAATGGTGAGGGCGATACTGATGGTGCCAGTATATACAAAAACATGTTACAACCAAACAAGATATGGTGCAGTGCCAGGAAGGAAGGGGCACCGTATCAATGTTGCCTTGATCTGACCCGGTTCACCCTTGTGGAGTTAGTAAATCCGGTTTTTCAGCAATCTGACCTTTTTTTTTTGCAGGTAGAAACGACCGTACTATATGGGTGAAAAATAATCTAGAAGAAGAAGACTCGATGACGATCGCAGACTTGGTGAGGTGGAAAGAAAGTGACAGATACAACGACTACACGAAGCCGCGTCGATGGTCGACACAATTAAGTTGCGGGAGTGCAATTCTGTTGAGCAAAACAATTGTGCAATTACTGGAGTGGTGGCAAATTGCATCGGGACAACTGTCAATTTCGTTCTGGTTAATCTTTACGAGAGCTCACCGGGACAATTGGCCTGTCGAAGAAGACGAAGAAAACGGAGAAAAGTGCGGAGAATATGACAAAGTGGTGTCGGAAACAGATATGTTAGTATTTTTTATCAGTTATCGTAAAATTTTGGTTAAGTCTGAAAGACTAACGAAAATATTTGTATTTGCATCGCAGGTTGAAACAGCGAAATTACGAGAAAAAGATATTGATGAAAAGTTTCGAACGGAAAGATCACAATGCCGTAGAAAAAATAATAATAAAGAAGCTGAATAAAGTTTTCGCTTAGAAAGTTAACATAATGCGAATTTTTGCTGCACGGAGAAACGACAGTTGGACGAGCCTCGGAAAGTTTCGCTCAGAAAGTTCGGCTTAATGCCTTAGAAAAAATAATGAAGCTATCAAAAAAATTTACTTGGTAAATTTCTCGTAGAAAGATCGGCAGAATGCCTTAGAAAAAATAATGATGCTGACGAAAATTTTCGCTCGGAAAATTTTTCGGAGAAAGATCGGCACAATGCCATAGAAAAAATAACAAAGTCAGAAGATAGTTAACCGAAAGTGCTAGCGAAACGAATACAGATTTCGAAGAAGAAAACGAAGATTTAATAGAGCGACCGTAAGACAATTGACATAGACAATTGATTAGGTAATTGTGTGAAGGTAATACCATAGAGCTAAAACTTCTTTTGATGAAAAATAAAAATAATGATGGGTTTGCTATTGAATATTGTTTTTGTGTTAGATAACATACCTGCGGAATACTGACAATGTTGTAGATTTATGTAATTGAAATGAAATAGAACGATAAGCCCCCATGTAGAGAAAAACGCCCCCAATGCGTACTTAACTTTGCAAAATTAGGCTAAGCGAGCATAAAAGCGTTCAAACTTAGGCTGACGAAGCTAAACGTGGTAACCTCGTCAGATTTTGTCGGAACGATAGTAATGGACTAAGCGAGCGTAAAAACGTTCAAACTTAGACTGACAAAGTTAAATGCGATAACTTCATCAGAATTTGTTGTAGCGATATTAACGAACTAAGCGAGCGTAAAAACGTTCAAACTTATACTAGCGAAGTTAAACGTAGTAACTTCGTCAGATTTTGTCGTAGCGATAGTAATGAACTAAGCGAGCGTAAAAAGCGTTCAAACTTAGACTGACAAAGCTAAATGTGGTAACTTCGTTAGATTTTTCGTAATGATAGTAATGAACTAAGCGAGCGTAAAAATGTTCAAACTTAAACTGACGAAGCTAAATGTGGTAACTTCGTCAGATTTTTTTTGTAATTATAGTAATGAACTAAACGAGCGTAAAAGCCTTCAAACTTAGACTGACAAAGCTAAATGTGGTAATTTCGTCAGATTTTTTCATAATGATAGTAATGAATTAAGCGTGTAAAAACGTTCAAACTTAGACTGACAAAGCTAAATGTGGTAACTTCGTCAGATTTTTTCGTAATGATAGTAATGAATTAAGTGAGTGTAAAAACGTTCAAACTTAGACTGACAAAAAGATGACTACAAAAGTGATGTGTCAAGCCCTTCGCTTATAACGGCGGCGGATAGATAAGCCAATGAATCTGCATGACGTAAGTCATTTCGGGGTCTTTGAGTGATAGAGATGCTATCAAATTGTTGAGCAAGACTATGTATCAAACTAAGATAAGCCGCCATACGCTCATCTCTTGCTTCAAAAGACCCACCAAACTAATTTGCGCAAAGGCGAAACTCCGTGTATAACCGAGCTTTCGGCGCCCCGTCAAAAAAGCTGTTCTCAAGGCACAAATGGCATCCTCATACTCGGCTTCGTTATTTGAAGCGGCGAAGCCAAGTCGCACAGATTTCCCAATCTTTTCTCCACCGGGTTTAACAAAAACACATACAATTCCCGACCCAGATTTACTATGGGAGTCATCTGAGTAAACAATACATAGGTCAATGGGTTTAGGAATTGCGTTTTCAAGTTGGTCTTTGTCGCCCCCAGTTATTGGTGGCAGAATGTCTTCCATAGATTCTTCCTGGTGGAAAAAATCATCAATAGGAGAATCATCAATCGGAAAATCAACTACCAAAGAAGCCAGAGCATGTCCTTTTTCAGTAGTACGACTTTCAAAGATAATGCTATATGCATTAAGATAACTTTCCCATTTAGCTAATCTACTTGATTCTGATAAAAAAAAGACGGGTCTACCATCATCAATGAAAAGAATAGCACTAACAGCTTGAGTTGTAGCTGCCAGGTATATGCCACTAGGTTGACCCGTTGAAGGACTTGTCAATATAGGAGGACTGGCCAAGTATTTCTTCAGTTGTTGCAATGCCATCCACAATCAATGTTCCAAGTTGTCGCCCTCTTTAAAGTCTCAGTATCCTTCGATTTAACGACTATATCATCGATATAATCCTTCATTATTTTTCCCAGCAGATCGGAAAAAAATTATATTGAAGAGTGAAATCCATTTCACGTAGAAGATTTAAACAGACAAACTCCCCCGGTCGAGCCTATGTGGAAGATGACACCTGCCATTACCTCTTACAAGAGTTAGAGATTTTAGGCGGTACAGACTTTCGGGTCCGATTGGAGATTGTCTTTTTCTTTGCGTGTAACCAACCTATCTAGGTCGGTAGTTTGTCTGGGATTGTGGTCTTCCCTCTAGTTGCTTCTGTGACACCTTCATCCCTGCCTGGTCGGACCCGTCTGGGATGGCAGTTTTTCTCAAATCTGCGAGGTCGGCCTTCCCTGTCAGGTCGGTCCAGTCTAGGATGAAGGTTTTCATTATACTTTCTTCCGTGATGCCTTTTTTCCCTGTCTGGATGGACCTATTTAGGATGGCGATTTTCCGCAAATCAGTGAGGTCGGCCTTCCCTGTCAGGTCGGTCCAATCTTTGGCGGTACACACAATCAGCTCCGACCAGTGATTGTCTTTGTCTATCCCTGTAACCAACCTGTCTAGGCCGGTAGTCACCCTTGGCCGGGTGGTTGGTATAATTATACCACTTCTCCATGTTTCGTTGCTCTTTTCTGGGATGCCTGCCTTCCCAGTCATGTCAGAGATATCTTGGATGGCGGTCTTCCCTGAAATTTCTTCTCAGAGGTAAATCTTCCATTTGAGATCGGACATGTCTAGGGTAGTAGTTATCCCTGCCAATCCGATTCTCCCCATAAGTACGGGTAATAGGGTCATTACTCTTAGAGTGTGCACTGGTTGATTGTGTTTGAGAAATAACACGTTGTTGAGGACGATGAAGTGGATCTTCAAGACGGTCCCATACACTGGAATGGCCTGCGTCCCTTCGTGGTCGCCTAATGTTGTTGAATTTGCAGCCTCGTCCACCGGCCTTTGCCTTTTTGCCAGCTTCCTTCTCAAGTTCCTATTTTAAATTTTTGACTTGTCGTAACTCACGCTCAACTGTATTAGGAGTGGCGGTAGCGGAGGCGGTGGTGGTGGCGGTGGCGCTACTACAGTTGGATGTTGAGAATTGATCTTACCACTAGGAGCAACTTGATTGTTCAACGGTTCTTGCATTGGCTGATTTGAATTTCGAGGGTTGCAATTCCTATTAGCAGGAGGAATATGTTGACTATTTGGTCTGCTTCTTGTGCTTACCATCTTGATTGTTTCACGTGATAATGAATTCTAAATTCCCCACAGACGGCGCCAATTATGTTTCGGCAGTAAACTGCTTCAACACAACGAGAGCAATGGTGACGAACACACTACGAAACAGAGGAATTTGATGTTGGGGGAGATGAAACTGAACCAAATAATGGCTGCCTATGTACCCAAGATCTATTCTCTCGGGATCAAGTTTCAACGTTCCTTATGAAAAATAGTTTGGTATTTATATAGGTAGAGTAAAGAGTCCTTGTAGCTCAAGTAATCTTGTTGCTTGAGTAATTGTGATAGACTATAACTTTCAACTGATAATTATTTCTTTGATAAGAAATGAATCTGGACATAAATCAATGTACATTAGTGGCAAGCCATGTGGCTAAGGTTCAACTTTAGACACATGAGTTAATGGTCCTGTACATTGATCCATGGTATTGCAAATTGGGCATTAGCCCTGTCGATTAAACGAATAAAGTGGAGATTCCTACCAATGGACGTTCGCCACGTAGGTGGGGGTTGAAACAGCTAGTAATGGTCATCAATATGAGAAGTTTGAATGACCAGCATAGCTAGTTGAGAAATGCATCTGGCAGACGCGGGTGACAATGCCTTCTTGGTTGAACAAAGCTGATGGTGTTGAAAGTTTTGGACCGTGCCCTCATCATTGATGGTTCCCTAGTCAGGAGATTTAAATAACTGCCATTTTCCACTTCTATGATGTACCTATCTGAACTAGAAGGCAGCAAAGCCCAAGTAGCATTGACTCATGAAACACCCAATCTACTTCACCTCGATTTACAGCCAGGCCGACATCCCTATTCCACCCAATCCAACACCAATATTCATCAACCCCAACCCAATTGCAACTCAACCTTTTGTACTAGCTTTAGAACACTCACAGGCAGAGAAGAAGGTGGCACTCTTTTGAACTCTCTCTCGCCCCCCTTTTTTCTCAACAGAGATTTCACAATCCATCATAAGGGCCCAGTCCACAACGACTTAAGAATCGGCCCTACAACTAAACCAAGCCCAACTGCCTAAAAAAAAGTTACTTAGCATCTGAGAGTACTGGATAGCAGTCTCTTTCTCCTTCCTCGACAGCTTCTGCCACCACCCAACCGGTCACCACCGAATCAGCCACCACATCCTACCAATCACTCGGTTTTAACCACCACTGAAAACCCTATAACTTTAATGAAATCAACATCCCCACATATGTATCCTCAAACCACTCGGTTCTCCTCACACCATTGATACACTGGTTGATGGGAAAGCGCTGTCTCGATCTCCTTCATCGGCCAAAAACCCGAACCGACTGAAGAACCAACCTCAAAACAGACCCAAGCGATTGCAACCCATCCAACAGCACACAAATCATCATCTTCAGTAATCTCGACCCAGTCCTACAATTGTATACGCCCATCTACTCCTCAAAATGTAAACACCCTACATACTTTTTGTTCAATTCCCCACAGACGGCGCCACTGTGTGAACCCAGTTTATACCCTTTAACCTCACACCTCCAATCTCCTCTGTCGCTTCTCGAAGATGAGACTCTCTCTCTTTTGAACCTTTCAGGTGAACCCATTTAGGGTTGCCTACGTACCCCCGACTCCTCGGGGGATCAAGTTGTGCTGCCGTAGTTCTCTCTTCCCTTTCTTTTCTCTCCTCCTTTTCTCTTCTCATCACCTTTTTCTTCTCTCCTAACCGCTCTCTCCCCCTCTAACTGTCCCCCTCTCGCATAACTTATCGCAGACTGGATGCTGTACACCTGACCCCGGTTTCACTATCTTGCATCTTCTTGAGTCACTGAACCCCTCCTTGCCACTATGTCTCTCTGGAGTCCACGTCCGTTTAATGTTTCGCGGATTGGATCTTATGCTCTCTCTCCCTTGTACCTTATGTTACCTCCGTCCATGAGACGTGTCATCTTGATAGTCATGAATTTGGCCGATACACGTGGTTCAGCTAATTGTGTCTACTTCTACAAGAGCAATGATTTTATGATCGAGAAAGAGTTAGAGAAGGTTTACAATGCTCTTCTCTCTCTTGTCTCTCAAACTCACTAAAATCTATGTTCTCTCTCTTTACATGGTAAAGGGTTTCTCTCTTGAGTGACTCTCTGTCTCAAGGTTTTTCTCACACTAAATTTTTGGTGGCTCTCAAAAATTGGTTTTCTCTCTCTCGAGAAAGAGTTAGAGAAGGTTTACAATGCTCTTCTCTCTCTTGTCTCTCAAACTCACTAAAATCTATGTTCTCTCTCTTTACATGGTAAAGGGTTTCTCTCTTGAGTGACTCTCTGTCTCAAGGTTTTTCTCACACTAAATTTTTGGTGGCTCTCAAAAATTGGTTTTCTCTCTCTCGTTTTGGGTGTGAAACCTTAACTTGGTTTATATACTATGCTGAAATTTCAGTGACCCACGAAATTTTGGTTAATCTCGGTTCAATTACAAAAAATCAGAACTTTGCTTTTCTTCTCACATGGTGAGGGACACCCAACAATCTCCCCCTCCCGAGCCATGCAGGGAGGAGTGTGCTACCAATTTCGGCGGTAGCATAACAAACATCAAACTTGCTCTTTGACAAAACTTTGGTCATCATATCCGACCCATTTTTGTCTGTATGAATCTTCTCAATTCACAATCGCTTCTCTTTGAGAACTTCTCTAATCCGATGATAATGCACATGTATGTAGGGGTGTGCACGGGTCGGTTCGGGTCGGGTTTGGGCTAAAATCGACCACCAAACAGACCCTGTCGGTTTATGTAATAAAGTAACTGACCCGACCCAACCCTATGGATTTAACCGACCCGTAACTGACCCGACCAGATTATCTCCTAACCGATACCCGACCAAAACCGCTGTCCTTCGGTTTAACTGATTATAACCGACCCGACCCCAAATTCTGATAACTTTTTTGTTTTCGCTAATCCCAAATTCTGATAACTTGTATGTGCTTCTACGTTCTACCAACAATCACCGATTGTCGTCAACATCTTGGAATTGAAGCTTCTCAGCCTGTGGTGATCTTGAATCGGGAATTTTGGTTTTTGAGAAGATTGCTCACCCTGATAACATTTCTTGGAATGCCATAATTGCTGGATGTGTCTCTCATGAGTACCACGACTTGGCATTGGAACTGTTGGTTGACATGAGAGGGTCTTATCAAGCATTCTTAAAGCTTAGCGCCTCTTTCAGGTGAAAGACTTGGGTGGATGATACACTCCAGTTTGCTCAAAATGAACAATAAGTTTGACTTGTTTGTGAGCGTTGGGTACTTGGGCTCATTGATATGTATGCCAAATGCAATCTCATAGAAGATGCCAAACTTGCTTTCAATTCCATTCTAAAGCCGGATTTAATTGCGTGGAATGCTATGATCTCAGGATATTGCTAAAAAAGGGGATGATAAAGAAAATGTATCCCTCTTTTTTGAGATGCATAAAGAAGGACCTGGTTTCAACCAAACCACTTTATCGACAGTTCTTAAATCCATTGCTTTCTTACAAATCAAGGATATGGGTAAACAAGTTCATGCCCTATCTGTGAAGTCAGGTTTTGAATTCGATAGTTATGTTATAAACAGTCTCATTGATGCCTATGGGAAATGTAGCCTTGTAGAGGGCGCGGCAAAGGATTTTAGATACCAGCAGGCCTAACTCGTTGTCAGGCCACACACTTTCTCCTTGAGCTTTCCACTCTGGGAGCTCAAAATGGAACTCAGGAGGTACCTTAATGGATTTACATATCACGTACCCTAGCATTTTCTTGAGGAGCAACTTCTCTATCATCTGCATTGTAAGAGAGGTTGTGTACCGACGATAATTGATATCATTACCGTATGGCATTTGAGAACTGTACTGTCATTGTTTTCAATCACTGAAAAGAGTTTTGAATTAGGAAGCAAGCGGTGGTCAATAAAATGATGATGCCCTGTCAATACTTCAAACCCCTATATCCTCATCAACTACTGAATGTACTCAAAAAATAAGAAACACACATCAACCAAAATAACCTCAACACTCTGTCAATTCATAACATGATTCAAAGCAACTTATAATCCATGTTCTGTTCTGTAAACAACATCCTCAATGCATTACGGCATAACAAATACTATTCCCCCAACAAAGATATAACACTGCCCCAACAAAGATATGATTACAATCGCAACAAGCCAACAACGAAAAAACATAAAGTAAAAAACCAAAAAATATAACAATAAGACAACTTATAAGAATGCCCTTCACTGAACATTGTGCTGGTCCTTGCATAGTATCCACTTTATCCTCCAAATCAATTTGCTCATAACGCTCACAAAATACATTAATCCCATGTGTAACAATGGCAAGGGAGTCAGCTGGAGTAAGCGCGGCAGTTGTTTAAGGATGTCCAACATGTCCAGTATTCGAGAGGGATTAGATACTGGAAGCCTATTTCTCAGAGTCCCCAGGATTTGGTGATGGAGCCAAGGGAGTGGAAAGAGAAAGAACAATGAATAGTGAGTTTGCAGATTGTAAAGGTGTTCTAGATTTTCGACCATAGGTGCTAGATTTTCAGCTGGTTCGATCGGATGAGAGAATTGGAGCACTTGCCTTTGTATCTGCCATTGGAGATGGAGCATATGACTAGCGAAGTTGCCTCTGACTGATGGAAGAGTGGTGGAGGAATGGTGGCGGCTAGACTGGTGGGGGGATGTAGCGGCTCAGCCCTAGTTAATGGTTTTTGACTAATTGGTATTTGGTGTTGGTACAATACATTTCTACTAATTATAGTATATTGAGATACTGTAGATCGGGTCGGTTATTTTCGGTTATCCCAAATCTAAACCGAGCACCGAACCGACTTTGTCGGTTTTGTAATTTCACAAACCGATCCGAACCATCTTAAATGGATAACCGACCCGTATGGCTCGGTTCGGTTCGGGTTGGTCGGTTTAGTCGGATACATTGGTTTTATGCACACCCCTACATGTATGTGTTTGGATCTAGAATGAAAACTCGGATTCTTGCTCAAATGGATGGCGCTCTGACTATCGCAAAGAACTGCAAACTATTTCTGCTTTAGCCCTAGTTCATTGAAGAAACTCTTCATCTATAACATCTCTTTGCAACACTCAGTGACTACAATATACTTGACTTCTGTAGTGGAGAGGGCAACACATTTTTGTAACTTAGATTGCCAAGAAACTACTCCCCCTACAAATGTAAACAAATAATCAGAAGTGGACTTCATCGAGTCAACATCACCTGCCATGTCTGCATCTATGTAGCCTTCAAGTAAGGTATTAATCCCACGAAAAAACAAACATGTCTTGGAAGTGCCCTTGAGATATCTCAATATCCACTTAACACCTTTCCAATACTCTTTACCTGGATTTGACAGAAATCGGCTTACAACACCAACGACGAAAGCAATATCCGGTCTTGTACACACCATTACATACATCAAGCTGCCTACTGTGGATACATAAGAAATCTTTTGCATTTCTTTCTTCTTATGCTCACCTTTCGAACACTTAGCTTTGGTAATGCAGAATTGGCCACTAAGCGGGCAACTCACCAGCTTCGCTGGATCCATGTTGAATCTCTTTAACACCTTTTCAATATAGCTTTCTTAAGAAAGCCACAAGTTTCCACTCTTTCTGTAACGAGTGATCCGCATACCAAGTATCTGCTTTGCTTGACCTAAATCCTTCATCTCAAAGGACTTACTCAAGTCTTTCTTCAACTAGGATATCTTGTTGATGTTTTGGCCAACTATCAACATATCATCCACATACAACAAGAGCATTATGAAATCCTCAACTGAAAATTTCTGAACAAACACATAGTGATCGGAAGTAGACTTCTTGTAGCCATGCTTCACCATAAAAGACTCAAACTTCATGTACTACTGTCTCGGTGCTTGCTTCAACCCATAAAATTAACTCTTTCTCAGCTTGCATACCATTTGCTCCTTGCCTTTGACCTCAAAATCTTCTGGTTGGTCCATGTAGACATCTTCCTCAAGATCACCGTGAAGAAAAGCTGTCTTGACATCTAGTTGCTCAATCTCTAGGTTCATATTTACGGCCAAAACCAATACCACCCTGATAGAACTCATCTTAACCACCAGAGAGGAAATTTTATCAAAGTCAACACTTTTCCTCTGATCGAATCCTTTCACAACAAAGTGAGTTTTGTGCCTTGGATGTGGATTACTTTCTTCATGCTTGACTTTGAACACCCACTTGTTCTTGAGAATTTTTCTTCCTTTCGGTTTATCACCTAAATCATAGGTGTGATTCTTATGCAAAGAACCCATCTCATATTGCATGACATTTAACTATTTCTCTATGTTTGTACCTTCAAGAGCCTCTTGATAGTACATAGGTTCTCCACCATCGGATAGCAATACATACGTATATGGTGGGTACCTAGTTGAAACTTGTCTTTCTCTCTCGGATCTCCTCACTTCATCTTCTTGTGGCTCAGGAGGATGTACTTCTTCTTGTTTAGGTGGTGGTTCATACACATCATTTGCATTTTTTTTTATCTCAATAGGTTCAATCCCATTATGAACAATAGGATCATCATTATGAGCCTCAAACCCATGGTTCTCTGCATTCTCAATGTCATCTATCGCTTGTTCCATTGCCGGAATTTCTGGTTTTAAATCAATGAGGTCATCAATGAAAGCTTCCCGCATCTCACCATTCTCAAAGTCCTTTATTGTCTGATCTTTCAAGAACACAACATCTCGACTTCAAATTACCTTCTTGTTAATCGGATTATAAAACTTGTAACCAAACTTCTCATCCCTATAACCAAGAAAAATGCATTGCTTGACTTTGTCATCAAGCTTAGACCTCTCATCCTTGGGAATATGAACAAATGCTCTACACCAAAATATACCCTCAAGTATCTATAATTAGCATCTCTGGCTGAACATACTCTCTCTGGATAATCACTATTCAGAGGCTTCGAAGGCGATAGGTTGATCACATGTACGGTTGTGCCTATTGCTTCTACCTAGTAACTCTTTGGTAACTTAAAATGAGACAACATGCATCTCATCCTCTATACAATGGTACGATTCATCATCTCGGTTATACCATTGTGGTGCAGTGTCTTGGGCACTGTCTGCTTATGACAAATCCCATGAATCTTGCAGAACTCTTCAAACGGCCTAATGTACTCTCCCCCATTATTTGAACAGATACACTTCAAAGGCTTCCCGGTCTCTATTTCCACCATACTATGGAAACTCTTGAACACACTGAGAACCTCATCTTTGGTCTTCAAGCCATATGCCCATACCTTTATTAACGCATCATCAATGAAAGTCAAGAAGTACAAAGCTCCTCCGTGGGACTTTACTTTCATGGGACTACATAAATCCAAGTGTACTAGTTCAAGAACATTCTCCTTACGGTGAGAGGGGGATATTTAGAAAGATTCTCTATGTTGTTTTCCAACCAAACTATTCATTTATCATTGTCGTAGTGGAAATCGTGACAAATGACGTTTTGAGTTTTCGCTCAAGTACAAATTTATACCCGGACCATTATTTGTTACTGTTTAGAGCAAGTCCAATGGGGGCTATATGGGCTGCTAAAGGCAAATATAGCACCCTAACCACAAAAATGTCATTCCAATGGGGCTGCTAAAAGGGTTTTAAATTTGGAAGGAGTCAAAAACCCAGCCAAAGTTAAGACCTTCAAATTAAATCGTTAAAATTGTCCCTTAAGCTGAATGTTCTGCAGACAGAGAGTACTAGATCGACTTGCCCATTCCCTCCTTCATTTGACTTTCTCAGTTCTTGTATTGTTAAGAAACCTTGCAGCAGTAGCCCTTAATAAGCTTGATCCTACGGTGATCAAACACCTAGTATATTCCGCAACTTCACGAACTAGTCCAGTTTGAGGGTTCTGGTTAGCATGTGTACAATTTGATCCTCGCTTCTGTCGAAGACCAGATCAATGCATGGTGCCATCCTTCGTGAAATAATAATGTAAAACATCTGTAGGTTTACAGTTGAGATATATAATCCAACATCCAATATTTAGAGCCTTCGATCATATATAATTCATAAGGTCTTGGGGGGGGGGGGCGCTCCACTCACTGTCAAATATTGGTTTTTGTGGGAGCTCAAATTTCTCGCCTAAGTACAGAAAAATCAATTGTACCATGCAAGTAGCCAAAGATTCTCTTAGCAGCATGAAGGTGGGAAACTCTGTGGGACGTCCCCTATATCATTAGACGAGGCTGACAAAATTAAATGGCACTATATTGGATTGTTGTTGTCCAGAACATTAAACTTTCCCCTGCCTGCTCGGAAGAGTGTAATCAACCTTCTTTCATGTAGGATCTTGCCTTCGCTTCAAGCCAAGTTCATTTGGAGTTACAATGAAAACCTGACCGAAATCAATTAAACATACTTTCTCTTGTGAAATAACAGAGATACCAGCATTAGATTGAAATTCAATGCCAAGAAAATAGTGCAACAATCCTAGCAGCTGTTTGTAGATTAAACCATAAGTAAGTCGTCGACACAACATAAGCATAAACGAAGTCTTTTCCCTGCATACTATTTAGTGTATGCCCATTTGGATACATTTATAGAAATTTTTTGGCACCCAAGTAAGGATATATATTTTAAATAAAAGAATGTTACATAGAGAGTGTTGTTGTTACATGGTTGTTAAAGAAAAATACTACAAGCAGAGGCTAGTCGAATCTATAGTATGTCTTGAAAGGAAATTCAATAGCTGGGACGAAGTCAGGCCTTGTAGTTCTCCATAGACAGTTCCTTATAGTACCTGTACTCATGAGTGCACCCTTTTTTGCTGCAGAGACGGCTCCAAAGTTTGCTTCTCTTAGAGTGTGAGTGATCCACCATTGTTTATGTAATGTTGCTCTCTGCCATCGTGCTTTCATAGTCCAAGGTAGAGTCCCACCTTTAACCGCCAGAATCACAGCCATAGAATCACTTTCAATCCACAACTTATTCCATCCTTCGTCTAATTCCATAGAAACCTTCTTACTAAATAGGCATC
This sequence comes from Coptis chinensis, assembly GCF_015680905.1. Lineage (NCBI taxonomy): Eukaryota > Viridiplantae > Streptophyta > Magnoliopsida > Ranunculales > Ranunculaceae > Coptis > Coptis chinensis. The sequence goes on along the minus strand of NC_141461.1, from coordinate 57,386,707 downwards.
AATTAATAGGACTACGTCTGCGCAAAGCTCTGTATAGGAGCTTGTTTTCTTACTAAATAGGCATCAATTAATAGGGCTGTACCAAGCTCTGTATAAGATTTTTTTTCAGCCCATATACAGTGCCCGTCAACCTTCTACTCATTCCCTTTGTTTTTGGCTAATTCATTCCCAAATTGTACATAACCAGAGGCTATTGGATGGTATTATGACTTGCATCTGGACCCAAAAGCTATGTTCCCGTTCTGTTGGTCATCTTAATTCAAACCATCTGGTTCAATATTAGTTCTGAACCGGTGGATGGACTCATTAAACCATGCGTTGGACAAAAAAGAATATAAAATAACTCTAAAATAAGTGAAAAAGTGGACCCTTCTACAGTGCACAGGATGCATCCAAATTTGGTATGCGCATTGTTGTTTTGGCTGTTTTGATATTGTTTGTATGAAAAGAAGAGGGCACGAGCGTGCTCAAATATACCTAGCCCAAGTGCGCCCATGCCGTGAAAAAGAAGTTAGTTTTTTTATCCAGTTTTCACAAAACAACAGTACTAGAAGTCGGTCAATAAGAGGGTGCGGGCACTCTCTAATATGTTTGGCCCAAGGCACGCACAAACCCTAGCCTCTACAGACCAAGTTCTAAGATTTTGCCAGTAAATCGAGATTGTGTTTTCTACACTGAAATTTCGGCCCACTATAAAAAGAAGAGTTAGGGTTTTGACCTAATTAACAATTTCTAAGTGAGATTGTTGAGAGGAACGAACAACTTCTTTGTGAGGTTGTTGAGGCTAACTTTTTCCTTGTGAGATAGTTGAGAACAATTTCTTTTTGAGGTTGTTGTGGCTAACAATTTCTTTGTGAGATTATGAGAGAACTAAACCAAGAAGAAAAGAGAGTGAACATTCTTTGTGAGTGTGAGTGATACATTCTAAATAAGTGTTGAGTGCTCCTCTTTGTAATCTTGTATCTAGTACATCTAATCTATCAAAGGCTTGCCGTGTGGATGTAGACAAATTGCCGAACCACGTAAAACTTGATCTTGTGTGAGTCTGCTTTTATCTTCTCTATTTAGTTTATATGTCTTGTGTTGATATTGTGTTGCTTGGGAGTTGTTGAATGCCTTTGTTGGTAGTTTGTTGTTAATCGCTTTCGTGTTAGTCGCAATAATTAGTGTTAGAGCCAGGTTTACAACTTTGGATTTTGAATTTTGGTGAAGAACTATAGTGCTCGAAATTGGTGTAGACAAGGTGTTCGATAAAATTCTCGAGTGAGTTTTCTTGTAGTTTACTTTGTGTGACTTGTAGAAATGGCTCCCAAGATGTCAATAGCAAAGTTTGAAAAAGAGAAGTTTGATAAAGAAGCACAAGAAAAGACGGCGAGGGTGATGTCGAATGAGATAACTTCCATAAGCAAGTGGAAGGGTAGTCCTAAAAAGTCTTTAAAATATGTATGGTGCTACAATTGTAAAGAAAAGGAGCATTATCTAAGTAATTGCCCTAGCTCGAAAAAGAGTAACAAGATGAGTGGTAATTTGGAGAATGAGGACGTTAGTGAAGCAAGTCTTGCTTTCGACTTTGATGGGGATGATGTAAGTCTTTCAGTGTCTACACAAGACAACCACATAACCGAAAAGTGGATTCTTGATTCAGAGTGTTCCTACCACATGTGTCCCAATATGAAGTGGTTTGCTACCTATGAGAACTTGAGTGGAGGTTCCGTTTTGATGGGTAATGACATTGCTTGTAAGATGGTAGGGATTGGAACTATACGGGTCAAGATGCATAATGGTGTGGTGATGACTTTAACCTATGAGAGGCATGTTCCCGAATTAAAGAAGAACCTCATTTCTCTTGGTACCTTGGATTCCAAAGGCCACAAGTTTGTGGGAAATGATGGAGTCCTAAAGATCATTAGTGGCACTTTAGTCATTATGAAGGGTCAAAGATATGGAAACTTGTATACTATGTTGGGTAGTACAGCGACAGGCGATGTAGCAGTGGGTACATGTGGTGATAATTCTGAGTGCACAAAATTATGGCATATGCGCCTTGGGCATATGAGCCAAATGGGATTGTCTTAGTTGTGCAAGCGAGGGAAGCGATGGCTACTGAAAGACTTGAAGAAACCAAGTATGGAATTATGTGAGCATTGTGTCTATGGCAAGCAGTGCAGAGTCAAGTTCGGTACAAGCAAGCACAAGACGAGAGGCATCATGGATTATGTGCATTTGGATGTGTGGGGACCCTCTAGAGTGGCTTCTAAGAGAGGTAACCAGTATTATGTCTCCTTCATCGATGATTATACAAGCTATATGTGGGTATATATCTTGGAGTCCAAGGATGAAGTTTTCGATACATTTAAAAGGTGGAAAGTAATGGTTGAGAAACACACAGAAAGAAAGGTGAAGACTTTGAGGTCTGATAATGATACTGAGTATACCTATGGTCCTTTTAAGGAGTTCTATGAGCAATAGGGTATTGCTCGACACTAGACAATGAAGGGCACGCCGCAACAGAATGGGATGGCAGAGCGGATGAATAAAACGTTGCTTGAAAGAGCGAGATGTTTGCTCTCTAATGCCAATTTTGGCAAAGAGTTCTGGGCAGATGCAGTGGCCATGGCGTGTTACTTGTATAATAGATAACCAGTTCCGGCGATAGACTGCAAGATATCTTATGAGGTGTGGACAGAGAAACCAACTGATTATGATACTTTGTGTTTGTTTGGATCTAGTGCTTACAACCATATGAAGGATAGTAAGCTTGATTCTAAAGCTAAGAAAGTTATATTCTTGGGCTATGCAAAAGGAGGAAAGGGATACGGATTGTGGTGTCTTGAGAACCACAAGTTCCTAGTCAGCAATGAGGTTACCTTTGATGAGACTTCAGTGCTACATTTTAGCAGGCTAGAGAAGGCTGGAAATAGTGGTGATTCCATAGAATCTCAAGTGATTGAGATGGAAGCTTCAAAGGATGCTATATAGAGTGAGGTTATTAATGAAAAAACTATTCAACAAGAAGTAGAGTTACAACAACCTGACCAACAAGCTTTGGCTAGATCAAAGCCAAATAGAAGTGTGAAACAAGTTACGAAGTATGAGCATGATAAGCCAGTGAAGCATTATGGTCGACCGGACTCGGTTGCCTACACATTGAATATCGAGGGTGATGAGCCAAATGACTTCGAATAAGTTGTTAGAGATGGTCATTGCAAAGATTAGTTGGTGGATATGCATGAAATGCTGGAGGCTCGTAACAAGTTTTGTATTTGGGAATTTGTTTAATTGCCTAAGGGGAAGATGGCTATGGGTTATAGAAGGTTCACTATGGAGTTGAGTTCCAACATTGGTTGGAGGTACTCCACAAATGGTGGAGTCTCATGCATTATTGATTGATGCCTTTCGTAGGCATGGCCCTTCATGGGCGTGATTGCTCTTTGTGAGCATGACTCTATGTGAAGATAGCTCTTTGTGGGCATGACGTGCTCTTCGTGGGCAAGACTCTTTGTGGGTGGCTCTTCGTGGGCATGGTCCTTCAGGGCAGTTGACGGCGAGTTCGAGATATGGTTTGAATACTAGTGATTCTTGGTGGATAGTGGATAATGTTAGGCTCGGTTTTATGTGTTAAAACCTCACCGAAGTGAAGAATGTTGTTTTGGCTGTTTCAATACTATTTGTATGAAAAGAAGAGGGCGCATGCGCGCTCAAATATACATAGCCAAGGGCGCACACGTCCATGCGATGAAAAAGAAGTTAGTTTTTTTTCCAGTTTTTGCGGAATAACAGTATTGGAAGTCGGTCAAGAAGAGGGCGCGCGCACTCTAATATGTTTGGCCCAAGGCGTGCACACACCTTAGCCTCTACACACCAGGTTCCGAGATTTCACCAATAAATTGAGATTGTGTTTTCTACATTGAAATTTTTTCCCACTATAAAAAGAAGAGTTAGGGTTTTGACCTAATTAACAATTTCTTTGTGAGATTGTTGAGGGAGAACAATTTCTTTGTGAGATTGTTATCGTTTTTACGTATTATCAGGAAGCTATGTAGAGGTAAAGGTGTGGGCGCGCTCAAGATGGTCTGAAGACAAGGGCGTGCACACTCGTTTTTTTTCTTTGGTCAGGCGGTGTTCTTGAGTGGAGGCGAGGAAGAAGAAAAGGAAAGAAAAAAAATGCGTGGTGTTTTTAAAAAAATAGGGAGTCACGTGCGTGGCACGTGACCTGGTAGGGTTTTAATTTTCGAGCCCAAGCCTAAAACAAATCGGTAATACCCATCCTGTCCTATGCCTCGTATAACTTAAAACTAAAATTCCCGATTCATTAACGGTCCGATTTTGGCGAATGAGCTATGAAAATGATTAGCAGAGAAAATGCAATCCAATGATCTATAAAAAAAAACTCAAATCTAACTGTGGTTGACATATAAGGAGATGGAAAACGCCTCGGAACACGTGAATGGCATAAGTTATGTGATCGAAAGAAATATACATTCATAGATAGTGTCAACCCGAATCAAAGTACAACTAAACAGCATAAACAACAAGAATAGGAAATTGAGTGATCAAGAATGGAAAGACCAAACACCCCACCCTCAAACAAATTTTTGAAAAAAAGGTTTAGAAAATTTGTTTTAAAACGTGGGTCTTTTAAAGTCAGATTCCCGAGACTTACTAGACTAATGTTTATAAGGTTTTTATTTTTTATTTTTACTTTTTATGATTAAGGTTTTATATAAAAGAAACAATAAAGCAATAAGGACGTAATTCACTCCATAGAGAAACACGACTTAAAAATGAGAAAACATACAAGAGTGGAAAGCGTGAATTACGTTAAATGTGGACTTAGGATCCGGTACATACAGCCACACACTCCGAAGGGAGGGCCCGGTTACCTTAATGGTGCACTTACCAATATACATGGAAATGAAAGGTAGTACACCAATCATCAAAGGTCAGTCCTCATATACAAGGTCCTATAAAAGGACATTCTCCACATCTGTGGACCTTAACTCGTGAAAATATTTTAAACATTAGCCATTGACTTGAAAGATACTATTGTCCTTGGGATTTACCAAGGTGATTGCCCCGTGAGGGGTGACTTCAATAACTAGGAAAGGACCAGACCAACGGGTTTTTAATTTCCCTGGAAAAATATGTAAACGTGAGTTGTAAAGCAAAACCTTTTGACCAACTACAAACTCTTTACACAAAATCTGTTTATCATGAACATGTTTCATGTTAGCTTTATAATCCTTCGCGAGATCATAAGAATCGCTATGGATTTCTTCAAGATCATTTAATTGCAATTTGCGCTTGACACCTACCTCCTAATTATTGAAGTTCAGGCTTTTTATAGCCCACATAGCACGGTGCTCCAATTCAACGAGCAAATGACAAGGTTTTCCAAACACAAGTCTAGAGGGAGACATTCCTATAAGAGTTTTAAATGCTGTTCGATACGCCCATAAGACATCTTTTAGATGCTTAGACCAATCTTTTGATTAGGATTGACTGTCGTTTCTAATATTTTTTTAATTTCCTTATTAGAGACTTCTACTTGGCCACTAGTTTGCGGATGATAAGGAGTTGCCACCTTATGGGTAACTCCGTATTTCTTAACATAAGAAGCAACAACTCTATTGCAAAAATGTATTCTACCATCACTGATGATGGCTTTAGGGATGCTAAAATGAGAGAAAATGTATTCCTTAACGAAAAACACAACCGTCGTATGGTCATTGCTATGGTAAGCCATGACCTCTATCCATTTGGAAACGTAGTCCATGGCAACAAGAATATAAATAAAACCGTGGGAAATAGGAAAAGGACCCATGAAATCAATGCCCCATACATCAAAAATTTCCACTACCATAATAGGATTTAAAGGCATCATATTACATTTAGTGATACGCTCAAGATGTTGGCAATGAACACACGTCCTGTAGTGTACTTGGGCATCTTTAAAAAGGGTAGGCCAATAAAAGCCACACTGAAAAACTTTAGCTGCCATTTTCATACCACTAAAATGGCCACTACACGCTTTGTCATGGCAGAAAGATAAAACCTCATTATATTCCCATTGGGAAATACAACGGCGAATAATCTGATACGCACAATACTTAAAAAGGTAGGGCTCATCCCAGCAGTATAGCTTAACTCTAGCAAAAAATTTCTTACATTCGCTTTTTAACCAAACATTAGGAATAATATCAGAAGCTAAAAAATTCACAATGTCAGCATACCAAGGTGTAGAAAAAACAGAATAAAGGTGTTCATCAGGAAAAGAATCGTGATTGAACTCAGAGTCACTATCACTGTCATTAGTTAGTCTAGATAAGTGATCAACAACTACATTTTCGACCCTTCGTTTATCCTTAATTTTTAAGGTAAACTCTTGCAGGAGAAGGATCCATCAGATAAATCTCTGTTTAGCATCCTTCTTGGCGAGAAGGTACCTAAGAGCTGCATGGTTAGTATACATTAAGGTCTTTGAACTAACCAAATAAGAACGGAACTTATCTAAAGCATAAACCACAGCTAAAAATTCCTTTCCCGTAGTAGTATAATTTCTTTTAGCATCATTTAAAGTCTTACTAGTATAATAAATAATGGTGGACTTATCATTTAGTTTCTGGCCTAACACAACACCAACAACATAATCGCTAGCGTCACACATAAGTTCGAAAGGTTTAGACCAATCAGGAGGCTGTATAATCGGTGCAGATGTTAAAGTGGTTTTTAATTTTTCAAAAGCCTGTTTACAGTCATAATTGAAATCAAATATGGCATCTTTTAAAAAACAGATTAGTTAAAGGCCTAGCAAATTTGTAAAAATCCTTGATAAAACGCCTATAGAAACCTGCATGGCCTAAAAAGGCTCTAATGTCACGGATAGTCCGTGGTATAGGTAGATATGCTATTTTATCTAATTTTTCCCTATCTACTTTTATGCCATCGCTAGATACAATATGACCTACAACTATTCATCTTTTAACCATTAAATGGCATTTTTCCCAATTTAAAATCAGATTCTTTTCCTCACACCGTGTCAACACCTTAGAAAGGTTAGACAGGTAGTCACTGAAAGAGTCTTCATAAATAGAAAAATCATCCATGAAAACTTCCATAAAGTGCTCTGCCATGTCACTAAAGATATGAAACATACACCGCTGGAAGGTACCAGGAGCATTACAAAGGCCTAAAGACATTCATTTATAGACATATGTTCCAAATGGACATGTGAACGTAGTCTTGTCCTGGTCGTCAAGATTGATAATGATCTGAAAATAGCCAGAGTAGCCATCTAAAAAGAAGTAATAGGCATGACCAGCTAGACGTTCGAGTATCTGATCTATAAAAGGTAAAGGAAAGTGATCCTTTTGCGTCATGGCGTTTAAGCGTGTGTAGTCAATACATATCCTCCATTTCATAGGAACTCTTATGGAAACATATTCACCAGCAGCATTACGCATAATAGTAACACCTAATTTCTTAGGAACTATGTGAATGGGGTTTACCCATTCGCTAACGGAGATAGGATATATGATACCTGCATCGAGTAACCGTAAAACTTTTTCCTTGACCACTTCTTTCATGGCAGGGTTCAAGCGACGTTGAGGTTCACTTGAAGTCTTCGCATTATCCTCCAAATGTATGCGATGTGTGCATACGCTAGGGTCAATCCCCTTAATGTCGTGTAGGGACCAACCAATCACGGAACGATGTTCCTTAATCATCCTAATCAAATGTGCCTTTTCATCAGCAGACAACTGAGAAGATATGATCACTGGATGACTACCATCTGGATCAAGATGGATATATTTCAACTTAGCAAGAAGAGGTTTAGGCTTTAAAAAGGTTTTTTCTCCTTGAAACTTGGGCTTTAACCATATAACTTCTTAGCAACCAACCTTTGCTCATTTCTCTTGCAAAAGTGGCATATTTCTTCACATAGTTGACTCTAAGACTTGAAATACACAAAAGTACATAAACAGTACTAACTCTTATTTATTATAAACATACTTGGTCTATATGTAATATTATTAAGGGGTTAAAACTACAGTTTTGGGCTCTTATCAAACCACCCCCAAATAGCATTTTGCTTGTCCTCAAGTAAAGATGAGAAATTAAAATAAGTGACCAAAAATGGAGTTCTAACTAATCTCGTTTCGTCGAGTGCGATTGCATTGACCATATGCAATAAGGCCTTAAACCACTAGGAATTCCCTAGTGGACGAGTTATATCCTCGTGAGAGTTTTACAGAGAAGATACTCACAAACTTCATTTATATTATAACGACTAAGAAATAAAATTAATGTTTTCTTATTTATTCTCAGATATTTATACATCTCACTAACAGTGAATAAAGAATAATCAATTCGAAACCTAAGCAAATACGTTCATAATAATAAATCATTTACGGATACACATTTAAATAATAAACTATGCTATGAAATGCAATAATAGATCCGATCCGTTTCTGAAACTTTGGAATAGCGTCTTTAAGTAGGTCCTCACAAATATATCAAGACAAAAATACTCTGATTTTTCCACTCAAGTTTCACTCACTCCAGTGTGTAGTGGGCACAGTTTTTCTCACAATCTCAATGACATACAAGGGAGCCGAGGTCGATCAAACACATCTGCCACTTACTATCATACCAACCTATTCCTAATTGAGTTAGAGGTCTTTATTAGGTATTGCGGGGATTAGGTGATGGTTTAAAATGGAAGGAAATGGATATTCAAAAGGACAAGTTTGAGAAAATAGGGTCTTCATATTATATAATTAGATAAAACCTTGTTCTTACTTTGCTTCTACACTTTGTTTCCATCCTTAGCCATTTATTTTTTGGCTTTGGACTCATTTGATTCTGTCTTTGGAGTTTTAATTTTTTTTTTCTTTTCTTTAGATGAAAACTTTTTCTTCTTTCTTATTTGAAGCAACTAACAAATTCTTGGTTTTCCACAGGTCTTTCTCTTTTTTTTTTTTTTTTTCCATTTCATCCTATTTCTTAGACTCATTCAAAAATAGGTAGGCTGATTTTATTTTTATTTTGCTTTTATAAAAGGGTAAAGGATTTGGGGTTTATTAAAAGGCTAAAGAAAGGCTCAGAGGGGTGACTAGCGGAAAATAATTTCATATAGATTTGAATTTCTAGCTATATCGATCCAAAAAGGGCCTAAGCTTATGATATGGTATAGTGATTCAAGCAAGTGGACATGTGATTTCTCTATTCGGAATTTACATCTCCCTTGTGTTATTACTCAAATATTTCACTCATATAAGGTTTTTAGGCTACATTCTCACAGGATTTGTAGAATAAATATTCTAGCCTAGATTTCAGAAACTTACTGCCAATACAAACATAGATGCTCATGCAATATATTTATTGAAAAATGTAATGACTATTACTTACATATTAACCTAAGTTTCTAAAAACTATTCTAATTTAAGAGCTAACATGAAACTTCTAGACTACTATCACCATAGAAAAAGAAACAATATCAATATTCCTAAATGTATAATATAAATACTTTTTATTTATATTTTATATTTTTTAAATTTTTTACTAGAAAACAAGTGCATATTATACATATATATATATCCTAATAGGTGCCTTAAATTACACGTATTTCTATGCCATCCCCAAACAAAAATATGCTTTGTCTTCAAAGTAAAGAAATAAGAAGGATAAAAAATACCATGAAAATGCGTGAAAATTTTAGAGCACCTACAAAATAAATTTAGAACATACTAATATAGATAAAGAAAAACAGACGCAACTCCTATATATAAGAGTTCCAACCGTTATGGGAATAACAAGAATTAAATTGCTTGGGACATAAGCAAACACAAACAAAAATTAAAACTTACCATATATCCCGCACTACACATTATCCTCCCCTTCTATAAAGAAGTGATGTTCCTTTGCGTCCTGTCAAGCCATGATAATCTGTCAGGCCTCACGCCATTTATCATCTACCTTTTCTAACATGTTAAGTGCCATTTGATAATCATAAAATACTTGACTTTACCCTACTTAATGGATTATGCTAGGAAGAAGTAAACGACATTTATTCTTTTAATCAAAGTTTCTACTCTCAATTAGCATTCAATAAAACTAGAGTAAGAATTCGTTCCACTCCTAGTTGCTTAGAAAATAACTAATTCACTTAATGATTAAAAATTAAACAATATGAGAGTAATTATTTCTAAATATAACAAATATGGTGAAATACGCGATGTGAAATACGAGTGTATGATTTAATATATTCTAAATTGAACTATGACAATTAAATAATAAGATGTGAATATAAAGAAGGAATTAGGGAGATTTGAAATCCACATTGATTAATCTCTAACATGCTAGTATTTTTATGTTTTCACACAAGGTTCAACATAGAGTTTATGTATTTTTATCCCTAACTATTTATGGCATCTCTAACCAACTAATAATTAGCATGAGAGGAAGTTGAAACCCATTCTCATGGTGAATGAACTACCATCTAGAATTGAAACTCTTAAATATAACTACTTTATACTAACACATCAAGAAATAATAATGGATACATAATGGAGCTTTGATCTTAACCTTCAATAATGGAGGTTTAGGTATGAATCATTAAACTATCATTAAATAAATAATAATAAGAAGAAGACATAATGAAAGAGACAAGAGGTAGGAGTGTCTAAGAGTTTTGCCTTAGTCCTCTTTATATAGGAGAGGGCTAGGTTTACAATTTCGTACATGGGCTTTGGAGCTATGTTTTGGGCCACTAAATCAACCCCAAAACCTAATTACTTAAGTCCAAAATGGGTTTCTTTGCTAGAAATTACTGTAATAGCCTTTTCATCCATCTTTACTCGTCTGAATAAATCAAGTCTTAAACCATTAGAAAGCTCTTTCCGAGCCGGTCATTTTTACATATAATAGGCCCAATTTCGAGGTCTAAGTCCAAAAATACAACCTGTGGAAGTTCTGTTGACTTTTATGCTTTATTTTTGCCTGCGTTGACTTTGACTTTTCAGCTTTAACTGAGCTTTAAAAAGGCTTTTTCTCCTTGAAACTAAGGCTTTAACCATAGAACTTCTTAGCAACAAACCTTTGCTCCTTTCTCTTGCAAAAGTAACATATATCTTCACATAGTTGACTCCAAGACCTGAAATACAGAAAAGTACGTAAATAGTACTAACTCTTATTTATTATAAAATATAATTAGTCTATGTGTAATATTATTAAGGGGTTAAAACTACAGTTTTAGGCTCTTATCACTAGGGTTAAACTTCACAAGACAAAAATAAGGTACACAGATCTGTACGTACATCACATTCAGTAGAGTCAGAGTAACCAAAAGGACAAATCAAATACTATAAACACTTATTAATAGTGAATTTTTTTAACAGGAGACTTAACATATGCTTGGATTCAATTCTTGAACTTTGTAAAACCAGAATGCAATTTTTTATGTTTGCTACTCGGATCATAGGCAAATTTTATGGATTTGACTTTAAAAAAAATGAATAGAATCAATCAACCTAGCAAAAAAATAGTGTGAGTTCATTTTAACAAACAAATACTACATAGACTAGTAGGATGACCTTATGTTAAACACATCTATTCATGCCAAATGCCAATTCTTCAGATTCATGGAAACAACCACTTTGGACAAAATAATATGGGAAGAAAAAAAGAAAACAAAAAACCTTAGCTTAATGACAAACTATAGAAAAGCTATGAAAACTACTTAAGACCAGATAACTGTTTCTAAAATTTTAATACTTAGAGCAATTCGAGGATTACATACAGATTTGCAATTTTTACATCAAGTTGTTTCTATTGAACTTCATAATGAGGAGGTCCAAAGTGAACCAACGTACATAACATTCATAATAAACAGAAACTCAACATCATATGCATGCATTACTACATGTTAATAAACTCTCGTATATTCCCAAATACTAGGAATCAGGTCCCCAATATTGTAGGATATAAACATGTACACCCATCCCCCTTTTTATACCTAACATATACTAAAATGTTAAGAAAATTTAAATAAGAAAATGAACATCTTTTATGCAAATGAAAAGATAGAAATAGACTTATAAACCATACACAAACAGGGAAAAACTGGAGCCTTCACTTAAATGCTTAATTGTACCCAACAGAATACTCAAAAATGGTAACACAGAGGAAAAGAGTGATACAAGTGTGGCATTTTTTGCATAACCAAACATCCTACACCTATCCCCTTCTTTTCTAGTACTTAATTAAAAGAAAGTTCGGAAATCTTTATCAATACTACAAGGCAAAAGAAAATGTATGCATAACAAACCATAAGCTCAAAGTGGGTAGGAGATCAAGTAAAACTTACCATACATATGAAAAATAGTGAGAGGAAAAAAAGGGGACCCAAATGGTGAGTGGATGACCCATGGCTATGTGAGCAAGAAGCATTCCCAATACCCTTCCAGTCATTGTTGCCACAATCTCCTAACTTCCTTCATATCAAAACATTTAAGAATGAGTTTCCAGGATTGTTGACTCTCCTTAGAATACTTGTAGATATACTAGGTGCATTCGAAGTACTATTTTCTATAGATTTTAAAATAATCAGTCCCATATATAAACAATCCATAGAAATGAAGAGAAATCTACACCCTGAATTTGAGAAATTCCTCAATATTCCACACTAACAATCTATGATACCCAAACTTCATTTGATAGATCTAAGGCACGCCCAAATATTTGGCACACAAAAAATAATATGTATCATTGTATAGAATTTCACAACACAGAAGTAAATAAGCAAGAACAAACAATTACAAAACATTAATTAAAATGGAAAAAAGAAAGCAAATAAAAGTTCTTACCTTCAAATTGGAAATGAATGTAAGATACCCTCAGGTAGCTAGTACACTTTTACACAGAAGAATCTCAATTCGAAAGAGAAACATATTGAAATGGAATTTTTTGCTTCAATGGCGAAATCTTACCTTCAATTTTGGTAAAGTTAGGGTTTAGAAGGAAAAAAAGGGGAGAAAATTATAAAAAAGATCTGGAATTTTTCCTGTTTTAATTAAGAAGAATAAAAAGAGGAAGAAAACGATTTTGATTCACAAAAGTGTTGAATGTTGGTTGTTGATGAGAAGTTTCAACTATACTTTTGATTTTCTAAAATGAAACCCTAGCAAAATTTCATTAATTTTTCAAAATTTTTGGTTTCTCTCTCTGACAATAAGAAGCGGGTTTCACTAAATTGGAGGCGGGATGGAATAGATTTGCCACAAAATAGAGAACAATGGCCCATGGGTTACACTACGACGGACAGGGGCACTCACTATAATATGACAGCTATTAACCGTCGTTTATGCCGGGATATAGGTGTCCCCAATTTGGTGTAGTCTCTCTAGTGGTATTGTTGGGGGTTGATTAGACCTCAAATATGTGTTTTTATCCCCTTATAATACTTCAATTTAGTCAAATTATATGATCAATAATGTAGAAAACTCATATTTTTACTGCTTTTTCAGGATACAACCCTATTCTGGACCAAATACCTCAAAAAACATGTTCTATAGCCAAAATGAGCCTAAAAGAGACCTTATGGAAAAATTGAGAAAAAGTGTCAAAAAGTCAACGGTCAAGGTCAAAGTCAACTCAAGGGTTCAAAAACTCATAAGCTCAGGAAACACTCTAAGGCTTCAAGGACCAAGGACTCAACCTTTTGCAAGACAATGACTAAGCACAAAAGCCTCAAAAGACTAAATGATCAAATTCCAAAAGACATGGGCTTGGGCCCAAAAGGCTTGATCCTATTCGCTCAAAGAACGCACAAGAAGGTTCTAGATTAGGTTGTTTGATGGATCAGATATGAGGAGGGCATATTTGTACATCTCTACACATATATAAGTGTAGAGATGCCCACAAAATAGGAAGGCAAGTTAGGGTAAACTAGTTTGGAGTAATGTAAGTAATTAGGAGTAGGAGTAGATTAATAGTTTTTGTTATTGTTTTCCATTTTCATTGTTTTAAAGTTTTAAGTTTAAAGCTTTAAGCTTTGTTGATTCAAGTTGGTTTTCTTCCATTCAAAGTGTTTAATCTTGTTACTTATCAAAATAGTTCTTCGAAACAACTTCTTATTCATTCATTCAACACATCAAAGTTGGTTATACTCTTTTGAATAACTTGCTAACCAAACTTCATTTTCTTATCTAAATCTTCATGTTTTCCATATAAAACAACTCTAGTATTCATGTTTTAATCCTCAACCCCTCAATAACTAGTTGTCTACATCTTCATACACCAAAAACCAAATAAAGAGCAATAGGAAAGTTTGGTTTTTTTCCATCACACTTCTACTCTTCAAAGATCTAAGATGAACAACTTCAAAACCAAATATCGACCACTTTTGACTTCAACAAATGACGTTGCCGTCATGGATCTAATGATATGAGAAGATGGGTGAATCAAAAGGGGAGTAACTTTTTCTTTTATTCATACTTTTCAAACTTGTTTTTTTTTCTTCTTATTTTCAAGTTTTTTTTACTGTTGAATATTACTGATCCATTTTGTTTATGATTTCAGGTTTCACGCTGGGTTGAAGTCAACTTTGTGAAGCAACAGAAGAAAATCGGTCAAAATTTGCCAGAATGAGACCCGTGACCTGCCCCCTCAAGTTCTTCCACCTGGAAAACCCTTGGCTCAGATAGTAGCATTTGTTTAGTAGATATCTCTGCTTAACTCGTATTTGTTCAACTGGTAGTGGTTTGAAACAAATTGGATTTCCAATATTTAGTGTTCTTCAAATTCAAAAATATAAAAAAGTAATAGAAATAAACAAAAGAAAATAAAAACAACTTAGTTTATTGTCATTATTAGATTAAGTTTAAGTTTTTTTTGGATAATACCGTATTTTGTTTTATCATTATTAATTATGCTTGTTTAAAGATAAGGTTTAGGATAATATCAAACTTAGGTTTAAAATAGAAAGTAATTGTCTTTTTGGTTTAAGTTTGACAAACTTACCAAGTGTTGGATATTTGATCAACTTGGGACATTTGAATGCTCGAGGCGAGTCGGGTAACAAAATGCTCGCGCATTAAAAATCAACTTGGAGATTAAAAATTCAATCTTTGACAATTCTTGTTATCTTTTCATAATCACATAATTATTAATAGTTCAATCCTGTTTAGTTAATTAGAAGTTTAACTTAGTTACTTTTTGCTTTACATTTCTAATAATTGATCCCACGAAGGCAAATTTGTAAACCTATTGGCTTTGCCACCATTCCAACCCAAAATGTGGGTTTAGTTTAGAAATTTTTTAACCGAAAAAATGTAAAGCTCGGAAGGTGAGTTTGACGTATCAAGACACCCAACACTTGGTCAAACCCCACCACGTCATCTCCATCACTAAGTACGTGATCGCACACTTGGGAGGTAATCTCTTAACCTCCTCGCAACTCCCAGTTAGAAGATACTGTAAGAACCGTTATGGTCGCAGTTTAGAAATCATGAAAACCATGCGCAGCGGAATAAGGGTTCTCACAATTTTGGTTAGAATTATACCTTTAGATCAGCTGTGATCAACCTCTTGATCTTCTGTTGTATTCCTATCCTTAGAATGGACGGTGTATGGGCAACGATCTTCTAGCCTCTTCTTTCTCTCTTGGCCTCTCTCACTCACAAAGTTGGAACCGAATTTGTATCTCACTTTTCTTGAGCAAAACCTGGGTATTTCGGCCAGAGAAAGAAGGTTTTCTATTTATAGGCTACAACAGGGACCATGAGGAGAAATTAGGGTTAGGTCTCCTGATGGGCTTGGGCTTCCCATGTTCATCCAGAACACACTGCCCAAGTCCGTCAACAAATGGTTTATTCCACTAAAGGCTATTGTTGCACTACCGCCCTAATCCCAAATTACGTGTTACGTTTATGGGCTCCATATTATATGCTCGTTGATCTCCATGTGTTTAAAATATCGAATGCCCGTTAATTAAGTCAAGTTACTGATAACTACATTAATCAACTTCTTATGTCCTTGAGTAGTACCACTCAACTTCATTGTCATGTCGGATTAAATCCACTTGCAGGGTTTACATGACAATCCTTATGAGCTCCTCAAGAGGACATCATCAACCCGACTTCCTGCGGGTCACGGATTCCTTCTATAATCAACAGCACACCTTACATACAATGTCATTACCCAATCCATCGAGTTTGTTGATTCAGAAATGAATCTCACTCATTGATGATTTAAAGCAATGTATAATGCACGTAAGTGCCTGTTATTATATCCGGATTAAGAGGACAAACATCCATAATAACAGAGGTGTTTGTTCTCTTATATAGTCAGTATAAAGAAAAACAACCTCACTTGGTCCTGTTCAATACACACAAAGTGTACTAATGTAATCCTGTAGTCAAGGTAGACTAGTACCAGATTATACTACAACCGTTGCAATGGTTTGTCCAAATCCATTTAGGTTATGAACGTTTACTTATACTTTATAAGGTACTGATGATATGATCTTCTGTGTGTCACCACACACCATATCATCTACAACATAAAGTATTAGACGCATGCATATAACTAATAACATATATAATATGCATAACATTTGCCCATATGATTCTCATTCAAAATATAAAGAATAAGAGTTAATACAAAAGTAATGCTTTTAGTATATAACTCTATCAGATACTTGGTTGTTTACAAAAGTATGATTGTGTGACTCCATATTAAATATCCGTATTGTATTTACTTTACGCGCTTAAGGCTAAACCCGAGACATAACAGACACCAAGTGGGATTAATCCCCACTTTAGTTAACGGACGTTGTATGATTCAAATGTTACATTGACTAAACTAAATTTTAAATTCAACCAAGAAGAGTCAATCTAGTCAAGCCCACAAGACAAACACTTAGCACAAAGATTAAGGCTGTGTTTAGTTCAACAAATTTTGATTCTAAAAGAAAGAGAAAATCCAGAAACTAATTTGCCAGAATCTATTTTTGAAAAATGTGTTTTCTAGTTGTTTGGTTTAGAATTTTAAAAAGTGGTCCACGATAAGAGCCCAAAACTGTAGTTTAAACCCTTTAATAGTATTTCTATTTAGCCAATTATGTTATTAATAATATAAGATTATCACTAATTACGTGCTTTTGAGTATTTCAGGCTTCGGAGTTGAATAAATGTCAATTCGTTACTAATTAGGTGCTAAAAAGAGCTAAAGTGATTGCTAGAGAAGTTCTATGAGTAAAGCCCAAGTTTAATAGAGAAAAAGCCATTAAAAAGTCCAAGTGAACACTGTTAAGTGAAACTCAAACCGGATTAGCCGTCATGAAACAGGTTTAATGACATTTTTTCATTTAAAAAACAACCGTCATTATAGAGCCCGTCATAAAAGTTAACAAAAAACGTCATAAAGATGATGACGGTTCTGGAAAAGCTGACATAAAAGCTCAAACTTAATATGACAAAAATTCATTTATAAACGTCATAACTGGATCCTTTTGCATGACATGTTTTACTTAACCGTCATAGTTTATTAGAAAAAGTGTCAAGAACTAAACCTTCATTTATGACTGTTTTTATTTAAGCGTCACCCTGAGAAACAAAAGCGTTAAGAAATTAACACTAAAAACTGTCAAGAATTGGTATGCCACACTACAGTTCCTTGGAAGCCGTCATAACTCCCCTTTTTTTTTCTTTTTTTTTCCTGTAAATCTGAAAATTCCTGTAAATTTGAAATTCTTGTAAACCAATATATTCAGACACCACCAATACATTTAGACACCTGACAGCTAGAGTCCATTACGGAAACAAGAATCATACTTTTATTACCAACATAAATTATTCCAAGAACTTGTTCATATTACATGATTTATTCACAGAGAAAAAAATTAAATAACTTAAGCACTTTATTCAAAATCAAGCAAGTCTCATAATCCAACAACAATGCAATTTACATAACCCATCCAACAAATTGCTAATCAACTAATCCATCTCAAACAAACTTAATTGAGCTACCTTATCTCACTTATAACCTAAAAAACAATATGAAGAAGAATGTGTTAGTTTGTTTAATAAGTAAACTAAAAATATAATCATATAACGACTTCTACACAGTATTAAAAAAAATACACAAACAATGTGTTAGCACACTAAGTCAATAACTACTAAACGAAAAAGATACAATCAACTATGACAGAGAATCATATTGGTTAAGCCCGAAATAACATATGTACACCACTGTAGGATATATCTTATCTGTATATATATCTACCACAAGTACACAAATAACCCTTTAGCTAATAGGCAAAGGAAAGAACATAAGAAGTTAGACCTAAATTCGAAATGTATGGTGGAAAAACTTCAGACGAAAGCTTCATATACAACCCCCAAATAGCTATCAAACATAAAAGATATATAAATGGTACACATACCTATGCCGAGATAAATTTCTCGATGTACTTGATAAACTCCAAACGAATTTCAATAAGGTCTGCGCTTGTATATGTCCTAGTGTTAGCCAACTCCATTAGCTACATAAGTCAACAAAGAAATTACAATCATCTATGTTCTTTTTATATACTTGCAATTAGTATGATAAATAACAGTTCTTGGGATACCAATTGTAGTTATCCATTCAGTTCTGGGGGAAACGAGAAAAAACTCTGCCTCCTGTTGCTTTCAAGTGCTTATCAATCATTTCCTTTGTATTACATACCCTTAGCAGACGTATGTCGTGTGAAAAATACTTCAAGATGCACCGAAATGAGCAAATCAATTCTACCGAAACGAACAATAATAAAGAAAACACGATTTTCAACATTTCTATATAAAATACTATTATACTCTTGCCAAAATTTCAAAATTAAATGAAGTATGAGTCATGGATCATGCCATCACGGAAAAATCCATCGTGACTGGAAGGAGTACATGGACAAAAAGGTCAGGGTCACCGTTAGAACAACGATAAACAACATTATAAAAACGAAATTGTTATGAGCTAAATGTGTCCACAAGGTTATATAGCTCACTCTTAGAACAACATAAAACAACATCATAATACAATATTGTTATGAGCTACTGTGTGCACGAGGTGACCACGCAACTCTAGGCAGACGAACGTTGGAAGAAATTCGTCAAAAAAGAGCGGCAGAAAGACTAAGCAAAGCATCATCAGGGCCTGATCTCCAATCTTCTTCCAATCCACTTCCGTCTTTGGGAATCAATAGATCACAAAGTGGTGGCCAACTCTCTGAGCTTCAAGCAAAGGAAATTGAAAACGATGCGTTGCACAAGCGTTTGAATGACCTGGAGCAGAATAGTGTGCCCTCACTGAGGAAAGCTCTTCGGGATGTGGCCATGGAAAAAGATGCAGCAGTTACTGCACGGGAGGATTTCTCAGCCCAGCTTCGGATGGTCAAGAAGAGATTGAAGGAGGCAGAAGAGGAACAGTACAGAACTGAGGAAGATGCTGCAGCTTTGAGAGCAGAATTAAATTCTTTACAGCAACAAGCAATAATGAATCCACTTGGTGGCATCTCTTCTATGGGTATCTCACAAGATCATTTCCAAAGCATGGAAAAAGAGTTGGCCAATTTGAACTCTGAGTTGCAGCAAGTGAAGCTACTGCAGCAACAGGAGCAACGAATATTAGCAGAGGAGCAATCTAGGAATTCGTTGGTTATTGTTGAAAAGCAAGAGTTGGAAGAAAGACTTGCAACTTTATCAAAAAAGACCTCAGAAGCTATGGATGAAGCTGCTAACAAGGAACTTTCAAAGGAAGACAAGGATAGATTTGAGAAACAATTGCATGATATGGCAGTCATGGTTGAGAGACTAGAAAATAGTCGTCAGAAACTTCTGATGGAGATCGACTCACAATCTTCAGAGATAGAGAGGCTTTTTGAGGAAAATTATAATATCTCGGCCTCTTATGAAGAAGCAACCGCAGTGGTGGTATAATGGCAGAACCAGGTCAAAGATTGTCTTAGGTAGAATGAAGAACTCCGTGGTTTACTGGATAAATCAAGAACTGAAAAGACTAGCATACTACCTATGGGTAACGCAAAGGTCCAGTCAAGATTTTTTTAAGCTGAGAAAGATCGTGGAAATGTTGCAGGTGCTAAAGTTTACACAGATGAATATTTGTTACTTGAGGGGCAACTTGCAAAAGAACAAAAGTAGAGCATAGGAACTTTCTGCTGAGGTCATGAAGCTTTCTGCACAACTCCAACACGCTGTTCAAGCATATAATGGCCTTGCACGCATGTATAAACCTGTATTTCGAAACATTGAGAGCAGCCTCATGAAAATGAAGCAGGATGGCTCTGTAATACCCAAATGAATGGTGATAAATTATCGGTTTTGACTTCTAGATTTGTCATCCAGGGGATCTCCACACTGATTACAGAATTACTTGTAGAACATGTTTTACCTGTTGGATTTTTGTTTTCTTTTGATCATATCTTGAACTAAAAAAAGTAAAAGTGCTATGTCTGTAAGTACAACTTTACCTGTTTTAAATCATAGTCAAATTTCTTTCCTTGCCTTGCGAAAAGCATTTTCCCGATACGACCTGCCCCATCCTAGAATTGAGTAAAACATTTTGCACAAGCTTAATTATGTAAAAGGGAACCCACAGCTTAAAAATATGAATCCTGAACATAAGAACAAATTCAATTTAAAAAAAAAAAAAAAAAAAAAAAAAAATCTCTGATGCATCTCAAAAACATTGTAGCAACACCAACTAACGATACTAATGCCACATCTCTCTCACTGAACCAGTATATAGGAGGAATGAAGAGAGACGTTGTTTGGGTGTTTTGTCTTCAAATGGGATTCATCGTAGGGCAGTGCTAGGAAGCCTACAAGATCTGTAGATTTCACAGAGATTGATAGAAATCTTCAAGAGATAAGACTAAGAGTACAGCTCTATAGCGGAAAAAAACCACCATCCAGATTGACAAATACTTTAATGGATTTAGTTTAGGAGGATTGAAGCTTCCAATCAAACATTGCATAAACAAAACTTTAAGAATAAGTATGTTAAGAGCGAGAGAATAGTGTAGAGAGAGAGGGAGAAAACATAATACTGTTGCATTTTTTCAGATGATTTGAACCTCAGACTGAGGTTCTCATTGAAAACAAAAAATTCGAATGCAATAAAAAATATTTCTACAAACAATTTAAACAAGAAAAAAGAAATAAAATAAAAAAATACTTACTTTTAGATTTCAGAAAACTTTGTTGTAGTAGTAATTAGACTGATCCCTTCTCAAACAAGTTTAAGAGCAGCGAAGAAGTGAGTGTGCGAAAAACCAATGAGACTAAGAAAAAAAAAAGGCGTAACAGTTAGGGTTTGCAATGGAAGGGGAAGAAAGATAAATAGGCGTAACCCTAACATCAATCCTTTAATATCCGGTGAGAGGGAAAAACAATTGAGGTGAGCGGGAGAATTTTCATTGGAGAGGGGAACTTGGATTTCTCTATTGCGGTTTCCATAAGTGAGGACTGAGGAGTCTATTGACCGGTTCAATTCTTAGTGAGGAGTCTATTATTTTGGTATTCTTTTTTTTTTGTAAAGTTGTTGACGGTTTTATTGAAAGCTAAAATGGTACAGCCTAGCTAGTGCCCAAAAAATTGTGAGATCGTTGACGGTTTATTCTATTGCTAATTTGACTGTTTTAGGAAACACCACCATATTTTCTTGACGCTTATGTTATACACGACACAATGTTGCAACAACCGTTATAAAATTATTATATTTTTTTGACGTTTGTGTCATACACGACATAATGTTACAACAGCCGTCATAAATTTATTATATTTTCTTGACGTTTTTATCATACACGACATAATGTTGTACTAACCGTCATAAATTTATTATATTTTCTTGACGCTTGTGTCATACACGACATAATATTGCAATAGCCGTCATAAAAATATTACTAAAACACCTATCTTGATGGTTTTTAACAAAGCCGTCAAGATAGATAAAAAACAAACGTCATAATATGTCATTTTTTTAGTAGTGTAGAGAGCTGAAGAAAAGTCAATAGAACTTCAAAAGGCCATATCTTTGGACTCAGGCATCGGATTTGGGCCTATTTTTTATCAGAATGACCGGCGTAGAAAGTTCTTTCCAATGGTTTAGGCCTTGACTCTATCAGAGTAGTATAAGTTAGTGAAAATATGCGTTATATTAACATGACCAGAATTGGAAGTCTTGGATTCAACCAATTGGGTTATGGACTTGATTTATGGGTCCATAACCTAACCTAAAAACCCATGCATGATTTTGTATCATTATATAAGAGAATAAAAATTATAAACTCTTTTTCTCTCCCTTCTATTAGTTAGAATAAATTAGGGTTCTTTCTTTCTTCTCTCTCTCTCTCTCTCTCTCTTTTAGTTTTTAGTTTATGAGTTTAGTTTGTAGCCTCCATTAGAACCTTTTAATAAAAGCTTTAGTTTATTCAATTCAATTACTTCTTCTTTACATTATGTCTTCATAATATTAGGCTAATTTTCCCATTAGAGGGAGTGATTATGAAGCCTAATGAGGAATAGATTGCTTAGAAGAATTATTGGATTGTGTATATATTTCAATGAATTTAGTTTATTGTATGACTTCCAAAATAAGCATATAGTAAATTAAACTAGGGATTGTTATAATTAAGTCGAGAGACTTGTTTGTAATAATCCTACATGCTAGTATTGATGACTATAGAGATGTAGATTATTGCTAGGGATGATAAAGTTTGAGGTTTTAGGTTGGATCATTGTGTGAAAACCTAAAGATGACCTCTTTTCAATGAATAATTATATTCTTGCTTGAAACTAATCATTATGTGCATTGATTACTCTTCTCTATAACTTTCTCTTCCATCGAAACCCTATTTCTATTAGTTTAGTTAATTTAGATTTATTTGAATTCGTACTATATTCGTAAAATAGAAATCTCTCAACATAATATTACTCTCACCATTGTTTGTTTGTGATTTAAATTAGTTAAATTTCTTTTATGTCTTGGTAGTTTAGGAGTGGAATGAATCCATACTCTTCATTATTATTTGAGAGTAGGAATATTGATCTAAGCACTTGTTTAGTTGATTGATTATTTGTGTTTACGCATAGATAGTTAGTTTAAATAAATTTGTCTTTATCAAATGGCGCCGCTACCGGCTTAAACTCATTCAGGACAAGAATTCAATTGGTTGAATCCAAGGGGCAATCCCCCATTCTCTATCCACCCACCATTTTAATTTTTCATTCTTGTTTCTCATATTTTCATTTTTGTTCAAGCTTGAAATTCACTGTTTTAAACTAAGAGCACGCCCGCCCTCCCTTTTGCTTTCCACAAAGCGCGCACGCGCTCCCTTAAGACTGCAAACTCACAGTGAAGAATATTGCAGTAAAGTTATTTTTAAAATTTTAAAAATTCTGAAATTTTTAGGCATAATATTTAAGGTGTTGTGTATTTACTCGAATTTTTGCAGATTTTTCTTAGTGGTTTTACCTAGTGAACTATTACCATATTTACACTGCTGTATTTCAGCTTTCACACCGTAAGTTTATGGAAAAACGGATGAGTAAGATTACTTAGCCAATTCCAAAAATTCTAAGATTTTCACAGGAGTATCTATCTGAAGTCAGAAGTTTGCAGTAAAAGTTTGAAGAGTTTTTGATTTGTTTTGATCATCTACCTAGTTGATTGTTTTCAGTGTGTTGCTGCAGTTTTGCAACACTTAATTTCTGGAACAACAACCGATAAGGAGGGTTTGTAGAACTCCAATTGCTCTAAAAATTATACAAGAATCCGCATGATCTATCAAAAGTCTCCAGTAAAATTGTGGTGATTTTTGGCTCTATTTTGATTAGTTAACCATTCGCTTGTTTGTGTTGTGTCTGAAAACTGCTTTACAAACTTTGCAGGGCAGTTGAAAGACTTTCATAACTCCAATTGTTCTAAAACTTTACAGAAAACTTACTAGACGTCTTAGCAAACTACTGTAAATATTTCAAATTTTTTGGAGTGCGTCTGCGCCTTCTTAACCCTATCATTTGAGCGTGCCCGCGCCCTTGTTTACCCTATACTTGAGCGCGCCCGCGCCGCTTCTGAAGGAAGCCCGATTTTCACAGGTTATTCACCGGCTCTCGTTTTGTTCATATTTATATATATATTAAGTGTTTCTAACTTCTTAAATACACTGGGATTACATATAGAAGACGCTATTCACACGCGTAGCAAGGAGGCATTCAGGTACTCCTTCTACTCCTCTTTTCTTCTGTCAGAGGAGTTTTAATTCTAGTATAATCAGGCTTGTTTTTTGTAAATATAATACCACATGCCTATCTAGAATTTCACACACTACACCTGCATTAATGGCTAAAGGCCCAGAGACTCCTCTCTCTGATTTTTATAAAGCACTAAACAATGGCCCTAAGTCGTGAATCGTTTTTGCAGACCTAGTAGGGGATTTTCGAATTCCCTCGAATATATTTAACTTGTTACCGGTTTTCTATGGTTTAGACCACGAGAAGCCTTATCAACACATGCATAGGATAGAACAAGTTCTCACTACAGTCCATCATCCTAGCGTAAGTCCGGATCAAGTTAAACTTAGGGTGTTTCATTTTACCCTAGCCGACAAAGCGGCGTCTTGGTTAACTGCCCAAATGCCAAACTCTATAGACTCATGGGCTAATCTTGTTCAATTGTTCATAGAACAGTTTTACCCACCACTGAAGACAGATGAAATGCTTAAAAAGATTCATTTTTTTCGCCAGAATCCTCATGAATCCTTTTCACAGGCTTGGAATCGTTTCATTGATCTTCTCATTGAATGCCCGCATCATAATCTTGTGAAAGACATGCTTGTTCGTGCCTTCTTCAAGGGGCTTTCACATTATCATAAGGAGGTTCTAGATATCATGACTGGGGGTTGCTTTCTTAGTAAAGGAGCCTTTGAGGCTTATAAATTCTTAGAAGATCAATTTAAGAGAAACAACAATTAGGGAGGTAATGACTCTTCCCGCTCCATTCCTTCTTCTTTTGAGGTTAAACCTGATCCCGAGTTTAAAACTCCTATCAATGCCCTCACTAAAAGTTAGATGCCCTCTCTATTCAATAACAACCCACTCCAATCATAAACATTAACTATACTCGTTGTAATGTTTGTTTTAGTCTTGAGAATTCCGACTTTTATTGTCTTTTTATATATACACAACCACCACCACAACCATTAAACTTTAACCAGTTAACTCAACCTCAAGGACAAGGAAACTTAGGTGACCAGAATAGAGGTTTAGTGCCCATGACACAGAATTATCAACATCAAGACATGAACGCTCAACAAGCTTTAATTCCAATTCAACCATTTACAGATGAAGTAGCAGTGACCTTGTTGGAAAAACAAAATCAAATTATACAACAAAACTCCAACTTGATGAAAGATCAACATGATCATAACTCTAAGATGATGCAACAAACGATGCAAATGATGTAGTCTTTGTGCCAAAATGTTATTGACATGTCTCCTAACCAAAATAATAACCAAATAGGCGTGTTTCCAAGTCAAGCAGTGCACAATCCTAAGTTAACAAACACCGCCTTTAAAATAAACAGTATTCACTGTAATGGTGATAAAACCAAGGGGACCTATAGGCAGTCACTACCCTTCGTTCAGGTAGAGTAGTTGATAACAAAGTAACTATGCCTAAAGATCGCCCGCAAACGGAAGTTGAAAATGAAACCATATCGAATACTGTCATAGAAATTGAATACCCTACAACTGTAGAAGTTACAGTCCAACCACAACCAAGAGGTACAACATTACTAAATACCACCATAGAAATTGATGATCCTACACCTGTAGAGGTTCCAATATGGACACCTAGATGAAAAACGGATAAAGATAACGCAAAGACTAATCATACTTTTGAACCTTATGCTAAATATAGAGATAAACCACCGTATCCCCATAGACTAGTTGTGTCTAAACAGGATGAAAATTTTGTTGAGATTAGGGAAGTGTTTAAAAATTTGACTATAAACCCATATTTTCTAGATGCTATAAAAAGTCTACCTGGACACGCTAAGTTTCTAAAAGAGTTGTGCACCAAGAAGAAGAAAATCAACATACCTAATGAAGCCTTCTTAACTGAACAATATCCCTATTTATCTGAACATAATGGAATTATTAAGTACAAGGACCTTGGTCATCCTACTGTACAATACACCTTGGGAGATTACTTCATAACAATTGCTCTATTAGACCTTGGGGCTAGTGTTAACTTAATCCCCTTTTTATTTATATAAAAAACTAGGTCTAACAAAACTTCAACTAACTAAAATGACTTTGCAGTTAGCCGATCATTCTATTAAATACTCCAAGGGTGTAGTTGAAAATATTATCGTTAAAGTTTAAGACTTTTACTATCCAGCCAACTTCGTTATTCTCGACATAGAAGTTGCTTATGATTCCATTCCCATCATCTTAGGGCATCCTTTCTTGGCAACCGCCAATGCCCAAATTAATTGTTGGGATGGCTTAATGACTCTTTCTTTTAGAAATCTTTATGTGGAAGTTAACATGTTTAGACAAAAGCAGGGACAACTAGGTTTGCCTGTAGAAGGAGAAGTGAAGTCTATTGAGAGTTTTGTATATTACATTAGTGCTTCCAACGATGTCGTCCTTATACTAGTAGACACCCCTCTTATGGAAGAAGACAAAGATCATAATTTTGACTCCTTGAACATAACTGAAATAGAGAAAGCATTTTCCACCCTGCTGTAGGGTATTTTTCGAGTTTTCCCTAACCTTTCTCTGTGCCTTGTGATCTTGGAACCTTTGAATGAATGGAGATGGGATGAGATGATTGCGAGTTCAGGGTTGAACCATCTGACGGCTGCCTACGTATCTCCTTGTTTATTATGGAGAATCAAACCCTATCTTGCGTAGTTCCTATGAGCGAAATCCCTCTGGTTTATATAGGAAAAGCTTTGAGAGTCCTAGGGTTAGGGCTGTCTTCACCGCTTGTGAGTTCCCTTCCATCTTTGGACTCTATCTTCCTATTAGGAATTCCCTCTTTATGGAAGTCTGAATCTAGATCATATCTTTATGAGAGGTAAGTTTCCTTGCTGATCATAATGTCCCATCGTGTATGGGAAGATTATATCTAAAAGAAAACTCCTAAGATATGTCTTCACGATTCCTTCCTTATTATCAAAGATCACCATCTTCAGTTCCCTTCTGTTCAGGAACTGTCTACATCAGTTCCTAACGACTGTGTAACTATTATGTTGGAAGGTAGTCAGTCATTTGCCTGACACATGTTTACTAAACACTCGTGCTACGCATGAGATTACTTACTCATAGAACTGATTCGATGGTCCTCGTCTCATTCTGAACATCTATAGTCTTAGATTATTTCCCATACACGTGTCATCTGTTCAGTGATGGGAAATCCTCCCTACAGATGCCCCCTCTCGTGCCACCTAGCACGTGGGCGCTTGAAGTGGCGCTGCTTTTGGTGTGAGATTCCTTTTTCCAAAACTGTTGTTGGGAACTGCTGACATACCCAACTAATTATGGTGCTGAAAAGACGGCTCAAATAGACACGCCATTTCCCGAAAAAGGTAATGATAGCAGTTCAATCTCGAAAAGATGCACCGCTTGGGTTCATCCTAACCGTCCATTTAATCTGTATATAAGAGATCTGGTGAGAGAACTTGCATTATCTCTTCTGCTACTTTTTTCTGCATATTGAACCTTTTGATCTCCCGTTAGGGTTTAACCAAAGCTTAAAACTTTTCATCTTTCTTGACAATGAATCCCAACTGGTCGCTTGTAAATTTCGGAGATCTTTCCTCCTTGGAACTGATCCACATAAAATTTCACATCCCTGAAGATGTTGGTCTAGAGTGGGGGAGGTTATCTGATGAGTTGGCCTACAAAGAGGTGGCGCTCATCACCATTGGTCAACTTAGGGCCGGACTCACTCTTCCCCTCCACCCATTGCTATAAGAGTGTCTGATTCACTTTAATCTTGCTCTTGGTCAGGCAGCACCCCTGTTTTACAGAACTGTGATGTACTCTTCCCTTCTTTCTAAAAGACATGGATTTGCTCTCAACCGTTGGGTGTTCGGTTACTTTTATGAGGTCCTGCATATTCGAGACCAATTGTACTATTACCTCATGACCAGAGATAAGAATTCTCTGATCATTTTTTTTAGGGGAAACAGAGTGACGAAGGCTGGGCTGATCACCACCTTCGTGTATTGGGTGATGCTTGGGATGTTCGCCCCTTTGATGACGATGGTAAACCCATGGGAATTCATGTGCCCAAAAAGCACACCCATGCTCCAACCAGTAAGTCTTCCTACTTAGGTACTTTATAACTTGACATAGGGGTCTTTTGCCTGAATATCTTTTTCCATTATTCCTTAGATGACTCTTCCCCCTGGAATCAACTAACTGTAACTGATGCTGCTACGGTGGACATTATCAAGAAGATCCCCAAGGAACAGAGAATGCTTTGGGTGATAGTTCCTGATCCCACCCGTCTTTTTGAATATCTCAATATGTCTACTGAAGAATTGTTGCAACTTACTCCTAGCTCTTCCCCTTTTGGGATAAATACTGTGAGTTCTGGGTGCACAACACTTCCTCCTCATGTTGATCAAGATGCCGGACTTCTTCCTCCTCCAGTTCAGGATGAATCCTCTCTGATTACTAGAAGAAGAGGAAACCGCAAGGAGAAGAGTTTGGAGGCCGTCTCCAGTGATGCTGCACCGTCGGGTTCAGTTCAGGAGCCTACAGTTAGTGATGATTGTGTGATCACTGGCGGGAGGGGCTCTGAACTGCCTCATTAACTGCTGGTGGCCAGTAATTTTAAAAAGGGAGTGCGTGTGTCCAACCGTTCAAACTTGAATAGGTCTGATATTACTTCTGATGTTGCCCCCTTTGGTAAGAA
Source organism: Coptis chinensis (assembly GCF_015680905.1). Classification (NCBI taxonomy): domain Eukaryota; kingdom Viridiplantae; phylum Streptophyta; class Magnoliopsida; order Ranunculales; family Ranunculaceae; genus Coptis; species Coptis chinensis. The sequence continues at coordinate 57,357,719 of NC_141461.1, read as the reverse complement.
AACGATGTTTCGCCTTCTCTCTATTAGTAAAGATACACTTTTTAATGTTCCTGCTAGTATTCCCCCACATGTTAAGTCTTGTAAGAATGTAGTTGTACCTCCACCAGTTGCAGTTCCTTATATAGGTTCTGAACAAACTGGTGATAATGTCCTTCTGACTGTTGACCCTCCCCTCCCTGATAATCGCAAGGGGAAGGGTATTGCTGAGACCACTGCTATGACTATTGCTCTCAACCTTTCTCGATTTGGTGATAGGAGAAGGGAGAGTGATGACATCCCTTTTTCACCTCGATCTCTAGATTTCCCTGAAAAGGAGATGATAGTGGAGATGAGGCGTTGGGGATGAACTGATAAACAACCTATTACCAACAAACATTCTGTTAAAGATGTTGATATTGTGCTTGGAGTTTTGGAAGCTATGCGACTTCCAGTTAATAAGGCTGAAGCCAATATAGTTGGGATCTTGAACCTGTACTATTGTCGCTCTACTGTTCACTTTGCCAAGGTAAGACTTTCTTCTCTGTTCAATGTTTGGTTTTTCTCATTGTGGTACTTACACATCCTATGTTCTTCTCCAGTTAGTGAATAACTTCTTGGCTATGAAAGACCCCATCTTTGCAGCCACCACTGATACATCCACTGATGCCATGGCTACTGGTGAGCTGATCTGGGCAAAAAAAGCTACTGAGAAGAGAGTTGCTGAGTTGCAGATCCAGGTTGACCAACTCTTGGCGAAAGAGAAGAAATTTGATACTAGCTTCAGGAACATTAGAGATAATATCTCCAACCTTTAGAGCTCTCTAGAGAAAGCCTAAAAAAGAGCTGTAGATGCTACCATTTGGAAAGTGAAGTTCTTGGAAATACGCGCCTACTTCACTACCCTACAAGCACAACAGGATCAAGTCCAAGGGGAACTCAACCGTAAGAACACTGAGATGAGGACACTTGGGCAAGCCATTAGTCATGCAAATGAGGTCATGTCAGGTTATGAGAGGGCCTTAAAAGAAAAATGTCTTTGCTTTGATAAGAAGACTGGTGACCTCTTGGCAGAGATATTTGAGTTCTATTCTCAAGTGGTGAAGGAGGTGAGGAAGAGGTCAGCTAAAAATGCCGTTAGCTTTGCTTTGAGAGTACTTGATGTTTCTCAAGAGTCGTTCGAGGCTGCCAGACAAGTTAAATTTGAGGAGGCTATTGAGGCTACTAGATATGTCTCTTAGCTGGATGCTCAGGGGCGAGTGACCAACCCTTTCATCTTATTTCCTGATCTAAACACCAGTATCTCAGCTATCCAGGACGAACTTATGCCTGATGCTTCCTCATCCTCTGAAAAAGACACTGATGATGATATGTCTCCCATTCAGCTTCCTTTTCTACCAGTTCTCGTTTAAGGTGAATGTTCTATTCAGCCAACCATTCTAGCTAATCCAACCACACAATCTGATGATACAACAACAAGCACTGATGGTGAACCAAAGTTTGATTCTACTCCTGCTTCATAAGCCTCTCAGTTGATGATTTACATAAACAATTATTTTTAAATAATTATTTTATGGGTCTGTAATATTGAGCTATGTAGCTCACATACAATTTACTTTACTGAACTCTGTAGCTCTTTTATTTTATGCATGCTATTTACTTACTGAGCTCTATAGCTCTTCTATTTTGTGTATGCCTTAGAAGTGTTTTATGTTACATTACATATATTACTGTGCATACTCTACCCCTGTTGCCCCTAAAGTTCATTTGGAACAACAATAGGTGACCCTAGCAGGCTAAACAATTTAAGATGAGGCATAACCAGAATCTGATCAGGATGTCATGGGAGCCATTTCAACTTAACTGTAACTGAAAGTTCGATTGCATAGAGGAATATACCTTTGCAAAAGAAACTTAGTGCCATGAGCACAACACTGTGTTTAATAACGATAGGTGATAAAAGGTAAAATGATATATATATATATATATATATATATATATATATATATATATATATATATATATATATATATATATATATAGTTTTACCTACGAATAAGATACGAAAACTCAACGCAAGTAAAACTAAAACTAAACTTGAGTGTGTTATTTATCAAAGATTTCTGCTCTCGATTCTATCGAAATAGAGTTAGAGTAAAAGATTCGTTCCACTCCTAGTTTCTTAGTATTCAAGGTTTTCTACGACTATCAGTCTATGCCAAAGTTAATGAAAGTTTTACGAATTTATACTACGATGCTAATTAAACTAACAAGATATGAATTTATACAACTACGGAATACTAAATTGATACTAGATAAAGAATTAGGGGGGATTGACTCCACCTTAACTCGACTTAATTTACTAACGAAGAATCGTCATAATCCGAATTGAAATGCTTTCGCATAATAATTAGTTCTTCCTAATCACTAGTTGTTCATGGTAATCTCTACCAACTAACATCTATGATGTGAAACAATCAAACCCATTCTCATGGTGAACTAATTGTTTTCTAGAATGGAATGAAAATTACGACTATTCGATGCTAATCGAAATCAAGTTTTCATCAAAGCTTCTTCAATCCCCTTTAATGGAGGTTTAGCCTAAGATCAATATGATATCATTTCCCAATGAAATTAAACAAGACATGGTATAAAGATTCTAACTTTGCTTATTTGAATTCAAATGGAAACTACTCATGCAAGATTTGATTGAAACTAATAATGACAAATGACTAAATCTATGAATTGAAACAAAATAATTAATGGAAAATGAAAAAAAATTATGAAGAACTAATTAACTTTATTAATCTAATGAAAAATAAAACAATGATTCAATACTAAGTTAAAATAAAATAATAAAAACTAATTAATTAATGGATTCTCAAAACTAGATCTAAAACTATTCTTTAATGGATACTTGCTACCTAAACTAACTATTGCTTAAGAGTTAAGTCTTGTCTTGAAATGGAGGAGACCAGATCCACATTTTCGTGCATGGGCTGAGGAGCCATGTTTTGGGCCAGAAAATCGAGCCCAAAACCCAATTTCTTCAGTCCATAGAGGCCTTTTCAGTTAGATTTTGATTCAACAGATGTTTCGTCCACTTCTGCTCCTTTGATTAAGTAAAGGCTTAGACCATTGGAAAGCTATTTCCAAGATGGTCGTTTTGACATAAGGTAGGCCCAATTTCGAGGTCTGAGCCCAAAGATACGGTCTTCGGAAGTTCTGCTGACTTTTGTGCACTGTTTTTGCCTGCGTTGACTTTGACTTTTCAGCTTTGATCAGGCTTTTTAAAGGATTTTTCTCCTTGAATCTTGGCCTTTAATCACATAACTCAGCAACCAACCCTTGCTCCTTTATCTCGCCAAAGTGACACATTTCTACACATAATTGACTCCAATGCCAGAAATACATAAAAGCACGTAATCAGCATTAACTCTTATTTATTACTCGCATAATTAGTCTAAAGGTATTATTGTTAAGGGGTTAAAACTACAGTTTTGGGCTCTTATCAAACTACACCCAAACAGCATTTCGCTTGTCCTCAAGCAAATATGAGAAATTAGAATAAGTGACCAAAAATGGAGTTCTAACTAATCTCGTTTCGCCGAGTGCGATTGCATTGACCATATGCAACAAGGTCTTAAACCACTAGGAATTCCCTAGTGGATGAGTTATAGCCTCGTGAGAGTTTTCTAGTGAAGGTACTCACAAACTTCATCTATACTACAATGACTAAGAAATAAAACTATTGTTTCCTTATCTATGTCTCAATTATCTATACATCTCACTAGGAATGAATACTAAGCTAATATATGCATAATAATCAATCATCTACGAATAAACATATATACAATGAGTAATACTATGAAATGCACTAGCAAGTCCATTTATGAAAACTTGGAATAGCGTCCTTAAGTAGGTCCTCACATAAATGTTAAGACAAAGACCACTCTGATTTTTCCGCTCAAGTTTCGCTACTCCAGTGTGCAGTGGGCACACTTTACCTTACAATCTCAATGACACACAAGGAAGCCGGAGTCGATCAAACACATTTGCCACTTACTATCACACTAACCTATTCCTAATTGAGCTAGAGGTCTTTATTAGGTGTTACGGGGATTTAGGAGATGGTTTAAGAAAGAAGGAAATGGATATTCAAAACGGACAAGTATGAGGTAATAGAGTTTTCATATTATGTAACTAGAGAAAACTTTGTTCTTTACTTTTGCTTCTACACTTTGTTTCCATCTTTAGCCATATTTTTTTTTCTTTTTTATCTTTGTCTTTTGACTCCTTTGATTTTTTTTTTTGGAGTTCTAACTCTTTATTTTCTTTTATTTATTTATTTTTTATTTGGATGGAAACTTTTTTTTCTTATCTGGAGCGACCAACAAATTCTTGATTTCAAAGGTCTTTCTCATTTCTATTCTTCATCTCTATTCTCAGACTCATTCTACAATGGGTAGGTTGATTTTTTTTTTCTTTTTTATTTTGTTTTGTTTTTGTAATTGGGTAAAGGATTTGCGGTTTATGAAAGGCTAAAGAAAGGCTCAGAGGGGCGACTAGCAGAAAATAATTCATAGGTTTGAATTTCTGCCTATATTGATCCAAAGAGGGCCTAAATTCTCGCTTAGGATATGGTATAGTGATCAAGCAAGTAGACGTGTGATTTTTTTATCCTGATTTTACTTCTCCTTTGTGTCATTTCTCTAACGTTTCACTCATATAAGGCTTTAGGCTATATTCTCACAGGATTTGTAGAATAAGTACTCTAGCCTAGATTTCAGAAACTTACTGCCAAACAATCATAGATACTCGTGCAATATATTTATAGAAAGATGCAAAGATTATTATCTACATATTAATCTAAGTTTCTAAAAACTATTCTAATGCAAAAGCTACGTGAGACTTCTAGATTATTCAGAGCATAGAGAAAGAAAATAATAACAATATTCCTAAGTGTATAACATAACTTTTTATTTATATTTTTAAATTTTTTGAATTTTTACTAGAAAACAAGTGTATACTGTACATATCTATATCCTAACAAATGCTTTAATTACATGTGTTTCTATGCCCCCCCAAACAAGTAGCATACTTTGTCCTCAAAGTATTTAAATAAAAAGGGTAGAGAAATACCATTGAAACGCGTGAAATACTGGAACATCTACAAAACAAGGTTAAACATACTAATATAGTAAATAAAAACTGATGCAACTCTATAGGAGTTCCACCCGTTATGCAGTTAATAAGAATTAAATTGCTTGGGACATAAGCAGACACTAACTAAAACTAAAACTTACCTCCTCTCCCGCATTTAAACATTGTCCTCCTCATCTTCCTCTCCAAAGAGATGAGGTTCCTTCACATCTTGCCATGCCATGATAACTTGCCAAGCCTGCCACCGTGTGTCATCAACTTGTGCTAACCTGTCGAGTGTTACTATGTCTGGATGGGGTGTAAGGAGCAACCAAATGAGGTTGCACTTGCCATCCCAGCCAAGTCATTACTCAAAATGAGTGAACCACCCAATTGGTGGGTCTCATGACTTCAACCCATTTCAAATCCCTGAACTAGGTATAGAATTCAGGTACAGAACTGCACATGATGCGGCAAACCAAAACAGGCATAAGAAGATACTTATGCCTCATGCTTTGGGTTCTCTTAAGACTAGCCACTAATACTTAGGGAATGTCATATTGGCGACGTCCCTCAGCTAAAGCAAGGAAAACGTCACCAACGATACTATTTGCAGAGATAAATTGCCAATCCCCTAAAATATTCATCAAGATTAATAACATGGTGGTGCCTACATTAAGGGACAAGCTACCAAGGACTATGTTATAATGCCCTTGGTCCATTATACGAAACACCCCTCCCCCATAATACTCATGGAAATATGTATAGTCATAGAGGTAAGCATTATTGGTCATATATCCCTATGTGTGAATAGGATCAGGTATTGGTATTCCCGAAACTAAAGCTACCAAATACTTACTGAATTCTAGTGGCGTGTCATCAACCATGACGGATAATTCTTGTTCTCCATCCTGGTTACAATAGAAACTAACATTATTATAAAAATATTCAGTAAGCTTAGGTGAATACGAATAGTCTTCACTTACTAGTAGATGCCTGATAAGAGCCTAAAACTGTAGTTTTAACCCCTTAATAATACTACTTTTAGACCAATTATGCGAGTAATAAATAAAAGTGTTTTTACGTCCCCTTAATAATGCTAATTACGTGCTTTTATGTATTTAAGGCATGAAACTCAATTATGTGCAGAAATGTGCCACTTTGGCGATATAAAGGAGCAAAGGGTTGGTTGCTAAGAAGTTATGTGATAAAGGCCAAGATTCAAGGAGACAAAACCTTTATGAAGCCCGGTTAAAAGCTGAAAAGTCAACACAGGCAGAAATAGTACACAAGTCAACAGAACTTCCTAAAACCATATCTTTGGACTCAGGCCTCGGATTTGGGCCTACCTTACGTCAAAACGACCGACTCGGAAAGAGATTTCCAATGGTCCAAGCTTTTACCCAATCAGAGGAGTAGAAGTGGATGAAAAGTCTGTTGAAGTCAAAGACATCTAAAACGGGCTCTATGGACTGAAGAAATTGGGCTTTAGGCTCGATTTTCCGGCCCAAAACATGAGACCTCAGCCCATGCACGAAATTGTGGATCTGGTCTCCTCCTTTACATAAAACAAGACTTAGCTCTTAAGAAGGATAGTTAGATAGCTTAGAATAGAAAGTAGCCATTGAAATAGCTTGTAGATCTAGTTTTTGAATTGAATTAGTTAAATTAATTAGTTTCATTCCTTGTTTTAGATTAATTCTTTGAATCATTGTTCTTCATTGATTAGATAAATAAAATAGTTTATTCTTGTTCATTTCAATTTTGTAATTTAAATTTGTAGATCTAATTTCAATTCTTAGTTATTAATTAGATTTGAAGTATTGTTTAATCAAAATTAGTAAAGTTCAAATCTTTATATTATGTCTAGTTTTAATTCAATGGGAAATGATAGTTTGATGAATCAAGGCTAAACCTCCATTAGAGGGGTTTGATGAAGTCTTGATGAAAACTTGATTGTATAGTATAGAATCGTTGTAAGAATCTATTCCACTCTAGAAGGTCATTGATTCACCATGAGAATGGGTGGACGACCTCACATATTAGTTATGAATTGGTAGAAATACCATGTATAATTAGGGATTAGAACGACCAATTCTTATCGTGGGAACGTAAGAATTGGTTTACAACAAATCTACGCTAGTTTATTAAGTTTGATTCAAGGTGGAATCAAATTCCCCTAATTCTTTATCTAGATTTAACTCTTAGCAATTTGTCATTTCGTTATTCATAGCTTGTTATTTGAATTCACATCGTAGTATAAATTCCACCATTACTGTCATTAGACTTTGGATAGACTCGACAATTGTAGAAAACTTAAATGCTAAAGGACTAGGTGTGGAACGAATCTTCTATTCCAACACTATGTCAATAGATTTGAGAGTAGAAAACAAATATTATGATAAGTCTAGTAACAATCCAGTTTATAGTTTTACTTGCATTTAGAGTTTCATAGCTTTATTTGTGAGTAAGACTATCTTTTTATGTTTATCAAATAGTGTCGCTGCCATCTTAGTACTCTTTAGTATTGTTTTCTGTAGACTTGATAGTTTTTCAAAGTCCCATAACCCACCCACCCTTGTTTGGATTCTCACTGTGGTTGTTTGTTTCACCTTTGCAAGTTTCCACGAAAAATTACTCAGAGCGCACCTGCGCCCTGGGCAAGCCAAAGTGGAGCGCACCCTGCGCCTACACGCCTGGAATCCCACCTTTTGGCTGAGCGCCACCTGCGCCCTACCAAGGCAAAACACGAGCGCACCCCGCGCTCACACGCCTGGAATTCCAACTTTTGCCCGAGCGCGACCTGCTCCCTACCAAGGCCAACTTGGAGCGCCACCTACGCCCACACGCCTAGAATCCTAACTTTTGCTTGAGCGCGACCTGCGCCCTGCCTAGGCCTATTCTGAGTGCACCCGCGCCCTCTACTGAAACTGCCCGATTTCCACAGGTTTGTTTTGAACTTCCATTTCTTCAAAGTTTTCAGTGTTCTAACTTGTTATATACACTGAGAAAGTGTAAACAAGACGTTATTCATAAGCGAAGCAAGGAGGCTCTCAGGTACTCTTTTCTTCCACACCTCGCATCTTCTGTTAGAGGTTCATACTAGCATATCAGGATTGTTTGGAGTGTTGTTGCGTTTTATTAAGATTGGTCTTAGCCTTGCATGAGATTAAGGATAGGCCGAAGAAAAACGCCTAACGTAATTAACCGACAACGACAACAAACAAGTCTTTCTAGTATACCACTCACTACACCTCTAGCTAGCATACCACACACACCACCTGAAGTAATGGCTGAAGAAAGAGAGTCTCCTCTCTCTGACTTTTACAAAGCCTTGAATGATAGCCCTAAATCTTGCATTGTTCTATCAGACCCAGTGCGGGATTTCCAAATCCCCCCAAATATTTTTAATTTGTTACCCATTTTTCATGGGTTAGACCATGAAAAGCCCTATCAGCACATGCGTAGGATTGACCAAGTCCTTACTATATTCCACCATCCTACGGTTGGTGCTGAACAAATTAAACTAAGGGTATTTCTCTTCACTTTAGCCGATATCTGTGGACTCGTGGGCTAAACTTATTCAACTATTCATGGAATATTTTTACCCACCACTGAAGACCGATGAAATGCTTTCCAAGATTCATTTCTTTCAATAGAATCCTCATGAATCATTTTCAGAGGCTTGGAATCGTTTCACCGATATACTTATAGAGTGTCCACATCATAACCTCGCGAAAGACACGTTAGTTCGTGCCTTTTTCAAGGGACTTCTACACCACCATAAAGAAGTCCTTGACATAATGAATGGGGGTAGTTTCTTAAGTAAAGGAGCTTCAAAGGCTTATAAATTTTTAGAAAATCAGATTAAGCGTAATAATAACTAGGGGGGTAGTGACGGTATCTCCCGCAAAGCTAGTTCTTTTACAACAGTAAAGGCCGCCGGTATGTTTGAGATGAAACCCAATCCGGAACTTAAAAATTTAATCCAATCTCTAAATAAAAAGGTAGAGGCTATTTTTGTTCAACAAATGCCTATCCCCGTCATGAATGTCAACTCCAATCCATGTAATTTCTGTTTGAGTCCAGAGCATCCCGACTCCTATTGTCCTTTCGCTTATGAGCAACAACAGTCACAACAAGATAATGTTTGCTCAATTAATAGTTTTCCTATTCCTAACGCCCCTTAGAGACAACATCCCTACTTTAGTTGGAGAAATAATCAACAAGTAACACCTCCAGGGTTTAATAATCAAAATGTTAGGCAAGCAAACAATTATAACCAAGCTCAACCACGATAAGGACAAGGTCAGGGTAATTATAATTATAACAACCAAGCGCAACCACGACAAGGTCAAGCTCAAGGTCAGGGTAATTATAATAATTATAACAATAATAATTATAATGCTAATAGAGGTATCGTTCCGGTAAATAATAACTAGCAAAATCCACCCATTAATAATCAACGTGACATAGTTCCTGTCACACAACCTAAAGCTAACACTCTTCCATAACCAGATCATTTCGATACCTTTATGCAATCTCAACAATAAATTTTACAAGCCATCCAAGTTTCCTTACAGTAATTAGCTCAAGAGAAAGTGCAACCCAAAGGTGTGTTTCCAGGACAAGCAATAGCTAATCCTAAAACAACAAACACCGCCTTTGAGGTAAATGGTAATACTAGTACGGAAAATGAAAACATAGGTGAGCTAAATGCCATCTCCACTCTCCGTTCTAGGAGAGTGGTTGATAACAAAGTAACTATGTGATAAGAGCCCAAAACTGTAGTTTTAACCCCTTAATAATCATACTGTTAGACCAATTATGTGAATAATAAGTAAGAGTTAATACTGATTACGCGTTTTTATGCATTTCAGGCTTCAAAGTCCATTATGTGCAGAAATGTGCCACTTTAGCGAGATAAAGGAGTAAAAGTCAGCAGAACTTCCGAATGCCATATCTTTGGACTCAGACCTCGGAATTGGGCCTACCTTATGTCAAAACGACCGGCTCGGAAAGAGCTTTGCAATGGTCCAAGCCTTGACCCAATCAGAGGAACAAAAGTGGACGAAAAGTCTGTTGAATCCGAATCTAGCTGAAGAGGCCTTTTTGGACTGAAAGAATTGGGTTTTAGGCCTGATTCTCTGGCCCAAAACATGGCTCCAAGCCCATGCACGATTTTTGGATCTGGATGTATAAAAACAAAAGCTTGACTCATTGTTAATGGCAGTTAGGTTAGGAAGCTCATTGTTAATGGTAGATTATTTAGTAGAGAATTAGGGTAGATAGCTTATATAGAAAGTAGCCATTAGAATAGCTTCTAGATCTAGATTTAATTGTTTTAATTAAGTTTAGTTCCATTTAAATTATTGTATTAGATTAAACCCTTGAATCTTGCTCTTCAATTTGATTAGATAAATAAAGTAGTATTCTTTATCAATTTCGATTTTGTCATTTCCAATTCTAGATATAATTTCAATTCCTGTCCTTATTTCATTTTAGTCATTAAATTAGATTTCATTATTGTTTAAATTAAGTAAATTTCGAATCTTGATAGTATGTTTAGTTATAATAATATGGGAAATGATGTTTTGATGACTCAAGGCTAAAACCTCCATTAGAGGGGTTGATGAAGCCTTGATGAAGACTTAGTTGTTTAGTATAGAATTGGTTGTAGAATCTATTCCACTCTAGAAGGTCGTGTTTCGCCATGAGAATGGGTGGACGACCTCACATGCTAGTTAGTATCCGGTAGGAATGCCATGAACACTAGGGATTAGAACTCGAAATTCTCGCAGTAAGAACGTGAGAATTGAGATACAACATTCTACGCTAGGTTATTAAGTTGGAGTCGAGGTGGATTCAATTCCCCTCTAATTTCTTTATCTAGATTCAAACAATCATATTTCCATAGCATTCGTAGTTTAAATTCAAATAATCAATTTCATATTGCATCGTAGTATAATTCCCTTCGTAAAGCTCTCATTGACTTAAGACTGATTTCTTAGACTTAGAAAACAATCCATGCTAGGGAACTAGGAGTGGAACGAACTTCCTACTCCACTTAGTGCAATTCGCATTGAGAGTAGAAGCTTTGATAATTGAGACTATTAAGTCCAGTTTTAGTTTACTTACGTTTTGAATTCATCGCTCATTTCAGAGGTAAACTATACATTTTACGCTTATCAAATGGCCGCCATCTTAGTTGCACTTTAGCATTGTTTTCCTTGTAGAAGTAATCATTTTAAGTCCCATTAAACCCACCCCACCCTTGTTTGTTTCATACCGGGTTGCCCATTTCAGCTTTGACAAATTCCGCGAGAAAATACACGGAGATACCGCCGGCAAGGAGAGAGCGACCAGCTAAGTTACCGGAATTTGACTTTACAATCGAAAGACCAGCTAAAAACACTGTAATTTGAAAATTACGGGGGAGAAAGGCCTGCTATCTATGCGCGCCGAGCACGTGTTAAATTTATCGGATTTCGGCGGTTTTGATTCAACTTTGATCTTTCATATTTTTCAGTGTTCTAACCTCGCTTCTATACACCAACAAAGCGTAAACAAGACGCTATTCATAAGCGAAGCAAGGACTTAATCGTATTCCTTTCTTCCACACCTCGCATCTCCTCGTTAGAGGTTTATACTAGTATATCGAAATTGTTGGAGTGTTGCATGTTTAGTTAAGTTCGACTTAGTCTTGCATGAGATTAAGGTCCGGCCTAACAAAAACACCCGAACGTAAATACACAACAACATCAACAATCAAATCTATCTAGTATACCACCCACTACACCTCTAACTACTATTTCACACACACCACCCGATATAATGGGGAAGAAAGAGAGACTCCTCTCGGACTTCTACAAAGCCTTGAGCGATAGCCCCAAATCTTGCATCGTTCTAGCAGACCCAGCGGGGGATTTCAGAATCCCTCCAAATATTTTTAATTTGTTACCCATTTTTCATGGTTTAGACCATGAAAAACCTTATCAGCACATGCGTAGGATTGAACAAGTCCTAACAACATTCCACCATCCTACGGTTGGTACGGAACAAATTAAATTAAGGGTATTCCCTTTCACCTTAGCCGATAAGGCGCCTTGGTTAACCGCGCCTAATTCTCATGGACTCGTGGGCTAAACTTGTTCACCGTTTATGGAACATTTTTACCACCCCTAAAGACGGATGAGATGCTTTCTAAGATTCATTTCTTTTCGACAAAATCCTCATGAATCATTTTCGAGGCTTGGAATCGCTTCACCGATCCGCTTATAGAGTGTCCACAGCATAACTTAGCGAAAGACACGTTAGTTCGTGCCTTTTTCAAAGGACTTCTACACCACCATAAAGAAGTCCTTGACATAATGAATGGGGGTAGCTTCTTAAGCAAAGGAGCCTCAGAGGCTTATAAATTTTTTGAGGACCAAACTAAGCGAAATAATAATTGGGGGGGTAGTGACGATTACTCCCGCTCCGCTAGTTCTTCTTCAACAGTTAAGGCCGCCGGTATGTTTGAAATTAAACACGATTCCGAGCTTAAAACTCTAATCGAAACACTCACTAAAAAGGTAGAGACCATTTCTGCACAACAAAAGCCTATCCCCGTCATGAATGTAAATTCAAACCCATGTAGTTTCTGTTGGAGTCCTGAGCATCCCGACTCCCACTGTCCTATAGCCTATGAACAGGCTTGTTCCATTAATAGTGAACCTAACGCCCCTTGGAGACAAAATCCCAACTCCAGTTGGAGAAATAACCAACACGTCACACCTCCAGGGTACAATTATCAATATGTTAGGCCAACGAACAGCTTTAACCAAGCTCCACTACGACAAGGACAGGGTCAGGGTAATTTTAATAATTATAACAACCAAGTGCAACCTCGACAAGGTCAAGCACAAGGTCAAGGTAATTATAATAATTATAATGCTAATAGAGGTATCGTTCCGGTCAATAATAATTATCAAAATCCACCCATAAATAATTCACGTGAAATAGTTCCAAATCCACACCACCCGTGACTACTACACCCACACAACCGGATCGCCTTTGACACCTTCATACAAGTGAGCCAAAACTTTTTCCAAACCATGGCTCAATCTAACCAACAAATTTCTACAATCCGTTAATAATTTAACCCAACAGGTTGGCTCAAGATAAAGCCCAAACCAAAGGTGTGTTGCCGTGTCACGCAATACCTAATCCTAAAACAACAAACACAGCCTTTGAGGTAACCGATAATACTAGTAATGAATATGCAAATGTAGGTGAGATAAATGCCATCACCACTCTCCGTTCTGGCAGAGTGGTTGATAACAAGGTAACTATGCCTATAGTTACCCCACCAAGAGTCTCCTACACCCGCTATTTTACTAGATAATCAAAATAGAAACCCAAGAGCCTACCAATTGTAGAGGTACCGCCACAACACAACCTAAGAAACAGAAAGCCACGGTTAAACATCCAGGTGATACCATTGCTAAATATAGACAGAAACCACCGTTTCCACAAAAATTAGCCATGTTAACTAGGGATACAAATTACGAGGAGATTAGGGACGTTTTTAAGAATCTAACTATAAACCTTCCCTTCCTCGAAGCTATTAAAAAGCTACCACATCATGCTAAGTTTCTTAAGGAATTGTGTACTACTAGGCGTAAGACAAATATACCAAAAGACGCTTTTTAACGTAACAATTCCCAACCTTATCCGAAAAATAATGGAATTGTTAAGTACAAGGACCCACGGGTCGCCCCATCAGATAAATGCACCTTAGGAGATTCCTATACTGACGACCGCTGTTATTAGACACGGGGGCTAGTGTTAACTTACTCCCATTTTATTTGTATAGACAAATAGGTCTAGACAAGATGCAACCCACTAAAATGACGCTTGCAATTAGCTGATCGGTCTATTAAGTATCCCTAAGGGTGTAGTCGAAAATGTCTTTGGTAAAAGTTCGTGATTTCTACTATCCGGGTGATTTTGTAGTCCTCGATACGTAAGTCGCTAACGACTCTGTCCCGATCATTTTAGGGCGCCCTTTCCTCGGCAACCGCCAATGCGCCATTAATTGCCGTGATGGTTCAATGTCCATGTCTTTTGGCCATCTTGTGTTGAAGTCAATGTTTTTAAAACAAGGACACAGCTTATCCGATTCGCCTATGGATGGAGAGGTAAACATGATCGAGAGCTTCGCCGAGATTATTTCAACAACACGCTCCCCGATAGTCATATGCCCAAAATTCTTTCCTTTGGAAAGTCGGACTCAACATTTTCATCCCTACACTAGTCGATACACATATTATTGATGAGGACGGGATAGATGACTTTCTCAAAGATGTAGAGGACTACCATAGTAATGTGGATATGACCAATCTAGATGAGGAATTCGATGAGTTTCTTCGGTAGGTGACGATTCACCCTATCAAGATCTACCTTGCACAACATCCACCTCGATTCCCCTCCTTCCACCCTTTCAAAGGAATCTCGAGTTTGCACTCGATCCTTTTGTTTCTCCCCGTGGCTTCATAATTTTTAAATCCTCCTAGCAAACGATACTTGGAAGGACAAACTTTTGACACCTTCATTTTCAGAATTGAGACAAATCCCTACACACACAATGAATGAGTTCGGTGCTAAAACCACATCCTCATTGGTAATGCTGTCGCTCTTTCTACAACTTATCCATATCCACCATATTCTCCACAACCATTCACTTTTCCACACTTATTTACTAAAACACCCACTCATTCAAAAATTAAAAAGAAGGTGCATGATAGGTTACACAATAGGGTTATCCGACTTCATTTTCATTCCACTAGGCTGCGTCGTAGGAAATCTTGGTGCTTGATTGTGTTTGGATATGTTTTCTGTGATATTTATTTATGGAATGATCCACAACTATTTCGGTTGTTGATATATGATCAACTGCATGTTCATACATATATTTTAGATAAAGTCTCGAGTATCTGACTATAAACGACTCAATTTCTGTGTTTGGTGCACTTCCTTTCACTTTAATATAATGGTGAGTGCACCATTAAGGTAACCGGGCCCTCCCTATGGAGTGTGTGGCTCTAAGTACCGGATCCTAAGTCCACGGTTCACATAGTTCACGTTTTCCACTCTTGCATGTTTTTCTCGGATTTTTGAGTCATGTTTCTCTATGGTGTGAATTATGTCTTTATTGCTTATTGTGTTTCCTTCTATTCAAAAAAAAAAAAAAAAAAAAATAATAATAAATAAATAAATAAATAAAAAATAAAAATAAACATAGTAATTTAGGAAGTCTCGGGAATCTGACTTTAAAAGACCCACTGCTAAAAACAAATTTTCTAAGCTTCGTTGTAAAAAATTTGTTTGGGGGGGTGTTAAATCGTTTCCATTCTAAAATGTTTTATGTCCCATTAGAGTTGCTTAGGCCGTTTTATTGTATTACGATTCGGATTGACATAATCTATTAATTTAGAGTTCATTCGCTCGCGATAACTTACGCCATGCACGCACACTTCGAGGCGTTTTCCACTATCTCGTATGTCATCTGAAGTCGGAATAGAGTGTTTTATAGATCATTGGATAGGAAATTCTCTCGTGATCATTTCCATATCTCATTCGCAAAAATCGGACCGTAACGGCGGCAATTTTGATTTGAAGTTCGCGAAAAAATCGAAAAAATCAAAATTTCGATTTTGGGCTTCAACCCAACCAGCCAACCAGCCCGGGCGACACATCGACAGCGCACACTTTTACCTCCACGAACAGTTCATCGTTTTCCTCCATTCCGCCATTAACAAAGCTCCAAACCTAAACAAAATAAAAATTAAAAAGAAAATACAATAAACCCACGCCCAAAATCAAATCCTAACCCCAAATCTTCTCTAAAACCAAACCACCACAACCCCTACCGATTTAAATCACTAAAACCACCGAAATTTACAAATTTTGGTGCTGCCGCTACCACCACTCCACCACCACCACTGTTGTTCTTTCAGTCGGTCAAGTTAAACCACCACCACCACATCATATTTAAACCCCCACTCCATTCCAAACACTAGATGGCTCAACAACGCCAATATACCGGAGCAAGTTTTCATCGCCGACCACTTCGCCGTTTTTACGGTGACGAAAATGGCTAGTAGGGACTGGAGTAGTTTATGGTACTTCGACCGAAGCCTTCTACCACGAAGACTTGGTCCGACGGTTCTACAACACCGGGGAGTTGGAGGGGAGTAGGATTTTGTGTTGGTAAGGAAGAAGAGGAAGGAGTTGACTACGGATCGTTGGCGAGATTCTAGGCATTTCGCCTAGAATCCATCCGATGCCACTTTTTTAGAGAGCCCCGTTTGACGGGTAGAGCCTTTGATGGGCGGATCGTCATCAATGGGAGCTACAATACAAACTCCCATTGGTAATGCGGGCATCCCTCAGACCAACCACCGGCTACAAATTTCGATTGATTGGTCGGAATGTCCTAGGGAAGGACAAGGTCGATGACATCGGTTTGCCCCCCCCACATCTTATGGGTACTCCAGAGCGTAAGTATGATTTCCGTATCTTGGAGTTTTGCTGAAAGCATGATTAGGGGGTCGGAAAGTCTTTGGCACCTCTTCCCCGTTTAATTACCAAGATCATCTTTGAAGATGAAAGCAGCTCCGCCGCCGATAGGATTTACATTACCCCGCACCGTAACCCGCGTATCTATAAGGAGTGTGGTCCAACAACGCTGGATATTGCCCATGATAGGGAAATCAGGATGAGATAGAGGAGGAGGATGAGGATGATTCGGAGGAGAATGAGGAGGACGTGACTTGCTTTGATACGGATGCCTTCCGAGGGTGTTGGTCCGATGCGTAATGCATGGCTATGCTTCATAGGGGCATCGCGCTCACTAAACATTATCTGTCGCGGAGACCTCCGGACTCGACAGGCTTACTATTCATCACAACTTCGATCCGCACCCGAGAGAGGATGAGAGATGGGAACAGCGAGGGTGGAGATGGAAGCCCGGCCCCGGTTTAGAGTGGATATGCTTGCACGCTTCCCACCTCATACGCACTCGCCTTCGAGGACACAAACTATTTAGGCATGAGCGCCGCCGACGAAGGACGACTGCTGCTTTGGACCTTCGAGCCCGGGAGCCACCACTAGAGAGTGTGCCCTCCGCCACCAATGGCGGTGTGTTTAGAGAGTCCGAGGTTTGATAGTGGTTGTTGTTTTATTTATTTTATTTTTGTTGTTTTATTGTAATGTAACTTTTACTTTTCGATTTTGAATTTTGTAGTGAAAGGTACTCAATGAAATTTTAATATAAGGGGTTATTTTCAGTATGTGTGGTTGTTTCATATTGATCCCACCTTCCCAACTTGTTTGGGGTGGTTTTATCAATTCAAGCTTTATTTTTATATATAACCCTAGTGTTAGAATTTATTATGAGTAAGGTGAAATGATGGCCGCTTAGGCATATCTAGGATTGAGAATCATTGTAGGATGAAATCTAGATTAAATTGGTACATTCAATCATAAAATCAACCTAAAAGATAATTTGGTTTGAATTAGAATCAAGAAAATGAGTTGTTTCCGCTGGTTTGGAAATTTTAGGATTTCCTAAAACTGCCGTAATTAGTTTTGGCAACTTTCCCGATCCATTTTAGCAACTTTAAACCTATATAAACTTGATACAATCTATCCTCACAACTCACACTACACCTAAACTCCATCACTCACCCTTCACACCCGCGATTCCCACATTTCGCCTCCATTTTGCAAATTCAGAACTCGAGATACCAGCCTCCAGCGGAGGATGGCTTCGCGCCACTTACACTTCGATGTAAAAATTTTTTTCTCAGAAGCGCCAAGCTCAAGTCAAAAGCGACTCAAGCCAAACACTGAATTCCAAAATAACAACGAGCTGACTCGCGCCTAGTTGAGCCCTCAGCACTCCGCGGACTTCCGTGGACCCAAATTTTCCGTTTTCCGTGATCATTCATTCGCAGCTATTCCAAAGCGTAATTTTGAGATGACATCTCCAACATTGATGCCGAACAGTCTTTCAAGATTTGTTCCAAAGCACTACTTACGGTGCTTGGTTTCATGAGGTGATCACATACGTTGGTTGGGAACCTCTTATGGTAAGACCGGGTGAACTTTATTCTCCAAAGACTTGCATCTTATTTTTATAATAATTGCATTTTCTTTGAGAGACCGATGGAGAACAAGTATTCTTTGAGGACAAAGCATGCTTCTTGTTTTTGGGGGCATAGAAACACGGTAATTAAGACATCCGCTAGGATATAAATATGTATAATATGCATTTGTTTTCTAGTTAAAATTTCAAAAATTCAAAAAATATAAATAAATAAGTTATGCTATACACTTAGGAATATTGGTATTGTTTCTTTCTCCATGCTCTTAACAATCTAGAAGTCTCAATGAGTTCGCCGTAATAATTGTTAGAAACTTAGGTTAATATATAGGTAATAATCTTTACATCTATCTATAAATATATTACATGAGTATCTATGATTGTTAGCAGTAAGTTTCTGAAATCTAGGCTAGAGTACTTATTCTACAAATCCTGTGAGAATATAGCCTAAAGTCTTATATGAGTGAAACATTTGAGAAATGACACAAGGGAGAAGTAAAATCCGGATAGAGAATTCACACGTCCACTTGCTTGATCACTAAACCATATCCTAAGCGAGAATTTAGGCCCTCTTTGGATCGATATAGCCAGAAATTCAAACCTATGAATTATTTTCCGCTAGTCGCCCCACTGAGCCTTTCATTAGCCCTTCCATAAACCACAATTCCTTTACCCTGTTACAAAAATAAAACAAAATAAAAAAAAAAAAAAAAATCAACCTACCCAATTTAGAATAAGTCTGAGAATAGAATGATGAAGAAAGAAGAAGAGAAAAACCTGTGTAAACAAAAATTAGTTAGTGCTTCAGAAAATAAAGAAAATAAGTTTCCATCCAAAGAAAAGAAAAATAAAAATAGAAATAAAATAAAACTCCAAAAATAGAATAAAAGGGAGTCAAAAGCCAAAGAAAAGAAAAAAAAAAATATGGCTAAGGATGGAAACAAAGTGTAGAAGCAAAAGTAAATAACAAGGTTTTCTCTAGTTACATAATATGAAGACTCTATTATCTCAGACTTGTCCTTTTGAATATCCATTTCCTTCCTTCTTAAACCATCTCCTAATCCCCAGTAACACCTAATAAAGACCTCTAGCTCAATTAGGAATAGGTTAGTGTGATAGTAAGTGGCAGATGTGTTTGATCGACTCCGGCTTCCTGTGTGTCATTGAGATTGTAAGGTAAAGTGTGCCCACGTACACTGGAGTAGCGAAACTTGAGTGGAAAAATCAGAGTGTTGTTTCTTGACTATTATTGTGAGAACCTACTTAAGGGGCTTATTCCGAAGTTCTCTAAACAAACCTCGCTAAACATTTTATAGTACTACTCATTGTGTATATGTTTATTGTAGATGATAGATTATTATGCATATATTAACTTAGGTTTCTGACTTGGTTATTCTTATTCAATTGCTAGAGAGATGTATAGATAGTTGAGCATGAATAAGGAAACAATAGTTTTATTTTCTTAGTCGTTGAAGTATAGATGAAGTTTGTGAGTACCTTCAATCGAAAACTCTCTCACGAGGCTATAACTCGGTCCACTAGGGAATTCCTAGTGGTTTAAGGCCTTGTTGCATATGGTCAATGCAATCGCGACTCAACTAAACGAGAGTAGTTAGAACTCCATTTTTGGTCACTTATTCTAATTTTCATCTTTGCTTGGGACAAGCAAAATGTTGTTTGGGGTGGTTTGATAAGAGCCCAAAACTGTAGTTTTAACCCCTTAATAATCATACTGTTAGACCAATTATGTGAATAATAAGTAAGAGTTAATACTGATTACGTGTTTTATGCATTTCAGGGCTTCAAAGTCCATTATGTGCGAGAAATGTGCCACTTTAGCGAGATAAAGGAGCAAAAGTCGTGAGAACTTCCGAATGCCATATCTTTGGACTCAGACCTCGGAATTAGGCCTACCTTATGTCAAAACGACCGGATCGGAAGGAGCTTTGCAATGGTCCAAGCCTTGACCCAATCAGAGCAGCAAAAGTGGACGAAAAGTCTGTTGAAGCCGAATCTAGTCAAGAGGCCTTTTGAATTTGAAAGAATTGGGTTTTGGGCCCGATTCTCGCCCAAAACATGGCTCCAAGCCCATGCACGATTTTGATCTGGATGTATAAAACAAAAGCTTGACTCATTGTTAATGGCAGTTAGGTTAGGAAGCTCATTGTTAATGGTAGATTATTTAGTAGAGAATTAGGGTAGATAGCTTATATAGAAAGTAGCCATTAGAATAGCTTCTAGATCTAGATTTAATTGTTTTAATTAAGTTTAGTTCCATTTAAATTATTGTATTAGATTAAACCTTTGAATCTTGCTTTTCAATTTGATTAGATAAATAAAGTAGTATTCTTTATCAATTTCGATTTTGTCATTTCCAATTCTAGA
The DNA here is from genome assembly GCF_015680905.1 of Coptis chinensis. Taxonomy (NCBI): domain Eukaryota; kingdom Viridiplantae; phylum Streptophyta; class Magnoliopsida; order Ranunculales; family Ranunculaceae; genus Coptis; species Coptis chinensis. The sequence goes on along the minus strand of NC_141461.1, from coordinate 57,337,066 downwards.
TCTAATTTCAATTCCTCGTCCTTATTTCATTTTAGTCATTAAATTAGATTTCATTATTGTTTAAATTTAGTAAATTTCAATCTTCATAGTATGTTTAGTTATAATAATATGGGAAATGATGTTTTGATGACTCAAGGCTAAAACCTCCATTAGAGGGTTGATGAAGCCTTGATGAAGACTTAGTTGTTTAGTATAGAATTGGTTGTAGAATCTATTCCACTCTAGAAGGTCATGTTTTAGCCATGAGAATGGGTGGACGACCTCACATGCTAGTTAGTATCCGTAGGAATGCCATGAACACTAGGGATTAGAACTTCGAAATTCTCAAAGAAGAACGTGAGAATTGAGATACAACATTCTACGCTAGGTTATTAAGTTGGAGTCGAGGTGGATTCAATTCCCCTCTAATTTCTTTATCTAGATTCAAACAATCATATTTCCATAGCATTCGTAGTTTAAATTCAAATAATCAATTTCATATTGCATCGTAGTATAATTCCCTTCGTAAAGCTCTCATTGACTTAAGACTGATTTCTTAGACTTAGAAAACAATCCATGCTAGGGAACTAGGAGTGGAACGAACTTCCTACTCCACTTAGTGCAATTCGCATTGAGAGTAGAAGCTTTGATAATTGAGACTATTAAGTCCAGTTTTAGTTTACTTACGTTTTGAATTCATCATTCATTTCGTAGGTAAACTATTCATTTTACGATTATCACTATGCCTATAGTACCCCACCAGTTGTCCCTACACCGCAGATTGTACTAGATACCGTAATAGAAACTGAAGAGCCAACCCCTGTAGAGGTACCAGTTAAACCACAACCTAAGAAATAAAAAGCCAAGGTTAAACATCCTGTTGATCATTACACTAAATATAGAGAGAAACCACCGTTTCCCCAGAGATTAGCAATGTTAACTAAGGATACAAATTTCGATGAGATTAGGGAAGTTTTCAAAAATCTAATGATAAACCATCATTTTCTTGAAGCGATAAAAAAATACCTCACCATGCTAAGTTTCTTAAAGAGTTGTGCACTACTAGGCGTAAGACAAATATTCCTAAAGACGCCTTTTTAACTGAACAATTTCCAACTTTAACGGAACACAATGGAATCGTTAAGTACAAGGACCCTGGTCGTCCTACCGTACAATACACCTTAGGAGATTCCCACACGATGACTGCTTTACTAGACCTGGGGGCGAGTGTTAACTTACTCCTGTATTATCTATACAAACAAATAGGTCTACAAGAGATGCAACCTACTAAAATGACTTTGCAATTAGCGGATCGATCAATTAAGTACCCTAAGGGTGTGGTTGAAAATATGCTTGTTAAGGTCCAGGATTTCTACTATCCTGCTGATTTTGTTATCTTCGATACAGAAGTCGCTAGCGACTCTATTCCGATCATTTTAGGGTGTCCCTTCTTGGCAACTACCAACACGCTTATAAACTGCCGCGTTGGGTCGATGTCTTTGTCTTTTGGCCATCTTTCGGTTAATGTAAATGTTTTTAAACTAATGAAACAACTACTAGATTCGTCTATAGATGGAAAGGTTAGCATGATTGAGAGCTTAGCTCAAGATTACTTTAATAACACGTTTCTGGAAAACCATATGCATAAATTCCTTTCTTTTGGAAGTTCAGATTTTGTCGATGACTCCTACATAGAAGTCAACACCATCTTCGAGTCTACACAAGTCGTAGACCATTTGGTTGCTCCATATACAGAGTTTGAAGACCTGCTGCCTAAGCAAGTATTCATTACTCAAAATGAGGACCCTCCAGAAGCATTTATCGATATTCCTCCCACCTCGGTGCTTAAACCACTTCCTCCTGAGTTAAAGTATATTCAACTTGATCCGGATGGTAGTCATCCGGTAATTATATCTTCTCTGTTATCTAAGGAGGAAGAGACACGGTTGATTAGGGTGATTAGGGAACATCGTTCTGCGATAGGTTGGTCCCTAGCCGACATTAAGAGAATTGACCCTAATGTGTGCACTCATTGTATCCATTTAGAGGATAACGCAAAGACTTCCCGCGAACCTCAGCGTCGTTTAAACCCTGCCATGAAAGAAGTGGTTAGGGAAGAAGTCTTACGGTTACTTGATGAGGTTATCATATACCCAATCTCTAATAGCGAATGGGTCAGTCCCATCCATGTAGTTCCAAAGAAATCGGGGATTGCCATGGTACGTAATGCCAAGGGTGAATATGTTGCCACGCATGGTCCTATGAAATGGAGGATTTGTATTGATTACAGACGCTTAAATGCCTGACACGAAAGGATCATTTTCCTTTACCCTTTATAGATCAGATGCTTGAATGTCTAGCTGGTCATACTTTTTATTGCTTTTTGGATGGCTACTCTGGTTATTTCCAAATTATTATTGATATCGATGACCAAGAAAAGACTACATTCACATGTCCCTTTGGAATATACGCTTATAAACGAATGCCTTTTGGCCTTTGTAATGCTCTTAGTACCTTCCAGCGGTGTATGTTTCATATATTTAGTGACATGGTAGAGCGTTTCATGGAAGTGTTCATGGATGATTTTTCTATCTATGGAGACTCTTTCACTAAATGCCTGTCTAACCTTTCTAAAGTTTTAACGCGATGTGAAGAGATTAGAGCCTCATGGTGAAAAAAATGTCACTTCATGGTGAAAAAAGGCATACTACTAGGTCACATCGTCTCTAGTGATGGCATCGAAGTAGATAAGGCCAAACTAGATAAGATAGCGACTCTACCTATACCATGGACTGTCCGTGATATTAGAGCCTTTCTAGGCCATGCAGGTTTTTATAGGCGTTTTATCAAAGATTTTTCAAAAATAGCTAGACTCTTAACTAATCTGCTTTTAAAGGAAGCCATCTTTGATTTTAATTTTAACTGTAAACAGGCTTTTGAAACTTTGAAAGCCGCCTTAACTTCTATACCCATTATACAACCACCCGATTGGTTTAAACCTTTCGAACTCATGTGTGATGCTAGTGATTATGCAGTTGGTGCTGTCTTGGGACAGAAACTAGAAAATAAATCCACTGTTATTTATTATGCTAGTAAAACTCTAAACGATGCTCAAAGGAATTATACAACTAATGAAAAAGAATTCTTAGCTGTCGTTTATGCTTTAGATAAGTTTCGTCCTTATTTGGTTGGTTCTAAGACTCTAGTTTACATGGACCATGCAGCCCTTAGGTACCTTCTCGCAAAGAAGAATGCTAAGCAGAGGTTGATCCGATGGATTCTTCTCTTGCAAGAATTCACATTAGAAATAAAGGACAAATGAGGGGTCGAAAACGTAGTTGCCGACCACTTATCTAGACTTACAAATGATGATGATAGTGATTCTGACTCCATACCGGACTCTTTTCCAGATGAGCATCTGTATGCTATATTTTCTGCACCATGGTATCCTGACATGGTGAATTATTTAGCGTCTGATATTATTCCTTATGACTGGTCAAGAAATTAATGTAAGAAGTTTTTGTCCAGAGTTAAGCTATACTACTGGGATGAGCCCTACCTTTTTAAGTATTGTGCGGATCAGATTATTCATCGTTGTATTCCCCAGTGGGAATATAATGAGGTACTCTCATTCTGCCATGAAAAAGAGTGTGGTGGCCATTTTAGTGGTATGAAAATAGCTGCTAAAATTCTACAATGTGGGTTTTATTGGCCTACTCTCTTTAAAGATCCCCAAGTGCATTGCAAGGCGTGCATTCGTTGCAAACAACTTGGGCAAATCACGAAGCGTAATATGATGCCATTGAATCCAATCATGGTGGTAGAAATTTTTGACGTATGGGGCATTGATTTCATGGGTCCTTTTCCAATTTCCTACGGTTTCATTTATATTCTAGTTGTCGTGGACTACGTGTCTAAGTGGATAGAGGCCATGGCTTGCCGTAGCAATGACCATAAGACAGTTATGTTTTTCGTAAAAGAGTATATTTTTTGTCGATTTGGCATTCCCAAAGCCATCATTAGTGATGGAGGAACACATTTTTGCAACAGAGTTGTTGCATCACTAGTAAAGAAGTATGGAGTTACACATAAGGTAGCAACTCCGTATCATTCACAAACTAATAGACAAGTAGAAATTTCTAATAGGGAAATCAAAAAGATCTTAGAAACAACTGTAAATCTTGATAGGAAAGACTGGTTGAAGCGTCTATCTGATGCCTTATGGGCGTATAAGATTGCTTTCAAAACTCCTATAGGTATGTCTCCCTTTAGACTTGTATTTGGGAAGCCTTGTCATTTGCCTGTTGAATTAGAGCATCGTGCTATGTGGGCTATAAAAAACCTTAACTTCAATTTTGATGAGGCGGGTGTCAAGTGCAAGTTGCAATTGAATGAGCTTGAAGAAATCCGTAGTGACTCTTATGATCTCGCAAAGGATTATAAAGCTAACATGAAACGTGTTCATGATAAGCAAATCTTGCGCAAAGAGTTTATGGTAGGTCAAAAGGTCTTACTGTACAATTCCCGTCTACATATTTTTCCAGGGAAATTTAAAACCCGTTGGTCTGGTCCTTTTCTGGTTACTGAAGTCACCCCTTAATGGGCAATCACCTTGGTAAATCACAAGGATAACAATACCTTTCAAGTTAATGGCTAATGATTGAAACATTTTCACGAGCTATTGTCCCCTGATGTAGAGGAAGTCCTTTTGTAGGACCCTATCTATGAGGACTGAACTTTTTCATTGGTGTACTTCCTTTCATTTTCATATATTGGTAAGTGCACCACTCAGGTAACCAGGCCTTCCCTATGGAGTATGTGGCTGTAAGTACCGGATTCTAAGTCCACGGTTAACATAATTCACCTTTTCCACTCTTGCATATTTTCTCGGGTTTTGAGTCATGTTCCTCTATGATGTGAATTATGCATTTAGTGCCTTCTTATTTTTATTATATTAAATTTTATTCATAAAAAAAATAAAAATAAAAAATTGTTAAAATTATTAAAATAGTAAGTTAGGAAGTTTCGGGAATCTGACTTTAAAAAACCTACTTTTAAAAATAAATTTTCTAAACTCTGTTGTCAAAAATTTGTTTGGGGGTGGGGTGTTTGGTTTTCGTCCTGGATTGTTCAACTGTCCATTGGTGTTGTTTAGGCCGTTTAATCGTATTCCGATCCGGGTTGTCATTATCTATGAAATTAGATTTCATTTGTTCGCATAACTTACGTCATGCACACACTTTGAGGCATTTTCCATCTTCTTACATGTCACCAGCAGTCGGACTAGAGCGTTTTATGGATCATTGGATTGGAAATTCTCTCCTAATCATTTCCATACCTCATTCGCAAAAATCGGCCCGGTAACGAAGTGGCAATTTAAGTTTGAAGTTGTGCGAAATATCGAAAAATCAAAATCCAAAAATCAAGTGGGCTTGGGCCCAACCTCGCACGCACGTGCGTCTCTTTCCTTCACACCAACAGTCGCGATTTCATCTTCTCCAAACCACCATTAACAAACAACAAAGCTTCAAACACCTAACCTAAAAAAAAAAAAACAAGAAACCTAAATACACCCACGCCTAAAGTTAAAACCCACCCCAAATCTCCTCCTAACTACAACCACCACCACCTCCACCAACTTAAACAACCAAACACCACCAAAAATTCAAAAATTTTGATTGCCACCACCACCACCGTGCCTCCTGCCATTATTTTTAGTTAGGGTGGTTCAAAACAAGTCCCCTACCTTATTCAAACCCACACATCTTATAAAAACTCCAATGGTTCAAAGACGTCGGATATTGCCGGAGAGGTTACTACTGGGTTGTTGGCTGAGATTTTAGGCATTCCACCTAGACACCATCTCGATGCCACATTACAGGATTCCCAGTTTACTGCTGTAGAACCTTTGATGAACGTGACTGTTGCAGAAGGGAACTACAATGCGAGCTCGCATTGTGTTCACCAGTCGTCTCTCCAAACCAACCAGCTGGCTGTAGCTCAATGGATTGGTAGGAATGTCATAGGGAAGGAGAAAGTCAGCGATATCGGTCTGAACAGGCTTCACGTTTTATGGATACTCCAGGAGTAGACGTATGAGTTCTGTATTTTGGAGTTTTTGCATAACATGATTATGGGAGTTGGAAAGAGTATTGCACCTCTCCCTGTTTTGATAACGAAGATCATGATAACCTTGAGAGCGACTCTGAGGTCTGATAGGATTTGCTTGAAGGAGCACCGAAATCATCATATTTATACCAAGTGTATCCAGAGAGTTTGGAGGTTGCCTAAAGAGGGGGTAGTCGAGGAGACTTAGTCGGACGATGAGGATGACACGGCATGGTTTGATGTCGATGCCTTGGAGAGGTGTAGGTCGGATGTAGAACGCATGGCTGTGATTCACTGTGGCATGTGTTCTCTCAATACTATTTGTGATAACCTCCAAACTCGGCAGGCTACCATGCATCATAAATTTGAGACTCGTGCTCGGCGTGAGGATAAGCGGTGGGAATAGACGAAGGCCGAGATGGAAGCTTAGTGCCAGTTCCGAGACAACATGCTTGCACGCTTCCCACCCCAGGGAGGTTCTTCTTCGGAGGAGCAGTCTGTGAGGTACGAGCGTCGTCGCCGCAAGACGGATGGCTCTGGCCTATCGGAAGCCCAAGGGCCATCTGCTTCTCGAGCGCATTCCACTACTAGCAGCGAGTGGTTTAGGGATCTAATGAGTTGATTTGCTTTATTGTATTTGTTTTTATTTAGTACGGATGTAAAAAGATTAGTTCAGTAATTAAATTTGAATTTGGTTGTCGTATGTTATTTGGAATTCAATTTTAATATAAGTTGGTTAATTTCAAATTATGCGTTGTTCTTATCATTAATCCCACCTTCCCGAATTGTTTGGGGGTGGTATTATTTAGCCTAGCATAATTCGTTATATGATCATCTATTTTCAGAAGTTGTTTTGGAGTGAGGGTTGAGAATATTGCCGATATGGACATCGCTATAAATAGATATTTGTGTTAGGATGAAATCTCGATAAATTAGGTAGTATCTAACCTAAATTCAACCTAAAAAGATATTAGGTTTGTTTTGGAATAGAGAATATGGGTTGTTTCCGTTTTCGGTTTTGGAAATTTTATTATTTCCGGCAATTGCCTTAAAACTTTTTGGGTAACTTCCCGATTCGTTTTAGCAACTTAAATCCTATAAATACTGCATTCATTCTACACTCACAACCCCAACTACAACTCACATTCATCTCTCACATTTCATTCCCACTTTACCTTATTTTTCCTTCGCACTTCGGCCACTCACCAACCCGGCCCACTACGCTGCCCGATGGAGCACCACCTACGCCAAAAGACTTGTCGGAGAAATTGTACCTCGAGCGCGACTGCGCCTCTCTCTGCCCAAACCCGAAGCCACTGCCCAAAACACTGGAATTCCAGTTTTCATCCTGAGCGCACCCCGCGCCCATCCTAGACTAAAAGTGAGCGTACCCTGCGCCCAAGTGCCTGGAATTCGAAATTCAACAGAGCGCACTTGCGCCCATCCCAGGCATACCTTGAGCGCACCTACGCCCTGACCCCTGTGGGCACCAAAAATTTCTTGTTTTATGAGGGTTGTTCCAGGTTAGTTGCAGCTGTTCTAGAAAGTAGTTTTGTGATGACTTCTCCTATAATAATACCGGAGCAGTCTTTCGAACACTTGTTGGGGAGCGAGTCTTATGGACATTGGTTCCGCGAGAAGATCATGCAGTTCGGATGGAGGCATCTTCTGGTAAGTGAAGACGACTCGTATTCACCTAAACTTACTAAATTTTTCTACAATAATGTTAAGTTCTATTGTAACCAGGATGGAGAACAAAAATTCTCCATCACGGTTAATGACACACCCCTAGAATTCAATAAGTATGTGGTAGCATTAGTTTCGAGAATACCAATACCTAATCCTATTCACACGTGGGGATATATGACCGATAATTCATACCTCTATGACTATACATATTTCCATGAGTATTATGGGGGAGGGGTATTTCGTATAATGGACCAAGGGCGTTACAACATAGCCCTTGGTAGCCTGTCCCTAAATGTAGGCACCACCATGTTATTCATCCTGATGAATATTCTAGGGGAGTGGCAATTTACTTCTGCAAATAGTACCGCTGGTGACGTTTTCCTCGCTTTAGCTGAGGGACGTCACCGATATGACATTCCCCGAGTCTTAAGAGAGCCCAAAGCATGCGACATAAGTATCTTCTTATGCCTATTTTCGTTTGTCGCATCATGCTCAGTTGTCTACCTGAATTACGTACCCAGTTCACAGATTGGAAAAGAATTGAAGTTATGAGACCCACCAATTGGGTGGTTCACTCATTTCGAGTAATGACTTAGCTGGGATGGCAGGTGCAACCTCATTTGGTTGCTCCTTACACCCCATCAGACATAGTAACACTAGACAAGTTAGCACAAGTTGACGACACACGACGGTAGGCTTGGCAAGTTGTCATGGCATGGCAGGATGCGAAGGAACCTCAACTCTTTGAAGAGGAAAATGAGGAGGACAATTTTTAAACGGGAGTGTAGGTAAGTTTTTAGTTCAGTTAATGTCTGCTTATGTCCCAAGTAAATTTTTTTCTCATTAACCCCATTACGGGTGGAACTCTTATAGAGTTGCGTCAGTTTTGTTTTCTATAGTAGTATGTTATAACCTTGTTTTGCAGATGTTCTGGAATTTCACGCGTTTCAATGGTATTTTCCTACCCTCTTTATTTAAATTACTTTGAGGACAAAGTATGCTACTTGTTTGGGGGGGGGGGTGCATAGAAACATGTGTAATTAAGACATCTGTTAGGATATAGATATGTATAATATGCACTTATTTTCTAGCTAAAAAATTTAAAATTTTTAAAAAATATAAATAAAATATATGCTATACACTTAGGAACATTGATATTGTTTTCTTTCTCTATGCTCTCAATAATCCAGAAGTCTCACGTAGCTTTTGCATTAGAATAGTTTTCAGAAATTTAAGTTAATATGTAGATAATAATCCTTGCATCTGTCTATAAATATGTTACATGAGTATCTATGATTGTTGGCAGTAAGTTTATGAAATCTAGGCTAGAGTATTTATTCTACAAATCCTGTGAGAATATAGCCTAAAGCCTTATATGAGTGAACATTTGGGAAATGACACAAGGGAGAAGTAAAATTTGGATAGAGAAATCACACGTCCACTTGCTTGATCACTATACCATATCCTAAGCAAGAATTTAGGCCTTCTTTGGATCGATATAGCCAGAAATTCCAACCTATGTATTATTTTCCGCTAGTCGCCCCTCTGAGCCTTTCTTTAGCCTTTCATAAACCACAAATCCTTTACCCTATTACAAACAAAACAAACTAAAAAATCAACCTACCCAATTCTTTGAATAAGCCTGAGAATAGAGATGAAGAATAGAAAAGAAAAGAATCTTTGAAATCAAGAATTCGTTAGTCGCTTCAGAAGAAAAAAGTAAGTTTCCATCCAAATAAAAATAAAATAAAAATAAAAGGAAATAAAGAGTTAGAACTCAAAAAATAGAATCAAGGAGTCAAAAACCAAAGAAAAAGAAAAAAAAAATATGGCTAAGGATGGAAACAAAGTGTAGAAGCAAAAGTAAAGAATAAGATTTTCTCTAGTTACATAATATGAAGCCTCTATTATCTAAGACTTGTCCTTTTTGAATATCCATTTCCTTCCTTCTTAAACCATCTCCTAATCCCCGCAACACCTAATAAAGACCTCTAGCTCAATTAGGAATAGGTTAGTGTGATAGTAAGTGGCAGATGTGTTTGATCGACTCCGGCTTCCTTATGTGTCATTGAGATGGTAAGGTAAAGTGTGCCCACTGCACACTGGAATAGCGAAATTTGAGCGGAAAAATCAAAGTGGTTTTTGTCTTGACATTTATGTGAGGACCTACTTAAGGACACTATTCCGAGTTTTCAGAAGCGGACCTACTAGTTCATCTCATAGTATTACTCATTGCAAATATGTTTATTCGTATATGATAGATTATTATGCATATATTAGCTTAGGTTTTGACTTGATTATTCTGTATTCATTGCTAGTGAGATGTATAGATAATTGAGACATAGATAAGGAAACAATAGTTTTATTTCTGAGTCGTTGTAGTATAGATGAAGTTTGTGAGTACCTTTACTGGAAAACTCTCACGATGCTATAACTCGTCCACTAGGGAACTCCTAGTGGTTTAAGGCCTTGTTGCATATGGTCAATGCAATCGCACTTGGCGAAACGAAATTAGTTAGAACTCTATTTTTAGTCACTTATACTAATTTCTCATATTTGCTTGAGGAGAAGCAAAATGCTGTTTGGGGTGGTTTGATAAGAGCCCAAAAATATAGTTTTAACCCCTTAATAATACTATTTTTAGACCAATTATGCGAGTAATAAATAAGAGTTAATGCTAATTACGTGCTTTTATGTATTTCATGCATGGAACTCAATTATGTGCAGAAATGTGCCACTTTGGCGATATAAAGAAGCAAAGAGTTGGTTGCTAAGAAGTTCTGTGATAAAGGCTAAGATTCAAGGAGACCAACCCTTTATGAATCCCGGTCAAAAGCTGAAAAGTCAACACGAGCAGAAACAGTGCACAAGTCAGCAGAACTTTCGGAGACCATATATTTGGACTCACGCCTTGGATTTGGGACTACCTTACGTCAAAATGACCGGCTCGGAAATAACTTTCCAATGGTCTAAGCCTTGACCCAATTAGAGGAGCAGAAGTGGACAAAAAGTCTACTGAAGTCAAAGCCAGCTGAAACGGGCTCTGTGGACTGAAGAAATTGGGCTTTGGGCTCGATTTTCCGGCCGAAAGCATGAGACCTCAGCCCATGCACGAAATTGTGTATCTGGTCTCCTCCTTTACATAAAACAAGACTTAGCTCTTAAGAAGGATAGTTAGATAGTTTAAAATAGAAAGTAGCCATTAAAAAAACTTGTAGATCTAGTTTTTGAATTGAATTTGTTAAATTAATTAGTTTCATTCCTTGTTTTAGATTAATTCTTTAAATCATTGTTCTTCATTGATTAGATAAATAAAATAGTTTATTCTTGTTCATTTTGATTTTGTCATTTAAATTTGTAGATCTAATTTCAATTCTTGTTGTTATTCAATTCTTAGTTATTAATTAGATTTGAAGTATTGTTTAATCAAAATTAGTAAAGTTTAAATCTTTATATTATGTCTAGTTTTTATTCAATGGAAAATGATAGTTTAATGAATCAAGGCTAAACCTCCATTAGAGGGGTTTGATGAAGCCTTGATGAAAACTTGATTGTGTAGTATAGAATCGTTGTAAGAATCTATTCCACTCTAGAAGGTCGTTGATTCACCTTGAGAATGGGTAGACAACCTCACATACTAGTTATGAATTGGTAGAAATGTCATGTATAATTAGGGATTAGAACGACCAATTCTTACCGTGAGAACGTAAGAATTGGTTTACAACAAATCTACGCTAGTTTATTAAGTTGAATTCAAGGTGGAATCAAATTCCCCTAATTTTTTATCTAGATTCAACTCTTAGCAATTTGTCTTTTCACTATTCGTAGCTTGTTATTTGAATTCACATCATAGTATAAATTCCACCATTACTCTCATTAGACTTTGGATAGACTCGACAATTGTAGAAAACTTGAATGCTAAAGGACTAGGAGTGGAACGAATCTTCTATTCCTACTCTACGTCAATAGATTCGAGAGTAGAAAACAAATATTTTGATAAGTCTAGTAACAATCTAGTTTATAGTTTTACTTGCGTTTAGAGTTTCATAGCTTTATTTGTGAGTAAGACTATCTTTTTATGTTTATCAATGCCTCTATCCTAACTACAAGATCCTGTCGTGGAACCAATGTCCATAAGTCTCGCTTCCTAACAAGTGTTCGAACGACTACTCCGGTATCACTATAGGAGATGTCATCACAAAACTACTCTGTAGAACAGCTGCAAATGAACTTGGAACAACCCACAAAAAATTGGAATTTTTCGTGCCTACGGATGTTAGAGCGCAGGGGGGCGCTCAAGCTATGCCTGTGTAGGGCGCGCTCACTATTTGCCTGGGATGGGTGCGGGTCGCACTCAGGTGATTTTCGAGTTCCAGGTGGTTCAAGCGTAGGTGGCGCTCAACTGAGGTGCATGCACGCTCCGTGCAGCTGAAGTCCTAAAGTGAAGAAGAAAAAGGGGAAACTTGGGAGTGAAAGGTGAGAGATGAAAATGGGATGTAGTGTGGGTTGTGAGTGTAGAATGAAAGAAGTTTATATAGGTTATGAGCTTCCAAAATGAATTGACAAGTTGCCAAAATGTTTTAAGGCAATTGTCGGAAACAAAATATTTCCGAAACCGAAAACGGAAACAACCCAAATTCTTGAGTATAAAACAAACCTAATATCTTTTAGATTGAATTTAGAATAGTAAGTTCTAAACTCTTTAAATTTCATCCTACCAGCATATCTACTCATAGCCTTCCAATATCGGCAATATTCCCAACAATCACTCCAAAACAACTTCTAACATTAAGGATTATTTAAAAATCATGCTAGAATAAATAATACCACCCCCAAACAACTCGAGAAGGTGGGATTACAATAAAATCAACGCACAATTTGAATAGAACCAAATTATATTAAAATTAAAATTAAAATACAATTAACTACCGAATCCAAATCTAACAACTGAATTCAAAAAAACTTAACATCCGAACTAATAAAAACAAATAAAACAAGCAACATCAACTCATAATATCCCTAAACCACGCGCTGCTGGTAGAGGATGGAGCATGAGATGGAGATGGTCCCTAAGCTCCCGATGGGCCTGAGCCATCCGTCCTTCGGCGACGATGCTCGTGCCTCACAGACGCCTCCTCAGAAGAAGAACCACCGTGGGGTGGGAAGCGTTCACGCATATCTTCATGGAACTTTCACTGAGCTTCCATCTCGGCCTTCATCTCCTCCCAACGCTCATCCTCGCGCTGGGCACGAGTCTCGAAGTTATGATGCATGGTAGCCTGCCGAGTCTGGAGATCTTCACAAATAGTATTGAGAGAACACATGCCATGATGAAGCACCGACATGCATTCTATATCAGACGTACACCTCTCCAAGGCATCGACATCAAAACATTCCGTGTCGTCCTCATCATCATCCAAATCAGTCTCATCCACTACCCTTTCTTCAGGCAATCTCCAAACCTTCTAAACACAGTCCGTATATGCTATGACATTCGTATGCATCTTAATCATAGTACGCTCAGTTTTTGGAGTTGCTCTCAAATTCATCATGATCTTTGTTATCAATACGGGGAGAGGTGCAATACTCTTCCCAACTCCCCTAATCATATTAATCAAAAACTTCGAGAATACAGAATTCATACTTCTGCTCCTGGAGTATCCAAAGAACATGAAGGCAGTTCAGACTGATGCCACTTACCTTCTCTTTTCCCGTGACATTCCTACTAATCCACTGAGCTACAGCCAGCTGGTTGGTTCGCAGTGACGACTGGCGAACACAATGCGAGCTCCCATTGTAGTTTCCTTCCACAACTGTCACATTCATCAAAGGCTCGATCCCAGCAAATTGGGATTCCTGCAATGCGGCGTTGAGATGGCTTCTAGGAGAAATGCATAAAATCTTAGCTAGCAACCTCCTAGATACTTCTCTCCTAGTCCCAGCCACCTTAACAAAAATTCTATTCCCATTCAACTCCCTCATCCTATAAAATTGTTTGACCAAATCTTCGTGATAAAAATAGTTCGTCGAATACCACAACCTACTCTAATCCCTCCTAATCATCTCGTCACCATAAAACGGTGCGAAGCGGTCGGCTGTAAAAGCTTGCTCCGGCAAAATTCTCCGTCTTTGCGCCATTGAGTTTTTGGAATGATTGGAGGGTGTAAATAATGTGGGGAAATGGAGTTAAAATCAAACTCACTTAAAATAATGGGAGGACGCACGGTGGTGGCGGTGGCAAGTTGAGGTCTTGGAATTTTGGATGTTTTCGGTGGTTGAAATTGTTGGAGATGGTGGTGGGAGAGTTTTGGAGAAGATTTGAAGTTGTTTTAAATTGTCGGGCGTGGATGCAGTTAGGTTTTTCCTTTTATTTTTTTTTTATTATTATTTTTTTAATGTTAGGTTAGGGTTTATAAGCTTTGTTAATGGTGGAGGTGAAGGGGAAAAAATCACGATCTATTTTGGGTTGAAGATAGAGACGCACGTGCGTGCGAGATTGGCCCAAGCCCAATCCGATTTTCGAAATTCGTCAATTTTTCGCGCAACTTCAAACTAAAATTGCCGCTTCGTTACCGGTCCGATTTATGTGAATGAGATATGGAAACGATCAGGAGAGAATTTCCAATCCAATGATACAAAAAAACACTCTATTCCAACTTAGGGTGACATATATGTAGATGGAAAATGCCTCAAAGTGTGTGCATGACGTAAGTTATGAGAACGAATGAAATCTAAATTCATAGATAATGTCAAAACAAATTGAATTACGATTAAACGGCATAAGTAACAAAAATGGGAAGTTTAGGAATCACGGATGGAAAAACCAACACCCCACCCCTAAACAAATTTTTGACAATGAAGTTTGAAAATTTGTTTTAAAACGTGGGTCTTTTAAAGTCAGATTCCCGAGACTTCCTAAATTACTATTTTTATGATTTAGAATTTTTTAATTTTTATGCATGATGTTTACTATAAGAAAAACGAAAAGCAATAAGGACATAATTCACACCATATAGGAATATGACTCTAAAATTGAGAAAACATGCAAGAGTGGAAAACGTGAATTATGTTAAACGTGGACTTAGGATCCGGTACTTACAGCCACACACTCCATAGGGAAGGCCCGGTTACCTGAATGGTGCACTTACCAATATATGGACGTGAAAGGAAGTACACCAAGCAACAATGGTCAATCCTCATAGACAGGGTCCTGTAAAAGAACTTTCTCCACATCAGGGGACAATAGCTCGTGAAAATGTTTTAACCGTTAGCCATTGACTTGAAAGGTACTATTGTCCTTGGGATTTACCAAGGTGATTGCCCCGTAAAGGGTGACTTCAGTAACCAGAAAAGGACCAGACCAACGGGTTTTTAATTTCCCTAGAAAAATATATAGACGGGAGTTGTAAAGTAAGATGTTTTGACCTATAACAAAATCTTTGCGCAAGATTTGCTTATCATGAACATGTTTCATGTTAGCTTTATAATCTTTTGCGAGATCGTAAGAATCGCTACGAATTTCTTAAAGCTCTTTCAATTGCAACTTGCGCTTGACACCCGCCTCATCAAAATTGAAGTTAAGGTTTTTTATAGTCTAACAGGAGACATACCTATAAGAGTTTTGAAGGCAGTCCTATATGCCCATAAGGCATCAGATAGACGCTTCGACCAATCTTTTCTTTCAGGATTTACAATTGTTTCTAAAATCTTTTTGATTTCTCTATTAGAAACTTCTACTTGTCCGCTAGTTTGTGGATGATACGTAGTTGCTATCTTATATGAAACTCCATACTTTTTTACTAGAGATGCAACAACTCTGTTGCAAAAATGTATTCCACCATCACTAATGATGGCTTTAGGAATGCCAAATCGACAGAAAATATACTCCTTAACAAAAAAAACAACTGTCTTATGGTCATTGCTACGGTAAGCCATGACCTCTATCCATTTAGACACGTAGTCCACGACAACTAGAATATATAGAAAACCGTGGAAAACTGGAAAAGGACCCATGAAATCAATGCCCCATACATCAAAAACTTCTACGACCATGATTGGATTTAATGGCATCATATTACTCTTCGTGATTCGCCCAAGTTGTTGGCAATGAACACACGTCTTGCAATGCACTTGGGAATCTTTCAAGAGAGTAGGCCAATAAAACCCACATTGAAGAATTTTAGCAGCTATTTTCATACCACTGAAATGGCCACCACACTCCTTGTCATGGCAGAATGAGAGAACCTCATTATATTCCCACTGGGGAATACAACGACGAATAATCTAATCCGCACAATACTTAAAAAGATAGGGCTCATCCCAGTAGTATAGCTTAACTCTAGCCAAGAACTTCTTACGTTTATTTCTTGACCAATCAACAGGAATAGTATCAGACGCTAAATAATTCACAATGTCAGCATACCATGGTGTAGAAAAAAATAGCATACAGATGCTCATCAGGAAAAGAGTCAGGTATGGACTCAAAATCACTATCATCGTCATTTGTAAGTCTAGATAAGTGGTCGGCAACTATGTTTTTGACCCCTCTTTTGTCCTTTATTTCTAATGTGAACTCTTGTAGGAGAAGAATCCATCGGATTAATCTTTGCTTAGCATCCTTCTTTGCGAGAAGGTACCTAAGGGCTGCATGGTCCGTGTAAACTAGAGTCTTAGAACCAACCAAATAAGGACGAAACTTATCTAAAACATAAACGACAGCTAAGAATTCTTTTTTAGTAGTTGTATAATTTCTTTGAGCATCGTTTAAAGTTTTACTAGCATAATAAATAACAGTGGACTTATTATCTAGTTTCTGTCCTAAGACAACACCAACTGCATAATCACTAGCATCACACATGAGTTCGAAAGGTTTAGACCAATCGGGAGGCTATATAATGGGTGCAGAGGTTAAGGCATCTTTTAAAGTTTCAAAAGCCTATTTACAGATAAAATTAAAATCAAAGATGTCATCCTTTAAAAGCAGATTAGTTAAAGGGGTAGCTATTTTTGAAAAATCTTGGATAAAGAGTTTATAAAAACCTGTATGGTCTAGAAAGGCTCTAATATCATGGACAGTCCGTGGTATAGGTAGAGTCGCTAGCTTATCTAGTTTGGCCTTATCTACTTCGATTCCATCACTAGATACAATGTGACCTAGCACTATTCCCTTTTTCACCATGAAATGACATTTTTCCCAATTTAAAACCAGACTCTTCTCTTCACACCGTATCAAAACCTTAGATTGGTTAGATAGGCAGTCAGTGAAAGAGTCTCCATAGATAGAGAAATCATTAATGAATACTTCCATGAAGCGCTCTACCATGTCATTAAAAATATGAAGCGTACACCGCTGGAAAGTACGAAGAGCATTACAAATGCCAAAAGGCATTCGTTTATAGGCGTATGTTCCAAAAGGACATGTGAAGGTAGTCTTTTCTTGGTTATCAATATCAATAATAATTTGAAAATAACCAGAGTAGCCATCCAAAAAACAGTAAAAAGCATGACCAACTGGACGTTCTAGCATCTGAGTTATAAATGGTAAAGGAAAATGATCCTTTCGTGTCATGGCATTTAAACGTCTGTAATCAATATAGATTCTCCATTTCATAGGACCATGCGTGGCAACATATTCACCCTTGGTATTACATACCATGGTAATCCCTGATTTCTTAGGAACCACATGAATGGGACTTACCCATTCGCTATCAGAGATTCGGTATATGATGCCAGCGTCGAGTAACCGTAAGACTTATTCCCTGACCACCTCTTTCACGGCAGGGTTCAAGCGACGCTGAGGTTCGCGAGAAGTCTTTGAGTTATCCTCCAAATGGATGCGATGAGTGCAAACATTAGGTTCAATTCCCTTAATGTCGGCTCGGGACCAAACAATCGCAGAACGATGTTCCCTAATCACCCTAATCAAACGTGCCTCTTCATCCTTAGATAATAGGGAAGATAATATTATTGGGTGACTACCATCCGGATCAACTTGAATATACTTTAACTCAGACGGAAGAGGTTTAAGCACCGGGGTGGTGGGAATGTCGATAAATGCTTCTGGAGGGTCCTCATCTTGAGTAATGAATATTTGCTTAGGTAGCAGGTCTTCAAACTCAGTAGATGGAGCAATAGAAGAGTCTACGATAGGTGTAGACTCGAAGATGGTGTTGACTTCCTCTGAGTAGGAGTCATCGGTGAAATCTGAACTTCCAAAAGAAGGAATTTATGCATATGGTTTTCTGGAGACATGTTGTTAAAATAATCTTGAGCTAAGCTCTCGATCATGCTAACCTCCCCATCTACAGACAAATCTGGTAACTATTTCATCATTTTAAAAACATTTACCTCAACAGAAAGATGGCTAAAAGACAAGGACATCGAACCATCGCGGCAGTTTATGAACGCATTGGCAGTAGCCAAGAAAGGACGCCCTAAAATGATCAGAACATATTGTTAGCAACTTCTGTATCGAGGATAACAAAATTAGCAAGATAGTAGAAATCCTGAACCTTAACAAGCACATTTTCAACCACCCCCTTAGGATACTTAATAGACCGATCCGCTAATTGCAACGTCATTTTAGTAGGTTGCATCTCCTGTAGACCTATTTGTTTGTATAGATAATATGAGAGTAAGTTAACACTCGCCCCCAGGTCTAATAAAGCGGTGGTCGTGTGGGAATCTCCTAAGGTGTATTGTATATGGTAGGACGACCAGGGTCCTTGTACTTAACGATTCCATTATGTTTTGATAAAGTTGGAAACTGTTCAGTTAGGAAGGTGTCTTTAGGAATATTTGTCTTACGCCTAGTAGTGCACAACTCTTTAAGAAACTTAGCGTGGTGAGGTAACTTTTTAATTGTTTCAAGAAAAAGAAGGTTTATTGTTAGATTTTTGGAAACTTCCCTAATCTCATTGTAATTTGTATCCTTGTTCAACATAGCTAATCTCTGGGGAAACGGTCATTTCTCTCTATATTTAGCGTATGGATCAACTGGATGTCTAACCTTGGCTTTCTGTTTCTTAGGTTGTGGTTTAACTGGTACCTCTACAGGGGTAGGATCTTTAGTTTCTACGTCGGTATCTAGTATAATATCTGGTGTAGGGACCATTGGTGGGGTAACTATAGGCATAGTTACGTTGTTATCAACCACTCTGCCAGAACGGAGAGTGGTGATAGCATTTAGCTCACCTACGTTTTAATTGTCCGTACTAGTATTACCGTTCACCTTAAAGGCTGTGTTTGTTATTTTAGGATTATCTATCGCTTGACCTAGAAACACACCTTTTGTTTGTACCTTCTCTTGTGCTATCTGCTGTAAGAAAAGTTGGATAGCTTGTAAAATCTGTTGTTGGATTTGCATAAAGGCGTCAAAATGATCCGGTTGTGGAGGAGTGTTAGCTATAGGTTGTGTGACAGAACCATTTCACGTTGATTATTAATGGGTGGATTTTGAAAGTTATTATTTACCGGAACGATACCTCTATTAGCATTATAATTATTATTGTTATAATTATTATAATTACCCTGACCTTGTGCTTGACCTTGTCTTTGTCGTGGTTGAGCTTGGTTGTTATAATTATTATAATTACCCTGACCTTGTCCTTGACGTGGTAGAGCTTGGTTGTTATAATTAATGGGTGGATTGTAATTGATTGCTGTCCTAACATTTTGATTATTATACCTTGGAGGTGTTCCTTGTTGATTATTTCTCCAACTGAAGTTGTGATGTTGTCTCCAAGGGGCGTTAGGAATAGGATAACTATTTATTGAGCAAACGTTATCTTATTGTAATGTTTATTGTTCATAAGCGAGAGGACAATAAGAGTCAGGATGCTCAGGACTCAAACAGAAATTACATGGATTGGTGTTGACATTCATGATGGGAATAGGCTTTTGTTGAATAGAAATAGCCTCTACCTTTTTAGTTAGAGATTTGATTAAATTTTTTAGTTCAGGATCGGGTTTCATCTCAAACATACTGGTAGCCTTAATTGTTGAAGAAGAACTAGCATTGCGGGAGATATCGTCACTACCCCCCAGTTATTATTACGCTTTGTTTGATCTTCTAAAAATTTATAAGCCTCTGAGCCTCCCTTACTGAGGAAACTACCCCCATTCATTATGTCAAGTACTTCTTTGTGGTGGTGTAACAGTCCCTTGAAAAAGGCACGAACTAACATGTCTTTCGCGAGGTTATGGTGTGGGCACTCTATAAGAAGATCGGTGAAATGATTCCAAGCCTCTGAAAATGATTCATGGGATTCTGTCGAAAGAAATGAATCTTGGAAAGCATTTCATCGGTCTTCAGTGGTGGATAAAAATGTTCCATAAATAGTTGAACAAGTTTGGCCCACGAGTCCACAGAATTAGGCGCTTGGGCAGTTAACCAAGACGCCTTTATCGCCTAAAGTGAAAGGAAACACCCTCGGTTTAATTTGTTCAAAGACCAACCGTAGGATGGTGGAATGTAATAAGGACTTGGTCAATCCTACGCGATATGTCGATAAGGTTTTTCATGGTCTAACCCATAAAAAACGGGTAACAAATTAAATATATTTGGGGGGATTCGGAAATCCCCCACTGGGTCTGATAGAACGATGCAAGATTTTGAGCTATCGTTCAAGGCTTTGTAAAAGTCAGAGAGAGGAGACTCTCTTTCTTCAGCCATTATTTCAGGTGTGGTGTGTGGTATATTAGCTAGAGGTGTAGTGAGTGGTATACTAGAAAGGCGTGTTTGTTGACGTTGTCGGTTGATTACAGTAGGCATTTTTCTTCAGCCCCACCTTAATCTCATGCAAGGCTAAGACCAATCTGAACTAAACACGACAACACTCCAAATAATCCTGATATGCTTGTATGAACCTCTAACAGGAGATGCGAGGTGTGGAAGAAAGAAGTACCTGAATGCCTACTTGCTTCGCTTATGAATAACGTCTTGTATACGCGTGCTTAGTGTGTATAACGAGTTAGAAATACTGAATAACTTGAAGTAATGGAAGTTTTAACTAACCTGTGGAAATTGGGCGCTTTCTTCAGAAAGGCGCAGTCGGTCGCTTCGAAATCAGCCTAGGTAGGGCGGGGTAGCACTCGAGTCCAACTTCGAGCTACACAGCGCGCCAAATACGGGGCGCAATCTTTGCCTTGGCAATGAGCGGGCCACGCTCAGGTAAAACTCAAGTTCTAGGCACTTTAGGGCCGTGGGCGCTCGAGTTTTGCCTTGGCAAGGCGCGAGTCGCGCTTAGGTAAAACTCAAGTTCCAGGCACTTCAGCGTAGGGGGCGCTCGAGTTTTGCCTTAGTAGGGCGCGGGTCGCGCTCGAAAATTTAGTTTTGAAACAAACATCCACAATTAGAATCAAACAAGGGTGGGTGGGTTATGGGACTTTGGAAGACTAACAATACTAAAGAAAACAATACTAACGGGAACTAAGATTGCATCGGTGCCATTTGATAAAAGGTAAAATGATATATATATATATAGTTTTACCTATGAATACACTACTAAAAAAAAGGCTTTTAATGACAGCTAAAAGTTGTCATTATACGCTTGTGAGGACGGCTTCTGGGTGAGAAAAAAAAAAAACCATTCTTGGGGCGTCATAAAAAGTCTACCAAAACTGCCATTAAATTTATGACGGTTACTAGAAAGCAGTCTTAAAAGGTCATGCTCTAATGACATTTTTTCATCTGAAAATGTCATAATACGGGTGAGTTATTGTGTCATGTTCTTTCTACCCGTCATGATTTCTTAGCAAAAAACGTCAAGAAATGACAGTATTTCTTGACTAATTTTCTTCAACCATCGTAACATTATATTTTTTTTCCAAAAAAAAAAAATAATAATTTGAATTTTTCAATATATATATATATATACACACACACACACCTGTAGATAATTTATAATAGAAAGCATTTAAACCTGTAAACAATGAACTCCATTGTAGAAACTTGAACCATAACACAATCTATATAAAATTCAAAAACTTTCTCAATTATATAATCTCTTCTCAAAAAGTTGTATGTTAATTATATAATTTACATGGTCCAACAAACTCTCATAAACTAATTAAATTTGAACACATCATACAAATATTCTAATAAACTATATATCGATCTAAATGAGTCTTCTGCCAAGCTCTGATTCTTTCGTTTCTCAACCATGCATACATTGTTCACTCTCTCCTTTGCAAAATGAACTAATGCAAAGATATGAACATTCTCTGCATCAACCAGAGTGCACTTCCATTTCCCTGTAACAGAAAAATCACCTTTTAGTCTATAATAAGCAATAGAAAAATATACAGCTAACCATATCTTTTAAGCTAAAGGACAAGTGAAGGATGTGCGCACTTCTCTTTTATACGGCTATGTTACAATGGTAGTCATTAGTAAGCAAAACGAATTAGTCTAAAAAATGCAGACATAGGTTAAACAACTATCCCACAGTTGCTTAATTCACAATAGTAATATATATATATGCACCAACTCTTCACACACTCACATACACACACTAGCATCCTAACATATATCTGACCACTACCAACATCACCACTACCAGAAGCAGTCACATATACCTACACCCACTACCAACAAAGACCACCACATGTCCACACATTGCACACCACCACCCACACACTAACTAACTAGTAGCACTCACAAAGCACCACCTGCACACACTCACACACTAGCTAGAAGCAACACTGGAAGTAGTAGTAGCGAGCAGCGTACACTCGCAAAGACTAGCCCATCGCACTACTAGCTTGTCACACCAACACCGGGAAGTAGTAGTAGTAGTAGTAGCAGCAGTACCTGCAGCACTAGTCCACTGCACTACTAGCTTGTCACACCACTGCATCACCATAGTCTAACACCACACACTGCACACCACAAGTCCACTCACGACATACACACCACCTCCCAGCACACACTCACATACACACCACCTCCCAGCAAAACCAGTCCACATCTCAATTTTTACCAATGGTACGTGTTACTCAGAACAAGATAACCATACAAATATACAATTAAGTTAATGTGAAACTTTTATTGACGAACGAAAATTTGAGAAAATAGTCAATATACACTTAGGTCATGCATCCATATACTAGGTTCTTAGACCAAGTAAACAACTCAAAACATATATGCTTAAGGTAATAGGTATCAAGAGTTCAAGGGTGAAACTGATGTACCAACAAAGAAGTAACAAACATAAGATCTATAGTTACCAGAAAATAGCTATATAGATATTCTAATTGACCAGTCCACCTTGCATCTAAAGTGTTTCACAATCCAATTGCTAAAACTAAGTAGTGGGCGTGACACACATAATTGTGCGTGGCAAGAAAAATTATCATTATTATACGACACTTGGGCAGAGTAGAAATGGATGAAGCTAGTGGCTTAAAAACTTTGTCGTGACTTACTAAACCATGGAAGAAGTCCTTGTTTAAGGACTGACATCTAACACCTACATCCCAAACCTGTTCTTAAAACGTACACGATATGTAAGAACATGTAGAAGAAAGAACTTACAAGAACGTCGGATTTGTTTATTCAAAAACTCTAGTTTCACATTGCTTCATGAACGAGTTCCTGAATTTCATAACAAAATAAGAAAAAAAAAAATTAAAAAAACACAAGACAAAAAATCTGTAAATGAGGTAAAAGTGTTGCGCCACAAGGTTTATCCCCAAAAAAACCAGAGATAAGTTATAATGCTATAGAAATAATATTTCAAGATTAAACCATATTTTAACATGTCTATACATCTTATATCTAAAAAGTGCCAATACCATTTCTTATGGACAAGCTTGCTGGTACTAATATAGATCAACAATCAAAATCAAGCCACCGAGAAATTACAATAAAAAGTTTCGAATTGGATTGTTAACATAAGAAAAGAAATCATTTTTTATAAAAAATTTGCCAAGCACTGTAGCAATTAACTAAAAACAAGAAAAAAAATATATATACCTACCAAATCACACATGACTTATCGACAGGGAAGCATAAGAGATGTGTGAACGATCCTATAGAATCCAAAACTCTTCATCTTCTTCACTTGCAAACTCGAGCCTTGTTGAGCATTATCACCTAAGCTTCCCTGTCGATTAGGGTTGGTGTTACAAACTGGTTCGTCGTATACAAAAGAAACCAAAAAGAAGATTAGAATTGCAAAAGCATCAACAAATAAACTAAAAAATAATCCAATAACTAATAATAGATACAATAATTTCATTTCTCCAAAAATCTTGACAAAGGCCACACTCTCATAGAAACAATGACATGTTATTGAACAAAACTATTCCTCTCTTTCATCCCCCAAATTAAAACTACCAAAAAATCATTGAATTGAATTAAAAAAATCAGTGTAAATTCAACGACAAGAGTAGCTAAATCTTAGATTTAGGGAAAAGGGGGCAACTTTAATCGCTTTTGAAGGAAAGACAAGAGAAGTGTGTGCAGGTCGATATCAAATAAGCCGTGACACTCAAAAATCACCATTTGTAACATGATTCCATTGTCCTATGCCCTTGGACCTTTAAAAGAATCCAACTACACAACTCTCAGTATTCTCTTTAACTACGTGGTTATAGCACCCACGAAACTAATAAACCATCAAGATGGCACCCCAATCAACTCGAAAATGTATTGAAGCAGTAATAGATTTAAAGAAATTGAGATAGAGATGCATACCTTGATCAATGCAGCTTGAATTTCGTCAATCCGCATAAACATGTGCAATCCCATTTTGAACTGAGACCACTCGTGTAACGCCCCAAAATCTTCAATAAAGATTACGAGGCATTAATAAGACTACGTTCTATATTAATAATATAAAATCAACGATAAACAATCATATATTTTTTTCTACAAAAAAACCGGCAGAGTTTCCTCCTCAGATTTTTGACATTTCATATACCTAAAACCTGTCATAACCTGAAAATAAAATATTACACTTCCATATATCATATTAAAACCTCAACCGTAAACCCAACTACTAAAGATATTGATTCGTGGCA
Source organism: Coptis chinensis (assembly GCF_015680905.1). Classification (NCBI taxonomy): domain Eukaryota; kingdom Viridiplantae; phylum Streptophyta; class Magnoliopsida; order Ranunculales; family Ranunculaceae; genus Coptis; species Coptis chinensis. The sequence goes on along the minus strand of NC_141461.1, from coordinate 57,312,265 downwards.
CTGGCTACTTAACCATCTCGACAAATGCCAGTTAAATCAAGTAGCTGCAGCGCCCCGAAACCAATCTCATACCCCAGATCGGTCTTTCACATATATGCACAACCCTCCATGACATCATATATAAATTAAAGTCATGCAAAACAGGCTGCAATAATTTATGTACAACGAAAAGGAATCAATATAATATACAGAAATAGGAAGCCACTAATTGTAACAAATATTAAGGTCACTTAACAACCCATATGATTCCAAGACGCTCCTTTTAAGGTTTCGCCTTGATTCCTTAGTATGTATTCACCTTATAGATCTCGATATGGAGGGACCTGTTCGTCCCTGTCCGTTTACACTCCGACGATCAACATTAGATACGAAGTCAATATATAATAATCAACTTGAAAAGAAATTGAATACAAATGACAAGGTTGACACGTACCTTTAGCTGATTACAAAAACTTACCGTTTGCTTATTAAGTCATCGTAAGTGCATCGATTAACATAAACCCACGAAAAGCATTAGACTTCAAGATAAATTAATCTTTCTATGCATAACACGCACACTTATATATATATCATGTCCAAACTAAATAACGGTAAAATAATATAAAAACATCCGGTTCTTCAAAGGGGTAGGGGTTTTCCTATGGAAGCGGCTGAGCCGGGTGGCTGCCTACGTACCCGCTTAAGGAAAGGATATAGCCGTTCCGATGAGGAAGGTGGCATGGGTTCCTCACTCCTATTCCAATCATGTAACATCCACTAACTGATTCTCAACCTTGAATCGGTATACTACATGTACGTCACTTCACTTCTAATCTTTCGAGGTTTCTCCGAAAACTCAATCAAACAAACAACTCTCAATACCAACAAAGAACATTAACCTATTTATATTTAAACTATCCAAAATATAATTACGCGAGAAAATAAACAATAAATTACGCGTGGCCTGGTTTGTGAATATATGATAACTATGCATAGAAATGACTATTTAACACACAAAAAGGGTAAATGTTTACGAGGCATTTAGAGTGCATTCAAAGATCAGCAACCACATCATGAATTCTACTAGGAAACAAAAATGACCAAAAGTAAAAGATATGATGTCATGATTTACATATGAAAATAATCAAATAGATAGAAGGGAAGCAAATGATACCCAACATCAGGAGCTGGACAATTTTCGGATGTAGTGGAGTAGTCCTCCCTCCTTTGTCCTTAATCACTCAACTATTCATCCTGAAGAGCAGTAAGGAAAACACCCACAAAACTTATCAAAAGCCATGAAGTTGCCTTATCGACCTATCAAAGCTTTCCCCTGATTGGAAAGGCCTTCAAATCCAGTTTCATAAAGTGTGGTGATGAAGAACATGTTCGAAACCCAAATCACTTCATACTACACCTCCGCCTTGGTACTGATTACATGAATTGAAGAAGAAGAAACCATCATTGAGAAGTGTTCCCAAACTATTTTATCTTGTTTGTTCATATCCCAAAATTTTGATGTGGAAGCCGACTGAAAATGGGTCTGGATTTTGGTCTCTTCGAGTTTCCCCAATCCCGAGAGCGAGAGAGAGACGGATTTTGGGAGATTCAAAACCGAACGATATTACTTCCCAACCCTCCAGAGACAGCAGAGTCCGATCCTCCCTTTTTCTTTCTTCCTCTCTTTTTTTTCTCCTACCGACCTCCCCCCCTTTTTCTCTCTCCTGCCGACCTCTTTTTTTTCCAAGAGCCCAGGCCCAAAAACCAAATACAAAATAAAAAAACCCAAAAGACAAAAGAAAGCCCAATAAAACAAAATACAATAAAAAGGCCCAATATAAATAAAAGGTCCAATACAATATAACAAGCCTAATATAAAGAACAAGCCCAATACAATTGAATAGGCCCACTAACGTCATAGGTGGTATATAATTCAAACAATAAAAATAATTAAACCATATACATTACCTGCCATGGCGATATTACCGAAATGTCCTTGAGAAAGTTCCGTATTATTACAACTCATTGCTGCCCGCTCGATTTCGAGAAGAAAGAGCTCAAGAAGAAAGGGCTTCGATCCATTTTGATTAGGTTCCTTAGTGTGGTGAGATCTAATCCACTGAAGAGTGCAGAGATCGAGATTTGGGAAGAAGATAGGAAGAGAACTGATCAAAGGTTTTCAAGAAGAAGATGGCGGAATAAGGCTTTCTCTGTTTTTTTTTGTTTGGTTTGGGTTTTTACTGATTAAGGGTTTTCTTCAGTTAGGACCCGAGCCTTGAGTTATTGACGTTTCAATTTGATTAAACCCACCAAACGTACCCGTATGTCGCCTTGACGCTTGACTATAAAATAGAAACACTAATTTAAGAGTCCTAGAATAAAATGTTAACCAGCCAATTGTATTGACGGTTTAGGAACTATTGGAGTTATGGCTTGTGCTTGAACCGTCAAAATAATCCTTGATGCCTTTCTTACTCTCGTCAAAAATAGAACTATATCAGCTGATAGTTTTTTAGTAGTGACAATTAATTAAACACCGGTTTTGTTAGAAGGAAAAAGTTAGACAATTTGTGACTTGACGTTTGTGAGAAATTAAAGAACTCATAAATTAGACACCAAACTTGATACATTGATAAAAAAACGTCATAGATATTTATGACGGCTAGCCTATAACCGTCAACATTAACATCATGCGTCGTAAAGTGAATGGTAAGTATACAATTGTTAGTCACAAACTTGACACATTGATAAAAAATGTCAAAAATATTTATGACGGCTAGCCTATAACCGTCAACATTTGACATCAAGCGTCATAAAAGTAATGGTGAGATAGAAATAATGACGGCTTATACTAAAGCCATCAAGGTAGAAAAAAAAATAGCCGTCATAAAAAGCCCTTTTTTTAGTAGTGATAAGATACGAAAACTCAGTGCAAGTAAAACTAAAACTAAACTTGAGTGCGCTATTTATCAAAGATTTCTACTTTCGATTCTATCAAAATAGAGTTAGAGTAAAGGATTCGTTCCACTCCTAGTTTCTTGGTATTTAATGTTTTCTACGACTATCGGTCTATGCCAAAGTTAATGAGAGTTTTAAGAATTTATACTACGATGCAAATTAAACTAATAAGATATGAATTTATACGACTACGGAATACTAAATTGATACTAGATAAAGAATTAGGGGGGATTGATTCCACCTTAACTCGATTTAATTTACTAACGAAGAATCGTCGTAATTCGAATTGAAATGCTTTCGCATAACAATTGGTTCTTCCTAATCCCTAGTTGGTCATGGTAATCTCTAGCAACTACCATCTAGCATGTGAAACAATCAAACCCATTCTCATGGTGAACTAATTGTTTTCTAGAATGGAATGGAAATTACGACTATTCTATGCTAATCGAAATCAAGGTTTCATCAAAGCTTCTTCAATCCCCTCTAATGGAGGTTTAGCCTAAAATCATTATGCTATCATTTTCCAATAAAATTAAACAAGACATGGTATAAAGATTCTAACTTTGCTTATTTGAATTCAAATGGAAACTACTCATGCAAAATTTGATTGAAACTAATAATGACAAATGACTAAATCTATGAATTGAAACTAAATAATTAATGGAAAATGAAACTAAATTATGAAGAACTAATTAACTTTATTAATCTAATGAAGAATAAAATAATGATTCAACACTAAGTTAAAACAAGATAATAAAAACTAATTAATTAATGGATTCTAAAAACTAGATCTAAAACTATTCTCTAATGGCTACTTGCTACCTAAACTAACTATTTATTAAGAGTTAAGTCTTGTCTTGAAATGGAGGAGACCAGATCTAAATTTTCGTGCATGGGCTGAGGAGCCATGTTTTGGGCCGGACAATCGAGTCCAAAACCCTATTTCTTCAGTCCACAGAGGCCTTTTCAGCTGGATTTTTCTTTAACAGACTTTTTGTCCACTTTTGCTCCTCTAATTGGGTCAAGACTTGGACCATTGGAAAGCTCTTTCCAAGACGGTCGTTTTGACATAAGGTAGGCCTGATTCCGAGGTCTGAGCCCAAAGATACGGTCTTTGGAAGTTCTACTAACTTTTGTGCGTTGTTTCTGCCCGCGTTGACTCTGACTTTTCAGCTTTGATCGGGCTTTTTAAAGGCTTTTTCTCCTTGAATCTTGGCCTTTAATCACCGAACTCCTTAGCAACCAACCTTTCCACCGTCTGCACAAAATTGACTCTAATGCCTAAAATACATAAAAACACGTAATCAGCATTAACTTTTATTTATTACTCGCATAATTGGTCTAGAGGTATTATTGTTAAGGGGTTAAACTACAATTTTGGGCTCTTATCAATAGGACCAATTTATTATTTTAAAAAATAAAAAGGGTATTGCCTGAACAGCAGTGGAAGAGTCTTCCTCAGCACCGTCTTGCCGATGCAGTTCCAGGCCAATAATGGTGTGCTTGGATCTGGATCCCACCCAGATCTTCCTAGCAACTCCTGCATTTGATGTTTTAAGAGTGCCCAGAACTGGTATGCAGTTTAGACTCGCAAGAACATTATCTCTTGTTCCAAGTCAAACCGCATACAATTTACTAAACAATTACCGTGGTTAAAAGGATATTTACAGTTTAAAAGAACTGGCATACAGTTTCAGCTATATAAGGCTGAGAAAGGAACTGTCTGTTCGACTTTCCCGTACTCAGTATCACTGGTTCTAAAGCAAATTGGCATACAATATTCTTGAACAGATAGTGAGCAAATAATTCCCTAAAGGCTTAGTCCATTGAGAATAATAAAGAACGTGCAAGGGATATATTTGATTGCAAAGTGAAGAAATTTATTGATGGTGAAATATGCATAACAAAGCATGAAATAATAATTTACTGATAGCACTTGCGAAAGTGCTTTCCATTCCATGGTTTAACAACCTTCAACAATGCGTAGGTAGTAAAAACCAGTTCAACCAACCTTGTCGATGATGTATGGTCCTTCCCAGTTAGGTCCAAGTTTGTTGTTGGGCTCTGGGATCTCACGGAGAACCAGATTGCCAGTTTTGAAAGATCAAATCCGGACTCTCTTGTCGTATGATCTCTTCAAAGTCTGTTGCTTAGCAGCTAAGCGAAGTGCGGCACCTTCTCGCTTTCCATCTAGGAGATCCATTTCTCTGCATAACAGCTCGTCGTTGTCCAGAGTGTGCACAACCTTTGATTTTTGAGTGGGAGCTACCAGTTTTGGAGGTATGACAGGTTCAGTTCTGTAGATTAGTGATAATGGAGACTCACCAGTTGACTACCTGGGTGTAGTTCGGTATACCCATAGGACCTTAGGTAGCTCTTTGATAAACGTAAAAAGATAAAGTTTACCTACGAAATGAACGATGAAACTCAAAACGTAAGTAAACTAAAACTTATTTTTACTATTTGCTATCAAGTTTTCTACTCTCAATTCTATCGAAATAAAGTGGAGTAACAAATTCGTTCCACTCCTAGTTCTTTAGCATGAAATGATTTCTTACTTAACTAATCAGTCTTATGTCTAGTGAGAGATTTACGAGGGGAATTCTATACTACGGGGTGGATTCAATTGACAAGTTACGAATAACGGAATGCTACTGAATCTTGAAATATGAATCTAGATAAAGAATTAGAGGGAAGTGAATCCACCTCGAATCCAACTTAATCACCTAGCATAGACTGTTGTAATCCAATTCTTACGTTCTTACGGTAAGAATTGCTCGTTCTAATCCCTAATTAGCATGACATTTCTGCCAATTATAACTAGCATGTGAGGTCGTCCACCCATTCTCATGGCGAAACACGACTTTCTAGAATGGAATAGACTCTACAACGACTCTACACTATACAACTAAGTTTTTATCAAGGCTTCATCAACCCCTCTAATGGAGGTTTTAGCCTTGATTCATCAAACCATTATTTCTCATTGAATTATAACTAAACATCATACCAAAATTCTAACTTGGCTAATTTAACTAACAATACTTCAATCTAATTTAACAACTCAGAAATGATACTCAACAAGAATTAAAATTAGATCTATAAATTGAAATGACAAAAATCGAAATTGACAAACTAGCTATTTTATTTATCAAACTAATGAAGAACAATGATTCTAAAGATTAATCTAAAACAAGAATTGAAATGAACTAAACTTAATTTTATTTAATGAAAACTAGATCTAGAATTATCTATATTTTTAAGTCTAACTAGCTACCATTAACAAAGAGCTAAGCTTTTGTTTTTATATGTTTCAGATCCAAAAATCGTGCATGGGCTTGGAGCCATGTTTTGGGCCAGAGAATCAGGCCCAAAACCCAATTCTTTTAGTCCAAAAAGGCCTCTTCAGCTGCAGTTGGTTTCGACAGACTTTTCATCTACTTTTGCTCCTCTGATTGGGCCAAGGCTTGAACCATTGGAAAGCTCTTTCTGATCCGGTCGTTTTGACATAAGGTAGACCCAATTCCAAGGCCTGAGTCCAAAGATACGCCTTCTAAGTTCTCAGCGACTTTGTGTCTTTGTTTTACGCCGCGTTGACTTTGACTTTTCAGCTTTGACTGGTCTTTAGAAAGGCTTTGTCTTCTTGAATCTTGGCCTTTAATCACAGAACTCCTTAGCAACCAACCATTGCTCCTTTATCTCATCAAAGTGGCACATTTCTGCACATAATTGACTTTGAAGCCTAAAATGCATAAAAACACGTAATCAGTATTAACTCTTAATTATTACTCACATAATTGGTCTAAAAGTATGACTGTTATAGGGTTAAAACTACAGTTTTAGGCTCTTATCAAACCACCCCCAAACAGCATTTTGCTTGTCCTCAAGCAAATATGAGAAATTAGAAGAAATGACCAAAAATGGAGTTCTAACTACACTCGTTTCGCTGAGTGCGATTGCATTGACCATATGCAACAAGGCCTTAAACCACTAGGAATTCCCTAGTGGACGAGTTATAGCCTCGTGAGAGTTTTTCAGTAAAGGTACTCACAAACTCCATCTATACTACAACGACTAAGAAATAAACTATTGTTTCCTCATTCATGTCTCAACTATCTATACATCTCACTAGCAAATGAATAAGAATAACCAAGTCAAAAACCTAAACTAATATATGCATAATAATCAATCATCTATGATACAAATATATATACTATGAGTAATACTATGAAATGCCTAGCAGGTTCGTTTATGAAAACTCGGAATAACGTCCTTAAGTAGGTCCTCACATAAATGTCAAGACAAAAACCACTCTGATTTTTCCACTCAAGTTTCACTGCTCAAGTGTGCAGTGGGCACACTTTACCTTACAATCTCAATGACAAACAAGGAAGCCGGAGTCGATCAAACACATCTGCCACTTACTATCACACTAACCTATTCCTAATTGAGCTAGAGGTCTTTATTAGGTGTTGCGGGGATTAGGAGATGGTTTAAGAAGGAAGGAAATGAATATTCAAAAGGACAAGTCTGAGATAATAGAGTCTTCATATTATGTAACTTAGAGAAAACCTTGTTATTTTCTTTTGCTTCTATACTTTGTTTCCATCCTTAGCCATATTTTTCTTTTTCTTTTTTTTGGCTTTTGACTCCTTTTTATTCTATTTTTAGAGTTTTTATTTATTTCTATTTTTTTTCTTTTCCTTGGATGGAAACTTCTTTTCTTTTTCTCTCAACTAACTAATTTTTGTTTACACGGGTTTTCTCTTCTTCTTTCTTCACTCATTCTATTCTCGGACTTATTTTAGATTGGGTAAGTTGAATTTTTATTTTGTTTTGTTTTGTAACGGGGTAAAAAGGAATTGTGGTTTATGGAAGGCTAAAGAAAGGCTCGAGGAGGGGCTTACTAGAGGAAAATAATTCATAGGTTTGAATTTCTGGCTATATCGATCCAAAGAGGACCTAAATTCTCGCTTAGGATATGGCATAGTGATCAAGCAAGTGGGCGGTGTGATTTCTCTATCCGGATTTTACTTCTCCCTTGTGTCATTTCTCAAATGTTTAAATCTCATATAAGGCTTTAGGGCTATATTCTCCACAGGATTTGTAGAATAAGTACTCTAGCCTAGATTTCAGAAACTTACTACTAACAATCATAGATACTCATGTAATATATTTATAGATAGATGCAAAGATTATTACCTACATATTAACCTAAGTTTCTAACAATTATTCTGATGCAAAAGCTACGTGAGACTTCTAGATTGTTAAGAACATAGAGAAAGAAAACAATACCAATATTTTTAAGTGTATATCATAAACTTATTTATTTATATTTTTGAAAATTTTAACTTGAAAACAAATGCATATTATACATATATATATCCTAACAGATGCCTTAATTACACGTGTTTCTATGCCCCCTGATAACTATAAATGAATAGTTTACCTACGAAATGAACGATGAATCCACAACGTAAGTAAACTAAACTTCTACTTTTACGAGCCTAAGTTATCAAATCTTCAACTCTCGAATCTATCGAAATAGAATGGAGTATGGAGTCTGAAGTTAGTTCCACTCTAGTGCTCTAGCATGGATGTTTTCTAATCTAACTAGTCGTTTTAAGTCTATGAGAGAGTTTTCACGAAGGGAATTATACTACGATGCAACTACCCACAAGATGCAACTAGTTAACTATCGAAATACTAAGGGAATGCTATTGTTGATTCTATGATAAGGAGTTAGAGGGGATTGATTCCACCATAACTCAACTTAATCCACTAACGCGACAGTTGTAATCCGAATTGAATCGTTTTCCGGAAACAATTGGTTATTCCTAATCCCTAATTATACATGGCATTTCTACCAATTCATAACTAGCATGTGAACAATTAAACCCATTCTCATGGTGAACTAATCATTTCTAGAGTGGAATAGAAAATCTGACGACTTCTACAATAATCGGAATCAAGCTTTCATCAAGGCTTCACAACCCCTCTAATGGAGGTTTAGCCTTGAATCATTCAATCTAATCATTTCCATTTATATTAAAACTAAACATAATATAAAGCATTGAAATTTATTTAATTAAACAATAATGAAATCTAATTTAATGACTAAATTGAACTAAGGACATGAATTGAAATTAGATCTAGAATTGGAATTGACAAAATCGAAATTGATAAAGAATACTACTTTATTGATCTAATCAAATGAAGAACAAGATTCAAGGTTTAATCTAATGAAATGAATTAGATATTGAAACTATACTTAATCAAAACAATTAAATAAAACTAGATCTAGAAGCTATTTTAATGGCTACTTTCTATTCTAAGCTAACTATTATTTTCTAACTACTCGGCTACCATTAATGAAGAGCTAAGCTTTTGTTTTATACATTCAGATCCAAAAACGTGCATGGGCTTGGAGCCATGTTTTGGGCGAGAATCGGGCCCAAAACCAATTCTTCGATCAAAAAGGCCTCTTCAGCTGCAGCTGGCTTCCACAGACTTTTCGTCCACTTCTGCTCCTCTGATTGGGTCAAGGCTTGGACCATTGCAAAGCTCTTTCCGCGCCGGTCGTTTTGACATAAGGTAGGCCTCATTCCGAGGTCTGAGTCCAAAGATATGGCATTCGGAAGTTCTGCTGACTTTTGCTCCTTTATTTCGCTAAAGTGGCACATTTCTGCACCTAATGGACTTTGAAGCCTGAAATGCATAAAACACGTCGGTATTAACTCTTACTTATTATTCACATAATTGGTCTAACATTATGATTATTAAGGGGTTAAAACTACAGTTTTGGGCTCTTATCAAACCACCCCAAACAAAGATTTTGCTTGTCCTCAAGCAAATATGAGAAATTAGAATAAGTGACCAAAATGGAGTTCTAACTACTCTCGTTTAAGCTGAGTCGCGATTGCATTGACCATATGCAACAAGGCCTTAAACCACTAGGAATTCCCTAGTGGGCCGAGTTATAACCTCGTGAGAGTTTTCCAATGAAGGTACTCACAAACTTCATCTATACTCAACGACTAAGAAAATAAAACTATTGTTTCCTTATTCATGCTCAACTATCTATACATCTCTCTAGCAATTACATAAGAATAACCAGTCAAAAACCTAAGTTAATATATGCATAATAATCAATCATCTACAATAAACATATATACAATGAGTAGTACTATCAAATGTTTAGCGGGTTTGTTTTCGAGAACTTCGGAATAAGCGTCCTTAAGTAGGTTCTCACAATAATAGTCAAGAAACAACACTCTGATTTTTCCACTCAAGTTTAAGCTACTCCGATTAATGCGGTGGGCACACTTTACCTTACAATCTCAATGACAACAAGGAAGCCGGGGTCGATCAAACACATCTGCCACTTACTATCACACTAACCTATTCCTAATTGAGCTAGAGGTCTTTATTAGGTGTTCTGGGGGATTAGGAGGTGGTTTAAGAAGGAAGGAAATGGATATTCAAAGGACAAGTCTGAGATAATAGAGTCTTCATATTATGTAACTTAGAAAACCTTGTTATTTTCTTTTTGCTTCTATACTTTGTTTTCCATCCTTAGCCATATTTTTTCTTTTTCTTTTTTCTTTTGGCTTTTGACTCCCTTTTATTCTATTTTTTTTGAGTTTTTATTTTATTTCTATTTTTCTTTTCTTTGGATGGAAACTTCTTTTCTTTATTTTACGAAGCAACTAACAATTTTTTGTTTACACGGGTTTTTCTCTTCTTCTTTCTTCACTCATTCTATTCTCGGACTTATTCTAAATTGGGTAGGTTGATTTATTCTCTTTTTTTTTTTATTTTGTTTTTGTTTTGTAACGGGGTAAAGGAATTGTGGTTTATGGAAGGGCTAATGAAAGGCTCGAGTGGCGACTAGCGGAAAATAATTCATAGGTTTGAATTTACGGCTATATCGATCCAAAGAGCGGCCTAAATTCTCACTTAGGATATGGTTTAGTGATCAAGCAAGTGGGCGTGTGATTTCTCTATCCGGTTTTACTTCTCCCTTGTGTCATTTCTCAAATGTTTACAGCTCATATAAGGCTTTTAGGCTATATTCTCCTCGGATTTGTAGAATAAGTACTCTAGCCTAGATTTGAAACTTACTGCTAACAATCATAGATACTCATGTAATATATTTATAGATAGATGCAAAGATTATTACCTACGTATTAACCTAAGTTTCTAACAATTATTCTGATGCAACAACTATGTGAGACTTCTAGATTGTTAAAAGCATGGAGAAAGAAACAATACCAATATTCCTAAGTGTATAGCATGACTTATTTATTTATATTTTTAAATTTTTGAAATTTTAACTAGAAAACAAATGCATATTATGTCTATCTATATCGTAACAGATGTCTTAATTACACGTGTTTCTATGCCCCCAAAACAAAAGCATGCTTTGTCCTCAAAGCATTTAAATAAAGAGGGTAGGAAAAATACCATTGAAGCGGCGTGAATTTCGGGAACATCTGCAAAACAAAGTTAGAGCGTACTAATATAGGAAATAAAAGCCACACAACTCTATAAGAGTTCTACCCATTATGGGGTTAACATAATTAAATTGCTTAGGACATAGCGGACACTATGAAACTAAACTTACCTCCACTCCCGTTGTTATTAGTCATCTTAGGTCATCCTCTACTTCTATAAAGAAGTGAGGTTCCTTCAGCGATCTGCCATGCTATGATAATTTGCCGGCTTCACGCCATTTATCATCTATGATTGCTAACCTATTAAGTGCCACTTGGTCGATGGGGTGTAGGGTGCAACTGGTGGTGAGGTTGTATCCGCCACCCATGCCAAGTCATTGCACGGAAAGATCGAATAATACTATTGGTGGGTCGCACCGTGTCTACCTTAATCCAATCCGTGAAGCGTGTACAAAAACAGGAAAGAAACATAGCATAATCGTTGAAATTAGAACGGGCATAAGAAGGTACTTATGCCTCATGGTATGGGCTCGTGCTAAACTAGACATCAAAGTCACGGGAAGGTCATAGAACCCGGCGTCCATTGGCTAAAGCAAGGAAAACGGCTGCAAGTGGCGTCATTCACGAAGAAAAAAATGCCATTCCCTAAAATGTTTAGCATAATCCAAAACATAACAGTTCCTATGTTCATGGACCGAGGCTACCAAGGGCAACGCGTTATAGTCCCCTTGGTCCTCAATCTGAAAAATGCCTGCCCCATAAGCCTCGTGCAAAGACTCATAAGTATAGACATGCATATTATCGACCCAATAGCACCATGGGTCTTGTATCTCAGCGGGCATAGCAAGTCCAAGAACAAATGCTAGCAAGAACCTGGTAATTTCCATTGGTTCATCGTCAATGGTGATGGAGAACACTTGTTCTCCATCCGGTCTCTCAAAGAAAATGCAGTTATTATAAAAATAAGATGCAAGTGCTGGAGAATAAAGTTCAGCCGGTCTTACCATAAGAGGTTCCCAGCCAACGTATGTGATCACCTCACGAAACCAAGCACCGTAAGTAGTGCTTTGGAACAAATCTTCGAAAGACTGTTCGGTATCAATGTTGGAGATGTCATCTCAAAATTATGCTTTGGAATAGCTGCGAATGATCCGGATACTACTGCGCGAAAAACTGGAAAATTTCTGGTCGGAGAAGTCGGGCGGCCTTTCGATAGAAGCGTAGTAGCTCTTTGTATTTTAAATTCCAGTAACTTAAGCGGTCGGTGGCGCTTGACTTGAAGCGCTCTCGAGCAAATTTTTTCTCGACAGAAATGTAGAGCTGGCCTTCAACTAGAAGCGCCAGGCCCGAGAATTCTGCGATTTTGTGAAAATGGAGACGAAACGTGGGAATCGCGGGTGTGAAGGGTGAGTGATGGAGTTTAGGTGTAGTGTGAGTTGTGAGGATAGATTGTATCAAGTTTATATAGGTTTAAAGTTGCTAGAATGGATCGGAAAGTTGCCAAAACTAATTCGGCGGTTTCCTAAAGTCTAAAATTTCCAAACTTCAAAACGGAAACAACTCATCGTCTCACGGATTCTAATTCAAACCCAGTATCTCTTATTTGGATTTTATGACTGAATGTACCTATTTAATCTAGATTTCATCCTACAATGATTCTCAATCATAGATATGCCTAAACTACCATATTTTCACCTTACTCCGCAGTAAATTCTAACACTAGGGTTTTATAAAAAATACACTTGACATAATCAAACCACCCCCAAACAAGTTGGGAAGGTGGGGTCAATATGAAACAAGCACACAAACTGAAAATAACCCTTATATTAAAATTTTCATTCGAGGTCCTTTCACTTACAAAATTCAAATTACGAAATAAAAGTTACATTACAATAAAGACAACAAAATAAATAAAACAACAACTTATAAAACACAAATAACACGACTATCACTCCTCATCCTCTCTAAACACCTGCCATCCAGTGGTGGCGGGGGCCTGAACTTCAGTGGTGGCTCCCCGGGGCTCGAAGGTCCAGCAGCGATGGAGTCCTTCGTCGACGGCGCTCATGTCTCCGTAGGCTGTGTCCTCGGGCGCGATGCATGCGAGGTGGGAAGCGTGCTAGCATATCCACTCTAAACCGGCGCTGGCTTCCATCTCAGCCCTCGCCTGCTCCCATCTCTCATCCTCCCTCCCGGGTGCGGATCTCAAAGTTGTGGTGAATGGTCGCTGTCGAGTCCGGAGGTCCACGCGAGAGTGTTGAGTGAACGCATGCCCCTATGTAGCATAGTCATGCGCTCAGCATCAGACCAACACCTCTGGAAGGCATCCGTATCAAAGCAAGTCCCATCCTCCTCATCCTCCTCCGAATCATCCTGCTGTCCCCCAGCCTCCTCTTCTTCTTCCTCTCTATCCTCAGCCCTCAACCAAACTTGTTGGACACACTCCCTATAGATGCGCGGGTTCCGGTGCAGGGTAATGTAAATCCTCTCAGATGCCGGAGTTGCCTTCATCTTCAGCATGATCTTAGTGATAAGCACAGGAAGAGGTGCCAAAGACCTTCCGAACCCCCTGATCATGTTCAGCAAAAACTCCAGGATACAGAAATCATACTTCTGCTCCTGGAGTACCCAGAGGACGTGGAGGCAGGTCAGACCGATGTCACTGACCTTGTCCTTGCCTAGGACATTCCGACCAATCCAGCGAAATAGCCGTTTGGTTGGTCCCGAGGGAGGCTTTGGCGAACACAATGGGAGTTTGGATTGTAGCTCCCATTGATGACAGTAATGCCCATCAAGGGCTCAACCCCGTCAAACTGAGGATCCTGTAAAGTGGCATCCAGATTGATTCTAGGCGGAATGCCTAGAATCTCAGCCAACAGGCCCGTAGTCAACTCCCTTCTCTTCTTCCTGACCATCACAAAAATCCTACTCCCCTCCAACTCCCTAGTGTTGTAGAATCGTCGGACCAAGTCTTCGTGGTAGAAGTCCTCGGTCGAGTACCAGAGACTATTCCAGTCTCTACTAGCCATTTCGTCACCGTAAAACGGCGCGAAATGGTCGGCAGTGAAAACTTGCTCCGGTATGATTCGGCGTTGAGCCATCTAGTTTTTGGAATGGAGTGAGGGTTGAAATGTGATGTGGTGGTGGTGGTTTAACTCGACCGATTTTAAGAACAGTGGTGGTGGTGGAGTGGTGGCGGCGCAGCACCAAATTTTGTAAATTTCGGTGGGTTTTGGTGGTTGATGTTTGAAGTCGATTTGGGGTTGGGATTTGATTTTTTTGGCGTGGGTTTATGGTATTTCTTTTTAATTTTTATTTTTCTAGGTTTTGAGCTTGTTAATGGCGGTGGAAGATGGAAGAACGATGAACTGTTGCTAAAGAAGGTAAGAGCGGCGGAAGGCTCTCCCATGGTGGTGGTGCGGGTTGGCCCAAGCCCAAATCGAAATTTTTGATTTTTTTCGATTTTTTTTCGCAAATTTCAAATCAAAATTCCGGCCGTTACCGGTCCGATTTTTGCGAATGAAATATGGAAATGATCAGGAGAGAATTTCCTATCCAATGATCCATAAAACACTCTATTCCGACTTCAGATGACATACGTGATAGTGGAAAACGCCTCGAAATCGTGCATGGCGTAAGTTATCGCGAGCGAATGAAATCTAAATTAATAGATTATGTCAATCCGATCATAATACAATAAAACGGCCTAAGCAACTCTAATGGGACATAAAACATTTTAGTATGGAAACCACGAACACCCCACCCCCAAACAAATTTTTTACAACGAAGCTTCGAAAATTTGTTTTTAGCAGTGGGTCTTTTAAAGTCAGATTCCCGAGACTTCCTAGATTACTATGTTTATTTTATTTTTTTATTTTTTATTTTAGTTTTAGAAGGAAAAACAATAAGCAATAATGACATAATTCACACCATAGAGAAACATGACTCAAAAATCCGAGAAAACATGCAAGAGTGGAAAACGTGAACTATGTGAACCGTGGACTTAGGATCCGGTACTTACAGCCACACACTCCATAGGGAGGGCCCGGTTACCTTAATGGTGCACTCACCAATATATTGGAATGAAAGGAAATGCACCAACACAGAAATTTGAGTCGTTTATAGTCAGATACTCAAGACTTTATCTAAAACATATGTATGAACATGCGGAGTTGATCATATATCAACAACCTAAATAGTTGTGGATCATTCCATAAATAAATATCACAGAAAACATATCCAAACACAATCAAACACCAAGATTTCCTCACGACCGCCCCTAGTGGAATCCAAACGAAGTTGGATAACCCTATTGTGTAACCTATCATGCACCTTCTTTTTCATTTTTGAATGAGTGGGTGTTCTAGTAAATAAGTGTGGAAAAGTGAATGGTTGTGGAGAATATGGTGGATATGGATAAGTTGTAGAAAAGACGGCTTGTACACAATGAGGATGTGGTTTTAGCATCGAACTCATTCATTGTGTGTGTAGGGGATGCTCAATTCTGAAAATGAAGGTGTCAAATAGGTTGTCCTTCGAGTATCCGTTTGCTAGGAGGATTTAAAAAATTATGAAGCCGCAGGGAGAAACAAAGAGGCTCGAGTGCAAACTCGAGGTTCCTTTGAAAGGGTGGAAGGAGGGGAATCGAGGTGGATGTTGTGCAAGTTAGTTCTTGATAGGGTGAATTGTCACCTACTCGAAGAAACTCATCAAATTCCTCATCAAGATTGGTCATATCCACATTACTATGGTAGTCCTCTACATCTTTGAGAAAGTTATCTATCCCGGCCCTCATCAATAATATGTGTATCGACTAGTGTAGGAATGAAAATGTTGGAGTCTGACTTTCCAAAGGAAAGAATTTTCGGCATATGACTATCAGGGAACGTGTTGTTGAAATAATCTCGAGCAAAGCTCTCGATCATGCTAACCTCTCCATCCATAGACGAATCGGGTAACTGTGTCCTTGTTTTAAAAACATTGACTTCAACAGCAAGATGGCCAAAAGACATGGACATTGAACCATCCGCGGCAATTAATGGCGCGTTGGCGGTTGCCAAGAAAGGGCGCCCTAGAATGATCGGGACCAGTCGTTTAGCGACTTACGTATCGAGGACTACAAAATCAGCCGGATAGTAGAAATCCTGCACTTTTACCAACACATTTTCGACTACACCCTTAGGATACTTAATAGACCGATCCGCTAATTGCAACGTCATTTTAGTGGGTTGCATTTTGTCTAGACCTATTTGTCTATACAAATAAAATGGGAGTAAGTTAACACTAGCCCCCGTGTCTAATAAATGCGGTGGTCGATATAGGAATCTCTAAGGTGCATTATGCTGATGGGGCGACCGGGGTCCTTGTACTTAACAATTCCATTATGTTCGGATAAGGTTGGGAATTGTTCTATTAAAAAGCGTCTTTTCGGTATATTTGTCTTCGCCTAGTAGTACCGCAATTCCTTAAGAAACTTAGCATGGTGTGGTAGCTTTTTATAGCTTCGAGGAAAGGAAGGTTTATAGTTAGATTCTTGAAAACGTCCCTAATCTCCTTGTAATTTGTATCCCTAGTTAACATGGCTAATTTTTGTGGAAGCGGTGGTTTTACGTCTATATTTAGCAATGGTATCGGTGGATGTTTAACCGTGGCTTTTCTGTTTCTTAGGTTGTGTTGTAACTGGTACCTCTACGGTGGTAGGCTCTTGAGGTTCTATTTCGGTATCTAGTAAAATAGCGGTGTAGGGGACTCTTGGTGGGGTAACTATAGGCATAGTTACTTTGTTATCAACCACTCTGCCGGAGCGGAGAGTGGTGATGGCATTTATCTCACCTACATTTTCATATTCATTACTAGTATTATCGGTGACCTCAAAGGCTGTGTTTGTTGTTTTAGGATTAGGTATTGCGTTACACGGAAACACACCTTTGGGTTGGGCTTTATCTTGAGCCAATTGTTGGGTTAAATTATTTCGGATTGTAGAAGGCTGTTGGTTGGATTGAGCCATGGTTTGGAAAAGTTTTGGCTCACTTGTATAAAGGTGTCTAGGCGATCCGTTGTGTGGGTGTAGTGGTCACGGGTGGTGTTCTTTGGAACTATTTCCGTGAATTATTTATTGGTGGATTTTGATAGTTATTATTTACCGGAACGATACCTCTATTAGCATTATAATTATTATAATTACCTTGACCTTGTGCTTGACCTTGTCGAGGTTGCACTTGGTTGTTATAATTATTAAAATTACCCTGACCCTGTCCTTGTCGTAGTGGGGCTTGGTTAAAGCTTTGCGTAGGCCTAACATATTGATTATTGTACCCTTGAGGTGTGACGTTTTGGTTATTTCTCCAACCGAAGTTGGGATTTTGTCTCCAAGAGGCGTTAGGTTCACTATTAATGGAACAAGCCCTGTTCATAGGCTATAGGGCGATGTGAATCGGGATGCTTTCGGGACTCAAACAAAACTACATGGATTTGAATTTACATTCATGGCGGGGATTGGCTTTTGTTGTACGAAATGGCATCTACCTTTTTAGTGAGGGATTCAATTAGAGTTTTAAGCTCGGGATCTGATTTAACCTCAAACATCTTGGTAGCCTTAAGCGTGGAAGAAGAACTAGCGGGCCGGGGATATCATCACTACCCCGGTTGTTATTTAAGCTTAGTTTGATCCTCTAAAATTTATAAGCCTCGAGGCTCCTTTACTTAAGAAACTACCCCATTCATTATGTCTAGGACTTCTTTATGGTGATGTTGAAGTCCTTTGAAAAAAAGGCACGAACTAACGTGTCTTTTGCTAAGTTATGGTGTGGACACTCTATAAGCGGATCGGTGAAAGCGATTCCAAGCCTCTGAAAATGATTCATGAGGATTTTGTCGAAAGAAATGAATCTTGGAAAGCATCTCATCCGTCTTTAGGGGTGGGTAAAATGTTCCATAAACAATTTGAACAAGTTTAGCCCACGAGTCCACAGAATTAGGCGGGCAGTTAACCAAGGCCGCCTTTATCGGCTAAGGTGAAAGGGAATACCCTTAATTTAATTTGTTCGAACCAACCGTAGGATGGTGGAATGTTATGAGGACTTGTTCAATCCTACGCGTGTCTTTGGTAAAGGTTTTTCATGGTCTAAACCATGAAAAAGCGGGTAACAAATTAAAATATTTGGAGGGATTCTCAAATCCCGGTGGAGTCTGCTAGAACGATGCAAGATTTGGGGCTATCGCTCAAGGCTTTGTAGAAGTCCGAGAGAGGAGTCTCTCTTTCTTCCCCATTATATCGGTGGTGTGTGTGATATAGTAGCTAGAGGTGTAGTTTGTGGTATACTAGATAGACTTGTTTGTTGATGTTGTTGTGTATTTTACGTTAGGTGTTTTTGTTCGCCGGACCTTAATCTCATGCAAGGCTAAGTCGAGCTTAACTAAACATGCAACACTCCAAACAATTACGATGTACTAGTATAAACCTCTAACGAGGAGATCGCGAGGTGTGGAAGAAAGGAATACCTGATTAAGTCCTTGCTTAAACTTATGAATAGCGTCTTGTGTGCAGCGTGTTAGTGTATATAAGAGAAGAGAACAACGAAAACTTGACAACTTCGAAGTTTGAATCAACTGTGGAAATCCGAAATTTCAGCTAAAGAAAGCTGGCTATCTATCTATGTAAATTCGAAAAGTCTAGTAACTTAGCGGGTCGCGCTCTCTTTGGCGCGTGGCGCTCGCGGTATATTGATCAAATTCCAGTAACATAGCGCTGGTCGCTCTCTTTTGAAGCGTAGGCGCCTTCGGTTATTGATCGCGAATTTTTCCAAAACTGAAACGGCAACCACGGATGAATCAAACAAGGGTGGGTGGGTTTAATGGGACTTAAAAATTACTAATTCTATTATGAAAACAATGCTAAAGTGCAACTAAGATGGCGGCGGCGCATTTTGATTATTATATATGAATAGTCTACCTACGAAAATGAACGATGAATCCACAACGTAAGTAAACTAAACTTCTACTTTTCACGAGCCTAAGTTATCAAATCTTCAACTCTCGAATCTATCGAAATAGAATGGAGTACCGAAGTTCGTTCCACTCTAGTGCTCTAGCATGGATGTTTTCTAATCTAACTAGTCGTTTTTAAGTCTATGAGAGTTTTACGAAGGGAATTATACTACGATGCAACTACCCACAAGATCTGACTAGTCGGTTATCGAGAATACTAAGGGAATGCTATGTTGATTCTATGATAAGGAGTTAGAGGGGATTGATTCCACCATAACTCAACTTAATCCACTAACGACGAATCGTCGTAATCCGAATGAATCCCTTGCCAGAAACAATTGGTTATTCCTAATCCCTAATTATACATGGCATTTCTACCAATTCATAACTAGCATGTGAACAATTAAACCCATTCTCATGGTGAACTAATCATTTCTAGAGTGGAATAGAAAATACAACTTTTCTACGATAATCGGAATCAAGCTTTCATCAAGGCTTCACAACCCCTCTAATGGAGGTTTAGCCTTGAATCATTCCGCTAATCATTTCCATTTATATTAAAACTAAACATAATATAAAGCATTGAAATTTATTTAATTAAACAATAATGAAATCTAATTTAATGACTAAATTGAACTAAGGACATGAATTGAAATTAGATCTAGAATTGGAATTGACAAAATCGAAATTGATAAAGAATACTACTTTATTGATCTAATCAAATGAAGAACAAGATTCAAGGTTTAATCTAATGAAATGAATTAGATATTGAAACTATACTTAATCAAAACAATTAAATAAAACTAGATCTAGAAGCTATTTTAATGGCTACTTTCTATTCTAAGCTAACTATTATTTTCTAACTCATGGCTACCATTAATGAAGAGCTAAGCTTTTGTTTTATACATTCAGATCCAAAAACGTGCATGGGCTTGGAGCCATGTTTTGGGCCGAGAATCGGGCCCAAAACCCATTCTTCGATCCAAAAAGGCCTCTTCAGCTGCAGCTGGCTTCCACAGACTTTTCGTCCACTTCTGCTCCTCTGATTGGGTCAAGGCTTGGACCATTGCAAAGCTCTTTCCGCGCCAGTCGTTTTGACATAAGGTAGGCCTCATTCGAGGTCTGAGTCCAAAAGATATGGCATTCGGAAGTTCTGCTGACTTTTGCTCCTTTATTTCGCTAAAGTGGCACATTTTACACCTAATGGACTTTGAAGCCCGAAATGCATAAAAACACGTAATCGATATTAACTCTTACTTATTATTCACATAATTGGTCTAACAGTATGATTATTAAGGGGTTAAAACTACAGTTTTGGGCTCTTATCACCCCCCCCCCCCAAACAAGAAGCATGCTTTGTCCTCAAAGCATTTAAATAAAGATGGTAGAAAAATACCATGAAAACACGTGAAATTCTGGAACATCTGCAAAACAAGGTTAGAACATACTAATATAGGGAATAATAAAAAAAAAAAAAAAGACGCAACGCTGTAAGAGTTCCACCCATTATGGGGTTAACAGAATTAAATTGCTTGGGACATAAGCAGACAATAACAAAACTAAAAACTTACCTTATTTCCCGCTTAAGCATCCTCCTCCACAACAAAGAGGTGAGGTTCCTTCGCATCCTGCCAGGCCATTATAACTTGCCAAGCTTGCCGCCATTTATCATCTACTAATGCTAACTTGTTAAGTGTTATTATGTCTGATGGGATGTACGGGGCGACCAAATGAGGTAGCACCTGCTATCCCGGCCAAGTCATAATTCGCAATGAGCGAACCACCCAATTGGTGGGTCTTATGACTTCAACCTTTTTCCAATCTGTGAATTGGGCCCATAATACAAGTAAACAACTACGCATGATGCGGCTTACCAAAACAGGCATAAGAAGATACTTATGCCTCATGCTTTGGGCTCTCTTAAGACTAGTGACTAAACCTCGGGGAATGTCATATCGGCGACGTCCCTCAGCTAAAGCGAGGAAAATGTCACCAAGATTACTATTTGCGTAGTGAACCGCCATTCCCCAAAATATTCATTCGATGAATAACATGGTGGTGCCTACGTTTAGGGACAGGGCTACCGAGGGGCAATGCTATATCGGCGCCGGTCCATTACTCGAAATACCCTCCCCATAATACTCATGGAAATATGTATAATCATAAAGGTATGCATTATCGGTCATATATCCCCATGTGTGAAACGAGGATCGGTATTGGTAATCCACGAAACTAAAGACCACATGTTTATTGAATTCTAGTGTCGTGTCATCGACTCACGACGGAGAATTCTTGTTCTCCATCCCGATTATAATAGAAACTAACGTGGTCGTAGAAATAAGCAATAAGTCGTCTTTGAATATGAATCGTCATCACTTACTAGTAGATGGCTTATCCTAACTCGGGATCCCCGTTTGAACCAATGTCCATAGGTCTCGGTTCCCAACATGCCTTCGAAAGACTGTTTAGGTATGACTATAGGAGATGTCATCTCAACTACTCTTTTGAACAGCTCCAAAAATCCTGGAACAACCCTCAGAAAATTGGAAATTTTCGTGTTTACGGAGGGTAGGGCGCAGGTGCGCTCCACTTGGGTGCAGGTGCGCTCGGGTGTTTTTGGAGTTACAGTGTTTGGGCGTGAGTCGCGTTCAACTTGGGCACGGGTGCGCTCGGGTGTTTTTGGAGTTACAGTGTTTGGGCGCGAGTCGCGCTCAATTTGGAGGCGGGTGTGCTCTGAGTAAAATTTCTGACAGGGTCTAGGGCGCAGGTGCGCTCGTAAGTGCTGAAACATAAGTTTACAAGGAAAAAGAAGGAAAAGCTTGGAGTGAAAGGTGAGAGATGATGGTAGGGTGTAGTGTGGGTTGTGAGTGTAGAATGAAGGAAGTTTAAATAGGTTCTGAGCTTCTAAAACGAATCGGCAAGCTGCCAAATTGTTTAAGGCAATTTCCGAAAATATAAAATTTCGAAACCCGAAAACGGAAACAAACCATATTTTTGATTTTATAACAACCCTGGTATCTTTTATACTGGATTTAGAATAGTAACTTCTAAACTTTCCTAGGTTTCATGCTACCACCAGACATAATCATAGATATGCCGATATCGGCCAAATTCTCAACCTTTACTCCAAGACAACTTACAGAAGATGATCATATAACGGATTATGCTTGGTATAAATATTACCACCCCCAAACAATTCGGGAAGGTGGGATTAATGATAAAACACGCACAATTCGAAAATAACCAATTATATTAAAAATTTAAATCCAAACAACATAAAACAAACACATTAATATTTAAATTTAACAACTGAATTAAAATCCAACTAATAAAACAATAAAAACAATGAAATAACAAATAACACAAACCGATGGTGAACACCTAGCCATGTGATGAAGATGGACCACGAGATGGAGATTGGTCCTGGATGAAGAATGGCTTGAGCCATCTGTCGCTTCGCGCCGGCGCTCATTCCTCTCGGACTTCGGCTGAAACGAGAATCCTCCACGGGTGGCATGCGTCGTAGCATCTCTATTCGTAACAAAGCTACGTGCTTCCATCTCATCCCGAAAGATCGCGATCTTGGGCTTGGTGATCTTTGGTGGATAGTCTCCATGTTAGACAAGATATCTTCCTCGACCCCGAGCATTTCAACTCTCGTCTGAAAGTTCGTTTGTTTATTTCGAACTACAATCTGTCTAACTTCGGATATCTTCACAAATACCATAAACGCATCAAAGCGGTTTTGCAACACTTGCATGCGTTCTAAATTAAATTACAACTATCTAATGCATTTTCATCCGGACATGTCATATCTTCCATTTCATCCGCCTCTCAACTACATTTCTTTGGGACAACAGCCAAGTCTCTTGGATGCAATCCGATATAAATACTTGCATTAGAATGCAATTTGATTTTAATAGGAGCAGATTTTTGCGGCGACTCTAAATGAGAGCATGATCTTAGTGATAAATCACGGGGAAGAGGCGCCAATGCTCTTTCCCACTCCTCTAATCACATTAAAAATTAAATCGAGGATGCAAAAATTATACTTATTCGTTTGCAAAATCCGAAAACGTGTAGACATTGCGACCCGATATTGCGACTTTGTCTTTCCCGGGGCGTTCCTACCAATCCACCGAGCTTTCTGATCCGGTTGGTTGGTTCTTAGACTTGACTGGCGGACGCAATGAGATCTCGGATTGTATTCACCCTCCACGACAGTATCTTTCATCAAAGTAGGAACTCCATTATACTGGGATTCCTGAATGGTCGTTTGTAGGTTGCTTTTAGACGTAATTCCTAACAGATCAGCCAACAACTGTCTCGTTACTTCCCTCCTCGTTCCTGCTACCTTAATGAAAATCCTATCCCCCTCCAATTCTGGCTTCTTATAAAACTGTTCTACCAAATCGTAGTGATAGAATTCCTCAGTCGAGTACCACGGTCCATTCAATTTCTCCTAGTCATCTCCGCGTCAGAAAATGGCGGCGGTCGGCAAATGTCGCGAAACGCTCGGCAAAAATCTGACGTCTTAAAATAACCATGGGAAATATTGAAACAATCTACGGGTTTGTATAATGGAGTGTGGGGATGCGATTTTAGACAACTTTACTAAAAAGAACCGATGGTGGTGGCGCGTCAGTGGCGCAGCAGCTCCAAATTTTTAGATTTTTGGTGGTTTTCGGAGTTTTAAAATTGGTGGGGTTGGTGGTGGTAATGGTTTGGAGAAGATTTCAGATTGATTTAAATGCTTGGCGTGGGTGCAGTTAGGTTTCTTTTCTTTTTTTTTTTTTTTTTTTATTTGGTTAGGTTGAAAACTTTGTTAATGGCGGTGGTGGGATTAGAACGCGATATTGTTTGTTTGGGAAGGAAGGGGGCGCAGGTGCGCTGCCAGTGCACGCGAGTTTGGGCCCAAGCCCAATTTGAATTCCGAACTTTTTTGATATTTCGCGCAATTTCAAATTCAATTTGCCGCTTCGTTACTGGTCCGATTTTGGCGAATGAGTTATGGAAATGATCGGTAGAGAATTTCCAATCCAATGATCCATAAAACACTCAATTCCAACCATGGGTGACGTATAAGAAGGTGGAAAAACGCCTCAAAATGCGTGTGTGACGTAAGTTATGCGAACGAAGGAAATCTAAGTTTTAGATAACGTCAACCCAAATGAACTACAACTAATGGGCCTAAGAAACACAAATGGAAAGTTCGAGCAATCCGGATGGAAAGACCGACTTCTCACCCCCAAACAAATTTTTAAACACAAAATTTGTTTTAAACGTGGGTCGTTTAAAGTCAGATTCCCAAGACTTGTTGGATTGCTATTTCTATGATTTTAGATTTTTTTATTTTTATTTTTATTTTTTTTATTTTTTTATTAGTTTATTATAAGAAAAACGAAAAACAATAAATACATAATTCACCCCATAGAGGAACATGACTCGAAAACTGAGAAAACATGCAAAAGTGGAAAACTTGAATTATGTGAAACGTGGACTTAGGATCCGGTACTTATAGCCACACACTCCATAGGGAGGGCCCGGTTACCTGAATGGTGCACTTACCACTATATGGAAGTGAAAGGAAGTACACCAAATGACAAAGGTCGATCCTCCTCGAGGCGGGTCCTATAACAGGACTTCCTCTACATCAGGGGACAGAAGCTCGTGAAAATGTTTTAACCGTTGGCCATTGACTTGAAAGGTACTGTTGTCCTTGGGATTTACCAAGGTGATTGCCCCGTAAGGGGTGGACTTCAGTAACCAGAAAAGGACCAGACCAACAGGTTTTTAGTTTCCCTGGGAAAATATGTAGACGGGAGTTATAAAGCAAAACCTTTTGACCAACCACAAACTCTTTGCGCAAGATTTGCTTATCATGAACACGTTTCATGTTAGCTTTATAATCCTTCGCGAGATCGTAAGAATCGCTACGGATTTGCTCAAGCTCATTCAATTGCAACTTGCGTTTGACACCCCCCTCATCAATATTGAAGTTAAGGCTTTTAATAGCCCACAGAGCACGGTGCTCTATTTCAACGGGCAAATGACAAGGTTTCCCAAATACAAGTCTAAAGGGAGACATACCATCTGATAGACGCTTCGACCAGTCTTTCCTGTCAGGATTTACAGTTGTTTCTAAAATCTTTTTGATTTCCCTATTAGAAACTTCTAATTGTCCGCTAGTTTGTGGATGATAAGGAGTTGCTACTTTGTGTGTAACTCCATACTTTTTCACTAGGGATGCAACAACTCTGTTGCAAAAATGTGTTCCACCATCACTAATGATGGCTTTAGGAATGCCAAAACGATAGAAAATATACTCCTTAATAAAAAACCACCTATGGTCATTGTTACGGCAAGCCATGGCCTCTATCCATTTAGACTTATCCACGGCAACTAGAATATAAATGACCCAAGGAAGGGACCCATGAAATCAATGCCCCAAACGTCAAAAATTTCTACTATCAAGATTGGATTTAATGGCATCATATTACGCCGTGATTAAGCCCAAGTTGTTGGCAAGCGAATACATGTCTTCTTGATGCACTTGGGCATCCTTAAAAAGGGTAGGCCAATAAAATCCACATTGAAGAACTTTAGCGGCTATTTTCATTCCACTAAAATTGCCACCACACTCTTTGTCATGACAGAACGATAGAACTTCATTATATTCCCACTGGGGAATGCAACGACGAATAATCTGATCCGCACAATACTTAAAAAGGTAGGGCTCATCCTAGTAGTATAACTTAACTCTGGCCAAGAACTTCTTACGTTCATTTCTTGACCAATTATAAGGCATAACATTAGCCGCTAAATAATTTACAATGTCAGCATACCATGGTGCTGAAAAAATAGCATACAGATGCTCATCAGGAAAAGAGTCTGGTATGGACTCAGAATCACTATTATCGTCATTTGTAAGTCTAGATAAGTGGTCGGCAATTACGTTTTCAACCCCTCTTTTGTCCTTTATTTCTAATGTGAACTCTTGCAGGAGAAGAATCCATTGGATTAATCTCTGCTTAGCATCCTTCTTTGCAAGAAGGTACCTAAGGGCTGCATGGTCCGTGTAAACTAAAGTTTTAGAACCAACCAAATAAGGACGAAACTTATCTAAAGCATAAATGATAGCTAAGAATTCTTTTTCAGTAGTTGTATAATTCCGTTGAGCATCGTTTAAGGTTTTACTAGCATAATAAATAACAGTGGACTTATTATCTAGTTTCTGTCCCAAGACAGCACCAACTGCATAATCACTAGCATCACACATGAGTTCGAAAGGTTTAGACCAATCGGGAGGCTGTATAATTGGTGCAGAGGTTAGGGCAGCTTTTAAAGTTTCAAAAGCCTGCTTACAGTTAAAATAAAAATCAAAGATTGCATCATTCAAAAGCAGATTAGTTAAAGGCATAGCTATTTTCGAGAAATCTTTAATAAAACGCCTATAAAAACCTGCATGGCCTAGAAAGGCTCTAATATCATGGACAGTCTGTGGTTTAGGTAGAGTCGCTATCTTATCTAGTTTGTCCTTATCTACTTCGATGCCATCACTAGATACAATGTGACCTAGTACTATGCCCTTTTTCACCATGAAATGACACTTTTCCCAGTTTAAAACGAGGCTCTTTTCTTCACACCGTATCAAAACCTTAGACAGGTTGGACAAGCATTCTATGAAGGAGTCCTCATAGATAGAAAAATCATCCATGAAAACTTCCATAAAGCTCTCTACCATGTCACTAAATATATGAAGCATACACCGCTGGAAGGTACCAGGAGCATTACAAAGGCCGAAAGGCATTCGTTTATAGGCAGACGTTCCAAAGGGACATGTGAAGGTAGTATTTTCTTGGTCATCAATATCAATAATAATCTGAAAATAGCCTGAGTAGCCATCCAGAAAACAATAAAAAGCATGACCAGCTAGGCGTTCGAGCATCTGATCTATAAATGGTAAAGGAAAGTGATCCTTTCGTGTCATAGCATTTAAACGTCTGTAATCAATACAGATTCCCCATTTCATAGGACCTTGTGTGACAACATAGTGACCCTTTCCGTTACGTACCATGGTAACTCCCGATTTCTTAGGAACTACATGAATGGGGCTTACCCATTCGCTATCAGAGATTGGGTATATGATACCCGCATCGAGTAATCGTAATACTTCTTCCCTAACCACCTCTTTCATGACAGGGTTCAAACGACGCTGAGGTTCGCGAGAAGTCTTCGCGTTATCCTCCAAATGGATGCGATGAGTGCAAACATTAGGGTCAATTCCCTTAATGTCGGCTAGGGACTAACCAATCGCAGACCGATGTTCCCTAATCACCCTGATTAAATGTGTCTCTTCATCCTTAGTTAACTGAGAAGATATAATTACTGGATGACTATCATCCGGATCAAGTTGAATATATTTTAACTCCGGGGAAGAGGTTTAAGCACTAGGGTGGAAGGAATGTCAATAGATGTTTCATCAAGGTCCCCATTTTCCATAATGAATACTTGCTTAGGTAGCAAGTCTTCATACTCAGTATATGGAGAAACCGGCGGGTTTACAATTGGTGTGGACTCAAGGATGGTGTTGACTTCCTCTAAGTAGGAGTCATTTACAAAATCTGAAGTTCCAAAAGAAAGGAATTTGTACATATTGTTTTTGGGAAAAGTGTTGTTAAAATAATCTTGAGCTAAGCTCTCGATCATGTTAACCTCCCCATCTATAGACGATTCTGGTAACTGTTTCACCATTTTAAAAACATTTACCTCAACAGAAAGATGGCCAAAAGATAAGGACATCTTACCATCGCGACAATTTATAAGCGCGTTGGCAGTTGCCAAGAAGGGACGCCCTAAGATGATCGGTACAGAGTCATTAGCGACTTTTGTATCGAGGATAACAAAATCAACATGATAGTAGAAATCCTGAACCTTAACAAGCACGTTTTCCACTACACCCTTAGGATACTTAATTGACCTGTCTGCTAACTGCAACGTTATTCTTGTAGGTTGCATTTCCTGTAGACCTATTTGTTTATACAAATAATAACGGGAGTAAGTTAACACTTTCGCCCCGTGTCTAATAAAGCGTCGTCGTGTGGGGGAATCTCCTAAGGTGCATTTTACGATGGGATCGACCGGGGTCTTTGTACTTCACAATTCCATTATTTTTAGGATAAAGTTGGGAACCTGCTCGGTTAGAAAAGCGTCTTTAGGTATGTTGGTCTTCGCCTAGTAGTGCACAACTCCTTAAGAAACTTAAGCGTGGTTAGGTAGCTTTTAATAGCTTCGAAAAAGGAAAGTTTATCGTTAGATTTTTGAAAATGTTCCTAATCTCCTCAAAGTTTGTATCCCCGTTAGCATGGCTAATTTAGAGGAGCGGTGGTTTAAGCTCTATATTTAGCGTATGGCTCGACTTGATGTGTAAACTTGGCTTTCTGTTTCTTAGGTTGTGGTTTAACTGGTACCTCTACAGTGGTAGGCTCTTCAGTTTCTATTTCGGTATCTAGTTTGATATCCGGTGTAGAGAGTACTGATGGGGTAACTATAGGCATAGTTACTTTGTTATCAACCACTCTTCCAGAACGGAGAGTGGTTATGGAATTTAGGTCACCTACGATTGTAGTTTCCGTACTAGTATTACCGTTTACCTCAAAGGCTGTGTTTGCTATTTTAGGGTTTGGAATCGCTTGTCCTGGAAACACGCCTTTTTGTTGGGCTTTCTCTTGGGCTAACTGTTGTATGCCCTGATTTATGGATTGTAAGATCTGTTGGTTTGATTGAGTCATTGTTTGGAAAAGTTGTTGGGTAACCTGTATAAAGGCGTCGATATGATCCGGTTGTGTAGGTGTAGTAGTCACAGGTGGTGCGACTGGAACTATCTCACGTTGATTATTTATGGGTGGGTTGTGATAGTTACTATTGTTAACCGAAACGATACCTCTATTGATATTATAACTATTATAATTACCCTGACCTTGTGTTTGACCTTGTCGTGGTTGCGCTTGGTTGTTATAATTATTATAATTCCCCTAACCTTGTCCTTGTCCTTGCCTAGGTGGAGCTTGGTTATAATTGTTTACTTGCCTAACATTTTAGTTATTAAACCCTGGACGTGTAACTTGTTGATTGTTTCGCCAATTGAAGTTGGGATTTTGTTTCCATGGGGCCTTAGGAATAGGATAGCTATTAATGGAGCAAGCATTATCTTGCTCTGATTGTTGTTGTTCATAGGCGAGAGGACAATAGGAGTCAGGGTGCTCAGGACTCAAACAGAAATTACATGGGTTGGAGTTTACATTCATGACGGGGATAGGCTTTTGTTGAACAGAAATAGCCTTAACCTTTTTAGTTAGAGATTCGATTAAAATTTTAAGTTACGGATCGGGTTTCATCTCAAACATACCGGCCCTTAAGCTGTTGAAGAAGAACTAGCGAGGCGGGGGATATCATCACTACCCCAATTATTATTAAGGTTTAGTTTGATCTTCTAAAATTTGTAAAGCCTCCGGGGCTCCTTTACTTAGGAAACTACCCCATTCATTATGTCAAGGACTTCTATATGGTGATGTAGAAGTCCTTTGAAAAACACGAACTAACTAACGTGTCTTTTGCTAAGTTATGGTGTGGACACTCTATAAGCAGATCGGTGAAATGATTTCATGCCTCAGAAAATGATTCATGAGGATTCTATCGAAAAAAATGAATCTTGGAAAGCATCTCATCCGTCTTTAGGGGTGGGTAAAATGTTCCATAAACAAACAACAAGTTTAGCCCACGAGTCCATTAGAGTTAAGTGCTTTGGGCGCTTAACCAAAACGGCCTTTGCTTTATCGGCTAAGGTGAAGGGAAATACCCTCAGTTTAATTTGTTCCGCACCAACCGTAGGATGATGGAATGTTGTAAGGACTTGTTCAATCCTACCCATGTGCTGATAAGGTTTTTCATGGTCATGGGTAACAAATTAAATATGTTTGGGGGGATTCAAAAATCCCCCACTGGGTCTGCTAGAACGATGCAAGATTTAGGGCTATCGCTCAAGGCTTTGTAAAAGTCGGAGAGAGGAGTCTCTCTTTCTTCAGCCATTATGTCAAGTGTGGTAGGTGGGATATCGCTCAAGACTTGAATGTTGACGTTGACGATTAATTACGTTCGGTATTTTTCTCCGACCAGACCTTAATCTCATGTAAGTCTAAGTCTAAACACGACAACACTCCAAACAATCTTAATATATTAGTATAAACCTCTAACTGGAGATGCGAGGTATGGAAGAAAGGAATACCTGATTGCGTCCTTGCTTCGCTTATGAATAACGTCTTGTTTACGCGTGTTCAGTGTATATAACAAGTTAGAACACTGAAAAACTTAAAAAATCGAAGTTCGAAACAAACCTGTGGAAATCTAGCAAAATTCAGCTTAGGCACGGGTGCGCTCACTTTGAAGCGAGGTGCGCTTTCGGTGTAAACTTCGATTCTACGATGTTTGAGCCGGTCTCGGCTTCCGATAACTTTAGCACGCAATTAAGCTCCGTGCAATTTTTTTTTTTTTTTTTTTTTTTTTTTTTTTCCGAGGAAGTTTAATGCTGAAAAAGACAACCACAGTTAGAATCAAACAAGGGTGGGTGGGTTTAATGGGACTTAAAAATGACTAATTATAGTAAGAAAACAATGCTAAAGGGAACTAAGATGGCAGCGGCGCCATTTGATAAATGTAAAGAGATAAAGTTTACCTACGAAATGAACGATGAACTCAAAACGTAAGTAAACTAAAACTTATTTTTACTATTTGCTATCAAGTTTTCTACTCTCAATTCTATCGAAATAGAGTGGAGTAACAAATTCGTTCCACTCCTAGTTCTTTAGCATGGAATGATTTCTTACTTAACTAATCAGTCTTATGTCTAATAAGAGATTTACGAGGGGAATTCTATACTACGGGGTGGATTCAATTGACAAGTTCTTAATAATAGAGAATGCTTCTACGGAATACTGAAATATGAATCTAGATAAAGAATTAGAGGGAAAGTGAATCCACCTCGAATCCAACTTATTCACCTAGCATAGACTGTTGTAATCCAATTCTTACGTTCTTACGGTAAGAATTGCTCGTTCTAATCCCTAATTAGCATGGCATTTCTGCCAATTATAACTAGCTTGTGAGGTCGTCCACCCATTCTCATGGCGAAACACGACCTTCTAGAATGGAATAGACTCTACAACGACTCTACACTATACAACTAAGTTTTTATCAAGGCTTCATCAACCCCTCTAATGGAGGTTTTAGCCTTGATTCATCAAACCATTATTTCTCATTGAATTATAACTAAACATCATACCAAAATTCTAACTTGGCTAATTTAACTAACAATACTTCAATCTAATTTAACAACTCAGAAATGATACTCAACAAGAATTAAAATTAGATCTATAAATTGAAATGACAAAAATCGAAATTGACAAACTAGCTATTTTATTTATCAAACTAATGAAGAACAATGATTCTAAAGATTAATCTAAAACAAGAATTGAAATGAACTAAACTTAATTTTATTTAATGAAAACTAGATCTAGAATTATCTATATTTTTAGGTCTTACTAGCTACCATTAACAAAGAGCTAAGCTTTTATTTTATATGTTTCAGATCCAAAAATCGTGCATGGGCTTGGAGCCATGTTTTGGGCCAGAGAATAAGGCCCAAAACCCAATTCTTTCAGTCCAAAAAGGCCTCTTCAACTGCAGTTGGCTTCGACAGACTTTTCATCTACTTTTGCTCCTCTGATTGGGCTAAGGCTTGGACTATTAGAAAGCTCTTTCCGAGCCGGTCGTTTTGACATAAGGTAGACCCAATTCCGAGGTCTGAGTCCAAAGATACGGCCTTCGGAAGTTCTGTTGACTTTGTGTGTTGTTTCTACCCGCGTTGACTTTGACTTTTCAGCTATGACTGGGCTTTAGAAAGGCTTTGTCTTCTTGAATCTTGGCCTTTAATCACAGAACTCCTTAACAACCAACCATTGCTCCTTTATCTCATCAAAGTGGCACATTTCTGCACATAATTGGCTTTGAAGCCTGAAACGCATAAAAACACGTAATCAGTATTAACTCTTAATTATTACTCACATAATTGGTCTAAAAGTATGACTGTTACAGGGTTAAAACTATAGTTTTGGGCTCTTATCACTCTTCGACCCATAAACCTTTTGTGTCATCTAATTTATGCTTCATGTTATCCAAGCCCTATTATAGAGTTCAGCCTGGCCATTGCCTTGTGGGTATCTTGGAGTTGAGAACAGATGAGTGATGTGGAACTGCTCACATAGTTCAGAAACTAGTCCTCCAGCTAACTGTTACCCATTATCTGAAATGATAACTTTGGGTATGCCAAACCTGCAAACAATGTTGTTCCAAATGAACTTTCTAACGTCTTGTTCTCGAATGAAGACAAGAGGAACTGCTTCTATCTACTTGGTAAAGTAATCCGTTGTGACCAACAAGAACCTGACATTGCCCGGCGCGGGTGGTAGGGGTCCTACAATGTCAGTGCCCCACTATGCGAATGGCCATGGGCTGGCCAATGGGTGCAATTCTGTTGCTAGAGCATGGATAAGTGGAGCGAATCGTTGACACTTTTTGCACTTGCGGGCAAAAACTAGCGCATCCTTTTGCATATAAGGCCAAAAGTATCCTTGCCTTAAGATCTTGAGAGCTAGAGTTCTGCCCCCAGCATGGTTGCCACAAATTCCTTCATGAACTTCTCACATAACCTGTTTAGCGAGATCTAGGGAGAGACATCTGAGATGAGGTCCTAGAAAGGACTTCTTGTACAGATCGTCTACTACGAGGGTGAATCTATATATCTTTGCAAGCAGATGCCTTGCCATACTCTGATCTTCAGGGAATGTCCCTTCTTTGAGGTAGAACCTATATGGATCCATCCATGTTGGAGTAATGGCCGGAACAACAATACTGTTGTAACTGGGACTTGAATGCTAGATTTCTCCTAGAACTCGATAGGGATTGAACGAGACTCGCTGTTTCCCAGCATTGTGGCAACATATGGCAAAGCATCTGCGTGTCTATTGGCTGACCGAGGTAGCTGATAGAACTGAATGTTCTCAAACTTGCTCTGAAGGCCCCTTACCAGTTCCAGGTATTTTGCCATTCGTTCATCCCTGGCCTCGTACTCACCATCAACTTGAAAGACAACCAGCTGTGAGTCACTAAAAACTGTGAGGTGTGTCAGGCCCAGATCAAGAGCCATTGTGAGGCGAACAAGAGTGGCTTCATATTTTACCTCGTTGTTGGAAGCATTCCAACCTAATCGGATGGATTCCTTTAGTCACA
The DNA here is from genome assembly GCF_015680905.1 of Coptis chinensis. Classification (NCBI taxonomy): domain Eukaryota; kingdom Viridiplantae; phylum Streptophyta; class Magnoliopsida; order Ranunculales; family Ranunculaceae; genus Coptis; species Coptis chinensis. The sequence goes on along the minus strand of NC_141461.1, from coordinate 57,278,546 downwards.
TATTGTCATGAGTGACTAACACAGCTCTAATTCCTGCCTTTGTCATTCGATGATCCATCCACAAACAACCGCCACCCAGAGCTTGGTTCCCAAGGATCTAGAAGGTTTTCTAGAGATTCAGGCTAGATACGATCATCTGAACTGGGGGTAGTTGAGTCATACCCTGTCTAGGTCATTGGGAAATCTCCCAAGAATTCTACTAGTGCCTGACCCTTTTCTGAAATTCTAGGGACGTAAATAATATCATATTCTAACAGTTGCACATACCATTTTGCTAGCATCCCTAACCTGTTCGGTCTTTCTAGAACTGACCGCAATTGGTACTCTATGATTACTCTAATAGTGTGGGAATGGAAGTATGGTCGCAACTTCTCTGTTGCCTAGTCTTTTGAGTTTTGGGTACCTTGTTTCTACTAGAAGAAGTGTGCGGCTTAAGAAATATACAGGCTTTTCAACCTTCTTTTCATCCATGCGTATTAGTACAGAGTTGATACCGTAGTCGGACGAACAGAGATAAAGACCCAAGACCTCTCCATCAACTGGCTTGGAAAGGATTGGTGGTGCCCCCAAGTATGTTTTGAGTTGATCAAATGCTTTTTGACATTCTTCCATCCATGCAAATGAGGTATTCTTTCGCAGTAACTGAAAGAGAGGTTTGCACTTATATGAACTCTTGGAGATGAACCTGTTCAGAGCTGCTAACTTGCCCGCTACTTTTTTAACCTCTTTTATATTTTTAGGTGAGGGCATATTTAGGAGTGCCCAGATTTGATCTGGGTTTGCCTTGATTCCTCTTTTGGTAACTAGATACCCCAGAAACTTCCCTGATGAGACAACTAAAGCACATTTTGCAAGGTTGAGCTTCATGTGATACTCCCTGAGAATGTCAAATGCACGCTTCAGGTGGGAGAGATGATCTCCTCGTCTCAGGCTTTTAATCAAAAGACCTTCTACATACACCTCCACAATGTCGCCTATCAATCCTTTGAACATCTTGTTTTCCAATCGTTGGTATGTAGCCCCTGCATTTTTCAGCTCGAACGACATGACCTAATAGCAGTACTGGTCATCCTCGGTTGTGAAACTGGCATGTTTGTGGTCCTCTTCATGCAAGGGGATCTGGTTGTAACCAGACGACCCATCTGTGAAAGACAATATATAGTTTATGTCCAGTCGTTGCATCCACCAATTTGTCAATTCGTGGCAGAGGGTAGCTATCCTTCGGACATGCACGGTTCAGATCTGTGAAGTCGATACTGATTCTCCATTACCCATTCTTCTTTCTTACTGCGACAATATTAGAAATCCAAGTGGGAAAATTGATTTCTCTAACAAATTTAGCTGCCTTTAGCTTTTCAATTTCGGCTTTTACAGCTTTGGATCTGTCAGCACCTATTTTCCTTGGTTTCTGCTTGACTATTACGGCATCAATACAGACATTGAGTCGGTGGCATGCCACATGGGGATTAATACCTAGCATTTCTCAAAACGACCAAGCAAACACATCCTTGTGCTCTCGGAGGAACTGTATCAGAGCCATGCACTCTTTAGAACTCAACATGGTGCTGATGAAAGTGGTTTTTGGGGAGCTGCCTCCCCTAATATCCACTTCTTCCAACGGCTCTAGTGAGGGGGATCCTCCTGTAGGAACCGTTATTTTCAGAATCAATATTTCTACAAACCACGAGAACCCACGCGCAGCGGAATCAATGGGGTTCTCACGATTTTGGATTAAGAACATACCTTTTAGATCCGGTTTTGATAACTCTGAGAATCCAAGCTTTATGAATCCGAAATTAACCTTTTGATCTTCTGTTGTATTCCTTTAGAACAGATTGGACGTTGTGTGGGCAACAATCTACCAATCCCCTTCTTTCTCACAAAGCTAGATCCAATTTTCTGGATATATCTTTCCTTGCCTCTTTTTCTAATCTAGTGAATAGTGAATTTTGACAAGAGAGAGATTATTTTATTTATAGGCTACAACAGGGACCATGAGGAGAAATTAGGGTTGGGCCTCATGACAGGCTTGGGCTTCCCATGTTTGCCCAGAACACACGGCCCAAGTCCGTCAACAAATAGCTTATTCCACTAAAGGCCATTGTTGCACTACCGCCCTAATCCCAAATTATGTGTCAGTGTTTATGGGCTCCATATTATATGCTCGTTGATCTTCCCGTGTTTAAGATATCGAATGTCCGTTGATTAAGTCAAGTTACTGACAATTACATTAATCAACTTCTTATGTCCTTGAGTAGTACCACTCAACCTCATTGTCATGCCGGAATAAAACCACCTGCAGGGTTTACATGACAATCTTTTTGAGCTCCTCAAGGGGACATCATCAACCCGACTTCTTGCGGGACATGGATTCCTTCTATAATCAACAACACACCTTACATACAATGTCATTACCCAATCCATCGAGTTTGTTGATTCATAAATGAATCTCACTCATTGATGATTTAAAGCAATGTACAATGCATGTAAGTGCCTGTTATTATATCCAGATTAGGAGGACAAACATCCATAATAACAGAGGTGTTTGTTCTCTTATATAGTCAGTATAAGGAGACACAACCTCACTTGGTCCTGTTCAATACACACAAAGTGTACTAGTGTAATCCTATAGTCAAGATAGACTAATACCATATTATAGTACAACCGTACTAATGGTTTGTCCAAATCCATCTAGGTTGTGAACGATTACTTATACTTTATAAGGTATTGATGATATGATCTTCTGTGTGTTCACACCATATCATCTACAACATAAAATATTAGACACATGTATATAACTAATAACATATATAATATGCATCACATTTGCCCATATGATTCTCATTCAAAATATAAAGAATTAAAGTTAATACAAAAGTAATGCTTTTAGTATATAACCTTATCACCTCCCTCTCTCTTTGGACAAAGTTTGGGAGAGGGGGATCCAACTGTAATTACTATTTGGCAGGTGGCCCCACCTCTATTGGTTTAAAAGGGAGTGGGGACTGCTTTGTTGCCAAAGCGTAGCATGTCTTGGCATGCACCTGATCTCCTCTGATTGTCTCAATTTTCCTATGATGTGGGAATTATAGACATTGGTGATAGGTGCTAAGAATGGCTCTGAGTCTGTGTAGCCAGATCCTGCCTAAAATCATGTGATATGGTGTGTTAGCTTTTACAACAACAAAATTTATTATAAGAGTTACCAGACCAGTGGCTACAGGTAACTGGATTTCTCCAACTGTGAGGACTTTGTCCCCACTGAATCCATACAGGTTGGAGCTGGTGGCAACCATCTCCGCATCTGGGATCTGCAACTTTTTGAATGCATCATAATATAATACATCTGCTAAACTTCCTGGGTCCACCAATATGCGGTGCAAATCATAATCTCCAAAAGGGAGTGTGAGAACCAGCGCATCCTCATGTGGGCTTTGGATGTTAAGGCAGTCAGCTTCAGTGAAAAGAATAAACGGATCTTTTTGGGGTATCGCGTTAACCTGAGCTCCTGTAGTCAGCTCGCTGCTCATGATCCTCTTCTTCTTGGAAATGCACATTTGATATCGCGCACCCTTGTCAATGACCTATCTACCTCGTTTACTTGCTTTACCAGAAATCATATTTATCTGGAGTTGGCCATTGAGCGGTTCAGTACCTTGGGGGTCCTGAACTAACATACTGATCTCCTCAGGCTATACTGTATTTGTCTGTTCGTTTGCCATAAATTGCTTCAAATACCTCATTTCAACCAGATCCTGTAGTTCAGTTTTCAGGGTCCTCCAGGCTCTGGTGCTGTGACCCTTACTCTTATGGAACTTGCAGTAGGTTCTTTGGTCTCTGGTACCGAGGGAACCTGGCTTAAGTGGAGCTGGCCATTGAAGGGAACTCTGATTTTTTATCGAGTCCAGAACCTCATCTGGCATTTTGTTCATAGGAGCAAAGTTTCTTTCCATTGAGGGAAGAGCTTCTTCAGTTCCTTCCACACGTGGCTTCTTTTATTGCTTTCCATCTGCACTATTGTTTACATTCTAATATTGCCCTCTGGGCGTTCATCCCTTTGATGGGGATTCGGCCCTTTGGCGACCATAATTACAATCTCTCTTTGATTTTCTAGGGGAAGAATTTCCATTCCCTTCTTGAGGAATTCCAGGAATTGTCCGACTAGCTTTCTTCGTTTCTTGACATATGTTCAAGACATCTTCTTCCCACCCCGCATGAGTTTCAACCCTGTCAAGGAGTTCCTCTAAATCATAGGGTGGTTTTCTAAAGAGAGATCCGAATAAGGCATTGTTTTCATCCAACCCTTATTTAAAAGCTATTATAGCAGTTTGTTCATCACAAGACTCTATTTGGATGGAAATTTTAATGAACCGTTGCATGTAGGATCTTAGTGCCTCTCCATCATTTTTCTTGATGTTGAACAGTGTATCGATCCTTTTAGGTTGATGCTTGTTGCACGAGTACTTGTCTATGAAGGTCCTAAATAGTTCTTCTGAGGACCTGATCTGACGCTTAGGTAATCTATGGTACCACCAGAGTGGAGATCAAGACAAGGAGGTTTTGAATTCTTGACACATGACATGGTCATATCTCTCATATTGTCCCATAGTGGCACGATACCTGAATACATGATCCACCAGATCTGACTTGCCACTAAAGACACTGAACTTTGGTTGTCTGTAACCATGGGGATATGGTTTCCTCATCACCCGTGATGTGAAAGGATATCTGCCTACCCCCATTATGGTGGATTGAACGAGGGAGTCTTGCATTTTTCTCCCCTTACCTGTCATCCGATGCATCTGACGGATCAGGTCATTCTTCTTAGTTTCCTAGGCAGTTTTTTTAGTAGAATGCTTCTTGGTTTGAGCACTTTTTCTGTGTCAAAAGTCGACATCATGATCCTGGTAGGTTGACTCTGGTTCAGATGCTGTATCTGAGTCCTCATCTGAGTTGATGTATTCCTACTCAAATGTCTCGTGTCGAGCTGGACCCCCACGTCTTGGGTTCTTTGCACGACCACCTTCTGGAAGGTCATTATTATCGAGGTCGATAAGTGGCTCCTTCCCTATGTCAGATTGATATAGGTGCCTCAGCAGCTGTACTTCTCGTTCAAGATTGCTACTTTGCTGTTCCAGAGCCTGCATTGGCTGGATTGCCTGAACAGACTCTGGGTTGGTGAGGACAACATTCTCACCATATTGACGCTCCTCTTGAGCGTTATTCCTGGAGCCTGCACCAGGAATTGCTGGGGAGTCGGTGCTAGTCATGGGTCTTTGGAGGGGGTTGTCTGCGTCTTGATGACCAGCGTTGTCCCCCTCTTCAAGTGTCTCATGCTCTTCTTCTCTCATAGCAACGTTGCATGTGGTAGCACCACCCTTTGTTTTCTTTGCTTCTACCATCACAACAGTAAGAGTTTTTAAGCTAAATGAATAGTCTGAAATGTATATTTACCTGCTTTTCGTCCCCACATACGACGCCACTAGATGTAGGGGATTTTTCGAGTTTTCCCTAATCTTTCTCTGTGCCTTGTAATTTTGGAATCTTTAAATGAATGGAGATGGGATGAGATCATTGTGAGTTCAAGGTTGAACTGTCTAACGGATGCCTATGTATCTCCTTGTTTATTATGGAGAATCAAACGTTATCTTGCATAGTTCTTAAGAGCGAAATCCCTCTGGTTTATATAGGAAGACCTTTGAGAGTACTAAGGTTAGGGCTGTCTTCACCGCTTGTGAGTTCCTTTCCATCTTTGGACTCTATCTTCCTCTTAGGAATTCCCTCTTTATGGAAGTCTGAATCTAGACCATATCTTTATGAGAGGTAAGTTTCCTTGCTGATCATAATGTCCCATCGTGTATGAGAATATTATATCTAAAAGGAAACTCCTAAGATATGTCTTCACTATTCCTTCCTTATCATCAAAGATCACCATCTTCAGTTCCATTCTGTTCAGGAACTGTCTACATCAGTTCCTAACGATTGGGTAAATGTTATGTTGGAAGGCGGTCAGCCATGTGCCTGGCACATGTTTACTAAACACCTATGCTACGCACGGGATTACTTACTCATAGAACTGATCCGATGGTCCTCGTCTCATTTTAAACATCTATAGTCTTAGATTATTTCCCATACACGTGTCATCTGTTCAGTGACGGAAAATCCCCCCTACACCTGCCTTCCGACCCTATGAGAGATGGAGTCAATCTCACAATAGACGAGATAGATGAATTCCTCAAAGATGGAGATGAATACCATAATTATGTGGATGTGACCAAGCTAGATGAGGAATTCTATGAGTTTCTAAAAGCCTGTGATGATCCACCTTCTCAAACACTACGTAGAGCACCACCCGACCACCATTCACCTGAACTAATCCCTCATAGAATCCAACCATTTTTTCCATTCCATCCTTCTAAAACTTATCCACATCCCACGTATTTTCCAAAACCATCCATTTTCTCATGCTCATTCACTTGGCCTCCTTTTCATAGGAGAAAAAAGAAGAAACTGTATGCTCGATTAGGTTCTAGATCCATCAGAATTCACTCTCATTCCACTAAGCTACGTCATAGGAAATCTTGGTGTGTGATTGTGTTTGATGGTGCATTCCGTGTTAACTATTTATGGAAAGATCCACAAATATTTAGATTATTGATATATGGTAAACTTCATGCTAATATATATATATCACATTAAGTCTAGGGAATCTGACTTAAAAAGACCCATATAATTTTTTGTAACATACTACCTTTCTGGAGTATAGGTCACAAAAATTTTCAATCTTAAAAAGATTTTCCAAATTTTGTTTGGGGGTGGCTTATTTTGGTATTTCATTTCAAATCTTTTTGCCACCCTTTGCCTGTCATGTTTACTCTAGTAGAGTCCATGTTAGTTCGTACGTAACAGTTTAATTGTGTTTTATGTTATCATATCTTCTTTATAATATATTTTTACAAGTACTGCCAATTTTTACCATGTTTCTATGGTAAATTCTTTTCTTATATCTTTACACTTTGAGGACAAAGAGGTCAATTGTTTGGGGGTGGGATAGAAACATTTGCAAAAATTATGCACTTTTAGGATGTAAATTATGCACTTTTCTTTATAAAATATTAAAAATAAAAAATATTGTTTATACTAGGCACTTAGTGATAATGGTATTATTCCCTTCTCCATGATGAAATTAGTTTAGAAATCTCACGTAGTACTTGAATTAGGATTTAATTTTTGAAACTTATATTAATATATAGGTAATAGTCATTGTATCTTTTCATGAACATCTTGCATGAGCATCTTTGATTATACTTGGCAATATTTTTCTGAGACCTAGATTAGAGTACTTAATATATATCCTGTGAGCATCTAACCTAAAAGCCTAATAAGAGTGAAATATTTGAGTGATGACACCAGGGAGAAGTAAATTCCGAGTAGAGAATTCACACATCCACTTGCTTGATCACCACACCATATCCTAAGCGAGAATTTAGACCCTCTTTAGATCAATATAGCCAGAAATTCACACCTATATGAAATTTATTATCCGCTAGTCGCCCCACTGAGCCTTTCATTAGCCTTTTCACAAACCACAAATCCTTTTACCCAATAAAACAAAATAAAAAATATATATAAAATCGGCCTACCTATCTGGATAAGTCTTAGAAATAGGATGAGTGAAGAAAAGATAAGAGAAAAACATGTGTAAACAAAAATTAGTTAGTTGTTTCAAAAAAGAAAAAGAAAAGAAGTTTCCATCCAAAGAAAATAAAATAAAATAAAAATAAAAATAAAATAAAATAAAAACTCTGAAAATAGAATAAAAAGAGTCAAAAAGCCAAAATAAAAAGGCTAAGGATGGAAACAAAGTGTAGAAGCAAAAGAACAAGGTTTTCTCTAGTTACATAATATGAAGACCCTATTTTCTCAGACTTGTCTTTTTGAATATCCATTTCCTTCCTTCTTTAACCCACACCTACGCCCCGTATCACCTAATAAAGACTTCTAGCTAAATTAGGAATAAGTTGGTGTGATAGTAAGTGGTAGATGTATTTGATCGACCTCGGCTTCCTTGGATTTTCATTGAGATTGGAAGAAAATGTGTGCCCACTGAACACTGGAGTTAGCAAACTTGAGTGGAAAAATCAGAGTGCTATGTGTTTTGACACATTCTTTGTGAGAACCTACTTAGGCATGCTACCCAAAAGTTTCAGAAACGGACCTACCATTGCATTTCATATCATAGTTCATTATATAGTTATTTATCTTAAGATGATTTGATTATTATGCATGTATTAGTTTAAGTTTTAGAATAATCATCTTTGTTTAAATACTAGTGAGATGTATAGATTCTGAGATAAATTAGGGAACAATTACTTTTATTTCTTAGTCATTGTAGTATAAATGAAGTTTGTGAGTACCTTCTCTAGAAAAATCTCACGAGGCTATAACTCGTCCACTTAAGAATTCCTAGTGGTTTAAGGCCTTATTGCATATGGTTAATGCAGTCGCACTCAGCAAAACGAGACTAGCTAAAAATATATTTTTGGCCACTTATTTTAATTTCACATATTAGCTTGAGGACAAGCAAAATGCTGTTTGGGTGGTTTGATAAGAGCTCAAAACTATAGTTTAAACCCTTTAATAGTATTTCTATTTAGCCAATTATGTTATTAATAATATAGAATTATCACTAATTACGTTCTTCTAAGTATTTAAGGCTTCAGAGTTGAATAAATGTGAATTCGTTACTAATTAGGCTCTAAAAGGAGCTAAAGTGATTGCTAGAGAAGTTCCATGAAGAAAGCCCAAGTTTAATAGAGAAAAAACCCTTAAAAAGCCCAAGTCAATACTATTAAGTGAAAGTCAAACCGGACTAGAGAGCTGAAGAAAAGTCAACATAACTTTAAAAGGCCATATCTTTGGACTCAGGCTTCGGATTTGGGCCCATTTTATATCAACATTACCGGATCAGAAAGATCTTTCCAATGGTTTAGGCTTTGACTCGATTAGAGTAGTATAAGTTGAAAAAAATACGCTCTACAATAATACAACCAGAATTGGAAGTCTTAGATTCAACCAATTGGGTTATGGACTTGATTTATGGGTTCATAACCTAACCTAAAAACCCATGCACGATTTTGTATCATTATATAAGAGAATAAAAACCCTAAACTCTCTCTCTCCCTTCCATTAGTTAGAATAAATTAGAGTTCTCTCTCTTTCTCTCTCCTTTTTAGTTTTTAGTTATGAGTTTAGTTTGTAGCCTCCATTAGAACCTTTTAATAAAAGCTTTAGTTTATTCAATTTAATTACTTCTTATTTACATTATGTTTTCCTTTCATTATTTTAGTTTAATTAATCCAATGATATTAGGATAATCCCCCTATTAGAGGGAGTAATTATGAAGCCTAATGAGGAATATATTGCTTAGTAGAATTATTGGATTGTGTATGTATTTCAATGAGTTTAGTTTTTTTTATGACTTCCAAAATAAGCATATAGTAAATTAAACTAGGGATTGTTATAATTAAGTCGAGAAACTTGGTTGTAATAATCTTACATGCTAGTAATAATGACTATAGAGATGTAGGTTGTTACTAGGGATGATAAAGTTTGAGGCTTTAGGTTGGATCATTGTGTGGAAACCTAAAGATTATCTCTTTTCTATGAATAATTCTATTTTTGCTTGAAACTAATCATTAGGTGGATTGATTATTCTTCTCTATAACTTTCTCTTCCATCAAAATCCTATTTCTATTAGTTTAGTTAATTTATATTTATTTGAATCCGTAGTATAATCGTAGAATAGAAATCTCTCAACATAATATTACTCTCACCATTGTTTCTTTGTAATTTGAATTAGTTGAATTTCTTTTATGTCTTGGTAGTTTAGGAGTGGAACGAATCCGTACTATTTATATTACTTCATTATTATTTGAGAGTAGGAATATTGATCTAAGCACTTGTTTAGTTGATTGATTATTTGTGTTTATGCATAGATAGTTAGTTTAAATAAATTTGTCTTTATCAGTCTACTAGATCAAACCCCACCTAAAATCTGATAACTTTATACACGAGTGACTTTCTAGTTCCTCTTGAGCGGTGACGAATAACTTCAGCAAATCTGGCAGACAAACAAAAGTAAAGCAACTTCTCTCCTTTTTCAAAGGATGTTGTTTTCCTCACTATTGGCCCTGAATGGAAAATGTTTTCTCTGTTTATCATTTTCCATGGTCTACCAAACACCTAATAGAATTTAGAATCCAGAAAAACATTTTCTTTTCTCCCATTTTCCATGAACCAAACACAGCCTAAGAGTGGAAAACTACCAGATTCTAGTGGACCAGCTACCTTCCTCACTCCCCTCCCTCATTTCATTGCGAGTGAGATTCTTGGTAGCACCCCACGTGGTGAAGTAGTGATCTTCCCTTTTGAAGCGTTTAGAGCCCAACACCTAGTTTTGCGCCCAGCTGTCCATTTCGAATAGGGCATAACATAAAATCTACAGACTTTCAAAGTTTTTATATACAAATTCAAAAAAATGAATTTATGTTATTTGTGCATCATAATTGTTTGAGCATCCATGGCTTATTAATATACATCGCAACCGTCATGGAATTATAATGTAAACCCAGAACCTTGTTCTTATTGTGGTAGTCCATATCATTGGGTGTCTCAATGCACATCATATACCGAGTTTGAACCTCCTATAGAATATTCTTATGATTACGAACCTCAATTTTCAAATCTCCCTAGTACCCAATATACCGAAGAGTTTTATAATCATACAAACAATTCATGGAGTTCCACCACAAATAGTCAACCATCATTCCTATATCCACCTGGCCAATCAGAGTGCGGTTTCACCCAAAGTCCATTACCATTCACATCACCATCCATGTCCAATTCATTTCCCACTCCACCATCTATCACAGACCAACTTTTCCAGCTAGTGGCCGAGCAAACAATACAAATTCAGCAAATAGCAACAACCTTATGTTTTCTCCAATCTAGTTCAAAAGATTCCACATCTGAGACTAATATTCTTCCCACCAGTCAAGAACCCAACCAAAAACAGGAACAAGGTCTTACTATAATAAAGTCAATTGATAAAGCCCATCATGATATTTAGGACCAATTAAAACACCATTATCATCCACCTGACTATCGTGTGAATTCCAGATTCTATGATGATGACTATATGCATGAGAACACTCTGACAGAAGAAACTCTAGAACTTGTGTTGGAAAGTAACTCGACACACTTGGACAATGACATTGAGAAAATTTATGAAGTTCTAGGCAGAGAGGATAAAGAAAATGAAGTGCATGGAAAAGAGGATATAAAATCTATGGTGGAAAGTGGATCTCAATTTAATTAGTTTGGTCATTAAAGACTTATCAATGGAACAAATTTGTAACATCTTTACTTCGCATATATGAACCACAATTTTGTGGATACACTAAAACTAGATGAAGAATTCTTCGAGTCATTGAGATTTTGTGAAGAACTACCACCCAACCATCACCATTCCAATTTAACACCTCTTGAAAGCCAACCTCCATTCATAAATAAAATCCACCAATTTTGAAGGACTGCACCACTAAACCATTTCAAAGAAAACTACAATTCGCACTTAAGCCAATTGCCTTTGAGATTTTTCATAATTTTCTAAACCATCCCAATAAAGACACTTTGCCCAACATTTTTTTTTCCGCTAAAAGGTAATTGATTAATAATAAAAGAATAAGAGTTACATGGAAATGAAAAATAAATAGAAAAGAGTAGCTAAGGAAAGGTAACCACAACAATGTGTATATTTCCTAGTACAAAAGACTCTAGTTGAGAAATCTGAAATAGGTAGTATAGTGGTTCTCTAAATTCTTCATGAAAGGAGGTCTGGAGTCCCACCATATACTTTCTCCTTGAAGACGAGCAACTCCATGCTGCGCACAGCTATCAGCTCCCAAGCTAGTCTCTCTCTCTATATTGGAGTGACATTGATCCATGCAACTTCATCTTTCATCCTTCGCCACATATGTGTGAATCTCCAATGCACAGTATTATTCTGGAAAGCTTTAACCACCGAGGAGGAATCACATTCCACCCATATATATCTCCAACCCAGTTCCAAAGCTTTTTTTATGGCTTACACAATTTCCATGGTTTTAACCAAGTAGTTAGTCGCTATGCCCATTCCACCTCCTGTTGCACCCAGAAAATCCCCCTTATAATTTATGAGGACCAAGCCCCATCCCGACCTCCCTGGATTTCCCCTCGAGCATCTATCAGTGTTAATCTTAAGAATTCCCGGAGGAGGTAAGAGCCAATAACATTCAAAGATTTTAGGGTATTTGCAGAGTTTGTGTTGAAGATTAAAGCATTTCAGTACCTTGAGATCGTGTACTGAATTCTCCATGTGACCTGATGATTTGTGGTGGGCTTTTATTATTGCTCTCCTGATAAAAAAGGTCACTTGCTTGAAGCTTGACTCCTTAGCGTCATACATCACCTTGTTCCTATTCTTCTAGAGGCTTACCATGGCTATCAAAGAGCATGCTTTCCACATGTCCAATATCAGTGAACTGTAGTGCTTACCCTATTGTTGCACATCATTAAAAGATTCCAACTCATTCAGAATGTTGAAGATTTCCCTTCCATACTTCCATACTCTTTTAGAGAAAGAGCATTGAAATAAGACATGAGCCAGAGATTCCGCTTGGTTTAGACAGAGGCAACATCGTGAGGTGAGCTGACTTTTCCTTCGCTGTAGTTGATCATCAGTTCGAGCTGCCCCATGTGCAAGCTTCCATGCGATTCCTTGTGTTCTGGGAATGACTTTACTATTCCAAATAAATCAACACCATGGTGGTTTGGTGACTTTTTTCATGAATGTTTCATGCACTGCTGACACTGAAAATTGCCCTGTGCTAGAAGCTTTCCAGATTCTGGCATCTTCTTTAGAGCTATCCGACTGTGGTACGGGTATTGAAAAAAAAAGCAATTCCAAGCTGTTGTAGTACTTGGATCATTTCAGGAGAGACTCCCATCGATCATCTTGAATATATTCACATAGTCTGGATTGGAATTTCATGATGCCCTTTCTTTCCTCTTGGAAATATTCACAAATTGGCCAACATACAAACTCACAAGCTTATTATTCCAGTTTATGCGAACTGATCAGTCCCCAAATATACATTTTTATCCTCTTATAATGCTTCAATTTAGTCAAATTATATAATCAATAAAGTAGAAAACTCATGTTCTTATCACTTTTTCAAGATACAACCCTATTCTGGACCAAATACATCAAAAGACGTGTTCTAGAGCCAAAAGTTGAGAGAAAAAAAACCCTATATGGGACCTCATAGAACAACTAGGGAAAAGTGTCAAAAAGTCAACGGTCAACAACAAGGTCAAAATTAACTCAAGGGTCCAAAAAATCAAAAGCTCAGGAAACACTCCAAGGATCAAGGGCTCAACCCTTTGCAAGACTATGGCTAAGCATCTAAAGCTTCATAAGACCAAAGGGCTTAAATTCCCAAAGACATGGGCTTGGGCCCAAAAGGCTTGATACTATCCACTAAAAGAAGGCACAAAAAGGTTCTAGATTAGGTTACTTGATGGATAAGATAAGATTAGATGAGGGCAAACTTGAACATCTCTACACATATATAAGTGTAGAGATGCCCACAAAATAGATATGTTGGTTAGGATAGTCTAGTTAAGAGTACTGTAAGTAAGTAGGAGTAGGAGATAATAATTTAGTTAATTGTTTTTATTTACTTTTAATTAGTTGTTTTACATTTTCATTGTTTTCAAGCTTCAACCTTTATTGAATCTAGTTGGTTTTCTTCCATTCAAAGTGTTTAATCTTGCTTTTCATAACAATAGTTCTTCAAAACATCTTCTCAATCATTCATTCAATCAACCAAAGTTGGTTATACTCATTTGAATCCATCAAATGAGTATAACTTGCTAACCAAGCTACCTTTCTCTTATCTAATCTTCATGTTTTTCATACTAAAACAACTCTTATTTTCGTGTTTTCAGCATGAAATCCATAATAACTAGTTCTCAACGTCATCATACATCAAAAACCATACCAAAAACAATAGAGAAATCAAGAAAAAGTAGGGTTTTCTCCATCACCATCCTTCTCACATTAGATCTAAGATGAACAACTTCAAAACCCCAATACCCCACTTTCTACACTAACACGAACCCCACTTTGATGGAAGTCCCCGAAAAGAGAAAACAAAATCTATGGTGGAATGTGGATCCCAATTTAGCTTGGTCGTTGTGGAGTTAACGATGGAAGAAATCGATGATTTTCTTAAAGATGACGTCACTGACTCCGATTTTGTAGATTCACCCAAGCTAGATGAAGAGTTCCTTGAGTTCTTGAAATCATGCGATGATGAACCCATCATTCAAGTGGTCGAAAAACCTAGTATGTCATATTTCACATTATTTGAGCTTCATGAAGAACAACTACTACCACACTCAGACTCTCTTAGACAATTCAAACATGACAGGTTATTGCATAAGTTCCATGATGGGTTACATAAGCTTTCTCTTATCATTCTGCATCTTACACTTCAAATTCATCATTTCATTATGTTTGGGGGTATATGTTTTAATATGTTTTTCTATATTGATCCCCAACTGTTTAAACTATTAGTTTATAGCTAACAACATATCATCCATCTTATGCATAGTCTTGGAGAATCTGACTTAAAATGACCCCACATATAGTCTTGAATATCTGACTATAAAAGTTTCAAATTATGTTTTCTCGATGCATTCCATGGGAGTGCATCCTTAAGGTAATCAGGCCCTCCTCTTGGAGTGTGTGGTTGTAAGCGCCGAAATCATAGTCCACATATATCTCGCGCATTCTAGTCTATCTTGCACTTTTACTTGTATTTTAAGTAGTGTATCTCTATGGAGTGAGTATACTATTTTTCATTTCTTTATTTTACACTTCCTTTTTCAAAAATGTTTGTTTTTCCCCGTTCTCTTTATAGAAGATTCTCTATAATAGTCATGTGATTTTCTACAAACCAAAAACACTGGCAATGGATTCCACCTAGACTAACCCTTAGAAGTACACAATCTCCATTCTTCTAAGGGCGGTTTGAGGATCAGTAATGTGTTACTAGGGGTCGCCCATATCACTATGCTATCCATATGAGATATCTAACGTCTTGTGTAGTAAATCCCCCAACATATATAATTGAAGCCACAGTCTGACTTGATTGGGTTCAATAAATAGCCGACACAAAAATTGCCTAAGATCACCTGTTATGGTTTGTTTTTTGACTTAGCTTTAGAAATCACAGCTTTTGTATGAGTTATCTTTATAACATCTCTAAATAGTTTTTCAAAAACTTGAGGATATAAAAAATAAAAATCTTACGTCCCAGAGTAACCAAAATAATACTAGATAAAAGTATGATTTTATCTTCTTGTCAAAGCCTCTATATGGTTAGACATACCTTTTGATTGAGAAAAACAATTTTTGTAAAAACACACACACACACACACACACATTTCATATGTGCCTATATAAATAGTTGTTTACATACTTTACATTTCGCACCTTTTATTTCTTAACTTGTTAGTGTAATAATAATCATGTATGCATGTTAGATTTTCTTATGTGGAATTTAGTATATGAGTAGAAGGTAATATAAGTACATCATGCCAAAATTTTGAATTTCTGCATTATATATGTTTTCAAAAATAAATATAAAAACCAAAAACATTCATGGTAGAATAATTATGTAACTTAATATTTAGATAAACCATGTATTTCTTGTTCTATATCCAGCAACCCATGTTCCAAACTTGTTTAGGGGTGGTATATTTACATCATGAAGAACAGAGTACAGGTGTACTGCCATTTTTGCTCATGTTCCTATGGTAATCTCTTTCCTTATCTCTTCATGCTTTAAGGCAACCCATGTTCCGAACTTGTTTAGGGGTGGTATATTTTCATCGTGAAGAACAGAGTACAGGTGTACTGCCATTTTTTCTCATGTTCCTATGGTAATATCTTTCCTTATCTCTTCATGCTTTAAGGACAAAACATATTTCTATTTGGGGGTGGTATAGTAATATTTTGTAAAAACTATGCATTTATTATATTAGTATATTTCTTTTTTTCTTAAAATATTTTTGAAAAGACCAAAAAAATAGTTTTCTGTTTAGTACAAAAAAAATCTTGTTTACCTTTTTCTATGATGAATACATAGTCTAGAAGTCTCATTATAGCAATAGAGTAAGAATTCGTTCTTCGAACTTAGAATAATATACATACAATAGTTTCTGCATCTTTTCATGAATGGCATGCATAAGCATCATTGATTGTATATACTAGTAAGTTTCCGAGACCAAGGTTAGAACAGTTAAGTTCCATATCCTGTAAGAATCTAGCCAAAAGCTTCATCTGTATTTTTATTGAGTGATGACACAAAGGATGTCCAGATAGAAAGACCACACGTCCACTTACTTGATCACCACGCCATATCCTATGAGAGAATTTAGGCCCTTTTTGGATCGAAATAGCCAACTAAACGTTAAAAACCCAAAAAAATAATTTTTCCTCTAGTTTCCCCTTTTTGAGCATTAAAAAATTCAATAAACCTTTTTATTCTTCTCCATCAAATCATTAATCCATTGCTACACACAATAAAAAGCTTACCCAGCTGACGAGTTGAGAATTGGATGAACTGTAAAAAGAGAATATAGGACCTTGTACAAAAATAGAACAGTTAGTTGCTTCGAATAGAAAAGAAAAGAAAGATTCATTTCAAAAATAGAAACTCCCAAAAGTTCAAAATCAAATGGATTCAATTTCAAAACAAACAAAAGCAAAGTTAGAACTCTCAAAAATCAACATCATATGGAGTCACAAAGCCAAAGGGCTAAAGAATGAATCACAAATTTGAAAGCAAAGAACAAAACAAGGTTCTTCTCTAGTTACAAATATCCTGAAGACCCAATTTCTCAACTTATTAGAGTTTGTTTTCCATTCCATTTTATTTCTAAACCACCACCGTAGCCCCGTAACTCCTAATATAAGACATTTAGCTCAATTAGGAATATGATGTTGTGATAGTAAGTGGTAATTATGATCAATCAACCCCGATTTTCTTTGGATGTCATTCATGTATGTGGGGAATATAAATGCCCGCTGCATTTGAGAGAACTTAACTTGAGTGAATCTATTAGAAAGTTTGTATTTTAATACATCCCTATGCGAACCCACCTTAAGGACGCTCTCCAAAAGTTTTGGAAACGACTCTGCTTTTGCATTTCATTGCTCATTTTTGCACATTTATCTTTAGATGACTTAATTACTTTGCATATGTTATCTAAAGGTCAAAGGAGTTTGTCCTTATTCACTTGCTAATGAGATGTATTGATTTCTGAGAATAACAAATGAGACAAGACCCTCTGTGCTAGATAGAGGAACTTTCTGAGTACCTTCTCTGGAAAACTCTCACGAGGCTTAAGCTCGTCCACTAGGAAATTCCTAATGGTTTAAGGCCTTGTTGCATACGGTCAATGCAGTCGCACTCTGCGAAACGAGATTAGTATAATAAATACATTTTTGACTTCTTCTGTTCTTATTTCTTGTCTTTTCTTGGGGACAAGCAAAATGTTATTTGGGGGTAGTTGATCAGACATTAAATATGCTTTTTTATCCCCTTATAATACTTCAATTTAGTCAAATTATATGATCAATAATATATAAAATTCATGTTCTTATTGCTTTTTCAGGATATAACCATATTCTAGACCAAATACCTCAAAAGATGTGTTCGAGAGCCAAAAGGAGCCTATAAGAGACCTTATGGGACAATTAAGAAAAAGTTCCCAAAAGTCAAGGTCAAAGTCAACTCAAGGGTCCAAAAACTCAAAAGTTCAAGAAACACTCCAAGGCTTCAAGAACCAAGGACTCAACCGTTTGCAAGAGAATGACTAAGTACAAAAGCCTCAAAAGACCAAATGATCAAATTTGCAAAGACATGGGCTTGGGCCCAAAAGGCTTGATCCTATCAACTCAAAGAAGGCACAAGAAGGTTCTAGATTAGGTTGTTTGATGGATAAGATATGAAGAGGGCATACTTGTAAATCTAAACAGATATATAAGTGTAGAGATGTTGATCTGTCCCCAAATGTGCATTTTATTATCTTTACAATGCTTCAATTATGCCTTTATTATGCATAATGAACATACAACTTATAGCTTTTGCTACCTTTTGTAGGATGCTGATAAGAGCCCAAAACTATAGTGTTAACCCCTTAATAATACTACTTTTAGACCAATTATGCGAGTAATAAATAAGAGTTAATGCTAATTACGTGCTTTTATGTATTTCAGGCATGGAACTCAATTATGTGCAGAAATGTGCCACTTTGGCGATATAAAGGAGCAAAAGGTTGGTTGCCAAGAAGTTCTGTGATAAAGTCCAAGATTCAAGGAGACAAGCCTTTATGAATCCCGATCAAAGTTGAAAAGTCAACACGGGCAGAAACAATGCACAAGTCAGCAGAACTTCCGAAGACCATATCTTTGGACTCAGGCCTCAGATTTGGGCCTACCTTATCTTAAAACGACCGGCTCGGAAAGTGCTTTCCAAAGGTCTAAGCTTTATCCAAATCAGAGGAGCAGAAGTGGACAAAAAGTCTTCTGAAGTGAAAGCCAGCTGAAACAGGCTCTGTGGACTGAAGAAATTGGGCTTTGGGCTCGATTTTCCAGCCCAAAACATGAGACCTCAGCCCATGCACGAAATTGTGGATCTGGTCTCCTCCTTTACATAAAAGAAGACTTAGCTCTTAAGAAATGGATAGTTAGATAGCTTAGAATAGAAAGTAGCCATTAAAATAGCTTGTAGATCTAGTTTTGAATTCAATTAGTTAAATTAATTAGTTTCATACATTGTTTTAGATTAATTCTTTGAATCATAGTTCTTCATTGATTAGATAAATAAAATAGTTATTTCTTGTTCATTTCGATTTTGTCATTTAAAATTGTTAGATCTAATTTCAGTGGTTGTTATTCAATTCTTAGTTATTAATTTAGAATTCCTTAAATGAGTGTGGACTACTCTCTTCACCTTCAGAAGAAAGAGTTCGACCCTTGATCTGATCCGTCAGAGTGGCGTCTTATCGATACTCCTCTCTTTCCGTCGTCTAAATAAAGTTATAATCTTTATATTACGTCTATTTTTAATTCACATCGTAGTATAATTCCCACCATTGCTCTCATTAGAATTTGAATAGATTAGTCAATCTAAGAAACTTGAATGCTAAAGAACTAAGAGTGGAACGAACTTTTTACTCCACTCTATTTCGATAGAATTGAGAGTATAGAAATCTTTGATAGCAACGCGTAATTAAATTTAGTTTCACTTGCGTTTTGAGTTTCATCGTTCATTTCGTAGGCAAATTATTCAATTTTACGTATATCAAATGGCGCCACTACCATCTTAGTACTCTTTAGTATTATTTTCTGTAGACTTGATAGTTTTTCAAAGTCCCATAACCCACCCACCCTTGTTTGGATTCTCACTGTGGTTGTATGCGTTTCAGCTTTGCAAGTTTCCACGAAAAATTACTGCGTAAGCGCTTCCCGGCAAGCTAAAGTGGAGCACACCCCGCTACCTGCGCTGAATCCCACCATTTGGCTGAAGCCACCTATGCCCTACCAAGGCCAACTTGGGCGCCACCTGCACCTACCCTACACTGAATCCTACCTTTTCCCGAAGCGACTGCGCCCTGCCTAGGCATATTCTGAGCGCACCCGCGCCCTCTGCTGAAACTGCCCGATTTCCATAGGTTTGTTTCGAACTTCCATTTCTTCAAAGTTTTCAGTGTTCTAACTTGTTATATACACGCAGCAAACAAAACGCCATTCATTCATAAGCGAAGCAAGGAGGCTTTCAGGTACTATTTTCTTCCACACCTTACATCTTCTGTTAGAGGTTCATACTAGCATATCAGGATTGTTTGGAGTGTTGTTGTGTTTCATTAATATTGGTCTTAGCCTTGCATTAGATTAAGGTCGGGCCGAAGAAAAACACCTAATGTAATTAACCGACAACGGCAACAAACAAGTCTTTCTAGTATACCACTCACTACACCTCTAGCTAGCATACGACACACACCACCTGAAGTAATGGCTGAAGAAAGAGAAGTCTCCTCTCTCTAACTTTTACAAAGCCTTGAAAGATAGCTCTAAATCTTGCATCGTTCTATCAAACCCAGTGGGGGATTTCTGAATCCCCCCAAATATATTTAATTTGTTACCTGTTTTTCATGGGTTAGACTATGAAAAGCCTTATCAGCACATGCATAGGATTGACCAAGTCCTTACTACATTCCACCATCTTACGGTAGGTGCTGAACAAATTAATCTAACGGTATTTCCCTTCACTTTAGCCGATAAGGCGGCGTCTTGGTTAACTACCCTAGCGCCTAATTCTGTGGACTCGTGGGCTAAACTTGTTCAACTATTCATGGAACATTTTTCAAGATTCATTTCTTTCGATAGAATCCTCATGAATCATTTTCAGAGGCTTGGAATTGTTTCACCGATCTACTTATAGAGTGTCCACACCATAACCTCGCGAAAGACATGTTAGTTCGTGCCTTTTTCAAAGGACTTCTACACCATCATAAAGAAGTCATTGACATAATAAATGGGGGTAGTTTCTTAAGTAAAGGAGCCTCGGAGGCTTATAAATTTTTAGAAGATCAGACTAAGCGGAATAATAATTAGGTGGGTAGTGATGATATCTCCCGTTCCGCTAGTTCTTCTACAACAGCTAAAGCCGCCGATATGTTTGAGATGAAACCCAATCCAGAACTTAAAAATTTAATCGAATCTCTAACTAAAAAGGTAGAGGCTATTTTTGTCCAACAAAAACCTATCCCCGTCATGAATGTCAACTCTAATTCATGTAATTTCTGTTTGAGTCCAGAGCTTCCCGACACCTATTGTCCTTTCGCTTATGAGCAACAACAATCACAACAAGATAACGTTTGTTCCATTAATAGTGAACCTAGCGCAACTTGGCGACAAAACCCCAACTTCGGTTGGCGGAATAATCAACAACCTCTAAGGTTGTTTAACCCAAATATTAGGCAAACAAACAAAATTATAACCAAGCTCAACCACGACAAGGTCAAACACAAGGTCAGGGTAATTATAATAATTATAACAATAATAATTATAATGCTAATAGAGGTATCGTTCCGATAAATAATAACTACCAAAATCCATTCATTAATAATCAACGTGACATAGTTCTGTCACACAACCATTAGAGTAAATACTATTGCCTGAACCGGATCGTTTTGATACCTTTATGCAATCTCAACAACAGATTTTACAAGCCATCCAACTTTCCTTATAGCAGTTAGCTCAAGATAAAGTACAACCCAAAGGTGTGTTTCCAAGACAAGCAATATCAAATCCTAAAACACCAAACACAGCCTTTCAAGTAAACGGTAATACTAGTAACGAAATTGAAAATGTAGGAGAGATAAATTCCATCACCACTCTCTGTTCAGGCAGAGTGGTGGATAACAAAGTAACTATGTATATAGTTACCCCACAAGGAGTTCCTACACTATTTCAAATGAACCTGGAGTTTGCACTTGACCATCTTATTTTTTCTGTGCTTAATGATTTTCTAAATCCGCCTAATGCGGATATAATTCCTAAAAAAAAGGCACATGACACCGACATTTTCAGAATGGAGACAGTTCCTACCTACACCATGAATGAGTTTTGTGCTAAACCCACATTCTCATTCTTTCCATTCTTTTCTTCTAATACTTATCCTTATCCACCATATCTTCCAAAACCATCCATTTTTTCACACTCATTCAATTGGACAACCTCTAGTTCAAAGATGAATAAGAAGGTGCATGCTCGGTTACGTTCTAGGTCTATCAGACTTCGTTTTCATTCCACTAGGTTGCGCCATAGGAAATCTTGGTGCCTGATTATGTTTGGGGGTGCATTCCATGTTATTTATTTCTGGAAAGACCCACAACTCTTTAGGTTGTTGATATATGGAAACTGCAGGGTATTAATATATATATCCAGTTATTTGTTAAAGTCTCGCGTATCTAACTATAAACGACTCATTTGGTTGTCTGGTGTACTTCCTATCACTTATGTATACTGATAAGTGCACCATTCAGGTAACCGGGCCCTCCCTATGGAGTGTGTGGCTGTAAGTACCGGATCCTAAGTCCACGATTAACATAATTCATGCTCTCCACTCTTGCATATTTTCTTGGCTTTTGAGTCATGTTCTTCTATGGTGTGAATTATGCATTTATTGCTTTCTTGTTTTTCTTATATTAACTTTTATTCATAAAAAATTAAAAATCATTAAAATCACAACCATAGTAAGTCGAGAAGTCTCAGGAATCTAACTTTAAAAGACCCACTTTTTAAAAAAAAAAAAAAAAAAAAAACAAAACAAAAAAAAATTTTCTCAGCTCTGTGTCTAAAATTTGTTTGGGGGTGGGGTGTTCATTCCATCATGGATTGTTCAACTCTCCAGTTGTGTTTGTTAGACCGTTTAATGGTATTATGATTCGGATTGACATTTTCTATTAAGTTAGATTTCATTTGTTCGCATAACTTACGTCATGCACTCACTTTGAGGCGTTTTTCATCTTCTTATATGTCACCCATGGTCGGAATAGAGTGTTTTATGGATCATTAGATTGGAAATTCTCTCCTTATCATTTCCATATCTCATTCGCATAAATCGGACCTGTAACGGGAAATTTTGTTTTAAAGTTAGTAAAAAAATCAACAAAAAAATCGAAAAAATCAATTTGGGCTTGGGCCCAACGCACGCGCGTGCGTCTCCTTCCTCCAAAACAAACTGAATCGTGATTCTTTCCAATTCTGTCATTTCCAAATTTAAAAACCTAACAAAAAATAACAATAAAAATAAACCTTAATACACCCACTCCCACAATACAATTCCAACTTCGATTCTTCTCCAAAACACTCTTCCACCAATCCCAAAAATTTCCACCACCGAAAATCACACAAAACCAAACAAAATTCGAACTACCGTGCCACCACTACTATTTTGTTAGTAAAGGAGCCTTAAACTCCATTCCCACAGTCCTTTTAAACCCCAAATCGTTCTAAGATATCAATGGCTCAAAGACGAAGGTTGTTGTCGGAACAAGCGTTTACGACCGACCACTTCGCACCGTTTTAGCAGGGGTTGGAATTGGTTGTGGTACTCGACAAATGATTTCTACCACTCTGATTTGGTCGAACAGTTCTATAAGTTTGGCCGATCACAAAATTTTCTTGAAAGTGGCTGGGACTCGGAGAGAATTATCGAAAGAGAAGTTGGCTGAAATTTTAGGCATTATGCCTAGACGCCACATAGAAGCCACCATGTAGGAATCCCAGTATACTGGTGTTCCTGCATTGATGAACGACACTCTTATGGAGGGTCAATATAATATGACTTCTCATTGTGCTCGACAATCATCTCTGCGTACCAACCAACTGGCTGTAGCTCAGTGGATTGGTAAGAATGTCATTGGGAAGGAGAAAATGAGCGACATCGGGTTCACATGTTTGCACATTCTCTGGATATTATAAGAAAAGAGGTATGAATTCTGTATCCTCGAGTTTTTGCTAAATATGATTAGAGGAGTTGGGAAGAGTATCGCACCATTTCCTGTTTTAATTACGAAGATAATGTTGTCTTGGGGGAATAAACCAAGAACTGAGCGGATAATGTTGAAATTGCATGCAAATGAAAGTAGTTATAAGGAGTGTATCCAAAAGACTTGGATGTTGCCGGAGGATAGGGTAGTGGATTCGGATGAGGAAGGGGAGGACATGACATGGTTGGATGAAGATGCCTTGGAGAGGTGTACATCTAATTCAGAACGCATGTCAGTGTTGTATACTAGAGTAAGTTGCATTTACACTATTTGTGAAGATATACGAGATAGACAGATTATAGTTCGAAATAAACAAACGAACCTTAACACAAGTTTTGGAATACTCGAAAAGGGTCAGGAAGATATCTTGATTAACATGGAGAATATCCACCAAATCCACGGACCCGGTCTATCGCGATAAAGGTTGAGATGGAAGCATAACGCTTGTTCCAAGTAGAGATTCTACGACGCATGCCACCCTTGGAGGGTTCTGTTTCAGATGAGTCAGAGAGGCATGAGCGTCATCGCCAAAGAATGAATGGATCGGGCCTTTCTTTATCCCATGACCAATCTCCATCTCAGGGCCCTTCTTCATCACATGGCTAGGTGTTCGAATAATTTTGTGTTTCATTGTTATTTAGTTGTTTTTATTGTTTTATTAGTCGGATATTAGTTAAGTAATTAAATTTGAATTTGGTTGTTTTATGTTGTTTGAATTAAAATTTAATAAAATTTGGTTATTTTCGAATTATGCGTTGTTGTTATCATTAATCCCACCTTCCTGAATTGTTTGGGGGTGGTATTAAATAGCTTAGCATAATTCGTTTATATGTTCGTCTATTTTAGAATTTGTTTTGGAGTGAAGGTTGAGAATATGACCGATTTGGCCATCGCTATGAATAGATATTGTGGTAGGATGAAATCTCGATGAGTTAGGCAGTTTCTATCCTCAATTCAACCTAAAAGATATTAGGGTTGTCTTAGAATCAAGAATATGAGTTATTTCCATTTTCGGGTTTGGAAATTTTATTATTTTTGGCAATTGCCTTAAAGCTTTTTGGCAACTTCCCAATTCGTTTTAGCAATTTAAAACCTATAAAAATTGCATTCATTCTACACTCACAACCCCAACTACATCTCACATTCATCTCTCATGTTTCACTCCCACTTTACCTTATTTTTCCTTCGCGACTTCGCCTACCAGGCTCCCGGCGCTCAAGGCCCCCGAGGGGAGCCACCACTGCGCCCTAAGCCCCGCGGAGAAATCTTACCACGACCAAGACTGCGACCTACTCAGCCCAAACCAGAGTGCTACCTGCCCCCAAAACACTAGAATTCCAGTTTTCATCCGTAACGCCACCCGCGCCCATCCCAGGCTAATAGTGAGCGCACTATGCGCCCAAGTGCCTGGACCTCAAATATCACCAGAGCGCCACCCACGCCCATCCCAGGCATAGCTTGAGCGCACCCTGTGCCCTGACCCCTGTGAGCACAAAAAAATTCCAGTTTTTCGAGGGTTGTTCCAGGATCCTTTGCATATTTTCCAGCAAGTTTATTGGGGATGACATTCCCTCGTATCATACCAGAACAATCATTTGAAGATTTATTCCAAAGTGACACCTATGGTGCGTGGTTTCGCGAAGTGATCATTCTAGCAGGATGGGAGCCACTATTGGTAAGTCCTGATGAACTTTATTCTCCCGCACTTACATCTTATTTTTATGATAACTGTAAGTTCTTTGATAGACCAGATGGAGAACAAGTCACCATCGGGGATGAACCAATGGAAATTTCCAAGTTCTTGACAGCCTTTGTGCTTGGACTTGCTATGCTGGCCGAAATACGAGACTCATGGGCCTATTTGGTAGATAATATGTACATGTATAACTATGATGATTTTCATGAGTATTACGGGGCAGGAATCTTTAGGTTAGAGGACCAAGGGGATTATAATGTAGCCCTTGGTAGCCTGTCTATGAACGTGGGCACTATTATGTTTTGGATTATGCTCAACTTTAGAGAGGAATGGCATTATTCTTCTGTGAATGACAAAACATGTGATATTTTCCTTGCTTTAGCTGGGGGATGTACACTCTATGATATTCCCCAGACCTTAATGTCTAGTTTAGCCCGAGCCTATGGCAAGAGGCATGAGTACCTTCTTATGCCTGTTTTAGTTTGTCGTATAATGCTATGTTTCTTCCCTGTTTTTTGTGCCCGTTTCACGGATTCGGTTGGGATCGACATTGTGAGACCCACCAATTGTATTATTCGATCGTTCTGTGCAATGACTTGGCAAAGGTGGATGATACAACCTCATCAGGTTGCGCCTTACACCCCATCCGACCAAGTGGCGCTTGACAGATTAGCTATAGTAGACGATAAGTGGCGTGAAGCCTGGCAAATTACCATGGCATGGCAGGATGCGAAGGAACCTCATTTCTTTATTAAGGATGAAGAGGGAAATGAGGAGGAAAATGTTTAAACGAGAGTGCAGGTAAGTATTTCAGTTAGTATCTGTTTATGTCCCAAGCAATCTATTTCTCATGACCCCATAACGGGTGGAACTCTTATAGAGTTGCGTCAGTTTTCTTTTCTATATTAGTATGTTATAACCTTGTTTTGTAGATGTTCGGGAATTTCATGCGTTTCAATGGTATTTTTCTACCCTCTTTATTTAAAATACTTTGAGGACAAAGCATGCTTCTTGGTTGGGGGCATAGAAACACGTGTAATTAAGACATCTGTTAGGATATAGATATGTATAATATGCACTTATTTTCTAGCTAAAAAATTCAAAAATTTTAAAAATATAAATAAAAAGTATGCTATACACTTAGGAACATTGGCATTGTTTTCTTTCTCTATGCTCTCAATAATCTAGAAGTCTCACGTAGCTTTTGCATTAGAAAAGTTTTTAGAAACTTAGGCTAATATGTAGGTAATAATCCTTGAATCTATCTATAAATATGTTACATGAGTATCTATGATGGCAATAAGTTTCTGAAATCTAGGCTAGAGTACTTATTCTACAAATCCTGTGAGAATATAGCCTAAAGCCTTATATGAGTGACACATTTGAGAAATGACACAAGAGAGAAGTAAAATCCGGATAGAGAAATCACACGTCCACTTGCTAGATCACTATACCATATCCTAAGTGAGAATTTAGGCCCTCTTTGGATCGATATAGCCAGAAATTCCAACCTATGAATTATTTTCCGCTAGTTGCTCCTCTGAGCCTTTCTTTAGCCTTTCATAAACCACAAATCCTTTACCCTGTTACAAAACAAAACAAAATAAAAAATCAACCTACCCAATTTTATGAATAAGTTTGAGAATAGAGATGAAGAATAGAAAGAGAATAACCTTTGAAATCAAGAACTCGTTAATCGCTTCAGAAGAGAAAAGTAAGTTTCCATCCAAATAAATAAATAAATAAATAAAAAATAAAAAAAAATAAATAAAGAGTTAGAAATGCAAAAATAGAATCAAGGAGTCAAAAGCCAAAGAAAAAGAGAAAAAAATATGGCTAAGGATGGAAACAAAGTGTAGAAGCAAAAGTAAAGAATAATGTTTTCTCTAGTTACATAATATGAAGACTCTATTATCTCAGACTTGTTCTCTTTGAATATCCATTTCCTTCTTTCTTAAACCATCTCCTAATCCCCGCAACACCTAATAAAGACATCTAGCTCAATTAGGAATAAGATAGTGTGATAGTAAGTGGCAGATGTGTTTGATTGACTCCGGCTTCCTTGTGTGTCATTGAGTTTGTAAGATAAATTGTGCCCACTGCACACTAGAGTAGCGAAACTTGAGCGGAAAAATCAGAGTGATTTTTGTCTTGACATTTATGTGAGGACCTACTTAAGGACGTTATTCTGAGTTTTCATAAACGGACATGCTAGTTCATCTCATAGTATTACTCATTGTAAATATGTTTATTCGTAGATGATAGATTATTATGCATATATTAGCTTAGGTTTCGACTTGATTATTATGTATTCATTGCTAGTGAGATGTATAAATAATTGAGACATGGATAAGGAAACAATAGATTTATTTCTGAGTCGTTGTAGTATAGATGAAGTTTGTGAGTACCTTCACTAGAAAACTCTCATGAGACTATAACTCGTCCACTAGGGAATTCCTAGTGGTTTAAGGCCTTGTTGCATATGGTCAATGCAATCGCACTCGACGAAACGAGATTAGTTAGAACTCCATTTTTGGTCACTTGTGTTAATTTCTCATATTTGCTTGAGGACAAGCAAAATGCTGTTTGGGGGTGGTTTGATAAGAGCCCAAAATTGTAGTTTTAACCCCTTAATAATACTACTTTTAGACCAATTATGCGAGTAATAAATAAGAGTTAATGCTAATTACGTACTTTTATGTATTTCAGGCATGAAACTCAATTATGTGCAGAAATGTGCCACTTTGGCGATATAAAGGGCAAAGGGTTGGTTGCTAAGAAGTTCTATGATAAAGGCCAAGATTCAAGGAGACAAGCCTTTATGAAGCCCGGTCAAAAGCTGAAAAGTCAACACGGGCAGAAATAGTGCGCAAGCCAGCAGAACTTCTGAAGACCATATCTTTGGACTCAGGTCTCGGATTTGGGCGTATCTTACGTCAAAACGACCATCTCGGAAAGTTCTTTCCAATGGTCTAAGCCTTGACCCAATCAGAGGAGCAAAATTGGACGAAAAGTCTACTGAAGTCAAAGCCAGTTGAAACGGTCTCTGTGGACTTAAGAAATTGGGCTTCGGGCTCGATTTTCCGGCCCAAAACATGAGACCTCAGCCCATGCACGAAATTGTGGATCTGGTCTCCTCCTTTATGTAAAAGAAGACTTAGCTCTTAAGAAATGGATAGTTAGATAGCTTAGAATAGAAAGTAGCCATTAAAATAGCTTGTAGATCTAGTTTTGAATTCAATTAGTTAAATTAATTAGTTTCATACATTATTTTAGATTAATTCTTTGAATCATAGTTCTTCATTGATTAGATAAATAAAATAGTTATTTCTTGTTCATTTCAATTTTGTCATTTAAAATTGTTAGATCTAATTTCAGTGGTTGTTATTCAATTCTTAGTTATTAATTTAGAATTCAATTATTGTTTAGTTAAATTTAATAAAGTTATAATCTTTATATTATGTCTATTTTTAATTCACATCGTAGTATAATTCCCACCATTGCTCTTATTAGACTTTGAATTGATTAGTCAATCTAGGAAACTTGAATGCTAAAGAACTAAGAGTGGAACGAACTTTTTACTCCACTCTATTTCGATAGAATTGAGAGTATAGAAATCTTTGATAGCAATGCATAATTAAGTGTAGTTTCACTTGCGTTTTGAGTTTCATCGTTCATTTCGTAGGTAAATTATTCAATTTTACGTATATCAGATACATGCCATTTAGGATGTATATTCCTAAAACGTGCATTTTAGCGCGAAAAGGATTGATATTGATGCTCTACTTTGGAAGATTCCAGCTTAAGAGAAAAAGTGACAAAAAGTCAAAGTCAACTCTCAAGGACTCAAAGCTAAAAGCTATGGACTCAAGGACTCAAAGCTAAATGCTATGGACTTAAGGACTCAAAGCTAAAAGCTATGGACTCAAGCACTTAAAGCCAAATCAAGAATTCAAATATATGGGCTAAATTCAAAAGCTCACAAAGCTTAATCTTATCCTCAAGGTGTTTCTAAAAGAAGGGGCAAATATATAATTGGTGTCCTATATAAACCAAAGTGAGAAAAGAGAAAACCTTACCATAGAATTAATCTTTGGTAATTAAGAGTAGAATAATATGTTTTAAATTACTAGTTTAATTTGTTATTTACTTGTTTTTCATTTTCATATACTTCAAGCTTTTGTTGATAACTCATCTTTTTATCTTCAATACAAAGTTTTCAATCTTGTCTTCAACACAAAGTTTTCATTACTTCTTTTAATCTTGATTTAACCCCAAAAACACTAGTCATACTCATTTGACATGTTCAAATGAGTATAAATTTGTGAGCAAGCTATCCCATTTAAACCATTTCCATACATGTTTTCTCTTTCAAATCAATTGTTTATTTACATTTCGAACCATTCAAGACAAAGAACTAGTGTTTCCACCATTTAAACATCAAGAATAAGTTAAAGAAAGATTGGAAAAGTTTAGAAAGAAGTTTTCCAACCATCAAAACCATTCTTCCTTACATATGATCTAAGATAAACAACAAACCCAAACCCACTTTCTACAAATGTCAAATGGCGCCGCCGTCATGGATCTAAGCACAAGGAGGAAGATGGAGCCAAAAATCACTCTTTGAACTCTTCTTCTCAATCTTATTTTCAAGTTTTTTTCTCCTATTTTGTAACTGATGTTTCTTTTTCTTATACTTCTAGTAAACTTCTGATAAAACGGAGTCCGAGAATAGCACGAGACGGTTCACCGGAGACTGCTAGAGAAAAACGAGCCAAAACAATGAAAATTTACCCGCGCCGCACCTACCAACCACGCACCCGCGCCTTATCCGCTCCCACACCTGTCAGACTCGCGCCGCAACTCATTTTTCTCCAATGAAGATTCTGTTGACTCATAATCTTTGTATGTAAGTTAGTTTTAATTCCCCCTGGTCATTTTAATTCAACTGTGAGTAGATAAAAAGTAGATAGATTTGCAAAGTTTTGAGTTTTCAAAAACAAAAATTCAATAAAAAATGAATTTTAAAATTAAATTTTTTTATTAATTTAAATGAATTAGTAGTCCATCAGTAAAGTTAAACATTAAAATTAATTTAGTAGCATGTTTAGGTTTTATTTTATATTAATTGTTGTTTATGCATGTTAGATTATGATAATATCATATAGTTAAGTCAAAATACAAAAAAATTAATTAGGATAAATACAAAATAGTTTAAGTTTGAAAGTTTAGTCTTTTGGTTTAAATTAACTTACCAAGAGTTGCAGATTCAACCAACTTGGACCTGTTGGATATGCGAGGCGAGTAGTGTAATATCACTCTCGCACATCTCAACCCAACTTGGGGGTTGAAGTTCCAATCTTTGACGAACACTTTCTAAGATTTCACATATTTTGTTTAATTAATCATTAGTGAATAGTTAATGATAAAAGTAAAACGATAGTTTTACCTACGAAAACTCAACGCAAGTAAAACTATAACTATTTTCTTAATGTTTATCAAAGTTTTCTACTCTCGATGCTATCGCAATAGAGTTGTAGTAGAAGATTCGTTCCACTCCTAGTTCTTTAGAAATAATGTTAACTAAGATTATCAGTCTACCAAAGTTAATGAGAGTATGATGGAAATTATACTAACAAGATACGATA
Source organism: Coptis chinensis (assembly GCF_015680905.1). Taxonomy (NCBI): domain Eukaryota; kingdom Viridiplantae; phylum Streptophyta; class Magnoliopsida; order Ranunculales; family Ranunculaceae; genus Coptis; species Coptis chinensis. The sequence continues at coordinate 57,247,466 of NC_141461.1, read as the reverse complement.
ATTCAACAAACTAATACTAAATTGATAATATGATAAGGAATTAGGGGGGATTGATTCCACCTTAACTCAACTTAATTAACTAGCGAAGATTTGTCGTGATCCAAATTTCAATGCTTTCACATAACAAAATGGTATTTCTAATCCCTAATTATTCATGGCAATCTCTACTAAATAATAACTAGCATGTGAAGTAATCAAGCCCATTCTCATGGTGAACTAATTACTTTCTAGAATTGAATAGATTATCACGACAATTTTTAAGCTAACAAACTCAAGTTTTCATTAAGGCTTCCTCAAACCCCTCTAATGGAGGTTTAGCCTTGAGTCATTAAACTATCATTTTTATATGAAATTAAGCAAGACATGATATAAAGATTGTAAATTTACTAATTTGAACTATAATTATGATTTAACTAATTGTCAAATGAAGACAACCTAATTTATGAATTTAAAACAACTAAAACTAAATAAGAATTTAATCAAATAACTAAATTGAGATAAAAACTAATACTTTATTATAAAACTAATAGTTATTCTAAATAAAAATCTACTTTTGTTCTAACACTAATTAATTGAAATGTAAAAACTATATCTAAAACAAGTTATTGAAACTAATTAATGGAGTCTAAAACTATATCTAAAACTATTGGCTAATGGTTACCTAAAAAACTAGATGCTTCAGAGCTAAGTCTTGTTTCTTGAAATGGAGGAGACAAAACCAACATTTTCATGCATGGGCTAAGGAGCCATATTTTGGGCTGGAAAATTGAGCTCAAAACCCAATTTCTTCAGTCCACAAAGGCCTTTTCAGCTGGATTTGACTTCAATAGACTTTTCATCCACTTCTTCTCCTCTGATTGGGTCAAGACTTGAACCATTGGAAATCTCTTTCCAAGCCGGTCGTTTTTACATAAGGTAGGCCCAATTCTGAGGTCTGAATCCAAAGATACGACCTTTGGAAGTTCTACTGACTTTTGTGCGCTGTTTCTGCCCGCGTTGACTTTGACTTTTCAGCTTTGACCGGGCTTTAAAAAGGCTTTTTCTCCTTGAATCTTGGCCTTCAATCATATAACTTCTTAGCAACCAACCCTTCCTCCTTTATCTCACCAAAATGACACATTTCAGTAATTAATTGACACTAATGCCTGAAATACATAAAAGCATATAATCAGCATTAACTCTTATTTATTACTTGCATAATTAGTCTAAAAGTATTGTTGTTAAGGGGTTAAAACTATAGTTTTGGGCTCTTATCGAACTACCACCAAACAGCATTTTACTTGTCCTTAAGCAAATATGAGAAATTAGAATAAGTGACCAAAAATGGAGTTCTAACTACTCTCATTTCGCCGAGTGCGATTGCATTGACCATATTCAACAAGACTTTAAACCACTAGGAATTCCCTAGTGGATGAGTTATAGCCTCATGAGAGTTTTCTAGTGAAGGTACTCAGAAACTTCATATATGCTACAACAACTAAGAAATAAAACTATTATTTTCTTATTTATGTCTTAATTATCTATGCATCTCATTAGCAATGAATACAGAATAATCAAGTCGAAACCTAAGCTAATATATGCATAATAATCAATCATCTATGAATAAACATATATACAATGAGTAATACTATGAAATGCACTAGCAGGTCAGTTTCTGAAAACTAGGAATAGCGTCCTTAAGTAGGTCCTCACATAAATGTCAAGACAAAAAGCACTCTGATTTTTCCTCTTAAGTTTCGCTACTGCAGTGTGCAGTGGGCACACTTTACCTTACAATCTCAATGACACACCAGGAAGCCGAAGTTGATCAAACACATCTGCCACTTACTATCATACTAACCTATTCCTAGTTGAGCTAGAGATCTTTATTAGGTGTTGCGAGGATTAGGAGAAGGTTTAAGAAGGAAGGAAATGGATATTCAAAAAGAACAAGTCTAAGATAATAGGGTCTTCATATTACGTAACTAGAGAAACCCTTGTTATTTTGCTTCTACACTTTGTTTCCATCCTTAACCTTTTTATTTTGGCTTTTTGACTTTTTTTTTTTTTTTTTTGGAGTTCTAACTCTTTATTTTCTCTCTCTTTTTTTTTCTTTTTTTTTTAATTTTTTTATTTGGATGGAAACTTTCTTTTCTTATTCTTTTCTGAAGCAACTAACTAATTTTTGTTTACACAGGTTTTTCTCTTTTCTTTTCTTCACTCATCCTATTCTCAGACTCATTCTATAATGGGTAGGTTGATTTTTTTTTATTTTGTTTTGTTTTTGTAAAAGGGTAAAGGAATTGTGGTTTATGAAAGGCTAAAGAAAGGCTCAAAGGGGAGACTAGCGAAAAATAATTCATAGGTTTGAATTTCTGGCTATATCGATCCAGAGAGGGCCTAAATTCTCGCTTAGGATATGGTATAGTGATGAAGCAAGTGGACGTGTGATTTCTCTATCCGGATTTTACTTCTCCCTTGTGTCATTTCTCAAATGTTTCACTCATATAAGGCTTTAGGCTATATTTTCACAGGATTTGTAGAATAAGTACTCTAGCCTAAATTTCAAAAACTAACTGCCAAACAATCATAGATACTCATGCAATATATTTATAGATAGATGCGAAGATTATTACATATATATTAACCTAAGTTTCTAAGAACTATTCTAATGCAAAAGCTACGTGAGACTTCTAGATTATTAAGAACATAGAAAAAGAAAACAATACCAATATTCCTAAGTGTATAGCATAACTTTTTATTTATATTTTTAAATGTTTAAAATTTTTACTAGAAAACAAGTGTATATTATACATATCTATATCCTAACAGATGCCTTAATTACATGTGTTTCTATACCACCCCCAAACAAGAAGCATGCTTTGTCCTCAAAGTATTGAAATAAAAAGGGTAGAAAAATACCATGAAAACGCGTGAAATTCTAGAACATCTGCAAAACAAGGTTAAAAGATACTAATATAGAAAAAGAAAGATAGACGCAACTCTATATGAGTTCCACCCGTTATGAGGTTAACCAGAATTAAATTGCTTGGGACATAAGCAGACACTAACTGAAATAAAAACTTACCTTATCTCCCCCGTTTAAGCGTCATCCACATCCTCTTCTATGAAGAAGTGAGGTTCCTTCGCATCCTGCCACGCCATGGTGATTTGCTAGGCTTCACGCCATTTATCATCTACAATCGCTAACCTGTTTTTCGCCACTTGGTCGGATGGGGTGTACGGTGTAATGATAAGAGCCCAAAACTGTAGTTTTAACCCCTTAACCATCATACTTTTAGACCAATTATGTGAGTAATAATTAAGAGTTAATACTGATTACGTGTTTTTATGTATTTCAGGCTTCAAACTCCATTATGTGCAGAAATGTGCCACTTTAGCGAGATAAAGGAGCAAATGTCAGTTGCTAAGGAGTTCTGTGAATAAAAGCCAAGATTCAAGGAGACAAAGCCTTTGTAAAGCTCGGTCAAAAGCTGAAAAGTCAACACGGGTAGAAATAGTGCACAAGTCAGCAGAACTTCCGAAGGCCGTATCTTTGGACTCAGACCTCGGAATTGGGAGTATCTTATGTCAAAACAACCGGCTCGGAAAGAGCTTTCCAATGGTCCAAGCATTGGCCCAATCAGAGGAGAAAAAGTGGACAAAACATCTGTCGAAGCCAACTGCAGCTGAAGAGCCCATTTTGGACTAAAGAAATTGGGTTTTGGGCCCGATTTTCTGGCCCAAAACATGGCTCCAAGCCCATGCATGATTTTTGGATCTGAAAGTATAAAACAAAAGCTTGACTCTTTGTTAAGGGCAGTTAGGTTAGGAAGCTAATGTTAATGGAGTTTAGGGTTAGAAAAAGATAGATCTAGATTAGTTTTTAGATCTAGATCTAGTTTTTTTACATTCATTCAATTAGTTAGTTTAGAATCATATTTAGTTTTTAGAATAAAGTATTAGTTCTTCATTTCAATTTAGATTATTGTTTAAATTCTTATTTAGATTTAGTTGTCCTAAATTCATAATTAGTTATTCACAATCTTAGTTCTAAATTAGTTTTAATTTCTGTTTAATTTAATTATGTCTTATTGTTATTATTGTTCTTGTGTTGGGAATGGTAGTATAGAAATTTCACATCAAATCATTACTCTCACCATTATATTTCATGATTATGTTTTGAGAGTAAGAAGAATTGATTTAAACGTAAGAACGGTAGGATTACGTATTAATGTTGTTAACATTAATATTTAGGATTCAACTTGTTTTTTTGTATATCAAATGGCGCCGCTGCCATCTTAATCTCGTTTTAGACAAGAATTCAATTGCTAGAATCCAAGGGGCAATCCCCCATTCCCTACCCACCCACCCTTTTAATTTTTCATTCTTATTTCTTGAATTTTCGGAACTGTTCATTGTTTTAGGCATAGGGGATGCGGATTCACAGAGAAAAACACTGTGGTGAAGGTATTTCTAAATTTTTGAAAATTCTGAAAATTTTCAGACATAATATTTAATGTGTTGTTGATTTACTGAAATATTTTCAGATTTTTCAAAGTTGGTTTACCTTGTGAAAAAAATACGATCTTTACAGTGCTGTATTTCAGTTTTCACACCATATGTTCCTAAAACATAGACGGGTAAGGTTACTTAGGGAGTTCTAAAAATTCTATAATTTTTACAGGAGTATCTATCCTAAGTTAGGAGTTTGTAGTAAAAATTTGTCAAGTTTTTTATTTGTTTTGACCTCCTAAATAGTAGAGTGTTTTCAGTGTGTTTCTGTAGTGTTGCAAACACTTTATATCTGGAACACCAGCCAATAAGGAGAGGTTGTAGAACTCCAATTGCTCTAAACTTTTTATAGAAACAATTAGGATCTGTCTGGAGTCTCAAGTAAAAATTTGGCAATTTTTGGCTTTGTTTTGATAGGTTAACCATTCGGTTATTTGTATTGTGTCCGAAAACTGTTTCGCAAACTTTGCAGTGCAGTAGAGGGATTTTCGTAGCTCCGATTGATCTGAAATTTGACAGACTACTTGATAGACGTCTTACAAAACTACTGTAAAAATTTCAAATTTTTTGAAGTAGGATAAAAGGCCTAAAACTTGAAAACCCTGAGGTGCGACCCGCGCCCAAATTGAGCGCGACCCGCGCTAAAACACTGGACATCTGAAATTCTTGAGGCGCACCCGCACCCATACCGAGCGCGACCCGCGCTAAAACACTGGACATTCGAAAACCTTGAGCATGACCCGTGCCCTAAGCAAGCGCACCTGCGCTCAAAACACTGGAACTCGAATTTGCGAGCGCACTGCTTCAAGTGAAGCGCACCGCCTCACCGGTGATTTTGCCAGATTTTCACAGTTTTGATTCAAATTTTCAATTTTCTAGTTTTTCAGTGTTCTAACTTGTTATATACATTGAACACGCGTGAACAAGACGCTATTTATAAGCGAAGCAAGGACGCAATTAGGTATTCCTTTCTTTTACACCTCGCATCTACAGTTAGAGGTTTCTACTAGTATATCAGAATTGTTTGGAGTGTTGCATGTTTAGTTAAGTTCGACTTAGTCTTGCATGAGATTAAGGTCTGGTCGAAGAAAAACAACTAACGTAATTACACGGCAACGTTGACAAACACGTCTATCTAGTATACCACCCATTACACCTCTAGCTATTATTCCACACACACCACTTGATAGAATGGCTGAAGAAAGAGAGACTCCTCTCTCTGACTTCTACAAAGCCTTGAGCGATAGCCCCAAATCTTGCATCGTTCTAGCAGACCCAGTGGGGGAAAATCCCCCCTAATATATTTAACTTGTTACCGGTTTTTCATGGTTTAGACCACGAGAAGCCTTACCAAAGATATCGTGGGATAGACCAAGTTCTCACTACATTCCATCATCTGGCGTAAGTCCGGATCAAGTTAAACTTAGGGTGTTTCCTTTCACCCTAGTCAACAAGGCGCGTTGGTTAACTGCCCGGGCGCCAAACTCTGTGGACTCATGGGCTCAACTTGTTCAATTGTTCATGGAACAATTTTACCCACCACTAAAGACAGATGAAATGCTTCACAAGATTCATTTCTTCCCGGAGAATTCTCATGAATCCTTTTCAGAGGCCGGAATCATTTCAGCGATCTTCTCATTGAATGCCCGCATCATAATCTTCGCGAAAAGACACGCTTTGTTCGTGATTTCTTCAAGGGGCTTTCACATTATCATAAGGAGGTTCTAGATATCATGGTAGGGGTAGTTTTCTTAGTAAAGGAACCTTGGAGGCTTATAAATTCTTAGAAGATCAATCTAAGAAGAACAACAATTGGGGGAGGTAACGATTCCTCCCGGCTCCTCTCCTTTTTCTCTTGAGGTTAAACATGATCCCGAAGCTTAAAACTCTTATCGATGCCCTCACTAAAAAAGGTAGATGCCATCTCGTTCAACAACAACCCACTCCGGTCATGAACATTAACTCTACTTGTTGTAATGTGCATTTGTAGTCTTGAGCATTCGACTTCTATCATCCTCTTGTCTATGCACAAACACCACCCACAACCATCACACTTCAACCAGTTAACTTCAACATCAAGGACAAGGGAACTTAGGTGACCAGAATAGAGGTTTAGTACCCATAACCCAGAACTATCAACATCAAGACATGAACGCTCAATAAGCTTTAATTCCAATACAACCATCTACGGACAAAGTAGTAGTGACCTTGTTGGAGAAACAAAATCAAATTATGCAACAAAACTCCAACTTGATGAAAGATCAGCATGATCAAAACTCTAATATGATGAAACAAACGATGCAAATGATGCAGTCTTTGTGCCAAAAGGTTATTGACATGTCTTTTAACCAAAATAATAACCAAACCGGCGTGTTTCCAAGTCAAGCGCCTAATCCTAAGTCAACAAACACCCTCTTTGAAATAAACAGTATTTACTGTAATGGTAATATAAACCAAGGGGACCTACAGGCAGTCACTACCCTTCGTTCAGGGTGAGTAGTTGATAACCAAGTGACTATGCCTAAAGATTACCCGCAAACTAAAAATGATACCATACCAAATACTATAATAGAAACTGAAGACCAAACAACTGTAGAAGTACCAGTTAAACCACAACCAAAAGGGAAAACATTACAAGACCCAATAATAGAAAGTGAAGACCCTACACCTGTAGAGGTTCCAATATGGACACCTAGATGGAAAACGGATAGAGATAAAGCAAAGACTAATAAAACTTTTATCCCTTCTGCTAAAAATAGCGATAAAGCACCATATCCCTAAAGACTAGTTGTGTTTAAAAAGGACGAGAATTTTGATGAGATTAGAGAAGTGTTTAAAAATTTGACTATAAACCTACCTTTTCTAGAAGCTATAAAAAGTCTACCTGAACACGCTAAGTTTCTAAAAGAGTTGTGCACCAAGAAGAGGAAAACCAACATAGCCCACGAAGCATTCTTAACTGAACAATATCCCTCTTTATCTGAACATAACGGAATTGTTAAGTACAAGGACCCTGGTCGTCCTACTGTACAATGCACCTTAGGTGATACCTTCATAACAACTGCTTTATTAGACCTGGGGGCAAGTGTTAACTTACTCCCTTTTTATTTATATAAACAACTAGGTCTAACAAAACTTCAACCAACCAAAATGACTTTGCAGTTAGCCGATCGTTCTAATAAGTATCCCAAGGTTGTAGTTGAAAATATTCTCGTTAAAGTTCAGGATTTTTACTATCTAGCCGACTTTGTTATTCTTGACACAGAAGTTGCTCATGATTCCATTCCCATCATCTTAGGGCGTCCTTTTTTGGCAACCGCCAATGCCCAAATCAATTGTCGGGATAGCTCAATGACTCTTTCTTTTGGAAATCTTTCTGTAGAAGTTAACATGTTTAGACAAAAATAGGGACAACTAGGTTTGCCTGTAGAAGGGGAAGTGAAGTCCATTGAGAGTTTTGTACCTCACATTAGTGCGGCTGACACTTTAGTCCCCACACTAGTAGATACCCCTCTTATGGAAGAAGACAAGGATCACAATTTCTACTCCCTAGACATAGATAACATCAAGGAGGATTTCCTTCGACTCTTTTGCAACCCTTCTTTGCCGCCTCGCGAGTTCTCTCCTATTGACATCCATTCATCTCTTGACGCCATGGCGGAAGAAGAATTTTTCGCCCTCTATCCCAGTGATTCTTCTTACCCACCTATTGCGGAATGTCTTGCATATCTCAAGGCCTCTGATGATATAGACCTAAGAACACTAGTTGAACACCATTCACCCACCTCACATCCTCATGTCACTTATTCACCTTCCATCACGAATGTTCCTCGCCCTCTAACTTTTCAAAGAACCATTAAGTTTGTACTTGACCTTGGCATTTCTCCTATGCTTCATAACTATCTAAAACCAACTGGTGAAGAAGTAACACCCAAGGACAAGCCACCTAACACATTTTCATTTTTTCCTTCTCAAAATTATCCACATCTTACGTATCTTCCACAACCATCAATTTTCTCACGTTCATTTACTTGGCATCCCCTTCGTAAGATGACAAAGAAGAAACTGTATGCTCAATTAGGTTTTAGATCTATAAGGCTTTGCTCTCATTCCACTAAGCTACGTCATAGGAAATCTTGGTGCTTAATTCTATTTGATGGTGCATTCCATATTAATTATTTGTGGAAAGACCCACAACTTTTTCGATTGTTGATATATGGTAAACTGCATTTTAATACATATATATTAGTAAGTCTAGGGAATCTGACTTTAAAAGACCCAAGTTTTCGTACAATACCAACTTTCTGGAGTATATGCCAAACAAAATTTTCAAACTTAAAAAGAGTTTTCCAATTTAGTTTGGGGGTGGCGTATTTTGGTATTCATTTTAAATCATGTTGCCACCCTAAGCCTGTCATGTTTACTTCAGTAGAGTTTGTGTTAGTTAGTACGTACCAGTTTAATTGGCTTCATACTATCATATCATCTTTACAATTTTCTGTTACAGGTACTACCAATTTTTGCCACGTTTCTATGGTAAATTCTTTCTTTATCTCTTTACACTTTGAGGAGAAAGCGTTCGATTGTTTGGGGGTGGGATAGAAACATTTGCAAAAATTAGACACTTTTAGGATGTAAATTACGCACTTTTATTTATAAAATGTTAAAAATTATAAAAATTAGTTAGTTACATAATTTAATTGTGCTATTGAATTGTTTCATGAACCCCCTTCTCCCAAATTGTTTGGGGGTGGTATAGAAACACGATGTAAATGTTAAGCACATATTAGGTTGTATATTACTTATTATTTGTCTTAAAAATAATAAAAATAAATATAAATATAAAAATAAAAAGTTTATGCTATACACTTAGGAATATTGGTATTGTTTCTTTCTCTATGCTCTTAATAATCTAGAAGTCTCACGTAGCTTTTGCATTAGAATAGTTTTTAGAAACTTAGGTTAATATGTAGGTAATAATCTTTGCATCTATCTATAAATATATTACATGAGTATCTATGATTGTTTGGTAGTAAGTTTCTGAAATCTAGGCTAGAGTACTTATTCTACAAATCCTGTGAGAATATAGCCTAAAAGCCTTATATGAGTGAAACATTTGAGAAATAACACAAGGGGAGAAGTATATTCGAATAGAGAAATCACACACGTCCACTTGCTTGACCACTATACCATGTCCTAAGAGAGAATTTAGGCCCTTTTTGGATTGATATAGCTAGAAATTCCAACCTAAGTATATTTTCCGCTAGTTAATTAATCGAGCCTTTCATTAGCCCTTTCATAAAGCACAAATCCTTTACCCTGTTACAAAACAAAACAAAACAAAATAAAAAATTCAACCTACCCAATTTAGATAAGTCTGAGAATAGAATAAGGAAGAAAGAAGAAGAGAAAAACCTGTGTAAACAAAAGTTAGTTAATTGCTTCAGAAAATAAAGAAAAGAAGTTTCCATCCAAAGAAAAGAAAAATAAAAATAGAAATAAAATAAAAACTCCAAAAAAATAGAATAAAAGGAGTCAAAAGCCAAAGAAAAAGAAAAAAAAAATGTGGCTAAGGATGGAAACAAAGTGTAGAAGCAAAAGTAAATAACAAGGTTTTCTCTAGTTACATAATTTGAAGACTCTATTATCTCAGACTTGTCCCTTTTGAATATCCATTTCCTTCCTTCTTAAACCATCTCCTAATCCCCGCAATACCTAATAAAGACCTCTAGCTCAATTAGGAATAGGTTAGTGGGTTAGTAAGTGGCAGATGTGTTTGATCAACTTCGCCTTCCTTGTGTGTCATTGAGATTGTAAGGTAAAGTATGCCCACTGCACACTGGAGTAGCAAAACTTGAGTAGAAAAATCAGAGTGATTTTTGTCTTGACTTTTATGTGAGAACCTACTTAAGGACGCTATTCCTATGTTTGAGAAACGGACTGTTCTGCATTTCATAGCATTACTCATTGTATATATGTTTATTAAGTAGATGATTGATTATTATGCATATATTAGCTTAGGTTTTCGACATGATTATTCTGTAGTCATTGCTAGTGAGATGTATAGATAATTGAGACATAAATAAGGAAACAATAGTTTTATTTCTTAGTCGTTGTAGTATAAATGAAGTTTGTGAGTACCTTCACTGGAAAACTCTCACGAGGCTATAACTTCGTCCACTAGGAAATCCCTAGTGGTTTAAGGCGCCTTGTTGCGATATGGTCAATGCAATCGCACTCAGCTCAGTAAAACGAGTAGATAGAACTTCATTTTTGGTCACTTATTCTAATTTCTCATCTTTGCTTGATGACAAGCAAAATGCTGTTTGGGGGTGGTTTGATAAGAGCCCAAAACTGTAGTTTTAACCCCTTAACCATCATACTTTTAGACAAATTATGTGAGTAATAATTAACGCTTATAATCGATTACGTGTTTTTATGCATTTCAGGCTTCAAACTCCATTATGTGCAGAAATGTACCACTTTAGCGAGATAAAGGAGCAAAGGTCAGTTGCTAAGGAGTTCTGTGAATAAAGGCCAAGATTCAAGGAGACAAAGCCTTTGTAAAGCTCGGTCAAAAGCTGAAAAGTCAACACGGGCAAAAACAGTGCACAAGTCAGCAGAACTTCTGAAGGCCGTATCTTTGGACTCATACCTCGGAATTGGGAGTATCTTATGTCAAAACGACCGGCTCGAAAAGAGATTTCCAATGGTCCAAGCCTTGGTCCAATCAGAGGAGAAAAAGTGGATAAAACATCTGTCGAAGCCAACTGCAGCTGAAGAGCCCATTTTGGACTAAAGAAATTGGGTTTTGGGCCCGATTTTCTGGCCTAAAACATGGCTCCAAGCCCATGCACGATTTTTGGATATGAAAGTATAAAACAAAAGCTTGACTCTTTGTTAAGGGCAGTTAGGTTAGGAAGCTAATGTTAATGGAGTTTAGGGTTAGAAAAAGATAGATCTAGATTAGTTTTTAGATCTAGATCTAGTTTTTTTACATTCATTCAATTAGTTAGTTTAGAATCATATTTAGTCTCTAGAATAAAGTATTAGTTCTTCATTTTAATTTAGATTATTGTTTAAATTCTTATTTAGATTTAGTTGTCTTAAATTCATAATTAGTTATTCACAATCTTAGTTCTAAATTAGTTTTAATTTCAGTTTAATTTAATTATGTCTTATTGTTATTATTGTTCTTGTGTTCGGAATGGTAGTATAGAAATTTCACATCAAATCATTACTCTCACCATTGTTCCTTTTGGGTTTGATTAGTTGAATTCGATTTAAGTCTTGAGAGTTAAGAGTGGACGAATCCTTACTCATTATATTGCATGATTATGTTTTGAGAGTAAGAAGAATTGATTTAAACGTAAGAACGGTAGGATTACGTATTAGTGTTGGTAACATTAATATTTAGGATTCAACTTGTTTTTATGTATATCAGGCAACCCAATGAGATTGCACTTGCCATCCCGGCCAAGTCATAGCACGGAAAGATCGAATATTACAATTGGTGGGTCTCACAATGTCGACCCAACCCAATCCGTGAAACGAGCACAAAAACAAGGGAAGAAACATAGCATAATACGACAAACTAAAACAGGTATAAAAAGGTACTTATGCCACATACTATGGGATTAATGTCTTGGGAAGGTCATATAGCAGGCGTCCCTTAGCTAGAGCAAGGAAAACGTCGCAAGTGGCGTCATTCGCAGAAGAAAAATGCCTCTCCCCTAATATGTTTAGCATGATAAATAACATAAGCATGCCCACGTTAAGGGACAAGCTACCAAGGGCTACGTTTTATGTCCCTTGGTCCTCTACACGGAAAATGCTGGCCCCATAATTCTCATGCAAAAGCGCATAGTTGTAGGCAGAGAAATTATCAACTATGTAGCCCCCTGGGTCTTGAATCTCAGCAGGCATAGGAAGCTCAACAACAAAAGCCAACAAGAACTTGGTTATTTCCATTGTTTCATCATCAATGTTGATGGAGAACCCATCTGATAAAAGGATTTACAATGGTCATAAAAATACGAAGTAAGTGCAGGAGAGTAAAGTTCATCAGAACTTACCATTAAATATTGCCATCCTAGTTGTATGATTACTTTGCGAAACCACGCACCATAGGTGTCACTTTGGAATAAGTCTTCAAAAGATTGTTCCGGTATGATACGAGGGGATGTCATCACAAAACTACTCTCTAGAACAGCTGCAACCGATCCTGGAACAATCCACAAAAAATTGGAATTTTTTGTGCCTATGGATATCAGAGCGCAGGGGGGGCTCAAACTATGCCGTGTATGGGTGCAGGGTGCGCTTTGGTTATGATCGAGTTCTAGGCACTTAGGCACAGGGTGCGCTCGATTTTTTCCTGGGATAGGCACATGGTGCGCTCGTGCCTTGGCAAGTTCTAGTGTTTTGAGCGCGGGTCACGCTCTGATTTGGTCTTGTGAGCGCCGGGGTGCGCTCAGGTCTAAATTGAGTAACAGGCGGTTCAAGGTTTCAAGCGCGAGGGGTTAAGCGGCCTTGGGCTTATTCCGTTATAGCCGAGTCTTTGAAGTGAATAATAAAATAGGGAAACTTGGGAGTGAAAGGTGAGAGATGAAAGTGAGATGTAGTGTGGGTTGTGAGTGTAAAATGAAGGAAGTATAAATAAGGTTTTAGTTTCTAAAACAAATTAACAAGTTGCCAAAAAGCTTTAAGGCAATTGCCGGAAACAAAATATTTCCAAAAACCTAAAATGGAAACAACCCATATTCCTTATTTCAAGACAAACCTAATATCTTTTAGGTTGAAGTTAGAATAGCAACTTCCTAACTCATTGAAATTTCATCCTACCACAATATCTAATCATAGCCATGCCCATATCGGCAACATTCCCGACAATCATCGAAATATCACTTCTAAAATTGTGGATTATATAAAAACAATTCTAAAAGACATAATACCACCCTCAAACAATTTGGGAAGGTGGGATTAATGTTAAACTTATCTCATACGGAGAAAAGAACCACATTGAATTAAAATTCAAATTCAAATTCAAATTAACTACCAAATTCAAATTTAGGTACTGAATTCGACTACTTAACATCCAAACTAATAAAAACAGTAAAACAAGTAACTAACATCAAAACAACAATTTTTTCTAAACAACTAGCCACATGATGAAGATGGACCCTGAGATGAAGATTGGGCCTGGGATGAAGATGGGGCCTGAGATGAAGAAGGGCCCAAGCCATCCGTCCTTCGGCGACGACGCTCATACCTCTCAGACTCATCTGAAACAGAACCTTCCAGGGGTGGCATGCGTCGTAGAATCTCTACTCGGAATCGGCGATGTGCTTCCATCTCTGCCTTCATCTCTGTATAATGCGCATCCTGACGCTGGACGAGAGTCTCCATGTTATACTGGAGATCTGCCTGACCCTTGTCGAGCGCTTCAAAACTCGTCTGAAGGTTCTTTTGTTTACCTCTCCAAGGCATTTTCATCCAAACATGTCATATCCTCCATTTCCTCATCTGAATCAACCACCCTATCCTCTGACAACTTCCAAGTCTTTTGGATACACTCTCTATAAATAATTGCAATTGAATGAAATTTAATCATAATACGAACAAATTTTGTAACAACTCTAAAAGACAGCATGATCTTAGTGATCAATACCGGAAAGTGAGCAACACTCTTTCCAACTCCTCTAATCATAGTTAAAATAAAATCGAGGATGCAGAAGTTATACCTCTTCTCCTACAATATCCAGAGAACGTGTAGACATGTCAGACCGATGTCGCTGACTTTCTCCTTCCCGATGACGTTCTTACCAATCCACTGAGCTACAGCCAGTTGGTTAGTTCGTAGAGATGACTGTCGAGCACAATGAGAATTCAGATTGTATTGACCCTCCATGACAGTGTCTTTCATTAATGCAGGAACTCCAGTATACTGGGATTCTTGCAAGGTGGCTTCGAGGTGGCGTTCAGGCGTAATGCCTAAAATCTCAGCCAACAACTCTCTCGATACTTCTCTCCTAGTCCCAGCTGATAGGGTTATATACTAAAACCATTACTTTTGTATTAACTCTAATTCTTTATATTTTGAATGAGAATCATATAGGCAAATGTTATACATATTATATATGTTATTAGTTATATGCATGTGTCTAATATTTTATGTTGTAGATGATATGGTGTGGACACACAGAAGATCATATCATCAGTACCTTATAAAGTATAAGTAATCGTTCACAACCTAGATGGATTTTGACAAACCATTGGTACGGTTGTAATATAATCTGGTATGAGTCTATCTTGACTATAGGATTACACTAGTACACTTTGTGTGTATTGAACATGACCAAGTGAGATTGTTTCTCCTTATACTGACTATATAAGAGACCAAACGCCTCTGTTATTATGGATGCTTGTCCTCCTAATCCGGATATAATAACGGGCACTTACATGCATTGTACATTGCTATAAATCATCAATGAGTGAGATTCATTTGTGAATTAACAAACTCGATGGATTGGGTAATACCATTGTATGTAAGGTGTGTTGTTGATTATAGAAGGAATCCATGTCCCGCAAGAAGTCGGGTTGATGATGTCCCCTTGAGAAGCTCAAAAAGATTGTCATGTAAACCTTGTAGGTGGATTTATTCTGACATGACAATGAGGTTGAGTGGTACTACTCAAGGACATAAGAAGTTGATTAATGTAGTTGTCAATAACTTGACTTAATCAACGGACATTCGATATCTTAAACACGGGGAGATCAACGAGCATATAATATGGAGCCCATAAACGCTGACAAGTAATTTGGGATTAGGGCGGTAGTGCAACAATGGCCTTTAGTGGAATAATCCATTTGTTGATGGACTTGGGCCGTGTGTTCTGGGTGAACATGGGAAGCCTAAGCCCGTCAGGATGCCCAACCCTAATTTCTCCTCCTGGTCCCTGTTGTAGCCTATAAATAGAATACTCTCTCTCTTGTCGATTTTCACTATTCACTGTATTAGAAAAAGGAGGCAAGGAAAGATAGATCCAAAATTGGATCTAGCTTTGTGTGAAAGAAGGGGATTGGTAGATCGTTGCCCACACAACGTCCAATTTATTCTAAAGGAATACAACAGAAGATCAAGGGGTTGATTTCGGATTTGATAAAGCTTTGATTCTCAGAGATTACATCTAAGCCGATTCTTGAAAGGTATGTTCTCTATCCAAAATCGTGAGAACCCCATTGATTCTACTGCGCGTGGGTTCTCGCGGTTTGTAGAAATTTTGCATTCTGAATAACGGTTCCTACACCAGCCACCTTCACAAAAAATTTCTAACCCTCCAACTCCCTCTTCTTATAGAATTGTTCGACCAAATCAGAGTGGTAGAAATCATCTGTTGAGTACGACAACCTATTCCAATCCCTCCTAATCATCTCATCACGAAAAAATGGTGTAAAGCAGGCGGCATTAAAAGCTTGTTCTGGCAACATTCTTCGTCTTAGAGCCATTAAAGTTTTGAAACGATTTGTTGGTTTGAATAAGGTGGAGGAGACGAGTTTGAGCAAACTCACTAAATATTTGGGAGGAGGCACGGTGGTGGTTCAAATTTTTATGAATTTTAGTATGTTTTGCTGGTGCAAAACGTCAGAATTGGTGGTGGGGAAGTTTGGAGAAGTTTTTGGTGTAGGTTTAACCTGTTGGCGTGGTTGTATTTAGGTTTTCTTTTTTTTTTTTTTAATTTTTGGTTAGGGTTTAAAGTTTGGTAATGGCGAAGTGAAACAAACTTGCGATCTGTTTTGCTAAAGAAGGAGACACATGTGCCGCGAATGTGCGTGCGGTATTTGGGCCTAAGCCCAATTTGATTTCCGAAATTTTCCGATTTTTCGCTCAACTTCAAACTAAAATTGGCTATTCGTTATCGGTCTGATTTTTGCGAATGAGATATGAAAACAATCAGGAGAGAATTTCCAATCAAATGATCCATAAAACACTCTATTTTAACCATGGGTGACATATAATAAGATGGAAAATGTCTCGAAGTGCGTGTGTGACGTAAGTTATGCGAACGAATGAAATCTAAATTCATAAATAATGTCAACCCAAATCGGAATACGATTAAACAGCCTAAGCACCACAAATGGAAAGTTAAACAATTAAGGACGGAAAAACCAACACCCCGCCCCAAAACAAATTTTTGGCAACGAAATTTGAAAATTTGTTTTAAACGTAGGTCTTTTTAAAGTCAGATTTCCGAGACTTCCTAGATTACTATTTTTATAGTTTTGATATTTTTTACTTTTTATGAATAAGATTTAATATAAGAAAAACGAAAAGCAATAAGACATAATTCACACCATAGAGAAACATGACTAAAAAACTGAGAAAACATGCAAGAGTGGAAAATGTGAATTATATTAAATGTGGACTTAGGATCCGGTACTTACAGCCACACACTTTACAGCCACACACTCCATAGGGAGGGCCCGATTACCTGAATGGTTCACTTACCAATATATGGAAGTGTAAGGAAGTACACCAAACAACAAAATGATCCGTTTATAGTCAGATACTCTAGACTTTAACAAATAACTATATATATATATATATATATATATATATATATATATATATATCCTGTAGTTTTCCATATATCAGCAACCTAAAGAGTTGTGGGTCTTTCCATAAATAAATAACATGAAATCCACCCCCAAACAGAATCAAGCACCAAGATTTTCTACGACGCAGCTTAATGAAATGAAAGCGAAGTCTGATAGATCTAGAGCGTAACCGAGCATGCACCTTCTTCTTCATATTTGAACGAAAGGGTGTCCAAGTGAATGATCGTGAGAAACTGGATGTTTGTGGAAGATATGTTGGGTATGGATAATTTTTAGAAGTAAGGAATGGAAGAAATGAGATTGTGGGTTTAGCACAAAACTCATTCATGGTGTAGGTAAGAACTGTCTTAATTCTGAAAATGAAGGTGTCAGGTGCTTTTCCCTTGGGAGTTATTTCCGTATTAGGAGGATTTAGAAAATCATTAAGCACAGAAGAAGCAAGAGGGTCAAGCACAAACTCAAGGTTCCTTTGAAAAGGTGGAGGGCGGGGAACATTGATGGAAGGTGAATGAGTAACAGAATGATATGAGGTAGGTAAATGGCGCTCACCTAATGCTCTCAGTTCTAGACCATCAGAATCTTTTAAATATGCAAGATATTCCTCAATAGGTGGGTTAGAAGAATCACTGGGATAGAGGGTGAAAAATTCATCATCTGTCATGGCGTCGAGGGATGAATGGATGTTGATAAGTGGGGACTCGCGAGGTGGCAAAGAAGAGTTGCAAAAGAGTTTAAGGAAATCTTCCTCAATTTCGTCTACGTCCAGGGAGTCTTTGTCGAAATTAGAACTTCCGAAGGAAATGAATTGGTGCATATTATTCTCCGGTAATGTATTGTTAAAATACTCTTGAGCTAAGCTCTCTATCATGCTAACTTCTCCATCGATATTCGTATCAAAAAACTGTTTCATCATTTTAAAAACATTGACCTCAACAGAAAGATGGCCAAATGACAACGACATCGAACCATCGCGGTAGTTGCCAAGAAAGGGAGCCCTAAAATGATCGGAACAGAGTCGTTAGTGACTTCTGTATTGAGGATAACAAAATCAGCAAGATAGTAGAAATCCTGAACCTTAGCAAGCATGTTTTCCACTACACCCTTAGGATACTTGATAGACCTATCAGCTAATTGCAACGTCATTTTTGTAGGTTGGATCTCCTGTAGACCTATTTGTCTATATAAATAATAAGGGAGTAAGTTAACACTCGCCGCCAGGTCTAATAGCACGGTCGTCTTGGAAAAAATGAATCTTGGAAAGCATTTCATCTGTCTTCAGTGGTGGGTAAAAATGTTCCATAAATAGTTGAACAAGTTTGGCCCATGAGTCCACAAAATTAGGCGTTTGGGCAGTTAACCAAGATGCTGCCTTTTCGGCTAAGGTGAAAGGAAACACCCTCAGTTTAATTTGTTCAGCACCAACCGTAGGATGGTAGAATGTAGTAAGGACTTGGTCAATCCTACGCATGTGCTAATAAGGTTTTTCATGGTCTAACCCATGAAAAACGGGTAACAAATTAAATATATTTGGGGGGATTCGGAAATCCCCCACTGGGTCTGATAGAACGATGCAATATTTTGGGCTATCGTTCAAGGCTTTGTAAAAGTCAGAGAGAGGAGACTCTCTTTCTTCAGCCATTATTTCAGGTGGAGTGTGTGGTATATTAGCTAGAGGTGTAGCGAGTGGTATACTAGAAAGGCGTGTTTGTTAACATTGTCGGTTGATTATGTTAGGCGTTTTTCTTCTGCCTGACCTTAATCTCATGCAAGACTAAGACAAATCTTAACTAAACACGACAGCACTCAAAATAATTCTGATATGCTAGTATAAACCTCTAACAGGAGATGCAAGGAGCGGAAGAAAGAAGTACCTGAATGCCTCCTTGCTTCGCTTATGAATATCGTCTTGTATACACGAGTTCAGTGTATGTAACAAGTTAGAAACACTGAATAACTTGAAATAATGGAAATTTGAACTAACCAGTGAAAATCGGGCTTTTCCAGAAGATGGCATGGGTCGCGCTCACAATTAGCCTAGGTATGGCGTAGGTCACGCTCAGGTCCAACTCGAGTTCCAAGCGCTTCAGCGCGGGGCCGTTTAAGTTTTTCCTTGGTAGGGCGCGGGTCGTTCTCGAGTCCAATTCAAGTTCCAAGCGCATCAGCGCGGGGGGTGCTCGAGTTTTGCCTTGGTAGGGCGCTGGTCACGCTCAAGTCCAATTCGAGTTCTAGGCACTTCAGCGCAGGGGACACTCGAATTTAGCCTTGTATGGGCGTGGGGTGCGCTTAGGCTTGTTCTTTGAAATTTTTTTAGTTTCAGAACTAAACAATCACTATTAGAAACAAACAAGGGTGGGTGGGTTTAATGGGACTTTGGGAAGACAAACAATAATAAGGGGAACTAAGATGCCAACAGCGCCATTTGATAAAAGTAAAACTATAGTTTTACCTACGAATAAGTACGAAAACTCAACGCAAGTAAAACTAGAACTATTTTCTTACTTAATGTTTATCAAAGTTTTCTACTCTCGATGCTATCGCAATTGAGTTGGAGTAGAAGATTCGTTCCATTCCTAGTTCTTTAGAATTAGTGTTAACTAAGATTATCAGTCTACCAAAGTCAATGAGAGTAAGATGGAAATTATACTAACAAGATACGATAATTAAACAAACTAATACTAAATTGATAATATGATAAGGAATTAGGTGGGATTGATTCCACCTTAACTCGACTTAATTAACTAGCGAAGATTCGTCGTGATCAAAATTTCAATGCTTTCGCATAACAAAATGGTATTTCTAATCCATAATTATTCATGACAATCTCTACTAAATAATAACTAGCATATGAAGCAATCAAACCCATTCTCATGGTGAACTAATTACTTCTTAGAATTGAATAGAGTATCACGACGATTTCTAAGCTAACAAAATCAAGTTTTCATCAAGGCTTCCTCAAACCCCTCTAATGGAGGTTTAGCCTTGAGTCATTAAACTATCATTTCTATACAAATTTAAGCAAGACATGGTATAAAGATTGTAAATTTACTAATTTGAACTATAATTATGATTTAACTAATTATCAAATGAAAACAACCTAATTTATGAATTTAAAACAACTAAAACTAAATAAGAATTTAATCAAATAACTAAATTGAGATGAAAACTAATACTTTATTATAAAACTAATAGTGATTCTAAATAATAATCTACTTTTGTTCTAACACTAATTAATTGAAAGATAAAAACTAGATCTAGAACAAGCTATTGAAACTAATTAATGGAGTCTAAAACTATATCTAAAACTATTGGCTAATGGCTACCTAAAAAACTAGATGCTTCAGAGCTAAGTCTTGTGTCTTGAAATGGAGGAGACAAGATCCACATTTTCGTGCATAGGCTAAGGAGCCATGTTTTGGGCCGGAAAATCGAGCCCAAAACCCAATTTCTTCAGTCCATAGAGGCCTTTTCACCTGGATTTGACTTCAATAGACTTTTTGTCCACTTCTGCTCCTTTGATTAGGTCAAGTCTTAGACCATTGTAAATAGCTTTCCAAGCCAGTCGTTTTGACATAAGGTAGGCCCAATTCTGAGGTCTGAGTCTAAAGATACGGCCTTCGGAAGTTCTACTGACTTTCGTGCGTTGTTTCTGCCCGCGTTGACTTTGACTTTTCAGCTTTGACCGGGCTTTAAAAAGGCTTTTTCTCCTTGAATCTTGGCCTTTAATCACAGAACTTCTTAGCAACCAACCCTTGCTCCTTTATTTCGCAAAATGACACATTTCTGTACATAATTGACTATAATGCCTAAAATACATAAAAACACGTAATCAGCATTAACTCTTATTTATTACTCGCATAATTGGTCTAAAAGTATTACTGTTAAGGGGCTAAAACTACAATTCTGGGCTCTTATCAATTAATTAGCTGAACGTAGTTACTTTTTGCGTTTACCGCTTTCATAGTTTTAAGCTCACGAAGGCAACTTTGTATTTGGCCCATGAAGGGAACCAATTGTATCTTATTGGCTTTGCCACATTTCAACCCGACTTGTGGGTCTTAGATAGATTAAACTTGTAACTATAAGGAAACACACGAATGGTGGGTTGACATGCGTATAAGACACCAAACACTTCGTCAACCCCACCTCGTCGCCTTCACCCCCAGGGTCGTGTATACACCACACCTTGGAGGGTACTTTCTAAACCTCCTCGCTACAAAGTGTAAGAGGATACTTGTATATTACTAAGCACGCATGCATGATTGGTGATTTACATTTCAGTCTTGTCTTTATATTAACACTAAGGCTAAACCCGAGCCCTAAAAGAACAAAAAGTGGGATTAATCCCCACTTTCGAACGGACGTTGCGTGAACTGTTTGTTACAGACTTAATTAAAACTTAAAATCAATCAAGCAGAGCCAATCTAGTCATGTCCATCAGTTCAAACATCTAGCATGAACAAAGAGAGTAGTGAACTACCAGATTCCAATGGACCAACCAGCTTACTCACTCCCCTCCCCCAGAAATACCGTGAGTGAGATTCTTGGTGGCACACCATTTGGTGAAGTAACAATCTTCTCCCTTGACACGTGTAGTTCACAAAACCCAGTTTTGCACCCACTGCTAAATTCAAACAGGGCATAGTTTCTAATCTATAGATATTGCATGCAAACTTTTCAAAAACTTCAAAGCTACAAATGAATTTTGTTGTTTGAGCATCCACGTTTAAAACTTAGGCTATCAAAAGCTTAGCACATTTAAAACTTACCCACGTAAGAGAGCACATTGATCTCGACATACTCCTATTTCTCATCCCCCAACTGTAAAAATGGTGGATGAGGTAGTCCAAGCTGAAGAGCCTCTCTCTAGTTTCTACACACTGTTACAAGATGGCCCTCCATCTTGTATACGACTCACATAGCTTACTAGTGATATTCGCATCCCACCAAACGTGTTCAATCTCTTACCCGTCTTTCACGGCTTCTAACACGAGTTACCGTACGAATATATACGCCGGATACATGAGGTATGCAGTACTTTCAATCATCCGGGTGTTTCTGATGTTCAAGTTAAACTAATAGTGTTTCCCTTCACTCTAGCTGGCAAAAGCCACGCATGGCTTCTATCTCAGAAGCCCGATTATTTCGATACATGGGAAAAGATAGTGTTCTCCTTCATGAAGAAGTACTTTCCATCGAAGAAAATAGAGTAGATAGTAAGCAAGATACAGTTTTTTAGATAGAGTCCGAGTGAGACATTCTCCAAAGCATGGGATAGAATCTCTAACCTGCTCCATTCATGTCCTCACCATAAACTAGAAAAATCCACTCTTGTCCAATGTTTTTTCAAAGGTCTTCTCCAAGAACACAAAGTCACACTAGATATCATGAGTGATGGAAATATTTTAGATAAAGGTGCTACAGAAGCTCTAACCTTTTTTTAAGACTAAGTAGAAAATAGTATTCATTGGGGCGACACAAACAATTCCAGAACATCCCAGCCCAGTGATAGGGTTATATACTAAAAGCATTACTTTTGTATTAACTCTAATTCTTTATATTTTGAATGAGAATCATATGGGCAAATGTTATGCACATTATATATGTTATTAGTTATATGCATGTGTTTAATACTTTATGTTGTAGATGATATGGTGTGAACACACAGAAGATCATATCATCAGTACCTTATAAAGTATAAGTAATCGTTCACAACCTAGATGGATTTGGACAAACCATTAGTACGGTTGTAGTATAATATGGTATTAGTCTATCTTGACTATAGGATTACACTAGTACACTTTGTGTGTATTGAACAGGACCAAGTGAGGTTGTTTCTCTTTATATCGACCGTAAAGAGAACAAACGCCTCTGTTATTATGGATGCTTGTCCTCTTAATCCGGATATAATAATGGGCACTTACATGCATTGTACATTGCTTTAAATCATCAATGAGTGAGATTCATTTGTGAATCAACAAACTCGATGGATTGGGTAATGACATTGTATGTAAGGTGTGCTGTTGAATATAGAAGGAATCCGTGTCCCGCAAGAAGTCGGGTTGATGATGTCCCCTTGAAGAGCTCAAAAAGATTGTCATGTAAACCCTGCAGGTGGATTTATTCCGACATGACAATGAGGTTGAGTGGTACTACTCAAGGACATAAGAAGTTGGTTAATGTAGTTATCAGTAACTTGACTTAATCAACAGACATTCGATATCTTAAACACGAGGAGATCAACGAGCATATAATATGGAGCCCATAAACGCTGACACGTAATTTGGGATTAGGGCGGTAGTGCAACAATGGCCTTTGGTGGAATAAGCCATTTGTTGACGGACTTGGGCCGTGTGTTCTAGACGAACATGGGAAGCCCAAGCCCATCAGGGGGCCCAACCCTAATTTCTCCTCATGGTCCCTGTTGTAGCCTATAAATAGAATACTCTTTCTCTTGGCTGAAATTAACCTATTAACTATTCACTGTATTAGAAAAAGAGGCAAGGAAAGATAGATCCAAAATTGGATCTAGCTTTGTGAGAAAGAAAGGGATTGGTAAATCATTGCCCACACAACGTCCAATCTATTCTAAAGGAATACAACAGAAGGTCAAGGGGTTGATTTCGGATTTGATAAAGCTTTGATTCTCAGAGATTACATCTAAGCTGATTCTCAAAAGGTATGTTCTCTATCCAAAATCGTGAGAACCCCATTGATTCCGTTGCGCGTGGGTTCTCGTGGTTTGTAGAAATTTTGCATTCTAAATAACGGTTCCTACACCCAGTACCTCTAAAGCCAATGGTATCTTTGAGGTAAAATTTGATCCAGAGACAAAAACACTAATCAAAACCCTCACGAGAAAGATTGATGCCCTCGCAACCAAATAAAAAGACCATACTCCCCAACCAGTCATGAACATAGATATAGCACCATGCACTTTTTGTTTCGATATAAATCACGTATCTACCCATTGTCCCTTGCTCAACAACATCGCATCACTTTAACCAGAAGAAGTTTGTTCTTTCAATGTACCAAATATACCGTGGAAGCAACACCCAAATTTTCATTGGAATACTAATCCACAACCCTAACCACCTCCAGGGTTCACAAATCATGTCAAACCACAAAATACATTCAATCAGTTCAGACAAGGACAAGGTACCTATAACAATCAGAATAGAGCGATGGTTCCATCCAATTTCAACCAAAACTACCAAAATCCACCAATCAATAACCAAAGAGACCTAGTTCCAATTGCCCAACCTACTAATGTCCCATTAAATAAAACATCCGAGATGATGCTATCTTTGATGCAACAATAATCTCAAATCTTGGTGTCCATATAAAAATATCTAAACCTCGTAACTCAAGAGAAATCCCAGAAAGGTGTGTTCCCAGGACAAGCAGTTCCCAATCCTAAACAAGCAAACTCAGCCTTGAAAGCTACAAGCGCCTAAAACACTATCATGAGTTACGGTCTACGGATGTAGAAGAAACCATTTTCCACGATCCTATCTATAACGATTAAATCCACTTTTTTGTGATGTATTTCCAATCCATTCATTCCACTATTTGTGCACCTTGCTTTCAAGTTGGCACACTCTATTCTTTTTAGAGGTCATTTGTGTATACAACTTATGTCATATTCACACTTTAAGGCGTTCATCTATCATCTTGTGTCTCATACACCCTTGTATCAAAGCATGTGATATACCGTAGGATATGATTTTCTGCACTAATCATTTTGATAGCTCGTTTGTCCAAATCGGACTAGTAACGAAGCGGGGATTTGCATTTTACGTGTTACGAGAAAGAATAGGACCTTTTCGGTATTTTTGAATTTCATATGGGCTTGGGCCAAAATTTTCAAACCCTAAAAACCCAACAATCAATGATCGTACGCGGGTTTAAAATCCAACCACGTGACCACCCGACTCACCTTCTCTTTCACACAAAACCCTAACTCACAAAAATCAACTCGACCCGCGGTTGCGCCTCATCAACCAGCGCCGTGCCTCTTTCTTCACCAAATTCAAAACCCTTCCTATAGATTCTAGAAAACCTTCACCCCACCTCATATCCACTTTCAATTTAACAAAACATCCACCCGTGGTTGCCAATCGAAAGATTGTATCCGTAATGGATATTTCAAATCTATTTTTTTTTTCAACAACTAGGGGTTAAGGGGACCCCAACCTTCTATTTGGGTTTTTTATGTTTTCTTCAAGGGACAGATCCTTAGAAGAAGTTGGCGGCCACTCTTGCTAGAACCCTCTACTCATTACTCCCCTTCTCTTGTTCAAGTTTTCTATCACAGGGTTGGTTACCGTTTCGTTTGGGGGAGGCTCGCTTGAGTTGAGTAGGCAGTCAATTGGGTCGGTTTTGGGTATCGAAGCACGACACGAGGTCCTCAAGAGTCAGCAGTTCTATGGCATATTGTTCGATTTGATGCATGTGACTGTGTTAGAAGGTGAGTATGTTACTGGTTCCATCTGCACGAGGCAAACTACCTTGAGAAAGAACCAACTGGCAGTGGCAACTTGGATTACACACAACCTAGTAGGGACAAGGAAACCTTCGGATATAAGTAAGTCGATCCTTCACATTCTTTGGATCGATCTTACAGACCCGGAACAACGGATTTTGTATTTGTTATTTCCTATGGGACCAGCTTTCTCAGTCTAGACAGAGTACTGCTCCCCCTCCTACCTTTGTAACTAAGCTCATGCTTAGTTGGGGAGTAGAAGTTCGAGTGACTTTGTGGAAGTGAAGTCTGCCACATTCTCTCATGTCTACCTTCATTGCGTTCAACACAAAATTGGTCCCCAGAGGTTGTGGAGGAGATCGGGAACGGGCTCGACGACAACGCCGTTCCACCTCCACCTCCAAGAGTTCTATCTCAGATCACGCAACCTATAGATGCTTTGAGATTCATGCAAGAGGGTCAGCGTCAACTATATCAGCAGTTGAGTACAATGCAGTAAGAGCAGCGCGACTTTCAGGCCAACACTCTCTAGATGCTTCAGGTGCTGAGAGATGAGATAGTTCCACAGGCTCTTACGACTGAAAGAGCTCGATGAGAGGGAAGAGATAGGAGCAGCTCAAGTTCATCTCAACGTCGTTAGTTACTGATAAGTCGATAAAAATGAATAATTTTACTCATGAATAAATAATGAATATCAAAAGCAAGTAAAACTAAACTTTATACGAAGACAGTTCTTATCAAATATTTCTACTCTCGATACTATTGAAATAGAGTTAGAATAGAAGATTCGTTCCACTCCTAGTTCTTTAGCATTCGATGTTTTCTACGACTATCAATCCTACCAAAGTCAATGAGAGTTTTACGAAGGGAATTATACTAGGATGCAAATTCAAATAACAAGATACTAACTATAATGATTCAGCTACGAAATGCTACGAAATACTAAGGTTTGAATCTAGAATAAAAATTAAGGGGGATTGAATCCACCTTGAATCCAACTTAACAAACTAGCATAGATTGTTGTACTCCAATTCTTGCATTTTTACGATAAGAATTGGTCGTTCTAATCCCTAATCAATCATGGCAATCTCTACCAAATAATGACTAGCATGTGAGGAAGTCCATCCCATTCTCATGGCGAATCAACGACCTTCTAGAGTGGAATAGACTCTTACAACGATTCTACACTACACAATCAAATTTTCATCAAGGCTTCATCAAACCCCTCTAATGGAGGTTTAGCCTTGATTCATCAAACTATCATTTCCATATAAAATTGAATTACACATAATATAAAGATTCTAACTTTATTAAATTCAACTAAACAATAATTGAAATCTAAATTAACAACTAAGAAATCATTAAATAACAAGAATTGAAATTATATCTAAGCAATTTTAAATAACAAAATCGAAATTATCAAGAACTAACTATTTTAATTATCTAATGAATGATAAACAATGATTCCAATAACTAATCTAAAATAAGGAATGAAACTAATTAATGGAATGAAAACTAATTAATTAACTAATTCAAAAACTCAAAACTAGATCTAGATTATTCTCTAATGGCTACCTTCTATCCTAAACTAATTGATACTTAAGAGCTAAGTCTTGTGTGTGGAAATGGAGGAGACCAGATCCACATTTTTGTGCATGGGCTGAGGGTCCATATTTTCGGCTGGAAAATCGAGCCCAAAGCCCAATTTCTTCAATCCATAGGGCCCTATTCAGCTAGCTTTTACATCAATAGGCTTTTCATCTACTTCTGCTACTTTGATTGGGTCAAGGTTTGGAACATTGGAAAGCTCTTTCCGGGCCGGTCGTTTTAACATAAGGTAGGCCCAATTCCGAGGCCTGAGTCCAAAGATACGGTCTTCAAAAGTTCTGACTGACTTTTGTGTGTTGTTTCTGCCCGCGTTGACTCTGACTTTTCAGCTTCTGACCGGGCTTACAAAGGCTTTTTCTCCTTAAATCTTTGCCTTTAATCATAGAACTTCTTAGTAACCAACCCTTGCTCCTTTATATCGCCAAAGTGGCACATTTCTGCACATACTTGACTTCAATGCCTGAGATACATAAAAACACGTAATTAACATTAACTCTTATTTATTACTCGCATAATTGGTTTAAAAGTATTATTGTTAAGGGGTTAAAACTATAGTTTTGGGCTCTTATCAAACCACCCCCAAATAGCATTTTGCTTGTCCTCAAGCAAATATGAGAAATCAGTATAAGTGACCAAAAATAGAGTTCTAACTAATTTCGTTTCGCCGAGTTTCAATTGCATTGACCATATGCAACAAGGCCTTAAACCACTAGGAATTCTCTAGTGGACGAGTTATAGCCTCGTGAGAGTTTTCCAGTGAAGGTACTCACAAACTTTATCTATACTACAATGACTCAGAAATAAAATTATTGTTTCCTTATCTATTTCTCAATTATTTATATATCTCACTAGCAATGAATACAGAATAATCAAGTCAAAACCTAAGCTAATATATGCATAATAATCAATCATCTATGAATAAACATATATACAATGAGTAATATTATGAGATGAACTAGCAGTTTCGTTTCTGAAAACTCGAAATAACATCCTTAAGTAGGTCCTCACATAAATGTCAAGACAAAAACCACTCTGGTTTTTCCGCTCAAGTTTCACTACTCCAGTGTGCAGTGGGCACACTTTACCTTACAAACTTAATGACACACAAGGAAGTCGGAGTCGATCAAACACATCTGCCACTTACTATCACACTAACCTATTCCTAATTGAGCTAGAGGTCTTTATTAGGTGTTGTGGGGATTAGGAGATGGTTTAAGAAGGAAGGAAATGGATATTCAAAAAGGACAAGTCTGAGATAATAGAGTCTTCATATTATGGAAAAAGAGAAAACCTTGTTCTTTACTTTTGCTTCTACACTTTGTTTCCATCCTTAGCCATATTTTTCTTTTTCTTTGGCTTTTGACTCCATTGATTTGGAGTTCTAACACTTTATTTTCTTTTATTTTTTTATTTTTTTATTTGGATGGAAACTTTCTTTTCTTATCTGAAGCGACTAACAAATTCTTGATTTCGAAGGTCTTTCTCTTTTCTATTCTTCATCTCTATTCTCAGACTTATTCAATGAATGGGTAGGTTGATTTTTTATTTTGTTTTATTTTGTAACAGGGTAAAGGATTTGCGGTTTATGAAAGGCTAAAGAAAGGCTCAGAGGGGCGACTAGCGGAAAATAATTCATAAATTTGAATTTCTGGCTATATCGATCCAAAGAGGGCCTAAATTCTCGCTTAGGATATGGTATATTAATCAAGCAAGTGGACGTGTGATTTCTCTATCCGGATTTTACTTCTCCCTTGTGTTATTTCTCACATGTTTCACTCATATAAGGCTTTAGGCTATATTCTCACAGGATTTGTATAATAAGTACTCTAGCCTAGATTTCAGAAACTTACTGCCAACAATCATAGCTACTCATGTAATATATTGATAAATAAATGTAAGGATTATTACCTACATATTAACCTAAGTTTCTAAAAACTATTATAATACAAAAGCTACGTGAGATTTCTAGATTATCAAGGGCCTAGAGAAGGAAAACAATACCAATATTCCTAAGTGTACAGCATAAACTTTTTATTAATATTTTTAAATTTTTTTTGAATTTTTAACTATAAAAACAAGTACATATTATACATATCTATATCCTAACATATGCCTTAATTACACTTGTTTTACGCCACCAAAAACAAGAAGCATGCTTTGTCCTCAAAGTATTTAAATAAATAGGGTAGAGAAATACCATAGAAACGCGTAAAATTCTAGAACATTTGCAAAACAAGGTTAAAACATACTAATATAGAAAATAAAAACTGACGCAACTCTATAAGAGTTCCACCCATTATGGGGTTAATGAGAATCAAATTGCTTGGGACATAAGCAGACACTAACTGAAACTAAAACTAACTTGAACTCCCATTTAATCCTCATCCTCATTTCCCTCTCCGAAGAGAGGAGGTTCCTTCGCATCCTACCATGCCATGATAACTTGCCAAGCCCGCCGCCGTGTGTCGTCAACTTGTGCTAACATGTCTAGTGTTACTATGTCTGATGGGGTGTAACGAGCAACCAAATGAGATTGCACCTTCCATCCCGGCCAAGTCATTACTCGAAATGAGTGAACCACCCAATTGGTGGGTCTCATAACTTCAACCCTTTTCCAATCCGTGAACTGGGTACAGAATTCAGGTAGACAACTAAGCATGATACGGCAAGCCAAAACAGGCATAAGAAGATACTTATGTCGCATGCTTTGGGCTCTCTTAAGACTACTCGGGGAATGTCATATCGGCGATGTCCCTCAGCTAAAGCAAAGAAAACATCACCAGCAGTACTATTTGCAGAGGTAAACTACCAATCCCCTAAAATATTCATCAGGATGAATAACATAGTGGTGCCTACATTTAGGGACAGGCTACCAAGGGCTATGTTGTAACACCCTTGGTCCATTATACGAAATACCCCTCCCCCATAATACTCATGGAAATATGTATAGTCATAGAGGTATACATTATCGGTCATATATCCCCACGTGTAATTTGGATCAGGTATTGGTATGCCCGAAACTAACCCTACCACATACTTATTGAATTCTAGTGGTGTGCCATCAACCGTGAGGGAGAATTCTTGTTCTCCATCCTGGTTACAATGGAACTTAACATTATTATAAAAAAATTAAGTAAGCTTAAGTGAATACGAGTCGTCTTCACTTACCAGAAGATGCCTCCATCCAAACTGCATGATCATTTCGCGGAACCAATGTCCATAAGTCTCGCTCCCCAACAAGTGTTCGAAAGACTTCTCCGGTATTACTATAGGAGAAGTCATCACAAAACTACTCTCTAGAACAGCTGCAACAATCCTGGAATAACCTATAAAAAATTAGATTTTTTCTTGCCCACGGGGTTCAGGGCGCGGGGTGTGCTCAACCTATGCCTAGGTAGGGCGTGGGGTGCGCCTTGGTGATTTTTGAGTTCCAGGCACTTGGGCGCAGGGTGTGCTCACTTTTTCTGGGATGGGCGCGGGTCGCGCTCAGGATGAAAACTGGAATTCCAGTGTTTTGGGCGCAGGTCGCGCTCAGCTCTGGGCTTGGTAGGGCGTGGGTCGCTCGATGAAATTCTTCGACAAGGTTTGCCTAGGGGCGCGGGTAGCTCCACTAGGGTGTGCGGCGCACTCGAAATGCTAGGTTGCTAAAATGGAGAAGAAAAATGGGAAATGTGGGAGTGAAAGGTGAGAGATGAAAGTGAGGTGTAGTGTGGGTTGTGAGTGTAGTATGAATGAAGTTTTTATAGGTTTTAAGTTGCTAAAACGAATCGGGAAGTTGCCAAAAAGATTTAAGGCAATTGCCGAAAACAAAAAGATTTCAGAACCGAAAACGAAAACAACTCATTTTCTTGATTCTAAACAACCCTAATATCTTTTAGATTGAATTTAGGATAGAAACTGCCTAACTCATCGAGATTTCATCCTACCATAATATCTATTCATAGCCATGCCCATATTGGCAATATTCTCAACCCTCACTCCAAAACAAATTCTAAACTGGAGGATCATATCACAAATCATGCTAGATTAAATAATACCACCCCTAAACAATTCGGGAAAGTGGGATTAACGATAAAAACAATGCACAATTTGAAAAGAACCATATTATATTAAAATTGAAATTCAAACAATATTTAACAACCAAATTCAAATTTAACTACGGAATTCATAAATTAATATCCGAACTAAATAAAAAGCAAATACAAAATAACATCAATTCATAATATTCCTAAACCACTCGCTGCTGGTAGTGGAAGGCACATGGGAAGGTGATGGCTCCTGAGCTTCTGATGGGCCAGAGCCATCCATCTTGCGGCGACGACGCTCGTGCCTCACAGACTGCTCCTCAGAAGAAGAACCAACCTGGGGTGGAAAGCGTGCAAGCATATCGTCTCAGAACTTGTGCTGAGCTTCCATCTCGGCCCTCATCTGTTCCCAACGCTCATCCTCGTGGTAGGCACGAGTCTCGAAGTTATGATGCATGGCATGCATCCGACCTACACCTCTCCAAGGCATCGTCATCAAAACATGTCGTGTCCTCCTCATCCTCTTCAACTACCCTCTCTTCAGGCAACCTCCAAACTTTTTGGATACACTCCGTATAAATATGAGGATTTCGGTGCTCTTTCAGGCAAATCCTATCAGATGTCAGAGTCGCTCTCAAGGTCATCATGAACTTTGTTATCAAAACAGGGAGAGGTGCAATACTCTTCCCAACTCCCCTAATCATGTTACTCAAAAACTCTAAAATACAAAATGCATACTTCTGCTCTTGGAGTATCTATAGAATGTGAAGGCAGTTCAGACCAATGTCGCTGACTTTCTCCTTCCCTATGACATTCCTACCAATCCATCGAGCTCTGACCGGTGGTTGGTTCTCGACGATCGGCGAACACAATGCGAGCTCGCATTGTAGTTCCCTTCCGAAACAGTCGCGTTCATCAAAGGCTCGACCCCAGTAAATTAGGAATCCTGTAATGTGGCATCGAGATGGTGTCTAGGCGGAATGCCTAAAATCTCAGCCAACAATCCAGTAAATAATTCTCTCCTCCTCCCAGCCACCTTAACAAAAAATTTATTCCCATCCAATGATCCCTATAAAACTGTGGGCTTAGGTTGTTGGGTGAAGAAGAAGAATACGGCGTTCTTGGGTTATACTGTGGGCTTGGGCCCAAGCCCAATTCGAATCCCAAAAAAATTCGATTTTTAGCGTAACTTCAAACTAAAATTGTCGCTTCGTTACCGGTTTGATTTTTACGAATGAGATATGGAAATGATCAGGAGAGAATTTCCAATCCAATGATCCATAAAGAACTTTATTCCGACTGTGGATGACATATAAGAAGATGGAAAATACCTCAAAGTGTGTTCATGATGTAAGTTATGCGAACGAATGAACTCTAATTTCATAGATAATGTTAACCAGAATCAAAATACAATTAAACGGCCTAAACAACACAACTGGAAAGTTGAACAATCCAGGACGGAAATGAACACCCCACCCCCAAACAAATTTTAGACACAGAGTTTAAAAAATTTGTTTTAAAAGTGGGTCTTTTAAAGTCAGATTCCCGAGACTTCCTAAATTACTATGTTTATGATTTTAACAATTTTTATTTTTTTATGAAAAATATTTAATATAAGATAAACAAGAAAGCAATAAATGCATAATTCATACCATAAAAGAACATGACTCAAAAACTGAGAAAACATGCAAGAGTGGAAAACGTGAATTATGTTAACCGTGGACTTAGGATCCGATACTTACAGCCACACACTCCATAGGGAGGGCCCGGTTACCTGAATGGTCAACCAAAAGGTCAATATATGGAAATGAAAGGAAGTACACCAACGAAAAGGTCAGTTCGCATAGATAGGGTCCTGTAAAAGGACTTCCTATACATCAGGGGACAAAAGCTCGTGGAAATGTTTCAACCGTTGGCCATTGACTTGAAAGGTACTGTTGTCCTTCAGATTTACAAAGGTGATTGCCCCGTGAGGGGTGACTTCAGTAACCAGAAAAGGACCAGACCAACGGGCTTTTAATTTCCCTAGAAAAATATGTAGACGGGAGTTGTAAAGTAAGACCTTTTGACCTACCACAAACTCTTTGTGCAAGATTTGCTTATCATGAACACGTTTCATGTTAGCTTTATAATCCTTCGCGAGATCATAAGAATCGCTACAGATTTCTTTAAGCTCATTCAATTGCAACTTGCGCTTGACACCCGCCTCATCAAAATTGAAGTTAAAGCTTTTTATAGCCAACATAGCGCAGTGCTCCAATTCAACGGGCAAATGACAAGGTTTCCCAAATACAAGTCTAAAGGGAGACATACCTATAAGAGTTTTGAAAGCATTCCTATATGCCCATAAGGCATCAGATAGACGCTTTGACCAGTCTTTCCTATCAGGATTATAGTTGTTTCTAATATCTTTTTGATTTCCCTATTAGGAACTTCTACTTGTCCGCTAGGTTGTGGATGATATGAAGTTGCTACCTTATGTGTAACTCCATACTTTTTCACGAGAGATGCAACAACTCTGTTGCAAAAATGTGTTCCACCATCACTAATGATGGCTTTGGGAATGCCAAATCGACAGAAAATATACTCTTTAACAAAAAACACAACTGTGTTATGGTCATTGTTACGGCAAGCTATGGCCTGTATCCATTTAGAGACGTAGTCCACGGCAACTAAAATATAAATGAAACCGTCGGAAACTAGAAAGGGACACATGAAATCAATGCCCCATATGTCAAAAATTTCTACCACCATGATTGGATTTAATGGCATCATATTACGCTTCGTGATTCGCCCAAGTTGTTGGCAACGAATGCACGTCTTGCAATGCACTTGGGCATCTTTAAAAAGAGTAGGCCAATAAAACCTACATTGAAGAATTTTAGCAGTTATTTTCATACCACTAAAATGGCCACCACACTCTTTGTCATGGCAGAATGAGAGAACCTCATTATATTCCCATTAGGGAATACAACGACGAATAATCTGATCCGCACAATACTTGAAAAGGTAGGGCTCATCCTAGTAATATAGCTTAACTCTGGCCAAGAACTTGTTACGTTCATTTTTTGACCATTCATAAGGAATAACATCAGACGCTAAATAATTCACAATGTCAGCATACCATGGTGCATAAAAAATAACCTACAAATGCTCATTAGGAAAAGAGTCTGGTATGGACTCAGAATCACTATCATCGTTGTTTGTAAGTCTAGATAAGTGGTCGGCAACTACGTTTTTGACCCCTCTTTTGTCCTTTATTTCTAATGTGAACTCTTGCAGGAGAAAAATCCATCGGATTAATCTCTGCTTAGCATCCTTCTTTGCGAGAAGGTACCTAAGGGTTGCATGGTCCGTGTAAACTAGAGTCTTAGAACCAACCAAATAAGGACGAAACTTATCTAAAGCATAAACGACAACTAAGAATTCTTTTTTAGTAATTGTAAAATTCTTTTGAGCATCGTTTAGAGTTTTACTAGCATAATAAATAACAATGGATTTATTATCTAGTTTCTATCCCAAGCCAGCACCAACTTCATAATCACTAGCATCACATATGAGTTCGAAAGGTTTAGACCAATCTGGAGGCTGTATAATGGGTGCAGAAGTTAAGACGGCTTTTAAAGTTTCAAAAGCCTGTTTATAGTTAAAATTAAAATCAAAGATAGCATCCTTAAAAAGCAGATTAGTTAACGGCCTAGATATTTTCGAAAAATCTTTGATAAAGCGCCTATAAAAACCTGCATGGCCTAGAAATGCTCTAATATCATGGACAGTCTGTGGTATAGGTAGAGTCGCTATCTTATCTAGTTTGGCCTTATCTACTTCGATGCCTTAACTAGATACTATGTGACCTAGTACTATGCCTTTTTTCACCATGAAATGACATTTTTCCCAATTTAAAACTAGACTCTTCTCTTCACACCGTGTCAAAATCTTAGATAGGTTAGACAGGCAGTCCGTGAAAGAGTCTCCATAGATAGAAAAATCATCCATGAATACTTCCATGAAACGCTCTGCCATGTCACTAAATATATGAAGCATACACCGCTGGAAGGTACCAGGAGCATTACAAAGACCAAAAGGCATTCGTTTATAGGCGTATGTCCCAAAAGGACATGTGAAGGTAGTCTTTTCTTGGTCATCAATATCAATATTAATTTGTAAATAGCCAGAGTAGCCATCCAAAAAACAATAAAAAGCATGACCAGCTAGGCGTTCAAGCATCTGATCTATAAAGGGTAAAGGAAAATGATCCTTTCATGTCATGGCATTTAAATGTCTGTAATCAATACAGATCCTCCATTTCATAGGACCATGCGTGGCAACATATTCACCCTTGGCATTACGTACTATGGTAATCCCTAATTTCTTAGGAACTACATGAATGGGACTGACCCATTCGCTATCAGAGATTGGGTATATGATACCTGCATTGAGTAACAGTAAGACTTCTTCCCTTACCACTTCTTTCATGGCAGGGTTCAAGCGACACTGAGGTTCATGAGAAGTCTTTGCGTTATCTTCCAAATGGATACGATGAGTGCATACATTAGGGTCAATTCCCTTAATGTCGGCTAGGGACCAACCAACTGTAGAACGATGTTCCCTAATCACCCTGATCAACCGTGTCTCTTCCTCCTTAGATAACAGAGAAGATATAATTACCAGATGACTACCATCCGGATTAAGTTGAATATACTTTAACTCAAGAGGAAGAGGTTTAAGCACCGGGGTGGAAGGAATATCGATAAATGCTTCTGGAGGGTCCTCATCTTGAGTAATGAATACTTGCTTAGGCAGCAGGTCTTCAAACTCTGTATATGGAGCAACCGAAGGGTTTACAATTTGTGTCGACTCTAAGATGGTGTTGACTTCCTATACGTAGGAGTCATCGACAAAATCTGAACTTCCAAAAGAAAGGACTTTTTGCATATGGTTTTTTGGAAACATGTTATTAAAGTAATCTTGAGCTAAGCTCTTGATCATGCTAACCTCTCCATCTATAGACGAATCTGGTAATTGTTTCATCATTTTAAAAATATTTACCTCAACCGAAAGATGGCCAAAAGACAAGAATATCGAACCATCGTGGCAGTTTATAAGTGTGTTTGCAGTTGCCAAGTAAGGATGCCCTAAAATGATTGGAACAGAGTCTTTAGTGACTTCTGTATCGAGGATAACAAAATCAGTAGGATAGTAGAAATCCTGGACCTTAACAAGCACGTTTTCAACCACACCCTTAGGGTACTTAATAGATCGATCCGCTAATTGCAACATCATTTTAGTAGGTTGCATCTCTTGTAGACCTATTTGTTTGTATAGATAATACGGGAGTAAGTTAACACTCGCCCCCAGGTCTGGTAAAGCAGTTGTCGTGTGGGAATCTCCTAAGGTGTATTGTACAGTAGGACGACCAGGGTCCTTGTACTTAACGATTCCATTGTGTTCTATTAAAGTTGGAAACTGTTCCGTTAAAAAGGCGTCTTTAGGAATATTTGTCTTACGCCTATTAGTGCACAACTCTTTGAGAAACTTAGCATGGTGAGATAATTTTTTAATTGCTTCCAGAAAAGGTAAGTTTATCGTTAAATTTTTAAAAACTTCCCTAATCTCATCAAAGTTTGTATCCCTGTTTAACATAGCTAATTTCTAGGGAAACAGTGGTTTCTCTCTATATTTAGCGTATGGATGAATTGGATGTCTAACCTTTGCTTTCTGTTTCTTAGGTTGTGGTTTACTTGGTACCTCTACAGGGGTAGGCTCTTCAATTTCTATAATGGTATCTAGTTTAATCTTTGGTGTAGGGACAGCTGGTGGGGTAACTATAGGCATACTTACTTTGTTATCAACCACTCTCCCAGAATGGAGAGTGGTGATGGCATTTAGCTCACCTACGTTTGCATTTTCCGTACTAGTATTACCATTCACCTCAAAGGTTGTGTTTGTTGTTTTAGGATTAGCTATCGCTTGACTTGGAAACACACCTTTGGGTTGTAGTTTCTCTTGAATTAACTGCTGTAGGGAAAGTTGGATGGCTTGTAAAATCTATTGTTGAGATTGCATAAAGGTATCGAAACGATCCGGTTGTGGAAGAGTGTTAGCTATAGGTTGTGTGATAGGAACTATGTCACGTTGATTATTAATTGGTGGATTTTGATAGTTATTATTATTAACCGGAACGATACCTCTATTAGCATTATAATTATTATTGTTATAATTATTATAATTACCCTGACCTTGTCCTTGTCATGGTTGAGCCTGGTTGTTATAATTATAATCACCCTGACTTTGTCGTGTTGGGTGATAAGAGCCCAAAAATGCAGTTTTAACCCTTTAACAATCGTACTTTTAGACCAATTATATGAATAATAAGTAAGAGTTAATACTGATTACGTGTTTTTATGCATTTCAGGCTTCAAACTCCATTATGCGCAGAAATGTGCCACTTTAGCGAGATAAAGGAGCAAAGATCGGTTGCTAAGGAGTTCTGTGATTAAAGGCCAATTTTCAAGAAGACAAAGCCTCTGTAAAGCCTGGTCAAAAGATGAAAAGTCAAAGTCCACGTGGGCAGAAAAGTGCACAAAGTCAACAGAACTTCTGAAGACCATATCTTTGGACTCAGACCTCGGAATTAGACCTACCTTACGTCAAAACGACCGATTCGGAAAGAGCTTTCCAATGGTCCAAGCCTTGGCCCAATCAGAGGAGAAGAAGTGGATGAAAAGTCTATCGAAGTCAACGGCAGCTGAAGAGGTCTTTCTGGACTGAAAGTATTGGGTTTTGGGCCTGATTCTCTGGCCCGAAACATGGATCCAAGCCCATGCACGATTTTTGGATATGAACATATAAAAACCAAAGCTTAGCTCTTTGTTAATGGTAGATAGTTAGACCTAGATTAGAATTAGCTTAGTTAGCCTCCATTAATGAGTTTTAGACCTTAGTTTTAGAATTTTATTTTCTTGTTTTAGATTAATTTCTTGAATCATTGAATATCATTCATTAGATAAATAAAATAGTGATTATTCTTGTCATTTTGGTTTTTGTTATTTCAATCTATTAGATCTAGTTTTAATTCTTGTTGATTATCATTTTTTAGTTGTTAATTAGATTTTAATTATTGTTAGTTAAATTAGTTAAGTTAGAATTTTAATATGATGTGTAGTTATAATTCAATGGGAAATGATGGGTTGATGACTCAAAGCTAAAACCTCCATTAGAGGGGTTGATGAAGCTTTGATGAAAACTTAGTGGTATAGTGTAGAAACATTGTAGAATCTATTCCACTCTAGAAGGTCGTGATTCGCCATGAGAATGGGTGGACGACCTCACATGCTAGTTAGTATTTGGTAGAAATGCCATGAACACTAGGGATTAGAACTCGAAATTCTTGCCGTAAGAACATAAGAATTGAGATACAAGAATCTATGCTAGGTTATTAAGTTGGATTCGAGGTGGATTCAATCCCCCTCTAATCCTTTATCTAGATTCAAAAACAATCATATTTCCATAGCATTCGTAGTTTAAATTCAACATAATCAATTTCATATTGTATCGTAGTATAACACCCTTCGTAAAGCTCTCATTAGACTTAAGACTGATCAATTAGATTAGAAAACACTCCATGCTAGAGAACTAGGAGTGGAACGAATTTGTTACTCCACTCTATTTCGATAGAATTGAGAATAGAAACCTTGATAAATATAGACACGTAAATTGTTTTAGTTTACTTACGTTTTGAGTTCATTTCGTAGGTAAACTATTCAATTTTATGTTTATCAAATGGCACCGCTGCCATCTTAGTTTCACTTTAGCATTGTTTTCATAGTATAATTAGTCATTTTTAAGTCCCATTTCACCCACCCACCCTTGTTTGATTCATCGTGGTTGTTCGTTTCAGCATTGAAAAGTTCCGAAAAATTACATGGAGCCGATGACCGCTTCAAAGCAAAGCACTGGCAAAACTGGAACCTTGGAGCGACCAGCCCCATACCGAAGCGACCAGCACTAAGTTCTTGGAACATAGAGCGACCAGCCCCATACCGAAGCGACCAGCTAAGTTATTGGAACACGGAGCCGATCGCCCAAAGCGAAGCCATCCATACTAAGCTGAAATTTGCGGATTTCCACAAGTTTGTTTCGAATTTCGATTTTTCAAGTTTTTCAGTGTTTTAACTTGTTATATACACTGAACACGCGTAAACAAGACGCTATTCATAAGCGAAGCAAGAACGCAATTAGGTATTCCTTTCTTCCACACCTCGCATCTCCAGTTAGAGGTTTCTACTAGTATATCAGAATTGTTTGGAGTATTGCATGTTTAGTTAAGTTCGACTTAGTCTTGCATGAGATTAAGGTCTGGTCGAAGAAAAACAACTAATGAAATTACACAGCAACATCAACAAACAAGTCTATCTAGTTTCCCACCCACTACACCTCTAGCTACTATTTCACACACACCACCTGATATTATGGATGAAGAAAGAGAGACTCCTCTCTCTGACTTTTATAAAGCCTTGAGCGATAGCCCTAAATCTTGTATCGTTCTAGCAGACCCAGTGGGGGATTTCCGCATCCCCCCAAATATATTTAATTTGTTACCCGTTTTTCATGGTTTAGACCATGAAAAACCTTATCAGCACATGCGTAGGATTGAACAAGTCCTTAAAATATTCCACCATCCTACGGTTGGTGCGGAACAAATTAAATTGAGAGTATTCCGTTTCACCTTAGCTGATAAGGCGGCGTCTTGGTTAACTGCCCACGCGCCTAATTCTGTGGACTCGTGGGCCAAACTTGTTCAGCTGTTTATGGAACATTTTTACCCACCCCTAAAGACGGATGAAATGCTTTCCAAGATTCACTTCTTTCATTTAATCCTCATGAATCATTTTCAGAGGCTTGGAATCATTTCACCGATCTCCTTATAGAGTGTCCACACCATCACCTAGCAAAAGACACGTTAGTTCATGCTTTTTCAAAAGACTTCTACACCACCATAAAGAAGTCCTAGACATAATGAATGGGGGTAGTTTCCTAAGTAAAGGAGCCTCGAGGCATATAAATTTTGGAAGATCGGACTAAAGCGTAATAATAATTGGGGGTAGTGGCGATTACTCCCGGCCGCTAGTTCTTCTTCAACAGTTAAGGCTACCAGTATGTTTGAGGTTAAATCAGATCCTGAGCTTAAAACTCTAATTGAATCCCTCACAAAAAAGGTAGAGGCCATTTCTGTACAACAAAAGCCTATCCCCGTCATGAATGTAAATTCAAATCCATGTAGTTTCTGTTGGAGTCCTGAGCATCCTGACTCCCATTGTCCTATAGCCTATGAACATTCTTGTTCCATTAATAGTGAACCTAACTCCCCTTAGAGACAAAATCCCAACTTCGGTTGGAGAAATAACCAACAAGTCACACCTACAGGGTACAATAATCAATATGTTAGGCCAACGCACAGTTATAACCAAGCTCCACCACAACAAGGACAAGATCAGGGTAATTATAATAATTATAACAACCAAGCGCAGCCTCGACAAAGTCAAGCACAAGGTCAATGTAGTTATAATAATTATAATGCTAATAGAGGTATCGTTCCGGTAAATAATAACTATCACAATCCGCCCATAAATAATCAACGCGAGTTAGTTCCAGTCACACCACCCGTGACTACTACACCCACACAACCGGATCGTCTTGACACCTTCATA
The DNA here is from genome assembly GCF_015680905.1 of Coptis chinensis. Taxonomy (NCBI): domain Eukaryota; kingdom Viridiplantae; phylum Streptophyta; class Magnoliopsida; order Ranunculales; family Ranunculaceae; genus Coptis; species Coptis chinensis. The sequence continues at coordinate 57,206,532 of NC_141461.1, read as the reverse complement.
CAAGTGAGCCAACAACTTTTCCAAACCATGGCTCAATCTAACCAACACATTCTACAATCCGTTAATCATTTAAACCAACAGTTAGCCCAAGAGAAAGCCCAACCAAAGGCGATTTCGGGCCAAGCGATACCCAACCCTAGAACAAAGAACCACGACCTTTGAGGTAAACGGTAATACTAGTACGGAAACTACATCCGTAAGTCAGCTAAATTCCATCACCACTCTCCGTTCTGGAAGAGTGGTTGATAACAAAGTAACTATGCCTATAGTTACCCCATCAGTACTCCCTACACCGGATATCGAACTAGATACCGAAATAGAAACCTGAAGAACCTACCACCGTAGAGGTACCGGTTAAACCACAACCTAAGAAACAAAAGCCAAGGTTACACATCAAGTCGAGCCATACGCTAAATATAGAAGCGAAACCACCGTTCCCTCGAAATTAGCCATGCTAACCGGGGATACTAAATTGAGGGAGATTAGAACGCGTTTTCAAAAATCTAACGATAAACCTTCCTTTTCTCGAAGCTATAAAAAGCTACCTAACCACGCTAATTTTCTTAAGGAGTTGTGCACTACTAGGCGTAAGACCAACATACCTAAAGACGCCTTTCTAACCGAGCGGTTCCCAACTTTATCCGAAAATAATGGAATTGTTAAATACAAGGACCCCGGTCGCCCTATCGCACAATGCACCTTAGGAGATTCTCACACGACGACCGCTTACTAGACACGGGGGCTAGTGTTAACTTACTCCCCGTTTTATTTGTATAAACAAATAGGTCTAGAGGAGATGCAACCTACTAAAATGACATTGCAATTAGCTGATCGGTCTATTAAGTATCCCAAGGGTGTGGTTGAAAACGTCTTTGGTTAAAGTCCAAAAATTTTTACTACCCAAATTTTACCGTTATCCTCGACCGCGAAAGTCACTAACGACTCTGTACCTATCATTTTAGAGGCGTCCCTTCTTGGCTCGCCAACGCTCATAAACTGCCGCGATGGTTCGATGTCCTTGTCTTTTTGGCCATCTTTCGTTGAGGTAAATGTTTTCAAAACGAGGACCACGATATCGATTCATCTACAAATGGCGAGGTTAGCATGATCGAGAGCTTAGCTCAAGATTACTTCAAAAACATGTTTCGGAGAAACAGATTAACAAATTCCTTTCCTTCGAAATTCCGACTTTAACAATGACTCCACGGTAGTAGGCGAAATCGAAGAAGAATTCCTCGCAACTCTTTTGCACCGCTTCTTTACCACTTCATGAGTCCCCCTTGCCAACAACCATTCATCCCTTGATGCTATGGCGGAAGATGAATTTTTCAATCTCTATCCCAAAGATCCTTTTGACCCACCTATTGAGGAATGTCTTGCATATATCAAGATTTCTGATGATATAGACTTGAGAGCTCTAGCTGAGAATCATTCACCTTCCATCACCAATATTCCCCACCCTCCACCTTTTTAAAGGAACCTCGAGTTTGCACTCGATCCTTTAGTTTCTCCTGTGCTTCATGATTTTTTAAATCCACCTAGTAAACAAATATTTCCCAAGGATAAACCACTTGAAACCTTCATTTTCAGACTTGAGACAGTCCCTAACTACACCATGAATGAGTTTTGTGCTAAACCCACATCCTCATTTTTTCCATGCTTTTTCTCTAAAACTTATCCCAATCCACCATATCTTCCACAACCATTCACTTTTCCACACTTATTCACTAGGACACCCTCTCGTTCAAAGATGAAACAAAGGTGCATGCTTTCGGTTATGTTATAGGTCTATCCGACTTCGCTTTCATTCCACTAGGCTGCGTCGTAGGAAATCTTGGTGCTTGATTGTGTTTGGATATGTTTTCTGTGATATTTATTTATGGAACGATCCACAACTATTTCGGTTGTTGATATATGATAAACTGCATATTCATACATATATTTAGATAAAGTCTCGAGTATCTGACTATAAATGACTCAATTTTTGTGTTTGGTGCATTTCCTTTCATTTCCATATATTGGTGAATGCACCATTCAGGTAACCGGGCCCTCCCTATGGAGTGTGTGGTTGTAACTACTGGATCCTAAGTCCACAGTTCACATAATTCACGTTTTCCACTCTTGCATGTTTTCTTGGTTTTTGAGTCATATTTCTCTATGGTGTGAATTATGTCTTTACTGCTTATTGTTTTCCTATATAGTAAACCTAATTCATAAAAAGTAAAAAAGTTTAAAGCTATAAAAATAGTAATCTAGCAAGTCTCGGGAATCTGACCTTAAAAGACCCACGTTTTAAGACAAATTTTTACAAACCTATTTTCAAATTTTTGTTTGGGGGTAGGGTGTTGGTTTTTCCATTCTTGATCACTCAAATTCCTATTCTTACCCCCACCTCGCTCCCTTGTCAAAAAAAAAAAAAAAAAAAAAAAAAACTCTGAGGCGCCCTGAGGCGCACCTGCGCCCTGACTTCCGTAAACCAGAAAATTTCCAGTTTTCTGTGGGTTGTTCCCAGGTCATTTGCAGCTGTTCCAGAGCGTAGTTTCGAGATGACATCTCCTACAATAATACCGAAACAGTCTTTCAAAGATTTGTTCCCAAGCACTACTTATGGTGCTTGGACTCGCGAGGTGATCACACACGTAGGCTGGGAACCGCTTATGGTTCTTGCTAGCATTTGTTCTTGGACTTGCCATGCCCGCTGAAATACAAGACCCATGGTGCTATTGGGTAGATAATATGCATGTCCGGGAGATAAGGTAAGTTTTTAATTCCATTTAGTGTCTGCTTATGTCCCAAGCAATTTACGTCTGTTAACCCCATAATGGATGGAACTCTTATAGAGTTGCGTCAATTTTTATATTAGTATGTTTCAACCTTGTTTTGCAGATGTTCTAGAATTTCACGTGTTTCCATGGTACTTTTCTACCCTCTTTATTTAAATGCTTTAAGGACAAAGCATGCTTCTTGTTTGGGGGTGGGCATAGAAAAACGTGTAATTAAGGCATCTGTTAGGATATAGATATGTATAATATGCACTTGTTTTCTAGTTAAAATTTCATAAATTCAAAAATATAAATAAATAAGTTATGTTATACACTTAGGAATATTGGTATTGTTTTCTTTCTCTATGCTCTTAACAATCTAGAAGTCTCACGTAGCTTTTGTATTAGAATAATTTTTAGAAACTTAGGTTAATATGTAGGTAATAATCTTTACATCTATCTATAAATATATGAGTATCTATGATTGTTAGCAGTAAGTTTCTGAAATCTAGGCTAGAGTACTTATTCTACAAATCCCGTGAGAATATAGCCTAAAGCCTTATAAGAGTGGAACATTTGAGAAATAACACAAGGGAGAAGTAAAATCTGGATAGAGAAATCACACGTCCACTTGGTTGATCACTAAACCATATCCTAAGCGAGAATTTAGGCCCTATTTGGATCGATATAGCCAGAAATTCAAACCTATGAATTATTTTCTGCTAGTCGCCCCTCTGAGCCTTTCTTTAGCCTTTCATAAACCACAAATCCTTTACCCTATTACAAAAACAAAACAAAATAAAAAATAAAAAAAAAAAAATAAAAAAAAAATCAAGCTACCCAATTTAGAATAAGTCTAAGAATAGAATGAGGAAGAAAGAAGAAGAGAAAAACCTATGTAAACAAAAATTAGTTAGTTGCTTCAGAAATAAAGAAAAGAAGTTTCCATCCAAAGAAAAGAAAAATAGAAATAGAAATAAAATAAAAACTCCAAAAAATAGAATAAAAGGAGTCAAAAGCCATAGAAAAAAAAATGGCTAAGGATGGAAACAAAGTGTAGAAAAAAAAGTAAATAACAAGGTTTTCTCTAGTTACATAATATGAAGACTCTTTTATCTCGGACTTGTCCGTTTTGAATATCCATTCCCTTCCTTCTTAAACCATCTCCTAATCCCCGAAACACCTAATAAAGACCTCTAGCTCAATTAGGAATAGGTTAGTGTGATAGTAAGTGGCAGATGTGTTTGATCGACTCCGACTTCCTTGTGTGTCATTGAGATTGTAAGGTAAAGTGTGCCCACTGCGCACTAGAGTAAATAAAACTTGAGTGGAAAAATCAGAGTGTTGTATCTTGACTATTATTGTGAGAACCTACTTAAGGACGCTATTCCGAGTTTCAGAAACGAACCTGCTATTGCATTTCATAGTAGTACTCATTGTATATATGTTTATTGTAGATGATTGATTATTATGCATATATTAGCTTATGTTTTTTACTTGGTTATTCCTGTTCATAGCTAGTGAGATGTATAGATAATTTGGAGCATGAATAAGGAAACAATAGTTTTCTTTCTTAGTCGTTGTAGTATAGATGAAGTTTGTGAGTACCTTCACTGGAAAACTCTCACGAGGCTATAACTCGTCCACTACGGAATTCCTAGTGGTTTAAGGCCTTGTTGCATATGGTCAATGCAATTGCACTCAGCGAAACGAGAGTAGATGAAACTCCATTCTTGGTCACTTATTCTAATTTCTCATCTTTGCTTGAGGACAAGCAAAATGTTGTTTGGGGGTGGTTTGATAAGAGCCCAAAACTGCAGTTTTAACCCCTTCACAATCGTACTTTTAGACAAATTATGTGAATAATAAGTAAGAGTTAATACTGATTACGTGTTTTTATGCATTTCAGGCTTCAAATTCCATTATGCGCAGAAATGTGCCACTTTAGCGAGATAAAGGAGCAAAGGTAGGTTGCTAAGGAGTTCTGTGACTAAAGGCCAATTTTCAAGAAGACAAAGCCTCTGTAAAGCCCGGTCAAAAGATGAAAAGTCAAAGTCCACGTGGGCAGAAATAGTGCACAAAGTCAATAGAACTTCCGAAGACCATATCTTTGGACTCAGACCTTGGAATTGGGCCTACCTTACGTCAAAACGACCGGCTCTGAAAGAGCTTTCCAATGGTCCAAGACTTGGCCCAATCAGAGGAGCAGAAGTGGACGAAAAGTCTGTCGAAGTCAATGGCAGCTGAAGAGGCCTTTTTGGACTGAAAGTATTAGGTTTTAGGCCTGATTCTCTGGCCCGAAACATGGTTCCAAGCCCATGCACGATTTTTGGATCTGAGCATATAAAAACCAAAGTTTAGCTCTTTGTTAATGGTAGATAGTTAGACCTAGATTAGAATTAGATTAGTTAGCCTCCATTAATGAGTTTTAGAACTTAGTTTTAGAATTTCATTTTCTTGTTTTAGATTAATTTCTTGAATCATTGAATATCATTCATTAGATAAATAAAATAGTGATTATTCTTGTCATTTCAGTTTTTATTATTTCAATCTATTAGATCTAGTTTTAATTCTTGTTGATTATCATTTCTTAGTTGTTAATTAAATTTTAATTATTGTTAGTTAAATTAGTTAAGTTAGAATTTTAATATGATGTGTAGTTATAATTCAATGGGAAATGATGGGTTGATGACTCAAGGCTAAAACCTCCATTAGAGGGGTTGATGAAGCTTTGATGAAAACTTAGTGGTATAGTGTAGAAGTATTGTAGAATCTATTCCACTCTAGAAGGTCGTGATTCGCCATGAGAATGGGTGGACGACCTCACATGCTAGTTAGTATTTGGTAGAAATGCCATGAACACTAGGGATTAGAACTCGAAATTCTTGCCGTAAGAACGTAAGAATTGAGATACAAGAATCTATGCTAGGTTATTAAGTTGGATTCGAGGTGGATTCAATCCCCCTCTAATCCTTTATCTAGATTCAAAAACAATCATATTTCCATAGCATTCGTAGTTTAAATTCAACATAATCAATTTCATATTGTATCGTAGTATAACCCCCTTCGTAAAGCTCTCATTAGACTTAAGACTGATCAATTAGATTAGAAAACACTCCATGCTAGAGAACTAGGAGTGGAACGAATTTGTTACTCCACTCTATTTCGATAGAATTGAGAGTAGAAACCTTGATAAATATAGACACGTAAGTAGTTTTAGTTTACTTACGTTTTGAGTTCATTTCGTAGGTAAACTATTCAATTTTATGTTTATCATTGGGCCTTGGTTATAATTGTTTGCTGGCCTAACATTTTGATTATTAAACCCTGGAGGTGTTACTTGTTGATTATTTCTCCAACTGAAGTTGGGATGTTGTCTCCAAGGGGCGTTAGGAATAGGATAACTATTAATCGAGCAAACATTATCTTGTTGTGATTGTTGTTGTTCATAGGTGAGAGGACAATAGGAGTCGGGATGCTCTGGACTCAAACAGAAATTACATGGATTGGAGTTGACATTCAAGACGGGGATAGGCGTTTGTTGAACAGAAATAGCCTCTTTCTTTTTAGTTAGAGATTCGATTAAATTTTTAAGTTCCGGATCGGGTTTCATCTCAAACATACCGGCGACTTTAACTGTTGTAGAAGAACTAGCGAAACGGGAGAAATCGTCACTACCCCCCCCCCCCCCAGTTATTATTACGCTTAGTTTGATCTTCTAAAAATTTATAAGAGTCTGAGGCTCCCTTAGTTAAGAAACTACCCATATTCATTATGTTAAGGACTTCTTTATGGTGGTGTAAAAGTCCTTTGAAAAAGGCACGAACTAGCGTGTCTTTCGCGAGGTTATGGTGTGGACACTCTATAAGTAGATCGGTGAAACGATTCCAAGCCTCTGAAAATGATTCATGAGGATTCTATCGAAATAAATGAATTGTTGGAAAGCATTTCATCGGTCTTTAGTGGTGGGTAAAAGTGTTCCATAAATAGTTGAACAAGTATAGCCCATGAGTCCACAGAATTAGGCGCTTTGACAGTTAACCAAGACGCCCCCTTATCGGCTAAAGTGAAAGGAAATACCCTTAGTTTAATTTGTTCAGCACCAACCGTAGGATGGCGGAATGTAGTAAGGACTTGGTCAATCCTACGCATGTGCTGATAAGGTTTTTCATGGTCTAACCCATGAAAAACGGGTAACAAATTAAATATATTTGGGGGGATTCGGAAATCCCCCACTGGGTCAAATAGAACGATGCAAGATTTAGGGCTATCGTTCAAGGCTTTGTAAAAGTCAGAGAGAGGATACTCTCTTTCTTCAACCATTAGCTCAGGTGGTGTGTGTGGTATATTAGCTAGAGGTGTAGTGAGTGGTATACTAGAAAGGCATGTTTGTTGACGTTGCCGGTTGATTACGTTAGGCGTTTTTCTTCGGCCTGACCTTAATCTCATGCAAGGCTAAGCAAATGTTAACAAAATACAACAACACTTCAAACAGTCCTAATATGCTAGTATGAACCTCTAACAGGAGATGCGAGGTATGGAAGAAAAGTGTACCTAAATGCCTCCTCGCTTCGCTTATGAATAGCGTCTTGTTTACCCGTGCTCATTGTGTATTACAAGTTAGAACACTGAAAACCTTGAAAGAAATGGAAGTTTGAAACAAACCTGTGGAAATTGGGCAGTTTCAGCAGAGGGCGCAGGTCGCTCTCAGGATAGGCCTCAGTAGGGCGCGGGTAGCGCTCAGGTCAAGCTGGAGTTCCAGGCGTTTGGGTGCGGGTGGCGCTCCAATTTAGGTTGCCCAGGGCGTGGGTCATGCTCAGCCAAAAAGTGGAGATCCAGCGTTTGGGCGCAGGTGGCGCTCCAATATAGCTTGCCCCGGGTGGTCGTGCTCCGTGTAATTCTGCAAGGAAAATTTTCAGTGCTGAAACGGACAACCATAGTGAGAATCAAACAAGGGTGGGTGGGTTATGGGACTTTGGGAAACTAACAATTCTAAAGAAAAAAATACTAAAGGGAACTAAGATAGCAGCGGCGCCATTTGATAAGTCGACAAAATTGAATATAATTCTACCTACGAATAAAATGATGAATTTGAAAACGCAAGTAAAACTATTTCTTTTATGAAGACAGTTCTTATCAAAGATTTCTACTCTTGATACTATTGAAATAGAGTTGGAATAGAAGATTCGTTACACTCCTAGTTCTTTAGCATTCGATGTTTTCTACGACTATCAATCCTACCAAAGTCAATGAGAGTTTTACGAAGGGAATTATACTACGATTCAAATTCAAATAACAATATACTAACTATAATGATTCAACTACGAAATGCTACGGAATACTAAAGTTTGAATCTAGAATAAGAATTAGGGGGGATTGAATCCACCTTGAATCCAACTTAATAAATTAGCATAGATTGTTGTAATCTAATTCTTACGTTCTTATGATAAGAATTGGTCGTACTAATCCCTAATCAATCATGACAATCTCTACCAAATAATGATTAGCATGTGAGGAAGTCCAACCTATTCTCATGGCGAATCAACTACCTTCTAGAGTGGAATCGACTCTTACAACGATTCTACAATACACAATCAAGTTTTCATCAAGGCTTCACCAAACCCCTCTAATGGAGGTTTAGCCTTGATTCATCAAACTATCATTTCCATATGAAATTGAATTACACATAATATAAAGATTCTAACTTTATTAAATTCAACTAAACAATAATTGAAATCTAAATTAACAACTAAGAAATCATTAAATAACAAGAATTGAAATTAGATCTAAGCAATTTTAAATAACAAAATAGAAATTATCAAGAACTAACTATTTTATTTATCTAATGAATGATAAACAATGATTCCATTAACTAATCTAAAACAAGGAATGAAACTAATTAATGGAATGAAAACTAATTAATTAACTAATTCAAAAACTCAAAACTAGATCTAGATTATTCTCTAATGGCTACCTTCTATCCTAAACTAATTGATACTTAAGAGCTAAGTCTTGTATGTGGAAATGGAGGAGACCAGATCCACATTTTTGTACATGGGCTGAGGGTCCATGTTTTGGGCCGGAAAATCAAGCCCAAAGCCCAATTTCTTCAGTCCACAGGGCCCTTTTTAGCTGGCTTTGACTTCAACAGGCTTTTCGTCTACTTTTTCTCTTTGATTGGATCAAGATTTGGACCATTGGAAAACTCTTTCCGAGTCGGTCGTTTTAACATAAGGTACGCCCAAATTCGAGGCCTGAGTCCAAAGATATGGTCTTCGGAAGTTCTGCTGACTTTTGTGTGTTGTTTCTGCCCACGTTGACTCTGACTTTTCAACTTCTGATCAGGCTTACAAAGACTTTTTCTCCTTGAATCTTGGCCTTTAATCACAGAACTTCTTAACAACCAACCCTTGCTCTTTTATATCGCAAAAGTGGCACATTTCTGCACATAATTGACTTTAATGCCTGAAATACATAAAAACATGTAATTAGCATTAACTCTTATTTATTACTTGCATAGTTGATCTAAAAGTATTATTGTTAAGGGGTTAAAACTACAGTTTTGGGCTCTTATCAATTACCCCGGGCGGATTCTTCTGACTAGGCAACTCCTTAGTGTCCGCATAGATAGATATCATTTATTTTTGTATTAGTATATGTCTTTACTTTCTGCACTTCTAGTTTTTATTAGTATTATTTGTTGTGTATGCCTGTGTATTTTGGAATGTATAAGGATTTGTGGTATTTGAGCAGAAGGATTTACAAATGCATCATGCCCAAATTTTCATATTTTATACACTATGCATGTTTGTACAAATAAATTCAAAAACGAAACCCAAAAATTTCATGTTAGAATAATAACATTTTTTTTACCTTTTAGTTAACCCATGTACATCTTTTTCTATATCTATCAAACCATACTCCAAACTTGTTTGGGGGTGGTATATTCTTATCACGAAGAATAGAGTACAGGTTACTGCCGCTTTTGCTCATGTTCCTATGGTAATCTCTTTCCTATTCTTCATACTTTGAGGACAAATCATATTTCTGTTTGGGGGTGGTATAACAACATTCTGCAAAAACTAGGCATTTATTATATAGCAATTTTTATATTAGTATATTTTTATATTTCTTTCTTTCTGTAAACAAATTTCGACAAGACCAAAAATAATTTTCTGTTTAGTACTAAAAGTCTTGTTTTCATTTTTCTATGATGAACAAATGGTTTAGAAGTCTCATTATAGCAATAGAGTAAAGATTCGTTCTTCGAACTCAAACTAATATACATACAATAGTTTATGCATCTTTCCATGAATGGCATGCATCAACATCATTGATTGTATATAGTAGTAAGTTTCCGAAGCCAAGGTTAGAACAATTAAGTTCCATATTTTGTGAGAATCTAGCCAAAAGCCTCATCTGAATGATTATTGAGTGATGACACAAAGGATGTCTGGATTAAAAGACCACACGTCCACTTGCTTGATTACCACGCCATATCCTAGGAGAGAATTTAGGCCATTTTTTTTTTTTCGATATAGCCAAATAAATGTTAAAAATCCAAAAAGATAGTTTTTCCTCCAGTTACCCCCCCCCCCCCCCCCCCACCCTTAAGCCTTCACCAATTTCTGAAAGCCTTTTTATTTCTTCACCATCAATCCCTAACTAGCTACTACACACACAAAAAACTACCCAGCTGACAAGTTGAGATTTGGATGAACAATAAAAAGATAAGAGAATACCTTATACTAAAACAGAACAGTTAGTTGCTTCGAAAAGATTCAAAAATCGAAATCTCTTAAAAGTTCAAAATCAAAAGGAGTCTATTTCAAAACAAACAAAAGCAAAGTTAGAACTCCCAAAAATCAAAATCATATGGAGTCACAAAGCCAAAGGGCTAAAGAATGAATAACAAATTCGGAAGCAAAGAACAAAACGAGGTTCTTCTCTAGTTACAAATATCCTGAAGACCCAATTTCTCAACTTATCAGAGTTTGTTTTCCTTTCCATTTTATTTCTAAACCACTACCTTAGCCCCGTAATTCCTAAGAAAATACCTCTAGCTCAACTAGGAATATGATGGTGTGATAGTAAGTGGATATAGTGATCAATCAACCCCAGTTTCTTTTGACATCATTCGTGTATGTAAGGAATATAAGTGCCCTCTGCACTTGAGAAAATGAAACTTGAGTGAATCTATCAGAGAGTTGTGTTGCAACACACCCCTGTGAGTACACACTTTAAGATGCTTTGATACCCCATAAAAACTCAACTAGATTACTCTAACTTCATTCTTACGGTATCAATTATTTTTTTCCTACTCTCACATATATATTCATGCAATATATATAGAGTACGGATTCGTTCCACTCTTAAGTCTCAAGACTTAAACAAATTCAATTGAACAAACACAAAGAACAATGGTGAGAGTGATGTGTGATGTGAAATTTCTATACTATCATTTCCAACATAAGAACAATAATAACAAGTCATAATTTAATAACTAATTTAAACTTTATAAATCTAATTTTAACAATAGTCTAAGAATCAAAATGAAGACAACCTAATTTATGAATTTAAAATAATTAAAACTAAATAAGAATTTAATCAATAACTAAATTGAAATGAAGAACTAATTCTTTATTATAAAACTAAATTTGATTCTAAATAATAATCTACTTTGTTCTAACACTAATTAATTGAGGGTAAAAACTAGATCTAAAACAAGTTATTCTAACTAACTAATGGAGTCTAACCTAATTTTCTAATCTAGATCTAGGTTATATTAAGAGTTAAGTCTTCTCCATACAAATGGAGGAGACCAGATCCACTTTTTCGTGCATGGGCTGAGGAGCCATGTTTTGGGCCAGAAAATCGAGCCCAAAACCCAATTTCTTCAGTCCACAGAGGCCTTTTTAGCTGGATTTAACTTCTATAGATTTTATGTCAACTTCTGCTCATCTGATTGGGTCAAGGTTTAGACCATTAGAAATCTCTTTCTGAGCCGGTCGTTTTGCCATAAGGTACGCCCAATTCCGAGGTTTGAGTCCAAAGATACGGTTTTCGAAAGTTCTGCTGACTTTTGCGTGCTGTTTCTGCCCACGTTGACTTTGACTTTTCAGCTTTGACCGAGATTTAAAAAGGTTTTTTCTCTTTGAATGTTGGCCTTTTATCATAGAACTTCTTAGCAACCAACCCTTGCTCCTTTATCTCGCTAAAGGGACGCATTTCTGCACATATTCGACTCCAATGCCTGAAATACACAAAAGCACGATAACAGTACTAACTCTTACTTATTAATCACATAATTGGTCTAAAGCAATATTGTTAAAGGGGTTAAAACTACAGTTTTGGGCTCTTATCAAACAACCCCCAAACAGCATTTTGCTTGTCCTCAAGCAAATATGAGAAATTAGAATAAGTGACCAAAAATTGAGTTCTAACTAATCTCATTTTGCCGAGTGCGATTGCATTGACCATATGCAACAAGACCTTAAACCACTAGGAATTCCCTAGTGGACAAACTTCATCTATACTACAATGACTAAGAAATAAAACTATTGTTTCCTTATTTATGTCTCAATGATCTATACATCTTACTAGTATTTAAACAAGAATGATCATTCTAAAACTTAAACTAATACATGCATAATAATCAAATCAACTTAAGATAAACAACTATACAATGAACTATGATATGAAATGCAATGGCAGGTCCGTTTCTGAAACTTTTGGGTAGCGTGCCTAAGTAGGTTCTCACAAGGAATGTGTCAAAACACATAACACTCTAATTTTTCCACTCAAGTTTGCTAACTCTAGTGTACAGTAGGCACACGTTTCCTCACAATCTCAATGACAATCCAAGGAAGCCGAAGTCGATCAAACATATCTACCACTTACAATCACACCAACCTATTCCTAATTGAGCTAGAGGTCTTTATTAGATGATACGAGGCGTAGGTGTTGGTTAAAGAAGGAAGGAAATGGATATTCAAAAAGACAAGTCTGAGAAAGTAGGGTCTTCATATTATGTAACTAGAGAAAACCTTGTTCTTTTGCTTCTACACTTTGTTTCCATCCTTAGCTTTTTTATTTTGGCTTTTTGACTCATTTTATTCTATTTTTGGAGTTTTTATTTTATTTTTATTTTTATTTTATTTTATTTTATTTTCTTTGGATGGAAACTTCTTTTCTTTTTCTTTTCTGAAGTAACTAACTAATTTTTGTTTACACAGGTTTTTCTCTTTTCTTTTCTTCACTCATCCTATTTCTCATACTTATCCAGATAGGTAGGCTGATTTTATTTTTTATTTTGTTTTATTGGGTAAAGGATTTGTGGTTTGTGAACATGCTAATAAAAGGCTTAGTGGGGCGACTAGTGGATAATAAATTTCATATAGGTGTGAATTTCTGGTTATATCGATCCAAAGAGGGCCTAAATTCTCGCTTAGGATATGGTGTGGTGATAAAGCAAGTGGATGTGTGATTTCTCTACTTGGAATTGACTTATCCCTTGTATCATCACTCAGATATTTCACTCTTATGAGACTTTTAGGCTAGATGCTCACAGGATATGTATTAAGTACTCTAACCTAGGTCTCAAAAAAATACTGTCAAGTACAATCAAAGATACTCATGTAAGATGTTCGTGAAAAGATGCAATGACTATTACCTACGTATTAATCTATGATTCAAAAATTAAATCCTAATTCAAGTACTACGTGAGATTTCTAGACTAATATCATCATGGAGAAGGGAACAATACCATTATCACTAAAGCTTTAGTATAAACAATATATATATATATATATATATATATATATATATATATATATATATTAATATTTTATAAAGAAAAGTGCATAATTTACATCCTAAAAGTGCATAATTTTTGCAAATGTTTCTATCCCACCCCAAACAATCGAACGCTTTGTCCTCAAAGTGTAAAGAGATAAGAAAAATTTACCATAGAAACGCGTGTCAAAAATTGGCGCACTGCAATAACAAATATTGTAAAAATGATATGATAACATGAAGCACAATTAAACTTGTTACGCATTTAACTAACACAAACTCTATTGGAATAAACATGACAACCAAAGGGTGGCAAAAAGATTTGAAATGAAATACCAAAATACGCCACCCCCAAACAAAATTTGAAACTCTTTTGAAATTTGAAAAATTTTGTGGCCTATACTCCATTAAGGTGGTATTTTACAAGAAATTATATGGGTCTTTTAAAGTCAGATTCCCCTAGACTTAATGTGGGGTCGTTTTAACTCAGATTCCCCTAGACTTAATGTGATATATATGTATTAACATGCAGTTTTCCATATATCAATAATCTAAATAATTGTGGATCTTTCCAGAAATAGTTAAAACGGGATGCACCATTAAATGGAATTAAGCACCAAGATTCCCTATGGCATGGCTTAGTAGAATGGGAGTGAATTCTGATGGATCTAGAACCTAATCAAGCATAAAGTTTCTTCTTTTTCTTTGAACGAAAAGATGTCCAAGTGAATGATCGTGAGAAAATAGATGGTTGTGGAAGATACTTGGAATGTGGATAAGTGTTTGAAGAAAAGGGAGGGAAGAATGATTGGTTCTGTGAGGGATTAGCTTAGGTAGTTGGTGGTAGGGTGGTGCTCTAGGCAGTGCTTGAGAGGGTGGATCATCACAGGCTCTTAGAAACTCGTCGAATTCCTCATCTAGGTTGTTCGCATCCATATAATTATGGTATTCATCTCCATCTTTGAGGAATTCATCTATCTCGTCTATTGTGATGTTTACTCCATCTCTCATAGGGTCGGAAAGTAGGGTGGAAAATTTTGTCTTTAATTCAGGTTTGTTCAAGGAGTCAAAATTGTGATCTTTGTCTTCTTCCATAAGTGTGGGGACATTAGTGTGGGGACGAGATCGTCGAAAGCACTAATGTGATATACAAAACTCTCAATAGACTTAACTTCACCTTCTACAGGAAAACCTAGTTGTCTCTGCTTTTGTCTAAACATGTTAACTTCCTCAGAAAGATTTCCAAAAGAAAGAGTCATTGAGCCATCCCGGCAATTGATTTGGGCATTGGCGGTTGCCAAGAAAAGACTCCCTAAGATGATGGGAATGAAATCATGAGCAACTTCTGTGTCAAGAATAACAAAGTCGGCTGGATAGTAAAAATCCTGAACTTTAACGAGAATGTTTTCAACTACACCCTTGGGATACTTAATAGAACGATCGGCTAACTGCAAAGTCATTTTGGTTAGTTGAAGTTTTGTTAGACCTAGTTGTTTATATAAATAAAAATGGAGTAAGTTAACACTCGCTTCCAGGTCTAATAAAGCAATTGTTATGAAAGTATCACCTAAGGTGCATTGTACAGTAGGACGACCAGGGTTCTTGTACTTAACAATTCCATTATGTACAGATAAAGAGGGATATTGTTCAGTTAAGAAGGCATCATTGGGTATGTTGGTTTTCCTCTTCTTGGTGCACAACTCTTTTAGAAACTTAGCGTGTCCAGGTAGACTTTTTATAGGATCTAGAAAAGGTAGGTTTATAGTCAGATTTTTAAACACTTCCCTAATCTCATCAAAATTCTCGTCCTTTTTAAACACACCTAGTCATTGGGAATATGGTGCTTTATCGCT
Source organism: Coptis chinensis (assembly GCF_015680905.1). NCBI lineage: Eukaryota > Viridiplantae > Streptophyta > Magnoliopsida > Ranunculales > Ranunculaceae > Coptis > Coptis chinensis. The sequence continues at coordinate 57,191,123 of NC_141461.1, read as the reverse complement.
ATATTTAGCAGAAGGGTTAAAAGTATTATTAGTCTTTGCTTTATCTCTAGCTGTTTTCCATCTAGGTGTCCATATTGGAACCTCTACAGGTGTAGGGTCTTCACTTTCTATTATTGGGTCTTGTAATGTTTTCCCTTTTGGTTGTGGTTTAACTGGTACTTCTACAGTTGTAGGGTCTTCAGTTTCTATTATAGTATTTGGTATGGTATCATTTTTAGTTTACGGGTGATCTTTAGGCATAGTTACTTGGTTATCAACTACTCTCCCTGAACTAAGGGTAGTGATTGCCTGTAGGTCCCCTTGGTTTATATTACTATTACAGTGAATACTATTTATTTCAAAGGCGGTGTTTGTTGACTTAGGATTAGGCACTGCTTGACCTGGAAACACGCCGATTTGGTTATTATTTTGGTTAGAAGACATGTCAATAACCTTTTGGCACAAAGACTGCATCATTTGCATCGTTTGTTTTGTCATATTAGAGTTTTGATCATGCTGATCTTTCATCAAGTTGGAGTTTTGTTACATAATTTGATTTTGTTTCTCCAACAAGGTCACTACTACTTTGTCTGTAGATGGTTGGACTGGAATTAAAGCTTGTTGATCGTTCATGTCTTGATGTTGATAGTTGTGGGTTATGGGCACTAAACCTTTATTCTAATTACCTAAGTTTCCTTGTCCTTGATGTTGAGTTAACTGGTTGAAATTTGATGGTTGTGGTGGTGGTTGTGCATAGACAATAGGACAATAGAAGTCGGAATGCTCAAGACTAAAACAGATATTACAATGAGTAGATTTAATGTTCATGACTGGAGTGGGTTGTTATTGAATAGAGATGGCATCTACCTTTTTAGTGAGGGCATCGATAAGAGTTTTAAGCTCGGAATCAGGTTTAACCTCAAAAGAAGAAGGAGTGGAGCGGGAAGAGTTGTTACCTCCCCAATTGTTGTTCCTCTTAGATTGATCTTCTAAGAATGTATAAGCCTCCAAGGCTCCTTTACTAAGAAAACTACCCCCAGTCATGATATCTAGAACCTCTTTATGACGATGTAAAAGCCCCTTGAAGAAGGCACGAACAAGTGTGTCTTTCGCAAGATTATGATGCGGGCATTCAATGAGAAGATCAGTGAAACGATTCCAGGCCTCTGAAAAGGATTCATGAGAATTCTGGCGGAAGAAATGAATCTTTTGAAGCATTTCATCTATCTTCTGTGGTGGGTAAAACTGTTCCATGAACAATTGAACAAGTTGAGCCCATGAGTCCACAGAGTTTGGCGTTTGGGCCGTTAACCAAGACACCGCCTTGTCAGCTAGGGTGAAAGGAAACACCCTAAGTTTAACTTGATCCGGACTTACGCTAGGATGATGGAATGTAGTGAGAACTTGGTCTATCCTACGCATATGCTGGGAAGGCTTCTTGTGGTCTAAACCATGAAAAACTGGTAACAAGTTAAATATATTAGAGCATCTTTAGGAGAGCAACCAAAAAAACACCAAAATTTTGAACCAAAAAAACACCAAGCAACTTTAGGAGCAACATCAAAAAAACACCAAGCAACTACGCGGTTTTGGCAAAACCGCGCCATATAGCCCATGCGGTTTTGGCAAAACCGCGCCACTAAAGCCTAACTAACAAGCCCAAGACCACGCGGTTTTGCCAAAACCACACAGTGTTCTCAAAGTCGCGTGCTACTATTATATAATCAGGACCAAAGCCGCGCGGTTCAATCACTTTCAACTCTTTTCTCAATTATAAACCCTCTCCTTAGTTAAAAAAAAAAAACCTACCTAAACTTTTGAAATTTTATATGGATCCTTCTGAACCTTTCTACGGTGATGATTGGCAGTACACAAATGACATTGGCGATGAGGGAGAAGAATCCTAGGAAGTACAATACGGTGGGGGAGAAGAACCCGAGGATGTCGCGCCGACTGATAGACATCTCTATGTACTGGAGTATCAGATGAACGACTTCGATTGGCAATTTGCACCTGGAAAAGCACTTGATATGGAAGTTGTGTCTTCTACACGTGACCCAAAACACGTGTCGAGTGTAGTGACTAATACTCGGGTAATTAATTAGTTTTGATTAAATATTTTGAATATTAATTAGTTGAGTTGGACCAATTAATTCTTTATCTTATACGCATTATTATTTTTTTATAATATCAGCATGTTATTGACTACCGAGTTAGATCGGCTTTACTTGGTGTTAGAGAGTGGTGGAAGGTTATTAGGAGTTTGGATGAGTTTGTACATATTAGAGATAGTATTTTGTATACACCTTTGGGTATTTTGATTGATGCGGATTATGAGAAGGCTGATTGGGCAGTGGTCATAGCTTTAGTAGAAAGATGGTGGAGTAGAACTCATATATTTCATTTCTCTTGTGCAGAGTTAGGGTTCACACCACTAGACTTCACTATGATTTTTGGGTTGAGTATCGGTATAGGCCAACCGATACCTTTTCATACAAATTATGAGAATATGAATAGTATGCTTATGAGTTTTCCTCGTTTAGGTGTGGATGCTTATGATTCTTCTAGGATTAAGCTATCTTATATTAAGACTGCATATATGGAACCCCTCTTGCATCCTGATACACGAGCGGAGTTAGCTTTGACTGTTCTACCGGGTAGTGAGGGTGCTGATCAGTATGTTAGGGCTTTTTTTATGTTTTTTATTGGGCATGTTTTGTTTCCCAATGGTCATTCTACTGCATCGAATCGGGATATTATGCTTATGTATCTGATTTGCATACTATGAGAGATTATGACCTGGGTAGCTCAGTATATGCCACATTGATATCGCCATTAGATAAAGCTTCACAGACATTCGGAAGTAGAAGTCCTCAGATTGCAGGATTCACGGGACTTTTAGAGATTTGGTTTTATGAGTGCTTTCGATGTCTTTGTCCTAACATAGACATGATTAACTGATACTCGCCCTAGATTTGCTAGTTGGTCAGGGCCTCACTTGACTCGTAACAGAGGGCAGATTAGGAATAATATCTGTATGGCTCGTCCTCTGATTGATATTAGATCATTGCCATCTATTGAGTGGAGACCTTGGCGTTTGTCTACTGCCTTTGACGATCCAGTTGTACAGCATGCTTGTGTGTTGTCACGTCACAAAGTTGTTTTTGCCGCACGTGATTGTCAGGTTTGGTACTGTGGTGATAGATGTTGGAGGCAGATGACTGGACGTTATGGAGTTCCATGTGCTCCCATGCCAGATGTTAGTGATGCGAAGTCGTGGGGTAGAACTCATATTCATGAAGTTCATGCTAGTTGTGGTCCTTGGCCAGATGCATCTTCTTTTGTTGTTGAGCGGACTGCTGATCAATATTATAGTTGGTGGAACCGTGTCTTTATGGGTCCGTTGTTGCCTCCTGTTGGTCGGGCTAGCAACTTTGAGTTTGTGGGCCTGGAAGGGATGAGACGTGAGCTACGTATTTCTCATCCGCCACAGCCTGTTTACAACCCACAACCCCTGAATGCATATCATCCAGATCCTGTGTCTGCTAGTAATCCTCAGATGTTTGCCGTGTGTGGACCTGATGGGGAGCCTACTTATATTTCCATTCCTAAGGTGCCTCATGCTCGTTTCTCTGAGTTAGAGCCGCATATTGATCAGTATACCATGGTGAGTTTAATTGTTTTATTTATCTTCTTCATTATATATATAATATGTACTCACACTGTATTTTCTTGGATTTTTAGGATGAGGTTCTAGAAAGATATGAGAACCAGGTTCTTATGTTTGATGGGATGAGGACTGCCCTGTATCATTATAGCCAAGAAAGAGAGGAGGCATATTCTTAGACATATCAGCAATCCCAGCGTGCGTATGATGAGAGTCGAAAAGCGTATGAGAATATGCAGCAAGTGTACAAGCAGCAACATCAGGGATATGAGGAACTTCAGGCTGAAGTACTTAACCTTCGTGCAGACAGAGAAGATCATAATTCTCAGATTAGGAACTTAGAGGAGCAGCTTCGGAACGTCCAAATAGAGAGAGGAGAGGGATCGAGTGGTAAGGGGCGTAAGAAGAGAGCTAAATAAATTTGATATAATATGATAGGTTTTGGTTATTTTGGATCTTATATGATTATATCATAATCATAGATTTTCGATTGCATAATCATAATCATAGGTTTTTAATTTCTTTAATTTTTTCGATTTTGAATTACAATTCTTAATTTCTTCAATTGCACAATTGTTAATTTCTTAACTTCTATGCACAACTCATAATTTTTCAAGTTCTATGCACCATAGTTCTAATTTTCAGAAAAAATGCATGCGGTTTTGGCAAAACCGCGCTCATTGAAGCCCAAGCCCACGCGGGTTTGCCAAAACCGCGCCATAGAAGCCCATTTAGCAGCCCAAGCCCACGCGATTTTGCCAAAACCGCGCGGTGTTTCTCAAACCGCGTAAGTGATTTGATTCAGCATCAATCCTGGAACCAAATATTGGTCGATTTGGTGTTTAGTTTGGTGTTTTTTTGGTGTTTTCATCAACATGTAGTTCTCCTGAAGTTGAAAAAACACCAAATTCTTGGTGTTTGATGCTAGGTTGATATCACTGCTAAAGATGCTCTTAGGGGGAATTTGAAAATCCCCCACTAGGTCTGCGAGAACGATGCACGACTTAGGGCCATCATTTAGGGCTTTATAAAAATTAGAGAGAGGAGTCTTTTGTTCTTTAGCCATTGATGTAGGTGTAGTGTGTGAAATTTTAGATAGGCGTGTGGTATTTATGTCTACGAAAAACAAGCCTGATTATACTAGAATTAAAACTCCTCTGACAGAAGAGGCGAGGAGTGGAAGAAGGAGTACCTAAATGCCTCCTTCCTACGCGTTTGAATAGCGACTTGTATACGCGATCTCAGTGTATGTATGATGTTAGAAACACTGAATAACTTGAAGAAATGAAAATTTGGACTGACCTATGAAAATTGGGTTGCTCCAGAAGAGGGCGCGGGTCACGCTCCTGTCTAACTCAAGTTCCAAGTGGTTGAGCACGGGGCGCGCTTGGAAATAGGCAACCTAGGGCCCGGGTCACGCTCGTGCTTGACACAATGTCCAGGCGGTTGAGCGCAGGGCGCGCTTGGAAATAGGCTATCTAGGGCGCAGGTCGCGCTCAGGTTTGGCCTTGTATGGGCGTGGGTCGCGCTCTCCAAAAAAATTGAAAATTTTACAGTAGATTTCTAAGACGTCTATCAAGTAGCCTGTAAAATTTCAGATCAATCGGAGCTATGAAAATCCTTCTACTGCCCTTCAAAGTTTGTGAAACAGTTTTCGGACACAATACAAACAATCAAATGGTTAACCAATCAAAACAGAGACAAAAATCACCAAAATTTTACTGGAGACTCCTAACAGATCATGGGTATTACTGTAAAAATTGTAAAGTAGTTGGAGTTCTAAAAACTCTCCTTATCGGCTGTTGTTTCAGAAATTAAGTGTTTACAAAACTGCAGAAATACACTGGAAACACTCCACTAGTTAAGAGGTCAAAACAAATAAAAAACTCGTCAAATTTTTATTGCAATCTTCTGACTTAGGATAGATACTCCTGTAAAAAGTTTAGATTTTTTGGAACTTCCTAAGTAACCTTACTTGTCTGTTTTTCAAAAACTTACGGTTTGAAAACTGAAATGCAGCACTATAAAGATCGTATTAGTTCATTAGGTAAAACAACTAGGAAAATCTGACAAAATTTCAGTAAATCAATAACACCTTAAGAATTATTCCTGTAATATTTCAGAATTTTATGAAATTTACAAATACCTTTACTGCAGTGTTTTCCTTTGTGAATCTGCAACCCCAATGCCTAAACCAGTGAATAGTTCCAAAAATTCAAGAAATAAGAATGAAAAATTAAAAGGGTGGGTGGGTAGAGAATAGGAGATTGCCCCTTGAAGTCAAGCAATTGAATTCTTATCTTGAACGAGATTAAGATGGCAGCGGCGCCATTTGATAACCCGTAAAAACTAAACTAGATTACTCTAACTTCATTCTTACGGTATCAATTATATTTTTCCTACTCTCATATATATATTTATGCAATATATATAGAGTACGGGTTCGTTCCACTCTTAACTCTCAAGATGTAAACAAATTCAATTGAAGAAACACAAAGAACAATGATGAGAGTAATGTGTGATGTGAAATTTCTATACTATCATTCCCAATATAAGAACAATAATAACAAATCATAATTTAATAACTAATTTAAAGTTTATAAATCTAATTTTAACAATAGTCTAAGAATCAAAATGAAGACAAGCTAATTTATGAATTTAAAAGAATTAAAACTAAATAAGCATTTAATCAATAACTAAATTGAAATGAAGAACTAATTCTTTATTATAAAACTAAATTTGATTCTAAATAATAATCTATTTTGTTCTAACACTAATTAATTGAAGGTAAAAACTAGATCTAAAACAAGTTATTCTAACTAACTAATGGAGTCTAACCTAATTTTCTAATCTAGATCTAGGTTATATTAAGAGTTAACTCTTCTCCATACAAATGGAGGAGACCAAATCCACTTTTTCGTGCATAGGCTGAGGAGCCATGTTTTGGGCCGGAAAATCGAGCCCAAAACCCAATTTCTTCAGTCCACAAAGGCCTTTTCAGTTGGATTTGACTTCTATAGACTTTTCCTCAATTTCTGCTCCTCTGATTGAGTCAAGATTTGAACCATTAGAAAGCTCTTTCTGAGCCGGTCGTTTTGACATAAGGTACGCCCAATTCCGAGGCCTGAGTCCAAAGATACGGTCTTCGGAAGTTCTGCTGACTTTTATGTGTTGTTTCTTCCCGTGTTGACTTTGACTTTTCAGCTTTGACCGGGATTTTAAAAGGCTTTTTCTCCTTGAATGTTGGCCTTTTATCATAGAACTTCTTAGCAACCAACCCTTGCTCATTTATCTCGCTAAAGGGACGCATTTCTGCACATATTCAACTCCAATGCCTGGAATACACAAAAGCATGATAACAGTACTAACTCTTACTTATTAATCACATAATTGGTTTAAAGCAATATTGTTAAAGGGGTTAAAACTACATTTTTGGGCTCTTATCACGCTCTCCAAAAGTTTCAGAAATGACTCTGCTTTTACATTTCACCGCTCATGTTTTGCACGTTTATCTTTAGATGATTAAATTATTATGTATATGTTATTCTGAGTTCAAAGAAACTTTTCTTTATTCCCCCACTAATGAGACGTATAAACTTCTGAGAATAACAAGGAAACAAGACCTTTTGTACTAGATAGAGAAAGTTTGTGAGTACCTTCTGTGGAAAACTCTCACTGGGCTTAAGCTCGTCCACTAGGGAATTCCTAGTGGTTTAAGGCCTTGTTGCATATGGTCAATACAATCACACTCTGCGAAACGAGACTAATATAATAAATCACACATTTGTGATCTTAGTTTTTCTCTCTCATCTTTGCTTGAGGACAAGCAAAATGTTGTTTGGGGGTAGTTTATTAGTCCCCAAATGTGCATTTTATTACCTTTACAATGCTTCAATTGTGCCCTTCTAATGCTTAATGAACATACAACTTATAGCTTTCGGAACCTTTTGCAGGATACAAGCCATTTAGGACGTATATTCCTAAAACGTGCATTTTAGCGCGAAAAGGATTGCTATTGATGCTGCTTGGGAAGATTCCAACTTAGGAGAAAAAGTGCCGAAAAAGTCAAAGTCAACTATCAAAGTCAACTGTCAATTCAAAGTCAACTCTCAAGGACTCAAAGCTAAAAGCTATGGACTCAAGGACTCAAAGCTAAAAGCTATAGACTCAAGGACTTAAAGCCAAATCAAGAATTCAAATATATGGGCTAAAGTCAAAAGCGCACAAAGCTTAATCTTATCCTCAAGGTGTTTCTAGAAGAAGGGGCAAATATATAATTGGTGTCCTATATAAACCAAAGTAACAGAACAGAGAACCTTACCCTAGAATTAATCTTTGGTCATTAGGAGTAAAATAATATGTTTTAAATTACTAGTTTAATTTGTTATTTACTTGTTTTTCATTTTCATGTTCTTCAAGCTTTTGTTGATAACTCAAGTTCTTCTTGTCTTCAATACAAAGTTTTCAATCTTGTGTTCAATACAAAATTTTCATTACTTCTTCTAATCTTGATTCAACACTAAAAACACTAGTCATACTCATTTGACATGTTCAAATGAGTATAACTTTGTGATCAAGGTATCCCATTTAAACTATTTCCATACATGTTTTCTCTATCAAATCAATAGTTTATGTACATTTCAAACCATTCAAGACAAAGAACTAGTGTTTCCACCATTTAAACATCAAGAACAAGTTAAAGAAAGATTGGAAAAGTTTAGATAGAAGTTTTCCAACCATCAAGACCATTCCTCCTTACAAATGATCTAAGATGAAGAACAAACCCTAACCCACTTTCTACAAATGTCAGATGCCCACAAAATAGGTAGGCAAGTTAGGGTAAACTAGTTAGGAGTAGTGTAAGTAATTAGGAGTAAGAGTAGATTAATAGTTTTTATTATTATTTTCCATTTTCATTGTTTTAAAGCTTCAAGCTTTGTTGATTCAAGTTGGTTTTCTTCCATTCAAAATGTTTAATCTTGTTACTTATCAAAATAGTTCTTCAAAACAACTTCTTATTCATTCATTCAACACATCAAAGTTGGTTATACTCATTTCAATCAATCAAATGAGTATAACTTACTAACCAAGCTACCTTTTCTTATTTAAATCTTCATGTTTTCCATATAAAATAACTCTAGTTTTCATGTTTTAATCCTCAACCCCTCAATAATTAGTTGTCTACATCTTCACACACCAATAACTATACAAAGAACAATAGAAAAGTTAGGAAAATTTTGGTTTTTCTCCATTACACTTCTACTCTTCAAAGATCTAATAAGATGAACAACTTCAAAACCCACACACAAACAACTATATCTACTTCAGGGAACATGCCAATTCATAACTCGTGATGTAGAGAAGAACAACAAATTGTCCTACTTGGTGGTGAGTTGATCAAAAAGGAAAAATATCTTATCAAAGTACAAACAACATCTAGTAAGGAGAACCAAAGTACATAACATAGAACAGAGATCAAGGAGACTAAATTGATTAAAATCAAGTGAGTAATAAAAAAGACAAAGAAACTAATGAAATAGTCATTCCACCTAATTAGGAATCCCCAATGTCATAGGCTCCATCCAGTAGATGATGATGGTAAATGTTTGCTGGAAACTGGGAATCAAGTGATAGCATGCAGAAGCTGGGCACATGCTCGCACCAATCAAGATTAACATTATTTTTCCTCATAATCAACATAAACAAGGAACACCAATATATAAATGAGTATTCACGACTATTCCAATTAAGTATCATATACACGAGTATTCAACAAAAATTGTCATACGATGGATTATATATTATATAAGATGTCATATGCAGGACTACTTCACAATTTTAACATATTGATATATACTACTCAATGTGTCATGCATATTCATGACTTCTTAATATTATCGTACTTTAAATGTCATAGTCTAGAGTAACTCACTTTGTGTATACTGCACTATACCAAATAAAGTCTCATACTACTCAGTTATCATATTTAACACACTGCAATATGCAACATGAACTATCCTTATCTGGGGCTAGTTCTCATATAGTTAGCATACTGAAATATACCGCATAAAGTGTCATATTCAAGACTAGCTTAGCTAGTTCACATATTTAATATAGAACTACACCTCACATACTGCAGAAAGACTCTAACATACTGAACTATATAGAAAGTGTTAGATCACTATAATTAACTAATTGAACTATATATACCATTTTATGTGTCATATCCAGAACTTTTGTCATATCAAAAGACTTATGCACTTAGAACTTCACAAATAAAGAAGAAATTCAGACAAGAAGACAGAAGAAATCAATTAACCTAATACTGAAGATTTAGGAAAATCAAAGTACACTAAAGGGTTGTTTGTTTTTTTTTCGGATTTAGCATTCAGTGGTGCTAAATAGTTAGTTTTCAACATTCTGCGACCAAAATAGTTGTTTGTTTCTTTTTTCTATTTAGTATTCAGCGCATACCTTAGTCTTCAACGTTCCGCGACAATCTTTCTCCTGAATGCTGAATCTATTTGTTTTAGCTGCCTAGTTCCAGCCTTACCCCTTCATCTTCAACCATGCTAGAGGAGAGAGAGATGATGGGGTTTTCCTCTATTTTTTGGAGATAGAGAAACGATTGGGTTTTGAGAGAGAGGACTAGAGGAGAGAGAGACGAACAATTGGGTTCTCTAGATTTTGATAGCGATGGGTAATGGGATGGGTGTGTATATGATACAATGGTCTTGTTTGCATGTTACAAGTTATGACAAGTAATAACAAAGCAAAGCCCATCCCATTGTTTTTTTAAAAGAAAAATGAGCCAATGAAATTTTTTCTACAACAACTTGGTAACTAATTTTTTCAAATTGCCCACATTTTTCTAATTAATTAGCCGAAAATAATAATAAATAGATAAATGTATTTATTTTCACTTCTATAATAAGAACCTGTAATTTAATTTAAGTTGGTATTTTCATATATTTTGTTTTTATAAACAATCAAATTGTGTTCAAAATAGATAATAATGGGTGAAATTGTCCAAATGATTTATATTTAGTATTCAGAGCCAGATCATTTTGATAGAAAACAAACGTGTATTTTAGAGTTCAGCGATCAGCATTCAACATTCAGAAGATGAGGCATTTAGCATTCAGAGGCTCAGAAAAACAAATGACCCCTAAGAGAGAAAAAAATTGGAGATGCAAACAAAATTTAGGTGAGAGTGAGGGAGAAAATTGGAGTGGTGATCCCTGCCATATTTTTTTTAGGTGAGAACGAGAGAGAAAATTAGAGTTCGAGTGCCAGAGAGAAGATTAGAGTGAGAGAAAAGGACTATTCTATTTTACTTTGCCAAATTTTAGGTTAGAGCGAGAGAGATATGAGATATGATGTTACAATATTACCTTTAAGTGTTCATTTTACCAAAACTTTGTCACCCTGTCAGAAAAGAAAATTTAAAATGAGTGGCCATAAATCCAGCGCGCCCATATACCCTGGCGAAAAGTTATTACGAGTACATATGACCAACCAACCCACTGTACTTAACTTTCCCACCAAGGTACCAACGGTATATCGATAAATGCGCTTTCATATATCGAAAATAATTTTATCAGCATACCAAAAATAACGCAGTTGATTCTGATTAGTTCTAAAAATAGTGTGACTTTGAAGAACCCACATGTTAATTTAAACGTAATTTGTTGGCAGACAGGCACATTTTATTCTTGATTCAATACTGTCCACATTCTCAAAGATTCTATAGCTAAATATAGAAACCAACTTATCCATCTTCCAACTGGCAGGGCGAGATCTTGGTACAATTATAAACGTCATATTTCATTGTTAATTTTTTTTTAAAGTTCCTTGTTTGATCTTCAAGGAATTTCAAACAAATAGTTTGATCATTTGGGTGTTGGTTAGTTTTTTTTTTTTTCTTTTCTAGCTTTTGTTGGTGTTGTTGAAGATGGGACATAATGATCCAGAGGTTGATACAAGAACGGCCAAAGAGAAGGCGATTGATGATTGGCTTCCTATAACTTCTTCGCGAGAAGCAAAATGGTGGTATTCAGCTTTTCACAATGTTACTGCTATGGTTGGGGCTGGTGTTCTTAGCCTTCCTTATGCCTTGTCTGAACTTGGATGGTATGTTTTTCTTTTTTTTTTTTTTTTAAATATAACTTTTTCTATAGATTTGTTTTATGGAAATGATAATAATTTTAATTTTTTTATGTATTAAGCGCAATTACATCTGTTATCCACATTGTTGATTGTTGAATAATATCAGACCAAACCATCTCCTTACGTTTTTGTTCCAAAGAATATCTGTAGAACGTTATAATGTTGTTTTAGATGATTTGAAATGTTTTTCTTTAGAATTTTCTAAACTCTGTATTTTGATCTGTTTTTTGTTTTGATATTCTGAATATTCATAGGAATGCAATTATATTTACATGACAAAAAGGGTCGGATTTAGATATTGATGACAATGAAAATTTTGTAGGCTCGATCTTGTTTGGATTTAACTGAAACAAAATTTTATTCTGAGATTGGATTTTAGAATTCACATTTTTCTCTCTATCATAATTTACTATTGTACGTATGCGTGTGGAGTCCACAATTTAAGCAATTTATGCTTGTAATATGTAGGGGCCCTGGAGTAGCCGTACTCATCCTCTCGTGGGTAATCACTTTGTATACTCTATGGCAAATGGTTGAAATGCATGAGATGGTCCCTGGAAAGCGCTTTGACCGATATCATGAACTTGGTCAACACGCCTTTGGCGAAAGGCTCGGGCTGTGGATTGTTGTACCTATACAGCTGATTGTTGAAGTGGGTATGGACATAGTCTACATGGTGACAGGAGGGAAATCATTGCAAAAGGTTCATAAACTGCTATGTAAAGAACCCTGCAAAGATATTAAGCTCACATATTTCATCATGATCTTTGCCTCCTGCCACTTCTTTCTCTCCCAGTTGCCAAACTTCAACTCAATCTCAGCTGTATCTTAGGCAGCTGCAGTAATGTCCTTGAGGTATTCTCTTCCCTCTTTGCTTGTGAAACCCCATTAGAGTTTCATTACTTGGGTCACCTAATGGTGATCTTTGCTGACATGGTCTTATTACTAATTTAACATGATCACTGATTTCAACAGTTACTCAACCATTGCTTGGGGAGCTTCAATTCATAAGGCGGTCCAACCGGATGTTGATTACAGCTACAAAGCTACCACAAAAACGGGAGTTATGTTTAACTTCTTCAATGCTTTGGGAGACGTAGCCTTTTCTTATGCAGGGCATAGTGTGGTCTTAGAGATCCAAGCCACTATCCCGTCTACTCCTGAGAACCCGTCGAAGAAGCCCATGTTGAAGGCTGCTGTAGTTGCCTATATTATGGTTGCTTTGTGTTACTTCCCCGTTGGTCTAATTGGGTATTATGTGTTTGGCAACAAAATTGAAGACAACATCCTCATCTCACTAGAGAAACCAACTTGGTTGATTGCAATGGCCAACATATTTGTTGTCATCCATGTTATTGGAAGTTATCAGGTGTGGATTTTGCGTTCTCACTTGCTTGAACTCCTCAAACTACGCTTCTTAAGAACTAGTACAATTCTAATTATTTCCTTTTTACTTTCGCAACTGTAGATTTTCGCTATGCCAGTATTCGATATGATGGAAACAGTGTTGGTGAAGAAATGGGATTTCACTCCTAGCCTTCCTCTTCGTTTGATTACGCGCAGTCTTTATGTTGGTAAGTAATGCCTCCATTGTTTTTAGTTGCATTTCTTAAATCGTAGCAAGTATTTGGGACTTTTAACATTAAATTGGATTTCGTTTATTGATGCATGCGTTCCTGAAATGCAGCATTTACAATGGCCGTTGGTATATGTGTCCCCTTCTTTGGAGGACTTCTTGGATTCTTTGGAGGATTTGCTTTCGCCCCGGCTTCATATTTTGTATGCAATAATTTCTTTCCCTCTCTCTTACTGGCCAACCTTGCTCAAACAATTTTGCTTTCTATCTTGATATATATTGCCAGAACTTGTGTGACTAGCTATGTGAGTGCTAATTATTTTATTGCCACTATATATCCCTGTGTTACACAGCTACCTTGCATAATGTGGCTTGCAATTGTCAAACCTAAAACGTTCAGCTTATCTTGGTGTATAAACTGGGTAAGTTAAAAAAATAGGTGGAACTATATCGTTTATGTAGCCAGTAGCCACTTCCGTTGTAATGATTAGCTGATATTTGCTTTCGTTTTTCACTTCCAGATTTGCATAATATTGGGAGTTATGTTGATGGTTTTGCCACCCATTGGTGCATTAAGATCGATCATTATTTCAGCCAAAACCTACAAGTTCTTCTCGTAATCCTCTAAAGGGAAAACAGGATGATGCTGAAAGCTTAGGCCGGGAACTCCATCAGAAATTATAATTAGACAATTTAGTGTTGGTCACAATGGTTTAACAGATGAACAAGGATGATTCGTACCAGTGGTGTGTGCTCAATTTATTTGTAGGCGGTCGTCACTAAAGAGTACAGTCGTCATGGAACTCTTGGATGGGGAAGTCTACTGTATTTCACTGTACGTTTACACTTTTGTATTCTATTGGGCACGTTTGTGAATTTTTGTTTAATGGTATGGTGTAACTGTGTAAGTACCCTCCGTTCTACACTACATAATACGTGTCCATACACCAGCTCGTACCACTCTATCAGAACGTCCTAATGACTCGAACCCAGGTCGTCCCCAGTATCAGTTACAGCCATATATGTAAGCAAATCAACTAGCACAATCTTGGAGCTCAGTCAACGCACCAATCAAGGAGACATTAACTTTGTAACATCAGAGTAATGGCAAATCATCAAGATAACACACAAGATGGATTTACACTTCATAACGGCTTGGAGCAAATAAGGAAAGTTAGCTCAAACATCTATAAGTAGAGAGAGATGAACTACGTAAGGCTTGATTCAAGTTTACCCCAAAAAACTTGATACGTAGGCAACTCTTATCCTGAGAAGAGTGTAGTCATTCCCAATTACATAAATCTTCATGTCGTTGTCCAGTAAACACCAAACATTTACATTGGCGCCGTCTGCCGATTCGTTTCCTTAAGAAAAGAACACACACTATTTTCTAAAGCCCACGAAGCTGGTCAGAAAAACCACCATGGACCCTTCACTTCAGATGTTAGCAGAACAGATGAAGACACTCTAAGAAGCTTTCATCACCTTGCAACAAGAAAACTAGACGATACGCGAATAGGCCACCTCCAACGCCAACAACGGCACTCCAGATGCAGTAGAGAACAACGCCGTCGCAGCCCTCACCGCAACCACCAATCAAAGGTTAGAAGATTTCGCACAAAAGTTGGAGAAGTCAAACGACAAGACAAGCGCGATCCATATCGCTCAGAAGATACTCCAGTCGTACAAGGTGTCACCATTCACAACGGAGATCAGTCACAAGTAACCGCCTTCAGAGTTCATCCAACCAACGTTCCCGTTGTACGACGGTAGCTCGTGTCCAGGCTAGCACGTAGCTCGTTTCAGCCAGCTCCAGAATACGACTACCTGAAGTGCAAACTCTTTCCAGCCAGCTTGAAGGACGGAGCTTTAGAATGGTTCTACACGCTCACCCCGAACTCAATCAGCAATTTCGACAAACTAGCTGAGACGTTTGCAGCAGAGTTCATCCACAACAGGAAGAAACAAGCCGACCTGGACTCCTTGTTTCAGCTAAAGCAAGCACATGGAGAGACGATCCGCGAGTTCCTAGGACGTTTCAAGAAGGAACTCCTCTCAATGGAGCCAGGCTTAAAGGATAGCTTTGCAACTTCTGCATTCACCAACGCTCTCCTTTATGACTCTGACCTGGCAGGATCTCTAATAGGCAACAAACCAAAACGCTTAGACTACCTGTATCACAGAATTGACAAGTACATCAAGTACGAAGAGTGGAAGGCACAACGCAAAGGCAAAGAAGTTCTCGCAGTAAGCGACAAGCGAGAACCCAGAGAAAACAAACACTACTTGGGCAGCACCAACAACAACAACAACAAGGGCCCCTGCTCCAACAAACCCTTTTATACAAAAGGAGAATTCTCCAAATTCTCTAGGACGTCGAGCCAGATCTTAAAGAATATCTATACAACACCATACTTCAAACTTAACATCAACAAGGTGATCGCCATATCAGAACATCCATACTGCCATTTTCACAAGCTCCACCACCATGACACCAATGAATGTTGGAGCCTCAAACACTATCTCCAAGACTTAGTTGAGGAAGGGAAATTGAAAGAGTTCCTGCCAGAAAGCGACCTCAGGCATAAGCTGGATGCCAAACGCCACAGAAGCAGGAGCCGCAGACACAAACGTTATGCCCACAACAAAAACAAGAGCAGAACGGTCCGACGATCTAAATCTCTAGGTCAGTCGAGACACAACAGGAGACAGCACTCCTCCGACAACGATGAAGAAAAGGTAATCAATATGATTACTGATACCCTAACGATGAAACCTCAAGTCAGGAAAAGCGCAAAAGGGTAGGAGCACTTCAGGAGATCTACCATCTCTCCCACAAAGCTGAAGTCATCACTCCTACCAGCTCTCAGTCAACGACCTCCATAACATTCACGAAGGACGATCTAGACAAGGTGTGCCTACCCCACAATGATACCCTGGTAGACATGGTCAAAACTTTAACACGCTTTAGTGTGATCGATGTTAAGTCGTCCTACACTGCCATTCTAGGATGCCAATGGATTCACAAGATCCAAACAATTCCATCAACCCTACACTAGGTCCTGTGATTCCCTAGGCCCCGAGGCATCATGGAGCTCAGAAGCAACCAACTAGAGGCTCATCGATGCAATCACGTCAGCACAACAACCACACCAAAGCCTCAGGTCATCGAAAGCAAGGACGTCCCAAAGAAGCAAGATCCTCAAGCTTCCAGCCCTCCACCAGCAGCAGCAGACAAAATCAAAGGGAAACAAGCACAAATAGAACCTGGAGAAAAAGTCAATCTGGGCACAAATGATGACCCAAAGTTTGTCTATGTCGGGGCTGATTTAGACCCCAAGCTCAAGGAGCAACTTGTCAAATTTTTATCTCTCAATAAAGATGTTTTTGCTTGGTTGTATAACAATATGCCTAGAATCGACCCACAGGTCGCATGCCACAAATTAAATGTCAATCCAAATGTAAAGCCTATCAAACAACAACCTCGCAAACTGGCTCTCAAATTTTAGAAAGCCATCAAGGAAGATATAGAAAAGCTAAAAATGTAGGATTCATCAGATAAGTCGAGTATCCGACCTGGCTAGCTAACATCGTAGCCGTTTCCAATAAGAACAGCCAGGTATGACTCTGCATAGACCTCACCAATGTCAACAAGCACTGCCCCAAAGACAGCTTCCCTTTGCCAAGAATTGACGTTCTGGTCGATCAAACATGCAGTCACGAACTCCTTTCGTTCATGGACGCCTATAGTGGATACAATCAAATACCACTGGTAGAAGAAGACCAGGAAAAGACATCCTTCATTACCGAACAGGGAACATTCGGCTACAACGTCCTACCATTCGGCTTGAAGAACGCAGGCGCGACCTACCAAAGACTGGTCACAAAAATGTTCAAAGACTTGCTGGGTGACACTATGGAAGTATACATAGATGATATGGTAGTCAAAAGTGAAAAAGCTAAAGATCACATTTCTCACCTACAAAAAGCCTTTGAGCGACTGCGCCAAAACAAAATAAAGTTTAACCCAGCAAAATACATATTTGGGGTAGTTTCAGGGAAGTTCCTAGGATATCTCGTCTCACAAAGGGGCATCGAAGCAAACCCATAACAGATACGAACTCTTCTCGAGATGACAGAATCGACCTCCAAGCAACAAATCTACAAGTTATCTGGCATAATCTCAGCTTTCAACAGATTCATCTCACGTGCATCTGACAAGTACAGACCCTTTCTGGAAATACTAAAGAAGGGTGCAACATTCACATGGATAGATGAATGTCAAAAGGCTTTCAACGACCTAAAAGCTTACCTATAAACTCCTCCTGTCTTGTCCAAACCAACAGAAGGGGAGACACTGCAACTACCAACTTTGCTATCAGCTCGGTTCTCTTTAGTGAGCATGAAGGAATCGAAATGCCCGTCTACTTCACAAGCAAGACGTTAGCCGACTCAAAAAAACATTACTCCCCAATGGAGAAAACAATGTTAGTTTTGTTGTACTCAGCTCGAAAGTTCTGACCTTACTTCTAGGCTCATAGCATCAAGGTCATTACAGATGTACCCATCAAACAGGTCTTGAGTTCTAGCAACAAAACAGCCCGCATGGCCAAATGAGCTGAAGAACTCGGAGAACATCACATCGACTTCGTTCCCAGAACGTCTCGCAAAGGTCAGGTCATTGCTGATTTCTTGGCAGATTTTCCCGTCGAAGATGTCAATTGGGAACCCGAGCCAATTACTTTATTTCATCAACAATTCACCCCAGACGCATGGCACCTCTATGTACATGGAGCATGCAACAACATCGGTAGTGGACTAGGGGCTGTGTTAACTTTACCAGAAGGAACACAACTACAAAAGTCAATCAAGATCGACTTCACAACATCCAACAATGAAGCGGAGTACGAAGCATTAATTACAGGCTTCTGCATGGCACAACAATTACAAGTCCAGAAACTCAAAGCTCACAGTGACTCACAGCTAATCGTCAAGCAGCTCACCAAAGAGTATGTCACCAACGGAGCAAACCTAGCCAAATACGCCCAGGTCGTCAATAACATCATTAGCTTGTTCAAAACATTCTCATTAGAACACATTCCTCGAGAGGACAACAGACATGGAGACAGCTTGACCTTCCTAGCATCGAAAACCCAAGTGATATGTCCAACCACGGTCTACATTGACATCCTGGAGAAGCCTGCATACCAGCAAGAAAGTGTCAACAGCCTCACAGACTTTCAGCCCTCATCCGAAGAAGAGATCACTCAATCCTGGATGGGACCATTCCTACAATTTATCTTACATAGGGAACTCCCAGCAAAAGTAAAGAATGCTCGTGCTATGAAATTCTGAGCTCCCAGATACACTGTAATCAACGGACGATTGTTCCTCAAATCCGCAGGTGGACCTCACTTAAGGTGTATAACTTCACATGAAGGTCAACTCATCTTTGACGAGATTCACAAAGGCGAATGTGGCAACCATGCAGTAGCAAGATCTTTGGCTCACAAAGCAACCGCTCAAGGGTGGCCAAGCATGCACATCGAGGCAAAAATATACGTTCTCAAATGCCACCAATGTCAAACATTTGGCCACAACCATCTGAGTTCAGCATGATAGTTGATCAACATAGCCAGCCCATGGCCCTTTCATATGTGGGGGTAGACATCATGAGACCATTTATCCCACAAAAGAAAACAGGACTCAAATATGTCCTAGCAGCCATAGATTACTTCACCAAATAGGTAGAAGCAATCCAACTAGTCAAAGTCAAAGATGTCCACATCATCAACTTCATATAGACCAATATCATCACAAGATTTGGTCTCCCCCACACCCCTGTCATGAATAATGGCACTCAATTTTCTGGCTCATAAGTCAAGGCATTTCTGTAAAAATGGCGCATCATTCAAGCATTTTCTACACCTAGATATTCACAAAGCAATGGTCAAGCAGAGGCTACCAACAAAGGAATCAAGGAGAATCTCCAAAAAAAGTTAGAGAGCAAGAAAAGCCAATGGCCAGAGCAACTCAAGAACATTCTATGGTCTTACAGAACAACAGCCAGAGCCAGTACCAATGAAACTCCTTTCACACTTTGCTTCGAAACAGAGTCAGTCATACCATCAGAACTCACAATCACAACCATGCGTTCTAACATCGTAGAATCATGAGAGGAGATAATGACACCATCTTGGCAAAAGAAATCGATCTCCTAGAAGAATAAAGGGAAACAGCTGTAATATCCTTAGCTCGGTACCATCAAACAATCCAACGATCTTAAAACAAGAAGGTCGTCCCAAGAGCTTTCCAAGCTGGTGATTTAGTCCTCAAAAAGACTCTAGCTCCAGCCAAGTTGGACCCAACATGGGAAGGTCCCTACATCGTTGACAAAGTCATGGGAAACAGAGCACACTGGATTAAAACTCAGCTCGGTGATGTACTTCCCCAACCTTGGAACACAGCTCTCCTCAAGCGTTTGAATCAATAAAATTTTCTCCAGACATATTAGTAAATATGAATAAAACTTCATTAGCACTGTGCGTACAAATGTTATCTTTTGCATTACATGAGTACCACACAACTTGCACTACGTTATCCAACCTAGGACATCACAATGTCAGGTCGTACATCAAAGACGGAGTCAAGAACGACTCAACTACAATTACCATGCAGTGGTCAAAACATTAATCAATCCAACCCAAGGTCCCCTAAAATGACCCTAAATCAACTTAACACTAACGCATAGTGATAAGATCCTAAAACTGTAGTTTTAACCCCTTAAAAATATTATTTTTAGACCAATTATGTGAGTAATAAATAAGAGTTAATACAGACTACGTGCTTTTATGTATTTTAGGTATTGGAGTCAATTATGTGCAGAAATGTGTCACTTTTGCGAGATAAAGGAGCAAAGGTTGGTTGCTAAGAAGTTCTGTGATTAAAGGCCAAGATTCAAAGAGAAAAAGCCTTTTTAAAGTCTGGTCAAAGATGAAAAGTCAAAGCCAACGTGGGCAGATATAGCGCACAAAAGTCAGCAGAAATTAAAAAGACTGTATCTTTGGACTCAGACCTTGGAATTGGGCCTACCTTATGTCAAAACGACCACCTTGGAAAGAGCTTTCCAATGGTCCAAACCTTGATATAATCAGAGAAACAGAAGTGGACAAAAAAGTCTGTTGAAGTCAAATCTAGTTGAAAAGACCTCTTTGGACTGAAGAAATTGGGGTTTGGGCTCGATTTTCCGGCCCAAAACATGGCTCTAGGCCCATGCACGAAATTAGGGATCTCTTTCTCTTCTTGAAAGGAGGAAGGGAGGAGACTAATTAGCTAGACCTAGATTAGAAAATAAATTAGTTTAGACTCCATTAATTAGTTTTATTACCTTGTTTTAAATTCAGTTTTGAATCAGTATTGTTATTATTCATTAGATCAATAAAGTTAGTTAGTTATTCATAAATCTAGTTTCATTCCATTAAATTATTTTAGCTGCAATTCATAGATTTAGTTAATAATCATTACTAGTTTCAATTCAATCTTACATGATCTGATTTCCATTTTAATTCAAATAAGTAAATTTATAATCTTTTTATCATGTCTTGCTTAAATTCATATAGAAATGATAATTTAATGATTCAAGGCTAAAACCTCCATTAGAGGGGTTTGAGGAAGCCTTGATGAAAACTTGATTTTCATAGCTTAGAAATCGTCGTGATAATCTATTCAATTCTAGAAAGTAATTAGTTCACCATAAGAATAGGTTTGATTGCTTCACATGCTAGTTATTATTTGGTAGAGATTACCATGAATAATTAGGGATTAGAAATATCAGTTTGTTATGCGAAAGCATTGAAAATTGGATTACGACATTTCTTTGTTAGTTGATTAAGTCGAATCAAGGTGGAATTGAATTTCCCTAATTCATTCTCTATTGTCAAGTTAGTATTTGAATTCCGTCATTTCGTTATTCGCATATTGATTAGTAGTTTCCCATCATAGTATAATTCCATTATTACTCTCATTAACTTTGATAGACTGATAATCGTAGTTAACTTAGAATTCTAAAAAACTAGGAGTGGAACGAATCTTTTATTCAAATTATATTGCAATAGCATCGAGAGTAGAAAACTTTGATAACATTAAGAGTAAAATAGTTCTAGTTTTACTTACATTTGAGTTTAATCGCTTATTCGTAGGTAAAACTAGCGTTTTACCTTTTATCAAATGGCGTCGCTGCCATCTAAGTTCCTTTTAGAATTGTTTTCGTTAGTATTGTTAGTCTTCCCAAACTCCTATTAAACCCACCCACCCTTGTTTGATTCTAACTGTGGTTGTTTTCTTTGAAACTAATTTTTTTTCGTAGGAATACACTGAGTGCACCCTACGCCCTTGTAGGCTAAATTTAGAGCGCACCCCGTGCTGAAGTGCCTGGACATCAGTCAAGGCATGAGCGCACCCTGCGCCCATCCAAGACAAAATCAAGGCGCACCACGCACTGAAGTGCCTGGACATCAGCTAAGGCACGAGCGCACCTTGTACTCTCCTAAGGCTTAACCAGAGTGCAACCCGCACCCAAAGTGCCTGGTCCTCGAGTCAGAACGAGTGCACCCTGCGCCCTATCTAGGCTACTTCAGAGCGCACCCCACGCCTTCTTCTAAACTGCCCGATTTCCACAGGTTAGTTCAAATTTCCATTACTTCAAGTTATTTAGTGTTTCTAACTTATTACACACACGGAACTCGCGTATACAAGATGTTATTCATAAGCGAAGTAAGGAAGCATTCATGTACTTCTTTCTTCCACTCCTCGCACCTCCTGTTACAGGTTTATACTAGTATATTAGGATTGTTTTGAGTGTTGTTGTGTTTCGTTAAGATTGGTCTTAGTCTTGCATGAGATTAAGGTCGGGTAGAAGAAAAACGCCTAACGTAATCAACCGGCAACATCAACAGACACGCCTTTCTAGTATACCACTTACTACACCTCTAGCTAATATATCACATAATACACCTGAAATAATGGCTGAAGAAAGAGAGTCTCCTCACTCTGACTTTTACAAAGTCTTGAACGATAACCCAAAATCTTGCATCGTTCTTGCAGACCCAATGGGGGATTTCTGAATCCCCCCAAATATATTTAATTTGGTACCCATTTTTCATGGGTTAGACCATGAAAAACCTTATCAGCACATGCATAGGATTGAACAAGTCCTTACCACATTCCACCATCCTACGGTTGGTGCTGAACAAATTAAAATGAGGGTGTTTCCTTTCACCTTAGCCGATAAGGCAGCGTCTTAGTTAACTGCCCAAGCGCCTAATTCTGTGGACTTATAGGCCAAACTTGTTTAACAATTTATAGAACATTTTTACCCACCAATGAAGACAGATAAAATGCTTTCCAAGATTCATTTCTTTCGACAGAATCCTCATGAATCATTTTCAGAGGCTCGGAATCGTTTCACCGACCTTCTTATAGAGTGTCCA
Source organism: Coptis chinensis (assembly GCF_015680905.1). Taxonomy (NCBI): domain Eukaryota; kingdom Viridiplantae; phylum Streptophyta; class Magnoliopsida; order Ranunculales; family Ranunculaceae; genus Coptis; species Coptis chinensis. The sequence continues at coordinate 57,168,244 of NC_141461.1, read as the reverse complement.
CACTATAACCTCGCGAAAGGCACGTTAGTTCGTGCCTTTTTCAAAGGACTTTTACAACACCATAAAGAAGTCATTAACATAATGAATGGGGGTAGTTTCTTCAGTAAAGGAGCCTCAGAGGCTTATAAATTAATTTTTAGAAGATCAAACAAAGCGTAATAATAATTGGGGGGTAGTGGCGATATCTCCCGCTCCGCTAGTTCTTCTACAACAGTTAAGGCCGCCGGTATATTTAAGATTAAACCCGATCCTGAGCTTAAAACTTTAATCGAATCTCTAACTAAAAAGGTAGAAGCTATTTCTGTTCAGCAAAGGCCTATCCCTGTCATGAATGTTAACTCTAATCCATGTAATTTCTGTTTGAGTCCTGAGCATCCCGACTCCTATTGTCCTTTCGCCTATGAACAACAAAGTTCACAGCAAGACAATGTTTGTTCCATTAATAGTAAACCTAACGCACCTTGGAGACAAAATCCCAACTATGGTTGGCAAAATAATCAACAAGCTACACTTCTAGTGTATAATAATCAAAATGTTAGGCAAGCAAACAATTACAATCAAGCTCCACCGAGACAAGGACAAAGTCAGGGTAATTATAATAATTATAACAATAATAATTATAATGCTAATAGAGGTATCATTCCGGTTAATCATAACTATCACAACTCACCTGTTAATAATCAATGTGACATAGTTCCTATCACACAACCTGTAACAAACACTCCTCCACAACCGGATCATTTCGACTCCTTTATGCAAACCCAACAACAGATTTTACAGTCCATCCAACTTTCCTTATAACAGTTAGCACAAGAGAAAGTATAACCCAAAGATGTGTTTCCAGGTCAAGCGATACCTAATCCTAAAACAACAAACACAGCCTTTAAGGTAAATGGTAATACTAATAATAAAAATGGAAAAGTAGGTGAGCTAAAGGCCATCACCACTCTCCGTTATGGCAGAGTGGTTGATAACGCCGTAACTATGCCTGTGGTTACCCCACCAGTAGCCCCTACACCGGATATTGAACTAGATAGAGAAATAGAAACTGAAGATCCTACCCCTGTAGAGGTACCAGTTAAACCACAACCTAAGAAACAGAAAGCCAAGGTTAGACATCATGTTGATCCATACGCTAAATATAGAGAGAAACCACCGTTTCCCCATATATTAGCAATGTTAAACAAGGATACAAACTTTGACGAGATTAGAAAAGTTTTCAAAAATCTAACGATAAACCTACCCTTTCTTGAAGCGATTAAAAAGTTACCTCACCATGCTAAGTTTCTTAAAGAGCTGTGCACTATTAGGCATAAAACAAATATTCCAAAAGACGCCTTTCTAACTGAATAGTTTACAACTTTAACCGAACGTAATGGAATTGCTATGTACAAGGACCCTGGTCATCCTACTGTACAATGCACCTTAAAAAGATTCCCACACGACAACCACGCTATTAGACCAGGGGGAGAATATTAACTTACTCCCATATTATCTATACAAACAAATAGGTCAATAGGAGATGCAACCTACTAAAATGACGTTGTAATTATTGGATCGGTCTATTAAGTATTCTAAGGGGGTGGTTGAAAATGTGCTTGTTAAGGTTCAGGATTTCTACTATCTTGCTGATTTTGTTATCCTCGATACAGAAGTTGCTAACGAGTCTGTTCCGATCATTTTAGGGCATCCTTTCTTGGCTACTGCCAACGCACTTATAAACTGTCATGATGGTTCGATGTCCTTGTCCTTTGGCCCTTTTTGTTGAGGTAAATGTTTTTAAAACAACGAAACAGTTCCCAGATATGGTTTCTGATGGAGAGGTTAGCATGATCGAGAGTTTAGCTCAAGATTATTTTGAAACCACGTTTCTGGATGATCAGATGCACAAATTCCCATCCTTTAGAAGTTCCAACTTCGATGAGAACTCCCTAGAAGTTGAGGAAGATTTCCTTCATCTCTTTTGCAACTCTTCCTTGCCACCTCGCAAGTCCCACCCTGCCAACATCTATTTATCCCTTGATGCTATGACGGAAGATGAATTTTTCACCCTCTATCCCAGTGATTCTTTTGACCCAACTATTGAGGAATGTCTTGCATATCTCAAGGCTTCTGATGATCTAGACCTAAGAGCTCTAGCTGAGCCCCATTCATCCACCTCACATTATCCTAACACTCGTTCATCTTCTATCACCAATTTTCCCCACCTTCCACCTTTTCAAAGGAACGTTGAGTTTGCACTTGACCCTCTTGCTTCTTCTGTGCTTAATTATTTTCTAAACCCTCCTAATACGGAAATAGTTCCCAAGGAAAAGGCACGTGACACCTTCATTTTCAGAATTGAGATAGTTCCTACCTACACCATGAATGAGTTTTGTGTTAAACCCACATTCTCATTTTTTCCATTCTTTCCTTCTAAAACTTTTCCATATCCAACATATCTTCCACAAACATCCATTTTCTCACGATCATTCACTTGGACACCCTCTCATTCAAAGATGAAGAAGAAGGTGCATGCTCGGTTATGTTCTAGGTCTATTAGACTTCGCTTTCATTTCACTGAGTTGCAGCATAGAAAATCTTGGTGCTTGATTCTGTTTGGGGGTGCATTCCATGTTATTTATTTATGGAAAGACCCACAATTCTTTAGGTTGTTGATATAAGTGCACCATTCAGGTAACTGGGCCCTCCCTATGGAGTGTGTGGCTGTAAGTACCGAATCCTAAGTCCACATTCAACATAATTCACGTATTCCACTCTTGCATGTTTTCTCGATTTTTGAGTCATGTTCCTCTATGGTGTGAATTATGAATTTCTTGCTTTATTGTTTTTCCTTATATTAATCCGTATTAATAAAAAGTAAAAAAAAATATTAAAACCATAAATAGTAATCTAGGAATTCTTGGGAATCTGACTTTAAAAGACCCACATTTAAAACAAATTTTCTAAACTCTGTTGTCTAAAATTTGTTTTGGGGTGGGGTGTTGGTTTTTCCATCCTTGATTCTTCAACTTTCCATTTTTGTTACTTGGGCTGTTTAATTATATTTGGATTCGGGCTGACATTATCTATGAATTTAGATTTCATTCGTTCGCATAACTTACGTCACGCACAAACTTTGAGGCGCTTTCCATCTTCTTATATGTCATCCATGGTTTGAATATAGTGTTTTATGGATCATTGGATTGGAAATTCTCTCTTGATCGTTTCTATATCTCATTCGCAAAAATCAGACCGGTAACGAATCAGAAATTTTTGTTTGAAGTTGTGCGCATAAAATCGAAAATGTTAAGAAATCGAATTGGGCTTGGGCCCAAATAGGCCCGCACGTGGGCACGCACGTGGGCGGCACGTGCGTCTCCTTCATCAAATCAAAAACAGATCGTGAGTTTTGTTTCCAATTCCGCCATTACCAAACTTTAAACCCTAACAAAAAAAAAAAAAAAAAAAAAAAAACCTAAATACCACCACGCCAAAAGTTTAAACCCATTCCAAAACTTCTCCACAACATCCCCATCACCATTTCTAACCTTTTGCACCACCAAAACATAAAAAAATTAAAAAAAAATTGGAACCACCACAGCCACCACCGCGCCACCTCCTATTTTTTTTTAGTGAGTTTGGATTCAAACTCGTTCTCTACATTGTCTTCATCCCACAAATCGTTTCCAAACTTCAATGGCTAAAAAACGATGAATTTTGCCGGAACAAGCTTTTACTGCCGACCACTTTGCACCGTTTTATAGTGACAAGATGATTCACCAGATGTGGAAAGGGTTGTCGACTTTTATCACGACGATTTGGAAAATTGTGATGGTGAATGGGACGAGGAGAGAAATTTCTAGAGATGTGTTTGCTTATATTCTAGGCGTTACACCACAACGCCATCTCGAAGCCACCTTGCAGGAATCCAGTATGCTGGAGTTTCGGCATTGATGAAAGACACTATTTTGGAGAGAGAGAGTACAATGCGGCCTCGCATTGCATCTGACAGCAATCATTGAGAACCAACCAGGTGGCTGTAGCTCAGTGGGTTGGTAAGAACATCATCAGGAAAGAGAAATTCAGCGACATCGGTCTGAACTGTCGCACATTCTTTGGATATTGCAAGGGAAAAGGTATAAATTCTGCATCCTCGATTTTATATTAAATATGATTAGAGGAGTTGGAAAAAGTATTTCACCTTTCCCTGTATTGATCATTAATATCATGAGGAATTTTAGAGCTGTTCCTAAAACTGAGCGTACTATGATTAAGTTGCATACGAATGCCATAGCTTATACAGACTGTATTCAGAAGACGTGGAGGTTGCCTGGAGAGAGGGTAGTGGAAGAGAATGAAAACTCTCACTCTCTTAAGCAGAAGAGAGTGCTTCATTTTTTTCCTTCCATCCACATGAATCAACCACCCATTAAACCAACTATCTCATTAAATGATTCATTTTGATTTTATTTGATCAAGACTTTTGAGTGCCACCTAATCAAGAATTTTAATTTCCACCTAATCAAGACTTTTAATTTCCACCTAATCAATACTTAGGTGCACAAAAGTCTTAACCCAAAATGTTATGTCCTAATCAAGACTTTGTATGGAAGACTTTGTGTGCAAAAGTGTGCACAAAAGTCCTTTATCATTTTAATGAAGCTTGACTTGATCACATCTAATGAGAGCTTGACGTGTGAGCTTGATCAATAATGAGCAACCAAATTATATGGGTTCGCATAGTGGGCCCACGTACTCTGACCAGTGACGGGTCTGACAGTTGGTTTTCTATAAAATCTAGCATTGGATAGAGCTCATTGCACTGATCGTTCTGATGGTCACTTGTCGAAGTTGGAGTCTAGGTTCAAAAGATATGCTTGTCGGAATTTTGATGCTTTTTGACATGTTAACCCTGTTCTGACCTAGAAATGTCTTGTCTGAGTCCTGGGCTTTGGTCCGGCTTCTTGGAGCTTCACATGGTCTAAATCGGAATACTTCATGTAGGCACACTATTTCGTGCTTAAATACTGGCTTTATCCTCATTTTTACGTTCATTGCGAAAACCTATAAAAACACGAAAATATAATTAATTCATAATTATTAAACACATAATTAACCAAAATGTTATATCTTTATGGGGTTTTATATTACAATTTTGGGTGTTTATCACATCACCCCCAAACAACACTTTGCTTGTCCTCAAGCAAAGAAGAGACATTAAAACAGATAAATGGCAAAAATGTGTAGTCCTAAACTAATTCTCATTTCGTAGAGTGCGGTGGCATTAGGGGTGCAAACGGATAGGTTCGATTCAGATATTCCTGTATCCGAATCCGAATCCGAAAATTTATACCGATATCAGAATCCGAATCCGACTGATACTAAAAAAATTATTCGAATCCAATTCCGGATATCCGAATCGGATATCGGATAATATCCGATCAGAAAATTAATATTAATTAAAATTTTATTTGTTTTGAATAATTCATTTTACCACTATAAAAACTATTATAAATATATATATTTGTCATTTATTATTATTATTTTGTTATTATAGTTTTATATTAGTAGTTTATGATTTTATATAATATTTTATACAATAATAAATAAATAAATAAATTATATATAATAACTATTAATTTTTTAAATTGGATTGGATATTTTCGGATGCGGATATGGCATTATCCGAATCTGTATCCGAAACCAGTTCGGACATAAAAAATTATTCGAATCCGATATCCAAAATTTTCGGATAATATCCAATTTTTTTATACGAATTCGAATTGGATTCGAATATTTGGATATCCACTTGCATCCCTAAGTTGCATTGACCATATGCAACAAGACCTTAAACCACTAGAAATTCCCTAGTTGACGAGTCATAGCCTCGTGAGAGTTTTCTAAAAAAGATACTCACAAACTTCATTTATATTATAATGACTCAGTAACAAAGGATTGCTCCCTTAATTAATCTCAGATATCTATACATCTCACTACCAGGGAACGAGGATTAATTCTTTTGAAACTCATGTTAATATACACACAATAATCAAAACAACTACATATGAACATGCATGCAGTGAACTTTACATTGATATGTACAAGCAGGGCCGTTTCTGGATCCTTTGGAGAGCGTCCCTAAATAGATTGTCACAGGTATGTGTCGAAGCACAAATTCACTCATAATTTTTCCACTCAGGTTTTGCTAACTCTAGTCTGCAGTGGCACACATTTCCTCACATCTCAATGACTATTAGAGTAGCCGAGGTCGATAAATCACGTTTACTACTTATTATCACACCATGCATCCTACTCCTAGTTGAGCTAGAGGTATTTATTAGGTATTATAGGGTTTAGGCGGTGGTGTAAAAGAAAATTAAAATGGAAAATAAAAAATGATAAGTATAAGAGAATAAGGTCTTCGAGATATTGACATTAGAGAATTCCTTATTTTCTTTCCTTGCTTCTAACATGAGTTTCCATACTTAGCACTTTTAAGCTTTTGGACTCCCTTTGATTGGATTTTGGGGAGTTCTAACTTTGATTTTTAGGAAACATATTTAAGGCTTTTTAGTTAGATTCTCACAGGATTGGTAATTCAAGTAGTCTAACTATGGGTTCTAGAAACTTATTGCTATGTATAGTCAATGACACTCAATGCATGAATGCTTATGAAAAGATGTAAAAACTATTGCGTATATATTATCTTAAGTTTCTAAGAACACATCATAATTCAAATGTTAATGTGAGATTTCTAGACAATTTTCATCAAAGAAAAGGAAATAAGACTTTGTTACTTAGTACATTTATTTAGAATGAAAATAAAGCTATATACAATGATAAATATAAAAATTATAGTTTTACCTACTCTTAACTCGTTATGCTATGAATAAGTAAAACTAAATGATGTTTACGGTATATAATCAGAATATAATTGGAATAGAGAATTCGTTCCATTCCTAGCTCGTTTAGATGTAACGTTTTCTAGTTTATGTAATTCTAACAAAATCGATGAGAGTAATGAAATGAAATTATGCTAAGACAATGATTTAACTAATTTAGATGTTATGATTTAAACTATGACAATTCAATACTACGATGTGAATATCGAGAAGGAATTAGGGGGATTTGATTCTACCTTGAATTCAACTTAATAAACTAGCATAGATTTGTTGTAATCCTAATCTTTATGTTTTCACATAAAGATTGAGTCTTTCTAATCCCTAATTATTCATGGCAATCTATACCAACTAATAATTATTATGTGAGGCAATTTAAACCCATTCTCATGGCGAATTAACTACCTTCTAGAGTGAAATAAATTATTACAACTACCTACATTAACACAATCAAGTTTTCATTAAAGCTTCCTCAAACCCCTCTAATGGAGGTTTTAGCTTTGATTCATCAAACTATCATTAATAAATGAATAAGAAGAAGACATCCTTGAAGAAATGTAAAATTACTTTATTAATCTAATGAAAAATAGTCTAATAATTCAAAACTGAATTAAAACTAAGTACTAACTAATTAAATAAATCTAATCTACATTATGAATCTAATCTAAGAGGTAATAAGAGTTTAGCCTTAGTCCTCTTTATATACAAGAGGCTAGGTCTACAAATTTGTGCATGAGCTTTGGAGCCATGTTTTGGGCCATAAAATTGAGCCCAAAACTTGATTATTTTTGTCCAAAAGGGGTTTCTTTGATGGAAATTACTATAACAGCCTTTTTGTCCACTTTTGCTTCTCTGATTTGGTCAAGGCTTGTACCATTAGAAAGCTCTTTCTGAGCCGGTCGTTTTGACATATGGTAGGCTTAATTATGAGGTCTGAGTCCAAAGATACGGCCTTCAAAAGTTCTACTAACTTTTATGTGTTATTTTTGCCCGCGTTGACTTTGACTTTTCAGCTTTGACTCGACTTTAAAAAGGCTTTTTCTCCTTGAATCTTGGCATTTAATCATAGAACTTCTTAGCAACCAACTTTTGGTCCTTTATCTCGCAAAAAGGACACATTTCTGCCCATAACTGACTCCAATACCTGAAATACATAAAAGCACGTAAACATCACTAACTCTTACTTATTACTCACATAATTGGTCTAAAAGCAATATTGTTAAGGTGTTAAAACTACATTTTTGGGCTCTTATTATACAACCTAAAAGTTGCCTAATTTTTGTTATAGGTTCTAAGCACCCCTAAACAGAATAATGTTTAGTCCTCAAAGTATCAAGAGATGAAGAAAGAAGCTGCCTGAGAATTGTGAGAAAAAATAGGGCTGGACATCTGCAACAGAAAGTTATTCTAACATAATGTATGATACAAAAAGAAAAAAAATGAGAGCACACGAAACACAACTATACACAATTATATACATATTCACAATGCCTGACAACTAAGTTTTAATGGATGTAAAAATAGTGTTTCTGCAATACTAAATCATGCATATCAATAAATAATAATACTCTCTAAATATGTTGATATATAAGAGTAGTCATGTTCATTCCACTATTGCTTGTACATACTTGAATATTTATCTAGATTAAACTAAAGTAATTCACTATTAAGAGAGTAATGATATCAAAACAATAGATTTAAGATAGGAAAACAATGATTTGATGAATGATAAAAGGTATTAGAGAAAATTAATCTACCACGCGATTCGATTGACTATTAGTTTAGTCATCGAATCATTTTTCTTGATCCCTAGCTAACAACCTACACCTCTATAGTCATTAATTAACTAGCATGAGAGATTAGAACCCCCACAAATCTCTTTGATGAGTTTCTAATCTCTAGCACTTAGTTATGAGTTATATCTCTAGAAACTCACAACGAAGGACTTGAAACTCTATTGCAAAATGATAAATAACTAATTACTAATCATCCTCACGTGGATTTATAAACCCCCTCTAATGGAGGTTTAGCCTTGTGTCATAGGAATCAATTTAACTAAACAATAAAGTAGAGACATAGTGTAAAGAAGAGAGTTGAATATTAAACTAAAGCTTTTTATTGATAGGTTCTAATGGAGGCTACAAAGTTAACCCTAATTTACTTAACTAAAAACTAAACTAAACTAATCAGAGGGTAATAATTAAGAGTAAAGAGGAAAGCTTACGTTTAGCCTTAACCCTCTTTATATAGGAGAGGGTTAAGGTTACATTTTCATGCATGGGCAAAAAAAGAGGACTTTAAGTTAAGTCTAAAGAGGCCACAGCTGTTGGAAATTACTTCAGTGCCCATTTTGTCCACCTTAATAGCTCTAATTGGGACAAGGCTAGATTTATTAGAAAGTTGGTTTCGAGACGGTCGTTTTGACATATATTAGGCCTTAATTCGAGGCCCGAGTCCAAAGATATGACCACTTGAAGTTTTGATAGCTTTTTGTCCCTCTTTTTACCCGAATTGACTTTGACTTCCCAGCTTTGACTGGTCTTGAAAAATGATTTTCTTCTTGATTCTTGGGCTATAAACATAGAACTTCCTCAGCAATCATCTTGACTCATTTTCCATGCAAAAATGGTGTCTTTAGTCACCTATTCAGCTTCAAGTCCTGAAATACACAAGAACACGTAAACAGTACTAACTCTCATATATTTTAAACATAATTGGCCTCAGTAGAACACTATTAAGGGGTTTAAACTACACTTTTGGGTGCTTATCACACCACCCCAAACAGCATTTTGCTTATCCTTAAGCAAAGATGAGAAATAAAAACAGGTAAGTAGCCAAAAATGTGGTCCTAACTAACCTCGTTTCGCAGAGTGCGATTGCATTGACCATATGCAATAAGGCCTTAAACCACTAGGAATTCCCTAGTGGACGAGTTATAACCTCATGAGAGTTTTCCAGAGAAGATACTCACAAACTTTATTTATACTATAACGACTAAGAGATAAAAGTAATATTTCATAATTAATCTCAGATATCTATACATCTCAATGACAATATAATAAGAACAATTCTTTTGAAACATAAGCTAATATACGCATAATAATCAAATCATCTAAAGATAAACATGCATGCAATGAACTATGCTATTAAATGCAATTGCAGGTCCATTTCTGAACTTTAGAATAATGTCCCTAAGTAGGTTGATATACGTAAAATTGAATAATTTACCTACGAAATGAACGATGAAACTCAAAACGCAAGTGAAACTAAACTTAATTATGTGTTGCTATCAAAGATTTCTATACTCTCAATTCTATTGAAATAGAGTGGAGCTTTTCACTCCACTCTTAGTTTTTTAGCATTCAAGTTTCCAAGATTGACTAATCTATTCAAAGTCTAATGAGAGCAATGGTGGGAATTATACTACGATGTGAATTAAAACTAGACGTAATATAAAGATTATAACTTTATTAAATTTAACTAAACAATAATTGAATTCTAAATTAATAACTAATAATTGAATAACAACCACTGAAATTAGATCTAACAATTTTAAATGACAAAATTGAAATAAAAAAAGAAATAACTATTTTATTTATTTAATCAATGAAAAACTATGATTCAAAGAATTAATCTAAAACAATGTATGAAACTAATTAACTTAACTAATTGAATTTAAAACTAGATCTACAAGCTATTTTAATGGCTACTTTCTATTCTAAGCTATCTAACTATCCATTTCTTAAGAGCTAAGTCTTCTTTTATGTAAAGGAGGAGACCAAATCCACAATTTCGTGCATGGGCTGAGGTCCAATGTTTTGGGCCGGAAAATCGAGCCCAAAGCCCAATTTCTTCAGTCCACAGAGTCCGTTTCAGTTGGCTTTGACTTTAGAAGAGTTTTTGTCCACTTTTGCTCCTTTTATTGGGTCAAGGCTTGGACCATTGGAAAGCACTTTCCGAGCCGGTCGTTTTGACGTGAGGTAGGCCCAAATCCGAGGCCTGAGTCCAAAGATATGGTCTTCGGAAGTTCTGCTGACTTGTACACTGTTTCTGCCCGTGTTGCCTTTTCAGCTTTTGACCGAGCTTCATAAAGGTTTGTCTCCTTGAATCTTGGCCTTTATCATAGAACTTCTTAGCAACCAACTCTTTGCTCCTTTATATCACCAAAGTGGCACATTTTTGCACATAATTGAGTTCCATGCCTGAAATACATAAAAGGACGTAATTAGCATTAACTCTTATTTATTACTCGCATAATTGGTCTAAAAGTAGTATTATTAAGGGGTTAAAACTACAGTTTTGGGCTCTTATCAAACCACCCCCAAACAGCATTTTGCTTGTCCTTAAGCAAATATGAGAAATTAGCATAAGTGACCAAAAATGGAGTTCTAACTAATCTCGTTTTGCCGAGTGCGATTACATTGACCATATGCAACAAGGCCTTAAACCACTAGGAATTCCCTAGTGGACGAGTTATAGACTCGTGAGAGTTTTCCAGTGAAGGTACTCACAAACTTCATCTATACTACTGGCGACCGAAATAAAACTATTGTTTCTTTATCTATGTCTCAATTATCTATACATTTCACTAGCAATGAATACAGAATAATCAAGTCGAAACCTAAGCTAATATATGCATAATAATCTATCATTTACGAATAAACATATTTACAATGAGTAATACTATGAGATGAACTAGCAGGTCCGTTTCTGAAAACTCGGAATAACGTCCTTAAGTAGGTCCTCACATAAATGTCAAGACAAAAACCACTCTGATTTTTCCGCTCAAGTTTCGCTACTCAAGTGTGTAGTGGGCACACTTTACCTTACAAACTCAATGGCACACAAGGAAGCCGGAGTCGATCAAACACATCTGTCACTTACTATCACATTATCCTATTCCTAATTGAGCTAGAGGTCTTTATTAGGTGTTGCGAGGATTAGGAGATGGTTTAAGAAGGAAGGAAATGGATATTCAAAGAGAACATGTTTGAGATAATAAAGTCTTCATATTATGTAACTAGAGAAAACCTTATTCTTACTTTTTCTTCTACACTTTGTTTCCATCCTTAGCCATATTTTTTTCTCTTTTTCTTTGGCTTTTGACTCCTTGATTCTATTTTTGGAGTTCTAACTCTTTATTTATTTTTTATTTTTTTTATTTTTTTATTATTTGGATGGAAACTTACTTTTCTCTTCTGAAGCGACTAACGAGTTCTTGATTTCAAAGGTTATTCTCTTTTCTATTCTTTATCTCTATTCTCAAACTTATTCAAAGAATTGGGTAGGTTGATTTTTTATTTTGTTTTGTTTTGTAATAGGGTAAAGGATTAGTGGTTTATGAAAGGCTAAAAAAAGGCTCAGAGGGGTGACTAGCGGAAAATAATTCATAGGTTGGAATTTCTGGCTATATCGATCCAAAAAGTGCCTAAATTCTCGCTTAGGATATGGTTTAGTGATCTAGCAAGTGGACGTGTGATTTCTCTATCCGGATTTTACTTCTCCATTGTGTCATTTCTCAAATGTGTCACTCATATAAGGTTTTAGGCTATATTCTCACAGGATTTGTAGAATAAGTACTCTAGCCTAGATTTCAGAAACTTATTGCCAACAATCATAGATACTCAGGTAACATATTTATAGATAGATGCAAGGATTATTACGTACATATTAGCCTAAGTTTCCAAAAACTATTCTAATGCAAAAGCTACGTGAGACTTCTAGATTATTGAGAGCATAAGTTTCCAGGGTCCTTGTACTTAACTATTCCATTATGTTCTGATAAAGTTGGAACCTGTTCAGTGAGAAAGGCGTCTTTTGGAATATTTGTTCTACTCCTAGTAATGCACAACTCCTTAAAAAACTTAGCGTGGTGAGGTAATTTTTTAATTGCGTTGAGAAAGGGTAGGTTAATCGTTAGATTTTTGAAAACGTCCCTAATCTCGTCAAAGTTTGTATCTCTTTTTAACATAGCTAATTTCTGGGGAAACGGTGGTTTCTTACTATGTTTAGCGTATGGTTCTACTGGATATCTAACCTTTGCTTTTTGCTTCTTAGGTTGTGGTTTAACTGGTACCTCTACAGGGGTAGGATCTTCAGTTTCTGTTTTGGTATCTAGTATAATATCTGGTGTAGGAACTCCTTGTGGGGTAACTATAGACATAGTTACTTTGTTATCCACCACTCTGCCTGAACGGAGAGTGGTGATGGATTTTATCTCTCCTACATTTGCAATTTTGTTACTAGTATTACCGTTTACTTCGAAGGCTGTGTTTGGTGTTTTAGGATTAGGTATTGCTTGTCCTGGAAACACACCTTTGGGTTATACTTTATCTTGAGCTAACTGCTATAAGGAAAGTTGGATGGCTTGTAAAATCTGTTGTTGAGATTGTATAAAGGTATCAAAACAATCCGGTTGTAGAGTAGTATTTGCTACTGGTTGTGTGACAGGAACTATGTCACGTTGATTATTAATGAATGGATTTTGGTAGTTATTATTTATCGGAACGATACCTCTATTAGCATTATAATTATTATTGTTATAATTATTATAATTACCCTGACCTTGTGCTTGACCTTGTCATGGTTGAGCTTGGTTATAATTGTTTGTTTGCCTAACATTTGGGTTAAACAACCTTGGAGGTTGTTGATTATTGCGCCAACCGAAGTTGGGGTTTTGTCGCCAAGCTGCGTTAGGTTCGCTATTAATGGAACAAACGTTATCTTGTTGTGATTGTTGTTGCTCATAAGCGAAAGGACAATAGGAGTCGGGATGCTCTGGACTCAAACAGAAATTACATGGATTGGAGTTGATATTCATGACGGGGATAGGTTTTTGTTGGACAGAAATAGGCTCTACCTTTTTAGTTAGAGATTCGATTAAATTTTTAAGTTCTGGATCGGGTTTCATCTCAAACATACCAGCGGCTTTAGCTGTGTAGAAGAAATAGCGGAACGGGAGATATCATCACTAGCCCCCCAATTATTATTCCGCTTAGTCTGATCTTCTAAAAATTTATAAGCCTCCGAGGCTCCTTTACTTAAGAAACTACCCCCATTCATTATGTCAAAGACTTCTTTATGGTGGTGTAGAAGTCCTTTGAAAAAGGGACGAACTAACATGTCTTTCGCGAGGTTATGGTGTGGACACTCTACAAGTAGATCGGTGAAACGATTCCAAGCCTCTGAAAATAATTCATGAGGATTCTGTCGAAAGAAATGAATCTTGGAAAGCATTTCATCGGTCTTCAGTGGTGGGTAAAAATGTTCCATGAATAATTGAACAAGTTTAGCCCACGAGTCCACAGAATTAGGCACTTGGGCAGTTAACCAAGACGCCGCCTTATGGGCTAAGGTGAAGGGAAATACCCTTAGTTTAATTTGTTCAGCACCTATCGTAGGATGGTGGAATGTAGTAAGGACTTGGTCAATCCTATGCATGTGCTGATAGGGCTTTTCATGGTCTCACCCATGAAAAATGGGTAAAAAATTAAATATATTTGTGGGGATTTGGAAATCCCCCACTGGGTCTGATAGAACGATGCAAGATTTAGGGCTATCATTCAAGGCTTTGTAAAAGTCAGAGAGAGGAGACTCTCTTTCTTCAGCCATTACTTCAGGTGGTGTGTGTGGTATGCTAGCTAGAGGTGTAGTGAGTGGTATACTAGAAAGACTTGTTTGTTGCCATTGTCGATTAATTAGGTTAGGTGTTTTTCTTCAGCCCGACCTTAATCTCATGCATGGCTAAGACCAATATTAATGAAACACAACAACACTCCAAACAATCCTGATATGCTAGTATGAACCTCTAACAGAAGATGCGAGGTGTGGAAGAAAAGAGTACCTGAAAGCCTCCTTGCTTCGCTTATGAATAGCGTCTTGTTTACGCGTGCTCAATGTATATACCAAGTTAGAACACTGAAAACTTTGAAGAAATGGAAGTTCGAAACAAACCTGTGGAAATCGGGCAGTTTCAGCAGAGGGCGCGGGTGTGCTCAAAATATGCCTAGGCAGGGCGCAAGTCGCGCTCAGGCAAAAGGTAGGATTCCAGGCGTGTGGGCGCAGGTGGCACTCCAAGTTGGCCTTGGTAGGGCACAGGTGGTGCTCAGCCAAAGGGTGGGATTCCAGGCATGTGGGAGCAAGGTGCGCTCTACTTTGGCTTGCCCAGGGCGCAGGTGCGCTCCGAGTAATTTTTCATGGAAACTTGCAAAGCTGAAACAGACAACCACAGTGAGAATCCAAACAAGGGTGGGTGGGTTATGGGACTTTGAAAAACTATCAAGTCTACAGAAAACAATACTAAAGAGTACGAAGATGGCAGTGACGCCATTTGATATACACAGAATTGAATAATTTACCTACGAAATGAACGATGAAACTCAAAACGCAAGTGAAACTAAACTTAATTACGCGTTGCTATCAAAGATTTCTATACTCTCAATTCTATCGAAATAGAGTAGAGTAAAAAGTTTGTTCCACTCTTAGTTCTTTAGCATTCAAGTTTCCTAGATTGACTAATCTATTCAAAGTCTAATGAGAGCAATGGTGGGAATTATACTACGATGTGAATTAAAACTAGACGTAATATAAAGATTATAACTTTATTAAATTTAACTAAACAATAATTGAATTCTAAATTAATAACTAAGAATTGAATAACAACCACTGAAATTAGATCTAACAATTTTAAATGACAAAATCGAAATGAACAAGAAATAACTATTTTATTTATCTAAACAATGAAGAACTATGATTCAAAGAATTAATCTAAAACAATGTATGAAACTAATTAATTTAACTAATTGAATTCAAAACTAGATCTACAAGCAATTTTAATGGCTACTTTCTATTCTAAGCTATATAACTATCCATTTCTTAAAAGCTAAGTCTTCTTTTATGTAAAGGAGGAGACCAGATCCATAATTTCGTGTATGGGCCGAGGTCTCATATTTTGGGCCGGAAAATCGAGCCCAAAGCCCAATTTCTTCAGTCCACAAAGCCTGTTTTAGTTGGCTTTGACTTCAGCAGACTTTTCGTCTACTTTTACTCCTCTGATTGGATCAAGGCTTAGACCATTGGAAAGCACTTTCCGAGCCAGTCGTTTTGATGTAAGGTAGGCCCAAATCCGAGGCCTGAGTCCAAAGATATGCTCTTCGAAGTTCTCACTTGACTTGTCTTTTTTTTACGCCCGTGTTGACTTTTCAGCTTTTAACCGGCCTTCATAAAGGCTTGTCTCCTTGAATCTTGGCCTTTATCACAGAACTTCTTAGCAACCAACCCTTTGCTCCTTTATATCGCCAAAGTGGCACATTTCTACCACATAATTGAGTTCCATGCCTGAAATGCGTAAAAGCACGTAATTAGCATTAACTCTTATTTATTACTCGCATAATTGGTCTAAAAGTAGTATTATTAAGGGGTTAAAACTACAGTTTTGGGCTCTTATCATAGATCTTCACAAGGAATGTGTCAAGACACAAACATTCTGATTTTTTTCACTTGAGTTTCGCTCACTCCAGTGTGCAGTGGGCACACGCTTCCTCACAATCTTAATGACGTCCAAAGGAGCCGAGGTCGATCAATCACATCTACCACTTACTATCACACCAAATTAATTCTAATTGAACTAGATGTCTTTATTAGGTGATACAGGGCTGAGGTGATGGTTTAAGAAGAAACATAATGGATATTCAAATAATAGGGTCTTCAATTACATGTAATTAGAGAAAACCTTGTTCTTACTTTGCTTCTACACTTAGTTTCCATCGCTAGCCCTTTTGTTTTGGCTTTTGACTCATTTGATTCTATTTTTTGGAGTTCTAACTTTTTATTTTATTTTTATTTTATTTTTCTTTTCTTTTCTTTTCTTTGGATGGTAATTTTTTTTTTTTTTTTTTTTTATTTATTTTTTCTGAAGCAACTAACTAATTTTGGTTTTCCACAGGTCTTTCTCTTTATTTTCCTTATTTCATCCTATTTCTCAGACTCATTCAAGATGGGTAGGCTTATTTTATTTTTATTTATTTTGGTTTTTATCCAAGGTAAGGTCAAACACATGACGGCAGTAGGAAAATGTCCCAGTCCCACCCACATCTTATTTGCTGATAACCTGTTTGTATTTGGAAATGGAGACATCCGAGGGCTTAAGTTGCTAAAGAAAGTTTTTAACTCCTATGAAAAATCAGCAGGCCATTTTTCAACCTTTCTAAGAGTAAACTGTTTCTAGGGGCTATGAATGAAGCAAAGAAAGAACGAGTCTCCAATCTCTTGGGTTTTAGAGAAGGCCTCCTTCCAGAAAAGTACCTGGGTGCTCCCATATTCCAAGGCAGAGTCACAAGGGAAAATGTTCAAAGCATGGTTGACAAAGTGCGAAAAAGGGCTAGCGGATGGGCTGGGCGAATGTTATCTTTCCAAGGTCGGGTAGTCATTGCTCAATCTATTCTAAACAGCCTTTCGGTGTATAACATGTCAGTGTACAAGTGGCCAACTAAAAGTATCAAAGACTGTGAAGCAGCTATTAGAAACTTTATCTGGTCAGGGGATCCTATAGTAAGGAAAGGCATCACGCTCAAGTGACTTACATACTTCAAAAACTCATCAGTATGGCCAGGCATTCGATGTGCTCTAAAAAAGATGTCATCTCACATGGGTTGGGAAGTGGGTCAAGGTAAGAACATCAGGCTTTGGCAGGACGATTGGGCAGGAATTGCAATAGCAGACCGAGTACAAGGCATCAACTGGAGAGACTTTAAGGCCACTATTGCTGACATCATAATTGATAATGACTGGAATATTCCAGCTCGAGTGCACCAAGTTTTTGAAAGAGTGGGAATAGATCTAAATACTATCCAACCTCCAACTGGCGAAACCACCGATAACAGGATCTAGAAACCAGTAAAAGATAGGAAGTTCTCAATGAAAGAGGCTTTTGATACTATTAGGAAAAAAGAACAAAAGGTCCATTGGAACAAATGTGTTTGGAACAAGACTCTACAACCGAGAACAGCAGCGCTTGTATGGAAAATTTTACAAAATGCAGTGCCCACTGATGACAAGGTCAAGAAGAAAGGAATTCTCATGACTTCTCGATGTCGGCTTTGTCAAAAAGAGGAAGAAAGTGTTAACCACTTAATCTGGGAATGTGTAGAAGTAAAGGAATTATGGGGATGGCTTGCTAGTGTCTTCAAGGTAAGGACTTCGTTGAACTTGCAGGAAGTGATATCGGCCACAAAGCTTCTTAGCCCTATCAGAAAAGAACTATGGAATGCAGGAGCGGCGCACCTAATGGCACAGATATGGAAAACTAGGAACCACATTCTTTTTGATGAGAAGAAGATGAATATTATTCTTATCAAGCATGAAGTGTTCAAAGGAGTTCAAGTTGTAGGGCTGGTTTCTACTGGGCACATGTTTAATTCAGTGGAAGATTTGGAAGTTTTTCACTCTCTTAATATACGAGGCATCCTAAAGCCACCATGCTGCACAAAAGAAGTCTATTGGAAGCTCTCACAATCGGACATAGTCAAAGCCAATACTGATGACTCATCCAGGGGGAACCCAGGAAATGGGGGAGTGGGAATTATATTTCGAGATCACAATTGTCAAGTTCTGGGGGTCATGGCTTCTGGTCTAGGAGTTACCACCAGTTTCGAAGCTGAATGTGAAGCAATTGTTATGGCGGTGGAGACAGCAACATCAAAAGGTTGGAGAAGACTATGGAAAAATCAGATTCACAACCTGCCATCCTAGCTTTCAGTAAGGGGAACATTCCGTGGACTGTTAAAGCGAGATGGATATGAGCAACTCAGAAGATGGATTCTTGGAAACTCTCTCATATCTATCGCGAAGCTAATTTTGGAGCTGATACGGCATCAAAGAAAGGCGCATCTGTGCAATGAGGAACATCCTGTTGTAGCTGCACCAAGCCAGACTTCATCAGATTCTTAGAAAATCCTCATAGAATCTACTACCGGTTTTAATTTGCTATGGTCATGTATCACCCTAAGTTTTAAGCTCTTATATCTCCTGTAACATTATTATTATATTAATAAAATTTCCTTACTTGTGTGAAAAAAAAAGATGGGTAAAGGATTTGTGGTTGTGAAAAGACTAATGAAAAGGCTCTGTGGGGTGATTAGCCGATGATTACTTATAGGTACAAATTTTTAGCTATATCGATCCAAAGATAGTCTAAATTCTCGCTTAAGATATGGTATGGTGATCAAGAAAGTGGATGTGTGATTTCTCTACTCAGATTGTACTTTTCTTTTGTGTCATCACTCAGATACTCACTCATATGAGGCTTTTAGGCTATATTCTCACAGGATATGTAAAATTAAGTAGTCTACCTAGGTCTCAGAAAAATACTGACAAGTACACTCATACATGCTCATGCAAGATGTTAATGAAAAGATGCAATGAGATTTCTATTAACCTGAGTTTCTAAGAACTACACTTAATTCTATTGCTACTTGAGATTTCTAGACTAATATCATCATGGAAAACGAAATAATTAATACCATTATCCTAATTGCATAGTATAAACTATTTTTATGCTTTTTATGATTTTATACATTTTATACGATAAATAATACGTAATATACAACCTAATATGTGCTTAAATATTTATAGCGTGCTTCTATACCACCCCCAAACAGAATCATGTTTTGTCTCCAATGTATGGAAATAAATGGAAAGGATAGAGAGTACCATAGAAACATGCTTGTAAATGGGAGCACCTATAAATTAAAGAAAGTTTAACGATACAAATATAAAGAATAAAATGTAGACGCAACTCCTATATGAGTTCCATCAATTATGGAGATAACATGAATTAAAAATCGCTTGGGACTTAAGTGGACTCTAAAAGGAAATTATAATTATTACCATATATAGTTGTGCTAATCAGGCATTATCCTCCCTTTGTTCCTCACTTGTGAAATGAGGCTCCTTCAAGTATTGGCAATCTATGACTATCTTCCATGCCTTCTGTAGGGTGGATTTCCCGATACTGAATAGATGACATGTGTATGGGAAATAACCTAAGACTATAGATGTCCAGAATGAGATGAGGACCATCGGATCAATTCAGTGAGTAAGTAATCTCGTGCGTAGTACGAGTGTTTAGTGGACATATGTCAGGCACATGACTGTCCGCCTTCCAACATAACAGCTACCCAGTCGTTAGGAACTGATGTAGACAGTTCCTGAACAGAAGGGAACTGAAAATGGCGATCTTTGATGATAAGGAAGGAATCGTGAAGACATATCTTAGGAGTTACCTTTTAGATATAATCTTCCCATACATGATAGGACATTATGATCAGCAAGGAAACTTATGTCTCATAAAGATATGGTCTAGATTCAGACTTCCATAGAGAGGGAATTCCTAATAGGAAGATAGAGTCCAAAGATGGAAAGGAACTCACAAATGGTGAGGACAACCCTAACCCTAGGACTGTCGAAGCTTTTCCTATATAAACCATAGGGATTTCGCTCTTAGGAACTACGCAAGATAGGGTTTGATTCTCCATAATAAACAAGGAGATACATAGGCAGGCGTCAGACGGTTCAACCCTAAACTCACAATCATCTCATCCCATCTCCATTCATTTAAAGGTTCCAAGATCATAAGGCACAGAGGAAGATCAGGGAAAACTCGAAAAATCCCCTACATCTAGTGGCACCGTCTGTGGGGATGAAAAGAGGTAAATATTCATTTCAGACGATTGATTTAGACTAAAAACTCTTACTATTGTGATGGCAGGATCAAAGAAAACAATGGGTGGCGTTACCACACGCAGCATCACTGCGAGTGAAGAAGTGCATGAGACACATGAAGAGGGGGATAACCCTGGTCACCATGACGCGAACAACCCCCTCCAAAGACCAATGACCAGCACCGACGCACTAGCAATTCCCGGTGCAGGCCCTAGGAATAACGCTCCAGAGGAGCGTTAAGATGGTGAGAATCCTGTCCTCACCAACCCAGAGTCTGTTCAGGCAAGTCAGGTAGTACAGGCTCTGGAACAACAAATGAACAATCTTGAACGAGAAAGGCAGCTGCTGAGGCATCTGTATCAATCTGACACAAGGAAGGAGCCACTTATCGACCTCGATGATGACGACCTTCCAGAAGGTTGTCGTGCAAAGAACCCAAGGAGTAGGGGTCTAGCTCAACACGAGACATCTGAGTTGGAATACAACAACTCAGATGAAGACTCAGATACAACATCCGAACCAAAATCAACCGACCAAGATCGTGATGTCGACCCTCGACACAGAAAAAGAGCTCAGACCAAGAAGCATTCAACTAAAGAAGCTGCATGGGAAACTGAGAAGAATGACCTGATCCATCAGATGCATCGGATGACAGGCAAGGGGAGAAAAATGCAAGACTCTCTTGTTTAATCCCCCATAATGGGGGCAGGCAAATATCCTTTCGAATCACGGGTGATGAGGAAACCATATCCCCATGGTTACAGACAACCAAAATTCAGTGTTTTTAGTGGCAAGTCAGATCCGTTGGATCACGTATTCAGGTATCGTGCCACTATAGGACAATACGAGAGATATGACCATGCCATGTGTCAAGAATTCAAAGCCTCCTTATCTTGATCTACACTCCAGTGGTACCACAGATTACCTGAGCGACAGATCAGGTCCTCAGAAGAACTATTTAGGACCTTCAAAGACAGGTACTCATGCAACAAGCATCAACCTAAATGGATCAATGCACTATTTAACATCAAGAAAAAAGATGGAGAGGCACTGAGATCCTACATGCAATGGTTCATGGAAATTTCCATCCAAATAGAGTCTTGTGATGAACGGACTGCTATAATAGCTTTTAAACAAGGGTTGGATGAAAACAAAACCTTATTCGGATCTCTCTCCAGAAAACCACCCCGTGATTTAAAGGAACTCCTTGACAGGGTTGAAACTCATGCGGGGTGGGAAGAAGATGTCCTGAACAGACGTCAAGACGCAAAGAAAACTAGTCGGACAGTTCCTGGAGTTCTTTAAGAAGGGAATGGAAATTCTTCCTCTCGAAAATCAAAGAGAGACCGTAATCGTGGTCGCCAAAGGGCCGAATCCCCAGGAAAGGGGCGAATGCCCAGAGGGCAATACCAGAATATAGCCAGTAGTGCAGATGGAAAGCAACAGAAGAAGCCATGTGTGGAAGGTACTGAAGAAGCTCTTCCCTCAATGGACAGAAACTTCGCTCCCCTAAACAAAATGCCAGATGAGGTTCTGGACTTGATAAAAAAATTAGAGTTACCTCAAATGGCCAGCTCTGCTTAAGCCAGGTTCCCTAGGTACTAGAGACCAAAGAACCTACTGCAAGTTCCATAAGAGTAAGGGTCACAGCACTAGAGACTGTAGGACCTTGAAAAATAAACTACAGGATCTGATCGAAAGGGGGTATTTGAAGTAATTTGTGGCAAATGAATAAGCAGATGCAGTACACCCTGAGGAGATCAGCACGTCAGTTTAGGACCCCCAAGGTACTGGACCGCCTAATGGCCGACTCTAGATAAATATGATTTATGGTAAAGCAACTAAACAAAGTGGACAGGCCACTGACAAGGGTGCGCGATATCAAATGCGCATCACCAAGCAGATGAGAATCATGACCAGCAAGCTGACCACAGGAGCTCAGGTCAACGTGGTACCCCAAAAAGATCCGCTCATTCTTTTCACTGAAGCTGACTGCCTTAACATCCAAAGCCCACATGTGGATGCGCTGGTGCTCACACTCCCTTTTGGAGATTATGATTTGCATTGCATATTGGTAGATGCAGGTAGTTCAGCAAATGTACTCTACTATGATGCATTCAAAAGTTGCGATCCCGTGATCACGAAGATGGTTGCCACCAGCTCCAACCTGTATGGATTCAGTGGGGACAAAGCCCTCACAGTTGGGGAGATCCAGTTACCTGTAGCCACTGGTCTGGTAACTCTTATAAAAAATTATGTTGTGGTAAAAGCTAACACACCATATCACATGATTTTAGGCAGGATTTGGCTACATAGACTCAGAGCCGTTCCCAACACCTATCACTAATGTCTTAAATTCCCACATCATGGGAAAATTGAGACAATCATAGGAGATCAGGTGGCTACCAAAATGTGCTATGCTTTAGCAACAAAGCAATCCCCACTCCTTTTTAAACCAATGGAGGTGGGGCCACCCGCCAAATAGCAATTACAGTTGGATCCCCCTCTCCCAGACTTGGTCCCAAGAGAGAGAGAGGATCCCCCCTCACTGGAGGCGTTAGACATGAACTATTGTCTTTCACAGATGGTTCATCTGGCTACAACCAGATCCTCTTACATGAAGAGGACCACAAGCATGCCAGTTTCACAACCGAAGATGGCCTGTACTGCTATCTAGTCATGCCGTTCGGGCTGAAAAATGTAGGGGCTACATACCAGCGATTGGTAAACAAGATGTTCAAAGGATTGATAAGTGACATTGTGGAGGTGTATGTAGATGATCTTTGATCACAAGCCTGAGACGAGGAGATCATCTCTCCCACCTGAAGTGTGTATTCGACATTCTCTGGGAGTATTACATGAAGCTCAACCCTATAAAGTGTGCTTTCGCTGTCTCATCAGGGAAGTTTCTAGATTATCTAGTTACCAAAAGAGGAATCGAGACAAACCCAGACCAAATCCGGGCACTCCTAGATATGCCCTCACCTAAAAATATGAAAAAGGTTCAAAAAGTTATGGGCAGGTTAGCAGCTCTGAACAGGTTATTCTCCAAGAGTTCAGATAAATGCAAACCTCTCTTTCAGTTACTGTGAAAGAATACCTCATTTGCATGGACGGAAGAATTCCAGAAAGTATTTGATCAACTCAAAACATACTTAGGGGCACCACCAATCCTTTCCAAGCAAGTTGATGGAGAGGTCTTGGGTATTTATATTTGTTCGTCTGACTACGGTATCAGCTTTGTACTAATACGCATGGATGAAAAGTAGGTTGAAAAGCTTATCTATTTCTTAAGCCGCATGCTCTTTCCAGCAGATAAACAAGGTACCCAAAACTCAAAAGAGTGGCCCTCACACTTGTTTTTGCAGCAGAGAAGTTGGGACCATACTTCTAGTCCCACACTATCACAGTAATCACAGAGTACCAATTGCGGTCAGTTCTAGAAAGACCGAACAGGTCAGGGAGGCTAGCAAAATGGTCTGTACAACTGTCATAAAAAGATATTAATTACATCCTAAAATCTCAGAGAAGGGCCAGGCACTAGCAGAATTCTTGGGAGATTTACCAATAACCTACACATGGTATGACTCAACTACCCCCAGTTCAGATGATTGCATCCAGCTTGAATCTCCAGAAAACCGTCTAGATACCTGGGAGCCAAGCTCCGGGTGGCGGTTGTTTGTGGATGGATCTTCGAATAACAAAGGCGCAGGAATTGGAGCTGTGTTAGTCACTCCTGACAATATGCAACTAGAGAAATCCATCCGATTAGGTTAGAATGCTACCAACAATGAGGAATAATATGAAGCCACTCTTGTTGGCCTCACAATGGCTCTTGATCTAGGCCTGACACACCTCACAGTTTTTAGTGACTCACAGCTGGTTATTTTTCAAGTTGATGGTGGGTACAAGGCCAGGGATGAACGAATGGTAAAATACCTGGAACTGGTAAGGGGCCTTTAGAGCAAGTTTGAGAACATTCAGTTCTATCAGCTGCCTCGGTCGGTCAATAGACACGCAGATGCTTTGGCATATGTTGCCTCAATGTTGGGAAATAGCGAGTCTCTTTCAATCCCTATCGAATTCCAGAAGAAATCTAGCATTCAGGTCCTAATTACAATAGTTTGTGTTGTTCTAACCATTACTCCAACTTGGATGGATTCATATAAGTCCTATCTCAAAGAAGGTACACTCCCTAAAGATAAGAATATAACAAGGCGTCTACTTGCAAAAATACATAGATTCACCCTCGTAAGAGACGATCTGTACAAGAAGTCCTTTCTGGGACCTCATCTCAGATGTCTCTCCCCAGAACTCGCTGAACAGGTTATGCGAGAAGTTCACGAAGGAATTTGTGGGAACCATGCTGGGGGCAGAACTCAAGCTCTCAAGATCCTAAGGCAAGGATACTTTTGGGCTTATATACAAAAAGATGCGTAAGTTTTTGGCCGCAAGTGCAAAAAGTGTCAACGATTCGCTCCATTTATCCATGCTCCAGCAACATAACTGCACCCATTGGCCAGCCCATGGCCATTCGCATAGTGGGGCACTGACATTGTAGGACCCCTACCACCCGCGCCTGGCAATGTCAGATTCTTGCTGGTCACAATGGATTACTTCACCAAGTGGATAGAAGCAGTTCCTCTTGTATTCATTCAAGAACAAGACATCAGAAAGTTTATTCGGAACAACATTGTCTGTAGGTTTGGCATACCCAAAGTTATCATTTCAGATAATGGGCAACAGTTTGCTGGAGGACTAGTTGCTGAACTGTGTGAGGAGTTTCACATCACCCATCTGTTCTCAACTCCAAGGTACCCACAAGGTAATGGCCAGGCTAAAGCCTCTAACAGGGTAATCTTGGATAACATGAAGCATAAATTAGATGACGAGAAAGGTTTATGGGTCAAAGAACTGCCTAAGGTCCTATAGGCATACTGAACTACACCCAGGCGGTCAATTGGTGAGTTTCCATTTTCACTGACCTTCAGAACTGAAGCTATCATACCACCAGAACTGGTAGCTCCCACTCAGAAGTCAGATATTGTGCACACTCTGGACAACGAGGAGCTGTTATGTAGAGAAATGGAACTCCTAGATGAAAAGCGAGAAGGTGTCGCACTTCACTTAGCTGCTAACCAACAGACTTTGAAGAGATCATACGACAAGAGAGTCCCAATTCGATCTTTCAAAACTGGCGATCTGGTTCTCCATGAGATCCCAGAGCCCAACGGTAAACTTAGACCTAACTGAGAAGGACCATACATCATCGAAAAGGTTGGTTGAACTAGTTTTTACTACCTACGCACTATTGAAGGTGATGTTCTTATCAAACCATGGAACGGACATCACCTTCGCAAATACTATCAGTAAACTGTTATATCATGCTTTGTTATACATATTTTACCATCAATAAAGTTCGTTACTTTGTAATCGAATATATCCCTTGCACGTTCTTTGTTATCCTTAATAGACTAAGCCTTTAGGGAATTATTTGCTCACTATCTGTTCAAGAATATTGTATGCCAATTTGCTTTTGAACCAGTGATACTGAGTAAGGGAAAGTTGAACTGACAGTTCCTTTCTCATCCCCATGCAGCTGGAACTGTATGCCAATTCTTTTAAACTGCAAGTATCCTCGATGGGTTAAGCCTTTAGGGAATATAACCACACTAATTGTTCAGTAACTATATGTTAGTTTGACTTGGAACAAGAGATAGTGTTCTTGCAAGACTGAACTGCATACCAATTCCGTGTGCTTTCAAAACATCAAACGTAGGAGTTGCTAGGAAAATCTGGGTGGGATCCAGATCCTAGCACACCATCATTAGTCTGGAACTACATCAGCATGATGGTGTTGAGGAAGACTCCTCCACTGTTGTTCAGGCAATACCCTTTTTATTTTTTTAAAAAATAAATTGGTCCTATCGTTATTAAACACAGTGTTGTGCTCGTGGTAGTAAGTTGCTTTCGCAAAGGCATATGCCTCTATGCAATCGAACTTTCAGTTACAGTTAAGTTGAAATGGCTCCCATGACATCCTGATCAGATTCTGGTTATGCCTCATCTTAAACTATTTAGCATGCTAGGGCCAGCTATTTTTGTTCCAAATGAACTTTGGGGGCAACAGGGGTAGAGTATGCACAGTAATATATGTAATGTAACATAGAACACTTCTAAGGCATACACAAAATAGAAGAGCTACAAAGCTTAGTAAGTAAATAGCATGCATAAAATAGAAGAACTACAGAGCTCAGTAAGTAAATAGCATGCATAAAATAGAAGAGCTACAGAGCTTCATAAGTAAATAGCATGCATAAAATAGAAGAGCTATAGAGCTCACTAAAGTAAATTGTATGTGAGCTACATAGCTCGATATTATAGACAAATAGAATAATTGTTTAAGAATAATTATTTTTGTGAATCATCAACTGAAAAACTTAAGAAGCAGGGGTAGAGTCAAACTTTGGTTCACCATCAGTGCTTGCTGTTCCACCATCATCAAGAACTCATTCTTCACTCTCAGGAACAGACTGTGTGTTTGGATTAACTGGAACAGTTGAAGGCTGATAAGAGCCCAAAACTGTAGTTTTAACCCCTTAACAATAATACTTTTAGACCAATTATGCGAGTAATAAATAAGAGTTAATGCTAATTATGTGCTTTTATGTATTCAGGCATTGAAGTCAATTATGTGCAGAAATATGCCACTTAGGCAATAGAAAGGAGCAAAGGGTTGGTTCCTAAGAAGTTCTAGGATTAAAGGCCAAGACGGGCAGAAACAGCACACAAAAGTCAGTAGAACTTCCGAAGATCGTATCTTTGGACTCAAGCCTCAGAATTGGGTGTACCTTATGTCAAAACGACCAGCCCGAAAAGAGCTTTCCAATGGTCTAAATGTTAACTTAATCAGAGCAGCAAAAGTGGACGAAAAGCCTATTGAAATCAAAGCCAGCTGAAAAGGGCCCTATGGACTGAAGAAATTGGGCTTTGGGCTCAATTTTCCAGCCCAAAACATGAACCCTCAGCCGATGCATGAAAATGTGGATCTGGTCTCCTCCATTTCCACACATAAGACTTAGCTTTTAAGTATCAATTAGCTTAGGGTAGAAAGTAGCCATTAAAAAAGCTTAGTTCTAGATCTAGTTTTTGGATTTAATTAATTAGTTTCATTCCTTGTTTTAAATTAGTTATTTGAATCATTGAATATCATTCATTAGATAAATAAAATAGTTAGTTCTTGTTAAATTCGATTTTGTTATTTATTGAATTACTTAGATCTAAATTCAGTTATTATTGTTATTCAATTCTTAGTTGTTAATTTAGATTTCAGTTATTGTTTAGTTATATTCAATAAAGGTAGAATTTTTATATTATGTATTATTCAATTTCATTTTGAAATGATAGTTTGATGAATCGAGGCTAAACATCCATTAGAGGGGTTTGATGAAGCCTTGATGAAAACTTGATGTTGTTAGCTTAGAATTGTTGTAAGAGTCTATTCCACTCTAGAAGGTCGATGATTTGCCATGAGAATGGGTGGACGTCCTCACATGCTAGTTATGAATTGGTAGAGATGCTATGTATAATTAGGGATTAGAACGACCAATTCTTACCGTAAGAACGTGAAAATTGGATTACAATAATCTATGCTAGTTCTTAAGTTGGATTCAAGGTGGATTCAATTCCCCCCTAATTCTTATTCTAGATTTAAACCTTAGTATTCCGTAGTATAATTCGTAATTCTCTCATTGACTTTTGTAGGATTGATAGTCGTAGAAAACTTGAATGTTAAAGAACTAGGAGTGGAACGAATCTTTTATTCCAACTCTACTTCAATAGTATCGAGAGTAGAAATCTTTGATAAGTTTAGTATAAGTTCAGTTTGTAGTTTTACTTTCGTTAGAGTTTCATCGCTTTATTCATTAGTAAAACTATCATTTTTACGGTTATCAAATGGCGCCGCTGCCATCTTAGTTGCCTTTAGCATTGTTTTTTTCAGAATTGTTAATTTTCCAAAGTCCCAAAACCCACCCACCCTTGTTTGATTCTCACTGTGGTTGTCCATTTCAAAGACTAAAATTTTCCTCAAAAAATTATACGGAACACAACCCGCTACAGGTAGGCATAATTCGAAAGCCCCCCCCAGCTAAAAGCTGGACTGAGGGATACCTACGCCCCACCAAGGCTAAATTGGAACTTGAGCTGCCAAGAGCACGAACTCCAACTCGAACACGAGCTACCGCTGCCCTACTTAGGCCTATTTTGAGCTTACCAAGCTTCTTCGAACCACCTGATTTCCACAGGTTTGTTTCAAAATTTCCATTTCTACGTTGTTTTTAGTGTTTTAACTTGTTATACACACTGAGCACGCATAAACAAGACGCTATTTATAAGCGAAGCAAGGAGGCATTCAGGTACTCTTTTCTTTCACACCTCGCATCTCCTGTTAGAGGTTCATACTAACATATCAGGATTGTTTGGAGTGTTGTTGTGTTCGGTAAGATTGGCTTAGCTTTGCATGAGATTAAGGTCAGACCGAAGAAAAACGCCTAACGTAATCAACTAACAACGTCAATAAACATGCCATTCTAGTATACCATCGACTACACCTCTAACTAATATACCACACACACCACCTGAAGTAATGGCTAAAGAAAGAGAGTCTCCTCTCTCTGACTTTTACAAAGCCTTGAACGATAGCCCCAAATCTTGCATCGTTCTATCAGATACAGTGGGGGATTTCTGAATCCCCCCAAATATATTTAATTTGTTACCCATTTTTCATTGGTTAAACCATGAAAAGCCTTATCATCACATGCGTAGGATTGACCAAGTCCTTACTGCATTCCACCATCCTACAGTTGGTGTTGAACAAATTAAATTGAGGGTATTTCCCTTCACTTTAGTCGATAAGGCAGCGTCTTGGTTAATTGCCCAAGCGCCAAATTCTGTGGACTCGTGGACTAAACTTGTTCAACTGTTTATGGAACATTTTTACCCACCACTGAAGACCGATGAAATGCTTTCCAAGATTCATTTCTTTCGATAAAATCCTCGTGAATCATTTTCAGAGGCTTGGAATCGTTTCACCAATCTACTTATAGAGTGTCCACACCATAACCTCGCGAAAGACACGCTAGTTCATGCCTTTTTCAAGGGAATGTTACACCACCACAAGGAGGTGCTTGACATAATGAGTGGGGGCAGTTTCCTAAGTAAGGGAGCCTCAGAGACTTAAAAATATTTAGAAGATCAAACTAAGCGTAATAATAACTGGGGGGGTAGTGACGATTTCTCCCGTTCCGCTAGTTAGTAGAGGCTATTTCTGTTCAACAAACGCCGATCCCCGTCATGAATGTCAACTCCAATCCATATAGTTTCTGTTTGAGTCCAGAGCATCCCGACTCCTATTGTCCTTTCGCCTATGAACAACAACAGTCATAACAAGATAATGTTTGCTCGATTAATAGTTTTCCTATTCCTAATGCCCCTTGGAGACAACATCCTAATTTCAGTTAGAGAAATAATCAACAAGTAACACCTCCAGGGTTTAATAATCAAAATGTTAGGCCAGCAAACAATTATAACCAAGGCCCACCACGACAAGGTTAGGATAATTATAATTATAACAACCAAGCTCAACCGCGACAAGGTCAAGGAAAAGGTGAAGGGTAATTATAATAATTATAACAATAATAATTATAATACTAATAGAGGTATCATTCCGGTAAATAA
This sequence comes from Coptis chinensis, assembly GCF_015680905.1. Lineage (NCBI taxonomy): Eukaryota > Viridiplantae > Streptophyta > Magnoliopsida > Ranunculales > Ranunculaceae > Coptis > Coptis chinensis. The sequence continues at coordinate 57,137,906 of NC_141461.1, read as the reverse complement.
TAACTACCAAAATCCACCCATTAATAATCAATGTAACATAGTTCCTGTCACATAACCAGTAGCAAATACTACTCCACAACCGGATCGTTTTGATATCTTTATGCAATCTCAACATTAGATTTTACAAGCCATCCAACTTTCCTTACAGCAGTTAGCTCAAGAGAAAGTACAACCCAAAGGTGTGTTTCCAGGACAAGCGATACCTAATCCTAAAACACCAAACACATCCTTTGAGGTAAATGATAATACTAGTACGGAAAATGAAAATGTAGGTGAGCTAAATGCCATCTCCACTCTCCGTTCTGGGAGAGTGGTTGATAACAAAGTAACTATGCCTATAGTTACCCCACCAGTTGTCCCTATACTGGAGATTGTACTAGATACCGTAATAGAAACTGAAGAGCCTACCCCTGTAAAGGTACTACTTAAACCACAACCTAAAAAACAGAAAGCAAATGTTAGACATCTAGTTGATCCATACGCTAAATATAAAGAGAAACCACCATTTCCCCATAAATTAGCTATGTTAAACAGGGATACAAACTTAGACGAGATTAGGGAAGTTTTTAAAAATCTAACGATAAACTTACCTTTTCTGGACGCAATTATAAAATTACCTCACCATGCTAAGTTTCTTAAAGAGTTGTGCACTAAAAGGCGTAAGGCAAATATTCCTAAAGACGCCTTTTTAACTGAACAGTTTCCAACTTGAACGGAACACAATGGAATTGTTAAGTACAAGGACCCTCGGTCGCCCCCATCGCTGATGCACCACCACGAGATTCCCATCGGCGACGCTTTACTAGATTTGGGGGCGAGTGTTAACTTACTCTCGTATTATCTATACAAACAAATAGGTCTACAAGAGATGCAACCTACTAAAATGACGTTGCAATTAGCGGATCGATCTATTAAGTACCCTAAGGGCATGGTTGAAAATGTGCTTGTTAAGTTCCAGGGTCCATCTTCATCACGTGGCTAGGTTTTCTAAAAATATGTGGTTTCGATGTTATTTAGTTGTTTTTAGTGTTTTTCTTAGTTCGGATATTAAGTTGTTTAAATTCAGTAGTTAAATTTAAATTCGGTAGTTAATTGTATTTCAATTTCAATTTTAATATAATTTGGTTCTTTTCAAATTGTGCATTGTTTTATTGTTAATCTCACCTTCCCGAATTGTTTGGGGGTGGTATTAGTTAGTCTAGCATGATTTATATATGATCCACAAATTTATTATATAATTTTGTGATGATTGTTGGGAATATTGCCAATATGGGCATGGCTATGAATAGATATTGTGATAGGATATAATTTCAATGAATTAGGTAGTTTCTATCCTAAATTCAACCTAAAAGATATTAGGTTGGTTTTGGAATAGAGAATATGGGTTGTTTCCGTTTTCGATTTTGGAAATTTTTTGCTTCCGGCAATTGCCTTAAAACTTTTTGGTAACTTCCCGATTCGTTTTAGCAACTTAAAACCTATAAAAACTTCATTCATTCTACACTCACAACCCACACTACACCCCACTTTCATCTCTCACCTTTCACTCCCATGATTCCCATTTTATTCTCCATTTTAGCACTATCGCCACTCGGCGCACTCGGGCGCTTTCAGATGGAGCGCGACCTGCGCCTTAGACACTCTCTCTCGACGAGATTCCATCGAGTCGCGACCAGCTACCAAGCACCGAAAGCCGAAGCGACCTGCCCCAACAACACCGAATTCCAGTTCTCATCCCGAACGCACCCCAACCAGTGCACAAAGTGAGCGCGACATCAGTGCCTCTGCCTGGAACTCGAAAATCACCAAGGCATACCCCGCGCCCTATCCAGGCATAGATGGAGCGCACCCCGCGCCCAGAACCCTGTGGTTAAAAAAAATTCCAATTTTCTGTGGGTTGTTCCAGGATCGTTGCAGCTGTTCTAAACAGTAGTTTTCTGATGGCTTCTCCTATAGTAATACCGGAGCAGTCTTTCAAACACTTTTTGGGGAGCGAGACTTATAGACATTGGTTCCGCGAAAGGATCATGCAGTTCGGATGGAGGCATCTTCTGGTAAGTGAAGACGACTCGTATTTACCTAAGCTTACTGAATTTTTTTACAATAATGTTAAGTTCTATTGTAACCAAGATGGAGAACAAGAATTCTCTGTCATGGTCGATGACACATGATAAGAGCCCAAAACTGTAGTTTTAACCCTGTAACAGTCATACTTTTAGACCAATTATGTGAGTAATAATTAAGAGTTAACACCGACATTACGTTTTTATGCATTTCAGCTTCAAAGTCCATTATGTGCGAAATGTGCCACTTTAGCGAGATAAAGGAGCAAAGGTCGGTTACTAAGGAGTTCCGCGATTAAAGGCCAAGATTCAAGAAGACAAAGCCTTTCTAAAGCCCGGCCAAAAGCTGAAAAGTCGACGCGTAAACAAAGACACAAGTCAAGTGAGAACTTCCTCCGGCCAGTATCTTTGGACTCGGACCTCGGACCTTATGTCAAAACGACCGCTCGGAAAGAGCTTTCCAATGGTCTAAGTCTTGATCCAATCAGAGGAGCGAAGTGGACGAAAAGTCTGTTGAAGCCAACTGCAAGAAGAGGCCTTTTGGATCGAAAGAATTGGGCTTTGGGCCCCGATTCTCGCCCAAAACATGGCTCCAAGCCCATGCACGATTTTTAGATCTGAAAGTATAAAAACCAAAGCTTAACTCTTTGTTAATGGTAGCTAGTTAGACCTAAAACTATAGATAATTATAGATCTAGTTTTCATGTAATAAAATTAAGTTTAGTTTAAATTCAATTCTTGTTTTAGATTAAACTCTTAGAATCATTATTCTTAATTAGTTTGATTAATAAAATAGCTAGTTTGTCAATTTCGATTCTTGTCATTTACAATTGTGTAGATCTAATTTCCCTTATTACGTAGATAGCTAGACTTAGATTAGTTAGATTATTAATTTAGTATTTGAATCATTGTTTTATTATTCATTAGATTAATAAAATAGTGTTCTCCATAAGTTAGTTTCATTTTCATTAATTGTTTAGTTTCAATTAAGTAGATTCAATTAATTGTCATTATTAGTTTAATTCAATTATTGCATTAGTAGTTTTGAATTGAGTTTAAACAAGCAAAGTTTCAATCTTTATATCATGTCTTGTTTGAATTCCTTTGGGAATGATAAGCGTGATGATTCTTGGCTAAACCCCCATTAGGGGGTTGAGAAGCCTGATGAAAACTTGATTCCGATTATCGTAGAATTAAATTAAGTAATTTCCTTTCCACTCTAGAAATGATAAGTTCACCATGAGAATGGGTGTAATCGTTCACATGCTAGTTATGAATTGGTAGAAATGCCATGTGTAATTAGGGATTAGGAGTAACTGTTGTTCTCATGAAGCAATTCAATTCGATTACTCTGACGATTCATCGTTAGTAGGATTAAGTCGAGTTAAGGTGGAATCAACCCCCCTCTAACTCCTTATCATAGAATCGACGTAGCATTCCCATAGTTGTTCTAATAGTCGACTAGTTGCATCTTGTGGGTAGTTGCATCGTAGTCTAGTTGCCCTTTTCGTAAATCTCTCATTAGACTTAGAGTAGACTACTTATAATAGAGAACACAAAGATCTTGGAAGGACTAGGAGTGGAACGAATCATCTACTCCACTATATCTCATAGGATTGAGAGTAGAATCTTTGATAAAATATAGGCACATAAAATAGTTTAGTTTACTTACGTTTTGAGTTTCATCGTTCATTTCGTAGGTAAACTATCAATTTTATGTTTTATCAGATATCTAGTTAGGAGCACGCATGCGCCTCAATTTTGCCTTCGATGAGCGCAACCCGCACCTTACTCTCACTCGCACGCGCCTAAAATTTGCCTTACTTGAGCGCGACATGTACCTTTCTTTAAACTTGCGCACTGCACCCAATTTGCTCTAAAACTAAGAGCACATGCGCCCTAGGTTAAATACAAGTAATTAATTTTTTTTAATATTATTTGCATTATTATCTCAAGAATACAGTACATTACTCGTATGCTAAAAATTACAAAATTTTAATAATTATTATTCTTCATTCTAAACGGTGTCTAGAAAATTGAAAGAATTTGGGGTAATCTAAGGAACGTGTACGCACGAACAACCTCCCTCAAATTCCTAAGTGACCTGGCCATTAGTTTGATACAAAAATATAAAAAAATTAATTAATCTTAGTTAAGTTAGTAAGCCCACCCACTACCAAAGCCCATTTCATAGGCCTAACATCCAGGCCCAACATGAAGCCTATAGTAAAAAGTCTTTTCCCTAATTCTTAAAAATTTTAAAACTAATAAGGTTAATCATTTTACAGGACTTCACAATCCACCAGGACCAGTACTCGTATAAATTGTTCAAGTAACGTAGACATGCTTCAAGGCTGTTGAAGACGTTATTTATACGTGATAAGAGCCCAAAACTGTAGTTTTAACCCCCTAATAATATTACATTTAGACCAATTATGTTTATAATAAGTAAGAATTAGTACTGTTTACGTACTTTTGTGTGTTTCAGGTCTTATAGTCAAATATATGAAGAAATATCTCACTTTTGTAAGAGAAATGAGCAAAGGTTGGTTGAAGAAGTTCTATGGTTAAAGCCCAAGTTTCAAAGAGAAAAACCCTTTTTAAATCCCAGTTAAAGCTGAAAAGTCAAAGTCAACGCGGGCAGAAATAGAGCAGAAAAGTCAACAGAACTTCCGCAAGCCACATCTTTGGACTCAGACCTTGGGATTGGGCCTACTATATGTCAAAACGACCGGCTTGGAAAGAGCTTTCTAATGGTCTAGGCCTTGATGCAATCAGAGGTGTAAAAGTGGACAAAAAGGCTATTGCAGTAATTTTCAGCAGAGAAACCCTTTTTGGACTTAAGTAATTAGGTTCTGGGTTTGATTTAATGGCCCAAAACATAGATCAAAAGCCCATGCACTAAATTGTAAGCCTAACCCTCTCCTATATAAAGAGGGTTAAGGCTAAACAAAACTTGGTTACTCCCCTATTTAGTTTAGTTGTAAATTAGGGTTCTCTCTCTCTCCCTCTTTAGTTTAGTTTAGGTTTAGTTAATTAGTTTATTTTGTAGCCTCCATTAAAATCTTTTAATAAAAGCTTTAGTTTATTCAATTCAATTACTTCATCTTTACATTCTGTCTTCCTTTCATTATTTTGATTTAATTAATCCAATGATATTAGGCTAATCCCCCCATTAGAGGGAGTGATTATGAAGCATAATGAGGAATATATTGCTTATTAGAATTATTTAGTTGTGTATGTATTTCAATGAGTTTAATTTATTGTATGACTTCCAAAATAAGCATATAGTAAATTAAACTAGGGATTGTTATAATTAAGTCGAGAGACTTGGTTGTAATAATCCTACATTCTAGTAATAATGACTATAGAGATGTAGGTTGTTGCTAGGGATGATAAAGTTTGAGGCTTTAGGTTGGATCATTGTGTGAAAACCTAAAGATGATCTCTTTTCAATGAATAATTATATTCTTGCTTGAAACTAATTATTAGGTGGATTGATTACTCTTCTCTATAACTTTCTCTTCCATCAAAACCCTATTTCTATTAGTTTAATTAATTTAGATTTATTTGAATCCGTAGTATAATCGTAGAATAGAAATCTCTTAACATAATATTACTCTCACCATTGTTTCCTTGTGTTTGATTAATTGGATTCTATTTACTCTTGATAGATTAAGAGTGGAACGATTCCGTACTCTATATATTGCATATATATATATATATATAGTGTGTGTGTGTGTGTGTGTGTGTGAGAGAGAGAGAAGAAAAAAAATAATTGATAACGTAAGAATAAAGTTAGAGAAATCTAGTAGAGTTTTTACGGGTTATCAATACGCATAGCACGGATGCTCCAGGTAACACCTCTATACATTCTCAAATCTACTGTCAGAGGATTCTATTTCTAGTAATAATCAAGCTAATTTTTGCATGCCTATTAGACTTAAAACTTGCATGAGATTAAGATCAGGTACGCATAAACCTACCTTATTAGTTTATCGTAGTCGCAAAAATCAACGCCTATCTAGAAATTCACAGAACTCCACACACACACCACCTACACCCACCCCAACTACATCTATAGTAATGGGTGAAAAAATAGTAGAGAGACCCTTCTCTCATTTGTATAAGGCTTTAAACGATAAACCTGAGTCCTACATAATTCTTGCAGATACTATGAGAGATTTTAGAATCCCCCCTAATATATTTAATCTGCTACCTATTTTCCATGGCTTAGACCATGAGAAACCTTATCAACGCTTACTTAGGATACAACAAGTAATTACTACATTTCATCATCCTAACGTAAGACCTGAACAAATAAAGCTAAGTGTGTTTCCTTTCACACTAGCTGACAAAGTGGCTGCTTGGCTTAACAGCACAAAAGCCGAACTCTGTCGACACATGGGAAAAACTAGTTGACTGGTGAGATGCTACAAAATATTCACTTCTTTCACCAAAAGCCTCAAGAATCCTTTTCTAAGGCTTGGAATCGTTTCACTGATCTTCTAGTAGAATGTCCCCATCATAAACTTAGTAAAGACACACTAGTTCATGCCTTCTTTAAAGGCATGTCCCAACACCATAAGGAGACATTAGACATCATGAACGGAGGTAATTTCTTAAATAAAAGAGCCACAGATGCTTATAACTTCTTAGATAATCAATCCAAGGAAAGAAATAATTGGGGAGGTAACGATTACTCCCGCTCCAATACTTCTTCTTCAACAGTTAAGGCAACCAATATGTTTGAGGTAAAACCTGACCATGAACTTAAAACTCTTATTGAATCCCTTACTAAAAAGGTCGATACCCTCTCTGTGAATAAACAAGAAGTGATACCCACTCCAGTCATGAACATCAACTCCCCTCCATGTAATGTATGTTTTAATCCCAATCATATTAATTCCTTTTGTCCCTTAGTCTACAGTTCACCGCCACCAAAACCCATAGATAATTACGCTTTCACCAACCCTAACACACAATGGATGCAAAACACTAATTATAATCAACAATAACAACCTACACCCCCAAGTATTAATTACCAAAATGTTAGGCCCAATTTAACCAACATCTAGGATAAGGTGATTTAGGTGACCATAACAAAAGTTTAGTGCTCCTGACCCAGAACGATCAACATCAAGACATGACCACGCACCAAGCCTTAGTTCCAGTCACTCCACCAGTTAAACCATCTACAGAGGACATAGTAGTAACTTTGCTGCAACATCAAAATCAAATTATGCAACAAAACTCCAACTTGATGAAGGAACAAAATGAACAAAACTCCAACTTGATGAAGCAACAAAATAAACAAAACTCCAGATGTATGAAACCATAATAAATATTGGCATGGAAACTGAAGACCCTCTAACTGTAGAAGTTCTAGTCCAACCACAACCTAAAAGGAAAACCTTACAAGACCCAATAATAGAAATTGATGATCCTACACCTGTAGAGGTTCGAATATTGAAACCTAGTTAGAAAATGGCAAAAGAGAAAGAAAAGGTTAATAATATTGTTGACCCTTATGCTAAGTATAGAGAAAAACTATTGTTTCCCCAGAAACTAGTTGTGCCTAAAAAGGACAAGAATTTTGATGAGATTCGGGAAGTGTTTAAAAATCTGACTATAAACCTACCTTTTCTAGATGCTATAAAAAGTCTACCTGGACACGCTAAGTTTCTAAAATAGTTGTGCACTACGAAGAGGAAAACCAACATACTCAAAGAACCCTTCTTAACTGAACAATATCCTTCTTTAGCTGAACATACTGGTCGTCCTACTGTACAATGCACCTTAGGCGATAACTTTATAACAACTGCACTATTAGACCTTAGGGCGAGTGTTAACTTACTCCTTTTTTATTTATGTAAACAATTAGGTCTCCATGAACTTAAACCGACCAAAATGACTTTGTAGTTAGCCGATCGTTCTATTAAGTATCCCAAATGCGTAGTTGAAAATATTCTCGTTAAAGTTCAAGATTTTTACTACCCGGTTGATTTCATTATTCTTAACACAACAATTGCTCATGATTATATTCTCATCATCTTAGGTCGCCCTTTCTTAGCATCCGCCAATGCCCAAATCAATTACCGGGATGGATCAATGACTCTTTCCTTTGGAAATCTGTCTGTGGAGGTTAACATGTTTAGACTCAAGCAGGGACAGTTAGGTTTGCCTGTAAAGGAGAAGTGAAGTCCATTGAGAGTTTTGTATCTCACATTAGTGCAGCCAACTTCATCCCCACACTAGTAGATACCCCTCTTATGGGAAGACAAAGATCACAATTTTGACTCCCTAAATATAGATGAAATCGATGAAGATTTCCTTCGACTCTTTTGTAACGCTTCTTTTCCACCTAGCGAGTCCCCTCCTATTAACATCCATTCATCCCTTGACGCCATGACGGAAGAAGAATTTTTCACCCTCTATCCCTGTGATTCTTCTGACCCACCTATTGAGGAATGTCTTACATATTTCAAGGCCTTTGATGATATAGAATTAAGAACACTAGTTGAGCACCATTCACCCACCTCACATCCTCATTCACCTTCCATTACCAATGTTCCCCGCCCTCTACCTTTTCAAAAGAACCTTGAGTTTGCACTTTACTTTCTTGCTTCTCCTGTGCTTCATGATTTTATAAACCCTCCTAATACGGACATAATACCCAAGGACAAGCCACCAGATCCCTTCATTTTTTGATGTGAGACAGTACAACCATACCCTTTCAAAACTTATCCATATCCCACATATCTTCCACAACTATCCAATTTCTCACGATCATTCACATGGCCACCCTTTCGTTGGAGGAAAAAGAAGAAAGTACATGTTCGATTAGGTCCTAGATCAATCAGATTTCACTCTCATTCCGCTAAGCCACGTCGTAGAAAATCTTGGTGCTTAATTCTGTTTGATGGTGCATTCTGTATTAATTATTTATGGAAAGATCCACAACTATTTAGATTGTTGATATATGGTAAACTGCATGTTAATACCTATTTTAGATAAAGTCTCGAGTATCTGACTATAAACGACTCATTTTATTTCATCGTAATTTTGTTTTTCATAAATCAAACATATAAAAATTAAAAAATATTAAAATCATAAAAATATATTAGTAAGTCTAGGAAATCTGACTTTAAAATACCCAAGTTTTTATACAATACCACCTTTCTGGAGTATAGGCCAAACAAAAATTTTCAAACTTAAAAAGTGTTTTCAAATTTTGTTTGCAGGTAGAGTATTTTGGTCTTTCATTTCAAAACTTTTTGTCACATTTGCCTTTCATGTTTACTCCTCATGTTTACTCCAGTAGAGTCTATTAAATTATGTTATTGAATTCTAGGTTAATTAGTTAAGTAATTTAATTGTGCTATTGAATTATTTCATGAACCCCCTTCTCCCAAATTGTTTGGGGGTGGTATATTTAATTTTAGCACATTGTACGTTCACGTATTAAAATTGCATGTATAAATATCAAAATATATAACCATGGGCCATACATAATGTAATTAGGTACCTTAATTTAGTGAAATTTCACTATTTTGCTGAATTTCGGAAGCTAATCTTATAGGAGCCACGATATATGCCTGCTTGATTTATGAATGTATGATATTATTTTATTTCTGTTAAAGTCCGCTTATGTCCCAAATGCTATTTGTTATTTCATGTTGTCCCTATAACGGGTAGAACTCATATAGGAGTTGTGTATGTTTTTATTTCTTTATATTAATATAGAATTAGTATAGATTAACCTTCTTTTTTAGGTGCTCCCATTTACAAGCACATTTCTATGGTACTCTCTATCATTTATTTTCATTCCACACTTTGGGGACAAAGCATGATCCTATTTGAGGGTGGTATAGAAACACGTTGTAAATAGTTAAGCACATACTAGGTTGTATATTACGTATTATTATTTGTCGTATAAAAGTTATAAAAATGTTAAAATCATAAATATAGTTTATACTATGCACTTAGTGATAATGGTATCACTACTAAAAAAAGGGCTTTTTAGGACAGCGTTTAGCTTTCATGAAATACATATCATGACACTTTCTAATTGAAAAACTAGCCGTCATTACTGAGAGTGTCAGAAAAATTCAACCACAACCGTCATTAAAATTATGACGGTTCATAGAAAGGCGTATTAAAAGTTCCTCCCATTATGACATATATTAGTCTTTAAAACGTCATAGTAGGCAAATTTTATTATGACACCTCATATGTAACCGTCATAAATTATAGTTAGAACCGTCAAGAAATTAACAATATTTTCTAACACTTCACGTTAGAACCGTTAAGAAATACCCATTGACTACTGTGGAGCCGTCATTTTTTTGAAGGAAAATACACAAACAAATAGTTTACACTATGTCAGTTCTTCTAAAACCGTCATCTAATTATTATTATTTTTTAAATTATTTTATTTATATTATTATTATATTTTTCCAACCAAAAATACTACATAATAACCTGTAATTCAATTCCTAACCTGTAAACTTATTTCACCAATAAAACAACTATAAATTCTCAAAAATAAAATTAGAACATCCACAGTAACTTCAACCCCATGAATTGCATTGACAAATGAAACCAAAACATGACAGAAAACTTTTCCATTTCTGAATTTATTAGTAGCATAACAGTAAAAAGAAGACAAAAATTCAATTACATTTGTCCACATGTACATATCCTAGTTAAAAGTACATGTTGAACCTAATGCATCTAAAAAATAAAGTTTTCGATAGTCTGACTAACAAAAGAAGCTTTCCACCATTTGACTCTCTCATTTGAACCTAAAGAAGTTTTCCACAATAAGACTCTTTCAACCAAAAATCTTGTCCAAACCTAGCTAAAACAAACAAAGGTAATAACAAATGGGTTAGTTTGTTTCTATAAGAAAGAAATGTAATAATCAGGTTTGGGTTGTGTGACAGGGTAGTCGGCTTAGACAATTCCCTAAAGTGTTTTTAAAGGAAAACTTGAAAACTTGAAAATGGGGACCAAGTTAAGGGCGACCAGTAGGGACTTAACTTAAGTTGCTTCTTGATCCTGTGTCCCATTTTAGTTCCTCTATTAGCAAAAAATAGTAGGTAAAGATAGTTTTATCTTTCTCTTCCTCTTTTCTTTCCTATTTTCGGTAAAATCCTTCACCGGAGAACAATGTGAGTTTGACTAGGAAAGGAAGCCTCTTGTTCCTTTGTTCTTGTTGTGTCTGTTAAGCTGGTCCTTATGGCTTCTCCTGGTTCTACCATAAATGGTTCGTCAGTTATGGGAGTACAGGGCTCCTAGAGGTCGTTGTTTGCAGCTGAATCAAGTTCACGAAACACTGCTCTGAGAAGGTTGAGACTCATCAGGTGGATGGGATAGCGGAAATCCCAGCTAACATTTTAGAGAAAGGCGTCTCTATGTGGAGTAATTATGTGGTTGGGTTTTTTGTTGAAAAAAGGCTACCTTTCCCTATGGATAAAGCTACTCTAGCTCGGCAGTGGAAGGTTTAAGGCAGCTACTCTATATCTACTGATCGAGAGCTATTCTATTTTAAGTTTAACTTGGATGAAGATAGAAAACAAGTATTGGAAGCAAATCCAATATTTATAGCAGGCAAACTCTTTGTTATTCGACAATGGTCTCGAGAAGTAGAAGCTCAGAAGAGCAAGATAACAAGCATCCCAATTTGGGTAAAATTTATGGATTTGCCTAAGGAACTGTGGACAGATGAAGGGTTGGGATATATAGCCAGCTTAATTGGTGAACCCTTGCGAACTGATCAGGCAACCATTGAAAAAACTAGATTGACGTTTGCAAAGATATGTGTAGTTGTACCTATAGACTACAAATATAACAGTTCGATTCCAATTAAAATGGGGGATGATATAGTTAATATAAAACTTGAATATCTTTGGGTGCCTATGTCATGCACTAGGTGTAAAATGTTTGGGCATAAGTTTTCAAGCTGCCCAGCTCGGCCAAAACAAGTTTGGCGAGTTAAGGTTGTAAACTGTGCAGCGAACCCACATGAGGTAGCTCAATAGCAAGATGATGCGACAGATGGTGGCTCTAACTATGCAGAATGTGAGGAAGAAGGGGCAGTGGAAGTGCAAGGAAATGGTTTGGTAATGGTTAACTATGTTCCACCTTCTGATGAAGGACAAGACAGTCCTACGCAAGTGGCCCAGAAAAGAGTGATGTCTGACACTCCTAATAGGGATAGTATGACTCCAGTTCAGGGGGTATTAGAAATTGCGATTCATCAAGATACTCCAGCTGTTTCTGATCAACTCCACCAAATAAACTTGGAATTAAGCCACAAGGAACAGTTTCTGAAGGAACAAAATGCGTTTCAGGTTTTGGCGGACAGTGAAGAAGAGATTGAGGATGATATTTCTGAAGGAAATCCTGTAGAATTCTTCAGAGATCATGAGCCGGTTAAGGAAATAGTGGTGAAAGCTAAAACAAGGGTGCAAAAAATAGCAGAAATCAATGAAATAAACAATGAGGTTGGAGTTCAGAGTAAGCAAGCTCAGGTCTCTGAGAGAAAGAAGAAAGGTAGACCAAAGGGGTCAGGTAGTAAGAAACATTAAGCATAATGATTAAGATTGGTACATGGAATATCATATCAGGGGGCTAAATGAAATAAAAAAAGCGAAGGAAGTTAATAAATTCATTTTGAAGAATAATCTTTGCTTGCTGGGTCTTCTAGAAACTAAAGTTAAGGAGGATAAGAGGAAAATCATTAGTGATATATGTGCTCCGAACTGGAATTTTGAGAGTAATTATAGCAGTAATCCTGGGGGTAGAATATGGATTCTTTGGAACCCAAATTTTGTGGATGTAAGTAGGATTCAAGAAACAAATTCGGTTTGTACACTTCTGAGGGGTGACTATTCTTCTTAACTTCGGCTAGTTTTCTATCAACGCTTATCTATGCAAGTAATAATAGCCGTGAGAGATTAGTGGTCGTGGCGGGATTTTTCGGCAACTTCACAGTAGTTTTACAGGACCATGGTGTGTGCATGGTGACTTCAATAATGTTCTTTATTCTCATGAGAGGATAAGGGAGTTGGTCCATCCTAGAGAAACAGTTCCTTTTAGTGACTGCCTAGTCGATACAGGGTTGTTTGATTTAAAAGCTTCAGGGTGTTATTTTATGTGGACAAATTACAGAGTAGGAGCTAACAGGAAATGGTCATAGATTGATAGGGTTCTTATCAATATCCTCTGGGCGTCTTTGTTTGTTCATGCTTCTGCTGAATTCCTTCCGCAAGGAATTTCGGACCATTCTCCCATGATAGTTTGCTTAGTCGATGCTGAGAAAGGGAGAGTTCCATTCCGGCTTTGTAATTCATGGGCCTTTCACGATAGTTTCAAAAAGTTGGTTCAGCAAGTGTGGGCTACAGAGGTGATGGGCAGTTGTCTATATATTCTTGTCCAAAAATTGAAGTTTCTTAAGTCTAAACTGAGAGGTTGGGCAAGGGTGCACATGTCTGATATCCATATAAAAACTGAAGCAGCTAGGGAGGATCTTCACAGATTACAAAATGAGCTACAAAGTTTCCCTACTGATGTCCAGTTATGCGAAAAGGAAAGAGAAGCAAAAACTCTCCTGTGTAAACTGATCGAGATGGAGTTTATGGAACTAAAGGCTAAAGCAGAAAATGATTGGCTTGACTACGACGACAAAGGAAATGCATTCTTTCATCAAGCAATAAAAGAAAGGAGGAACCGTAACTTTGTGTGGTCTATCTCAAATATGAATAGGGTAAAACATGAAGGGGTAACAGAAGTGTCCAATGCTTTCATCAGTTTCTTTCAGGAGCTTCTGGGAGTTGAGTCTCAGACGACGAGCACTGGGTTGTTGTTAGAGGAGACATCAATTAGGGGTGTTGTGGATTCTGAACTAGCAGTAAAACTGGTAGAAGAGGTTACAAATGGGGAAATTACACAAGCATTGTTTGCTATGGATGATTTTAAATCCCCAGGGCCTGATGACTATACAATGTTTTTCTTCAAAAATTCATGGGATATTGTCGGTGATGATTTCTTAAGAGCTGTTAAGGAAGTTTTCTGTCAAAACAAAATTCATAAAGGTACAAATGCAACATTTCTATGCCTAGTTCCTAAAAAGCATGTTGTGTCCCAGGTTGATGAATTTTGTCCGATTGCTTCTGTAATATTACTTACAAATGTATCACCAAGATTCTAAGTAACAGGATGAAGCTTTACATGGACCAGTTGATCGCTCTTAACCAATCAGCATTCATTCCTGGAAGATGAATACATGACAATCTTCTACTGGCTCATGAATTGCTCAGAGGATACAACAGAAAGCATGGGCCACAGAGATGTACTATCAAAGTTGATATCCAAAAAGCTTATGATACTGTCAGCTGGGACTCTCTACTGCTGGTACTCAAGAGATTCAAGTTCCCCAACAAGTTTATTGGTTGGCTAGCTATGTGCTTCTCATCTCCTTGTTATTCAGTCCTTGTCAATCATAGTCTGTATGGCTTCTTTGAAGGGAAACGAGGGTTAAGGCAAGGTGACCCTTTGTCTCTGTATCTATTCGTGCTGGTAATGGAACTATTAGGTGGTCTGCTGAAGCAAGGTCTCTTAATGAAAAGCATCCAGCCTCATTCCAGATGTAAAAGACTTGCAATAACTCACTTGAGTTTCGCTGATGATGTGCTACTTTTCTGTAAAGGGGAGGTCGGCTCTATTTTGGCTGTTAAGTCGGTCATTGATTATTTCTCTTCTCTCATGGGGCTGAAGATAAATACTCTAAAGACGTATATACTCACTGGCAGTATGACTAATGATGATGGGCTTGCTCTTGCATGCTTATTGGGGGTTCAGCTAGTCACCCCTCCCATCAAATATCTGGGGTTATCGCTCACTATAGCTAGAATCAGTACCAAGGACTGCTTGCCACTTATTGAAAAAATCACCATGAGAATGTCCAACTGGAAGAACAGGTCCTTATCTTATGCGGGCAGATTACAGCTCATACAGTCTATCCTATCATCTTTTCATATATATTGGGCGAAGACTTTTATCCTTCCAGTAGGTGTTTTGGACAAGGTTGCTAAACTCTGTAATAGATTTCTGTGGTCTGGTGATTCTGTGCAAGTGAAAATGCATAAAGCTAGTCATGCAACTTTGAGGTTGCATAAAGAGAAAGGTGGATTGAGTATTATTGACCCTAAGGTTTGGAACAAAGCAACATACTATGGGTTGGTGTTCAAGGTTGCATCTAAGGATGAAACTCTGTGGATGAAGTGGACTTAGGAGTACCACATTTGACATAAACATTTTTGGACTATGAAGATTCCTTCGGATTGTTCGTGGGTTTGGAGGAGTATCCTGAAACATAGGAAGATTGCTCGGAAGTATATTAGATGCTTGATTGCTAACGGGGAAGGTACAAGTTTATGGCACGATCCTTGGATATCCTCTATGTTACTTATTCACAATGCACAAGCTAGAAATTTCATTCATAAACCAGATGATGCTAAAGTGAGTGAACTGATCACGAACGGTACATGGAACGATAAGGTTCTCAACTTGCCAGACAGTGAGTTAAGATAAAAAATCTTACAGAATTCCATCAACATCAATATGGCTCAGGACTTGGTAGTGTGGACTGCTACAAGCTCAGGTAGATTCTCCACAAAGTCAGCATATATGTCCATCAAGAAGATGAGAGAAAAGGTTGGGTGGTATAAATTGGTGTGGGGCAAATACAATGATCCGAAACATTCTTTTCTCACCTGGCAACTGTTTGCGGGATGCCTGGCAACCTAAGATCGGCTGATTCATAGGAAGATTCTCACTCATTCAGAGTGTTGTTTGTGTAGCGAGCAACTTCCAAAAAATTCGAAGCATCTTTTCTTCAATTGTGCTTTCACAAAAATGATTTAAGATGTGGCAAAGACAAATTGGGGCTGGGAGGGGTTCGGGAATCCTCTGCTGAGTGGCAGTTTCTATTGCGCATAACTAAATCGAACTTGATCTAGAGTGAGATAATCAGAGTTATGATTTGTGCTACTGTGTATGGGATTTGGAACGAGAGGAATAGCAGGAGGTTCAGGAACAATGCTCACATTGCTAGTTCGATAAGCAGGTACATCATTGAGAAGATGAAAACTTACTTGCAGCGAGTTATCAAGAATACTGAGGACTCCTCTTCAGCGACAAGGAATTTGATTGCGAGACTTGGAATTGATATTAACATAAAGCAGCGAACGTATGAGCTAGTAAAGTGGACCAAACCACCATTTGGGTTCGTCAAAATTAATGTTGATGGATCGGTGACTGAAGACTGTGCTGGATATGGCGGTATATTAAGGAGCCATGAGGGGTCTCCTATACTCTTATATATGGGTAATGTTAACTTACGATCGGTGATTATCCAAGAGTTAAAAGGAATAGAGGAAGGTCTTCTGGCAACTCTAAGTGTGAACTGTAATATGATTTTGGTTGAATCCGATTCGCTAAGAGATGTCCAAGTGATAAACGAGGCGATTGGAGGTAAGTCCTTGGTAATCGCCTCGACTGATGGAAGCCATCTGGAGGCTCATGAACCAATTTAGTTCAGTTAGTGTGTCCCACGTGTATAGGGAAAAGAATAGAGCGGCAGATTTGCTGGCTAAGTCTAGTACTACTCGGGATAGAATTATAAATCCAAGAGTAACTTTTGTTACTGTGCCTCCACTTACGTATGAGCTTAATGTAATAGTGGAGGAAGATGTTATTGGCAAGTTGTACCAAAGAGTTTGATCAATACAGGTTGGGGTCTACCTAACCCCTCATAAATGTTTCAAAAAAAAAAAAATATATATATATATATATTATTAAAATCAGGAAAAAACTGAAAAAAATAATTAAAAAATATTCATCAATGCAAATAATGCACCATACATGGTAATTAACCCTTATAGTAACGTTGATGACAAACTATTCAATCTTCGCTTAAAACTGCAGATCGATTATCCCATTCCATGGAATAAAATCTAATGAAACAAATGCCTAAATGTGTTTCTAAACATGGAATCCGTACTTTGTATGCCTAACTGGGAACTAATTCTTAACTGAATATGCAATATTAGATCATGAAACTTATTTGGACAGTCAAAACTCACAACCCAATTTCCGTATAATTAAAAAAATATAATAGTCATACACAGTTCGATCTTAATCTCAAGTTGCATTAGTTCAGGCCTGCTACTTGTTCCTTAGGCTTCAACAAGTCAAGCAAAAAGAGTTAAGATGAACTTGATGCCCTATAAGAGATCCAAACAGAATCAAAGTTGCAGCAGTTACAGTTTCCCTTGGTTTAATTTAGTCAAGAAGTTCCAGGAAAAACTCGGGTGTGTAATAATGAATACACTACAACAATATGTGACTACCAATTATACATATAAATGCATCAGTATATAATAAGGCAATAACTTCAATTATATATATCAACTTTAATACTTGTAAATATATCAAAATTTCTTCAACTGTCTTCCAACTTTCCTCAAGCTGTTCGAACAATATTCACAAAATGAGAAGATTATGAATGTGTTCCCAACTATACATGTGTACCATTCACAGGTCACATAATCCCCAAAACCACAATTAAGATAATTCATTTGTAATATAGAGTACAATAGATCACTAACCCAAATTGAACTCTGATGGTTCTCTCTCAATCTGACTGAAAAAGACCTTTGCACCCATTGCTCCATAATTATGTGTCTGTAATTAACAAAACAAAATCCAAATAAATTAGATCAACCAATAGTTATCCATCATCTTTGAGGGAAAAAGCTATAACATTGCATGGAAAATTGGGAGTTACCAGATAATTAGTTTTTAGCACAACAAGTCATCGTCAATCTCAAAATGCTTGTCATACATCTTTTGCTACTCTTCAACATTATTGCTAGCTATTAGGAATTTATTCAAATAGATCATATTGCATTATATTGCTATTCAAACAATATAAATAGCGAAACAATGATATGTTGCATTATATTGGTGAGAAAGCCAAAGAATATAACCAACCATTAAACCCCTTGAGGAAACCTTGACTTCACTGTTGCTCCTTTGTCGAGTTCGCTCATTTCCCCTTCCTTCTGGAGAACAAACCATTGAATTTAAAACAAGAAAAGCGAAACTTTTTTGATCTCGTTAATCTGAATATTGGTATGAGTAGGATATCAATAATGGAATTTTGTTTTTACCAACTATAAAAAGGAGAACATATGTGTAAGGATTTAAAAAATTTTGATGGAAGGGTGAGAGAAATGAGTTTGTTAGGAAGGCGAAAGGAAAAGGGATAAACTAAAATCATCGGGGAATTCGAGAGAGGGATACTAGAAATTAAATTTAGGTTTAATAATTTTTTTGTGTGTGAAGCTAAGCAAGCCGAACCTTACCCTTCAATCTACAAGTCTATCTTGGCATACGTACATCTAACGGTTCACAGTTTTTTTTCTTTTTTTTTTCATTTATAATCTTCGATGGTTCATTGGGCATTGACTCAATTAAAGATTGGAAAATGACAAACCTGTCATGAAGTTTTTGTAGCAACATAACTTGACTTGATGGCTCCTTAATAAAAGTCACAAAATTCTATATATTGTTTTAGAAATATTAGATTAGACAATTTTTCACATGACGCTTGTCAAAAAAAATACAAAAATTAGACACGGAATATAAAAAGAGTTAAGAATTTTATGACAGTTGACTTACAATCGTCAACAACATTTGACATCAAACATCATAAATATGATGATAAGTTACAATTACTAGACACATACCTTGACACTTCCACCAAAAAAGTCAAGAACTTTATGATGGCTGACTTAGAACAGTCAACCTTTGATATCAACCGTCATAAAAAGGATGATAAATTAGAATTACTAGACACAAACCTTGACACTTCTACAAAATGAGTCAAGAAATTTATAATGGGTGACCTAAAACCGTCAACATTTGACATCAAGTGTCATAAAGAAAATGCTAAGTTACAAATAATGACAGCTTATAGGAAAGACGTCAAGGAAAAAAAAAATAACCGTCATAAAAAGTCCTTTTTTTAGTAGTGTATTGTTCCCTTCTCCATGATGATATTAGTCTAGAAATCTCACGTAGTACTTGAATTAGGATTAATTTTTGAAACTTAGATTAATATGTAGGTAATAGTCATTGCATCTTGTTTTGAACATCTTACATGAGCATCTTTCATTGTACTTGGCAGTATTTTTCTGAGACTTAGGTTAAAGTATTTTTTTTTTTTTTTTTTTTGAAGAAGCTAGAGGTTAGGCAGACCTCGACCTGTATTAATAAAAATCATGTTCTCAAGTATAGTTTCCCTTGTGCATCCTCCTTTACAATATCTGATAGTGCATAGTCTATAGGATGCAAGAAATACAAAAGAGAATCTTCATGATCCTTGCATAGCTTAGAGAAGTAGTCGGCGACTCGATTTGCTTCCCTGAACACATGCTTGAAGTCTACCCATTCAAACTGTTGTTTCAAACAGTCGATAATAACCACTAAGTTAAAGGCGCAGCACCAAAGCCCTCCTCTCACCCGATGTAGCTCTCCTCAACCCCTTAGAGTCAGAGCATACACTAATTCGTCTCACTCCTATCTGAAGAGCTCCCTTCATTCCAGCCTCAACTGCCAACAACTCTTGGGTGATTACCGATCTTTTAGTCTAATTCACTATAAAAGCAAGCTTAATGGCACTAAACTCATCTCTGATAGCACTGCCAAATCCATTAGAATCTTCTAATAATCAGTGTTGATTATTAATTTACCTGGTTGCGGCTTAGACCATTTGCACCAGATTAGAGCGCGTGAAGTGAATTGAACTTGAATACCAATCCTGTCAAGTAGAACTTTGGAAGCCACTGTTTCAGGCACTTCTGTAAGCATAGTTTGAAGATATGTCTTCATCTCCTTCTTGATTTTCGCACATACTTGGGCCTCAGAGTGTCTTTTCTGCTGGAACCTCCTCAAATTCCTCTCAATCCAGATGGCATATATAGTGGCAGAGGTTACTGCTCTATTAATTTCAAATTCGATAGAGACATTTCAACATATTATTAGGATGTTATACCACGCGGCAGTTGATGCTTTCACCTGAGTGTTCAATCCTAGCCATCTTTTCACCCTCGACCAAACATCTTTTGTATATGGGCAATGAAAGAAGAGGTGTTTGGAATGCTCCCTGGAAGCATTACAGAAACAACATAGCGAGTGGTGAATAATATTCTTCTTAACCAGTCGATCCTGAGTGGGTAATCAATTCGCAAACAGCTGTCAACCAGTAAAAGAGTGTTTCGGTACAACCAACTTACGCCAAACCACTCGATACCATTTAACTCTTGGTCTGAGCTGCTTTAGCGCCATGTACGCTAATTTGATCGTGAATCGCACTCGCGCGTCGATTAATCCGGGATGACTTGGTCCTGGCACAAAGCATATGGTTGATTTCGGTGCCTTCTATCTTCCTTTTTAGAACACTATCTGGCAGACTAGAAACAAGGTGGTTCCATCTACCGTCAGAAATGAGTTCGCTGACCAAGGCAGTGTTAAGGACTGTAGCAGTTGTACTGCTTCAGCCGTGACCCATTTTATGAGAGGAGTGATTTCTCTACTCGGATTATGTAGGTTATAGTATTTAATACATATCCTATGAGCATCTAGCTTTAAAAGCCTCATATGAGTGAAATATCTGAGTAATAACACAAGGGAGAAAAAAAATCCAAGTAGAGAAATCACACATCTACTTGCTTGATCACCATATTGTTTCCTAAGTGAGAATTTAGGCCCTCTTTGGATCGATATAGCTAAAAATTCATACGTGTAAGTAATTATTTACTAGTCTCCCCACTGAGCCTTTTCATTAGCCTTTTCGCAACCAAAAATCCTTTACCCATCTTTAAAACCAATAAAAATAAAAATAAAAATAAGTCTACCCATCTTAAATTAGTCTGAGAAATAGGATGAGTAAGGAAAATAAAGAGAAAGGCATGTGGAAAACCAAAATTAGTTAGTTGCTTCAGAAAAAAATAATAATAAAAAATAAAAAAATAAAAAAATAAAAAAATAAAAAAAAATAAAATGAGTCAAAAAGCCAAAACAAAAGGCTAAGGATGGAAACTAAGTATAGAAGCAAAGTAAGAACAAAGTTTTCTCTAATTACATGTAATCGAAGACCCTATTATCTCAGACTTGTTTATTTGAATATTCATTCCGTTCCTTCTTAAACCATCACCTCAGCCCCGTATCACCTAATAAAGATCTATAACTCAATTAGAATTAATTTGGTGTGATAGTAAGTGGTAGATGTGTTTGATCGACCTTGGCTTCCTTAGATTGTCATTAAGATTGTGAGAAAATGTATGCCCACTGCACACTAGAGTTAGCAAACTTGAGTAAAAAAATTAGAGTGTTTTGTGTCTTGACACATTCCTTATGAGAACCTACTTAGGCACGCTACCCAAAAGTTTCAGAAACGGACCTACCATTGCATTTCATAGCATAGTTCATTGTATTATTGTTTTATCTTAAGATGATTTGATTATTATGCATGTATTAATTGAGGAGTTAGATTGATGATCCTTGTTTAAATGCTAGTGAGATTTATAGATTCTGAGATAAAATTAGGGGACAATTACTTTTATTTCTTAGTTTTTATAGTATAAATGAAGTTTGTAAGTATCTTCACTGAAAAACTCTCACAAAGTTATAACTCATCCACTAGGGAATTCTTAGTGGTTTAAGGTCTTATTGTATATGGTCAATGCAATCGCGGACTCCGCGAAACGAGATTAGTTCCATATTTTTAGCCACTTATCTATTTTTATTTCTCATCTTTGCTTGAGGACAAACAAAATGTTGTTTGGGATTGGTGTAATAAGCACCCAAAAGTGTAGTTTAAACCCCTTAATAGTATTACATTTAGGCTAATTATATTTATAATAAATAAGAGTTAGTATTGTTTACGTGTTTTTGTGTATTTCAGGTCTTGAAGCTGTTTATGTGCTTAAAGACGTCATTTTGCATGGAAAATGAGTCAAGATGATTGTTAGAAGAGTTCTATGTTTAAAGCCCAAGAATCAAGAAATTCAGGTAGAAAAAGAACAAAAAAGTCAATAGAATTTCAAATGGGCGTATCTTTGGACTCGGGCCTCAAAATTAGGCCTACTTTATGTCAAAATGACCGGCTCAGAATACGCTTTCCAATGGACCCAACCTTACCCCAATTAGAGCTATAAATATAAACAAAAAATGCACTGAAGTAATTTTCAATATAATTGGCCCTTTTAGACTTAACCTAATGGACTTGGGGCTCACTTTAGAAGCCCAAAGTTCCTCTTTTTGGCCCATGCATGAAAATGTAACCCTAACCCTCTCCTATATAAAGAGGATTAAGGCTAAACTTATTCTCTCCTTCCTCCCCTTACTTAATAATTTGTTTAGTTTAGTTTTAATTAGTTTTATTTTCATTAGGGTTAGCATTTGTAGCCACCATTAAAACCTTAGAAAATAAAAGTTTGTTTCATTCTCAATTCGATTTCTATAGTATTATGTCTTTATTTTATTGTTTTGGTATTGTTCATCCGATGAATCGTGGCTAAAACCTCCATTAGAGGGGGTTTATGAAGTCACGTGAGGATGGTTAGCATTTAGTTTCTAATTGTTTTGCAAGAACTTCAAGTTCTTTGTTACGAGTGCCTAGAGATAGAGCTCACAACGTAGAACTAGAGTTTAGAGCCACCATCAAAGAGATTTGTGGTGGAGTTAAACTCTCATGTTAGTGAAGCCTTAATCCGGAAAGACTTAGTGTTCACTAAGGATCAAACAAGTGATTCGATAACTAGCTAATAGTCAATCGAATCATGTGGTGGAATTTCCCATCTCTAATCCCTTTTATCATCATTATATCTATTGCTTTCACCCTTAAATCTACTATTTTGACTCTCATTAGTAAAGCATATATCTAATATAAACTTGCATTCAAGTAGTGTACGACTAGAGTTTGGCGAACATGACTACTCCTCTCTATCTCACATGATTTAAAGAGTTTCATATCTTGATAAATTACTATTTCTCCACTCTTCTCATTATTGTTTCAATAGTAAATTAAACTTTGTTTCTTATCACCAGTGTTGGTCACCAGGATCATGCAGCATTGGGGGTTCCATGTTACAGACGCTTTAGTGGAGATAAGAGACGCTACTAGAGGTCCTGAAATTCTAGCATCCACCTACAACCAGAGCCACCGAGCAAGCACGCCCTACCGAGCAAGTAGACTATTTTGCAGAAGGTGCCACTCGACAGTTCACTCAACCCATGGATGGAATTCATTTCCTCTATGGAGGCCAGAGGATTCTGCACCAGCACGTTCACAAACGCAGACAAATGCAAGGAGCCATTTTAGTAGCACAACAAACCCTCAGAGAGGAGCAAATAGATCTTTCCAAATAGGGAGGCGTGACGACGACGCTTTTCCTGACAAAGTCACAAGAACACTTTTTTTTAACATGAGCATTAGATATACTCCCGCATAGCGATATTCAACCTAGGACCCAAATACATCATGCCAAATTTTTCCAATTTTAGGATCTTCAAAATACGACATCGTGAAAATAATTATCCATAATCATGCATGTATTTCGGATTCAAACTGACTAGGCTTATTAGGGGATGGCTCCATCATAGTGTCCATATAGTTAGATGTTTTATTTTTTTGTATTTTTATTTTGTTTTTACTTTTTTTTTAACATGTATGACGCTTACTATAATTAATTTTATATGCCTGTTACTTTTTATTTGTAGAATTTGGTATATGAGTAGACGGTAATACAAATACATCATGCCAAATTTTTCCAATTTTTCTGTATTACTTATGCTTTCAAAAATACAAAAACACAAAATAAAAAAATCATAGTAAAATAATTATCCATAGTACAATAAACCATGTATTTCTCGTTCTATATCAAACAACTCATGCCCCAAACTTATTAAAAACCAAAACTCCAAAAAAATCAAAAGAGTCAAAAATCGAATCTCCCAAAAGTTCAAAATCAAAAGGAGACGATATCAGAAACAAAAACAAAATTAGAACTCCCAAAAATTTCAAAATCATATAGAGTCACAAAGCCAAAAGGCTAAAGAATCACAATTCGGAAATAAAGAACAAAACGAGGTTCTTCTCTAGTTATAAGTATCTTGAAGACCCAATTTATCAACTTATCAAATTGTTGTTTTTCCCTTCCTTTTTCTTTCTAAATCATCACCCTAACCCCGTAACTCCTAATAAAAGACTTCTATCTCAATTAGGAATAGGATTGTGTGATAGTAAGTGGTAAGTGTGATCAATCGACCCCGATTTCCTTTAGACGTCATTCGTGTATGTAAAGAATATAAATGCCCGCTGCATTTGAGAAAATAAAACTTGAGTGAATCTATCAGAGAGTTTGTGTGTTTAACACATCCTTGTGAGAAACCACTTTAAGGACGCTCTCCAAAAGTTTCGAAAATGACTTTGCTTTTGCATTTCACTGCTTATGTTTGAGCATCTATTTTTAGATAATTAAATTACTGTACATATATTATTCTAAGTTCAAAGAAGCTTGTCTTTATTCCCCCCTAATAAAATGTATAGATTCCTGAGAATAAATAAGGAGACAAGACCCCTTGTACTAGATAGAAGAAGTTTTTGAGTACCTTCTCTGGAAAACTCTCACGAGGCTTAAAGCTCATCCACTAGGGAATTCCTAGTGCTTTAAGGCCTTGTTGCATATGGTCAATGCAGTCGCACTCCGCGAAACGAGATTAGTATAATTAATAATAAATCACTTATTTGTTATCTTAGTTTTTCTCTCACCTTTGCTTGAGGACAAGAAAAGTGCTATTTGGGGGTGGTAATCAGCTTTCAAATGTGTGTTTTATTACCCTTACATTACTGCATTACAACCCTTTTTACGCATAATGAAAAGACAACTCATAGTTTTTATTACTTTTTTCAACTTACAGAGCAATTCAGACCACTTATCATAAAAGCTACGTCTTAGCACCAAAATGAACCTTATTTACGCTTATTATGAAGACTCGTAGCTGCTATGAAAAAGTGCTGAAAAAGTCAAAATCAAAGTCAAAGTCAAAGGTCAAAGTCAAGGACTCAAAACCAGATAATTGAAAGTCAAGTTCTTAACTCAGAAGACCAGAGATAGATGTCCTTGATACAAAAGAAGACTTTCTCTAAACCTAACTTGATCAATAAGAAATGAAAAAGCAAAAGCAAAAAAGCAAAAAAAGAAAAACATAAAACAACTATGGTGAGGTGTCTTGATTGTAGAGGGAGGGGGCAAATCAGTCTTTTATAAAAGTAAGGGTATAAGAACTCAAAAGTAGGATGACAGAATGCACCTAGACTTATTTTAGTGTCATGTAGAAGTAGTGCAGGGATTTTATTTTTCAAGTCATTTACATTCAAGTTGTTTTACTTTTGTTCTTCATTTCAATAAAGTTATTTCTTTCAAGTTTGTTCTTCATTTTAATCAAATTATTTCTTTCAAGTTTGTTCTTCCTTTCAATCAAGTTATTTCTTTCAAGTTTGTGTTTTCAATCAACAAAGTCATTTCTAATGTTCTTCAATACAACTAGAGTTAACAAAACAAGTCCTAAAAGCTAAGAAACATACATTTCTTCCTTTAAACTCCCATTCATTCAAGTTCTAAACAATTTATGGTGAACCTCACTAAACAAACTTTGGAATACTA
Organism: Coptis chinensis; assembly: GCF_015680905.1. Classification (NCBI taxonomy): domain Eukaryota; kingdom Viridiplantae; phylum Streptophyta; class Magnoliopsida; order Ranunculales; family Ranunculaceae; genus Coptis; species Coptis chinensis. The sequence continues at coordinate 57,112,042 of NC_141461.1, read as the reverse complement.
TCCACTAAAACTTCAAGAATATATGAAAAACCACCACCCAACCATCACCATCCCAATTTAACACCTCTTGAAAGTCATCCTCCAACCATCAAAATCCACCAATTTTTTAGGACTGCACTACCAAACCATTTCAAAGAATCCTCAATTTCGCACTTAAACCAATCGCCTCCAAAATAATTCATAATTTTTTCAATCCGCCTCCCAGTAAAAAGACTTTGCCCAATATACAAACGCAAAAGTCCATCAATTCAGTAGTTATGAAACCTGGTATGTCCTATTCCCCATCATTTGAGCCTCATGAAGGACATCTACTACCAATCTCTCACTCTTTTGGACAATTCAAACATGATGGGTTATTACATAAGTTCCATGATGGGTTACACAAGCATCCTCTTATCATTCTGCATCTTACCATTCTACACCTTACACTCCAAATGTATCATTTCATTCGGTTTGGGGGTAAATGATTTAATATTTTTTTCTAGATTGATCCCCAACTGTTTTGATTATTAGTATATAGTTAATAACATAGCATCCATCTTATATATAGTCTTGAGAAATCTGACTTAAAACGACCTCGCACATATAGTCTAGAGTATCTGACTATAAACGACTCATTATGTTTTCTCGATGCATTCTAGCATCCTTAAAGTAATCGGGCCCTCCTCTTGGAGTGTGTGGTTGTAAGTGTGGGAACCTTAGTCTATGTATATCTCGCATATTCTTTGTAAAACATTTTTTACTCATCATTTTAGTAAGTGTGACCATACGGAGTAAATATACAATTTTCTTTTTCTTTGTTTTACATTTCTTTTTCAAAATAGTAGTTTATTTCCATTCTCATTATGAAAGATTCTCGATACATCAATAGTTATGTGATTTTCCCAAAAAACAAAACTGGCAATGGATTCCACCTAGACCAACCCTTAGAAGTACGCAATCTCCATTCTTCTAAGGGCAATTTAAGGATCAATTATGTGTTACTAAAGGTCGCCCATATCACCATGCACTTTCTGTCTCAGCTTAAACCACATAGATACCAATTGTCCTTTGTTCAACAACATATCATCACCTCAACCAAAAGAAGTATGTGCTTTCAATATACCAAATGACTCATTGAGACAACACCCAAGTTCGCATGGACTAATAATCCACAAACCCAACTACCTCTAGAGTTCACTAATCATGTCAAACCACCAAATACATTCAGACAAGGACAAGGTAACTACAACAATCAGAATAGAGCAATGGTTCCATCCTATTTTAACCAAAACTACCAAAATCCACCAATCAACAACTAAAGAGACCTAGTTCCAGTTACACCACCCACTATTGTCCAATCCGATATACCCTCCCACCACATCTTGTGGAGTAAATCCCCCAACACAAATAATTGAAGTCACAGTCTGACTGGATTGGGTTCAATAAAAAACTGACATGAAAGTTGCCTAAGATCATCTATTATGGTTGTTTTCAAAATTAGCTTTAGAAATCACTGCTTTTGTATGAGTTATCTTTATAACATCTCTACATAGTTTTCAAAAACTCGAGGATATAAAAATGAAAATTTTACGTTCCAGAGTAACTCAAACTATACTGGAGAGACGTATGATTTTATCTTCTTATAGAAACGCTCTATATAGTTAGAGATATATTTAGATTGAGAAAAACAATTACTATAAAATACACACACACACATGCATGATTAGTTTTTCATAGTGGAATAATTACGTAGTTCCAATAAATATAAACCATGTATTTCTCGTTCTATATCAAACAACCCATGCTCCAAACTTGTTCGGGGGTGGTATATTTTCATCACGAAGAACAGAGTACAGGTGTATTGTTATTTTTGTTCAAGTTTCTATGGTAATCTCTTTCTTTATCTCTTCATACTTTGAGGACAAAGTATATTTCTATTTCGGGGTGGTATAATAACATTTTGCAAAAACTATGCATTTCTTATATATATTAGTATATTTCTTTCTTTCTTAATTTTTTTTTTTTCGAAAAAGACCAAAATATTTTTAGCTGTTTAGTATTAAAAGTCTTGTTTCCTTTTTCCATGGTAAATAAATAGTCTAGAAGTCTCATTATAGCAATAAAGTAAGAATTCGTTCTTCGAACTTAGACTAATAAACGTATAATAGTTTCTGCATCTTTTCATGAATAGTATGCATAAGCATTTGATTGTATATAACAGTGAGTTTCTGAGACCAAGATTAGAACAATTAAATTTCATATCTTGTGATAATCCAGCCAAAAACCTTATCTGAATAATTATTAAGTGATGACACAAAAATTGTCTGGATAGAAAGACTACACGCCCACTTAGTTGATCACCACGTCATATCCTAAGAGAGAATTTAAACTCTTTTTGGATCGATATAGCTAAATAAAACGTTAAAACTACAAAAAAGATAGTTTTCCTCTAGTTACCCCTTTTGAGCCTAGCTTCATAATTTTCTAAAAGCCTTTTTATTTTTCGCCATATATTTCTAACCCGTTACAACACACAATAAAAAACTTACCCAGTTGACAAATTGAGAATTGGATGAATATCATAAAAAGAAAAGAGAAGACCTTGTACCAAAAACAGAACAATTAGTTGCTTCGAAAAGAATAGAAAGACCTATCAGAAAACTTTTCAAAAAAAAAATCAAAGGAGTCAAAAATCAAATCTCCCAAAAGTTCAAAATCAAAATGAGTCGATATCAAAAGAAACTAAAGCATTCTGGGATTTGTTATATCAATAACAACTTCTGCATACTCCCCATTGTTTGAATTCTCACTGTCGTCGACCGCCTTTCCTTTGGTTTGCTGAAATCTATCGTTCAACAGTTTGAACATCTTCTCAAACCTCGATTCAGTTCTTTGATCGATTTCTTCTCGTGATTGCATGAATTTTTTAATTTCTTCCTGAAGCTCTATGATTTGGGTTTCATTCTTTTGCAAAAGTGCCATGGCCATCTCAATCCAAGGTTCAAAGGCTCTTGATACCAATTATACTTTTCTACAAGAATCTCAAGGAGTTCAAACAAACTAGAATCAGATAAATAAGAAGAGAACTCTCTACTTCCACTTGAAGAACAGAGTCTAAGGGAATTTTCTCATTAATTTTCGCATCCCACCCTTACCAGGGACAGTATTACATTTATACTCTCATTTTCTAACCAATCCCTATCTCACCGACTCTAACTAATTTCTGGATTAAGCTAAAAGCAGACTAATAAATTTGACTGCAATGACCATACTACCATTACTTGATACTGTAATTATAGAGACTGCCTTTCAGTAACTCCATTTGTTTAACCTGGGACATGATAACTACTTTTGCAGAATTTTCCCCTTGCTCAAACTATGAGTGAAACGGAACAAGAAAGGAAAGGAAAGAACAAGAAGAAACAGGACAGTGGGCCATGTGCAGCATATGCTCTTTGGTGCACTTGATACTGTAATTACAGAGACTGCCCTTCTATAATTCCATTTGTTTAACCTGGGACATGACAGCTACTTTTGCAGAATTTTCCCCTTGCTCAAACTATGAGTGAGACGGAACCAGAAAAGAAAGGAAAGAACAAAAAGAAACAGGACAGTGAGAAGAAGAAGAAGAAGAAGAGGCCATGTGCAGCATATGCTCTTTGGTGCAAAGATCAGTGGAATGAGGTATTATATTGATTCTCTTTATTCTTTGTTTGTTTTGAATCAAAATCGCCAAATTTCATAACTCATCAATCGCTTTTAATATGTAGGTTGAGAAAGAGAACCCCATGCTGAGTTTAAGGAGATTTCTAACATAATGGGAACAAGATGGAAGAATCTCAGCACTGAGGAAAAGAAGTCTTACGAACAAAAATACCAAGATGATAAAGAAGCTTATCTACAAATCGATGGAAAGGAAAAGCGTGAGACCTAAGCGATGAAGTTACTTGAGGATGAGCAGAAATAGAAGACTCGATGGAATTGTTCGAACAATATCTACAGTTTAAACAGGTTCGAATAGGCATCCAAGTTTTAAAATTTCACAATTTATCAATGAATTTCAAGTCTAATGCAATTTCATTTCGTGACGGCAGGAAGTAGATGAAGAGATTAAGAAGAAGAAGAAAACACAGTAAGGATATTAGACCATTTTCCTCTCCTTTTTGTTGATTTTTTTTTCCCATAAAGAAAAATTAATAACCTATCCTTTTACTATACTTAATGCAGGAAAGATAAAGATCCTTTAAAACCAAAGCGATCTCTATTAGCTTTCTCCATAAACATGAACAAGCGACAAGCAGCACTGGTCGAACAGAACAACAATGTTCCGGAGGTAATAATTTATGTTCCCTGAGTTTCACATTGACTTTTTCAAAATGTATATCTTGCTCAAGTAGTGATTAGAAATAATCATTGTACAGATTGGTAAGATAGCTGGAGAGGAATGGAAAAACATGTCTGAAGAACAGCGAAAACCTTATGAGGAGGTTTGTTTTTCTTTAATGTTTGTGGATCTTTCAGCTGAACCTCCATAGGCTAAGATATTAGTACACTTTAATTTGCAGATTGCAAAGAAGCAGAAGGAAGAGTATTTGAAAGAAATGGAACATTACAAACAAAAGAACGAAAATGAGGATGAGACTCGCCGGCAGGAAGAGGAGGAACTGATGAAAATTCAAAAACAAGAAGCCTTGCAGATGCTAAAGAAAAAGGAGTAGACAGATAACATCATTAAGGTCTTGTTAGATCTTGTGTTAACTACGAATTGTGGTTTCACTTTAGTACATTTGCTAATTGAGTGTTGATTTTCTAATGTACAGAAAACAAAAGAGAAGCATCATGAGAAGAAGAAACAGAAGGACGAGCAGAAATCCGACCCTAACAAACCGAAAAGGCCAGCTTCTTCATTCATTCTCTTCAGGTAAATAATCCTAACAGTTCTATACACAAAAGTTGTTAACCTAGTAGGAACGAATGAAACTTGATGATGTTTATGATATTTGCTGATTCTGCTGTTGCAGCAAAGAGATGAGGAAGAATTTAGTGCAGGAGAGACCGGAAATCAGTAATGCAACACTCAATGCCCTGATTTCAGTCAAATGGAAGGTATGATCAAAATTTCTATCTTTAGGAGAATACTATGGTTCATTAAGTTTTTATAATTTATGTGAAGTTCATCTAATATGAGTTTTGGTACTTTGCCTTGTTTGCAGGAACTGAATGAAACAGAGAAAGAAATCTGGAATAACATAGCAGCAAATGCAATGAATGCATACAAAAAGGAAATGCAAGAATACAACAGTCAGAAGATCGGGGTTTGCGAAACTCGAGTATAAGTGAGGCTGTCGGAGTTTGATTATACTCAAACTTAGTGACTCTGTTCACGTGGTTCTGTTGAACTGAGTAACAGTTGGTTTTCCTAGCAGGGTCAACTGTTTAGTTTTAAATAGTCTTGTGCTCTTGTTGAACAGAATGCGTTAGCTTCTGAATGTGATTTCAATGGCACTTGGCGATATTCAAGTTGATTATGTTTTTGCAAGACTTGATTTTTGTGTCAGATGTTGATTCATATCAAGTTAATCAAAACTGGAATCAATTAGAACGAATCTGCAATAACTGGGCTAGCCAAAATGTGTTTATCACAGCTGAGACCTACATTATTGCATAGCTGAAACATGTTTCAATGGTGCCTTAACACCAGTTGTCTCAGATCAATTGTGGAAGATGGTAGAAGTCTATGCATATACCGTGAAAAAGTGTATTCATTTAAGGATATACCTTATGCAAAAGACACCCCCTGCCAATTATACACACTAGGGGGGGGGCGCTAACAAGCAACACATGCGATGCATGAATCGCCATATAGACCACCTCAAAGAGACACAAATCAGTGTTCAAGTACAACTTTCAAACTCCCTTCACTAAGGTGGTATGAACTTATGAAGAACACAACTTGTTTCCATACTGTTCCTAAGCATTTCTCATTACAACTTTGATTTCAGTATTTTGAAAAAGACGGCCTCTGAAGAGCAGGAGACGAAAGAGGATGTGGATGAAAGCACAGAAACAGTCCCGATTATAAGATACTGTGACTCCAAGCCTCCAACAAGAAAAAAAAAAAAAAAAAAAAAACTACGAAAGAGGATGTGGATGAAAGCAGAGACAGTCCTGATTATAAGATACTGTGACTCCAAGCCTCCAACAAGAAAAGCAAAAAAAAAAAAAAAAAACCTACGCTAAGCGTAAATCTAGGATAGAGTGGTATCTTCAAGTGTTTGGACAAGACTGTCTTGTACAAACCTGCCTTCACAAACTGCACACCCTGAAACAACAATCAGATTTCCATCCAAATTGAAGCTCAGGGATATGTACACTTACTTTAAAGGCACGGTGGCCAGTAACCACAATTAAGATGTATATTACTGAAATTTGATTGGAATCACTGACAGAGCATGGTCACAACCAATCCGTCCATTTTTCAGTTTAAAACACTGGAAGCTCAATGTATTGCCTAAATGTAAGAAGGGGAAATGTATCAGCCTAATTCGTGACCATCAAGATGACATGTCTTCGGGACCGAGACAACGTAAGGTAGAAGAAAGAGGGAGCACGTGATCCAGTCCGCGAATCATGTAAGGGGCACGGAATCTAGAGGGGCATAGGGACCAGTGTGGTTTCAATGACCCAAAGGGAGGCAGAATAGTGAAGGGGCATACGGGAGTACGATAACAAAGCCGCGATATATCAAGAGATAGTTGGACAATTAGTGGTCAGGGAACTAGAAAGAAGATCGTGGGATAAAAGAGCGGTTAGCGGTTAGACAGAGGGGGTGGTTAGAAGATATATAAAAGAGGAGAAAGGTGAAGGGAAAAAGGGAGGTGAGGAGACAACCAGAGGAGAGGACATCTAAAGAGGAGGAGAATCCAAGAGTGGAGAGAGAGAGAACTACGGCACAGCTTGATCCTCCCTGAAGGGGGTACGTAGGCAGCCCTAAATGGGTTCAGTTGAAAGGTTCAAAAGAGAGGGAGTCTCATCTTTGAGAAGAGACAGAGGAGAGTGGAGGTGTGAAGTTAAAGGGTACTAACTGGGTTCACACAGGAAATGCAGCTGAGTTGGGTCATCAGTTATTTATTTACTTATAAAGAAGGGTTTCCTTGGTAATCTGATGGAGCACAAAGTAACAAGTTCAAAGACTCAAAATTATTTAACAAACAGATTCACATCCAGCTGCAAATACAAGTTTGTAAAGCCTCCACAAACATACAAACAACTGAACAAGCTAAACATACTTAATGCATGTCGTCACTGCTCCCCTTTTGCCATTTACTTGGTGGATGACAAAACAACCTTTCCTTCATCTTTCTTAGTATCCTGCAAATTTTGAATAATGTTTTTCAGCATTAATTGGTAAAAATAAGTACAAAAAACGGTGAGCCAATGAAAATAAATAAAAGACAACCGATTTACATAGATACTGCTGAATCTTTCTGGAAAAACATAGTTGGCCCTACTAATACACATTCGCAGTATACTTCGTACCATAAAGATAGTTTCCATGTCGCGAACAATACTGACAAATAATAAATTGAAAGTAAATGAATGATCTAATAATAGATTGAAAGTGGGCTTACTTCTTTAAAAGATAATATCCAAGCACCGGCGCCCGCGACGAGTATTACGGGGGCAGGACATTTACTCGGCATAGCCAACAGAATCCATTTTCGGTAGCTCATTTTTTTTTCCTTGTCTTCCTTTTTTGCTTCTTCTTCTACTGACGAGGGTTTGTTGTTGATTACCTACTTTGATGAAGCCACTTTAGTGGGCTTTATTTTCTTTACACAAAGGAGACCCAACAAATTTGTCGAAAACTCGAAACTTTCGACATTCAGTGAATGAGATATATCGGGAATTTTGATGGCGTTAGCCGTTACCTTAAGAAGCGAAATTTATTAATCTTGTGGAATGATCCAAGATTTTGAAATTTAAAGTTTGAATACTAGATTTTGGGTTTAATCTCCCTGGTTGATACATAACCAGCATAAAAACCCCCTCATTACGTACTAACCCATAAAAACCTCTTATTTTTCTAAAATATCTAAACTGACTAAAATATCCCCCACACATAAAACCCAGATCTCAAATTTATCTTCTCTCTTTCTTCTTGTCGCATCCACTATTCTTGTAAATCCTAGATATCCTGCAAAACCAAATTAAGATGACAAAACAACCTAAAAATAAGAGAGAAACACCCAACAAAACAAAAAAATCGAAAGTTTTCATGTCACAAACAAAAAGGAAAGTAACTACCGATAAAAAGACGAAATCAAAAGTAAAAATCATTTTTATTTTTTAATTTTGTTTGTAAATAAACGAAATCTAAGGTGAGAATCATATTTTAAGTTGTCTGAAATTGATATTAGTTGACACTCTGTAGTTGATATGAAGTTCACACTCTGTAGTTGATATGAAGATTTGAATTTGTATCATATTTACATAGCCTGTGCAAATTTGAATTTAAATTCATATTTCTATGTGAATGTAAATTTACATATGTATACTTGCTTTCATCAGTACTGTTTTGGTTACAATAATAACTATGTAAATTTATATTTTCGTATGTTTACTTGCATAACTGAATTTGCTGTGTAAATTTGTATTTTCATATATGTGAAAGTAAATTTTGAAATGTCAGTTTAACAGACTTATTTATTATTTTCTCCTTTATTGCAATAGGAGGTAAAACCTACTAGCTCTACCAAGGTGTTTTGTTATACTGTTTTGCCTATGCTAGCACTTTTTCAAGAGTTCAAATGAAAAATTAGAGATATTCATATCGCCAAGACGAAAGAAACTCTTTTTGGACAAATTTTTTATAGTTTTTGTTGAAGGACATTGGAGAGACTGAGTTGAATGGGGAGGAAGAGGCAAAGAAAGAATATCATGAAATGATGTGTTGCGTTTTATTGGTGGATCACTTTGGGATACTAATTTTGTTTGAATTATGGGCGTAAATCTTTGATCTTTCATGTAATGTCAGTTTGTCTTTGAATTCTGGATGTAATGCAAGAAATGAGCCTAATTAGTTTGTCAGTTTGTCAAATTTGCATAGCTATGCCAGAAAACAGTTTATTAGAATTCATATTTGCATATGAAAATTTACATTTCATAGCCTGTGTCACCAGTCAGATGACAGAAAAAAAAATGTATGTGAAAATCAATGTGTACATGTAAATTCATATTTACATAACCTGTGTCACCTGTTAGATGTCAGAAAAAACGTCTATGAAATTTCATATTTGCATATGTAAATTTGTATTCATATATGTAACTTTATATTTGCATATGCCAATTCATATTTTCATATGTAAATTCATATTTCCATAACCCGCGTCACCTGGTTAGAACTCAAATGTCAAAAAAATGTCTATAAAAATTCAGTAACTGTAAATATAATTTTACAAAATGTGTCTATATAACATCAAAATGAGCAATCAAATATATTATGCATTACTTCTTGAACGAGCCCAGCACCAAAATAGAGATTCGCCATACACCAATAGTGGGCGAACTTGGGCTTCAAATTATACACAGATGACATTTGGTTGAAGTAACTTCTTCAATCCAACAACAATCCTCCACGAGCACAAGCACATAAAACACCGATGAAAGTAATCTCATCTGGGATAACAAGTTGCTCTACTGCCTTTGATCTTTTCCTTTCCTTCCTACCACCACCATAATCATCATGGCAATGCATTATTCTAGTCATTTCATGAAACAGACTTATGCCATCGTCTGGACAACCATAAATGCAATACCCCAATATCATTGCATTCCAAGAAACAATATTTCTCACTAACATACTATCGAAAACTCTTCTCGCAGCATCCACCCTCCTACATTTACTATACATGTCTATCAAAGTTGTTTTAATAATCAAAGTTGACATGCCAAAGTTCTTGATCATCGACCCATGAACAGATTTACCTTCCTTCAACCTAGCCGATCGACCGCAAGCAGTAAGCACAACAACAAAAGTCGATCAAATCCCTCCTCGCCCATCTTAATCATCTCGCGAAACAACTTCAACCCACATCCCGGGTTGCGTGCTTTGTTTAAATATCTAGATATCATAATGTTCCAAGAAACCACATTTTTCATTGGCATTTGATCAAAAATCCGGTGTGCAGTATCCACATCTCCCACTCTTACATAACCATTAATAATTGAGTTCCAAGAAATAGAATCTCTATTAGACATAAAATCAAACAAATGGGACGCGGAATGTATAAGATCGAAAGAAGCATACATATGAATCAAAGAATTGTGAACATGAACAACATTGTGGTAACCAAATTTAATGGCGTGAGAATGACAGATGAGTCCAATGTGGGTATTGATGCAAATTTAATAGGTGGGAAAGGGAAGAAGAAGAGTATGCTTTGAGTACAGTACTGATGCAGAAGGCATCGAAAAATTTAAGGTTGAAATCGGCGTGTTCTTCGCCATTGTTGCCGGTAAAAAATATTGAGAACAAACCCAAAAACGAACGAGTGGTCTGACTGAAAAGAGAAAGGGTAAAAAAGGAAATAAATTTTGTTTCAAAATAAAAAATAGACCGAGATTCATTAGTTTCACAAAAACAGGGAGTTTATTTAATGGGGGGGGGGGGTGTTAAAAATAGGGGGTTTAAGTGGGTTGGGCCACCATGAGGGAGGTTTAGCATAACAGGATAGGAAGCAGGGGTGTGAGCCCCATTTAGACATTTGAATACTATGACCATTACTTGTTTAGATTCACAATTCTTATTTTATGAAAAAAAAAAGTTTCACAATTCAAACTTCATTTTTTTTTCTTTCAATAAACGAAATGTGAACTTTGAAACTTGATTGTTTTTGTAGTGCACACAATATTGCTATTTATCAATTGTTTATCCACGAAAACATAGAGAGACTCTCCAGGACATATTAGGGGAAAAAGTAACTTGATCACACCTCAACTATGCATTTTTATTCCCTTGTAATGCTTCAATTTAGTCAAATTATATGATTAATAATGTAGAAAACTCATATTCTTATTATTTTTTCAGGATACAAGTCTATTCTAGACCAAATATCTCAAAAGACGTTTTTGATAAGTGCTCAAAAAGTGCAATTTAACCCTTGATTATGCCTCTTGTTTAGCTATCTTAGTGGACTAATAGTGTTTGTAAGTTATGTTTTATGATTCTACAAGTGAAAGAGAGAGTTTTGTGGAATATTAGAGAAAAAGGGGTAAAACAGAGCAATTCATAGCATTAAGGATCACAGGGAAACCCGTAGACAATCATGGAGAAGGCCAAGGAATTAGAGCTATTAAAGATGCGACTTGGACCTATTTTAAAGTCTATTTGAAAGCCCAAGGCCAAAAGATTCGTTGCTTAGACCAAAGCCCACAAAAGAAGATAGAAGGATAAAGCAGAAGAGACAAAACAGGCTTATGCGTCTGGGACGCATGGATCGAGTGTCGAGATGCATTGATCGCGTCTGAGACGCATGAATAGTGCGTCCAGACGTATGGATCGACACTGTATTAGGAAACAAATGACGGTTTGGAATGCTTCTAGAGTTCATTATAACCTCTATAAATAGAGGACCTAAGTGCCTCATGTAATTTGCCAATTCACTTAAATTCTTGTCTCCAAAACTTGAGGCAGAGAGAGATTAATAATAAAAGACCGGTTTTAACTAGCTGAGTTTTAATAAATTAGTCTTTCTAGTTTTATGTTCTTTGACTCTTCTTCTTCTCGTTCTTCGTGTTCTTCCTTCTTTATGGAAGACTAATCTTCTCCTTCAAGGGAGGAGATGAAGCCAGTGCTTAAGGTTTAATGATTCTTCTGGTTCATAGTGTTCTTCAATTAGGTTAGTTCTTTATGTTTTTAGTTATTAGTTCCATTGCCCAGACCAGGGGATGGAAGTATAGATTAAAGTTTTTATTTATTGCAATCGAATATCATGCTAGTTTAGGGTTTTATTTATTGCAATTGAATATTTGCTAGTGACATGCTTTTATTTATTGCAATTGAATATAATGCTAGAATAGGATTTTATTTATTGTAATTGAATATTATACTATTATTCTCTACTTTTCTTCTAGTTGTGTAGTGTTTTAGAGTAAGGGAAGTATTCTTTGTGTTTGCCTTAGATGGTGATTCATTGAATAGCTGTCCAAACTCACATAAAAGAAAAGAAGATACTAGTAACATGAACATAGGAACAACCTTAAGTAGAGTTATTCGTTAAAGATGTTTCGTCCAAGAGGGCATCGACACTCACTCGATTGCCTAATTGTATTCTACTTGTGAGAACAACCATGAAGCAAAAGGTCATTGAATCAAAAGTATTGGTGGATTCTAATCTCTTGAATTCCCTCTCTTATAAATTCTCAATAGTTTAGTTTAGTTTAGTTTAGTATAGTTTAGTTTAGTTTAGCATTAGAATCTAAAATATATAATAATAGTTTTTATTCCCTCAAACCCCCTTTCCAGTCCTGTCCTTCATATAAACATACACTTAAAAGTGGAACGATACCCTACTCATCCTTTACTCATTGAGGGATAATTAGGTTTTGATACGCTTCTATTTTGTTCAATGACCATCATTTATCTACATCATCCATATACCATCTCACACACACAAAAAAGATGCAAGGTCAAATGGCGCCACTGCCATTTTAAGTTGTTTATGTTTAACATTTTCTTTCAAGATTAGAATTTTAGATCTTGAGGTAATTTTAGCTGCATCATCCATCCTTTTAAGAAAGAAAGAAGCTTGAAGGACATCTCGAAGACAAGATCTACCATCCAGGTTAGTCGAATCTTTATTCTATTTATTTTTCTTAGTATAGTTGCATCGTAGTTTAGTTTTATTGCTTTCTTAGTATAGTTGCATCATAGTTTAGTTTTATTGCTTTCTAGTATAATTGCATTTTACTTAATCTTTTCAACAATTGAAGTTGTAAGCCAACACAAATAAAACATCAAACTTTAGTGTTTCTTGTCCTAATCTTGACAAACGGACTATCGCCCCAGAGTCAGTAGTACTTAAGCAATCCAAGTGATTCACCATAACCCTAGAAGAGACAACTTTAGACAACGGGCGAGATACTAGCTGCAAAGCCCAACCCAGTTGAAGGAAATTAGTTTTGTATATTAGTATAATTTAGAATAGTTGCATATTAGTTTAATTACATTCAAGCATAGTAGAATAGTTTTCATCATCTTCGCATAGCAAGAATACTAGACAGTATTTATCAATGGCCACACGCAATGATGGAGGTATTATGGACACCAATAATCCTAAAGCTATCCCACCCATGCAAGCACAACAGAGGAAGAAGCTGAGTGATTTTTATTCGCCAATCATTAGAGACCCACCCAGCAGTATTGTTTTTCCAGAGACAAAATCTAATCAGTTTGAACTTAGAGCATTAGTAATCTCTATGCTTCCAAAGTTCAATGGTTCAGACAATGTTTAGCCATATGTTCACATGAACAAATTTCTATCAGTCCTCAGAACTTTCAAGAACCAGAATATCAAAGATGACAGTATCAAGTTGATTCTTTTTCCGCTCTCACTAGAAGGTAAAGCCTCCGAATGGTTAACTGCACAGCCGATCAATTCAATCAACAACTGGGAGAAGTTGAGAACAAAGTTTATGAACAAGTTCTACCTACCCCAGAAGACAAATGCCATGTAGCAAGCCATCAGCAAATTCAAAGGGAAGGTGACCGCCAATATCATCAAAGCCGGGAGAAATTCAATAATCTGCTAGTCTCATGTCCACATCATGGATACGACAAGAGCACACTGGCTCATTTTTTCTATCGAGGACTCACGATGATGAATAGGTAGATGATACAGTCAATGCACAAAGGTAAGTTTACATCGATGGATGGAGAGGAAGCTTACAACTTTCTCGAGAATTTAGCTGAAGAAACACAACAGTGGACTACTAGCAACGAGGATGTCGCTAGCATGGAGGGGGAGCCAAAGTAATTTGGTTACCAAGCACATGAACAATCAGATCAAGAACTGAAGTCTACATTGGCCAGCCTGGCCACTAGCATTGAAACTTTGAGTAAGAAATTCAATCAGTTCTCTATGAATCCCTCCAAGATCAACAAGTCTCAAGCTAAATCTCTCCCAGTCATGCAAGCTAGCCGATACTGCGAAGTTTGTTCAGACACTTCCCATGCAACTCTAGAATGTCCTGGTTACTATCAACATGCATTAGTTGGAGAGTACAATGTGAACTCATTTTAGAGGCCCAACCAAGGTGGTAATAACTTTCAAGGCAATTATTGGAGACAGAACGCTGGACCCCCAGGTTCTCAAGATCAAAGTTATATTTCACAGACAAGTCAAGCTTCATAGTTGGTTCCTCAACAACAATTATACTCTCAACAGAATTCCAATACAAGTGGAGAGTTAGTGCCTGATCCTAGGAGAAATTATGTCGTACCTGCCAACCTGGAGAATGCTATTACTTTGCTATCACAAAAAAATCAGAAGTTTGAAAGTGTTTTAGAGCTTCTTGCACAGTCTCAGCTTAATCTCTAGCAATCTCAGGCAAATCAATGTTCTAGAATGGAGTCTCTAGAGGCTAAGGTCGACCAACTCACCACTGCTTTGTCTGTAAAGACACAAGCCACTCAACCTAGATTATTGGAACCAATATTAAAGAGTGAAGATGTATGCCACATTGGGACAACTTTTAGTACTGATCACCTCCATGATCATGTCAGCTCAGTTACTACTCTCAGATCAGGATTGAAGATAGACAACAAGGTTGACTTACCTTCTAATGATGACATTGCTACAGAGCAATCGGTCAAGATTTCAAATGAAGTTCAAAAGGAAGTAGGGGAAATCCTTTTGATAAATCATAAAATTGATTAATTTTACCTACGAAATAAAGTGATTAAACTTACAGACGCAAGTAAAACTAAAAACTATTTATGATGCTTATATTTATCAACATTTCTACTCTCAAATCTATCGAAATAGAGTGGAGTCACAAATTCGTTCCACTCCTAGTGCTCTAGCATGGAATGTTTTCTAATCTAATTAGTCGGTCTTAAGTCTAATAAGAGTTTTACGAGGGGGAATTATACTACGATGCAATATGAAATTGATTATTTGAATTTAAACTACGAATGCTATGGAAATATGATTGTTTTTGAATCTAGATAAAGGATTAGAGGGGAATTGAATCCACCTCGAATCCAACTTGATAACCTAGCATAGGTTATTGTATCTCGATTCTTACGTTCTTACGGCAAGAATTTCGAGTTCTAATCCCTAGTGTTCATGGCATTTCTACCAAATACTAACTAGCATGTGAGGTCGTCCACCCATTCTCATGGCGAATCACGACCTTCTAGAGTGGAATAGATTCTACAATGCTTCTACACTATACCACTAAGTTTTCATCAAAGCTTCATCAACCCCTCTAATGGAGGTTTTAGCCTCGAATCATCAACCCATCATTTCCCATTGAATTATAACTACACTTCATATCAAAATTCTAACTTTACTAATCTAAATTAAACAATAATTGAAATCTAATTAATTAACTAAGAATGAAATAAGAACAAGAATTTAAACTAGATCTATAAATGCAAATGACAAAAATTGAAATTGAATAATAATAATTATTTTATTTATCTAATTAAATGACGAACAATCATTCAAGGAATTAAATAAAAACAAGATATGAAACTAATTAAATTAAACTAATTAAATCTAAAGAAAACTAGATCTAGAATTAATTAATGGAGGGTACTAATCTAATCTTTAATCTTGGTCTAACTATCTACCCTTAACAAAGAGCTAAACTTTTGTTTTTATACTTTCAGATCCAAAAATCGTGCATGGGCTTGGAGGGAAAACCCAATTCTTTCAGTCCAAAAAGGCCTCTTCAGCTGCAGTTGGCTTCAATAGACTTTTCGTCTACTTCTGCTCCTCTGATTGGGTCAAGGCTTAGACCATTGGAAAGCTCTTTCCGAGCCGGTCGTTTTGGCGTAAGGTAGGCCCAATTCCGAGGTCTGAGTCCAAAGATATGGTCTTCGAAGTTCTATTGACTTTGTGTACTGTTTCTGCCCGCGTGGATTTTGACTTTTCATCTTTTGACCGGGCTTTACAGAGGCTTTGTCTTCTTGAAAATTGGCCTTTAATCACAGAAATCCTTAGCAACCGACCTTTGCTCCTTTATCTCGCTAAAGTGGCACATTTTTGCACATAATGGACTTTGAAGCCTGAAATGCATAAAAACACGTAATCGGTATTAACTCTTAATTATTACTCACATAATTGGTCTAAAAGTATGACTGTTACAGGGTTAAAACTACAGTTTTGGGCTCTTATCACCTTTCCACTCCCATTTGTCAAGATGACCAAGACAAGATATGCAAGAATGCCAAAGAGAGAGAAGAGAAGACACATGCTGATGTGTTTGTACTAAAGGCACCTTTTCCTATGTTTTTTGCTCAAAACAAAAAGGACAAGCAATTTTTAGAGATGAAGGAGGCATTTGAGAAAGATAACATCAATATACCCTTTCTCAAAGCGATCAAGCAGTTGCCATCACATGCCAAATTCTTGAAGGATGCATGCAACATAAAGAGAAGTACTCATGTTCCAAAGCGATCGTTTCTAGCTGGACAAACAACATCTATTATCCATCAGCAAGTTCTAGTCAAGCTCAAAGATCCAGGAAGTCCAACAATATCATGCAAGATTGGAGAAAAATTCATGGGTAATGCTCTTTTAAACCTTGGTGCTAGTGTTAATCTCTTGCCATATCATGTGTACCAAGTGTTGGGCCTGGAGAACCTAAAGCCTACACAAGTCAAATTGAAGTTAGCTGACCGCTCTACCAAGATTCCCAGAGGCATAGTTGAGGATGTTCTTGTTCAAGTAGCCGATTTCTACTATCTAGTGGATTTCATTGTGATAGACACCATGGAGGCCTTTGATAAAATTCCAATTATTCTAGGCCAACCTTTCCTCACTACCGCAAAAGCTTTGATAAATTGTCACAATGGTGAAATGAAGATCAACTTTGGTAAGATGTCCATGGACATAAATATCTTTCACTTGTAGCAAAAGGATTGTGATGACACTGAAGGTGGAGAGGTGTACTTCCTTGATAGCATAATACAAGAATTTTTCCCATTCGAAGATACAATTGAGAGTGCTCAATCTATAGAAAACCATGATGAACCTGAGAACCCCACCACAGAGGCGTTGCTAGCCATGTTCTTGGAATCTCTACAGAAAATTCAGGATTTAAGTGAGTAGAATGGAAAATTGGTAGAGAGAGTATCATACCTTGAGAAGATGAACTCAACATTTTAGGATGAACAACAGACTTCTGCCCAGAAAAATCAGTTACTAGAGAATCAGCTTAAAGAAGTTTTGGAAAAACAACAGAATCTAGAAACTGAAATGAGTCTTCTGAAGCAAAAAGTGGACCATATTGATAAGAAGCATTGCACTGTTGAAGTCTCTTCTACACCATCATTGTCTGAACAAGAGAAGTATGTGAACCAGTCTACCACCCACCGTGAGCGCAGTCAGCCAGACATCTATTATCATTACTGTGGTGGTAAAGGGCACATTAGATACTATTATCCTGTTAGAAAGAAAGATTTTCGTCAATCTTCTACACAGAGGAACCACAAGGCCTATCACACAATCAGCAGACCTGAAATAGTTTATGGTAGAGAAGCAACTTCACCAGCAATCTTTCCAGCATATCAAGGAGTATTTTTGACAACCCACAAGGTGAGACCTCCTCGTCCTCCAAACATTCGTCAGATTTGGGTAAGAAAATCTAATCTCCTCACTCCAAATTAATAATGCATGATATATAGTCTTAGGGATCTAATTTAAAAAGACCTAACAAAAAAAAAATCTTGGTAAAAGGAAATGTTCTTATTTTTGTGATTAATTTTGATATTCGCATCAATGGTAACATCTTCCTTTTTTCTCATTCATTTCATTTACTTAATTTCTATACATTGAGGACAATGCATATGTTAAGTTGGGGGAGGGTGTACTTAAGAAATGAATTTCGAAAATTAGTTTTCAAAAACAAAAATATTTTTATTTCTATATCAGTAGCATGAGAAAAATGAATTTTAATGATGAGTTTGGGATAGAGATTCTATACTGCTTATTGTTGAGTTTGATAGATAGTTGATATTGTTGATTTCATTACCGCTTAGACTATTTATTATGCTCGGACATAGTTCTTGTTAATATAATTCTTTATCAAGGCACCACCACCAAAATACTTGGTCAGTTTTGTGTACTTTTGCTAGAAGAGAGATTTAAACCCCTAGTAAACTGGAAGTAGAATTTTTAGACTTAGCTCGTGAGACTTGAGCTTTATACCCATTCTTTGGAGAGTTCTTACGAAAAATCCAAGTCTTAGTGACTCAACATCTTTCAGCTCTTTATGTCGTTGTAATATAGTCTCATTATTTGTTGATTTGGTTAATCACGAAGTGACATCAACTAGGGAGATAGCCATTAGGTCTTGTAGTCTATTCAAAACAGAGTATCATACTGATAAGTCAAGTAGTGAACCCATTCAGCCTTTATCCCACCTAGTAGGACCATCATGTTAAACCCTTTTGAGCCTTACAATAAGCCATTTTCTTTCATAAAACCCTTTACCCTTTACCCAACTCCAGACAAGGAGTACAACCAAAATATTTATCAGCCATACCCATATGTTTATGAGAATACGAGGGGCACAAAGCGGAAGAAATAGCACAAAAGGAAGATTACAAGGAAATACCATACAGATACAATGAAGACCATCATTCTGTTCTAAGTGAAAGAAGCTAGTGGAAACAAGCATATCCAGTACTAATCAAGGATATACCACTTAACTTTAAAAAAAAAAAAAAAAGTTGAACAAATGGATGGAAAAGCTAAGACAAAGGAAGAATTTTCTTTGCAATACAGAATTTGAAGAAATCTTCCAAATAATGAAGCAAAACCCTTAGTGTTTTTCAGAAACAACCTTTGAATCCTTTTTACCTTTTCTTCATAAACCAATACCCAAGCCAAGTTACAACCCATGACTTATCACTACAGTATGGTACGAAGTCTAGAATAGGTGAGAGGATGCTAAAGTGAAGGACCCGACACTTCATATGTGATTGACATTCTTTCCATGAGACTACTGTCATCTAGAAGTCTGTTTTTCAAGGTAGTATGTGGGATGTTCATATGCATTATTCTTTTCCCCACATACATGAGGTAAAATAGTATACCGTCTTCTAAGATATTCTTTTCTGAGAGTATGACCAGTAAGGATTGAAAGTTGAGATTATCTGTCTAAAGGTAAACTAGGGATTCCGTTTCTTGGATAGGAGAGTATAGGAGATTGACTAAGTACACACATAAGCCTTGATTGAGAATTTTGTCAATTTTTACTATCTTCCATCATAATCTATGAGTCTTTGCAGCAATGTAGTTAGCAATGGAGACTGTTTGTTGGAGTAAGCACTAAGTGAGTAAAGAATTTCTCTCTCTAAAAAATACTATCATTCTTGAACATGCTATTGATTGATTTTTTGGGTATATCATCTGAAAACCCTCATGAGATTATAACTCGTCCTTTTTGGGGAACTTAAAGGTTTAAAGCCTTGTTGCATATGGTAAATGCAATTACGATGCCTGAAAAAGTGAGTTAGGATTTTATTTTTGTTATTAGGATGTGATTTTGATCACTTATCTATTTTTTTTTTATCTTATTTGCTAAGAGACTAGCAAAAGGCTAGTTGGGAGTTGTGATAAGTGCTAAAAAAGTGCTATTTAACCCTCGATTATGCCTCTTGTGTAACCATCTTAGTGGACTAATAGTGTTTATAAGTTATGTTTTATGATTCTATAGGTGAAAGAGAGAGTTTTGTGGAATATTAGAGAAAAACGGGTAAAATGGAGCAATTCGGAGCATTAAGGATCACATGGGAAGCCCGTAGACAATCATGGAGAAGGCCAAGGAATTGGAGCTATGAAAGATGCGATTTGGACCTATTTTAAAGTCTATTTGGAAGCCCAAGGCCAAAGGATTCGTTGATTGGACCAAATCCCGCAAAAGAGGATAGAAGGATAGAGCAGAAGAGACAAAACAAGCTTATGCATCTGGAACGCATGGATCGAGCGTCCAGACGCATTGATCACGTCTGAGACACATGAATAGTGCGTCCAGATGCATGGATCGACACTGTAGCAAATTTCTTCTCAGTTTTGGAGACGAAGTTGGACTCTGAAAGAAGTCTATTTGTATTAGGAAACAAATGACGGTTTGGAATGCTTCTAGAGCTCATTGTAATCTCTATAAATAGAGGACCTAAGTGCCTCATATAATTTGCCAATTCACTTAAATTCTTGTCTCCAGAACTTGAGGCAGAGAGAGATTAATAATAAAAGACCGGTTTTAACTAGTTGAGTCTTAATAAATTAGTCTTTCTAGTCTTATGTTCTTCGACTCTTCTTCTTCTTGTTCTTCTTGTTCTTCCTTCTTTATGGAAGGCTAATCTTCTCTTTCAAGGGTGGAGATGAAGCCATGCTTAAGGTTTAATGATTCTTCTAGTTCATAGTGTTCTTCAATCAGGTTAGTTCTTTATGTTTTTAGTTATTAGTTCCATTGCCCAGACCAGGGGATGGAAGTATAGATTAAAGTTTTTATTTATTGCAATCGTATATCATGCTAGTTTAGGGTTTTATTTATTGCAATTGAATATTTGCTAGTGACATGCTTTTATTTATTGCAATTGAATATAGTACTAGAATAGGGTTTTATTTATTGTAATTGAATATTATACTATTATTCTCTACTTTTCTTCTAATTGTGTAGTGTTTTAGAGTAAGGGAAGTATTCCTTATGTTTGCCTTAGATGGTGATTCATTGAATAGCTGCCCAAACTCACATAAAAGGAAAGAAGATACTAGTAATATGAACATAAGAACAACCTTAAGTAGAGTTATTCGTTAAAGATGTTTCGTCCAAGAGGGCATCGACACTCGCTCGATTGTCTAATTGTACTTTACTTGTGAGAACAATCATGAAGCAAAAGGTCATTGAATCAAAAGTATTGGTGGATTCTAGTCTCATGAATTCCCTCTCTTATAAATTCTCAATAGTTTAGTTTAGTTTAGTTTAGCATTAGAATCTAAAATATATAATAATAGTTTTTAATCCCTCAAACCCCTTTCCAGTCCTGTCCTTCATATAAACATACACTTAAAAGTGGAACGATGCCCTACTCATCCTTTACTCATTGAGGGATAATTAGGTTTTCATACGCTTCTATTTTGTTCAACGACCACCATCTATCTACATCATCCATATACCATCTCACACACACAAAAAGAGGGCTTTTCAGTTTTCTAGAGCCAAAATGAGCCTAAAAGGGACTTTATGGGACAGCTGAGAAAAAGTGTCAAAAAATCAACGACCAAAGTCAAAGTCAACTCAAGGTAAAAAAACTCCAAAAGCTTAGGAAACACTCCAAGGCTTCGAGGACCAAGGGTTCAGCCCTTTGCAAGACTTTGGCTAAGCATCTAAAGCTTCAAAAGACCAAATAGCTCAAATTTCCAAATACATGGGCTTGGACCCAAAAAGGCTTGATCATATCCACTAAAAGAAGGCACAAGAAGCTTCTAGATTTGGCTGTTTAATGGATAAGATATGATGAGGGCAATTATATACATCTCCACACATATATAAGTGTAGAGATGCCCACAAAATAAGGGAACTAGTTAACTAATAGCTAAACTCTAGTAGGAGTAGGAATAGGAGTAGAAGTAGGAGTAGGAGATCATAATTTAGTTAATTGTTTTTATTTAGTTTTATTACATTGTTTTCCATTTTCATTGTTTTAAAGCTTCAAGCTTTGTTGAACTAGTTGTTTTTCTTCCATTCAAAGTGTTTAATCTTGTTACTTATCAAAATAGTTCTTCAAAACAACTTCTTATTCAAATATTCAACACATCAAAGTTGGGTATACTCATTTGAATCAATCAAATGAGTATAACTTGCTAACCAAGCTACTATTTTCTTATCTAAATCTTTATGTTTTTCACATAAAAACAACTCTAGTTTTCATGTTTTAATCTCCAACCCCTAAATAACTAGTTGTCTAGCTACATCTTCATACACCAAAAACCATACTAAAAACAAGTGAAAAGCAAAGAAAAGTTTGGGTTTTCTCCATCACACTTCTACTCTTCAAAGATCTAAGATGAACAACTTAAAAACCCCTTTACTCACCACTAGAAACAAATTTTAAATGGCGCCTCCGTCATGGATATGCTGATATGAGAAGAAGGGTGAATCACAAAGGGAGTACCTTTCTCTTTTCTTAAAATTTCTTAACTTGTTTTTCTTATTTTCAAGTTTTCTTTATTGTTGAATCTTACTGATCCATTTTTTTTTTTATGATTTCATACATCACTCTGGGTTGAAGACAACTTTGTGAAGCAATAGGAGGAAGTCGGTCAAAATCTACGGAAACGAGGCACGTGACCGCTCATGATCAACTCGCGCCCGTCCTATGAGACCCGCGACCCGCCCCCTCACCTTGCAGCACCTAGACAAATCATTAGCTCAGATTGAAGTCCTTGTTTAGTAGATTTCTATCCTAAGCCCGTATTTGTTCAACTGTTAATGGTTTGAAACTAGTTAGATTTTCAATATTTAGTTCTCTTAAAATATATATATATATATATATATATATATATATATATATATATATATAATAGAAATAAACAAAAAATAAATAAAAACAGCTTAGTTTATTATCATTATTAGATAATGCTTAGTTTTTTTTTTTTTAGAAAATATCATATTTTGCTTTTTATCATTATTAATTATGGATAATTAAAAAAAATGATAATATCAACTTGTTTAAAGAAAACTTCAGCAGTTCCCTCAGGATGCTCTTTTAACTGGTCAGGAGAAAGATGCTAGAGCTAGACTCTGTACCATGATAGAGATGGAGTTTATGGAATTAAAATCCAAGACAGAGAATGATTGGCTTGACTATGGGGATAAAGGCAACAAATTCTTTCATCAAGCTATCAAGGAAAGGAAGAATAAAAACTCTATTTGGGTAGTGACCGATATGGAGGGTGTAAAACATGAAGGGGTCGATGTCTCTAAAGCCTTCATTCAGTTTTATCAAGGTCTCCTGGGAGTTCAATCCCAAGCTATGTGCTCTGATACTTTGCTACAAGAGATTCCTGTTAGAAATGTGGTGGAGCAAGAGACGGCAGATATGCTCTCCGAAGATATATCAGATGATGAGATCAGGAAAGCTATTTTCTCCATGGAAGATGCAAAAGCTCCGGGCCCGGATGGTTATAATGCTTTCTTTTACAAGAAAACATGGGATATAGTTGGCAGTGATTTCCTTAGAACCATCCATTCAATCTTCAGAGATAACAACATACACAAAGGTACCAATGCTACTTTTCTGTGTTTAATTCCAAAGAAAGCTATTGGGTATAAGGTTGATGAGTATAGACCAATTGCTTGCTGTAATGTTACTTGCAAATGTGTTGCCAAGGTTCTAAGTAACAGGATGAAACATCATATAGAAGAGTTGATAGAGCTAAATCAGTCGGTCTTTATCCCTGGAAGGTGTATTCAGGACAATCTGCTGCTTGTGCATGAGCTTTTCAGAGGATATATAAGGAGGCATGGTCCCCAGAGATGTACAATCAAAGTGGACATTTAGAAAGCCTACGACACGATCAACTGGGAAACATTGGAACTAGTCTTTAAAAAATTTGAGTTTCCCGAGAAGTTCATCAAATGGCTTGTTATGTGCTTCACCTCTCTTTCTTACTCTATATTGGTGAATGGATTCCCACAAGGGTATTTCAAAAGCAAGAGAGGGCTCCGACAAGGAGACCCATTATCTCCATATCTGTTTGTGTTGATCATGGAACTGCTGGGGGGTCTCTTAAAGCAGGGTTTGACCTCACGAAGTATTATCCCACATTCAAAGTGTAGAAGACTTGCCATCACTCATTTGAGCTTTGCAGATGATGTCATTCTTTTCTATAAAGGGGAAGCAGCGTCTATTAACGCAGTAAAGGAGTCCATTGATTACTTCTCCAATCTTACAGGGCTCAAAATTAACTCCATGAAAACTTTTATGCTCACTGGTAGTATGACAGAGGATGATGGAATGGCGCTTGCTAATTTGCTAGGGATTGAGAAGGCTACTCCTCCTGTTAAGTACCTTAGATTACCTCTAACCTCCGAGAATAAGCTCAAAGGACTGCCTGCCTTTGATTGAAAGAATATCTGTCAGAATCTCAAATTGGAAAAATAGAGTTTTATCTTATGCGGGAAGATTGCAGCTTATACAATCCATTCTTTCTTCTTTCCACATCTATTGGGCTAAGACCTTTATCTTGCCTATGGGAGTTCTGGATAAGGTGGCCAAGCTGTGCAACAGATTTCTTTGGGATGGAGTGTCCATGCAAACTAAGATGCATAAAGCAGTCATGCGAAACTGAGATTACACAAATCCGAAGGTGGGTTAAGCATTATGGATTCGAGAGTGTGGAACAAAGCTGCATATTGTGGGCTAGTCTTCAAAGTGGCGAGTAAAGAGGAATCTTTACAGACAAAGTGGACCTGGGAGTATCACATAAGGAGTAAGCACTTTTAGACCATGAGGATACCGCAAGACTGTTCTTGGGCCTGGAGACGCATTCTCAAACACCGAAAGACTGCTAGAAAATTCATTCGATGTTTGTTAGCAGATGGGGAGGGGACTAGCTTGTGGCATGATCCCTGGATGTCATCAAAGCTGCTGATCCATGATAATCAAGCTCGAAACTTGCTGCATGATTTACCAGATAAAGCCAAAGTGAGTGAACTAATCACAAATGGTAGATGGAATGAGGTGGTAGCACAGTTACCAGATGGAGAACTGAAAGTGAACATCCTGCAGACAAGTATCAACCCTAACATAGGGAAAGATCTAGTTGTGTGGACACCTTCCAGTAGTGGTAAGTTTACTACTAAATCTGCATATATGGCTATAAAGAAGGTAAGAGAGAAAGTGAAATGGTGCAAGCTAGTTTAGGGTAAGTACACAGTCCCAAAACACTCGTTCATAACTTGGCAACTGTTTGCCGGGTGCCTAGCTACACAAGACAGATTGATACACAGGAGGATTATCACAACCTCAAGATGTTGTTTCTGTGAGGCCCATCCTGAAAATTCGGAACATCTATTTTTCAACTGCGAGTATTCACGCAAAGTGTAGGCAGTATAGTAAAGCAGCGACTGGGGTTACAAGCATCAATTTGTGAGTCTTCCCTAGAATGGCAGAGTATTATGCGGCTTAGTCGGCAAAGATCGGTGACTAGTGAGATAGTCAAAACTTTTGTATGTGCCACAATATATGGTATCTGGAATGAAGGAATAGCAGGAAATTCAAGAAGAAATCACATGCAGCTGACACTCTCTCTAGTGACATAGTTGAAAGAATGCGAAACTACCTCCAGAGAGTAATAAAAGAAGCAGAAGACACACTTGAAGCCAGGAAGATCATAGCCAGTATCGGTATTGACTTATCGCTGAAACAGAAAACCCCAGTGCAAGGACAATGGGTGAAACCACCACTTGGAACGATAAAGATTAATACCGATGGGGCAATAAATGCGGAAGGAGTGAGATATGGTGGAGTACTAAAGGATCAGGAAGGGGTACCAGTACTTACTTACATGGGACACTCAAATCTTAGATTGGTTATAATCCAAGAGCTAAAAGGAGTTGAAGCTGGGCTTTTGGCAGCCCAATACATGAAATGTAAGAACATCTTGGTAGAAACTGATTCTTTGAGGGCAGTTCAAGTGATCAATGGGAGGGAGATATGTCCATGGTATTGCTTAGAACTGGTTGCTATGATCAGAAGGAACATGAGGAAGTTTGAGTCTGTTGTAGTCTCCCACGTGTATAGGGAGAGAAATAGAGTGGCCGACTGGCTAGCTAAGGCCAGTACTGTTATGGATAGAGTTAGTCCTTGTGAGAATCTAAACACCTTATATAGCATTACTCCGCTAGAGTATGAGTTAAATGCAATAGTAGAGGATGATGCTAGGGGTATGATGTACCAAAGAGGTTAAGTTGCTTTTCTAATATAGGTTAGGGTCTACCTAACCCCTAACTACTTCAAAAAAAAAAAAAAAAGGTTTAGGATAATATCAACTTAAGCTTAAAATAGGCAGTAATTGTCTTTTGGTTAAAGTTTGACAAACTTACCAAGTGTTGGATATTTGATCAACTTGGGACATTTGAATGCGCAAGGCGAGTCGTGTCACAAAACGCTCGCGCATTACAAATCAACTTGGGGATTAAAGATTCAATCTTTGACAATTCTTGTTATTTTTTCATAATCACATAGTTAATAGTTAAATCATGATTAGTTAAGAATTTTAACTTAGTTACTTTTTGCTTTACATTTCTGTTAATTGAGCCCACGAAGGAAAATTTGTAAAATGATAAGAGCCCAAAACTGTAGTTTTAACCCCTTAATAATAATGCTTTTAGACTAATTATGCGAGTAATAAATAAGAATTAATGCTAATTACGTGCTTTTATGTATTTCAGGCATGGAACTCAATTATGTGCAGAAATGTGCCACTTTGGCGATATAAAGGAGCAAAGGGTTGGTTGCTAAGAAGTTCTGGGATTAAATGTCAAGACGGGCAGAAACAACACACAAAAGTCAGCAGAACTATAGAAGATCGTATCTTTGGACTCAGGACTCGGAATTGGGCGTACCTTATGTCAAAATGACCGGCTCGGAAAGAGCTTTCCAATGGTCCAAACCTTGACCCAATCAGAGGAGCATAAATACATGAAAAGCCTATTGAAGTCAAAGCCAGCTGAAAAGGGCCCTGTGGACTGAAAAAATTGGGCTTTGGGCTCGATTTTCCGGCCCAAAACATGGACCCTCAGCCCATGCACGAAAATGTGGATCTGGTCTCCTCCATTTCTACACATAAGACTTAGCTCTTAAGTATCAATTAGTTTAGGTTAAAAAGTAGCCATTAGAGTAGCCATTAAACCTTAAGTTCTAGATCTAGTTTTTTAGTTTTGAATTAGTTAATTAATTAGTTTCCATTTCATCTTCTAGTTTCATTCCTTGTTTTAGATTAAGTATTTGAATCATTGTTTATCACTGATTAGATAAATAAAATAGTTAGTTCTTGTTAAATTCGATTTTGTTATTTTATATTGTTTAGATCTAATTCCAATTCTTGTTATTCTTAGTTGTTAATTTAGATTTCAATTATTGTTTAGTTGAATTTAGTAAAGTTAGAATTTTTATATGATGTCTAGTTTTAATTCAATTGGAAATGATAGTTTGATGAATCAAGGCTAAACCTCCATTAGAGGGGTTTGATGAAGCCTTAGTGAAAACTTGATTGTGTAGCGTAGAATCGTTGTAAGAGTCTATTCCACTCTAGAAGGAAGTTGATTTGCCATGAGAATGGGTGGACTTCCTCACATGTTAGTTATGAATTGGTAGAAATGCCATGTATAATTAGGGATTAGAACAACCAATTCTTACCGTGAGGACGTAAGAATTGGATTACAACAATCTATGCTAGTTTCTTAAGTTGGATTCAGGGCAGATTCAGTTCCCCCCTAATTCTTATTCTAGATTCAAACCTTAGTATTCCATAGCATTTCGTAGTTGAGTTATTCATATCTTGTTAGTTAAATTTGCATCGTAGTATAATTCGTAATTCTCTCATTGACTTTGGTAGGATTGATAGTCGTAGGAAACTTGAATGCTAAAGAACTAGGAGTGGAACGAATCTTCTATTCCAACTCTACTTCAATAGATTCAAGAGTAGAAAACAAATATCTTTGATAAGTCTAGTATAAGTTTAAGTTATAGTTTTACTTTCGTTTAGAGTTTCATCGCTTTATTTATTAGTAAAACTATCTTTTTACGATTATCATAAACCTATTGGCTTTGCCACCATTTCAACCCAAATGTGGGTTTAGTTTAGAAATTTTGTAATTTAAAAAACGTAAAGCTCAAACGGTGGGTTTGACGTATCAAGACACCCAACACTTGGTCAAACCCCACAACGTCATCTCCATCCCCAAGTACGTGTACGCACACTTGGGAGGTAATCTCTTAACCTCTTCGCAACTCCCAGTCAGAGGATACTTGGTTGTTTATAAAAGCATGCTTGTGTGACCCCGTGTTAAAATTCAGTATTGTATTTACTTTACGCGTTTAGGGCTAAACACTAGCCATAACAAACAACAAGTGGGATTAATCCCCACTTTAGTTAACGGACGCTGTTTGATTCAAATGCTACATTGACTAAACAAAAATTTAAAATAAACCAAGCAGAGCCAATCTAGTCACGCCTACAAGACAAACACTTAGCACGAAGATTAAGAGTGGAAAACCACCAGATTCTATTGGACCAACTACCTTACTCACTCCCCTCCCTTGTTTCATTGCGAGTGAGATTTTTGGTAGCACCCCACGTGGTGAAGTGGTGATCTTCTCTTTTGAAGCGTGTAGAGCCCCAAAACCTAGTTTTGCGCCCAAATTGTTCGTTTCAAACAGGGCATAGTATCAAATCTACATACAACAAATTTTCCAAATTCCAAAGCGCACAAACGTATTTCGATTGATTGAGCATCTAACTCATTGATTGTGCATATAGTTCGATTTTAATAGTCTTGCAAACGTGCATGAGACTACGCTTAGGCAATCGAAAGGTTAACGCAACTAAAACAAACTCACGTAGGAAAGCTCGTCGTTCTCGACAAACTCCTATATCTCGTCTCCCACTTTCTAAGATGGCAGACGAAGTTGTTCAAGATGAAGAGCATCTCTATAACTTTTACACACCGTTACAAGATGGTCCTCCATCTTGTATACGACTCACACCGCTTACAAGCGATTTTCGCATCCTACCAAACGTGTTCAATCTCTTACCCGTCTTCCACGGTTTTAAAAACTAGTTACCGTACGAACACCTATGGCGGATACATGAGGTATACAATACTTTCAATCATTCGGGAGTTTCTGATAATCAGGTTAAACTAAGAGTGTCTCCTTTCACTCTAGCTAGCAAGAGCCATGCACGACTTTTATCTCAGAAGCTCGATTCTTTCGATACATGGGAAAAAGTAGTGTTCTCTTTCATGAAGAAGTACTTTCCACTTAAGAAAACATAAGAGATATTAAGTAAGATATAGTTCTTTAGAGAGAGTTTGAGTGAGACATTCTCTGAAGCATAGGATAGAGTCTTTAACCTGCTCCATTCATGTCCTCACCACAAACTACAAAAATCCACTCTTGTCCAATATTTTTTCAAAGGTCGATCTTCTCCAAGAACACAAAGTAACACTCAATATCATGAGTAATGGCAATTTTTTGGATAAAGGTGCAACTAAAGATTTAACATTTCTTGAAAACTAAGCAGAAAAGAGTACTCATTGGGGCGACACAAACAACTTTAGAACATCCCAGCCTAGTACATCTAAAGCCAATGGTATTTTTGAAGTAAAATCCGATCCGGAGATCAATACATTAATTGAATCCCTCACAAGAAAGATAGATGCCCTCACAACCAAACAAAATAACCATTCTCCTAACCCAACCATGAACATAAATACCCCACCATGCATGTTCTGTTTCAACTTAAGTCACATAGATACCAATTAATGTCCCTTGCAGAACAACATCTTATCACTTCAACCAGAAGAAGTCTGTGCTTTCAATGTACTAAATGCACCATGGAGGCAACACCCAAATTATATATGGAGTACTAATCCACAAACCCAACCACCTCCAGGGTTCACAAATCATGTCAAACCACAAAATATATTCAACCAGTTCAGACAAGGACAAAGTACCTAAAACAATCAGAACAGAGCAATGGTTCCATCCAATTTTAGCCAAAACTACCAAAATCCACTAATTAGTCAACAAGCAAAGAGACCTAGTTCCAGTTACACCATCTACTAGTGTCCCATCAGATAAAAATCCGAGATAATGTTGTCTTTGATGCAATAACAAACACAAATCATGGCAACCATAAAACAAACAATCCATTTATTACATCAAAGAAACCAACAAGCTACCGATGATCAAAATGAAACTCCTAAAACACAAGAGATTAAAGCAGTCACAACTTTATGTTATGGCAAAATAGTAGACAATTGAGTAGTCTTACCAGAAGATCTTGTCCCTATAGAGATACCAGTTCCAATACAAATTTTACCAGAACCAGAAGCTGAAAAATAGATACCTCCAAATGCCCCAATATATATTCCAATTCTTAAACCATCAACTCACTCACATGACCCAGTTACGAAATATAGACCAAAAGCACCTTTCCCAGCACGCTTGATGACACCCAAGGACGATGAGATTTTTGATGAAATCAAAGAGACATTCAAGAATCTAACCATAAATCTACCGTTTCTAGATGCCATCAAACATGCACCCAAACATGCCAAATTTCTCAAGAATATGTGCACCAACAAAAGAAGAACTAACATTCCAAAAGATGCCTTTCTTACAGAACAATTTCCATCCCTCACAGAAACCAATGGAATCGTCAAATACAAAGATCCTGGTCGTTTTACCATTCCTTGCACTATAGGAGATAAGTACACAACTACTGCTCTGCTCGATCTTGGAGCAAGTGTTAACCTCCTTCCATACTACCTATTCAAATAACTTGGTTTCCACGAGTTTACACCTACAACAATGACATTACAATTAGCTGATCGCTCCATTAAATACCCAAAATGCATAGTTGAAAATGTTCTAGTCAAAGTTAAAGATTTGTATTACCCTGTTAATTTCGTCATCCTTGACACCGAAGTCGGTCATGATTCCATACCTATTATTCTAGGGCATCTCTTTTCTGCAACAACTAATGCCCTTATAAATTGCCGCAATGGATCTATGATCATGTTTTTTAGAAATCTTTCAGTGGAAGTTAATGTTTTTAAAATGATGAAGCAACAGATGGATGAGGAATTAGATGGAGAAGTGAGTATGATAGAAAATGTAGTCCAAGAATATTACGACAAAAGTTTTCTAGAAAATGAGGTGCATCAATTATTATCCTTTAGAGACTCTGATTTCGACATAGATCATTATATCGAATATACTAGTAACAATTAGGCATCCGTTCAACTATACAATTCAGATGATGATCTACCTAAACATGAAGAGAACTCACCAGCCTAAGTGTTCACTGTGGAAGAACAAAACCCCGTGGAAACTTTGTTACCCAATTCACCTACATCTAACCTTAAGACTCTCTCTCTTAACCTAAAATATATTTATCTTAATTCTGATGGCACTCATCCCATCATTATCTCATCTCAGTTGACAGAAAAGGAAGAATATCTTATGATTAGAGTGATTCAAGAACATTGCTCTGCAATTGGTTGGTCTATTGATGATATAAAAGGAATTGATCCAAAGATTTGCACACACCGAATTCATCTCGAAGAGAATGCTAAGACTTCTAGAGAACCATAGCGTCATTTAAACCTAGCTATAAAAGAAGTAGTATGAGAAGAGATCTTAAGATTACTGGATGCCGAAATCATTTATCCCATATCTAACAGCGAATGTGTTAGTCCAATTCATGTAGTACCAAAGAAATCTGGGATTACAATGGTCCACAATGCGGATGGGGAGTTACTTCCAGCATGAGTTCCTATATCATGTGGAAGATTTGTATTGATTATAGGAAGTTGAATGCTGTCACGAGAAAAGATCATTTTCCCCTGCCTTTTGTTGATCAGATGCTTGAACGCTTAGCAGGACATGCTTATTATTGTTTCTTGGATGGATATTTAGGATATTTTTAGATTTTAATCGATGAAACCGATCAAGAAAATACCACTTTCACTTGCCCTTTTGGAACCTATGCTTATGCATGTATGCTCTTCGGTCTCTGCAATACACTTGCCATATTTCAACGCTGCATGTTACACATTTTCAGTGATATGGTGGAGAGATTTATGGAAGTTTTCATGGATGATTTTTCTTTTTATGGAGATTCTTTCAACGACAGCCTATCCAACCTTTCTAACGTATTGGTGTGTTGTCAGGAAAAAAATCTAGTCCTTAATTGGGAAAAGTGTCATTTCATAGTAAAAAAAGGAATAATGTTATGTCACATTGTGTC
Organism: Coptis chinensis; assembly: GCF_015680905.1. Lineage (NCBI taxonomy): Eukaryota > Viridiplantae > Streptophyta > Magnoliopsida > Ranunculales > Ranunculaceae > Coptis > Coptis chinensis. Next base: position 57,079,775 of record NC_141461.1, on the reverse strand, counting down.
TAAAATTGGTATAGAGGTCACTAAAGCTAAAATAGATAAAATTTCTACTCTACCTACTCAACGGACCATTTGTGAGATACGAGCCTTTCTAGGCCATGCTGGTTTTTATAGAAGATTCATTCAAAATTTCTCAAAAATTGTTAAACCGTTAACCAATCTTCTTATAAAATATATACCCTTTGAGTTTAATTTGGATTGCATACAAGCTTTTGAAACTTTGAAAGCCGCCTTAATGACTGCACCTATAATTCAACCTTCAAATTGTTCGAAACCTTTTGAGCTCATGTGTGATGCTAGTGACTATGTTGTTACACTACACCATAACAACTTTTTAGTGACAAGGGCTTTTTTTGTTTTGTGACGCCAAATAGGTGTCAGAAAATTTGTGACGCCATTATGGCATTACTGTGTGGGTTTTGCCGTCACAATTAATCAAATAATTCATTTAATTTCTTTAAGAAATATTTAGAAAATATATTGACGGCAAGGTGGCGTCAAAGAATTTAATTTCAAACGCACGTGTTGGGCATGTGTGACAGGACGAGGCGTCAACACGAAACTGTGTCCAAAGACTTCGATTTCTTCTTGACCTCAACTTAAGAACACCAAATGAGAAACCCTTCTTCTCCTCCTTTCTCGATCTATTTGAATTACACCTGTTTATGTTTTTCCCAAAATTACACCTACCATGGATAAAGGGGTCTCAAAACCACTCGATCGAAAAACAAAAAAGTAAAACTGAAAATAGGGCAAAAAAACATAGCGCTAAATCTCCTTCTTTTCAATCGTCACTGGGGTTTCTTCTCTACGTCTCTCTTGGATACAATTGCAAGGCTCACTTCCAAAAAATCGTCCTGCTCACTACGTGTTCGATTCATCTGGTAAGAATTCCTCGTTTTTAGTTAGAAATTTTTTATGGGTTTCTTTTTATTATGATTTCAAAATTTTGAAATTAAATGGGCTGTTTTTATTTTGTGTACAAAAATACAAAAAAAAAATCAACTCTTTATTTGTGCTTAAATTTGCAGCTTATCTTGAATTCTTTCCTGATACTTGATAGGTGGTGTGGAGCAATTGGTCAATTTCATCCCAAGAAACTAATATCATCAATCAAAGCAGAACTGTTTGGTGGTGCAGAGTTGGAACTACCGGCATTTCGGGATGTGGCAAGCATTTCATTGATAAGTCATTATTTGCACTTGGCTTATGTACCCAACTTTCCATAGGTGGCATCATCATTACTTCTAAGTACAGAGCAACATGGGGAGAGAAAGGGGCGTCACTCCAAGGCAAAGTTTTTTCATAAGGCAAGTTTTCTAGATATCATTGATAATGGTATGTGTAAAGGAGCGTTTTAGTTATCCCTTACAAATATGATAGGAGAAGAGAAAGGGTTTGGGAAATGATAAAGACTGAGTTCGTTGTTGAGCGAACTGCCTATGTATCTATCTCTCGATTCTGGGGGGAGAGAAGAATTGGGTCTGACATAGTTCATACATGTGGTATTTATAGTTGTTGAGCATGAAGATCTGCACAACACGTGTACTGATGAGTACAGATGTGTGGTTGAGACCTGGTATACGTGTAGGGTTGGTGTTGGTAGCAATTTCATAATGATGGGGAGTGGTTGCAGTAGTTCGTATATTGTGGTAATGAGTTGTGTCAATATGGCTTTGATAATGATTGCATCTGGATAATGGATGATGTCACTAAATGGAACATTCTGTGTGAGGGTATGCAAGTTGAGTTACTCTGGAGAGAGCTCGTAGGACGAATATCTTAGATCGGGTATGCGAGCTAATGATGTGAGTCGCTCTGAAGTGATCTGAGTATACCACTTGTATACGGTGAATTGCTATATAGCAAGCTCGGAGGACGAGGACATGAGGTCAGTGTGGTTTTTCTGTTTACGCTGGACACGTGTATAATATACATTGGTTGTGTATATTAGTCCTTCACATAGCCCCTTCTCATTAGGTCGTTCCAATTCTGTAGGGATGACCTGATGAGAGAGTAATTCCACACGTGGGAAGCACGCGGAGTAGTAACTGAAGATGCAAGTGATGCTGGTTTGACAAGTATTGGATTGATCCTAGAAGTGGAGGTTCTCAATTAGTAAGAAAGTTGTAGCTCGATGGAGCCTTGGAGCTCGAGTTAGTGAGCGTTCTGCACTGAGTTGATCTTAGAAATGTAGGTCCTCAACTAGTGAGAATTGGTGGGCTATGTAGCCTCTGAGCTCAAGTGAGCGTGTTAGCTTAAGAAAGCGTGTTGTTCGCGGAGAGCGTTCTCTTTGAGTTGAGCCTAAAGTTGTAGGACATCAACTAGGAAGAACTGTAGAGGCTAAGAAGCCTATAAGCTCAAGTGAGCGTGGTAGCTTAAGAAAGCGTGTTACTCATGGAGAGCGTTCTCTCTGAGTTGAGCATAGAGTAGTAAGTCATCAACTAGTAAGAACTGTAGAGGCTAAGAAGCCTATGAGCTCCAGTGAGCGTGGTAGCTTAAGAAAGCATGTTGGTTGCGGAGAGCGTTCTCGCTGAGTTAATCCTAGAGTTGTAGGTTCTCAACTAGTAAGAACTGTAGAGGCTAAGAAGCCTATGAGCTAAAGTGAGCGTGGTAGCTTAAAAAAGCGTGTTGCTCGCGGCGAGCGTTCTCGCTGAGTTGATCCTAGAGTTGTAGGTCATTAACTAGTAAGAACTATAAATGCTAATAAGCCTATGAGCTTAAGTGAGAGTGATACTCAGGTGGGCGTCAGGACCCAAGTGAGTCTGCCTGTGCTAGTGAGCGTCCTAATTTGGAGATCACAGTTGATAACTAGCCTTGACAATAGGAGCTGAGGCGACCTCTCGGGTCTTGACAACAGGAGCGGAGGTGACCTCTGGGGTCTTGACAACAGGAGCTGAGGCAACCTCTGGTGTCTTGACAACAAGAGTGGAGACGACCTCTGGGGTATTGAAAAAAGGAGCTGAGGCGACCTCTGGGGTCTTGTCAACAGGAGCTAGGGCAACCTCTAGGGTTTTGACAACAGGAGCTGAGGCGACCTCTGGGGTCTTGACAATAGGAGTGGAGGTGACTTTTGGGGTCTTGATAACAGGAGCGGAGGCGACCTCTGGGGTCTTGACAATAGGAGCGGAGGTGACCTCTGGGGTCTTGTCAACAGGAGCTGGGGCAACCTCTGGGGTCTTGACAATAGGAGAGAAAAGGTGACACGATATAGCGTTTGAGCTCGAGTGAGCGTTATACTCAGCTGGGTGTCGTGACCCAAGTGAGTATGTGGGCATCCTGATTTGTAGATCGTCGTCAATAGCTAGCCCCAATTTATTTTTGAAGTTTTAATTACCTTATAAAAATGTGAGTAGCCCTAGTTCGGAGATTGACCTGTAATAAATCGAGTGGATTGAACATTCCCCTGTGGCTGTAGCCAGCCCCAATTCGGAGATTGTTATGGTAGACTAGCCCCCAGCTTGGAGCGTGATATGATAAACATGGGGCTACGCAATGATAATGCTAATATGAAGCGACGTCCATGCCAAAATGAGACGAATAAATTCACTAATGAAATGGTTGAAATAAATTTACTTCACCAGGTCGAGTCTTGCTGTATTGAATTCAAATAAACTTGAAATAGATCAAAGTATATTGAATTCGCGGTATGTAACCGTAAAGTGCTTCACATAATAGTAAACGCAAATAGACTTATCTGATTGATCAGCAACAACAAATCGGTGGATTTCTCATAGCTGGTGGATCCAAGATCCAGAGAAGGGCATAGGTGAGCTCGCTTTCATTTTCTTCAGGATCCAAATCGAGCAACTCTGCAACAATTTCTTACCAAGCAACGAATTGAGGATTCTCCACTTGAATAGAAGGAGACACTTTCGTATAACAAGCATGAAGAAATGGGAGAAAGGGTTTTAAGGCCAGCAGGCGACTCTTGACCAAAAGAATGGTCCTCATTAAGATCTTGAAGATTCAATTTGACTTTATATTCGTTAGGCAAAGTTTGGTTTTTCATGTAATTAGTTATTGAATCCACATCAAAAATATTATCCATTCATGAAAGACTTGTCATTTTCCAGAGATGTGGGCTTGAGATAAATGATGAATTCGCACATGTTGATGTAAAGGTGTCGGCGTGCGAGAAAAGAAAAAAGGAAAGATGGTTTGCTCAGCTCTGGATTTGAGCTTCGAGGCTTGCCATGCTTCGTGGGCTTGAGTACTTAGGTTTTTGGAAAGTGGTTTCTCAAGAAATCAAGACCACAGACGGCGCCAATGTAAAAGAGTGTTTTAGTTATCCCTTACAAATATGATAGGAGAAGAGAAAGGGTTTGGGAAATGATAAAGACCGAGTTCGTTGTTGAGCGAACTTCCTACGTATCTATCTTTCAATTCTGGGGAGAGAGAAAAATCAAGTCTGACGTACTTCATGCATGTGGTATTTATAGTTGTTGAGCATGAAGATCTGCACAACACGTGTACTGATGAGTACAGATGTGTGGTTGAGATCTTGTATGTGTGTAGGGCTGGTGTTGGTAGGAATTTCGTAATGATGGGGAGTGCTTGCAGTAGTTCGTATATTGCGGTAATGGGTTGTGTCAATATGGCTTTGATAATGATTGCATCTGGATAATGGATGATGTCACTAAATGGAACATTATGTGTGAGGGTATGCGAGTTGAGTTACTCTGGAGCGAGCTCGTAGGACAAATATCTTAGATTGGGTATGCGAGATGATGATGTGAGTCGCTCTGAAGCGATCTGAGTATACCACTTGCATACGGTGAATTGCCATGCGGCAAGCTCGGAGGACGAGGACATGAGGTCGGTGTGGTTTTTTTGTTTACGCTGGACATGTGTATAATATACATTGGTTGTGGATATTACTCCCTCACAGTATGCATATTTGGTTATTCTCTAATATTATTTTATTTCCTTGTAATGTTGGGAGGAATGTTTTATATACTTTTGTTGAATAGGACATTCTAGGAACATATTCAGTTTAGGCAGCAGACCTTGTGTCAAATTCAAGTACAGGAAGCACCATTAGCTTATTTTAAGTTTTTATTGCAAGGTACACAACTCGTATGTCTTGATTCTTGCCCAGTCTTTGTTTCATACCCATTTAAGGCCTTGGCATGAGGTTAATGCTGCTCTAGTGAGCAATTTGTGTTTGTGGGTTTTAGCTGTCTGCTTAAAACTATAGCACCAGTACTAGTCACGATTAATGATCTAGAAGTGCATTTAATTGAAAAAATGCTGGAAGATGCTACAGATTTGATGGAGAAAGGGACGATAGCCATTAAAGCTTGTGATTAATTTTAGGTTTTCGTCGCATTTGCGTTTTGATTTGAGGGTAAAGTGTGTAATTCTTTGTTTTTCATTCTTGGGCTTTCATTTATTGGTTATGTAACCTCAATTATTGGTATGCTTGTTAGTGTATTTTGGTCTGAATTGAATTGGTGTTGGGGTTGTGTTTGTATTAGGTATTCAATATACCTAGGATATTGCTAGTCATAGAGGTTGGGGTTTTTCCTTCCATCATTTTCTTTTTCCCTAGAAAATCTAGTGGGGTGGTTGGTTTAATATCATTTTGCCTATAGTTGAAGACTTAATTGACTATTGAATGTCATATAAGTGTGCTCTAAGTAAGAGGTTTGCATAATTGTGATATTGTTACAAAGTTTCTATCCTTTAAGGTTTGTTAAATGGATTTCTCTGATCTAAGAGTTTTGGAGTTTTTTCTGTCTTTAAGCTTTGCAGTCAAGTCGATGTTTGTTTTTTCTGTCTTGTAATTTGATTATAACATAAACATCTGAGTATATGCAGTTATACATTTTTTCTTGCCTTTCAATTCCTGGTTTGGTTTATTTTGTGTTTTCACGCATTCATTTGTATCACGTCTATGTGATCCACAACAGCGAAGTTCATTTGAGTTTCTTCTCCTTTGTAAGCAAATTCGTGATCCACAAAATTAAAAGTGTTGATCTGTATTTCAGGAATGAAAATGACGACGATTGCATATAACTTTGTAAATGGAAGAAAAACAGTCTAGCCATGTAAAGCAATATAATCTTACTATATAACAAGAAGAAGGAAATAAATGGTATAGCACTATAAGTTTCGTTTACGCATTTTCAAATCTTATCAATTTCTTACATTTCCGGGCTTGCTCATAGAGTATCTAAGCTGACGAGTTATGTACGCCATAGTCTTTAACCTTGTTTTTTTTATCTATAAGTTGTTAGTTTAAGAGACCCTCGCAACATTGTTGAGGCTATTTTTAAAGCTTTAAATACGGTATCTATCTAATTATCTATAATGTTTTTTTTTATATCCTTCCCTACTAGTTATTTCTACTTCTCTTGTATAGTTTCTTATGCCGGACACCTTTCTGGTTAGATCATCTATAAGAAATTCTTCATACAAATCTATAAATTTGTTTCTAAAGTCTTGAAGAGAGACTTGGTTTATCATGGTGAGTTATATTGTAGTGTCATATACATTATACTATTCTAGATACCTATATTCGTAGTGCATTGTAATGGTCTTGAAGTCAATTTTCAACTGATTCCTTTTATCCCGTTCCATGTTTAGTTTTCAGGCCTAGGCACATTTGGCACCTGATAAATGATAAAATTGAATAGTTTACCTACGAAATGAACGATGAACTCAAAACGTAAGTAAACTAAAATTATCTATGTGTCTATCTTTATCAAAGTTTCTACTCTCAATTCTATCGAAATAGAGTGGAGTAACAAATTCGTTCCACTCCTAGTGCTCTAGCATGGAATGTTTTCTAATCTATTTAGTCGGTCTTAAGTCTAATGAGAGCTTTATGAAAGGTGTTATACTACGATACAATATGAAATTGATTATGTGAATTTAAATTACGAATGCTATGGAAATATGATTGTTTTTGAATCTAGATAAAGGATTAGAGGGGAATTGAATCCACCTCGAGTCCAACTTAATAACCTAGCATAGATTCTTGTATCTCGATTCTTACGTTCTTACGGCAAGAATTTCGAGTTCTAATCCATAGTGTTCATGGCATTTCTACCAAATACTAACTAGCATGTGAGGTCGTCTACCCATTCTCATGGCGAATCACGACCTTCTAGAGTGGAATAGATTCTATAATGTTTCTACACTATACCACTAAGTTTTCATCAAAGCTTCATCAACCCCTCTAATGGAGGTTTTAGCCTTGAGTCATCAAACCATCATTTCCCATTGAATTATAACTACTCATCATATTAAAATTCTAACTTAACTAAATTAACTAACAATGTTTCAATCTACTTAAACTACGAAATGATAATCAACAAGAATTAAAACTAGATCTATAAATTGAGATGACAAAAATCGAAATTAACAAAATAACTATTTTATTTATCTAATCAATCAAGAACAATGATTCAAAGACTTAATCTAAAACAAGAATTGAAAATGGAACTAAAACTTAATTAAAATACTTGGAAACTAGATCTAGAATTATCTATATTGTTTAGGTCTAACTAGCTACCATTAACAAAGAGCTAAGCTTTGGTTTTTATCCTTTCAGATCCAAAAATCGTGCATGGGCTTGGAGCCATGTTTTGGGCCAGAGAATCAGGCCCAAAACCCGATTCTTTCAGTCCAAAAAGGCCTCTTCAGCTGCAGTTAGCTTCAACAGACTTTTTGTCCACTTTTGCTCCTCTGATTGGGTCAAGGCTTAGACCATTAGAAAGCTCTTTCCGAGCCGGTCGTTTTGACATAAGGTAGGCCCCATTCCGAGGTCTAAGTCCAAAGATACGGCCTTCGAAATTTCTGCTGACTTGTGTCTTTGTTTTACGCCCCGTCGTCGACTTTTCAGCTTTTGACCGGGCTTTAGGAAGGCTTTGTCTTCTTGAATCTTGGCCTTTAATCACGGAACTACTTAGTAACCGACCTTTGCTCCTTTATCTCACTAAAGTGGCACATTTCTGCACATAATGGACTTTGAAACCTGAAATGCATAAAAACACGTGAATCGGTGTTAACTCTTAATTATTACTCACATAATTGGTCTAAAAGTATGATCAATTCTGAGGGGTTAAAACTACAGTTTTGGGCTCTTATCAAACCACCCCCAAACAGCATTTTGCTTGTCCTCAAGCAAAGATGAGAAATTAGAATAAGTGACCAAAAATGGAGTTTTATCTACTCGCTTTTTATTTGAGTCGCGATTGCATTGACCATATGCAACAAGGCCTTAAACCACTAGGAATTCCCTAGTGGACGAGTTATAGCCTCGTGAGAGTTTTCCAGTGAAGGTACTCACAACCTTCAACTATACTACAACGACTAAGAAATAAAACTATTATTTTCCTCATTCATGTCCCAACTATCTATACATCTCACTAGCAAATGAATAAGAATAACCAAGTCAAAAAGCTAAGCTAATATATGCATAATAATCAATCATCTATGATACGAATATAAGTACTATGAGTAATACCATGAAATGCCTAGCAGGTTCGTTTATGAAAACTCGGAATAACGTCCTTAAGTAGATCCTCACATAAATGTCAAGACGAAAACCACTCTGATTTTTCCGCTCAAGTTTTCATTTACTCCGAAAATGCAGGTGGGCACACTTTACCTTACAATCTCAATGACTACAAGGAAGCCGGAGTCGATCAAACACATCTGCCACTTACTATAACACTAACCTATTCCTAATTGAGCTAGAGGTCTTTATTAGGTGTTGCGGGGATTAGGAGATGGTTTAAAAATGAAGGAAATGGATATTCAAAAGGACAAGTCTGAGATAGTAGAGTCTTCATATTATGTAACTTAGAGAAAACCTTGTTATTTACTTTTGCTTCTACACTTTGTTTCCATCCTTAGCCATATTTTTTTCTTTTTCTTTGGCTTTTAACTCCTTTTATTCTATTTTTTTTTTTTTTTTCTTTTCTTTGGATGGAAACTCCTTTTCTTTATTTTCTGAAGCAATTAACTAACTTTTGTTTACACCGGTTTTTCTCTTCTTCTTTCTTCCTCATTCTATTCTCAGACTTATTCTAGATTGGGTAGGTTGATTTTTTTTTTAGTTTTGTTTTGTTTTTGTAATAGGGTAAAGGATTTGTGGGTTATGAAAGGCTAAAGAAAGGCTCAGAGGGGCGACTAGCGGAAAATAATTCATAGGTTTGAATTTCTGGCTATATCGATCCAAAGAGGGCCTAAATTCTCCTTAGGATATGACATAGTGATAAGCAAGTGGACGTGTGATTTCTCTATCCGGATTTTACTTATCCCTTGTGTCATTTCTCAAATGTTTTACTTCATATAATGGCTTTAGGCTATATTCTCACAGATTTGTAGAATAAGTACTCTAGCCTAGATTTGAAACTTATCGCTAACAATCATAGATACTCATGTAATATATTTATAGATAGATACAAAGATTAGTACCTACATATTAACCTAAGTTTCTAACAATTATTCGATGCAAAAGCTCATTGAGACTTCTAGATTGTTAAGAGCATAGAGAAAGAAAACAATACCAATATTCCTAAGTGTATAGCATAAACTTATTTATTTATATTTTTGAAATTTTTTGAAACTTTAACTAGAAAACAAATGCATATTATACATATCTATATCCTAACAGATGCCTTAATTACACGTGTTTTCTATGCCCCCAAAACAAGAAGCATGCTTTGTCCTCAAAGTATTGTAAATAAAGAGGGTAGGAAAAATACCATTGAAACGTGTGAAATTCAGGAACATCTGCAAAACAAAGTTAGAACGTACTAATATATGAAATAAAAACTGACGCAACTCTATAAGAGTTCAACCCATTATGGGGTTAGCCGAATTAAATTGCTTGGGACATAAACAGACACTAACAAAACTAAAAACTTACCTTATCTCCCGCTTAAACATCTTCCTCTTCGTTAATGAGACGAGGTTCCTTCGCATCCTGCCAGTCCATTATAATTTGCCATGCTTGCTGCCATTTATCATCTACTAATGCTAACCTGTTAAGTGTTATTATGTTTTATGGGATGTACGGGGCGACCAATTGAGGCTGCACCTGCCATCTCGGCCAAGTCATTATTCGCAATGAGCGAACCACCTAATTAGTGGATCTCATGACTTCAACCCTTTTCCAATCTGTGAATTGTGCACATAATACAGGTAAACAACTACGCATGATGCGCCTTACCAACACAGGCATAAGAAGATACTTACGCCTCATGGTTTGGGCTCTCTTAAGACTAGCGACTAAAACTCGGGGAATGTCATATCGGCGATGTCCCTCAGCTAAAGCGATGAAAATATCACCAGCCCGATCTTCGTTTGCAGAAATGAACCGCCATTCCCCAAAATATTCATCGGGATGAATAACATGGTGGTGCCTTCGTTTTAGGAAAAGGCTACCAAGGGCAATGCTATATCGCCTCGGTCCATTACTTTCGAAATACCCTCCCCATAATACTCATGGAAATATGTATAATCATAAAGATATGCATTATCGGTCATATATGCCCATGTGTGAACGAGGATCGTATTGGTAATCCCGAAACTAAAGCGACCACATTTTTATCGAATTGATGTGTCGGTGTCTCGACTTCTGACGGAGAATTCTTGTTCTCCATCCCGATTACAATAGAATTTAACATGGTCGTAGAAATAAGCGATGGAAGTGGTGAATATGAATCGTCATCACTTACCGTAGATGATGCCATTCTCCTAATCGGGATCCCGTGGTTCGGAACCAATGTCCATAGGTCTCGGTGCCCAACACATCTTCGAAAGACTGTTCAGGTATGACTATAGGAGATGTCATCTTAACTACTCTTTGAACAGTTCCAAAAAATCCTGGACTGACCCTCTGAAAATTTGAATTTCCCGCGTTAAGAGAAGGCAGGGCGCGGGTGCGCTCACATAGGGCGCGGTCGCGCTCGTGGGTTTTAGAATTACAGTGTTTTGGGCGCGGGTCGCACTCAAGGAGGGCGCGGGTTGCGCTCTGACTAAAATTTGGGAAAGTGTACAGTATGCGAGCATCGCTCGACGAAGCAGCTACCGTAAGTCTTTAAACAAATTTGGAAGAAAAAGAAGGAAAAGCTTGGAGTGAAAGGTGCGAGATGATGGTGGGGTGTAGTGTGGTTTGTTAGTGTAGAATGAAGAGAGTTTAAATAGGTTTTGAGCTTCCAAAATGAATCGGTAAGTTCCCAAATTGTGTTAAGGCAATTTCCGGAAATAGAAAAATTCCAAACCCGAAAATGGAAACAAACCATTTTCGTGATTTTCTAAAAATCCTGGTATCTTTCATAATGGAATTAGAATAGTAACTTCTAAACTCTCCTACATTTCATGCTACCACCACACAAATCATAGATATGTCGATATCGGCCAAATTATCAACCTTTCCTTCAAGACTACTTTACCGCGGATGATCATATAACGAATTATGCTCGGTATAAATATTACCACCCCAAAACAAGTCGGGAAGGTGGGATTAATGATAAAAACAAGCAGTACTCGAAATTAACCAATTATATTAAAAATAAAATTTAAATCCAAACAACATAAAACAAACACATTAATATTTAAATTTAACTACTTAATTAAATTTCAACTAATAAAACAATCAAAACTATGAAATAACAGCGAACACAACTGATGGTGAACACCTAGTTGTGTGATGAAGATGGACCCTGAGATGGAGATTGGCCCTGGGATGGAGAATGGCTTGAACCATCTGTCCTTCGGCGACGACGATCATGCCTGTCGGACTCGGCTGAAACCGATTCCTCCACTGGTGGCATGTGTCGTAACATCTCTATTCGGAATAAGCGCTGTGCTTCCATCTCAGTCTAGAGTATTGCATACTGGGCTTGTTGATGCTGGTGGATAGTCTCCATGTTAGACAGGATATCGTCCTGAACCCCTTCGAGCATTTCAAGTCTCGTCTGAAGGTTCGTTTGCTTCTTTCGAATTACAATCTGTCTATCTCGGATATCTTCACAAATACCATAAACGCAACGCAAGGCAGTTTGTAATACTTGCATGCGTTCTAAATTAGAACTACATTTATCTAATGCATCGTCATCCAGACATGTCATATCCTCCCTTTCATCCTCCGACTCATCCATTTTTTCTTCAGACAACGGCCAAGTCTCTTGGATGCAATCCGTATAGATACTTGCATTAGAATGCAATTTGATGTTAATAGGAGTAGATCTTGCGACAGCTCTAAAGGAGAGCATGATCTTAGTGATCAATACGGGAAGAGGCGCCAAGCTCTTCCCCACTCCTCGAATCACATTAAACATTAAATCAATGATGTAGAAATTATACTTATTTGTTTGCAAAATCCAGAGAACGTCGCGCATTGCGCGGGCCGATATCATCGACTTTGTCTTTCCCGAGGGCGTTCCTACCAATCCACCGAGCTACAGCCGGTTGATTTGTTCTCGTGGTTGATCATGGACGCAATGAGATGTCGGATTGTATTCACCCTCCACGACAGTATCCTTCATCAAAGCAGGAACTCTAGTATACTGGGATTCCTGAATTGTCGTTACCAGGTTGCTTTCAAGCGTAATTCCTAACGATTCGACCAACAACTGTCCTCGTTATTTCCCTCCTCGCTCCTGCTACCTTTATGAAAATCCTATTCCCATCCAATTCTCGCTTCTTATAAAATTGTTCTACTAAATCATGGTGATATAACTCCTCAGTCGAGTACCACAGTCCGTTCCAATGCCTCCTAATCATCTCCGTCGTAAAATGGCGCCAAGTCGTTTGACTCAAACGCTGCTCCGGCAAAATTCTTCGTCGTAGCGACATTGAAGTTTCTGAGACAACTAATGGTTTTGTAGACTATGGGGGAGGTGAGATTGAAGAAAAACAACTAAAATAACGGTGGTGGCGGTGGTTACTTGGATTGGTGGCGGTTTTGGAGTTTGGGGTGGTGGTATTAATGGTTTAAAGAAGATTTTAGTTGGATTTGATTATGTTGGTGTGGGTGTAGTTAGGTTTCCTTCTCTCTCTCTATTATTTTTTTATTTTTTTATTTTGGTGTTCAAGGTTTGATTTAACTTTGTAACCGGCGGGATTGAAAGGGAAAGAAAGAAGCCGTGCGTTTGTTTTTGGGAAGGAAGGAGACGCACAAACGTGCGTGCGGTTTGGGCCCAAGCCCAGTATGAATTCCGAAATTTTCCGATTTTTCGCGCAATTTCAAACTCAATTTGCCGCTTCGTTACTGGCCCGATTTTGGCGAATGAGTTATGGAAATGATCAGTAGAGAATTTCCAATCCAATGATCCATAAAACACTCAATTCCAACCATGGCTGACGTATAAAAGGGAGGAAAAACGCCTCAAAGTGCGTGTGTGACGTAAGTTATGCGAACGAAGAAAATCTAAGTTAAGATTACGTCAACCCAATTGAACTATAAGTAATGGGCCTAAGCAACACAAACGGAAAGTTCGAGCAATCCAGATGGGAAGACCGATTGCCCACCCCTAAACAAATTTTTAAACACAAAATTTGTTCTAACGTGGGTCGTTTAAAGTCAGATTCCCAAGACTTGTTGGATTGCTATTTCTATGATTAAGAATTTTTTATTATTTTTTATTATTTTTTATTAGTTTATTATAAGAAAAACAAAAAACAAAAAATACATAATTTACCCCATAGAGGAACATGACTCCAAAACCGAGAAAACATGCTAAAGTGGAAAACGTGAATTATGTTAACCGTGGACTTAGGTTCCGGTACTTATAGCCACACACTCCCTAGGGAGGGCCCGGTTACCTGAATGGTGCACTTACCACTATATGGAAGTGAAAGGAAGTACACCAATGACAAAGGTCAATCCTCATAGACAGGGTCCTGTAAAAGGACTTCCTCTACATCAGGGGACAGAAGTTAATGAAAATGTTTTAACCGTTGACCATTAACTTGAAAGGTACTGTTGTCATTGGGATTTACCAAAGTGATTGCCCCGTAAGGGGGTGACTTCATAACTGAAAAGGACCGGACCAACGGGTTTTAGTTTCCACAGGAAAATATGTAGACGGGGAGTTGTAAAGCAAGACCTTTTGACCGACCACAAACTCTTTATGCCAAGATTTGCTTATCATGAACACGCTTTCATGTTAGCTTTATAATCCTTCATGAGATCGTAAAAATCGTTCGCACGTTTCTTCAAGCTCATTCAATTGCAACTTGCGTTTGACACCTGCCTCATCAATATTGAAGTTAAGGCTTTTATAGCCCACGAGCACGCGTCTTTGTAATTCAACCAACAAAAATGACATGGTTTCCCAAATACAAGTCTAAAGGGTGACATACCTATAGGAGTTTTGAAAGTAGTTCTATATACCCATAAGGCATCCGATAGACGCTCGACCGATCTTTCCTATCGGGGTTTACATTTGTTTCTAAAATCTTTTGATTTCCCTATTAGAAACTTCTACTTGTCTCCGCTAGTTTGTGGATGATAAGGAGTTGCTACTTTGTGTGTAACTCCATACTTTTTCACTAGGGATGCAACAACTCATTTGCAAAATGTGTTCCACCATCACTAATGATGGCTTTAGGAATGCCAAACCGACAGAAAATATATTCTTTAATAAAAAATACAACGGTCTTATGGTCATTGCTATGGCAAGCTAGGGCCTCTATCCATTTAGACACGTAGTCCACGTCAACTAGAATATAAATGAAACCGTGGGAAATAGGGAAAGGACCCATGAAATCAATGCCCCAAACGTCAAAAATTTCTACTATCAAGATTGGATTTAATGGCATCATATTATGCTTCGTGATTCGCCCAAGTTGTTGGCAATAAATACACGTCTTGCAATGCACTTGGGCATCCTTAAAAAGGGTAGGCCAATAAAACCACATTGAAGCACTTTAGCGGCTGTTTTCATCCCACTAAAATGGCCACCACACTCTTTGTCATGGCAGAATGATAGAACTTCATTGTATTCCCACTGGGGAATACAACAACGAAATAATCGATCCGCACGATACTTAAAAGGTATGGCTCATCCCAAGAGTATAACTTAACTCGCCAAGAACTTCTTATGTTCGTTTCTTGACCAATTATAAGGCATAACATCAGCCGCTAAATAATTTACAATGTCGAAGATACCATGGTCTTTGAAAAATCGCATACGATGCTCATCGGGAAAAAGTCCGGTATGGACTCGGAATCACTCGATCGTCGTTTGTGAGTCTAGATAAGTGGTCGGCAACTTCGTTTTCGACCCTCTTTTGTCCTTTTATTTCTAATGTGAACTCTTGCGGAGAAGGATCCATCGGATTAATCTCGCTTAGCTTCCTTCTTTGCAAGAAGGTACTTAAGGGCTGCATGGTCCGTGTAAACTAAAGTTTTAGAACCAACCAAATAAGGACGAAACTTATCTAAAGCATAAATGACAGCTAAGAATTCTTTTTCTGTAGTTGAATAATTTCGTTGAGCATCGTTTAAGGTTTTACTAGCATAATAAATAACAGTGGACTTATTATCTAGTTTTTGTCCCAAAGATGTACCGAATTGCATAATCACTAGCATCACACATGAGTTCGAAGGTTTAGACCAATCGAGAGGTCAGTATAATTGGTGCAGAGGTTAGATGCGACTTTTAAAGTTTCAAAAGCCCGCTTCTGGTTAAAATTAAAATCAAAGATTGCATCCTTCAAAAGCAGATTAATTAACGGCCTAGCTATTTTCGAGAAGTCTTTAATAAACCGCCTATAAAAACTTGCATGGCCTAGAAAGGCTCTAATATCACGGACAGTCCGTGGTTTAGGTAGAGTCGCTATCTTATCTAGTTTGGCCTTATCTACTTCGATGCCATCACTAAATACAATGTGACCTAGTACTATGCCTTTTTTCACCATTAAATGACACTTTTCCCAGTTTAAAACAAGGCTCTTTTCTTCACACCGTGTCAAAACCTTAGACAGGTTAGACAAACAGTCTGTGAAGGAGTCTCCATAGATAGAAGGTTCCAAGAGCATTACAAAGGCCAAAAAGCATTCGTTTATAGGCATACGTTCCAAAGGGACATGTGAAGGTAGTCTTTTCTTGGTCATCAATATCAATAATAATCTGAAAATAGCCCGAGTAGCCATCCGTAAAAACAATAAAAAGCATGACCAGCTAGGCGCTCGAAAGCATTTGATTTATAAAAGGTAAGGAAAGTGATCCTTTCGTGTCATAGCATTTAAACGCGTCAGAATCAATACGATCCTCCATTTCATAGGGCCTTGTGTGACAACATAGTCACCCTTCCCGCTACGCACCATGGTAACTCCCCGATTTCTTAGAAACTACATGAATGGGGCTTACCCATTCGCTATCGAGATTGGGTATATGATACCCGCGATCGTGTCGTAAGACTTCTTCCCTAACCACCTCTTTCATGGTCGGGTTCAAAGCGGCGAGGTTCGTGGAGAAGTCTTCGCTTATCCTCCAAATGGAATACGATGAGTGCAAATATTAGGGTCAATTCCCTTAATGTCGGCTAGGGACCAACCAATCGCAGACCGATGTTCCCTAATCACCCGGATTAAACGTGTCTCTTCATTCTTAGATAACAGAGAAGATATAATTACCGGATGACTACCATCCGGATTGAGTTGAATATATTTTAACTTTGGGGGAAGGGGTTTAAGCACTGGGGTGGAAGGAAAATCAATAGATGTTTAAAATTCGGGGTCCTCATTTTGCATAATGAATACTTGCTTAGGTAGCAAGTCTTCATACTCAATATGTTGAGCAACCGGTGTCTACAATTGGTGTGGACTCAAGGATGGTGTTGACTTCCTCTAAGTAGGAGTCATTTACAAAATCTGAAGTTCCAAAAGAAAGGAATTTGTACATATTGTTTTCAGGAAATGTGTTGTTAAAATAATCTTGAGCTAAGCTCTCGATCATGCTAACCTCCCTATCTATAGACGAATCGGTAATTGTTTCATCATTTTAAAACATTTACCTCAACCGTAAGATGGCCAAAAGATAAGGACATCTTACCATCGCGCAATTTATAAGTCGTTGGCGGTTGCTAAGAAGAAGGCCCTAAGATGATCGGGTACAGAGTCGTTGGCTTACTTCATCGAGGATAACAAAATCAGCGGGATAGTAAAAATCCTGAACCTTAACAAAAACACGCTTTCCACTACACCCTTAGGATACTTAATTGACCTGTCCGCTAATTGCAACGTTATTTTTGTAGGTTGCATTTCCTGTAGACCTATTTGTTTATACAAGTAATACGGGAGTAAGCTAACACTCGCCCCCAGGTCTAATAAAGCGGTCGTCGTGTAGGAATCTCCTAAGGTGCATTTTACAGTAGGACGACCAGGGTCCTTGTACTTAACGATTCCATTATTTTCGGATAAAATTGAGAACTGTTCAGTTAAAAAGGCGTCTTTAGGTATGTTGGTCTTATGCCTAGTAGTGCACAACTCATTAAGAAACTTAGCGTGGTTAGGGAGCTTTTTAATAGCTTCGAAAAGGAAGGTTTATCGTTAGATTCTTGAAAACGTTCCTAATCTCCTCAAAGTTTGTATCCCCGGTTAGCATGGCTAACTTCCGAATGGTGGTTTTGCTCTATATTTAGCGTATGGCTTGACTTGATGTGTTATCTTGGCTTTGTTTCTTAGTTTGTTGTTTAACCGGTACCTCTACAAAGGGTAGGGTCTTGAGTTTCTACTTGGGTATCTAGTTCGATATCCGGTGTAGGAGTATCTTGATGGGGTAACTATAGGCATAGTTACTTTGTTATCAACCACTCTTCCGAGCCGAGAGTGGTGATGGCATTCAGTCACCTCACCTACTATTGTTGTTTCCGTACTAGTATTACCGTTTACCTCAAAGACTGTGTTTGTTGTTTTAGGGTTGGGTATGGCTTGTCCTGGAAACACGCCTTTTGGTTGGGCTTTCTCTTGGGCTAACTGTTGTATGCCCTGATTTATGGATTGTAAGATCTGTTGGTTTGATTGAGTCATTGATTGGAAAAGTTGGTGGGTAACCTGTATAAAGGCGTCTATACGATCCGGATGTGATTGTGTAGTAGTCATAGGTGGTGCGACTGGAACTATCTCACGTTGATTATTTATGGGTGGGTTGTCATAGTTACTATTGTTAACCGGAACGATACCTCTATTGGTATTATAACTATTATAATTACCCTGACCTTATGCTAAACCTTGTCGTGGTTGCGCTTGGTTATTATAATTATTATAATTTCCCTGACTTAGTCCCTGGCCTTGCCTAGGTGGAGCTTGATTATAGTTGTTTGCTTGCCTAACATTTTGGTTATTAGACCCTGGAGGTGAAACTTGTTGATTGTTTCGCCAACTAAAGTTGGGATGTTATCTCCATGGGGCATTAGGAATAGGATAGTTATTAATGGAGTAAACATTATCTTGCTCTAATTGTTGTTGTTCATAGGCGCAGAGGACAATAGGAGTCGGGGTGCTCGGGACTCAAACGGACATTACATGGGTTGGAGTTAACATTCATGACGGGGATAGGCTTTTGTTGCCTGAAATAGCCTCAACCTTTTAGTTAGAGCTTCGATTAAATTTTTAAGTTCTAGATCGGGTTTCATCTCAAACATACCGGCCTTAACTATTGAAAGAAGAACTAACAGAGGCCGGGGATATCATCACTACCCCCATTTGTTATTACGTTTAGTTTGATCTTCTAAAAATTTGTAAGCCTCCAGGGGCTCCTTTACTTAGGAAACTACCCCATTCATTATGTCAAGGACTTCTTTATGGTGATGTTGAAGTCCTTTGAAAAAACACGAACTAACGTGTCTTTTGCTAGGTTATGGTGTGGACACTCAATAAGCGGATCGGTGAAACGATTCCAAGCCTCGTAAAACGATTCATGAGGATTTTGTCGGAAAAAATGAATCTTGGAAAGCATCTCATCCGTCTTTAGGGTCGGTAAAAATGTTCCATAAACAGTTGAACAAGTTTAGCCCACGAGTCCACGAGTTAGCGCTTTGGGCGCTTAACCAAGACGCTTACCTTATCGGCTAAGGTGAAGGGAAATACCCTCGGTTTAATTTGTTTCGCACCAACCGTAGGATGATGGAATGTTGTAAGGACTTGTTCAATCCTACGCGATGTTGATAAGGTTTTCATGGTCTAAACCATGGAAAACGGGTAACAAACTAAATATGTTTGGGGAATTCGAAAATCCCCAATCGGTTCCGCTAGAACGATGCAAGATTTAGGGCTATCGCTTAAGGCTTTGTAAAAGTCGGAGAGAGGAGTCTCTCTTTCTTCAGCCATTATATCTGGCGTGGTTGGTGGAATAGTAGCTAGAGGTGTAGTGATTGGTATACTCGATAGATTTGTTTGTTGACGTTGACGGTTAATTACGTTCGGTGTTTTTCTCCGACTAGACCTTAATCTCATGCAAGTCTAAGTCTAAACACGACAACAATCCAAACAATCTTGATATATTAGTATGAACCTCTAACTGGAGATGCGAGGTATGGAAGAAAGGAATACCTGATAGTGTCCTTGCTTCGCTTATGAATAGCGTCTTGTTTACGCGTGTTCAGTGTAAATAACAAGTTAGAACACTGAAAAACTTAAAAATCGAAGTTCGAAACAAACCTGTAGAAATCCGAAAATTTTGCTTAGAGTATGCAGCTTTCGCGCAGCGATAGAAGCGATCGCTCGTGTTCCAATAACTTAGCGGGTCGCGCTCGGTATGAGGGTGGGTCACGCTCGTGGTCCAGTAACTTAGGGGGTCGCTTCGTGTTTCGGAACTATAGAGTAGCGTGTCGCCCTTATAGGTCTTGATGCGCTCAGTGTAATTTTGTCGCGGAATTTTTTAACGCTGAAACGGATAACCACAGTATGAATCAAACAAGGGTGGGTGGGTTTAATGGGACTTAAAAATGACTAATTCTACTATGAAAACAATGCTAAAGTGCAACTAAGATGGTAGCGGCGCCATTTGATAAATGATAAAATTGAATAGTTTACATACGAAATGAACGATGAACTCAAAACGTAAGTAAACTAAAACTATCTATGTGTCTATCTTTATCAAAGTTTCTACTCTCAATTCTATCGAAATAGAGTGGAGTAACAAATTCGTTCCACTCCTAGTGCTCTAGCATGGAATGTTTTCTAATCTATTTAGTCGGTCTTAAGTCTAATGAGAGCTTTACGAAGGGTGTTATACTACGATACAATATGAAATTGATTATGTGAATTTAAATTACGAATGCTATGGAAATATGATTGTTTTTGAATCTAGATAAAGGATTAGAGGGGAATTGAATCCACCTCGAGTCCAACTTAATAACCTAGCATAGATTCTTGTATCTCGATTCTTACGTTCTTACGGCAAGAATTTCGAGTTCTAATCCCTAGTGTTCATGGCATTTCTACCAAATACTAACTAGCATGTGAGGTCGTCCACCCATTCTCATGGCGAATCACGACCTTCTAGAGTGGAATAGATTCTACAATGTTTCTACACTATACCACTAAGTTTTCATTAAAGCTTCATCAACCCCTCTAATGGAGGTTTTAGCCTTGAGTCATCAAACCATCATTTCCCATTGAATTATAACTACTCATCATATTAAAATTCTAACTTAACTAAATTAACTAACAATGTTTCAATCTACTTAAACTACGAAATGATAATCAACAAGAATTAAAACTAGATCTATAAATTGAGATGACAAAGATCGAAATTAACAAAATAATTATTTTATTTATCTAATCAATCAAGAACAATGATTCAAAGACTTAATCTAAAACAAGAATTGAAAATGGAACTAAAACTTAATTAAAATACTGGAAACTAGATCTAGAATTATCTATATTGTTTAGGTCTAACTAGCTACCATTAACAAAGAGCTAAGCTTTGGTTTTTATACTTTCAAATCCAAAAATCGTGCATGGGCTTGGAGCCATGTTTTGGGCCGAGAATCAGGCCCAAAACCCGATTCTTTCAAGTCCAAAAAGGCCTCTTCAGCTGCAGTTGGCTTCAACAGACTTTTCGTCCACTTCTGCTCCTCTGATTGGGTCAAGGCTTGGACCATTGGAAAGCTCTTTCCGAGCCAGTCGTTTTGACATAAGGTAGGCCCCATTCCAAGGTCTGAATCCAAAGATACGGCCTTCGAAAGTTCTGCTGACTTGTGTGTTGTTTCTGCCCGTGTCGACTTTTCAGCTTTTGACCGGGCTTTAGGAAGGCTTTGTCTTCTTGAATCTTGGCCTTTAATCATGGAACTACTTAGTAACCGACCTTTGCTCCTTTATCTCACTAAAGTGGCACATTTCTGCACATAATGGACTTTGAAACCTGAAATGCATAAAAACACGTAATCAGTGTTAACTCTTAATTATTACTCACATAATTGGTCTAAAAGTATGACTGTTACAGGGTTAAAACTACAATTTTGGGCTCTTATCAGCACCACAGGTGACTATTTCGGAAAGACTTGTCTAACAACAGTATGTCGCGATGTTTTTAATGCATTGCTTTTAAAGTTGAGTTTCATTCTTATACTTTGGGAAAAAAAATCACCATGCTTTGTTTTTTGGGTGGTTTAGTATATTGGTGTAATGGATCAAGCATTGAAAATCCAATACAAACCTGATGATGTGATTCCAGAATTGAAGGGGTAGCTAAAGCTTAGAGAATGGAATACTCTACGGTGTATGTTCGTTTTTATTAACTTTTGCTTGTCAATATTTTTTCCTCCACACATAAGATGTCTTACTGATTTGGGGTTCTTAAAGTGGCTTGAGAATCGACAAGATAGATATTGTTACGGGTTTTATCCCTTTTGTTTTGCTTACTTTTTCTTTAGTCAGCATTTCTTAGTTAATTGAAGATGAGTAAAACCAAGTTGAGTTTCAAATGCGGAAAACTTTCAGACTTATTACACTTGGAGCAAGCTAGGTTTGGACATTGATTGTGCTCTCTGGTGCTTGGTTTAGGGTATACATTTATTCAAACACCGTGCCTGCTATTTATTCGTTTATTTTTCCTGTTTCTAATTGTTGTTGGTGCATTACTTAGAGCATTTTCCATAGGAACATCTTATGTACTGGTTTCCTTCATAGTTCTTGGAGGACATACTTTATTGAATGACCATACTTGATTATGTGTTAAGATATTTTATGTTGTACTTCTTTAAAAGCAAGGAATATTTTTGGGATGACCTCATGACCATTGGATATTCTGGGTTGGACAATTTGTTGTTGCACTTGCTTACCATCAGTTCATCTAGATAGATATAGCTGAAAGTTCAGCTGTAAACCAACCATCCTATGGGACTTGTATGCTTTTTGCTAGTTATTTTAATTATTTTTTGTCCTGAAATTTTGGTTTGACTGTTTGAGGAATGGATGACTTGGGAGTGAGTTCCATTTTGGGTTCATCAAGAAGTAATATCATTTAATATATTGTAGTGAGTTAGAAAAGTGCAAGTGACGTTTGCATGGACTTTGGATTTAGTACTTGGTGTTTTATTGGAATACCTTTTAATTAATTTATTTTTTATTTATTTTTTGCAACCTTCTAATAATTGACTTTATAATCCGTAATAAGAGTTTTAATTTAATCTTCTTGTCAGGGATGTGGCAGTTGAGGATCCAAGAGCTAAACATGTTGTAGAGTTGACAATTGATGATCACCCGTTCGCCTCTTTAAGGAGGAGTGTAGTCATTGTGTTGCTTATTTGTGTTATGCAGATGGTTCGACTGCTGGATATATTGGCAGAATATTTGTCATTGAGAGGGTTCCAGTTTGAGAGGTTGGATGGCGATTACTAGGGCTGATCTTAGTCATCGCTCGGGGGAGAGCACTTTAATGCTTGGCGTGGAAGTTTTTAATACTTCTATGTATGTTAATACTAGGATAACCCCCTTTTTAATTGGAGTTTTTAATACTTCTATGTATGTTATATATTGTTTTTCCATGGAGTCTTTAATATTAGCAACTTGGTTTGCCTTTTGTGATGACACTTATCTATGATTTCTATCAGGCAATGAGTAGAGCTCATAGAATTGGGCAGCAAGAAGTTGTTAACATTTATCGGTTCGTAACTAGCAAAAGTGTAGAAGAT
Organism: Coptis chinensis; assembly: GCF_015680905.1. Taxonomy (NCBI): domain Eukaryota; kingdom Viridiplantae; phylum Streptophyta; class Magnoliopsida; order Ranunculales; family Ranunculaceae; genus Coptis; species Coptis chinensis. The sequence continues at coordinate 57,056,670 of NC_141461.1, read as the reverse complement.
ATCTTAGAGCGTGCTAAGGAAAAGATGGTAAAGTTTAAATCATATACCATGTCTCATGAACTTCTACATGTTCAAACATACAAGTAAAAATTATATATTTTTTGACTATTAAGAATTTCATCATATATTAGATGACTGTAGTGCTATGTTGAAAGTTGAAACATACAAGCACATACTCATATTTATTTTCTTGTACTTGTACACACTAGATTTATGGAACTAATAATATATTTGACTTTCCCGCTATCTTAGGTCCTTGACCATTTGGTCATTCAGAAACTAAATGCAGAGGGGGAGACTTGAGAAGAAGGAAACCAAAAAGGGAAACTCTCTGTTTGATAAGGTAAGAGTTTGAAAAGGACAATATAAAATTTAGCTTGTACATGTCCTTTTTAGTTGGGGTGGACCCAGCTGGACTGACATTTTTACCTTATTTATTATCTTGCTTCATCAAATTTTAATTATCTTTTTCTGTCTTCTGGTGATACTATTGGCATATTATTTGGGCTCCATGGCAGACATTGTTCAGTTGACTTTTTACACTTCTTGTCATTATAGAATGAGCTGTCAGCCATTTTACGGTTTGGAGCTGAGGAACTGTTAACGGAAGAAAAAAATGAAGAAGAAAGCAGAAAGAAACTCTTAAATATGGATATCGATGAAATTCTTGAACGAGCAGAGAAAGTTGAATCTAAGGGTGCTGAAGAGGAACAAGGAAATGAACTATTAAGTGCTTTCAAGGTAAACACGTCATACATATCACATAGGATGTCATACATATCACATAGGATACAATCTTTTAGAAGTACAATTGGCTAGTCCATTTGTTTGGTTTCCAACTAAAAATATCCTTAAACTAATTTTGAGGACCAGTAAGTTTTCCCCTCTTTAGATTTTAATTGCCAATTTTTGTGGTGCTTGATGGAACTTTCTGGAGTCGTTGGATTCAACCTGATGGGGTTGCTCAAGATATATGTGCTTGGTCCCTCGACCAGCTTTGCATATGCAGGATCCTTTTCTATTCCTTTCCTTATTTCTGGCTTGTTCTTTAAGTGCCTGTAGGATGCTTTAGCCCCTCGTGCTGCAAGGAATAAGAAGAACTATATGGAGGATGCTCAACCTGAAAACAGTAGCAAAAGGAAAACTAGGGGTCTTGATCCTCATGAAAGAGTCCAGAAGCGCCGTAAAGCAGATCATCTAGTCAATTTGACACCAATGATTGAGGGTGCACCAACTCAAGTTAGGGGATGGTCTTATGGAAATTTATCAAAGAAAGATGCTGCTCTCTTTGCCCGTGTGGTAAATTCTTATTGTTTGCAATCCTTCTATTCCTTTAGTCATAGCTGTACTTTGCATCTCTTTAACACATAACTGAAAATTGCTCATATTTGTTTTCTTTCTCTCAATGTTGAATTCTTTCCCGAGAAAAGCAACTATCATACAATTATTTCGGTAATTGGTTTATCTTAATTTAATTGCTGACAGCTCTCTTTAGCAAAAAAAATTGAACTTAGCAAAAATAGGCTGAAGGGTGGAATATGGAAAGAAACTCAATAAACCAAAAAATAAAAAACTTGTAATATGTCCTAGTTAATTAGTTATTAACGGTCTTCAGTATTTAGCATGCTCTCTTGCTAGCTCAATTTAATATAGAAAACTGAGTCTGTTGACGTGTTCAAGCTTGTGTCCTCTGTTTGGTCGTCCTGCTCTGCATATAACCCATATTTGGCTCTTTGTTTAGACATTCCGTGGGCGTTTGAACCTCCTGAAAAGAAACTCGAGTGTTCAGCAATACTTGCAGAAACTTTTTAATGACAAAATCAGAAGACTAATATACCAATATGCTTTTTCATGATACTGCTCATAAGTATCTAACAGTTAAAAACTGAGTAAAATTTAGTTTGTAGCATTCTTTACTTCAGGTTCAGCTTAATCACTACCGATATTTTCTAATGGAGGTTAAAAAGTTTGGGATCCATAGCCAAATTAGGTCAGTAGTGGCAGAGGTTGGGGTAGCAATTGAAGCAGCTCCAACTGATGCACAGGTTGAGCTTTTTGATGCTTTGATTGATGGCTATAGAGAAGCTGTTGAGGGAGGAAAGCCAGATCCTAAGGTTTGTTTTATAGTACTTTCCATGATCAGCGCTTCAAACATTTTTTTTTCAGATTTTGGAAGTGTAGTATCTAGTCTTATGCGGTTTACAATTTTTTTATGGTTAAAACCATTAGGGAACTGTATTGGATTTTTTCGGGGTTCCTGTAAAAGCACACGAGGTTTTAGATCGGGTTCAAGAACTTCAGCTCTTAGCAAAGAGCATTAAGAAATATAAAGATCCAGTTGCACAGTTTCGACTGCTGATGCACTTTAGGGGTCCGCCATGGTCTAAAGGATGTGGATGGGATCAAGGTACTATAAAGCTCTCTCTCTCTCTCTCTCTCTCTCTCTCACACACACGCACACCCCTTCTCTTGCTCGAACACTCACATGCACTGCACGTTCAGAAAACTTACATTTGTTGTTCTGATGCTTAACCAATACTCTTTTATATTCATTAGCTGATGATGCAAGGTTGCTTTTCGGAATCCACTACTATGGATTTGGTAATTGGGAGAAAATAAGGTTAGACCCAAAGCTTGGTCTTACTAGGAAGATCGCTCCAGCGACACTTGCTCAGCGTGAAACATTTTTACATCGTGCACCCAATTTGGACCAACGAGCATCTGCACTTCTCTGTAAGGTATAACTTTATGCTTTAGTATCTAGATTTTAAAAATGGGTATCTAATTTTGGTGGTTATACTTTTTGTGTAAGTCTATCATCCATAAATATTTCAGGTTGAGGTTGTATTTCCACATATGGGTACCATAGCCCCTCTTTGTATGACTTCTTATTTAATTCTTTGAAAGAAAATGTTCACGTGCTCAATGTGGATTTTAGCATTCGTAGCTAGATAGAAATATGAGTATAGCATTTGCATGCCGTATTCTCACTTCGCTCATTGATTGTTACTCGTTTTTAAGTTGGCACAATATAGCTTGATTCTTGTGCTACTTGTAACTAAATATGATGTTTTATTGTTTGCATTGTCTGTGGTATTGGCCAAGTGACCTCCAGTTTTTTTTTGAATTTAGTGCACATTTATTATAAGTGTAGGAACATGTACAATGTAGGCATTGTTAATACTATTGTTGAGTGAAATTTATGATTTGGGACTACGCATGTAGCGGGTTTACATTTTAAAGTAGTGTATATCTCTCTCGTTACATTTTAAAGTAGAAGTCTATCTAAACTCTTTTGTTAAATGAAACAGGTAATGCATGTGGCATTTGTTTGTTGTCGACCTTGAAGGATGGATGTGGTCAATATTGCCACTTGGACACTTTCTAATAGGAAGACTTTCTTTCTAGCTAGTTGTAAGCATAATGTAATGTACTTTTTTGCTTGGAAAATTGAAGTACTTGGTGTTTACAAATGATTTGTATTGTACTTTTTACTTGGAATATTGAAGTACTTGGTGTTTACAAGTGACTTGATAATTTTGAGTGATTGAATGAATATTTTATTCTTGAATGACATTGATAGTGTGATTGTGTATTTTATGGAATGGATTGTTTTTTAAAAGAGTTGTATCTTGGCTAGTTCATATAGCAACCGGTGGTGGCTAGGGCTAGTTGTATCTTAAATAATAATAATAATAATAATAATAATTGGTTGCTATATATCCACTATTATTATTATTTTTAAATATATTTTGTGATGCCAAAACGACGTAAGATTTGTGACGTCAAAATGGCGTTACAAATATTTGTGTCGTCAAAATGGCATCACAAAATATAGTGATGCCATTTCGATGTCACAAATTAGTGACCGTCAAAATGGCATCACAAATATTTGTGACGTCAAAATGGCGTCACAAAAATAATTGATGCCAAATTGTGATGCCATATTTATGACGCCAAAATGATGTCATAAATAATTTTAGTGACACCATTTCGGCGTCACAAAAAAGCTGTTTTGGTGTAGTGTTGGCGCCTGAAGTAGTCTAGTTTGGAGTATCTCAAAGTTTGTTTTTGATGTGGTTCACCATAGATTGTTTAAAGGTTAAATGTTGAGAGTTGAAGATAGGAAGGTAGACTATTAGTTTAGGACTTGTATTGGTTTACTAGCTATGAAGAACACTTAAAGCTTAAGTTGTAAATGATTGAATAACACAAAACATTGAAAGAAAGGATTGAAATGAAAGATTGAAACAAAGAACAACAAAAAGAAGATTGATTGATTGAAATAATAAAGCAAAATAACAATATTGAAATGAAGAAAAATAAAGTAAATGACTTGAATGAAAAAAAAAAAAAATACTAGAAAATAAATCCTACATGACGCTAGAATAAGTTTAGGTGCATTCTCTCTCTCTAACTTTTAGTTCTTATACCCCTACTTTATGCAATTGACTAATTTGCCATTCTCCATTACATTTGAGACACCTAATCCTTTACTTTATGCTTTTGTTTTTTCCTTTTCTTCTTGATTAAGTTAGGTTTTAGAGAAAGCCATCTTTTGAGTTGAGGACATCTATCTCTGGTCTTCTGAGTTGAGGACTTTGACTTTTAGCTATTTGGTTATGAGTCATTGACCTTTGACTTTGAATTTTTCAACACTTTTCCATAGCAGCTTCATGTCTTCATAATAAGCGTAATTAAGACTCATTTTGGTGCTAAGATGTAGCTTTTATGATAAGTGGTATGAATTTCTCTATAACCTGAAAAAGACAATAAAAGCTTTGAGTTGTCTTTTCATTAAGCGTAAGAAGGGCTGTAATACAGTAATATAAAGGTAATAAAATACACATTTGGGAGTTGATCACTACTTTCAAATAGCATCTTGCTTGTTCTAAAGCAAGGATGAGAGAAAAAAAACTAAATCACAAATGAGTGATTTATTATAAGTTATACTAATCTGGTTTTGCAGAGTGCGACTGCATTGACCATATGCGACAAGGCCTTAAACGACTAGGAATTCCCTAGTGAACGAGCTTTAAGCCTCGTGAGAGTTTTCCAGTGAAGGTCTTCTTCTATTTAGTACAAAGGTCTTGTTTCCTTATTTATTCTCAGATGTCCATACATCTCATTAGCGGGGAATAAGGACAAACTCCATTGAACTTAGAATAACATATGTATAGTAATTTAATTACCTAAAGATAAATGCGCAAAACATGAGCAATGAAAAGCAAAAGTAGAGTCGTTTCTGAGACTTTTGGAGAGCGTTCTTAAGGTGGGTTCTCATAGGGGTGTGTTGCATTCACAACTCTCTAATAGATTCACTCAAGTTTCGTTCTCTCAAGTGCAGCGGGAACTTATATTCCTCACATACTCAAATGACGTCCAAAGAAACTGGGGTCGATTGATCACGCTTGCCACTTACTATCACACCATCCTATTCCTAATTGAGCTAGAGGTATTTTATTAGGAGTTACGGGGCTATAGGGTGATGGTTTAGAAAGAAAAGGAAAGGAAAAACAAAATTTGATAAGTTGAGAAATTAGGTCTTCAAGATACTTGTAACCAGAGAAGATCCTCGTTTTGTTCTTTGCTTCCGAATTGTAATTCTTTTAGCTCTTTGGCTTTGTGACTCCATATGATTTTGAATTTTGAGAGTTCTAACTTTGTTTTTGTTTGTTTTTGTTTTTGTTTCTGATTTCGTCTCCTTTTGATTTTGAACTTTTGGGTGATTCGATTTTTGACTCATTTGATTTTTTTGGAGTTTTTGGTTTTTGTGGTTATTTCTTTTCTTTTCTTTTCTGTCTTTTCTTTTCTTTTCGAAGCAACTAAATGATCTATTTTTGTATAAGATCTTCTCTTCTCTTTTTCTTATATCCATCAAATTCTCAACTCATTAGCGGATAAGCTTTTTATTGTGTGTTATAACGGGTCAGGAATTTATGGCGAAGAATAAAAAGACTTTTTTAGAAAATGGTGAAGGCTCAAGGGGGGTAACTAGAGGAAAAATATCTTTTTGGGTTTTTAACGTTTATTTGGCTATATATTGATCCAAAAAGGGCTTAAACTCTCTCATAGTGGAGTGGTGATCAAGCAAGTGGATGTGTGGTCTTTCTATCCGGACATTCTTTGTGTCATCACTCAATAATCATTCAGATGAGGCTTTGTGCTAGATTCTCATAGGATATGAAACTTAATTGTTCTAACCTTGGTCTTAGAAACTCACTACTATATACAAACAAATGTTGGTGTATGTCATTCATGAAAAGATGTAGAAACTATTGTATGTATATTAGTCTAAGTTCGAAGAACGAATCCTTACTCTATTGCTATAATGAGACTTCTAAACTTTTTATTCATCCTAGAAAAAAGAAACAAGACTTTTTAATACTTAATAGAAAAAAGAAACTGGTCTTTTTCGAAAAAATTTTTTAGAAAGGAAGAAATATACTATTATATCTACTATAGAAAATGTCTAGTTTTTGCAAAATGTTACTATACCACCCCCAAATAGAAATATGCTTTGTCCTCAAAGTATGAGGAGATAAGGAAAGAGATTACCATAGAAACATGAGCAAAAACGGCGATACACCTGTATTATATTCTTAATTATGAAAATACGCCACCCCTAAATAAGTTTGGGGCGTGGGTTATTTTATATAGAACGGGAAATACATGGGTTATTGTACTAGGGATTACTATTCTATGAAATATATTTTTGGTTTTTTTGTATTTTTGAAAACATAAAAAATGCAGAAAAATAGAAAATTTTGGCATGATGTATCTGTATTACCTTCTACTCATATACCAAATTCCACAAGAAAAAAAATAAAACAAGCAGATAAAATTAAGCATATAATTAAACTTATGCTATTGGCTGTTGAAGTAGGTATGAAGGGAGCTATTTGTATTAGAGCTCAATGAATTACAGTTTGTTCGGACTCTAAATGTGCAGTAGGAGTGATAACTGGACGAGAGGAACCTCCTTGGTATTGTCTTAACATTATTGCTTCCATTCAACTCTTGAAACAACAGTTTGAACATGTTGATTTCAAGAATGTGTATAGGGAAACAAATACGGTATAGTAGCTGATTGCTTCTCTAAGTTATGTAAGTCTTATGAGGATTCTATTTTCTATTTTCTTCCTCCTTTAGACTGTGCTCTAACTAAAATTGTAATGGAGGATGCGCAAGGAAAAGTGTACTTGAGATTTTGATTAATACAGGTTGAGGTCGGCCTAACCCCTAGCTTCTTTAAAAAAAAAACTTATGTTAAACGTCATACACGTAAGAAAGAAAAAGAAAAAGAAATATATCTAACTATCCGGACACTAGGGAAATTCCAAGTCAGAATCTGTGCGTGACTCGTCTTGACATCGAGAAGATCCTTCTCCTTAATGATGTCGGGTCTTAGCATGTCTATCACTACACAGGAGCGCATCTCTAATGCTCTACAATGTTCTAGTGACACTGTGTTGAAATCTTCGCTGCTCTTGCTAGAAACACTGATGCTCCTCTCTGAGGGTCTGCTGTTCCACTACGATGACTCCCTGTGCTTGCTTGAGCTGGTAGAGGCATTGATGCAGAATCCTCTGGCCTCCATGGAGGAAGTGAATTCCGTCCATGGGCTGAGTGAACTGTCGAGTGGCATCTTCAACGAAGTAATCTACTTTCTTAGTAGAGCGTGCTTCTCGGCGGCTGTGGCAGCAGGTGGAAGCCAGAATTTCTGGATGCAGTGGGCATAGATAGGACATGTGGTAGCGTCCTTGACCTCCACTAGGGTATATGTGGCCTTGAACCACCAGTGCTGCATGATCTTGGTGACTAGCACTGGTAAAGGAGCGGTGGACCTCTTGGGTTTGCAGAGCTGCTCCCAAACGAAGGCGACGATGCAGAAGCTATTCTTCTACTCCTCAAGGATCCATAAAATGTGGAGCATTGCCTTACCGATATCAGAAGGCTTGGTTGAGCCTAGTAGGTTGTAGGTTGTCCACTGAGATACTGCCAACTGATTCCTTCGTAGCGAACTCTGAAACACGTAGTGAGACTTGGGGTTTTTCATCCCCTCGAGAAGAGTGGCTACCATCATCACATCGATGGTCTTGTTGTTTGGGGACTGTTCCGTCTGAACATAGACCTTTAGAGGAATCCCCAGAACCTTACTCACCACCTCCTTGGTGAGCTCAAGCGAGCGACCATCCTTGACAACCATGATGCGGTCATCCTCCCTTCTAAGCATATGGTTATAAAACGAAAGAGTAAGAGATGGAGAATAACTCACACCTTCCAACAAACCAAAGCTTTCCTTCCTCTTCTTCTAACCTTAGCCTTGAAGTGCACTTCAAATAGATCGGAATTGAAGATAGGTTCAAAATTTTGCTCTAGCACGATTTTAAGAACTCGAGCCATTTAGAGTGTGAATTGATAAAATATGGGTTTTTAGTTGGAATGGGGGTTGAAAAAGGAGGAGGCTATAAAAATTTTAGGTGGTGGTGTGTTTGGGTGAGCGGGTGGTCGCAAGCTGGCTTGGGCAGCTAGGGTTTGGAATTTTTGTGAAGAAGAAGATAAATGTTGGGCAGTCACATGGGCTAAATAGATTTGATGGAATGTGCCTTGCACGTTCCTTTTAAGTGAACATGAAATTGTGGCCCAAGCTTAAATGAAATCAGGAAATTCCGATCTTGTCCTCCATGCCTTACCAACTGCAAGAGCCAATCTGCGCTTCGTTACTTGTCCGAACTTGACTTGTGAGATACCAAACCAATCGGCATCGAAAATGCCACGTAAAGATATATGGTACACTCACATACAACGGTGGATGAAAAATAGATGAGGGAAAGAAACGAAAAGGAACTGTTGGAAAATATGTACAAATGAAAGAAGGAAAATTTTAATTAGATTTTTTTGGGTTTTGAATAAGAACTGAAATTTTAAAAAGGTGGGTCATTTTAAGTCAGATTCCCAAGACTTGAAGTCTTTGAAAACTTGAGTCAATCCCAACCAGATGGTTGGATTACTGTCCTCAGCTGTGCGTAATGCACTGGAGGATAACACATGTAGACTTTATAAATAGAATTATTATGAGGTTGAAGACCGGGGCAAGTTGGTGTTTGACAATTTGAGCACCAGCCTTCTCTCATAGCTCGTCTCTTATGTGCGTATGAACTTTTACCTAAAGCAGGAATAATTTTCGGTATATGTGTCCATATATTCAGCTGTAGTTCTCTAGGAAGTGCTTGCACATGATCATTGAAAGTGATCCATCTAGTCTTGCTAGGTGGAAGGTGGAGGATTTTTGATTGCAACAGAAGACATTTTTGAAAGTTTTGAAATTTTTTAGAAAGAGAGAAATTTGATAAGGGAAAAGATTTTTGAGAAGAACGGGGACAGATTTTTAAGAAAGGAAGAATTTTTGAAAATTTTGTTCAAGTTTGAGTCTTTTAACGTCAGATTCTTGAGACAAATAGAGAGGTGGAGGGAAAAGATAGAATTAAACAGATAATAGTATCACTTTGGGTTACTCTATTTGTTTAATTCTCGTTTGGAGAAACCTCATTTTTTTTTTCTTTTTTTAGTTGGTTTTCTCAAGCAAAAGATATCTCTAACCATATAGAAGTTTTGACAAGACGATAAAATTATACGTAAATCTGGTATCTTTTTGGTTACTCCGGGGCGTATAACTTTCATTTTTATATCCTCTTGTTTTGAAAAATATGGAGAGATGTTTTAGGATACTTGTACTCAAAAAGTTGTGATGAAAAACAAACCATGCATAACAGGAAATCTCAGGCAACTGTTGTGTCAGCTCTGTGGCGAACCCAATCTTGACAGACAAAGCTTCAGCTACACGAGTTGGGGGATTTACTGTGCAAAACATGGAATGTCCTGACCCGGGCTAATAGCTTGGTGATATAGGTGACCCTTAGTAAGCAAAGCTAATCTCAAACCACCCCTAGATTGCATTGTTCTAGGGGTTGGTGTGTGTACAATCCATTGTCCGTTTTTTTTTTGGAAAAATCACATGACTATTGATGTATCGAGAATCTAGCATTAACAGAACAAAGAAAACAACTATTTTTGTAAAAGAAATGTGAAATAAAGAAAATAAAAATTGTATACTCGCTCCATAGGTTTACACTTACTAAAACGACAAATAAAAAATATTTTACAAAGAATATACGAGATATACGTGGACTAAGGCTCCGACACTTACAACCACACACTCCAAATGGAGGGCCTGGTTACATTATTGATGTATTCTTTTTGAAGAAAAAGATGGAATGTAATGGAGAAAGGAATGTATCGTGGAAAAGAGGATTTAATCCTCGTACATAGGATGATCAGGAAAGAGTTTTTAGCGCTCCAGCTTCGTTCACGTCACTTGTCGCTTCAAAGGCTGTGTTTGTTGGTTTAGGGTTAGGAATATCTTGACATGAGAACACACCTTTCTGGGTTTTCTCTTGGGCTAACAAGCTCAGAGATTGTTGTATGGATGCTAGGATTTGGGTTTGTTGTTGCATGACAGATATCATTATTTCGGTGGGCATATATGTTTGGACATTAGTTGATGGTGTAACTAGAACTAGGTCTCTTTGGTTATTGATAGGTGGGTTTTTGTTAAACTAGGATGGAACCAATGCTCTCTTCTGATTTTTATAGGTACCTTGTCCTTGTCCTTGTCTTGATGCATTTGGTGGTTTGTTGAAACCTGGAGGTGGTTGATTTTGTGGAATGTTAGTCCATGCAAAGTTTGGATGTTGTCTCCATGGTTCATTTGGTACATTGAAAGCACACACTTCTTCTGGCTAAAGTGATGATAGGTTTGTGATCAAGGGACAGGTGGCATCTATATGATTTAAGCTTAGACAGAAATTGCATGGTGAAGTATTTATGTTCATGACAGGATGAGGGGTTCGGTCTTTTTGTTTGGTTGTGAGGGCTTCAATTAAAGTTTTGATCTCCGAATCAAATTTCACCTAAAAAATACCACTAGCCTTGGATGTACTGGGTTGAGCTGTTCTGGAATTACTTATATCGCCCCAATGCATACTCTTTTTAGCTTGGTTTTCAAGAAAGGTTAAGGCTTCGGTTGCACCTCTATCCAAATAATTACCATTACTCATGATGTCGAAGGTTACTTTGTATTCTTGGAGAAGGCTTTTGAAGAAACATTGGACAAGAGTAGATTTTTCTAGTTTATGGTGAGGACACGAATGGAGTAGGTTAGAGAATATATCCCATGTTTCGTAAAATGTCTTACTTGGACTCTGTCTAAAGAACTGTATTTTACATCTTATCTCTTCTATTTTCTTCGGTGGAAAGTACTTCTTCACGAAGGAGAACACAACCTTTTACCATGTATCGAAAGAATTGGGCCTCTACAAAAGAAGCCAAGCGTGACTCTTAGCAGCTAGAGTGAAAGGAAACACTCGTAGCTTAACCTGATCAACGGTGATACCTAGATGGTGGAAAGTATTACATACTCCATGTATCTGGCGTAGATGCTCATATGGTAACTTGTGTTCAAACCTGTGAAAGATGGGTAGAAGATTGAACACGTTCGGTGGAATGCAAAAGTCGCTTGTGAGCGGTGTGAGTCATATAAAAGATGGAGGCCCATCTTGCAACGGTGTGTAGAAGTTGGAGAGAGGCTCTTTAGCTTGCACTACTTCATCGCCCATCTTAGTAGATGGAGGACTAGAAATAGGAGATTGTCTAGGACGACGTGCTCTCCTACGTGAGTAAGTTTTATTCTTGCTAATACCTATAATGCCTGAATGCAGTATCATGCACTTTTAGTAAGACAACAAAACTATCCTAACATGCGGAAACAATGCAAAGTATGCTCAAGCAATCGAAATTTGATTTTGCAAGTATGGAGTTTTGAAAACTTTGCTTGGTCTATAATTTTACTATCCCCTATTCAAAGGAACAATTAGGCGCGAGACTAGGATTGCTCGACTACATTTTTAAGAAGAGTAGGCAATCACTTCACCAAGTGGTTTGCTACCAAGAATCTCACTCACGATGAATCTGGGGAGGGAGTGAGGAAGGTAGTTAGTCCACCGGAATCTGGTAATTGATCACTCTAAATCCTCGTGGCTATATTTTTGTCCTTTTCTGGATGAGCGTGACTACCTTGGGCTCTAGTTAGTTGATTTTAATTCATTTTTTTGGTCTAGGGCTTCAAGAATCAAGCATCGTCCAATTTATCTACATTGGGGAATAACTTCCCAATGGTTGCTATGTGGCTCGGGTTCAACCTTATGCGTGACTGTAAATTGTAGTGCGGAAATTAAATTTCAAATAATCATGTAAGCATGCTTGAACACACAAGGTATCTTCTTACGTAGGCTTCGAGGAGGTTTAGAATTTACCTCTCAAGCCATGCTTACACGTTGCTTGAGGAGAAGGCGACGTCAGTTGGCGCGTGATCTGAGAATCAGACCCAACCTTTCGAGCTTTTCCCTATTTTAGGTTACAATAAAGGTGTTCTTAATAACTTTTTAAGTGGACCTTTTAATAATTAAACAACTTTGCCTTCAAGGGCCCAAAACATAAAAGTAAACTAATACTAAAACTAATCTAATAGATTAACTAGTTTAGATAGATTATCTAGATTAACTAGAGCTAAACTTAGTTAGAGTGTTGATTACCAAGTTGATTCAAAGTGTGCGAGCGTATGGTTCATGGCTCGCCTCGCACACTTGAACTTCTCAAGATAATGAAAAATCTAATCTCTTGGTAAGTTTAGAACTTCAACCAAGTTTTCACCCAAGTTTATCCATATAGTCAATCAAAACTCATATTTTCTATTTTTTTTTTCGTTTTTTTCTTTATATCTCTAACTATTACAAACAAATTCCACTGATTTATACTACTCTATTACAAAATCTGGGTATGTAGTTCAACTTAACATTAAAAACAAACTTGAACTGGAAAAAAACTGGGCAGCTGTGTGTAAAGGTGACCGGGCGGTCGTCCGTCCGGTTCCGGTGAAGTGGTGTCAGTTTTCGGCTATAGGTTCAGCTCCTCTCCAGCATGTTGATCCTGAACCCTGATTTGGAAAAAAGTAAGTTAGTAATAAAAAACAATGAATATTAAAAAAAAAATAGAAGTGAAAAGGTGAGAATAGTGCTTCCCTCCTTAGATGCTTAACCAAGCATTCTTGCTCCTTCAATCCATGACGGTGGCGCCATTTGAAGTATCTCAAAGTTTGTTTTTGATGTGGTTCACCATAGATTGTTTAGAGGTTAAATGTTGGGAGTTGAAGAAAGGAAGGTAGACTATTAGTTTAGGACTTGTATTGGTTTACTAGCTAGCTATGAAGAACATTGAAAGCTTAAGTTGTAAATGATTGAATAACACAAAACATTGAAAGAAAGGATTGAAACAAAGAACAACAAAAAGAAGATTGATTGATTGAAATAATAAAGCAAAATAACAATATTGAAATGAAGAACAATAAAGTATATGACTTGAATGAAAAAAAAACAAGACTAGAAAATAAGTCTTGCATGACACTAGAATAAGTCTAGGTGCATTCTCTCTCCCTAAATTTTAGTTCTTATACCCCTATTTTATGCAATTGACTAATTTTCCATTCTCCATTACATTTGAGACACCTCATCCTTTACTTTATATTTTTGCTTTTTCCTTTTCTTCTTGATCAAGATAGGTTTTAGAGAAAGTCATCTTTTGAGTTGAGGACATCTATCTCTAGTTTTCTGAGTTGAAGACTTTGACTTCCAACTCTTTGGTTATGAGTCCTTGACTATGACTTTTTCAGATAGCAGCTTCCTGTCTTCATAATAAGCATAATTAAGGCTCTTTTTGGTGTTAAGACGCTTTTATGATAAGTGGTCTGAATTTCTCTGTAACCTGAAAAAATCAATAAAAGCTATGAGTTGTCTTTTTCATAAAGCGTAAGAAGGGTTGTAATACAGTAATGCAACGGTAATAAAACGAACATTTGAGAGCTGATCACTGTACTATGTCAAAAACATGATAATGCACAAGCAGTTATTTACTATGTAGGTAAAACACTAAATGAAGCTCAACAGAATTATATAACCACTGAAAAAGAATTCTTAGCCATTTTCTATGCATTAGACAAATTTCGTCCTTACTTGGTAGGTTATAAAACCTTAATTTACACCGATCATGCAACATTTAGATACCTTCTCCTGAAGAAAGATGCTAAACAGAGATTAATCCGATGGATCCTTCTCCTGCAAGAATTCACTTTGGAGATTAAAGATAAAAAGGGAGTTGAAAATGTAGTAGCTGACCACCTATCTAGATTAAACAATGATACCGACAGTGATTCTGATTCTATTTCAGATTATTTTCCTGATGAACACTTTTACGCTATCAATTCCGCACCTTGGTATGCTAATATTGTGAACTATCTGGTGACTGAAGACACTCCACCCTTATGGAATAGAAATCAGTGGAAGAAGTTTTTAGCTCAAGTAAAGTATTATCATTGGGATGATCCCTATCTTTTCAAATATTGTCCGGACCAGTTTATTTGACATTGCATTCCAGTCTGAGAACAATTTGTGGTACTCTCTTTTTGTCACGAGCAATCTTGTGGAGGACATTTTAGTGTGAATAAAACTACATCAAAAGTGTTACAATGTGGATTCTATTGGTCAACACTCTTTTGTGATACTACAGGAAAACAAGTTTTACACTACGGTTCAAAATCGTGGGAAAAGGGGACCGTCGCAGGGCCGTAGGCTGTTTGTGCGTCGGAAATAGTCTGCACACAGTCATGACCGTCGGTAAAGCCTAAAGTGTGTTTGTTATGATGGAAACCCTATGGAAAGGAAGGGAAAATAAGATTGGTCCACCTTTTCCATAGTGTTTAAGGTGTTTGTTTATCCATGGAAAGGAAATGAGCTTTTCCATAGAGAAACAAAATCATGGAAATGGAAAAGGTTTTGTGTCCTTAGCTAACCCTTGAAAATTTTGTGGAAAAAAAAGAAAATAGATAGCTAGGGACTTATTACTAGCACACCAAACAATACAATTATTCCTTTCCATAGCTTTTGCAAACAAACATGATTATTCCTTTCCCCAGTTTTTACTTTTCTTTTCCTAGTTTACCAAACACATATCATTTAGAATTATTTCCTTTCCATTCTATTCCATTCCACTCCCTGCCAATAGTGACAGTCTTTGCATCAGTTATTGCCGTCGGTATGGCCACGCCAAAAACTATCGCATAATCCGTGGGAAAAGGCCATTTTTACCCTACAGTTTTGGGCCGTGGGGAAAGGTCGGTTTTTCCTACCGTCGTGGTCCGTGGGATGTGTTGTTTTTGCTACGGCTATAGACCGTGGCAGAGGTTTTTTTTTTTTTTTTTTTTTTTTAAATATTGATATTTTAATTCTTTGTATTTTCACCTGCAATCAATAGAGACCTACCAATCACCTAACAAAACATCCATATTAACCATCCTACACGTCAAAATCACCATTTCCATTAATCTCATGTACTATATAAACTAGTACAAAGCAAATGATTGAATTAATTAGTACAAAAAGGGAGTCTCTTTGTATTACATGTACTATATAAACACATTCTTAAACAAAAAGATAGACGAGTAATATGAGATGTTCTATACACAAATTACTAATAAATGCATGGTAAACTCAGATAATTAGAGCGGTTAACAACTGCTATTTCTAAGTACTATACATATTCTCAAGTAGAATACACATTCAAGATAATACGCTAGATCGTAATCTCAAGTTACATTAGTGTGAGAGCCTTTCAAGCCTGTAACTGGTTCAATAGGCTGCAACAAGTCAAGCATAAAGACTACAATAAGTCTTTGAACAAAAAATTTCTTCTTTGAAACCATGATCTCCTTACTGCTTGATGGATATGCCGCTCATGTCTTTCCAAGAGTTCACCTAAAATCCTCCTGATCATGAGAATGGGATAGGTGATTAGCAATCAATCCTGGACTAAGAGCATCATTAGGCAAGGTCACTAAGTAACATCTTTTACGAACTTCCATGAATACATTTCAGGATCATATGACTACTCGACAGAACCAGTTTCAGTGAATGCTCATGGCAAACCAACACCAGTTTCAGGCTTAAGTGATGGATACTCTAGGCGATATTCAGGAACAGTTAGCCTCTATGGGAGCTTGTACTGCACACCGTCGCAGGACTCCTAGTTCTTCTTCTGCAGCCCCCTGAGGATTCTCAGTTGACATTTTATTTTCCCGGTTTTGTATATTATTTATGTCAGATATTTTATTTACGTGTTTGCATTTTAATTTTCCAACCTAGGATGTCTATTATTTTCCTACATTTTCCAAAACTTTTGCCGTATCAAATATTATATTAGTTATCTCCAATATTATATTATATATAAGTAGAAACATATATAATAATATTAGTAATAATAATATATATAGATATATATTTTTGACGTCACACTTAACGACAAATTTTTCCGTCCACTAACGTTTTGCAAAAACGATCAGAAAACGGTCATGAAATCGCACCAAAAACGGTCAGAAAATGGTCATGAAATCGCACCCAAACGGTCAGAAAACGGCTCCATTTTCTTTCTATAAATAAGTTCAACACATCTTTCACATTCACTCCTTTCATCTTCTTCCCTCTACACTTCTTCTTTAATTCTAATATCGTTTTTAGTTCGTACCAATTTTCAAGCTTCATGGATGCACTAGAAAAGTTTGAGCAGCGGCAAATTGAATATGCTACTCAAGTCTTCATGCTCGTTTGTTTTATTATAGTAATGTTGTTAATGTGGCATATAGTGTTATCAAATATTTAGGCTTGTATTTTATTCCCCATGTCATTTGGTGTGTTTTCACATCTCTGTACGTTGTTACATCTTATTATGATCTTATATTTACATCTTCCTTGTCCTTCTACTTACGTTAACTATTTATGTTAAAAAAAAAAAAAAAAAAAAAAAAAAAAAAAAACTCCTTGTAATCACATGCTCCATTCTTCCCATCCACACTACATCCACTTTTGCGACTTGTTTCAAAAGATACATGTGGTCTAACTACCCTGTGACACCTCGATTCGTATTTTCTGCATCTTCGGATTGGTGCCTATTTATGGATAGGCTAGATAGACACCTCTAAAATCCAATCTTCCCTTTTCCACTAAATTTTCTTCACCACTCTTTAATGGCCTTCACTCGAATTTTCGTACCCGAGCAAAATTTTATAGAAAATTTATAGAGCGTTCTATTTCACCCATATTTTGATACTAAAATTTTACGTTGAGGATGGTTCCCTCTATTACATCATAAGGAGGCACTTTATTCCAGAGAATTGGTCCTGCTATTCTATAAACACGGTTATTTCCAAAACGAGCAATTCTTTGTCTGTGCAAACGGTTGTGAGCGTGAATTGACTATGGAAATCATCTCTGAGGTACTTCAAATTCCCATTACGAACCAGGGGGTACACCTTCAGGATTCACCATTCGACAATATCAGGTATCTGATGTTTGCAACTATCCTTTTGGCGAATACAACCGGAAAAACCGCATTGTTTATCAACGATCCTTGCAAAGAAACCAATTATCTGTGATCCAATGGCTAGCTCATAATGTGCTCGGCACATCTAAAACTTTCGAAATAACAAAACCCCTCTTCCATCTACTTTGGGTCTTGTAGACTAAATGCAATGATTTTGGCATAATTAAATTTCTCTGGAACGTGATCACACGTGCCAGGAAAAAGGCAACTCCTTTGCCAACCATTGTGACACTTATCATGATGCGTTGGGGTTTTCCTATTACTGCTCCTAATACACCTCTCAGAACAGCTAACATTCTCACCATTCATTCAGTTTGTATGAACGGTTTTTGGACTCCCGACGTTGCTAAGAAACATGTCGGTGCAGAAACCGGCGAAGCTTGTTCCGATGTCAACATCTTCACTGAAAATGCAATACACAACGTATTTAATCCTATGGAAGGCCTTTGTTTAATTCACCAAGGACTAATGGCATTATATACACGTCAGAACATCATCATCACTGGTCTTTTTGAATTTCATGACCTACGGACAATACAAGACGAGGAACAAGCACAATTCTTGCACAACCACAACCAGTTCTTGGCAAATTACACTCTCATAATGGAGAACCACGCGGAGATTTACCAGACACAGAACGCCAGTTGCAACAAGCTGTTGCACGAATTGACTGCATCGAGAATCTTATAAATGGATTTCTCACACCAAAGGATCCTCGCCGTTACTTGGGCCCATGACACAAATTAGATTTTGCAAATTTATGTTCTTTGTCATTTTCTTTTTAGTTTTTAATATAGTGCAATTTTTCTTATGGTAATAAATGTCATTTGTTTTTACTTAGTCATTTCCATCGTATTCTAATTTTTGGTTTATCTTTGTCTACAGGTGGTATCTTTCATCACACGTCGTTCACAATGGCATCTCCAAAGATTATTTCGGAACAATCTTTCTATGCTTTGTTGAATTCTCCGACATATGGACATCGTTTCAGAGACTTCGTCACCCAAGTTGGTTGGAACTCGCTCATTCTGCAACCGAAGCAGACATACTCTCCAGGTTTGGCAACTTATTTTTATGATCATATGGAGGATCCACCTGCTGCACATGGTTTCATTTTGAACGGATTTGCAATCCGTATTGGTAACACCCGACATCTCTTCTATTAGCCAGCAGTTGCTATGGCTTTGGACCTTCCTTATGTAGGAACCGTTATTTTCAGAATGAATATTTCTACAAACCGCAAAAACCCACACGCAGCGAAATTAATGGGGTTCAAGCTTTTGGATAGAAAACATACCTTTTAGAATCAGCTGAGATGTAATCTCTGAGAATCCAATAGCTATGAATCCGAATCAACAATCAACCCCTTGATTTTCTATTGTATTCTTTTAGAATAGATTGGACATTGTGTGGGCAACGATCTACCAACCCCTTTGTTTCTCACAAAGCTAGATCCAATTTTGGATCTATCTTTCCTTGCCTCTCTTTTCAATCCAGTGAATAATAAATTTCGACTAGGAGAGAAGGGATTCTATTTATAGGCTACAACATGGACCATGAGGAGAAATTAGGGTTGGGCCTCCTTGATAGGGTTATATACTAAAATCATTAGTTTTGTATTAACTCTAATTCTTTATATTTTGAATGAGAATCATATGGGCAAATGTTATGCATATTATATATGTTATTAGTTATATGCATGTGTCTAATACTTTATGTTGTAGATGATATGGTGTGGACACACATAAGATCATATCATCAGTACCTTATAAAGTATAAGTAATCGTTCACAACCTAGATAGATTTGGACAAACCATTGGTACGGTTGTAGTATAATATGGTATTAGTCTATCTTGACTATAGGATTACACTAGTACACTTTGTGTGTATTGAACAGGACCAAGTGAGGTTGTTTCTCCTTATACTGACTATATAAGAGAATAAACGCCTCTGTTATTATGGATGCTTGTCCTCCTAATCCAGATATAATAACGGGCACTTACGTGCATTGTACATTACTTTAAATCATCAATGAGTGAGATTCATTGGTGAATCAACAAACTCGATGGATTGGGTAATGACATTGTATGTAAGGTGTGCTGTTGAATATAGAAGGAATCTGTGTCCCGCAAGAAGTCGGGTTGATGAAGTCCCCTTGAGGAGCTCAAAAAGATTGTCATGTAAACCCTACAGGTGGATTTATTTCAACATGACAATGAGGTTGAGTGGTACTACTCAAGGACATAAGAATTTAATTAATGTAGTTGTCAGAAACTTGACTTAAGCAACGGACATTCGATATCTTAAGCACGGGGAGATCAACAAGCATATAATATGGAGCCCATAAACACTGACATGTAATTTGGGATTAGGGCGGTAGTGCAACAATGGCCTTTAGTGGAATGAGCCATTTGTTGACGGACTTGGGCCGTGTGTTCGGGGCGAACATGGGAAACCCAAGCCCATCAGAAGACCCAACCCTAATTTCTCCTCATGGTCCATGTTGTAGCCTATAAATAGAATACTCTTTCTCTCTGGCTGAAATTCACTATTCACTGGTTCTGAAAAACAGGCAAGAAAAATAGATCTAAATTCATTTATGATCTTGAGAGAAAGAAGGGGATTGGTAGATCGTGTCCACACAACGTCCAATCTATTCTAAAGGAATACAACAGAAGATCAAGGGGTTGATTGTTGATTTCGGATTTGATAAAGCTTGGATTCTCAGAGTTATCTAAATCGGATTCAAAGGTATATTTTCCAATCACAAATTGTGGACACCCATTAATTTCACTGCGCGTGGTGTTCGCGGTTTGTAGAAATAGTAATTCTGAAATAACGGTTCTTACACTCTTGACGGGCTTAGGCTTCCCATGTTCACCTAGAACACACGGCCCAAGTCCGTCAACAAATGGCTTATTCCACTAAAGGCCATTGTTGCACTACCGCCCTAATCCCAAATTACGTGTCAGCATTTATGGGCTCCATATTATATGCTCGTTAATATCCCCGTGTTTAAGATATCGAATGTCCGTTGATTAAGCTAAGTTACTGACAACTACATTAATCAACTTCTTATGTCCTTGAGTAGTAGCACTCAACCTCATTGTCATGTCGGAATAAATCCACCTGTAGGGTTTACATGACAATCTTTTTGAGCTCCTCAAGGGGACATCATCAACCCGACTTCCTGCGGGTCACAGACTCCTTCTATAATCAACAGTACATCTTACATACAATGTCATTACCCAATCCATTGAGTTTGTTGATTCACAAATGAATCTCACTCATTGATGATTTAAAGTAATGTACAATGCACATAAGTGCCCGTTATTATATCCTGATTAAGAGGACAAACATCCATAATAACAGAGGTGTTTGTTCTCTTATATAATCAGTATAAAGAGAAACAACCTCACTTGGTCCTGTTCAATACACACAAAGTGTACTAGTGTAATCCTATTGTCAAGATAGACTAATACCAGATTATACTACAACCGTACCAATGGTTTGTCCAAATCCATCTAGGGTGTGAACGATTACTTATACTTTATAAGGTACTGATGATATGATCTTCTGTGTGTTCACACCATATCATCTACAACATAAAGTATTAGACACATGCATATAATTAATAACATATATAATATGCATAACATTTGCCCATATGATTCTCATTCAAAAAATAAAGAATTAGAGTTAATACAAAAATAATGCTTTTAGTATATAACCCTCTCACCTTATATTCAGCCAAACACCCCCATTCAATACATCATACAAAACCACTTTAATGACTATTCTTGGGAAGATTTCACCGGCCGTTATGGCGATGGCATCGCCCAAGTCATCGAATGTGCAGAACATGGCCGATGGCTAGATAACACAATTCCACTAGCCAGTATGACCATGAATGTCGGGACTGCCATGTTGTTTATCCTTCTAAACATCATGGGGGATTGGCATTTTTCCACTACCTCCGATTCAGCTTGTAAGACTTTCCATGCTCTAGCCTAGCAACATACAGCCTTCGACATCACAGACCTAGTAATTGAGAACCTGAAAAGGGCTCGTCTTTTTCGGCAGCACTATATCACTTTGCCAGTTAAAGCTTGCCGGATAATGAGGACATTCTTCCCATAGTTTGCGGCCACTTTTCATGACTAGGTACGGGTAGATTCTATGTATCCGACAAATAGGATAATTCGTTCTTTTCGATTTCGGGTATGGCGGTGCCCTTCAAGGTATCTGAGGAAAGTTCGTTGTTTCCCTAATGATGAAAACATGATAGCTCATCTAGACACTTCTAGAAAGAGGAAGTGGAGCGAAGTCTGGCAGACTATGATAAACTGGCAGGACGCAAAGGAATGTCATTTCTATAAAGATGAAGCAAGAATGGACCTACCCCCAATTCATAATTGGGGCAATGTGAGTTGATGTACATATTTGTTTTACGTTTTGATATGAAAAATAAATAACCTAACAGTGTGCTTTCACTTTTGCGTTGTATAATATATATTGTGTTACCATAATTTTCTGTAGAAGATGTCAGCTATATTTTTGCTCAAAATCTCTTAGGTATATTATTTCTTCCTCTTGACACTTTGAGGACACAACGTTCGACTGTTTGGGGGTGGTGAGAACTTTTCGCAAAAATTAAGCATTCATAGTTGTATATAGTTTTATTTTATGTCTAAATAAGTGTATTTAGTGACAAAATCCCACTATGTCAGAATTCTCTATTTGCAACGGCCAATGGCCATCGTAAATGGTCCAAAACGACGGCTATAGACTGTCGCAACAGCCATCCTTAAAAATGCTGTCATTTTCATTAACAACGGCTCCTAACAGTTGTTTTGGTTTAAATAATTCGACAGCTTATGGCTGAAGTTTAATTTAAATGATACGACTGCTTGAAGCCGTGGTTAACTGAAAATTTTCGACAATTTTTGGCTATTGCTTATTTTATTTTGCTTTCTTCAAAATTTATGAAACTACATCCCATGGCTGTCCTTCAAGCCATTTTTTTTTTCACCTACAATAATGTCCAGCACACAAATCACATAGATATATGACCTGCTGTAACAAGCATACAAAACACACATTTACAACTTAATTTTCATTTTGCACCAAACTTCCATTAAAATACCAAAATATAAAGATAATTTAACGTTTACAAAAGCTTGACATCCAAAAGTCAAGATAAATGCAGCTTTAAATGTTTACTCTCTGATGCTCACAAAACATCTAAATGCTTAGACAAAATAGTACATCTAAACTTGTTTACACACAAGACTATATTTGATGACTCAAAACTCATAAGAAAATAAATGCACAATCTTTCATTTTAAAGGCAGGAGAGTCAAGGGCCTTCATCAAGGAAAAAGTACATAACTCTTTGACCAAGGGATGACTTTACCAAGCTCAGCATCTCCTAACGTTCCATCTCCATCCTAAAGTTGTTTATCGTAATCAAGTATCTCATCAATACGGCCGTTATAGGCATATGTAAATAGATGGAGCCATATAAGTACGGACTTGTCCCAGTGCAATCACCTTTTTCATTACAAACTTTTCTTTCGCTATGCAACTTGCAGATGGAGGAAGGCCCATACATGACTCTTCATGAACTGGTAGGGGTCACATTTGCTACATTAAGAAAACACAATGAAAATAAACCAACATATACCAAGAAAATGGAAAACAATGAAAAACATAAAACAAATTTACCAAATAACAAAGGATGTGAAACCCGACAGGGCAAAATTCATGCAAATTTGGAACAAACATGTAGATATAGTGCAAAACATATTCATTAAATATAGCGGCATTTATGAAAAGAAAGAAGTACCCATGATAGGTCAAGCACTTGATCAGAAGGATGCGGGATATGAAGGCTATACTTGACAATTTTTATCTATCACATGTTTGTAGAGAAACAAATACAATAGCATATGCTCTAGCTTGCAGCAAATTTTACAAATGAATGATGTATTTATATGAGGATGCTAAAATCCATACACAAAGTAGTAACCAAAACTAAGAAATAGGGATTAGTACTGGTACGAACAGAATGCACTGTTGCACTTGATGAAAACACATTCCAATCAGACTAAACCCCATAAGGAACGGTATACCTATGCCTCCTAACCCTCATATCAGTGTCCTAAAATGAACTCAGGGTATTGAAGAAGCTTGTGTCAAAAGGATACTAATGCAATGTTAAAAGTGCAGAACCTATGTTATATTAAGCCAAGCATGACGAAAGCTAAGTAGTATAGATCTCAAAAATATTACCTGAGATGTACTGCCCATACTAGAAGACTTTGTATTGAAGAGTCACATCCTTGAAGATCAGAAAGAATCGACCACTAGGGATACGAGAATAACAAAATATAGACAACGAGGAAAATATGTCAAGAAAAAATCTGCTAAACTAAAAAACCAACAGGCATACTGCAAGCAAAAATCCCTATTTTTTTGGTGAAATGAACATTTCATTGTTGAGATTTGACATTCATTAAATCAAAGAAAAGTTGGTCAAAAAGACCTACAAGGAAATCCTACAGAACCTAAGCACCCTGACCTAATTAAGCATTAAAAAACTTGTGGTGAAGAGGTGTATGGATTCCTTATTGTGTTGAAACTCAGTTACTGATATCACCCGATTTACCAATCAAGAGTCCGGATAGCAAGAAAATCTAATCTAATTTTATGGCACATAACACTCTTGAAATGTGTGCCACATTGAGTGTAATAAAAGATACTAAGAAACCAAATCATGTTTGATGTCATAAACCATATATATATGCAGTGGCTTATCAATAGAAACCGAATCTAATAAGAAATTTTATCAATGTGAAAGAATAAAGCATAGAACAGGAGTTAAGAAAATGGAAGGGGGCACCTAATTAATATCTTTCAATCCTTCCCCAGCCCCAAAAACTGCATCCTGGTTGTCTTTCCTCTTGAACAGACTGAAATGCTATCATAAGCAAAGTCCAAGTCATCCCCCTAAAAAGTTTAAAGATGTCACAGGTGTGAATGAAACTAATAGGCTACCTAAACATGGCAAAAATAAATCAAACGGAAAACAAATGCAATACATAAAATGAGCAAATGTATAACTAAATAAAGAATACAAAGCAAATCATTTAAAGGCAACCACTAACCTTAAAAAGTGTATAAGCTAGCATGTCACCTAGATAGAGAATAATACCAGCAATAACAAGAAGTGTTTCACCTAAGATGAGGAACCAAGTGTTATATTAGACATAGGAGAAGAAAAATAACCTAGTATGTGTTTCTATCTACCATATGAGTAGCAAAAAAAAAAAAAAAAAAAGGTTTGAAACAACAAGACATGCAACAAACAGATTTCAACAAGTTGCAAAAGAGTGCACAATACCCACTACTTTAATTTAGAATGTCAATATTCAACAAGTTCCAAAAGACCAATGAAAATGAACATCATACTACACAACATCTTACAATAATTTATCATCGGCTTCCAACAAGACACCCCTTGCTTGAGGAAACTCTAAAAACCAATGACGTGCTCATTCAATTAAATAGATGTTCTCTTGGTGTGAATATTACTGCTGCTATAATGAGTGTAAAGCCTTTACCAACACAAAAAAAGGGGGGGGGGGGGTCTCAAAATCTATATTTCCAAAATTACCAACAAGATTACCATTTTATGTAGCATTGAGTAATCTGCAAAGTGTAAGAGTCCAATCAAAAAGTTCTAAGAACAAAAATAAAGGATAAGAATGTCAAAGAAAAATGTCGTTCTGATCTACTTTCTACCAAAAAATTTAGCACACCATACGACCAAATTCTCGGTCCAAAAAACCAATACAATTCAGTCAAATAGATGGTGTCGATGCAGCTGATGGACAGCCTGAAATACAGCAAGAAAACTGCACAGAAAGCAATCCACTGGACAAATTAATTTCAGTCAGAAAGATGACTAAATCTAAGTCTACTAAAGGACTGTATTCTAGCCCCCAAGATGAATGAGAATGCAGTCCATTACCTATAACAAGAACATCCCCTACTTTGTCCCTTTCATACATGCTTAATATTTAAACAAATTCAACGGTAAAGAAAATCCCATTTAGTAATGAAATGTGTTGCTAACCTGCATGTTAACCTTTCTACTTGCACGAGACCCGTTTGGTATCCCATGATACATAACGCATGTAATATTTTGACTAGCCTCTACCTACTGACGATGAGAGCACCACATATGGCATTATGCAGATCCAACATTCTAAGATCCTATTGCTACTATTTTGCATGTATAGTATTAGACTGAATTTCTCATTCTAGTTTGTATCATATGCTCAGTATGCGACACTCTTTATAACCAACCATTTATATCATCTTACAAGTTATAGCAATCATTCTTAAAACTCAGATTTAACCATATACCTAAGTTTCTAACCTTAGAATCTCAATGTAAACATCTCAAACTTTCAGCAAATTGCAAATGGTGTCTTAGAACTTCATGATATTAGATTTTTTTCTAACTTTATAGTAGAGAAACTATTCAAAATCAGTCTATATAATGCTTCTCTACAACCCCAATCTTTGGTAACATACATCTAAACATTGCCTAGCTATGATTCTTGGGCACATGAATCCGGTGCGCATACTAAGATCATTTAATCTAATTGCAGTTCATATGGTCATGGAAGAATTTCATCAAACAATTTAAGTGCAAAAAGAAAATGTAGTAGATTATTTGAATATTAATTGGAAGAGAAATCCCAACAAATATTCAGGCATGACTATCGGTCAAAAATATATATATTTACATATATTTCAGATACTATACCTCAAACCAATTCACCTCAAGGGTATCACACACAGATAAGAATCCCATGTAACAGATAAAATGTAAAATAGATCCCCATAAATAGCTAGAAAAGTGGATCTGTTCTTACCAGATCATCTCCATTTTTCAGAAGAGCTAGAACCCCAAATTCTATACTGATTGCTACAAATCAACGCAAAATCAAATAAAAAAACACAAAGATTTAAGCTTGAAACATTACCGAGCACAAGAAAATCAAGGTTTACCGACCCAAAGGGAGAGAGAGAGATTGAAACAAGGAACAAGATCGAAGAGTCAAGGTTTAAGCTTGATATTTGCGTGACACTAAAAAAGAGAAGAGAGAAAGGAGGCTTCGAAGATAATTTGTAAAAGAGAGACTAAAACATTTTACTGAAGAAAGGGAGGGAGCACGCACGAACATTTCAATTTCATCAAAATTTTCGTTTCCCTCTAAAGTAGTAGAAGAAAGCGGTGGGACTGGGGAGAGAGGGAAAAAAGGATTTGAGGGAAAGTTTTAGTCAAAAAAGGATCGACTGCTTTGAGCCATTGAAAAGGATTGAAACTGCTTTGAACCGTCAAAAATGGTTTTTGGATCGTCGACTACTATACTACGGTTAGTAGCCGTCCTATTGTAAGTGCAGCTCCTATCCTGAATTTCCAGTTTTTACGTAGTGTCCCGTTTCCTTTTCTGTGATGAAAAATATTTTGAAATCTCACCCTAACATTAAAATTAGGATTTGTTCTTAGAAATTTAAGTTAATACATATGCAATATTTTTTACATCTTTTCATGAACATTCATGCATTGACTATCATTAAATGTACATAGCAGTAAGTTTCTGGGACCCATGGTTAGACAACTTAATTTTCATATCTTGTGAGAATCTAACTAAATAGCTTCAAAATGTGTGATATGTGAGTAATGACTCAGAGGAATAGTTTTTTCAAATTGAGAACTTCACACGTCTACTTACTTGATCACTACCCGAATCCTAGGCGAGAATTTAGGCTTTCTTTGGATCGATATAGCCAAAAAATTCACACACTGTAAAAAAAAAAAAATATATATATATATATATATATATATATATATATATATATATATATATATATATATATATATATATATATATATATATTACCGCTAATCACCCCACTGAACATTTCATTAATCTTTTCTATTTCGCCAAAAATTCATTACCCATCTATTAACCACAAATAAATAAACCCACCTAGATGATGAGTATGAGAAATAAGATGAAGTGGAGAAAAATGAAGAGAAAAACTTGTCACAAATCAAAATCAGTTACCTGCTTCAGAAGAAAAGAAAAAAAAGAACAGAAAAATGTTCCAAAAAATCAAAAGAAATATCAAAGTTAGAATTTCCCCCAAAATCAAATCAAAAGGGAATACAAAAGCTTACAAAAGCCAAGTATGGAAACTCATGTTAGAAGCAGAAAAGAAAATAAGGATTTATGTAGTATAAATATCTCGAAGACCTTATTCTCTCATACTTATCATTTTTGAATTTTCCATTCCATTTTCTTCTACACTACTACCTAAGCCCCCATAACACCTAATAAAGACCTCTAGCTCAATTAGGAGTAAGGTGGTGTGATAATAAATAGTAGATGTGAATTCTCGACCTCGGCTCCTCTGACTGTCATTAAGTGTGTGAGGAAACATGTGCCCACTGCATACTGGAGTTAGCAAAACTTGAGTGGAAAAATGAGAGAGAAATTGTGTTTCGACATATACCTGTGAGAACCTACTTAAGGACGCTATCCAAAGGATCTAGAAACGCCCTACTCATACATTTCATTGTAAAGATCACTACATGCATGCTCATATGTAGATGTTTTGATTATTGTATGCATATTAACTTGAATTTTGAAAGAATTAGTCCTTGTTTCCTCCGCTAGTAAGATGTATAGATATCTGAGATTAATTAAGAAAACAAGCCTTTGTTACTGAGTCATTATAGTATAAATGAAGTTTGTGAGTATCTTCTCTGGAAAACTCTCACGAGGCTATAACTTGTCCACTAGGAAATTCCTAGTGGTTCAAGGCCTTGTTGCATACGGTCAATGCAACTGCACTCTGCGAAATGAGACTTAGCTTAGGACAACATTTTTTTGGCCACTTATCATTTTTTTGGGGGTGGTGTGATAAGCACCCAAAACTGTAATACTAAACCCTGTAGAGACATAGTGTTTTGGTTAATTATGTGTTTAATAATCACGAAATAATGATATTTTCGTACTTTTGCAAGTTTCCGCAGTTAACGTGAATATGATAATAAAACATGCATCAAAGTACGGGAATACTGTGCATATTTGAAGTCTTCACACTCAGCCCAGTGAAGCCCAACAAAGCCTGACTAGAGTCAAAGTTTCCAAAGGGACAAAACCAGTGCAGAACGAGTCAACATGTAAAGAAGCAGCAAACTTCTGAAGCTCACATCTTTCAAACCTGGACACCGACTTTGGCTAGTGAACTGCCAGAGCAACCAGGGCGACGAACTCTACGCAAAGACAGAAAGTTGTAAAAATGCCAAAATCGGCACCGCCACTGGACACACCACGTGGACCCACTCTACGGGCCCAAAAGGCATGACCAGTCAGCATAGGTATTTGGCAAGTGATGGTCACAATTTTGTGCCACCTTGCAAAAGGAAAGGATGGATCAATTTAATGTTTGAATTGGTTTGGCAAAGGAACAAAACATTAAATGCAAGTTTTGTTTTGTATAGAAAACTTTGGAAGTTATACAAATAAGAAAGAAAACAAAATAAAGAAAAGGACAAAATGAAATTAAATGGGAAGGTTTCACGTGAAGGGGCTGGAGGCTATATATATGAGAAGGGGTCTTCAGCTTATTGGTCTCCAGTTTTAGTTTTTAGTTTTTAGCCTATAGTTTTAGCTTTTCATTTTGCTGTTTCATTCTAGTACGTAGCTTTCCTTTCTAGTAGCTTTCATACTAGCTTCAGTACTATAAGTCCTTTTACTTATTAAAAGTCATTTCTTTTCAAGTTTAATTCCTGTTCTGCATTTACTTATTTATTGTATACAGAAAGTTCAATTAATCATCCAATGACCATGAGCTAAAACACCCCCCCCCCCTCAGGGGGAGGGTAATGATGCTCGTGTGAGGATCCGGATTGACACTTTAATGTTCCAGATTCACTACTTAGGAATTAGGTGTAGATTATACATCCGGTCCCAAAATGATTGAGACTGCCCAAATTTGGAGTGTTGATGCTCCAGAACAGTCTCGTGAGCGACTCTATGGTGTTAGACAGCTCTCTAATTTGTCCAGCTGATGTAGAATCGAACCAGGAGCTAAAATGATATTCCAGAGTTGAAATATTAGTTCAACTCCTTATGCTAGTGAGATGAGCTCAGAGATGCGTGTATCTCGCTAGGGATCGATACTCGGCGTCATCTTGGGTTTTTCTATGAACTCGAGACGGATTAGAGCTGTAGTGATGTGGTAGTATAACTGTTGAAACTGATTCTTGCATAAGTACGGTTAACCCTTTCCCTATTTCTCTTTCCATATTTATTTACGTAGAAATCAATCGTTATTATTTTATGTTATTTGCATACCGTTAATTTACTTAAACCAACTAAATAACCTAAAATCCTACTCACCAAAAGTTGTAAATCCAGTTGTAAACCTTGCCGAGCCCTAAGGTATGGACGATCCCTTACTCGACCTATCCTACAAACCCATGTGAGTAAGGTAACTTGACTAAACGGACGGTTACGGACTTTGTACTGCAGACTTCGGACTGTGGACTTCAGACTTAAGTAAACCAAACCACAAATTACCATTTATCAACTGGAGATGGATGGCCTTGTCACAAAAGTAGCCTTGCTTAAACCCTAGCTTGCTCAAGAAGAAAAGAGAAAAGTCAAAGAATAAAGGAAAAAGGAAAAGTAAAAAAAAAATGTGTGAGGTGTCTTAATTGTAGAAGGAGAGGGCAAATTAGTCATTGTAAAGTAAGAGTATAAAAGCAAAAGTTAGAGAGAGAAAACATTATCTAATTTTTGGTTTGACAACCCAAAAATTGAGTCAAAATTTTATCATGCTTTCTTAGATAGGTTTACATTATTGCAATTTATTTTCTTGTCTTGTTATTTTTTTTATTTCAATCTTATCATTTCAATCAAACTTGTTTCTAAACCTTCCTTGTCATTTAAATCCCAAGAACATAAGTGACACTCATTTGAAGACATCAAATGAGTGTGACTTGGTGACAAAGTTATCTCCTTTCCTCTCTTTTCACTTCATGTTTTAATCCCACACCAACTTCAATGTTTTTAATGTTTTTCCCTTCACAAGCAACTTGTTTTTCAATACCTTTTTAGATCAAGAACAATGAATAAGAAAAGTTAAAGAAGTTCTTGTGTTTAGTCATCAACCATTTTTCCCATCTTCAGATTTAAGATGAACTTGAACTCATAAAATAAACAACCACCACACTATATAATAACAGTCAATATGAGAGATCATTAAAAGAAGAATTAGATCCAAAGAACTATGTCGCCATCAATACAACACCATAAGATATATTGAGACTAGTGGGTAAGGGAGCTGATAAGAGCCCAAAACTGTAGTTTTAACCCCCTAACAATAATACTTTTAGACCAATTATGCGAGTAATAAATAAGAGTTAATGCTGATTACGTGCTTTTATGTATTTTAGGCATTGGAGACGATTATGTGCAGAAATGTGTCACTTTTGCGAGATAAAAGAGCAAGGGTTGGTTGCTAAGAAGTTCTGTGATTAAATGCCAAGATTCAAGGAGAAAAACCTTTTTTAAAGCCCAGTCAAAGTTGAAAAGTCAAAGTCAATGCGGGCAGAAACATCGCACAAAAGTCAGCAGAACTTTCGAAGACCGTATCTTTTGACTCAGACCTCGTAATTGGGCCTGCCTTACATCAAAATGACCGGCTCGGAAAGAGCTTTCCAATGGTTTAAGCCTTGAACCAATCAGAGGAGCAGAAGTGGACAAAAAGTCTACTGAAGTCAAATCCAGCTGAAAAGGGCTCTGTGGACTGAAGAGATTGGGTTTTGGGCTCGATTTTCCAGCCCAAAACATGAGTCCTCAGCCCATGCACGAAAATATGGATCTGGTCTCCTCCATTTCAAGACACAAGACTTAACTCTTAAGCATTCTAGTTTTTAGGTAGCCATTAGCCAATAGTTTTAGATATAGTTTTAGACTCTATTAATTAGTTTCAATAGTTTGTTTTAGATCTAGTTTTTACCTTTCAATTAATTAGTTTTTCAATTCTAATAGATTAGTTAGAACAAAGTAGATTATTATTTTAGAATCAATTTTAGTTTTACAATAAAGTATTAGTTTTTTCAATTCAATTTAGTTTCATTAGATCAATAAAGTTATTTGTTACTCATAATCTAGTTTCAAGTATTAAATCACTTAGATCTAATTTCAATCATTTAGCTATAAATAATTTCTTAGTTGTTAATTTAGTTTTAAATTCTTGATTAGTTCAAATTAGTAAATTTACAATCTTTATATCATGTCTTGCTTAAATTCGTATAGAAATGATAGTTTAATGACTTTAGGCTAAACCTCCATTAGAGGGGGTTGAAGAAGCCTTGATGAAAACTTGATTTTTGCTAGCTTAGAAATCGTCGTGATAATCTATTCAATTCTAGAAAGTAATTAGTTCACCATGAGAATGGGTTTGATTGCTTCACATGCTAGTTATTATTTGGTAGAGATTGCCATGAATAATTAGGGATTAGAATACCATTTGTTATGCAAAAACATTGACATTTGGATTACGACATTTCTTCGCTAGTTAATTAAGTCGAGTTAAGGTGGAATCAACCCCCTAATTATCGTATCTTGTTAGTATAATTCACATCGTAGTATAATTCTCACATTACTCTCATTAACTTTGGATAGACTGATAATTTTAGAAAACGCTAATTCTAAAGAACTAGAAGTGGAACGAATTTTCTACTCCAACTCTATTACGATAGCATCGAGAGTAGAAAACTTTGATAAACCATTAGCAGAAAATAGCTTTAGTTTTACTTACGTTGAGTTTAATCACTTATTTGTAGGTAAAATTATCGTTTTCCCTTTTATCAGAAGCTTAAGTGCAACATCCATAGTTTACTCCCAAAGAATTGGAAGACAACCCTTATTACCAGTTTCACAAGGTCAAGAATCGTGAAACAAACAAGTGTTTGAAATTACTAAGGGAGATTGACAGGCTGATGAGGGATGGAAAGATATAAACACATAAATGCTACACATTTATGCCCATATTTATATTATATATATTGTCTAGTTAATTAGTATAAGTTCATTTGATTAGTCCTGTTTCATTAGTTTTATAGGAATCGACGCAAATGCGACAAAAAAGGCTGAGACCTGAGGTTTTAAAAGGATTGGAAAATTCTCAGGGGTTTATTACAGGAAGAATGCTCGATACGAGTCTGGAAATAATATGCTAGGGACCTACTGAAGAACTTCTAAAAGTTTCAAGTTCATAAATCAAAGTCAGAGTGCGCCCACACTTCAATAAGCCTGTTCGAGAGCGCGACTCATGCCTACTTCTAAAAACGCAGAATTCTAGTGTGTTCCAGAACCCTTATCAGCTTGCACTCACCATTTGGAATTCAATTTAGAAATTTCTAAGACGATTCAAACACCAAAGGAAATCTTTCCAAAGGGGATTCTAACTCTGGCATGCCCTAAGCAATCCCTATATATACAAAGGAAGTAGAGAGAGCTCTCTCTCTCTCTCCCATCATACAAAATCACAAACCTTTGGAAGAAAGCAGCTGGAGAAGATGAAGAAGAAGCTGCTGGAAAAGAAGCCACCGCACACGATGATGGTTTTGTCGATGACTTCTCTTCCTTACTCTTCTACTTCCATTACCACGTTTATGAGTAACTAAACTCTAAGCTAGGGCTTAGAGGAAGCCTTAGCATTGCGTATGATTTTCTTTGTTTACTGTTTACAGTTCTCAACTTGATTCATAACGTTAAGCTTGTTCACTTTCACTGATTTTAGTAGAACTACTTTCATGGATTATATCTCGCATGTTAGCCATCATGTATTGACTAGTCCATAGTTAGATTAAGTGTCTGTTATAATCAAAGCTTTGTATTTACTGTTAATATAAACTTGTGAAGAGTTATGTTGTAAGAAGATAGTTTTTGCTAGGAGTTTATACATATGTGCTGAAAATTCAAGCAACCTAATGAATAGATTGATATGAGAGATACACGATCACATCTTCGAGCAAGCTAGGGTTACCTTTCTCTTATGCTACTCGTAATTAAAAAGAGAACTTTAGATTAATTAATTAAGAGAACCTATAACGGTATATGGTGGAATCGAATGCCTTAGTGTTTCCACCATTCATAGTTAATTCAAGTTTCATTGTTTTCATAGCATAATTAAATTAATTATTAGTTAAACAACTTTTAAATCAACAACCATCATATTTGGATTAGGTTAAATAGATTTTAGATTTCAATTATTCCTAGATAGCAATCCATGTGGGTTCTATCTTGTTCTCGTAGACTTACTATAATAGACCTTGTGCGTTGCAAGTATTATTATTATTAAAGTAGGATTTAATTAGCCTATTTATTTTGGTTGGTTAAATCTCTATCAAGTTTTTGGCACCGCTGCCGGGTATTATAGTGGCATAATTGAGTTTTAAAAATACTATTTTTCGTATTTCATGATTTTTCATAGTTAAATTACTCGTAGAAATAATTTAACTGTCTGTTTCAAATTTTATGCATACAACCACATAAACAAGTTCCTGACGTCTGTGGGAAGTTGCGTGGAAAATTCAAAACTACTGTGAGAAACTTAGAACACACCCGCGCCCTAGTTTGCCTTACAGAGAGCGCGACCCGTGCTCTATTACAACATTTTCTGAATGCGCCCGCCCCTTGATTAGTACTGATTCTTTTGATCTTTTGCAGGCTACTTCTAGTTGCTGTGTAGGATCTAGAACTTTGCTCGTATAGTGTTCCAGTGCTGCAGGACATAGTAAAAATAAGGGAGGTATTCTTCTTACTTGTAGTTTAAATTTGTTTGTCTTGTGTGCCGTGATAGTTTAAATAAGAGTCCTAGGTTTTAGAAGTAGTTTATGGTAGAAACTCTGTCTGATAACACACCAATTGCACCGTTTGATCCTGAGATTGAACGAACACTCTATAGGAGAAGTAGAAACCCCGAGTTAGAGGTACCCATAACTGTTGTTGGCAATACACCAATTTTGCCTACATGGAGGGTAATAACAATGACGTGGTTTAACAAGTACCTAGAACCATTAAGGAATTCATATATCCTACTAGGACAACCCGACCATCTTGCATTGTTCCCCCAATAGCCAATGCTAATCACTTTGAGTTGAAGCCCAATTTGCTGAGGCTCCTTTCTAAGCTTAGGGGAACGGATGAGGAAGATCCATATCTTCATGTAAGGGAATTTGGGGATAATTGCGGGACTATTAAGCTTCAACAATTTAGTGACGAAGCTATAAAATTAAAACTATTTCCATTTTCTCTTAAAGAGAAAGCGAATAGTTAGTTTCACACTTTGCCATCAAATTTCATAACAGGTTGGGAAAAGTTATGCGTTGTATTTTTAAAGAACTTTTTCCCTAATCATAAGGCAATTGCTCTTAGAAAAGACTTCTCATCTTTTTGCCAGCGAAGAGTTAGTTTCACACTCTTCCATCAAATTTCATAACAGGTTGGGAAAATTTATGCGTTGTGTTTTTAAAGAACTTTTTTCCTAATCATAAGGCAATTGCTTTTAGAAAAGACTTATCACCTTTTTGCCAAAATGATGGAAAGTCATTATGGAAGTGTATGGAGAGGTATAACCCAGGGTGGCGTAATCACCCCAATTTGTCTTGGTCTAAGGGTATACATCAGGGATGTCCCATGGGTAACTCAAACCCAGTGCAATAGTATTCACCCCAACCACCGAAACCCTCCCCTTTAGAGGAAGCTATTGCTCAGTTAACACAGCCCACTTCTCAATTTCAAAAAGATGTCCAACAGAATTTGTTTTCAAACTCGCAGTCCATTGCCAAGTTGGAAGTTCAAATGGGTTAAATTCCTATTACTTTGAATGAAAGGGACAAGGGTAGGTTTCCTAGTCAACCAGTGGATAATCCAAGGGGTCAATTTGAAATAGGTTCTAACTTGAACCAAGACCACCACTAGGAGCAAGCAAAGTCTATTACTATTCTTAGAAGTGGTAAACATATTGATAACAAGGTTGAGATGCCTAGGGATGTTGATGTCAAATCTGATCATATAGAGTGATATGAGTGATTCTAATAGTCGTGATACTTCTAGGAAGGATGTAGAGCCTCCTACTTCTGTGGAGACTAGCCTTGTGCCATCTTATATACCTAAAGCTCCTTTTCCTCAATGTTTGATTCAGGCTAAGAAAGGTTCTAATCCCAATGAGATAATGGAGATGTTTAAACAGGTTCAAATTAATATTCCATTACTTGATGCTATAAAACAAGTTCCTTCCTATGCCAAGTTTCTTAATTCTAGATTTCGACGCCTCGTCAAGTTTTTTTTTTCTTTTTTCAAAAGGAATCTCTAACCATATAGAGGGTTTCTACAAGAAAATAAAATCATACGTTTATCCAGTATCATTTTGTTTATTCTGGGACGTAAGATTTTAATTTTTATATTCTCAAGTTTTTGAAAAACTATGTAGAGATGCTATAAAGATAACTCGTACAAAAGCTGTGATTTCTAAAGCTAAGTTTGAAAACAAACCATAATAGGTGATCTTAGGCAACTTTCGTGTCGTCTCTGTGGCGAACCCAATCTAGACAAACTGAGCTTCAATTACACGAGTTGGGGGATTTAATGTGCAAGACATAAATGTCCTGACCTGTGAGATTAGTGCGGTGATATAGGCAAACAATAATAAGAAAAACTGATCTCAAACCGCCCCTAGATTGCGTTGTTCTAGGGCTTGGTTTGTGTAAAATCCATTGCCTATGTTTTTAGAAAGTCATAACTATTGTTGTATCGAGAATCATCCATTATAAGCACTGGAAAAACAATAACTTTTGTAAAACAAAAAGGAAAGCTATTTTAAAAGAATGTAAAATAAAGAAAAAGAAAATTGTATACTTGCTCCGATCCATAGGGGTACACTACTCAAACTATGAGTAAAAGTGTTAACAAGGAATATGCAAGATATATGTGGACTCAAGGCTCCGACACTTACAACCACACACTCCAAGTGGAGGGTTTGGTTACCTTTTGTGATCTATTCCATCGAAGCAATTGTAATAGAATGAATGGATAGGAAATACATCATGGAATAAAGGATTTAATCCTCATAGATAAGATCGTGGAGAAAGGTTTCTTCTACATCCGTAGACCGTAACTCATGATAATGCTTTAGGCGCTGACCATTTACTTGGAATGTGTTGTTATCATTGTAATCCTTGTAACTCATGACTACAGTTATTTTGAAAGGCCCAGTCCATTGAGTGTTTAGTTTTCCAGGAAATAGATGCAATCTTGAGTTATAAAACAAAACATTTTGACCAATTTCAAAATGTTTTCGTAAAATGTGTTTGTCATGAATTCTTTTCATGTTGGTTTTGTAATCTTTTGAGAGATCATAAATATCATTTCGAATTTCTTCGAGTTCATTTATTTGTAGTTTACGATTTCCACCTGCCGCATCGAGATTGTAATTAAGGTTTTTTATTGCCCACAGGGCGTGATGCTCTAGTTCAATTGGTAGTTGACAAGGTGATAAGAGCCCAAAACTGTAGTTTTAACCCCTTAACAATATTGCTTTTAGACCAATTATGTGATTAATAAGTAAGAGTTAGTACTGTTATCTTGCTTTTGAGTATTTCAGGCATTGGAGTCGAATATGTGAAGAAAAGCGTCCCTTTTGCGAGATAAAGAAGCAAAGGTTGGTTACTAAGAAGTTCTATGATTAAAGGCCAAGATTCAAGGAGAAAAAGCCTTTTTAAAGCTCGGTCAAAGCTAAAAAGTCAAAGTCAACGCGGGCAGAAATAGCGCATAAAAGTCAGTAGAACTTCTGAAGGCTGTATCTTTAGACTCAGACCTCAAAATTGGGCCTACCATATGTCAAAACGACCGCCTCGGAAAGCACTTTCTAATGGTTTGAGACTTGACCTAATTAGAGGAGTAGAGTTGGGACAAAAAGGCTGTTGAAATCATTTCCAGATGAAAATCCCTTTGTGGACTGAAGTAATGAGGTTTTGGGCTCGATTTTTCGGCCCAAAACATGGCACCTAAGCCCATGCATGAAATTGTGGATCTAGCATTTTCTATATAAAGAGACTAAGACTTAGCTCTTAAACTATTTAGTTAATTATCAAGAAATTCGTTTTAGAACATAGAAATTAGTTTTTAGAATCAAATACTTAGTTTATATTTCAAGTTACTTAGTTTCGAATTCAATACTTAGTTAGCTTTAGTTTGTTTTAAATTCATATTTAGTTATTCATAATCTTAGTTCTAAATTAGTTTTAATCCAGCTTTAATTCACTTTGAATCATTAGACTATTGTTCAATTAGATTAATAAAGTTTAATTAATCATTCAATAATGATTTATTCTTACTGTTTTTGTTCTAGAAATGATAGTTTAATGATTCAAGGCTAAAACCTCTATTAGAGGGGTTTGAGGAAGCCTTGATGATGACTTGATTTTTTATTAGCATGGATATAGTTATAATATTCTATTATACTTTAGAAAGTAATTAGTTCACCATGAGAATGGGTTTGATTACTTCAGATGCTAGTTATTAGTTGGTAGAGATTACCATGAATAATTAGGGATTAGAAATACCCAACCTTTAAGTGAAAATGTAAAGATTAGGATTACAACGTATTCTATGCTAGTTTATTAAGTCGAATCAAGGTGCAATCAAATTCCCCTAATTCATTCTCATATTGTCAATTTAGTATTGAATTGCCGTCATTTCATTTATCACATTTTGATTAGTTAATTCACCCTCGTAGTTAAATTCAATTCCATTACTCTCACGATTTTGGTAGCTTACACGAACTAGGAAATTTCACATCTAGATGAACTAGGAGTGGAACGAATTCTCTACTCCAAACATATTGCATTGATAACGAGAGTAGAAAACTTTGATATTAAGCATGAATCATTTCTAGTTTTACTTACATTTGAGTTTAATTACTTATTCATAGGTAAAAATAATGTTTTTCCTATTATCAAATGGCGCCGTTGCCGTCTTAGTTGTGTTTAGTTTCATTTTCTATGGTAGTGTTAATCATACCAAAATCCCATTAAACCTACCCACCCTTGTTTGGTTCTAATTGTGTTTGTCTGGTTCAGAATTGATTTTTTTTTCGTAGAAATACACTGAGCGCACCCCGCTCCTCATTGGCCTATTTTTGCTGCGCGCCACACGCTAAAATGCCTGGACTTCGAGTCAGGCAAGAGCGCGGCACACCCCCTTGAAAGGCAAAATCTGAGCGCACCACGCGCCTTCTTCTGAATAGCCAAATTTTCACAGGTTAGTACAAACTTCCATTTCTTCAAGTTATTCAGTGTTTCTAACTTGTTAAAGACACTGAGCTCATGTATACAAGACACTATTCATAAGCGAAGCAAGGAGACATTCAGGTACTTCTTTCTTCCACTCTTTGCTTCTCCTGTTAGAAGATTTATTCTAGCATATCAGGGTTGTTTTGACTGTTGTCGTGTTTAATTAATATTGGACTTAGCCTTGCATGAGATTAAGGTCAGGTAGAGAAAAAACGAGTAACGTAATCTATCGTAAACGTCAACACACACACCTATCTAGTATACCAAGCACTACACCTGAAATAATGGCTGAAGAAAGAGAGACTCCTCTCTCTGACTTTTACAAAGTCTTGAACGATAGTCCGAAATCTTGCATCATTTTTGCAGACCCAGTGGGGGATTTCCGAACCCCCCCCCCCCGAATATATTTAATTTGTTACCAGTTTTTCATGGGTTAGACCATGAAAAACCTTATCAGCATATGCGTAGGATTGACCAAGTTCTTACCACATTCTATCATCCTACGGTAGGTGCGGAACAAATTAAACTGAGGGTGTTTCTTTTCACCCTAGCCGATAAGGCGGCATCTTGGTTAACTACCCAAGCGCCTAATTCTGTGGACTCATGGGCCAAACTTGTTCAATTGTTTATGGAGCATTTTTACCCACCACTGAAGACAGATGAAATGCTTTCCGAAATTCATTTTTTCTGCCAAAACCCTTATGAATCCTTTTCAGAGG
Organism: Coptis chinensis; assembly: GCF_015680905.1. Lineage (NCBI taxonomy): Eukaryota > Viridiplantae > Streptophyta > Magnoliopsida > Ranunculales > Ranunculaceae > Coptis > Coptis chinensis. The sequence goes on along the minus strand of NC_141461.1, from coordinate 57,016,950 downwards.
CCTGGAATCGTTTCACTGATCTTCTTATAGAGTGTCCACATCATAACCTTGTGAAAGACACATTAGTTCGTGCCTTTTTCAAGGGACTTTTACACCACCATAAAGAGGTCCTGGATATAATGAATGGGGGATAGTTTTCTCAGTAAAGGAGGCTCAGAGGCTTATAGGTTTTTAGAAGATCAAACAAAGCGTAATAATAACTGGGGGGAGGGGGGGAGTAGTGATGATATCCTCCGCTCCGCTAGGTCTTCTTCAACAGTTAAGGCTACTAGTACATTTGAGGTTAAATCCGATCCTGAGCTTAAACTCTAATTGAATCACTCACTAAAAAGGTAGAAGCTATTTCTGTTCAACACAAGCCTACCCCTGTCATGAATGTCAACTTTATTCCATGTAATTTCTGTTTGAGTCCTGTGCATCCCGACTCTTATTGTCCTCTAGTCTATGAAAATCCATCCACATAGCTGGACAATGTTTGTTCCATTAATAGCGAATCTAAGGTACCTTGGCGAAAAAACCCTAATTTCGGTTAGTGAAATAATCAACAAGTTACACCTCCAGGGTATAATAATCAAAATGTTAGGCTAGCAAACAATTACAACCAACCTCCACCAAGACAAGGACAAGGACAAGGTAATTATAATAATTATAATGCTAATAGAGGTGTCGTTCCGATTAATCATAACTATCACAACCCACCTGTTAATAATTAACGTGAGATAGTTCCTGTCACACCACCTGTAACAACTACACATCCACAATCAGATCGTTTCAACACCTTTATTCAAACCCAACAACAGATTTTATAGTCCATCCAACTTTCCTTATAGCAGTTAACACAAGAGAAGGTACAACCCAAAGGTGTGTTTCCAGGTCAAGCGATACCTAACCCTAAAACACCAAACTCAGCCTTTGTGGTAAATGGTAATACTGGTAATGAAAATAGAAATGTAGGTGAGCTAAATGCCATCACCACTCTCCGTTCTGGCAGAGTGGTTGATAACGCCATAACTATGCCCGTTGTTACACCACCAGTAGTCATAACAAATGAAAACTTACTAGATACCAAAATAGAAACTGAAGATCCTACTCTTGTAGAGGTACCAGTTAAACCACAACCTAAGAAACAAAAGGCCAAGGTTAACCATCCTGTTGATCCATATGCTAAATATATAGAGAAACCACCATTTCCCAAGAGATTAGACATGTTAAACAAGGATACAAATTTTGATAAGATTAGAGAAGTCTAACGATAAACTTACCTTTTCTTGAAGCAATTAAAAAGTTACCACAACATGCCAAGTTTCTAAAAGAGTTGTGCACTACTAGGCGTAAAACAAATATTCCTAAAGACGTCTTTTTAACTGAACAGTTTCCCATGTTATCTGAACATAATGGAATTGTCAAGTACAAGGACCCTGGGCATCCTACTATACAATGCACCTTAGGGGATACTCACACGACAACTGCTCTATTAGATTTGGAGGCGAGTGTTAACTTACTCCCTTATTATCTCTACAAACAAATAGGTTTACAAGAGATGCAACCTACTAAAGTGATGTTGCAATTAGCTGATCGGTCTATTAAGTATCCTAAGGGTGTTGTTGAAAATATGTTTGTTAAGGTTAAGGATTTCTACTATCCGGCTGATTTCGTTATCCTCGACACAGAAGTCTCTAACGACTCTATTCCTATCATTTTAGGGCGTCCCTTTTTGGCTACTGCCAACGTGCTTATAAACTGCCGTGATGGTTCGATGTCTATGTCTTTTGGCCATCTTTCTGTTGAGGTAAATGTTTTTAAAACGATGAAACAGTTCCCATATACGACTTCGGATGGAGAGGTTAGCATGATCGAGAGCTTAGCTCAAGATTATTTCGAAAACATGTTTCCTAATAATCAGATGCATCAATTTCTTTCCTTCGGAAGTTTCAACATTGACGCCATGACAGAAGAAGAATTTTTTACCCACTATCCCAGTGATTCTTCTAACCTACCTATTAAAGAATGTCTTGCATATCTAAACACTTCTGATGATATAGACCTGAGATCTCTAGCTGAACACCATTCACCCACCTCAAATTATCCTGTCACTCATTCACCTTCCATCAATGTTCCCTGCCCTCCACATTTTCAAAGGAACCTTGAGTTTGCACTTGACCCTCTCATTTCTCCTGTGCTTCATGATTTTCTAAATTCTCCTAGTACGAAATTACTGTAGGAACTGTTATTTCAGAATGAATATTTCTACAAACCGCGAGAACCCACGAGCAGCGGAATCAATGGGGTTCTCATGATTTTGGATAGAGAACATACCTTTTGAGAATCGGCTTAGATGTATTCTCTGAGAATCAAAGCTTTATCAAATCTGAAATCAACCCCTTGATCTTCTATTGTATTCCTTTAGAATAGATTGGACGTTGTGTGGCCAACGATCTACCAATCCCCTTCTTTCTCACAAAGCTTGATCCAATTTTGGATCTATCTTTCCTTGCCTCTTTTTCTAATACAGTGAATAATGAATTTCGGCCAGAGAGAGAGTACTCTATTTATAGGCTACAACAGGGACCATGAGGAGAAATTAAGGTTGGACCTCCTGACGGGCCTGGGCTTCCCATGTTCGCCTAGAACACACGGCCCAAGTCCGTCAACAAATGGCTTATTCCACTAAAGACCATTGTTGTACTACCGCCCTAATCCCAAATTACGTGTCAGCATTTATGGGCTCCATATTATATGCTCGTTGATCTCCCCGTGTTTAAGATATCGAATGTCCGTTGATTAAGTCAAGTTACTGACAACTACATTAATCAACTTCTTATATCCTTGAGTAGTACCACTCAACCTCATTGTCATGTCGGAATAAATCCACCTACAGGGTTTACATGACAATCTTTTTGAGCTCCTCAAGGGGACATCATCAACCCGACTTCTTACGGGACACGGACTCCTTTTATAGTCAACAACACACCTCACATACAATGTCATTACCCAATCCATCGAGTTTGTTGATTCACAAATGAATCTCACTCATTGATGATTTAAAGCAATGTACAATGCATGTAAGTGCCCGTTATTATATCCGGATTAGGAGGACAATTATCCATAATAACAGAGGCGTTTGTTCTCTTATATAGTCAGTATAATGAGAAACAACCTCATTTGGTCCTGTTCAATACACACAAAGTGTACTAGTGTAATCCTATAGTCATGATAGACTAATATCAGATTATACTACAACCTTACTAATGGTTTGTCCAAATCCATCTAAGTTGTGAACGATTATTTATACTTTATAAGGTATTGATAATATGATCTTCTGTGTGTCCACACCATATCATCTACAACATAAAGTATTAGACACATGCATATAACTAATATGCATAACATTTGCCCATATGATTCTCATTCAAAAAATGAAGAATTAGAGTTAATACAAAAGTAATGCTTTTAGTATATAACCCTATCAATTACTACCTACAGAGCCACCAGATACTTTCATTTTAAGTTGTGTGATTATACCAACCCACTCCACCAATGCATGTTGTGATAAACCTACTCTCTCATTTCTTCCATTTCTTACTTCTACAATTCATCCATATCCACCATATCTTCCACAACCATCTATTTTCTCACAATCATTCACTTGCCCACCCTTTCATTGGAAAAACAAGAAGACTTTGCCTGCTAGGTTAGATTCTACATTCATCACTATTCTCTCTCATTCCGTTATGCCACATCATGGGAAATCATGGTGCTTGATGGTGTTTGGATGTGTTTTATCTGAAAATTATTTATGGCAAGATCCACAACTATTTCGGTTGTTGATATATGGCAAACTGCAGGGTATATATATATATCTAGTTATTTGTTAAAGTCTCGAATATCTGATTATAAATTGTTCATTTTATTTTTTGGTGTACTCTATTCCACTCTTATATTTTGGTAAGTGCACCATTCAAGTAACCGGGCCCTCCCTATGGAGTGTGTGGCTGTAAGTACCGGATCTTAAGTCCATGTTTAACATAATTCACGTTTTCCACTCTTGCATGTTTTCTCGGTTTTTGAGTCATGTTTCTCTATGGTGTGAATTATGTCTCTATTGCTTTATTGTTTTTCCTTATATTAATCCGTATTCATAAAAAGTAAAAAAAATATTAAAACCATAAAAATAGTAATTTAGGAAGTCTCGGGAATCAGACTTTAAAAGGCCCACGTTTAAAACAAAATTTCTAAACTCTGTTCTATAAAATTTGTTTTAGGGTGGGGTGTTGATCTTTCCATCCTTGATTGCTCAACTTTCCATTTTTATTGCTTATGCCATTTAATCGTATTTCGATTTGGGTTGACATTATCTATGAATTTAGATTTCATTTGTTCACATAACTTACGTCATTCACACACTTAGAGATATTTTCCACCTTTTTATATGTCAACCACGGTTAGAATAAAGTGTTTTATGGATCATTGGATTGGAAATTCTCTACTGATCGTTTTCATAGCTCATTCGCAAAAATCGGACGGTTAACGAGTTGAGAATTTCAATTTTAACTTTGCGCGCATAGGGACAAAATGGGTATTTCCAAAATTATTTGGGCTTGGCCCAAGTCCACAATAAAACCCAAAAACGCATCACGTTCTTCATCTTCCTCATGCCATCAGCCTCTATTAAACCATCAAACCAAAAACAAAAATAAAAAAAATAAAAAATGAAACACCACCACCGATTCTTCCACTCAATTCAAACAACACCCACTCCAATTTCACCCCATCCAGTTCATCTTCTCCACTCCACCTCCATTAAACCACTGAAATTTTTAAATTTTGAGTGAGTTTCAATCTAAAATCCACCGCACCCAACTCCAAATTTTTGAGTGAGTTTCAATTCAAACTCGTTCCCCACCTTACCCTAAACCCATTTTTCGAATTCAAACATCAATGACCCAAAAACGCAAAATCCTCCTGGAACTAGTTTTCAAATCGGACCATTTTTCACCGTTTTACACTGACAAGATGAAACATAGGAATTGACAAAAGTTGTGGTATACGGAGAATGATTTTTACCATGAGGATTTGGTTTTGAATTTTTACAAGAAGCTGGAAATCGAGGGTAGGAAAATTTTTGTGAAGGTGAATGGTGCAAAGAGAGAAGTGTGTGCTTCGATGTTGACTCATGTTCTGGTCATTGATCCAAACCGCCACCTTGTAGCCACTGTGCAGGAATCCTAATATGGGGGTAGAGGCATTGATGAGAGAGACTGTGTTGGAAGGACGGTACAATTCGAAATCGTATTGCGTTTGACAGTCGTCTTTGAGAACCAATCAGCTGGCTATAGCTTAGTGGGTTGGTACGTAAGAATATTATTGGGAAAGAGAAGTTCAGTGGCATCAGTCTAAACTGTCTGCACATACTCTGGGTATTACAACAAAAGAGGTATGATTTTTGTATCATCGACTTCTTGTTAACTATGATTAGAGGAGTTAGAGTAAGTACCACACCCTTTCCTGTTTTAATTACTAGGATGATGTTATCTCTTGGTGAGAAACTGAAAACTGAGCGGGTTATGTTAAAATTACATGCAAATGCATTGCTTATACGGAATGTATCCGATCCAGAAGATGTGGAGATTGCCTGGAGATAGGGTTGTGGAAAATGTTAATTCGGATGATGAGGAGGAGGACATGACATGTTTTGATGCCAATGCCTTGGAGAGGTGTAATTCTGATATATAATGCATGGCATTGATTCACCGTGGCCATCATTCTATTAACACCATTTGTGAAGACATCCGGACTAGGCAGACTACCATGCATCAGAATTATGAGGAGCTCAAGACTACCGTGGAGACCTTAGTCCAGCGTGATAAGGAGCGCGAGAAATCCATGAATGCATATCTCGAGAGTCAACGGAAATTCTATGTGGAAGTGCTACGACGCTTGCCACCTTATCAGAGTTCTACTTTTGACGAGTCTGAGAGGCATGAGTGTATTAGTATTTTTTGCATTGCTTTTATCTTATCCACCATTTTAGAAGTTAAATTTTGCAAACCGTGGAAATATAAGTTGTTGAGAATGTTGCCAATATTGGTGTGGCAAAGATTATATATTGTTGTAGTGATGGAATTTCAATGAATAGAATTAGGAAGTTGCTATTTTGAATTCAACCAAAAAGCTGTTGGTTTATATTTGGAATATGCACCTAACTTGTTTCCGTTTTGGTTTTAGAATATTCTATTGCTGGCAATTGCCTTAACAATTTTGGCAACTTGTGGATGTTGGTTTTAGAAACTAAACCTATAAATACTTGATTCACTCTTCACTCACAAACTACACCTCTCACCTTGCACTCTCACCTTTCACTATCATATTTCTCTTAGTTTTTCACTGCAGAGCACTCAAGGTATATGGAGCGCATCCCGTGCCCTTCACAGGCCATTTTAGAGTGCACCCTGCGCTGAAGTGCCTGGACCTCAAGCAAGGCAAGAGCCCCTACTTCATACTACTTCACAGCCAATTCGAAAGACATCTCATCACCGACCTTCGCAACCACTCAAATTTATGATTTTTTGTGAGTTTTTCCAAGGTTGTTTGCAGCACTTCTAGAGTGTATTTGTTATGCTGACACCGCCTCATATCATACCAGAGTAGTCTTTTGAAGATTTGTTCCGAAGCGACACTTATGGATGATGGTTTCGTGATAGAATCGTTCATTCAAAATGGACACATCTACTGGTAAGTCCTGATGACTCATATTACCCTTAACTTACTAAATATTTCTATAATAATTCAAAGTTCTTTTGTCAACCAGATGCAGAACAAATGTTCTCTGTTGTAGTTAATGATACGACTATGGATTTCAGCAAGCTCTTAGTTGCTTTTGTTATGGGACTGCCTATGCCTGTTCCTACAAACTCATGGGGATATCTGACTAAAAATGCATACCTTTATCACTATGAGTACTTTCATGAGACTTATGGGGGAGGGGTTTTTCGTGTAATAGACCGATGGCAGTATAACATAGCCCTTGGTAGCCTGTCCCTGAATGGAGGCCTTACCATGTTTTTCATTATGATGAATATTTTAGGGGATTGGCAGTTTACTTCTGCGCATAGTACCGCTGATGATGTTTTCCTCGCTTTAGCTGAGGGACGTCTCCTATATGACATTCCCAAGGTTTTAGTGGCTAGTCTAGCTAGAGGCCATAGTATGAGGCATAAGTACCTTCTTATGCTTGTTTTGGTTTGTCATATCATGTGCTATTTTTTCCCTTATTTCTGTACCCACTACACGGATTGGGTTGGGGTTGAAATTATGAGACCCACCAATTGCATTGTTCGTTCGTTTCGTGTTATGACTTGGTTGGGATGGAGGGTACAACCTCAATGGGTTGCTCCTTACACCCGATCAGACCTAGTAACACTTAACAGGTTAGCATGAGTTGCTGATACATGGAGAGAGGCTTGGCAAGTTATCATGGCGTGGCAGAATGCAAAAGAACCTCGTTTCTATGTAGACGAGGATGATGACGCCTAAATGCTGGATAGGAGGCAAGTTTTTATTTTTGTTCGTGTCTGCTAATGTCCCAAGCAATTTACTTCTTTGTTACCCCATAATGGGTGGAACTCATATAGAGTTACATCTATTTTTATTTATCTATATTAGTATGTTTTAACTTTGTTTTGTAGATGTTCCAAAATTTCACGCATTTCCATGGTATTTTCCTACTCTTTTTATTTCAATACTTTGACGACAAAGCATGCTTTTGTTTGGGGGTGGCATAGAAACACGCGTAATTTAAGGCACCTGTTAGGATACATATATGTATAATATGCACTTATTTTCTAGTAAAAAAATCAAAAATCAAAAATATAAATAAAAAGTTATGCTATACACTTAGGAATATTGGTATTGTTTTCTTTCTCTATGCTCTTAATAATCTAAAAGTTTCACGTTAGCTTTTGCATTAGAATAGTTTTTAGAAACTTAGGTTAATATGTAGGTAATAATCTTTGCATCTTTCTATAAATATATTGCATGAGTATCTATGTTTGTATTGGCAATAAGTTTATGAAATCTAGGCTAGTATACATTATTCTACAAATCCTGTGAGAGTATAGCTTAAAACCTTATATGAGTGAAATATTTGAGAAATGACACAAGGGAGAAGTAAATTCTGAATAGAGAAATCGCACGTCCACTTGCTTGATCACTATGCCATATCTTAAGCGAGAATTTAGGCCCTCTTTGGATCGATATCACTACAAGAAAAAATGCTTTATATCACTGTTAAAAACAGTCACAAAAAGTCTTTTGTCACTGTTTTTTTTCCAAAACCGTGACGGAGTGAGAGTTATTTATTTTTTTCCTAAAACCGTCACAAATATTTGTTCCAGACTAGCCTCCCTCTACCATAAAAAACAGTAACAACTGCTCAAAAACCGTCACAACAAATCATATCATTTGTGATGATTTTAAATAAACGGTTATGCATTCATCCTTTTTAACGGTCATAAAACCATAAAAAAAAATGGTAACAATTGCTCAAAAACCGTCACAAAAAAAACGTATCTTTTGTGACAGTTCTGGCAAAACCGTGATAAATGTTATAATTTTTTTTTTAAAAAAAAAACCTATATATAATTGAAAACAGACATTTCACATTGAATTGGACCTGCCCAACAAATATACACCTGAAATATAATCCATTAAATTCAAATAGAATTCATAAATGCTAACTCCATTGAACATTCCAGTAGCAAAAATAGACATAAGACTTGGGTAATCAATAAGTACTTAATAATAAACAAATGAATAGATTAAGAAAAATTGTGACCAAATCACATTCACGTCAAACACTCGTGATTAGTCTTCATCATAGTTCGAAAGACGTTCTTAGAGACACCGAACAAACTACGAGCTTTGACATCTATCCGAGGTGGAAGTCTTCTTGCTGCTATGCGATATCTTTGGCTGATTTTTATGTGCTTTGTGGACCGACCACAAGGTGCCTGAAACAAAGTTAGTATGAATCAAAATTGTAACCCAAAAATTGCACTGAAATTAGTGTTGTTAGATAACCTTGTGGCAGCCACTAAGTGCCTGAAACATAGTTCATTATGTTGATGAATTGCAAACCAAAAACTGCTCCCAAATCAGTCCTTGCATTTGATTCCTACTTGCAATCAAACACCAAATCACCAATAAGTATTTTGATCACAAAAGAAACCTCAAGTAACAAGCCCATTAATGCCTACTCATTGATAAAAAAAAAGACTAAATGTGAACAACTGAATGAATAAATTGGAAGTGTATTTTCAGTAGGGAATCTTTAGTTGAACCCAATATAAAAACTTAAGACAGACAACCAGTTTGGATTATAGTATGCAGTGGGTCACATCAATGAAAGAGACTCCTTGAGTTCTTTAAAGTCAAACCAATAACTTTGCTTTTAAAACAAACAGTCAGACTATCCAATGGAAGAAAATCAAGCAAAATTATATGTTCCTTATTTGTTGAAAACAAAGACGTTTTTCTAATGTTCATCACCAACCATGAAAGATTAAGAAGTGCTAGTGCAGAACTTACAGCGTAAAAATTGTGAAGTTGTTTTTCTAATGTTCATCTCAGGGAAATTAGGATCAAACTACCTTGTGATAAGGTCCTCTTGAAAAAAACAGACCAAGCCATGACGAAGAAACAAAACACCAAGCCCATACTAACAGTAAAAGCTCTGTAATTATATAGGAGAAAGGAAAACAATAGTATCATAGTCATACCTAAACAAAATGAGTAAAAATTGTTGGCCATGACTATCATGGGTAGTTGAGCTTTCCAAACATCCACGCAAACAATTGCTCACCAAGATAGATGACATGCAAAACTATTACCTCACAAATGCAATAAGTAAAAACTAATTAAGCTGCAAGGCAGAAATATTCCACAAACACATGCCAATGCAAGTTAATACTTACATAAAGAGACGTTAAAGCTTTAAGTGCCATTTAGAAGAGATTGAACATTTCCTTATTTTTTCCCTTGCATAGGCGTGAAAATTTAAGAAACATGAAACAATGAAAACATCTAAATAACATACGAGATTCTTAGTGTTTTTATTGAAATATAATAACAAATGTAACAAAAACTGTAAAATGAAATCTTACCCACACTTGAATCATTTCTTATCTTAATTATATACTAAAGTTGTGAAGTTGATTGTGCAATCCCAAGTCTTTGAGGCATTATTATTTTTGAGCTCTAGATTCACAACTTAGAAACTACAACAAAGATAGACACACAACAAAAAAACCACATTGTTCTGAATGACATGACATGAATCTACAATGAACAATGAACAATGAACATCTATGGATCACTCATTTGAATGACATGAATCCACAAAGTCAAAATCCATTAGCAGTAATAAAAAGGATATACACACAACAAAAAAACCTTGGGGAAAAAATAATAACTAACATAAACCTACACTAGCAAAACACAGAGAAACTTACAGTGTCTTAATTTTTGGCATTTTTTCTCCAATGTATCTAGGGATTGGGCCAATGGTGAGCGACTTCTTAAAACCCTGTGCAAAAAAGAGAAACTTACTCCTTTACGAGTAACTAATAGTAAGACTACACAAGAAGTATATCCACAACTAAACTTACAATTCTTCCAGTTTTGTCAGCTTTTGCAGATAAGGAAAATTCATACTCGATACATTCGGGTCAGATATCCTCCTAAAAAAAAATTGTTTGATCAAATAACTTAGACCACCTTTCTAAATTACAATCCTAATATCAGTTAAAAAGATCACAAAAACAATCATATAGTGGCAAAAGGCCTTACAGTTCTTTTAGGTTTCTCAAGAGAAAAATGTTAGAAGGAATAGGACCCTCTATATTTGTTCCTTGCATATCTCTGCATTGGTCCAGGGGCCACATAATTGTTATTAAATTTTGCAACATTTCTAAAAGCAAAAATAAGAGATACAACATATATTGATAAAGTCAGTCGTTCAGTACTCACAGCGTTCTGAGTCCTGTCCACTCTCCAATGAAACCGGGTGTTCTCCCAGTGATACCAGAGCCACCTATCCTACTACAATTAGTGACTGAATTTCAGACATTCATCATTTCATCACTTAAAATGGACTGCAACTTAATTTAGTAATATTAACCAACTTACAAGTCCTTTAAAATTTTCAGGTTGGCAAAAGTTTTCGGCAACCTTCATGTGAAGTTGTTTCCAGAAAGACGGCTGCACAAGTAAAATAACAACAGTCTAGTTCCTCAATATGAATTAATTCATGACTCACAACAGAAGTAGTACTAGTGATGTCATAGGGTTATATACTAAAATCATTACTTCTGTATTAACTCTAATTTTTTATATTTTCAATGAGAATCATATGGGCAAATGGTATGCATATTATATATGTTATTAGTTATATGCATGTGTCTAATACTTATGTTGTAGATGATATGGTGTGTGGTGACACACAGAAGATCATATCATCAGTACCTTATAAAGTATAAGTAAACGTTCACAACCTAGATGGATTTGGACAAACCATTGGTAAGGTTGTAGTATAATTTGGCATTAGTCTATCTTGACTATAGGATTACACTAGTACACTTTGTGTGTATTGAACATGACCAAGTGAGGTTATTTCTCTTTATACTGACTATATTAGAGAACAAACACCTTTGTTATTATGGATGCTTGTCCTCTTAATCCGGATATAATAACGGGCACTTATGTACATTGTACATTGCTTTAAATCATCAATGAGTGAGATTCATTAGTGAATCAACAAACTCGATGGATTGGGTAATGACATTGTATGTAAGGTGTGCTGTTGATTATAGAAGGAATCCGTGAACCGCAGGAAGTCGGGTTGATGATGGCCCCTTGAGGAGCTCATAAGGATTGTCATGTAAACCCTACAGGTGGATTTATTTCGACATGACAATGAGGTTGAGTGGTACTACTCAAGGACATAAGAAGTTGATTGATGTAGTTGTCAGTAACTTGACTTAATCAACGGGCATTCGATATCTTAAACACAGGGAGATCAACAAGCATATAATATGGAGCCCATAAGCATAACACGTAATTTGGGATTAGGGCGGTAGTGCAACAATGGCCTTTAGTGGAATAAGCCATTTGTTGACGGACTTAGGCTGTGTGTTCTGGGCAAACATGGGAAGCCTAAGCCTGTCCGGAGGCCCAACCCTAATTTCTCCTCACGGTCCCTGTTGTAGGCTATAAAAACAAACCCTTCTCTCCTGGCCGAATTCACTATTCATTGGTTGAAAAAGAGAGGCAAGAATAGTAGATCTGAATTCGTTTCTAGCTTTGTGAGTGAGATAGGCCAAGAGAGAAAGAAGGGGGTTGGTAGATCGTTGCCCACACAACATCCAATCTATTGAGAGGAATACAACAGAAGATCAAGAGGTTGTTGATTTCATAGCTATTGGATTCTCAGAGTTATCATAGCTGATCTACAGGTATGTTTTCCAATCAAAATCGTGAGAACCCATTAATTTCGTTGCGCATGGTTTTCACGGTTTGTAGAAATTTACATTCTGAAATAACGGTTCCTACATGATGGTGTTGGTGGCATAGTCAATTTTAGTACATTTCCATTCCATTACTTTAAATTAATAATGAAACAACCACTTAACATGACCCTATTATGCAAGCCGAAAATCGAATGAAGGTTTCATTCAAGCCCATTACTGTGTGATACATTAGGGTGTTTCGAATGAAAGACAACTATATATAATCATAGTGGAAAGCAAAATAAGAAAAAGTTGTCTTACACTACTTTCAGTCCACGCAACTTTCCAAGCTCTCCAGGAATGGTTCCTGGAAGATTATTGTGTTGCAAGAGCCTGCATATAATTTAAGTTGGGTTAGTAAAAATGGCATTTAACAATTGATAGTTCAGGGTAACATCTTACAGTTCTTCCAGAGTAGAGATATTGCCGATTTCTATTGGAATGGTTCCACCTATAAGGTTTCCTACCAAAGACCTGATAATATAGATGCTTATTTCAGTAATATAATATAGTTAAATAAATGTGCACAACTCTAACAAAACTTACAAAGTGACGAGACGAAGTGAAGCCCAACTTTTTGGAATAGACCCAGTCAAAAAGTTTCGAGTCAGGGTTCTGCACGAGGGAAAAAAACAAAGAAAAATCAAAACCCAACTTCTCTTTCGGCAAAGATGATCAAAATTCTCAAATGCTATAAGAGTGTGCAGTACTTGTTGGGCCAAATACAGTGAGGCCCATGGAACTCGAATCTCTTATTGGGTCTGGGCCTGGTATAGTTTAGCCCAATTGGCCTACCAAATCATGGGTCTTCACTCTTGAGTCTTGACCAATAGCACAAACCTAATATGGAAAGTCGACTCAAATGGGAAAAACGATCCTGGCTTACATTTCGCTAAAAAAAGGGAGGTTGGCGAAGTCATCTGGTAATTCTCCCACTAAGTTCAAAGTCTGGAGCTTACTGAAATTGAAAACAACACTATTAAAATTATAAAACATTATATGTAGCAATTGAAAATGCTATATAACCATTTGATCTCTGTGAAAATTAAGAAAATGGCTTACATGTTGGTGACATGGCAAATGGTGGAGGCGTTGAAATTACAATCACAGGTGACATCGCTCAAGGCAGACTCGTCTGTTATCAAGCCTGGTGTGGCCATAAAAAAAGTTTGAGCTATGCACGATAACGGGTTCACATTCCACTGCCTGATTCCCAATTTTGTGTATATTTGTCGAAGCGTTTGTACTGTGCAAAAGTAAGTTAATACCCAAATTACTAATTACGAAAAAAAAATTTAGAAACAATGCAATGTTTTAGTTAGTGGTTTACCGTTTACACATGTTTGAATGTATATTCTTACTCAATGAAAAAAAAAAAAAAAAAAAACAACTGCAAGGAGAAAGAGAACGCAAGAATGCATTCCACGTCATCGTTTTCGGTAAACCCTTGTTACATTAATACAGTCTTTATTAAATCGATTGTGACCAGACGATAACAACACTTTTATTTCATAAAAAGATTCTTCAAAACGTGTACAAAATTTTTCAAATTTGATTGTATATCTGCTAAGTGCCTAGTATATTGCTTAAGATAACAATATATATATTTGGTTTTGTTGATAACAGAGTAAATTGACGGTGCAATTCATAACATAAAAATAGGAAAGCAATTTATAAATCCATTTCATGACACAAAACGGAAAAAATGAAAAGCAGCACGTACGTGAACATGCTTAAAAAATGTACAGTAATTCTTCAGTGATGAAATTACTGGCTTTAAGTTCATAATAAGAAACAAAAACTTGAGTGTATAACTCATAAAATCAGTCGGCAAATAATTCTATGTTGCTTTTTGAGTAACATGACAGATTCATGTTCTTATTGTTGGAAATGCCTATACAAGTTTTCAAGGAGCAAGTCAACGGAATTTCAAAGCTAGCAAGTCAAAATAGGTGCAAGCTAGAGCAAAGGCAAAACAGAGTTAAATGGAATATATAATTTTGCCAAAAAACTGAAAGAAATGGCCGAGTGGAAACGTAATGAACTTCAAATTAATAGATAAACATAAAACTCACATTCATCATCTGGTATAACTTGAGCATCAGATTTGAATTCTCCAGTGAAAGTCAGAACAATGAACATTGATAAGAGCCCAAAACTGTAGTTTTAACCCCTTAATAATCATACTGTTAGACCAATTATGTGAATAATAAGTAAGAGTTAATACTGATTACGTGTTTTTATGCATTTTAGGTTTCAAAGTCCATTATGTGCAAAAATGTGCCACTTTAGCGAAATAAAGGAGCAAAAGTCAGCCGGAACTTCGAATGCCATATCTTTGGACTCAGACCTCGGAATGAGGCCTACCTTATGTCAAAACGACCGGCGCGGAAAGAGCTTTGCAATGGTCCAAGCCTTGACCCAATCAGAGGAGCAGAAGTGGACGAAAAGTCTGTGGAAGTCAACTGCAGCTGAAGAGGCCTTTTTGGACTGAAAGAATTGGGTTTTGGGCCTGATTCTCTGGCCCAAAACATGGCTCCAAGCCCATGCACGTTTTTTGGATCTGAATGTATAAAAACAAAAGCTTAGCTCTTCATTAATGGTAGCCGGTAGTTAGAAAATAATAGTTAGCTTAGAATAGAAAGTAGCCATTAAAATAGCTTCTAGATCTAGTTTTATTTAATTGTTTTGATTAAGTATAGTTTCAATATCTAATTCATTTCATTAGATTAAACCTTGAATCTTGTTCTTCATTTGATTAGATCAATAAAGTAGTATTCTTTATCCATTTCGATTTTGTCAATTCCAATTCTAGATCTAATTTCAATTCATGTCCTTAGTTCAATTTAGTCATTAAATTAGATTTCATTATTGTTTAATTAAATAAATTTCAATGCCTTATATTATGTTTAGTTTTAATATAAATGGAAATGATTATGAATGATTCAAGGCTAAACCTCCATTAGAGGGGGTTGTGAAGCCTTGATGAAAGCTTGATTCGATTATCGTTAGAATCGCCGTATTTTCTATTCCACTCTAGAAATGATTAGTTCACCATGAGAATGGGTTTAATTGTTCACATGCTAGTTATGAATTGGTAGAAATGCCATGTATAATTAGGGATTAGGAATAACCAATTGTTACGGGCGATTCAATTCGGATTCTGACGATTAAATCGTTAGTGGATTAAGTTGAGTTATGGTGGAATCAATCCCCTCAACTCCTTATCATAGAATCAACGTAGCATTCCCTTAGTATTACGATAACCGACTAGTTGCATCTTGTGGGTAGTTGCATCGTAGTATAATTCCCTTCGTAAAACTCTCATAGACTTAAAAGCGACTAGTTAGATTAGAAAACATCCATGCTAGAGCACTAGGAGTGGAGCGAACTTATCTACTCCACTATATCTCATAGGATTGAGAGTAGAATTCTTTGATAAACAAGATAGCATCAAAATAGTTATAGTTTACTTACGTTGAGAATTCATCGCTCATTTAAAGTAAGTAAATTATTCATTTTACATTTATCAAATGGCGCCATCTTATCTTAGTTGCACTTTTGCATTGTTTTCATAATAGAATTAGTAATTTTTAAGTCCCATTAAACCCACCCACCCTTGTTTGATTCATCTTTGTGGTTGCCGTTTCAGTTTTGGAAAAATTCGAGGAAATACACCGAAGCCCCGCCAAGCAAAAGAGAGCGACCAGCTATCTTCTTGGAACTCGTTTACAACTGGCCAGCAAAAAAGAGCGACCAGCTAAGTTCTTGGAATTTGAATTTACTCTGGCCCCGGCATACAGAGATAGAAGAAATGCCCCAGCGCCGCCCTGAAATTTACGGTTTCCACGGTTTGTTTGAACTTCAAGGTTGTCAAGTTTTTCAGTGTTCTATTCTCGTATATAAACACTGACACGCGTACACAAGACGCTATTCATAAAGCGAAGCAAGGCCGAATCAGGTATTCCTTTCTTCCACACCTCGCATCTCTGTTAGAGGTTTATACTAGTATATCAGAATTGTTTGGAGTGTTGCATGTGTAGTTAAGCTCGACTTAGTCTTGCATGAGATTAAGGTCCGGCGAACAAAAACACCGAACGTAAATACACAACAACATCAACAATCAAGTCTATCTAGTATACCACACACTACACCTCTAGCTACTATTCCACACACACCACCTGAGATAATGGGGGAAGAAAGAGAGACTCCTCTCTCGGACTTCTACAAAGCCTTGGCGATAGCCCCAAATCTTGCATCGTTCTAGCAAACCCAGTGAGGGGATTTGAGAATCCTCCAAATATTTTTAATTTGTTACCCGTTTTTCATGGTTTAGACCATGAAAAACCTTACCAAAGACATCGTAGGATTGAACAAGTCCTAACAACATTCCACCATCCTACGGTTGGTTGGAACAAATTAAATTAAGGGGTATTCCCTTTCACCTTAGCCCGATAAAGGCGTCTTGGTTAACTTTGCCAAAGCCTAATTACGTGGACTCGTGGGCTAAACTTGTTCAATTGTTTATGGAACATTTTTACCCCCCTAAAGGCGGATGAGATGCTTTCCAAGATTCATTTCTTTTCGACAAAATCCTCATGAATCATTTTCAGAGGCTTGGAATCGTTTCACCGATCTGCTTATAGAGTGTCCACACCATAACTTAGCAAAAGACCGTTAGTTAAATTGCCTTTTTCAAAGGACTTCAACATCACCATAAAGAAGTCCTTGACATAATGAATGGGGGTAGTTTCTTAAGTAAAGGAGCCTCGGAGGCTTATAAATTTTTAGAGGATCAAACTAAGCGAAATAACAACTGGGGGGGTAGTGATGATATCCCCCGCTCCGCTAGTTCTTCTTCCACAGTTAAGACTACCAGTATGTTTGAGGTTAAATCAGATCCTGAGCTTAAAACTCTAATTGAATCCCTCACTAAAAAGGTAGATGCCATATCTGTACAACAAAAGCCAATCCCCGTTATGAATGTAAATTCAAATCCATGTAGTTTCTGTTGGAGTCCTGAGCATCCCGATTCCCACTGTCCTATAGCCTATGAACAGGCTTGTTCCATTAATAGTGAACCTAACGCCCTTGGAGACAAAATCCCAACGGTTGGCGGAATAACCAAAGCGTCACACCTCGAGGGGTACAATAATCAATATGTTAGGCCTCACGCAAAGCTTTAACCAAGCCCCACTCACGACAAGGGCGAGTCGGGGTAATTTTAATAATTATAACAACCAAGTGCAACCTCGACAAGGTCAAGCACAAGGTCAAGGTAATTATAATAATTATAATACTAATAGAGGTATCGTTCGTAAAATAATAACTATCAAAATCCACCAATAAATAATTCACGGAAATAGTTCGATCCACACCACCCGTGACCACTACACCCACACGGGGATCGTCTTGACACCTTTATACAAGTGAGCCAAAAACTTTTCCAAACCATGGCTCAATCCAACCAACAACTTCTACAATCCGTAAATAATTTAACCCAACGGTTGGCTCAAGATAAAGCCCAACCCAAAGGTGTGTTTCGAGTAACGCAATACCTAATCCTAAAACAACAAACCACGACCTTTGAGGTCACCGATAATACTAGTAATGAATATGAAAATGTAGGTGAGATAAATGCCATCACCACTCTCCGTTAAAGCGAGTGGTTGATAACAAAAGTAACTATGCCTATAGTTACCCCACCAAGATAGCCCTACACCTGCTATATTACTAGATACGAAATAGAAACTGAAGAGCCTACCAGCGTAGAGGTCCCAGATTACAACCCAACTTAAGAAACAAAAGCCACGGTTAAACATCCGGTGATACCATTGCTAAATATCGTGAAACCACCGTTTCCACAAAAATTAGCCATGTTAACTAGAGATACAAATTCACGAGGAGATTAGGGATGTTTTCAAGAATCTAACTATAAACCTTCCTTTCCTCGAAGCTATAAAAAGCTACCACACCATGCTAAGTTTCTTAAGGAATTGTGTACTACTAGGCGTAAGACAAATATACCAAAAGGCGCCTTTTTACGGAAACAATTCCCAACCTTATCTGAACATAATGGAATTGTTAAGTACAAGGACCACTGGTCGATCCCTCTTGTCTGATGCACCTTAGGAGATTCCTATCGACCACCGCGTTATTAGACACGGGGGCTAGTGTTAACTTACTCCCATTTTATTTGTATAGACAAATAGGTCTAGACAAAATGCAACCCACTAAAATGGCGTTGCAATTAGGCGATCGGTCTATTAAGTACCCTAAGGGTGTAGTCGAAAATGTGCTTGTAAAAGTCGCGGGATTTCTACTATCCGGCTGATTTTGTAGTCCTCGATCTGAGAAATTAAGCTAACGACTCTGTCCGATTATTTTAGGGCGTCCTTTCTTGGCAACTGCCAATGCGCTCATTAATTGCCGTGATGGTTCAATGTCCATGTCTTTTGGCCATCTTGCTGTTGAAGTCAATGTTTTAAAACAAGGACCGCGATTACCCGATTAGATCTATGGATGGAGAGGTTAGCATGATCGAGAGCTTTGCTTTCGAGATTATTTCAACAACCGTTCCATGATGATCATATGCCCAAAATTCTTTCCTTTGGAAAGTCGGACTCAACATTTTCATTCTTACACTAGTCGATACACATATTATTGATGAGGGGCCGGGATAGATGACTTTCTCAAAAGATGTAGAGGACTACCATAGTAATGTGGATATGACCAATCTAGATGAGGAATTTGATGAGTTTCTTCGAGTAGGTGACAATTCACCCTATCAAGAACTAACTTGCACAACAACCACCTCGATGCCCCTCCTTCCACCCTTTCAAAGGAACCCGAGTTTGCACTTTCGATCCTGTTGTTTCTTACATGCTCTATAATTTTTAAATCCTCCTAGCAAACAGGATACTTGAAGGATAAACTTTGTGACACCTTCATTTTCAGAATTGAGGCAGTCCCTACACACACAATGAATGAGTTCGGTGCTAAACCAACAACCTCATTGTGTACAGGCTGCCTTTCTAAAACTTATCCATATCCACCATATCCTTCACAACCATTCACTTTTCCACACTTATTTACTAGTACACCCACTCATTCAAAAATGAAAAAGAAGGTGCATGATAGGTTACACAATAGGGTTATCCGACTTCGTTTGGATTCCACTAGGCTGTGTCGTAGGAAATCTTGGTGTTTCATTGTGTTTGGATATGTTTCCTCTGATATTTATTTATGGAATGATCCACAACTATTTGGTTGTTGATATATGATCAACTGCATGTTCATACATATGTTTTTTAGATAAAGTCTTGAGTATCGACTATAAACGACTCAAATTTCTGTGTTGGTGCATTTCCTTTCATTCCAATATATTGGTGAGTGCACCATTAAGGTAACCGGGCCCTCCCTATGGAGTGTGTGGCTGTAAGTACGGATCCTAAGTCCACGGTTCACATAGTTCACGTTTTCCACTCTTGCATGTTTTCTCGGATTTTTTGAGTCATGTTTCTCTATGGTGTGAATTATGTCTTTATTACTTATTGTTTTCCTTCAAAAAAAATATATATATATATATATATATATAAAAAAAATAAAATAAAATAAAATAAAATAAATAGTAATCTAGGAAGTCTCGAATCGACTTTAAAAGACCAGTGCTAAAAACAAATTTTCTAAAATTCTTGTAAAAAATTTGTTTGGGGGTGGGGTGTTCGTGTTTCCGTACTAAATGTTTTATGTCCCTTTAGAGTTGCTTAGGCCGTTTTATGTATTACGATTCGGATTGACATGATCTATTAATTTAGAGTTCATTCGTTCGCATAACTTACGTCATGCACGCATTTCGAGGCGTTTTCCACTATCTCATATGTCATCCGAAGTCGGAATAGAGTGTTTTATGGATCATTGGATAGGAAATTCTCTCCTGATCATTTCCATATCTCATTCACAAAAATCGGACCGGTAACGAAGCGGGAATTTTGATTTGAAATTCGAAAAAAAAAAAAAAAAAAAAAAAATCGAAAATTTCGATTTTGGGCTTGGGCCTAACTTCAGCCCACCAGCCCCATGGAGAAAGCGGCTCACATTCTTACATTCTCACGCCACAGTTCATCTTTTCCATCTTCCACCGCCATTAACAACCTCCAAACCTAGAAAAATCAAAATTAAAAAGAAATACCATAAACCCACGCCAAAAATCAAATCCCAACCCCAAATCGACTTCAAACACCAATCAAAACAAACTCCACCAATTTAACCCAACAAAAAGCGACCAAAATTTCAAAATTTGTTCTTTGCCGCCACCACTCCACCACCACCACTTTTTCTTTAGGTCGGTCAAGTTAAACCACAACTACCACACCTCTACAAACCCCAAACCGTAATCAAACTCTAAATGGCTCAACGCCGAATCATACCGGAGCAGGTTTTCACTCCAGACCATTTCGCGCCGTTTTACGGTGACGAAATGGCTAGTAGAGACTGGAGTAGTCTGTGGTACTCGACCGAAGACTTCTACCACGAAGACTTGGTCCGACGGTTCTACAACACCAGGGAGTTGGAGGAGAGTAGGATTTTTGTGATGGTAAGGAAGAAGAGAAGGGAGTTGACTACGGGACTGTTGGCTGAGATTCTAGGCATTCGCCTAGAATCCATCTGAGGCCACTCTACGAGGCCCCGGTTGTGACGGGTAGAGCCGTTGATGATGGGCGTTCTTGTCATCAATGGGAGTTACAATCAAACTCCCATTGTGTGCGCCGAGCATCCACGAGGACCAACCGGTAGCTCTGACCCGGTGGATTGGTCGGAATGTCCTAGGGAAGGTCAAGGTCGGTGACATCGGTCGACCTGCCTCCATCGTTATGGGTACTCGAGGGAGCGGAAGCGATTTCGTATCCCGGAGTTTTTGGCCGAAACATGATCGAGGGTCGGAAGGTCTTTGGCACCTCTCCCCGCTTATTACTAAGATCATCTTTGAAGATGAAGGCAACTCCGACCGGGAGGATTTACATTACCCTGCACAAGAACCCGCGTATCTATAGGGAGTGTGTCCAACAAGTCTGGTTGAGGGCTGAGGATAGAGATGAAGAGGATGGTGGAGCTGGGAATGAAGAGGAGGCTGGAGGACAGCCGGGATGATTCGGAGGAGGATGAGGAGGATGGGACTTGCTTTGATACGGATGCCTTCCAGAGGTGTTGGTCTGATGCTGAGCGCATGGCTATGCTTCATAGGGGCATGCGTTCACTCAACACTCTCTGTGCCGACCTCCGGACTCGACGGGCGACCATTCATCACAACCGAGATCCGCACCCGGAGAGGATGAGAGATGGAAGCGTGGCGAGGGCTGAGATGGAAGCCAGCGCCCGGTTTAGAGTAGATATGCTAGCACGCTTCCCACCTCATCGGACTCGCCTCGAGGACCACGGCTACTAGGCATGGCGTCGTCGGCGAAGGGCGGCTTCTTCTTTGGACCTTCCGGAGCCCGGAGCCACCACTTTCGAGTCAGGCCCTCGCCACCAGATGGCGAGGTGTTTAGAAGGATAAGGAGTGATAGTGGTAGTTATTTTTGTTTTATAAGTTGTTGTTTTATTTATTTTTGTTGTTTTATTGTAATGTAATTTTTATTCTCGTAATTTGAATTTTGTAAGTGAAAGGACCTCCGAATGAAAATTTTAATATAAGGGGTTATTTTCAGTTTGTGTGCTTGTTTCATATTGACCCCACCTTCCCAACTTGTTTGGGGGTGGTTTGATTATGTCAGTTGTATTTTTATAAAAACCCTAGTGTTAGAATTTCTTTGCGGAGTAAGGTGAAAATATGGAGTTTAGGCCTATCTATGATTGAGAATCATTGTAGGATGAAATCTTGATTAAATAGGTACATTCAATCATAAAATCCAAATAAGAGATACTGGGTTTGAATCAGAATCCAGGATATGAGTTGTTTCCGTTTTCGAGTTTGGAAATTTTAGGATTTCGAAGCTGCCGTAATTAGTTTTGGCAACTTTCCGATCCATTCTAGCAACTTTAAACCTATATAAACTTGATACAAACTACCCTCACAACTCACACTACACCTAAACCCCATCACTCACCCTTCACACCCGCGATTCCCGTTTAGGTCTCCATTTTCACAAAATCGCAACTTCGGGCCGGCGCCAGCGCTAGTTGAGTTGGCCTTCAGCGCCCTACAATTCTGTCGAGAAAAATTTGGTCGAGGCCAGCATACCAAGTCAAAAGCGACCAGCTAAGTTATTGGAAATCAAAAATACAAAAGAGCGCGCCAGCAAAGTTAATGGCGCCAGCGCTGACTTCTGGACCAGAAATTTTCCGGTTTTTAGCGTAGTATCCATTAGCGATCATTCGTAATTTTGAGCTATTCCAAAGCACTACTTTTCGACGGTGCTTGGTTTGGTTTGTGAGGTGATCACATATGTTGGCTGGGAACCTCTTATGGTAAGACCGGGTGAACTTTATTCTCCAAAGACTTGCATCTTATTTTTATAATAACTGCATTTTCTTTGAGAGACGGACGGAGAACAAGTGTTCTCCATCAACATTAACGATGAACCATGGCGATTACGGGTTCTTGCTAGCATTTGTTCTTGGACTTGCTATGCCCGCTGAGATACAAGACCCATGGTGCTATTAGATTCGATAATATGCATGTCTACACTTATGAGTCTTTGCCGCGAGGCTTATGGGGCGGGCATTTTCCGTATTGAGGACCAAAGGGGACTATAACGTTGCCGCTTGGTAGCCTGTCCATGAACATAGGAACTGTTATGTTTTGGATTATGCTAAACATTTTAGGGAATGGCGTTTTTCTTACGTGAATGGCGCCACTTGCGGCGTTTTCCTTGCTTTAGCCAATGGGCGCCGATTCTATGACCTTCCCGAACTTTGATGTCTAGTTTAGCACGAGCCTATACCATGAGGCATAAGTACCTTCTTATGCCTGTTTTAATTTCACGTATTATGCTATGTTTCTTTCCTATTTTTTGTACACGTTTCCGCGGATTGGATTAAAGGTAGACGGTCGCGACCCACCAATAGTATTATTCGATCTTTCCGTGCAATGACTTGGCATGGGTGGCGGATACAACCTCACCAGGTTACCCTACACCCCATCGGACCAAGTGGCACTTAATAGGTTAGCAACCATAGATGATAAATGGCGTGAAGCCCCGCAAATTATCATAGCATGGCGGGGCCTGAAGGAACCTCACTTCTTTATAGAAGTAGAGGATGACGAAGATGACGAATAACAACGGAGTGGAGGTAAGTTTTAGTTTACGTTGTGTATGCGCTTATGTCCCAAGCAATTTAATTAGGTTAACCCCATAATGGGTGGAACTCTTATAGAGTTCGTCGGTTTTATTTCCTATATTAGTGCGTTCTAACATTGTTTTGCAGATGTTTTACGAATTTCCACTTGCGCTTCAATGGTATTTTTCCTACCCTCTTTATTTACAATGCTTTGAGGACAAAGCATGCTTCTTGTTTGGGGGCATAGAATCACGTGTAATTAAGACATCTGTTAGGATATAGATATATATAATATGCATTTGTTTTCTAGTTAAAATTTCAAAAATTTAAAAATATAAATAAATAAGTTTATGCTATACACTTAGGAATATTGGTATTGTTTTCTTTCTCCATGCTCTTAACAATCTAGAAGTCTCACATAGTTGTTGCATCAGAATAATTGTTAGAAACTTAGGTTAATCGTAGGTAATAATCTTTGCATCTATCTATAAATATATTACATGAGTATCTATGATTGTTAGCGATGAAGTTTAAAATCTAGGCTAGAGTACTTATTCTACAAATCCTGTGAGAATATAGCCTAAAGCCTTATATGAAGCGAAACATTTGAGAAATGACACAAGGGAGAAAAAATCCGGATAGAGAAATCACACGTCCACTTGCTTGATCACTAAACCATATCCTAAGTGAGAATTTAGGCGCTCTTTGGATCGATATAGCCAAAATTCAAACCTATGAATTATTTTCCGCTAGTCACCACTCTGAGCCTTTTCTTTAGCCTTCCGTACACCACAATTCCTTTACCCTGTTACAAAACAAAAAAATAAAAAAAAAAAAAAAATAAATCAACCTACCCAATTTAGAATAAGTCCGAGAATAGAATGAGTGAAGAAAGAAGAAGAGAAAAACCACATGTAAAACAAAAATTGTTACTTGCTTGAGAAAATAAAGAAAAGAAGTTTCCATCCAAAGAAAAGAAAAATAGAAATAAAATAAAAACTCCAAAAAATAGAATAAAAAGGAGTCAAAAGCCAGGAAAAAAAAAAAATACTGACTAAGGATGGAAACAAAGTGTAGAAGCAAAAGAAAATAACAAGGTTTTCTCTAAGTTACATAATCTGAAGACTCTATTATCTCGGACTTGTCCTTTTGAATATCCATTTCCTTCCTTCTTAAACCATCTCCTAATCCCGTAACACCTAATAAAGACCTCTAGCTCGATTAGGAATAGGTTAGTGTGATAGTAAGTGGCGGATGTGTTTGATTGACCCGGCTTCCTTGTTGTCATGGAGATTGTAAGGTAAAGTGTGCCCACTGTACCTTTAGATAACGAAAACTTGAGTGAAAAAAATCAGTGTTGTTTCTTGACTATTATTGTGAGAACCTACTTAAGGACGCTATTCGAAGTTCTCGAAAACAACCCCTTTAAACATTTGATAGTACTACTCATTGTATATATATGTATTGTAGATGATTGATTATTATGCATATATTAACTTAGGGTTTTGACTGGTTATTCTTATGTAATTGCTAGAGATGTATAGATAGTTGAGCATGAATAAGGAAACAATAGTTTTATTTTCTTAGTCGTTGTAGTATAGATGAAGTTTGTGAGTACCTTCAACTGAAAACTCTCACGAGGGCTATAACTTCGTCCACTAGGGAATTCCTAGTGGTTTAAGGCCTTGTTGCATATGGTCAATGCAATCGCTTCAGTAAAAGCGAGAGTAGTTAGAACTCCATTTTTGGTCACTTATTCTAATTTCTCATATTTGCTTGAGGACAAGCAAAATCTTTGTTTGGGGTGGTTTGATAAGAGCCCAAAACTAGTTTTAACCCCTTAATAATCATCTTGTTAGACCAATTATGTGAATAATAAAGTAAGAGTTAATAATCGATTACGTGTTTTATGCATTTTAGGTTTCAAAGTCCATTATGTGCAAAAATGTGCCACTTTAGCGAAATAAAGGAGCAAAAGTCAGCGGAACTTCCGAATGCCATATCTTTGGACTCAGACCTCGGAATGAGGCCTACCTTATGTCAAAACGACCGGCGCGGAAAGAGCTTTGCAATGGTCCAAGCCTTGACCCAATCAGAGGAGCAGAAGTGGACGAAAAGTCTGTGGAAGTCAACTGCAGCTGAAGAGGCCTTTTGAATTTGAAAAGAATTGGGTTTTGGGCCTGATTCTCTGGCCCAAAACATGGCTCCAAGCCCATGCACGTTTTTTGGATCTGAATGTATAAAAACAAAAGCTTAGCTCTTCATTAATGGTAGCCGGTAGTTAGAAAATAATAGTTAGCTTAGAATAGAAAGTAGCCATTAAAATAGCTTCTAGATCTAGTTTTATTTAATTGTTTTTGATTAAGTATAGTTTCAATATCTAATTCATTTCATTAGATTAAACCTTGAATCTTGTTCTTCATTTGATTAGATCAATAAAGTAGTATTCTTTATCCATTTCGATTTTGTCAATTCCAATTCTAGATCTAATTTCAATTCATGTCCTTAGTTCAATTTAGTCATTAAATTAGATTTCATTATTGTTTAATTAAATAAATTTCAATGCCTTATATTATGTTTAGTTTTAATATAAATGGAAATGATTATGGAATGATTCAAGGCTAAACCTCCATTAGAGGGGGTTGTGAAGCCTTGATGAAAGCTTGATTCGATTATCGTAGAAGTAAATTAAGTATTTTCTATTCCACTCTAGAAATGATTAGTTCACCATGAGAATGGGTTTAATTGTTCACATGCTAGTTATGAATTGGTAGAAATGCCATGTATAATTAGGGATTAGGAATAACCAATTGTTCTGCGAAGCAGTTCAATTCGGATTACGACGATTCGTAGTTAGTGGATTAAGTTGAGTTATGGTGGAATCAATCCCCCTCTAACTCCTTATCATAGAATCAACGTAGCATTCCCTTAGTATTCTGATAACCGACTAGTTGCATCTTGTGGGTAGTTGCATCATAGTATAATTCCCTTCGTAAAACTCTCATAGACTTAAAAACGACTAGTTAGATTAGAAAACATCCATGCTAGAGCACTAGGAGTGGAACGAACTTATCTACTCCACTATATCTCATAGGATTGAGAGTAGAATTCTTTGATAAACAAGATAGCATCAAAATAGTTATAGTTTACTTACGTTGAGAATTCATCGTTCATTTCGTAAGTAAATTATTCATTTTACATTTATCAAACATCTACATGGAATGTTTCCTTGCGTTAACTAAAACAATGTTCACATTCATCCCCTAAACGCCAGCGTTAACTAATCAAATGTTTCCTTGCATGGGAATGGAATGACAGAAACCATAAATAATAGGCATCTTCTTTTTAAAAAAATCACCAAAAGTAAGCAACACTTATATTTCTTCAAAAAAATCTACAAAAAGTCAAACATTTAAACACAAATGCCTTAACAAAAATCCAAGGTAACGTGCAAGCCTATGAATCCTGCTCTCAACCAAAATCAACCTAAACTTACTGTCCTTATCCTTCTTGTTCCTCTCCAAATGCTTATGAATAGCAACCACCTTCTTAATCAAATGGTACAGATCTTCAGGGATCTCAGGTGTAAGCCCTATACCCCGCAATATAAAGCAACCAATTTTAATTATCAACACTTATAACTCTGATACAAAAATAAGCCAATAAATAAATAGACACTAATGAAAGCAATACTGTGGACCTTGAGAATATGCAAGATCTTGCTACCAGTGACACTTTTAATCTAAACTATATAGTGAGAATCACACCAATTTGAGATGGAGGTAAACCTTTCTTAGCAAATTTGCAGATGTTCTCCTCAACCTGAAAACATAATGGAAAGGAGAGTGAATCTCAGTATTGATGAAATGGTTAATAAATATTAAATTAGATTTGAGTGGTTGTTTGTTTTTGTTGTTTACATCTTGAGATGAGATTTTGAGCCAAGTTGGAGAACTTCACTTGTATGGAAAAGCCAATGACCCAATGATGGCGTAAACCCACTTCATGAAATTCAATCTAGAACAATGCTTATACCGTACACAAAAAAAATAAAAAAATAAAAAATAAAGAAATCAGTTCATGGGTATGACGCGAAACTGAAATCAACATAACAACAACAAAAATGAGGTATTTCCCTCAATTTCAAAACAAACTAATTCCATCAAAACCCAATGATTAGTTAGTTTTTTTTTAAAAAACACGAAAGTAAAAATTAGATCTAAAATTTGGCAGCACCTGTATTGTAATTTAGTATTTGATTGAAATTCGACTGTCGTTTTTCTACTAAATTGGTGTAATGCTTGCTGTAAAACTGTTGGTGCATCCAAATAGCGAGATAAAGGGTGTAGATAAAGGTTTGTGCAAGATAGCGAGGTGGGGATGAGATCTAGCCTCTAGGGTTCTCGGTGGTAGGGATAAGAATTAACAGGGAATAGAGGGAGAGATAGAAGGTTAGGGCGAGGGTAAGAGTGTTTGAACGTGGGCTACTGGGCTGTGTTTGTGTATTAAAGCAGTTATTTTTTAGTGCTGTGGTGCACGGGACATAAAACTAAATGGTCATATAAGACGGTGACATAAAGTGGGGGAGTATGTAAATGGTTTGGAAGAATAGTCCCAAATAATCCGCAGTACATGAACCCTTTCCTAAAAAAAAAAGGATTTGTGACTGTTCTAGATACGACAGCCACAAAACACATTTCAAAAGAAGTCACAAAAACCCTTTTCTGCCATTTGTGACCATTTCGAACAGAACAGTCACAAATAACATTTTAAAATTGTTACAAAAAGCCTTTTTTCTATTAGTGATATAACCAGAAATTCAAACCATATGAAATTATTTTCTGCCAGTCGCCCCTCTGAGCCTTTCTTTAGCCTTTCATAAACCGCAAATCCTTTACCATTTTATAAAACAAAATAAAAATAAAAATCAGCCTACCCATTCTTTGAATGAGTCTGAGAATAGAAATGAAGAATAGAAAAGAGAAAGACCTTTGAAATCAAGAATTTGTTAGTTGCTTCAAATAAGAAAAGAAAGTTTCCATCCAAAGAAAAGAAAAGAAAAAATAATATAAATAAATAAAAAAAAATGAGTTAGAACTCCAAAAACAGAATCAAAGGAGTCAAAAGCCAAAGAAAAAGAAAAAAATGGCTAAGGATGGAAACAAAAGGTAGAAGCAAAGTAAGAACAAGGTGTTCTCTAGTTACATAATATGAGGACTCTATTATCTAAGACTAGTTCTTTTTGAATATCCATTTCCTTCATTCTTAAACCATCACCTAATCCCCGCAATACCTAATAAAAACCTCTAGCTCAATTAGGAATAAGTTAGTGTGATAGTAAGTCGCAGATGTGTTTGATCGACTTCGGCTTCCTTGTGTGTCATTAAGATTGTAAGGCAAAGTGTGCCCACTATACACTGGAGTAGTGAAACTTGAGAGGAAAAATCAGAGTGTTTTTGTCTTGATATTTATGTGAGGACATACTTAAGGACGCTATCCCAAAGTTTTAGAAACGGACCTGTTAGTACATTACGTAGCATTACTCATTGTATATATGTTTATTCATAGATGATTGATTATTATGCATATATTAGCTTAGGTTTCAATTTGATTATTCTGTATTAATTGCTAGTGAGATGTATAGATATATGAGACTAAGTAAGGAAACAATAGTTTTATTTCTTAGTCGTTGTAATATAGATGAAGTTTGTGAGTACCTTCACTAGAAAACTCTCACGAGGCTATAACTTGTCCAGTTGGGAATTTCTAATGGTTTAAGGCTTTGTTGCATATGGTCAATGCAATCGCACTCGGCGAAACGAGATTAGTTAGAACTCTATTTTTGGTCACTTATTCTAATTTCTCATATTTGCTTAAGGACAAGCAAAATGCTATTTGGGGGTGGTTTGATAAGAGCCCAAAACTGTAGTTTTAACCCCTTAACAATATTGCTTTTAGACCAATTATGTTATTAATAAGTAAGAGTTAATACTGTTATTGCGCTTTTGTGTATTTCAGGCATTGGAGTCGAATATGTGAAGAAAAGCCTTTTGCGAGATAAAGGAGCAAAGGTTGGTTGCTAAGAAGTTCTATGATTAAAGGGTAAGATTCAAGGAGAAAAAACCTTTTTAAAGCCCGGTCAAAGATGAAAAGTTAAAATCAACGCGGGCAGAAATAGGGCATAAAAGTCAGCAGAACTTCCGGAGGCCATATCTTTTGACTCAGACCTTGAAATTGGGCGTACCATATGTCAAAAAGACCAGATCGGAAAGAGCTTTCTAATGGTTCAAGACTTGACCTAATCAGAGGAGCAAAAGTGGACAAAAATGCTGTTGAAGTCTATTATAACTGAAAACCTTTGTGAACTGAAGTAATGAGATTTTGGGCTCGATTTTCCTGCCCAAAACATGGCTCCTAAGCCCATGCACGAAATTGTGGATCTAGCCTCTCCTATATAAAGAGACTAAGACTTAGCTCTTAAACTACTTAGTTAATTATCAAGAAATTAGTTTTAGAACATAGAAATTAGTTTTTAGAATCAAATACTTAGTTTATATTTCAAGTTACTTAGTTTCGAATTCAATACTTAGTTAGCTTTAGTTTGTTTTAAATTCATATTTAGTTATTCATAATTTTAGTTCTAAATTAGTTTTAATCCAGCTTTAATTCACTTTGAATCATTAGACTATTGTTCAATTAGATTAATAAAGTTTAATTACTCATTCAATAATAACTTGTTCTTATTGTTCTTGTTCTAGAAATGATAGTTTAATGACTTAATGTTAAAATCTCCATTAGAGGGGTTTGAGGAAGCCTTGATGATGACTTGATTTTTTATTAGCATGGATATAGTTGTAATGTTCTATTATACTCTAGAAAGTATTAGTTCACCATGAGAATGGGTTTGATTACTTCACATACTAGTTATTAGTTGGTAGAGATTACCATGAATAATTAGGGATTAGAAATACCCAACTTTTACGTGAAAACGTAAAGATTAGAATTACAACGTATTCAATGCTAATTTATTAAGTCAAATTAAGGTGGAATCAAATTCCCCTAATTCATTATCATAATGTCAATTTAGTATTGAATTCCCGTCATTTCATTTATCACATTTTGATTAGTTAATTCACCCTCGTAGTTAAATTCAATTCCATTACTCTCACGATTTTGTTAGCTTACACGAACTAGGAAACTTCACATCTAGACGAACTAGGAGTGGAACAAATTCTCTACTCCAAACATTGATAACGAGAGTACAAAACTTTGATATTAAGCACGAATCAGTTCTAGTTTTACTTACATTTGAGTTTAATTACTTATTCGTAGGTAAAACTAGTATTTTTTCAGTTATCACAAGGTTTTTCAAAAACAAGCAAGTAGGGTGACATCCCTATAGGTGTTTTAAAAACAGTTTGGTATGCCCATAATGCATTATTTAGATGGAGCGACCAGTCTTTCCTATTTGGATTAATTGTTTTCTCTAAGATATGCTTAATCTCTCGATTAGAGACTTTCACTTGACCACTTGTTTGGGGATGATATGGAGTTGCAATCTTGTGGGTTACTCCATATTTTTTCATGACATGTTCAAAAACTCGATTGCAAAAATGTGACCCGCTATCACTAATGATGGCTTTTGGAATACCAAATCTTGAAAAAATGTTTTCTTTTATAAAGGACATGATAGTTTTGTTGTCATTGTTACGATATGGTATGACCTTGATCCATTTGGATACATAGTTTATGACGACTAGGATGTAGGTGAAACCATTAGAAATTGGGAAGGGTCCCATGAAATCGATGCCCCAAACATCGAAAATCCCCACTATGAGAATGGGATTTAAGGGCATCATATTACTTTTAGAAATACGACCAAAGTGTTGGCAACGAACGCAAGCTTTATAATGAACAAAAGCATCCTACAAGAAAATGGACTTTTGCCCACAGATGCGCGGTATTTTTTTCCACGGTCATAAACCCTTGCATAGTTTCCTACCAATGTTGACCATAGCAAAGAGGTTTCTCCTAGTTCTGTATCTTTAATTCTTTTAGCCAATGTTTAATTGTTTAAATTGTCCATGGGTGCAGCCACGACAGAAACCGTGGGTACGTTATTTTTAACTTTGATGGCTGTTCCACATGTTTTGACCGTGGGGGTAGGGCTCTAATATATTTGGGCAAGTAGACAAGTTCTCTTTTCACCTTCACTAACTATTTTCTCCTTCACCAGTGCATTTCGTCCCCCATCACCCTAGGGTTTCCAGTCCCATAAAATTTCTTCAAATCCCCCCAAATTTTCTTCAATCAATTGTTGGGTTTTCAATTAATCTCAAGAAATGGCCCCGAATCAATTTCCAATTTTGGTGATTCACAAAAATCTTTAGGGTCAAGAGCAAGCAACGGCAGTGAAAGGTTTTTGCCAGACTCACTCGCTTTGTCTGACTTATCTA
This sequence comes from Coptis chinensis, assembly GCF_015680905.1. Lineage (NCBI taxonomy): Eukaryota > Viridiplantae > Streptophyta > Magnoliopsida > Ranunculales > Ranunculaceae > Coptis > Coptis chinensis. The sequence continues at coordinate 56,984,651 of NC_141461.1, read as the reverse complement.
ATCAAGTATTTGGTCAGCCATGTGGATTATTATCGGTTGTGAGGATCAGTCTTAGGAGGAGCTATGTAACGAGACATCCAGCAAGGGTGGAGGACTGGAGGTAAAGGACGAGACCATTAAAAAGTCGTAAGTCATCTTCTAGAAAGTCTAGTGTAGGTTCATCAAGAAGCCTCTACGACACAATGCTTACGGCCAAAGCTAAAAAAAGTAAAACCCCAGAGAGTAAGCAAGCTACAAAGGAAGAACAACCCACTGACAACAACAAAGCTATAGTTAAAAATATGACTAATAGATCAGAATCACAACTCCTGGTCCAAAGTTCTAATCCTATAAGCAATGGGAAAGCCCTTATTGGGAGGTTTGGCTGTCAAGAAAGGTCAAAATTGAAGGTGTTAGTACCCTCCACTCTCAAACACTCATGGCAGACCACGTGTCCAGACTACAAGTAGGTCGTGCATATGACCTAAGGTCAGGTCATCCAAACAAGCCAGGAAACGTATTTGCTGCAAGCTAGTCAACAACATCATTAATGAGAGAGCATTACTTCGTAATGGAAGGAGTAAAAGCAATCATCAAGACAACGCAAAAGGGGGATCTACGCCTATAAAAGGAGGTGTCTTCTCCATTCTCAAGAGGAGACCAATTCTCTATCTTCTCGATCATATATCTCCATCTCCCATCTAATCAACCAATCAAAAGTTTGAACTACGTCCGACTTGATTCGAGTTCACTAAAGAACTAGATACGTAGGCAACTCGACATAATCGAGTTCAGTCAAACAAATACTACCTCTACATTGGCGTTGTCTGCTGGTCCATGGAAACAAATACTTCTTGAGAAAAAGTATTCAAACTATTTTCTCAAGCCCACGAAACTTGGTAAAACCACCATGGAAGGACAACTCAAAGCTTTAGCTGATTAAATGAAAACTCTCATTATTCTTTTCCGGCAAGCACGTCATTGAAGTTTCCATGACGCTGGTGTGGATTATCAATGGTGGCAAATGAAAAGTCAACATTCTAAGAGATAAGTCTACATTTAACTATCCTTCATTTGTACTAATCTTTAATCTTTGGATCAGTTCGGATAATCTGTGCACACTTCTATGGGTTAAGCTTGATTCAACTTAAGGCCTCTGATAGGGTTAAGCTTAATTCAACTGTAATTACCACTCAAAGGCTAATTATAAGTCAAATCCAATCTACGAACTACGATCTACGCACTACAACATACGATTTACGATCTATGCACTACGAGCTACGATTTGTGCCCTACGACGTAGGACCTACCATATCAACTCACAACAAAGCTTTAAGCAACAAACGACATCCAGCCTACAAATAAAGAAAATTTAATTCTCAACAATCTCCATTTTTAACCAAGTACGACACGCAGTCTCATTTATTATTTTTCTTTACACCATTATTCTACAAAACATTGATATAAAGAAAGGGGGTTGTGTCAGTACCCTCCACTTTCAAACATTCGTGGTAGACCACGTGTCTAGACTACAAGTAGGTTGTGCATACGACCTAAGGTTAGGTCATCCAAAAGACCTAAGAAATGTAACCGTTGCAAGTTAGTCAATAACATCATTAATGAGAGATCATTACTTCGTAATAGAAGGAGTAAAAGCAATCATTAAGACAGTGCAAAAGGGGGATCTATGCCTATAAAAGGAGGCGTCTTCTCCATTCTCAAGAGGAGGCCAATTCTCTATCTTCTCGATCATCTATCTCCATTTCCCATCCAATCAACCAATCAAAAGCTTGAACTACGTCCGACTTGATTCAATTTCACTAAAGAACTCGATACGTAGGCAACTCAACATAACCGAGTTCAGTCGAACAAATACTACCTTTACAGAAGGTAAAAACTACTAAACTTCAAATTCTTTTTGAGAAATCATACATTTGAATAGAATTTTCTGAATTGCTAACTCAATCTAGCAGGTTTCATGCCAGTCTGAACGTAGAAAACCTTTGGGACTACACAATGTACAAAGTTTGTGTAGTGATGGTCCACCAGTTGATAATTTTGTAACCAATACAAAAAAAGGGAAGGTCATCGGACACCCCATCTCAAGTCAGAAAACCGAATGCAAGGGGAACAACGTTGGGAGCACAGTTTGGTATAAAAATGGTTTAAAGCACATATCACTAGGAAAGGAAAATGAATTATTCTTTGATCCAAAGGTATCAATCTTACTTTGGTTTATTTCTTGTTTTTCATTTATCAATTCTATGTATGTAATTAATTTGTTATGATACTAAAAGAATTTGGATTTTAACTTCAACTTAAAATAATCTTGCAATTCTATTGTTGAATCCCCTGATTAGAGTTTTTGAAATGAAATAATGAAGCCTTGACTACTTGGATAACTTTTCCTCTAGATGGTTTGTCTTTCTTCTTTATCAGTCAATTTGTACAAAAGTGTCGTTGATGATAGGACCTAATGAAGAGAGTATATTGCTTAGAATTAGGCAATTTAAGAATGTTTGATTTGTTGAAATATTTCCAATGGAAAACTTTAATTTTCTACAAAAGCATAACATGCAATGGATTTACGCACACACAAAACAATGATTTATATGTACTTAAGCTGCGTTGTATCGGTGTTAAAAAAAAACACAGTAAGGCTTACCTTGAGGGTTGCCTCAAAGCCTCACACCCAACATAGGGGCGAGGCTTATAACCTCACATTTAGTGCAAGAGGTTTATGTTTGTAAGTGTGTTTTACTTCTTTTATTCATATGACATGTTGTATCTCATAATTTATTTAGTTATTTACATTTTTTGGATTTTTCTACGTTTTTTCTTGCCTTAAGCCTCTAAGAGGCTTAGCGCCTCAAGGGTCTTATAAGTTTTTCCAAACATTGGGGTAAAGGACTTGGTATGTATTTCGACCACCTAAATCCTACCAAATAGGATGCAAATCATGACAAAAGTTTGCTGTTATGAAATTGCAGCAAAGATTGACTGGATTTGAATCCTTTTTAAGAGGATTCTCTATGTGGGAATTCCTATTTTAGGCCAATTTTTACTTGGAAAATATCAAAAGTTTATCGAGACACAAACACAGCACCATTTGCATAATGGTAATCTTGGCCAGAGGTTTGAAGGTTGAGAGCACTATTCCGACGAAAATAAATTTGTGTGTAAAAATCTCAAGTTCTTCTCTTGTTATACATACATGATTTTTTATATCTTACCAAAAACAGCTATGCTCCATGTTATGCCGGTCTACTATGCCTTACGAATTGCGTTTTCATTTGAATGACGCCCCAATATATACCCTATTTATTTCTAGTCATTTACCTAATTGTTTTGCAATTGTTATTTGTTCCGCTTAAGCAGGCACTAGCTTCAAAGGTTGTTTGATGACTTATTGCATGGATCTGGCAATTCAGGTTTCACCACACCTCGAAATTATGTGTACATGGTACTTCCTTGTCTCTTATTGCCCTTTCATTTCTCATACCTTTTCTGTGTTTGTACTTGTAGGCGCTTTAGTAGATGTCTACATTAATGAAGATTTTTTTTTGCTATTGTTGAATTGGAATCTATAAAAGAAGCAAGTGATGCACTCAAACACATTGCGTACCCTTTGAGGTGGCAATTTCAATATCCTTTTGTTCTTGTTGGCATCTTATTAAACTTTTTTTGTTTGTACATTTTTGGATTGACGCTTTGATTATTTTGTTTGGTTGGTGTATGGCTCTTCTTTTTGTGCGTGCGGGGGTGGCAAAAGAGGTTCCTGTAGATATTATATATATGTTGGTCACATACTCACAAGTTCAAATATGGCGAAAGGGTTTTAGTTTTAGGAGGCTATTTTGGTTTGGAACGCATTTCTTGTTGAAATTCTCCCATGCTGTCTGTCATCGACTCGTGGTGAGTGGTCATATCCTCCCTGAACTCGCGCATGGTATGTTTCATTGATACCTGGCGAGTGTACATGTCTCTCATTCCACTATTCATAGCACGTAAGGCATCCATAGGATGGCTCATCTTACTCATAGCAGTCTCATCAAAGAAGGGTGGGTGCGTTGGACCTACGTTAGTGTGTTCAGCTGCCATTGGTGCTGTGGGTTCCCATGGTCATAGTATGCATTTCTTGAAAACAAGCATATTCTCATATGGTAGCATAGGGACTAACGGGGTGGCGGATAGGAAACCTAAATTAATCATAACTTGCGTTACAAGAACGACAAGAGGGGCTGACCTGAGTGTGGCATGCATAATGATATCAAAAAGAAAAGTTAATATGCAGAAGTTACCCTTGCGCTCCTAGAGGATCCAGAGTAGGTGGAGAAAAGTCTTGTTGATGTCTGAAGGCTTCGAGGTGCCAATGACATTCTGTCCCAGCCATTGAGTCATGGCCAGTTGGTTCCATCGCACCGAGCGCTGATACGCAAATTTCCCATCCATATTATACTCGCCCTCGATTAGCGTGTCGAGCATTAGGTCGTAAGTTCGTAGATACACAGACTACTGCTGAGTCAGCACGTGGTCGACCACAGGTATGCCCGTTACATTCGATATCAAAGCGAGTGTGACTTGGCGGCGCATGCCGTTGATGGTGACCTAAAAAGGTCGCCATTAAAGCTCACATTGTCGTAAAATTTCAACACCAAACTCGTTAAATATACCCCGCCATTGGCATACAAAAAATACTCCCATCCTCTAGAGTGTATTTCCGTATCAAAAAATGGAGCAAACATCCCATTTTCAAATAGTGATCCAAAATTTTTCTCCACCGAAATTCGCATGTTTCCAGTCATGGGTGATCGTAGAAAGAGGATGGATATTGATTTGAGATGAGGGGAAGAATTGGGAGTTGCTGACGGAAGGGAATTCGTTTATGAACTGTGGTGGTCTCGCGCGAGACTTGAATTTAACTTGGGCCTTTCTCGTGCGAGACTAAATCGAGAGGGAACAAGATCCGGTTTTTGTGGGAGACGAAGGATGGAATGATGACGCGTGTGGTTGGGTGTCTTGGTTTTAAATGGGACGAGAATCATGAGATTTGATCAGGCCGAAATTATATATATATATATATATATATATATATATATATATATATATATATATATATATATATATATGGTTTTATTTCTATACAAGGAAGATTAATGTGCACAACACTGGATGTCCAGAAAAGTCACCATCTAAATTCATAGGCAACTGTCATGTCGGCTCTGGAGCGAACCCAATCTAGCTAGACTGTGGCTTCACCTTTATTTATTATGGGTCTAGGGGCAGGACGACACTATCCTGGACCGTGCGCGCTACGGTCTAATAATATTGCCATTTTTACATACGACTATCCTCAGACCGCCCTAAAGGAAACTCAAAGTAACCAATTCTAGGGGTTGGCCTGGTGGAATCCATTGCCCATATGTGTTCCAAGTAGGCAACATCCGAGGTTGAACACAAATCTACATGCACAACTTAATGCAAGGGGAATTTTAAAAGACAACAATATATACATATCTACAAGGTTAGTCTTTTAACATCATATCCTTAAGATGAATCGAGTCTTTTAACGTCAGATCCTCAAGATGAATCCTAACCCGTGGGAGAAACGGCGCGGCGACGAAGTTTATCCTGCGCAGCTGGTGTCAGACAAAAGTATACCTTATACCGGCTAGTATCAGATAGGAAGTCTAGACCTGGACAGAAAGGTGTTTGACAATACATACACCACCCCATCCTTCACGCACGTCGTTTACGAGCAAAAGTACTACGACCATTACCTATTTGTGACGAGTGAGACTTACACCAAATGATTAGCTGAAATTCGCAAGGCAAAGAGTAGAAAAGGGAAGAGACGGAAGGAATTGAAATTTTTGGTACCCATCGTTTACCAACAGGAATGTTTGCTCACATTGCAGAAGACATTTATACTCAGTTCTGAAATAGAGTTTTTATGGACTACGGCTCCGGTGCTTGTAATCACACACTTCAACGTACTTTTGATATCATAGAGTAGAAGATATCCCGGCTACCAAAATGACGTACCCTCTACAGAAACAAGATTGAGTACGCCGAATGAAACATCTAGTCTATGTAGACCGGATCATGGAGAAGAGTCTGTTCAATAGTTGGAGAGCGTAACTCATGGTAATGTTTAAGGCGTTGTCCATTTACTTGAAATTCACTGTTATCTTGTGGATTAAGCAAAGAGATTGCCCCATAATGGGTCACAACTGACACAATGAAAGGACCAGACCATCATGTTTTCAATTTACCAGGAAAAATGTGTAATATGGAGTAGTAAAGTAAAACTTTTTGGCCAATTTTGAAATCTTTCCGCAAAATGTGCTTGTCGTGCACTATTTTCATATTAGCTTTGTAAGATTTCGAGAGATTATAAATGTCACTTTGAATCTCCTCAAGCTCATTTAATTACAATTTTCTCTTCTCGCCTGCCACGTTGATATTGTAACTGAGGCTTTTGATGGCCCATAGGGCACGATGCTCAAGTTCAACTAGCAGATGACAAGGTTTTCCAAAAATGATGTAGTAAGGAGACATCCCTATAGGTGTCTTAAAGGCCGTTCGGTATGCCCACAAGGCATTTGATAAGCGGAGAGACCAGTCTTTTCTTGATGGATTGACAGTTTTCTCCAGAATAGACTTTATCTCCCTGTTGGAGACTTCCACTTGGCCACTCATCTGTGGGTGATATGGAGTAGCAACTTTGTGAGTGACTCCATATTTCTTTATTAAAAACCCAAAATATTTATTACAAAAATGAGTACCCCCATCACTGATGATAGCTTTGGGGACACCAAAACGAGAGAAAATGTTTTCTTTTATAAATTTCACGACAGTCTTATGGTCATTTAAGCGACATGTGAGTTCCTCAATCCATTTAGACATATAGTCTACAACGACTAGAATGTAGAGAAAACCTTGAGAAATGGGGAAGGGTCCCATAAAATTAATGCCCCAAACAACAAAAATTTCCACAATTAAGATAGGATTTAGGGGCATCATATTGCATTGGGTAATTCGACCTAGGTGCTGACAACGAATGCAAGCTTTGCAATGTTCCTGTGCATTGCGAAAAATGATAGGCTAGTAAAAACCACATTATAAAACCTTGGCCGCAGTTTTCTTCCCACTGAAATATTCTCCACAAGATTGTCCATGGCAAAAAGATAACACGTCGGTGTGTTCCCAGTCGGGAATGCAGCGACAAATGAGTTGCTCAGAACAATACTTAAAGAGGTAGGGGTCATCCTAGAAATAATATTTTATAGTGGATAAGAACATTTTACGATCAGGACGTGACCAAGAGGAAGGAACTTCCTCAGTAACTAGGCAGTTAATGATATCCATGTACCAGGAGAGGAGAAAATGGAGTACAATTGCTCATCTGGGAAGGAATCACTGATGGCTTCAGAATCACTATCAACGTCACTAACCAGCCTTGATAAATGGTTGGCCACGACATTTTCGGATCCTTTCTTGTCTTCAATTTCCAGGGTGAATTCTTGCAAGAGAAGGATCTAGCGGAACAATATCTATTTCGTATCCTTTTTGTGAGTAGGTACCGAAGAACAGCATGCTCAGTATATACGATGGTGGATGATCCAACTAGGTAAGGGCGAAACTTATCCAAAGATAGACAACAGCTAGGAACTCTTTCTCAATTGTCGTGTAATTATGTTGAGCATCATTAAGAGTTTTACTAGCGTAGTAAATGACTACGGGTTTGTCATCACATTGTTGACCTAGTACAGCGCCAATAGCAAAGTCGCTAGCATCACACATCAGTTCGAATTGTTGAGACCAATCAGAGGGTTGAATGATAGGAGCGGTAGTCAGGAAGCTTTTTAGAGTTTCCAAAGCTTGTTCGCAATTGAAATTGAAGTCTAAGACCGCATCCTTAAGTAGGAGATTGGTTAAGGGTCGAGCAACTTTAGAAAAATCCAGAATGAATCGCCTGTAAAACCCAGCGTGGCCTAAAAAGGCACGGATATAGCGAACTGTTCAGGGGATAGGTAGCGAAGCATTTTTAACAATTTTAGCTTTATCAACCTCTATCCCATCTTTCAAAACAATATGACCTAGAACAATTCCTTTGGTAACCATGAAATGACACTTCTCCCAATTAAGTACCTGATTTTTTTCTTCACAACGTGTTAACACTTTAGAAAGGTTGGATTGGAAATCGTCAAAGGAATTTGCATAAATAGAAAAGTTGTCCATGAAGACTTCCATATAACATTCCACCATATCACTGAAAATGTGAAGCATGCAGCGTTAGAAAGTGCCTGGGGCATTGCAAAGACTGAAATGCATTCGTTTGTATGCAAAGATTCCAAAGGGACATGTGAATCGATTGAATAAATAAGTAAAAGAGAACTAAAAATCACAAAAATTTTACTGGAGTCTCCTGACGTGTCAAGAATGATCATGTAAAGCGTTTGGATTATTTGGAGTTTTACAGATCCTTCTTCTCGACTGTTCTTTCAGAGACCTTGGTCCTGAAAAGCTGTAGAAACACACTAAAAACAAACAACTAGTTAAGTGGTCAAAGTAGGTCAAACAATACTCAAATTTGTACTAGAAGCACTTGACGAATCGAGGTTCCTCCTGTAAAAAATTTAGAATTTTTGATAATGTGCAAATAACTCTGCTCGACTTTTTTTATAGATGCTTGCGTCCTAAAAACTGAAAACGGGGTACTGCAAAGATGATGTTAGTTACCCAGGTCAGACAAGTACTAAACATTTGAAAAAATTTCAATAAATTATCGATACTGTACAAATTAACTCTGTAAAATTTCAGAATTTTTTTGAAATTTATAAATATGTTTTCTATACTGTTCTTTTCTGTTAAACAAACACTAAACTTTATAAAAATACTTTTTACTATGCAAATCTAATTGAATTATGCTAAATATGCAATTTATTCTATATGAATTCCTAAATTAAAGTAATCTAAATTAAATATTATATCACCTAATCAATTTAGAGCGTGGCAGGGACGACGCCAGTGAAAAAGCACACAACACGTTATTATTTATGTCGTTGTTTGTGTTACATATATTTTGCAAATCTTACTTAGCCTATTAAATATTGATTAGTATAGTGGCTAGCAAGGTATCAATCCTACTCTAAATAACTAGTTGATTATAATAGAAATTTCTAATCTAAATTACTCTAATAGATGCAAGTAAAAGATGTGGTTAAGTAATAATTAATATATGGTTGATTTGATTTGAGATTTAAACTATTCATAAAATAAACTAATTTAAATATATGAATATGAATCAAGAGAGAGAATATCTTGGGAGAGATGAATCCACCAAAATCATAGAATTAGTCTAATAGATCTACCTATCATGCTTAATATAAATCACCAATAGAAACTCACCATACCTATAAACCTTATGCTCATAACCATGATGATAATATGTGGCTTTCAACATGCTTTCTATCTTTCCATCAAATATTTATTCAATCTCCAATGATATCTTCTATCTAACCAAATTGTGCTTTAAGTGGAATTCAATATACAACTCTAGGTGCCATGGAAAATCCACATGTGGCATTAACCATACAACTAATTGAGGTTCCATAAAGAATCCAATCATCACACTAGAACACTAAAAACTAGAAGAAAAGAATCTAGGGTTTGTGGTATTTGGCTCTACACAATCATGAATTACCCTAAGACCTCCTAACCTCCACAGGAGAGTTAGATCAATGGACGAATAAGAAGAAACTCAATGAGGGATTTAAAATAAAACATGATAGAAGAATAACTAAACTAAAACTTATGAAAAAGGCTTCATCTCCCCTCCCAAGAGAAGGGAGATTAGCCCCTCATACTATGCTATGAACACAATATGAAAAAGAATAATCTTTATAGCTATTAATGGTGAAAAGGTCTGAACTTTCTTCTCTCTTAATTCTAGATCTAAGATGCAAACACTAAATTTCCTAGATAGTATAAACTGAGGTTTTTGTGCCTTATATATTGGCTTACATGCTCGTCTGGATAGAGATCAGAATCCTATGTTTATTTGGTGTCAAACTCTCTGTAATCTTTCTAGAAGCAATCCTGGAAAAGTTAAATTTGGTTGGACCAAAGTTAGACGTGGCACACTTTACCCTGTAGGCTATTTCCCAAGCTTTCAGTTTCCTAATTCTTGTGAAACTCTGACTTATTTTCCATGTTGATCTTATCTTCCTATGAAGTTGAAATTAAGGCTTTGAGATCAGATTGAAGACTCTTCTAACTCAATTATTATCCTCTTTTAGAGTCCCATTAGGCTTGGCACTTATGGAGACAAATATGACATTTTTGCCCTAAGCCTTTAACTGTAATTCCCAGTGACTCCTTTTTAACTTGTTTGATTTCTTTTCCTTCCATATTTCACATTTAGGTTCTTTGACTTGCCAAAACTCAAATTGCATCATATTAGAATATTTAAATATAAAATGGAGACTAACATACACATAATTGGGGTTATAAATCATTACTTTTGAGCACTTATCACATGTGAAAGTTGTATTTTCTTGATCGGCGGGGTCGATGACAATTTGGAAATAGCCGGAATAGCCATCAAGAAAATAGTAGTAAGCATGATCGGCTAAACGTTCTAGCATCTGGTCAATGAATGGAAGAGGGAAGTGATATTTACGTGTTCTGGCATTTCAATGGAATGCGAGTGGAGATGAATTCACTATTTTCATTTTGTACAACTTGAATGCCTGACTTTTTAGGAACAACGTGGACAAGACTAACCCAGTCACTATCAGAGATATCGTATATGATACCCGCATCAAGTAAACTTAAAACTTCCTCCCTCACCACCTCTTTCATGGCGGGGTTAAGGTGTCGTTGCGGTTCTCGCGATGTTTTTGTGCCGTCATCAAGATATATATGATGCGTGCATACACTTGATATCATCTAAGGACCATCCGATAATAGAGCGGTGTTCACAAATGACACAAATCAAACGTGCTTCTTCGTCGGTAGTCAAGTGAGAAGAAATTATTATAGGGTAACTACGATTGGGATCGAGATGCACATACTTCAGATCAGAGGGTAGAGGTTTTAAATCCAAAGTTGGAGGAGTGGGGATCAAGGATTCGTGAGGGGCCGTCTCTTCAATGAAAAAGAGCGAGTTCGGGTCTTCTAAATCAGTAGTAGGGTCAAATAGTGGTACTGACTCTAATAATGCGTGAACATCTTTAATGTACGAGTCATTATCAAACTCAGGATTATCAAAAGAAAGAAATTGGTGTACCTCGTATAGGGGAAAAGAGTTTGGGAAATATTCCTGTGCTAGACTATCAACCAGGATAATCTCACCCTCAATATCAGGATCAGGAAGTTGTTTCATTAATTTGAATACATTGACTTCTATAGAAAGGTTCCCAAAAGACATTGTCATTGAACTATCCCGACAATTTATTAGAGCGTTAGCAGTTACAAGAAATGGACGTCCTAAAATGATAGGAATGGAGTCATAGGCAACTTCAGTATCTAGAATTACCAAATCGACGGGGTAGTAAAAATCTTGGACCTTGACTAAGACGTTTTCTACGATGCCTTTTGGGTACTTGATGGAGCGATCCGCGAGTTGCAGGGTCATGTTTGTAAGTTTTAATTCATGAAGACCTAACTTCTTAAATAAGTAGTAGGGAAGTAGGTTAACACTGGCGCCTAGGTCTAAAAGTGCAGTAACGGTATACTTGTCGCCCAACGTGCATGGTACAGTTGGTCGACCTGGGTCTTTGTATTTAACCACACCATTGGTAGTAGTAATGGAGGGAAACTACTCAGTGAGGAACGCTTGTTGAGGAACATTCGCTCGTCGTTTGTTAGTGCACATGTCCTTCAAAAACTTGGCATGCTTGGGCAAATACTTAAGCGTATCTAGAAAAGGTAGGTTTATGGTCAAATTTTTGAAGGTTTCTCTGATCTCATTGAAGTGTTCGTCAAGTTTGTTCTTTGCCAAACAAGCAGGGTATGGATCAGAGGCATCTTTCCCCAGTTTCGTGGTTGTAGATTTGGAAAGAACAACTTCGTCCACTATATGTTGTGAGTTAGGAGTTGGAAGGACGTCAGCCGTGGCTTTCGTCGATTCGACGTCTGGCATATGTATGTGATTGTCGATGGTTCGGCCAGAACAAAGAGTGGTGATGGCAATTACCTCACCCTGGCTGGAAATACTAGATCCTGGTGCATTGTTGAGTTCAAAGGCAGTCTTTGTGGGCTTTGGGTTTGGAACTGCTTGGCCAGGAAACACGCCCTTTTGACTTTTATCCTGTGCTAACAGCTAAAGAGACTGTTGGATAGATGCTAGGATTTGATTATGTTGATTCATGTAAGTCAGAAAAGTTTCAACTATTTTATCGGCAGTAGATTGTACCAGTGGAGCGGTAGGAACAAGTTCACGGTTATTGTTTACGGGTTGATTTTGGTAGCCATATCCTCGATTAGAGGGAACAAGGTTGCGGTTGTTTTGGTACCCTATATTTGTATTGTTGGGAAAATGACTTTGCCCTTATTGGAATTGTGGAGGATTTCCTTGATGGTAGGAATTGTAGTTCGCGGGTGGTCATACTGGAGCATTGTTGACACCCGGAGGAGTTTGTTATTGGGCAGGGGGTCCCTAAGCCAAATTTGGATGTTGTCACCAAGGTGCATTAGGGATGTTGAAAGCACAAGCCTCTTCAGATGGTTGGGGAGGGCACTCATATGCCAAAGGACAATAAAATCGGCGTGCTCAGGACTTAAGCAAAGAGGACATGGGGAAGTGTTGGAAGCCATGACTTGTTTGGGTTTTTGATCATTTACTTGAACCAAAAGAGCATCGAACTTTTTAGTTAGGGACTCGATTAGAGTTTTTAATTCCGGAGTGGGTTTGACCTCGAACATAGACGTAACTTTGGTAGGAGTGTCTTTAGAAGATCTGGAAGAATCAGTGTTACCCCAATGGGTGCTTCGTGAAGCTTGCTTCTCAAGAAAAATGTATGCTTCAGTAGCCCCTTTGTCTATGAAAGAACCGCCGTTCATGATATCTAATGTTTCCTTTTGATGGTCAGAGAAACCGTTAAAGAATGAACGGACTAAGACAGCGGTGTCGAGTTGATGATGGGGACATTCGAAGCAGATCAGTAAATCTGCTCCATGCTTCCATAAAGGATTCCTGGGGATGCTTGCGAAAGAATTGAATCTTCTGAAGCATCTCTGTAGTTTTCTTCTAAGTATAGAACTTTATCATGAATGCTTGTATGAGTTTGGCCCATGTGTCAAGGGATTAATTCCGGTGCTTCGCCCGCGAGCCAAATTGAAGCTTTGTCAGCTAAGGTGAAGGGAAATAACCTAAGCAAGACTTGTTCGTTGGTAACGGTCAGATGGCGGAAAGTGGTGGCTACTTGCTGCATCCGACGAAGGTGATTGTATGGTTTTTCATGGTCTAGAGCATGGTAAACAGGTAACAAACTGAAAATGTTTAGCGGAATGCGAAAATCTCCTGCAATCTCATCGAGTTTAATGCAGGAAGCAGGTCCTTCATGTAAGGCAGTATAGAAGTCCGAAAGGGGTTTCTCAACTATGGGGTTTTCCTGGGCCATAACTAAGGGAGATAATGACAACGGAGATACTTGACGAGGTTGGTTTATGGAGGAAGAATTATGTATACGAGATAACTTAAAGCAGTTGTTTATTGTATTTCTGACGACGATATGTAAGTTCTAATTCCTTATATTTACCAGATCGTAGTCTCATATAAACACAAATGTTAATTCAAGGCTCATAAGGAACGAATTATGACAGGAGGATTGAGAATTAAGGAAGGAGGGAGGTGAAGCACGTCTTCCTGAGCTGTTGCTAACTTGAGCAAGTATGTTAGGATAACGTGTGAATATTCCAGCAGCCAGGTCACCTGAGAGAATTGAGGGAGGTTTTCCATGCTAGCACGTTCCTTAATTAGGTAACCTCATTCTCGCAAGTTTGCTAGACACTGATGGAATAAGATGATGATTTATGATGGTGTATTATGCGGGTATTATTAAGATGATTATGTTGAAATTTTTATTATTAGGATTTTTTTATTTTTTTATTTTTATTTTTTATTTTTTGGTTTTTTATTAGGGGCGCGGTATTGGCACCCCGATAAATGGGACTAGCACCCCTTTGAGAAAAAGTAAAATAATAATGGTTATTCCTTATATGTCCTTTTACACCCCACATGCCCATAGTTCTACGGCAGGCAGTTGTCGCGAGATCTCACATCCCACAGCAGGCAACTGCTGCGAGATCGCACAATCCACGGCATCGGGTTGCCACGAGATTGCATATCCCACAGTAGGCAGTTGCCGCGGCATATTTTTTTTGTGTTTTTTTTTTTCATTTCAAATTTTACGTATTGAACACACGACATATGGATACCTCATTTTCTTCTTTAAAGTTTCTTTATACACTCCAAGAACAACACCAAAACCATGACAAAAAAAATATACAATGGAGCCATAATTTTGTTATCTCGCGGCAAATATTTTCAAATGCTATAAGAAAATTTTGTGATCAAATTAATGAAGAAGAGTTTTGATAATTAACACAAGCAAAAACTCCATTTTAGTCAACAAAATTATCTCGCAACAACTAATTTTTTTTTTATGGTGGCTATTAAAAAAAAAATTAAAAAAAGACCCACGGAAGCCACCTTCCGTGGGATATGGGATATCGCGGCAACCCGATGCCGTGGATTGTGCGATCCCGCGGCAAGTGTTTGTCGTTAGTTTTTTTTGTGTATTTAATGGAGGGGTGCTAGTACCGTTGAATTGGTCAAAGGGGTGCTAGTCCCATTTATCGGGGTGCCAATACCGCTGCCCTTTTATTATTATTTTTATTTATTTTATTTATTTTTTATTATTATTTTTTTGTGTTTTGTGTTTACGTAATTAATGTATTATGGAGACGTGATTATGAAACATACAATTAAACACAAGAGATACAAAAATAGAAGACTAAACATGCAATTAACACATTCTAGTTTTACATAGGAAGTCTACACATGCAACTCTATATTACTTATACGTGAATAGAAATACGTCCTACACATGCAATAAACTCTAGCTACCGATACGTGCAACTATATGCGAGCTAGGGGAATATTGAGAACGAACTCATGTAAATGAATACCGCATACGTGAATTGATGTAACATACACATACAAAAATATTCTAAGCAGTTGGTTTGAAATTACGTAAACATCCAAATATATTCGAATCATTTTAATCATTTTAATTGTATTAATGTGAATATGTAATTACGAACCACATTTACTTGGGAAAAATTCTATACATGCACAGAGTTCTCATGCTAACACACAAATATGCGAGGTAAAATGGGTTATAGCAATCAACCAAATAATATCCTAGACAAAGTTTGAGGAGTTTAAGAATTCGAAACCTGACGTCCCGCGATTCCTCGTATAATGATCGAACTAACTCCAGAGCTCGTGAGCTTACTGGATGGTGGATTACAGGTCTAGAGAGTCCAAAATAGTACTGAGAAGGAAAGTGGCTTGTACTTGAAAACCGGAGTGTTGATACTCCAGGTTAGTCTTGTGCGCTACTATTTTAGTCTCGTCCGAGACTATAATATCAATTCCGTACTTCAACTTCCTATGAAATACTTAGACTGTGCTAATAATGATAAACAAGATCTGGTTCACATATATCTGTTAGTAGAAAAAGAAAAGTTGGGGCAAACAGGTACGTAAATGTTAGTATCGTAAAAGAAATGAAAAAAACAAATGAGGGGGTAGGAGAGGGGGGTTATTACGTGATGTATTCCAGTTATTACATTAAATGTCCAGAGTCCTTAGGCGTGCAGCAGCACCATTTGATAAATGATAATTTGTGGTTTGGTTTACTTAACTCGGGAGTCCACAGTCCGAAGTCCGCAGTCCAAAGTCCAAAGTCCGTAAACATCCGTTTAGTCAAGTTACCTTACTCACGTGGGTTTGTAGGATAGGTCGAGTAAGTGATCGTCCATACCTTAGGGCTCGGTGATAACTGAATAATGAATAGTTTACCTACGACATGAACGATGAATTCACAACGTAAGTAAACTAAAACTAAACTTTTATGAGTCTCAATTATCAATAATTCTTCTACTCTCAATCCTATGAGATATAGTGGAGTAGAGTGATTTGTTCCACTCTTAGTCCTTCCGTATGCTTGTTTTCTAGTCTCAATACTCTACTTAAAGTCAATGAGAGCTTTACGAAAAGGGGACTAGACTACGATGCAACTACCCACCTAAATGCAACTAGTCGGTTATCGAATATTAAGGGAATGCTACGTTGATTCAATGTTAAGGAGTTAGAGGGGATTGATTCCACCTTAACTCAACTTAATCCACTAGCGGCGAAGTCGTCAGAATCCGAATTGAATCGCTACGCTAAACAATCGGTTCTTCCTAATCCCTAATTACACATGGCATTTCTACCAATTTATAACTAGCATGTGAACAATTAAACCCATTCTCATGGTGAACTAATTATTTCCTCGTGGAATAGAAATTACGACGACTCTACGATAAACGGAATCAAGCTTTCATCAAGGCTTCTCAACCCCCTAATGGAGGTTTAGCCTTGAATCATTCCAAATCATTTCCATTTAGATTAAAACTAAACATAATATAAAGCATTAAAATTTACTTAATTAAACAATAATGAAATCTAAATTAATGACTAAAATGAAATAAGAACAAGAATTGAAATTAGATCTAGAAATGGAAATGACAAAAATCGAAATTGATAAAGAATACTACTTTATTGATCTAATCAAATTGAAGAGCAAGATTCAAAGGTTTAATCTAATACAGGATTTGAAACTAATTAAATAAAACAATTAAATCTAGATCTAGAAGCTATTTTAATGGCTACTTTCTATTCTAAGCTATCTACCTAACCTAACTGCCATTAACAATGAGTTAAGCTTTTGTTCTTATACATTCAGATCCAAAAATCGTGCATGGGCTTGGAGCCATGTTTTGGGCCAGAGAATCAGGCCCAAAACCCAATTCTTTTCCAATTCAAAAGGCCTCTTCAGCTGCAGTTGGCTTCCACAGACTTTTCGTCCACTTCTACTCCTCTGATTGGGTCAAGGCTTGGACCATTGCAAAGCTCTTTCCAATCCGGTCGTTTTGACATAAGGTAGGCCTCAATCCGAGGTTTGAGTCCAAAGATATGGCATTCGGAAGTTCTACTGACTTTTGCTCCTTTATCTCGCTAAAGTGGCACATTTCTGCACATAATGGACTTTGAAGCCTGAAATGCATAAAAACACGTAATCAGTATTAACTCTTACTTATTATTCACATAATTGGTCTAACAGTATGATTATTAAGGGGTTAAAACTACAGTTTTGGGCTCTTATCAAACCACCCCAAACAAAGATTTTTTGTCTTGTCCTCAAGCAAAGATGAGAAATTAGAATAAGTGACCAAAATGGAGTTCTAACTACTCTCGTTTTCTGAGTGCGATTGCATTGACCATATGCAACAAGGCCTTAAACCACTAGGAATTCCCTAGTGGACGAAGTTATAGCCTTGTGAGAGTTTTCCAAATGAAGGTACTCACAAACTTCATCTATACTACAACGACTAAGAAAATAAAAACTATTGTTTCCTTTATTCATGCTCAACTATCTATACATCTCTCTAGCAATTGAATAAGAATAACCAAGTCAAGCCTAAGCTAATATATGCATAATAATCTATCATCTACAATAAACATATACACAATGAGTAGTACTATAAAATGTTTAGCAGGTTTTGTTTCGAGAACTCCGAATAGCGCCCTTAAGTAGGTTCTCACAATAATAGTCAAGAAACAACACTCTGATTTTTCCACTCAAGTTTCGCTACTCCCAAATGCGGTACTCTGTGGGCACACTTTACCTTACAATCTCAATGACACACAGAAAGTTCGGAGTCGATCAAACACATCCGCCACTTATTATCACACTAACCTATTCCTAATTGAGCTAGAGGTCTTTATTAGGTGTTACGGGGATTAGGAGATGGTTTAAGAAGGAAGGAAATGGATATTCTAAAGGACAAGTCTGAGATAATAGAGTCTTCATATTATGTAACTAGAGAAAACCTTGTTATTTACTTTTGCTTCTACACTTTGTTTCCATCCTTAGTCATATTTTTCTTTTTCTTTTCTTTGGCTTTTGACTCCCTTTTATTCTATTTTTGGAGTTTTTATTTTATTTCTATTTTTTTTCTTTTCCTTGGATGGAAACTTATTTTCTTTATTTTCTGAAGCACTAACTAATTTTTGTTTACACAGGTTTTTCTCTTCTTCTTTCTTCATTCATTCTATTCTCAGACTTATCTTAATTGGGTAGGTTGATTTATTATATATATATATATATATATATATATATATTATTTATATTTATTATTATATTTTTTTTTTTTTTTTTTTTTTGTTATGTGGTAAAGGAATTGTGGTTTATGGAAGGGCTAATGAAAGGCTCAATTAATACTAGCGGAAAATAATTCATAGGTTTGAATTTCTCGCTATATCGATCCAAAAAGGGGCCTAAATTCTCGCTTAGGATATGGTTTAGTGATCAAGCAAGTGGACTTGTGATTTCTCTATCCGATTTTACTTCTCCCTTGTGTCATTTCTCAATTGTTTCACTCATATAAGGCTTTAGGCTATATTCTCACAGGATTTGTAGAATAAGTACTCTAGCCTAGATTTCAAAACTTATCGCCAAACAATCATAGATACTCATGTAATATATTTATAGATAGATGCAAAGATTATTACTTACATATTAACCTAAGTTTCTAACAATTATTCTCGATGCAAAAGCTATGTGAGACTTCTAGATTGTTAAGAGCATAGAGAAAGAAACAATACCAATATTCCTAAGTGTATAGCATAACTTATTTATTTATATTTTTAAATTTTTGAAATTTTAACTAGAAAACAAATGCATATTATACATATTTATATCCTAGCAGATGTCTTAATTACACGGTTTCTATGCCCCCCAAACAAGAAGCATGCTTTGTCCTCAAAGCATTTAAATAAAATGGGTAGGAAAAATACCATTGAAGCGCCGGAAATTCGTGAACATCCGTAAAAGAAGGTTAGAACGCACTAATATAGGAAATAAAACCGACTCAACTCTATAATGAAGTTCTACCCATTATGGGGTTAAAAGAATGAAATTACTTGGGACATAAGCGCATTACTAACAGAAAATAAAACTTACCTCCACTCCCGGCTGTTATTCGTCATCTTCGCCATCCTCCACTTCTATAAAGAAGTGAGGCTCCTTCGCGCCCGCCATGCTATGATAATTTGCCAGGCTTCACGCCATTTATCATCTATGGTTGCTAACCTATTAAGTGCCACTTGGTCTGATGGGGTGTAGGGTGCAACCTGGTGAGGTTGTATCCGCCACCCTTGCCAAGTCATTGCACGGAAAGATCGAATAAGACTATTGGTGGGTCGCACCGTGTCTACCCTAATCCAATCCGTGAAACGGTACAAAAAATAGGAAAGAAACATAGCATAATACGTGAAATTAGAACAGGCATAAGAAGGTACTTATGCCGCATGGTATAGGCTCGTGCTAAACTAGACATCAAAGTTCTGGGAAGGTCATAGAACCGGGCGGCCCCCGTGGCTAAAGCAAGGAAAACGCTGCAAGTGGCGCCATTCACGTAAGAAAAACGCTATTCCCCTAAAATGTTTAGCATAATCCAAAACATAACAGTTCCTATGTTCATGGACGCTACCAAGGGCAACGCGTTATAGTCCCCTTTGGTCCTCAATACGAAAAATGCCTCGCCCCATAAGCCTCGTGCAAAAACTCATAAGTGTAGACATGCATATTATCGACCCAATAGCACCATGGGTATTGTATCTCAGCGGGCATAGCATGTCCAAGAACAAATGCTAGCAAGAACCTGGTAATTTCCATTGGTTCTTCGTCAATGTTGATGGAGAACACTTGTTCTCCATCCGGTCTCTCAAAGAAAATGCAGTTATTATAAAAATAAGATGCAAGTGCTGGAGAATAAAGTTCAGCCGGTCTTACCATAAGAGGTTCCCAGCCAACGTATGTGATCACCTCGCGAAACCAAGCACCGTAAGTAGTGCTTTGGAACAAATCTTCGAAAGACTGTTCCGGTATCAATGTTGGAGATGTCATCTCAAAATTACGCTTTGGAATAGCTGCGAAAGATCCGGATACTACGCGCGAAAAACTGGAAAATTTCTGGTCCACGGAAGTCAGGCGCTGAAAAGCGCTAAACTAGGGCGCCAGAAGTCGCTTTTGTATTTTGGAATTCCAAAGAAACTAGGGCGGTCGCTGCTTTTGACTTGGCGCGCCAGCCGCTATTAGTATTTTGGAATTCCAGTGTTTTAGCCGAAGTCGCTTCTAAGGCGCGGGCGCTCGAAAGTAAAATTTTCTATCGGCGTAGTGTAGGCGCGCTACTCTGTATGCTGGCGCGCTAGCCCGAAGAAGGCGGATTTGCAAAAATGAAGTCAAAACGGGAATCGCGGGTGTGAAGGGTGAGTGATGGAGTTTAGGTGTAGTGTGAGTTGTGAGAATAGTTTGTATCAAGTTTATATAGGTTTAAAGTTGCTAAAAAAGATCGGAAAGTTGCCAAAACTAATTACGCGCTTCCGAAATCCTAAAATTTCCAAACTCGAAAACGAAAACAACTCATAACCTGGATTCTAATTCAAACCCAGTATCTTTTAGGTTGATTTTATGATAGAATGTACCTATTTAATCTAGATTTCATCCTACAATGATACTTGATCATATTTCTGCCTAAACAACCATATTTTCACCTTGACCGCAAATTAATTCTAATACACGAGGGTTATACAAAAATCATGCTTGAATTGATAAAACCACCCCCAAACAAGTTGGGAAGGTGGGGTCAATATGAAACGACCATGCATAATGAAAATAAGCCCTTATATTAAAATTTCATTCGGAGTACCACTACAAAATTCAAATTACGGAAATAAAAGTTATATTACAATAAAACAACAAAAGTAAATAAAACAACAACCACTATCAATCCTCGGACTCTCTAAACAAATTTCGCCACCGGTGGAGGGCACACTCTCTAGTGGTGGCTCCCGGGCTCTAGAAGGTCCAGCAGCTAGCCGTCCCTTCGCCGACGACGCCACACCTCGTAGTCGTGGTCCTCGAAGCAGAGTCCAGTATGAGGTGGGAAGCGTGCAAGCATATCCACTCTAAACCGGGCACTGGCTTCCATCTCAGCCCCTCGCCAAGCCCCATCTCTCATCCTCTCTCGGTGCGGATCTCGGTTGTGATGAATAGTCGCCTCGTCGAGTCCGGAGGTCCGTGCAGATAGTGTTTAGTGAACGATGCCCCTATGAAGCATAGCCATGCGTTCGCATCGAACCAACACCTCCGGAAGGCATCCGCATCAAAGCAGTCACGCCCTCCTCATCCTCCTGAGGCATCCTCATCCTCCTCCTCTTCATTCTCAGCTCCTCCATCCTCTTCTTCTTCTTCTATCCTCAGCCCTCCTCCAAACTTGTTGGACACACTCCCTATAGATACGCGTGTTACGGTGCAGGGTAATGTAAATCCTATCGACGGAGTCGCTTTCATCTTCAAAGATGATCTTGGTGATTAACACGGGAAGAGGTGCCAAAGACCTTCCGACCCCCTAATCATGCTTTCAAGAAAAACTCCGTGATACAGAAATCGTGATTTCCGCCCCGGAGTACCCATAAGACGGGAGGCAGGTCGCACCGATGTCACCGACCTTGTCCTTCCCTTAGGACATTCCGACCAATCCATCGGGTCAGAGCCACCGGTTGGTCCCGAGGGATGCCTGGCGAACACAATGGGAGTTTGTATTATAGCTCCCATTGATGATGAGAACGCCCATCAATGGCTCTACCCCGCAAACCGGGGCTCCCCGAAGTGGCCTCCAGATGGATTCTAGGCGGAATGCCTAGAATCTCAGCCAACAGTCCCGTAGTCAACTCCCTCCTCTTCTTCCTTACCATCACAAAAATCCTACTCCCCTCCAACTCCCTGGTGTTGTAGAACCGTCGGACCAAGTCTTCGTGGTAGAAGGCTTCGGTCGAGTACCAGAGACTATTCCAGTCTCTACTAGCCATTTCACACCGTGAAAACGGAGCTTAAATGGTCGGCGGAAAACTTGCTCCGGTATATAATTCGCTTGTTGAGCCATCTAGTGTTTGAAATGGAGTGAGGGTTTAAATATGATGTGGTGGTGGTGGTTTGACTTGACCGACTGAAAAAAGAACAAAGTGGTGGTGGTGGAGTGGTGGTGGCGCGCAAAGACCAAATTTTGAATTTTTGGTGGTTTTAGTTATTTAAATCGGTGGGGGTTTGGTGGTTTGGTTTTAGAGAAGATTTGGGGTTAGGATTTGATTTTTTAAGCGGTTTATGGTATTTTCTTTTTAATTTTTATTTTTCTAGGTTTGGAGCTTTGTTAATGGCGGTGGAAGATGAAAAAAAAGATGAACTGCTGCTAAAGAAGGTAAAGAGCGCCGAAAGGCCACCGGGTTGGCTGGTTGGGCCCAAAACCAAAAATCGAAATTTTGATTTTTTCGATTTTTTTTTTTTTTTGCAATTTCAAATCAAAATTGCCGCTTCGCTATCGGGTCTGATTTTTGCGAATGAGATATGGAAATGATCAGGAGGGAATTTCCTATCCAATGATCCATAAAACACTCTATTCCGACTTCGGATGACATACGAGATAGTGGAAAACGCCTCGAGTGCGTGCATGACGTAAGTTATGCTTAACGAATGAACTCTAAATTAATAGATTATGTCAATCCAATCGTAATACAATAAAACGGCCTAAGCAACTGTAATGGGACATAAACATTTAGTAATGAAATATTTAACACCCCACCCCCCAAAACAAATTTTTTACAACGGCTTAGAAAATTTGTTTTTAGCAGTGGGTCTTTTAAAGTCAGATTCCCGAGACTTCCTAGATTACTATGTTTATTTTTATTTATTTATTTTTTTTTATTTTTATTTATTTATTTTATTTTTATTTATTTTATTTTATTTTATTTTATTTTATTTATTATTATTATTTTTTTTTATTTTTAGAAGGAAAAACAACAAGCAATAAAGACATAATTCACACCATAGAGAAACATGACTCAAAAATCCGAGAAAAACATGCAAGATTGGAAAACGTGAACTATGTGAACCGTGGACTTAGGATCCGGTACTTACAGCCACACACTCCATAGGGAGGGCCCGGTTACCTTAATGGTGCACTCACCAATATATTAAAGTGAAAGGAAATGCACCAAACACGGTTGAGTCGCTTTTAGTCGATACTTTAGACTTTTATCTAAAATATATGTATGAACATGCAGTTGATCATATATCAACAACCGAAATAGTTGTGGATCATTCCATAAATAAATATCACAGAAAACATATCCAAACACAATCAAGCGCCAAGTTTTCCTACGACGCAGCCTAGTGAAATGAAAGCGAAGTCGGATTACCCTATTGTGTAACCTATCATGCACCTTATTTTTCATTTTTGAATGAGTGGGTGTTCTAGTAAATGAGTGTGGAAAAGTGAATGGTTGTGGAGAATATGGTGGATATGGATAAGTTGTAGAAAGATTGCGAGCTTGTACACAATGAGGATGTGGTTTTAGCACCTAACTCATTCATTGTGTGTGTGTAGGACTGCCTCAATTCTGAAAATTAAGGTGTCAAATAGTTTGTCCTTCAAGTATTTGTTTGCTAGGAGGATTTAAAAATTATGAAGCACGAGAGAAACAAAAGGATCGAAAGCAAACTCGAGATTCCTTTGAAAGGGTGGAAGGAGGGGAATCGAGGTGATGTTGTGCAAGTTAGTTCTTGATAGGGTGAATTGTCACCTACTCGAAGAAACTCATCGACTTCCTCATCTAGATTGGTCATATCCACATTACTATGGTAGTCCTCTACATCTTTAAGAAAATCATCTATCCCTTCCTCATCAATAATATGTGTATCGACTAGTGTAGGAATGAAAATGTTGGAATCGACTTTCCAAAGGAAAGAATTTTGGGCATATGACGATCGTGGAACGGTGTTGTTGAAATAATCTCGACAACGCTTTCGATCATGCTAACCTCTCCATCCATAGACGATTCGGGTAACTCGTGGTCCTTGTTTTAAAAACATTGACTTCAAATGTTAAGATGGCCAAAAGACATGGACATTGAACCATCACGGCAGTTAATGAGCGCGATGGCGGTTGCCAAGAACGGACGCCCTAAAATAATCGGACAGAGTCGTTAGCGACTTCAGATCGAGGACTACAAAATCAGCCGGATAGTAGAAATCCCTCGAACTTTTACCAAAGACATTTTCGACTACACCCTTAGGATACTTAATAGACCGATCAGCCTAATTGCAACGCCATTTTAGTGGGTTGCATCTTGTCTAGACCTATTTGTCTATACAAATAAAATGGGAGTAAGTTAACACTAGCCCCCGTGTCTAATAACGCTTACCGTCAGATAGGAATCTCCTAAGGTGCATTGTGATAATAGATCTACCGTGGTCCTTGTACTTAACAATTCCATTATGTTCGATAAGGTTGGGAATTGTTCTGTTAAAAAGGCGCTTTTGGTATATTTGTCTTGCGCCTAGTAGTACACAATTCCTTAAGAAACTTAGCATGATGTGGTAGCTTTTAATAGCTTCGAGGAAGGGAAGGTTTATAGTTAGATTCTTGAAAACGCCCCTAATCTCCTCGTAATTTGTATCCCTAGTTAACATGGCTAATTTTTTGTGGAAACGGTGGTTTCGCTCTATATTTAGCAATGGTATCACCGGATGTTTAACCGTGGCTTTCTATTTCTTAGGTTGTGTTGTAACCGGTACCTCTACGCTGGTAGGCTCTTCAGTTTCTATTGCGGTATCTAGTAAAATAGTAGGTGTAGGGTTATCGGTGGGGTAACTATAGGCATAGTTACCTTTTAGTTATCAACCACTCTGCCGGAACGGAGAGTGGTGATGGCATTTATCTCACCTACATTTTCAAATTCATTACTAGTATTATCCGCTACCTCAAAGGTCGTGGTTTGTTGTTTTAGGATTATGTATTGCGTGACTTGGCAACACACCTTTGGTTTGGGCTTTATCTTGAGCCAACTGTTGGGTTAAATTATTAACAGATTGTAGAAGCCGCTGGTTAGATTGAGCCATAGTTTGGAAAAGTTTTTTGGCTCACTTGTATGAAGGTGTCAAGGCGATCCGGTTGTGTGGGTGTAGTAGTCACGGGGTGGTGTGGACCGAACTATTTCACGGAATTATTTATAGGTGGATTCTGATAATTATTATTGACCGAAACGATACCTCTATTAGCATTATAATTATTATAATTACCTTGACCTTGTGCTTGACCTTGTCGAGGTTGCACTTGGTTGTTATAATTATTAAAATTACCCCGACCTCGCCCTTGTCATAGTGGAGCTTGGTTAAAGCCGCGGCGCTAGCCTAACATATTGATTATTGTACCCTTGAGGTGTGACTTGTTGGTTATTTCTCCAACCAAAGTTGGGATTTTGTCTCCAAGGGCGCTTAGGTTCACTATTAATGGAAGAAGCCCTGCTCATAGGCTATATAGGACGATGGGAGTCGGGATGCTCGGGACTCCAACAGAAACTACATGGGTTTGAATTTACATTCATGACGGGGATAGGCTTTTGTTGTATAGAAATGGCCTCTACCTTTTTAGTGAGTGATTCGATTAGAGTTTTAAGCTCGAATCGTGTTTAATTTCAAACATACCGGGCGGCCTTAATCAGTATTAGTAGAACTAGCGAGCCGGGAGTAATCGTCCACTACCCCCAATTATTATTTCGCTTTAGTTTGGTCCTCTAAAAATTTATAAGCCTCCTCGGGCTCCTTTACTTAAGAAACTACCCCCATTCATTATGTCAAGGACTTCTTTATGGTGATGTTGAAGTCCTTTGAAAAAGGCACGAACTAACGTGTCTTTTGCTAGGTTATGGTGTGGACACTCTATAAGCAGATCGGTGAAACGATTCCAAGCCTCTGAAAATGATTCATGAGGATTTTGTCGAAAAGAAATGAATCTTGGACAAGATCTCATCCGCCTTTAGGGGTGGGTAAAAATATTCCATAAACAAATGAACAAGTTTAGCCCACGAAGTCCACGTAATTAGCGCCAAGGGCAGCTAACCAAGACGCCTTTATCGGGCTAAGGTGAAAGGGAATACCCTTAATTTAATTTGTTCCGTACCAACCGTAGGATGGTGGAATGTTGTTAAGACTTGTTCAATCCTACGCATGTGCTGATAAGGTTTTTCATGGTCTAAACCATGAAAAACGGGTAACAAATTAAAAATATTTGGAGGGATTCTGAAATCCCCCACTGGTCCGCTAGAACGATGCAAGATTTGGGGCTATCGCCAAGGCTTTGTAGAAGTCCGAGAGGAGTCTCTCTTTCTTCCCCCATTATATCAGGTGGTGTGTGTGTAGTAGTAGCTAGAGGTGTAGTGTGTGGTATACTAGATAGACTTGTTTGTTGCTGTTGTTGTGTATTTACGTTCGGTGTTTTTGTTCGGCCGGACCTTAATCTCATGCAAGACTAAGTTGAGCTTAACTAAACATGCAACACTCCAAACAATTCTGATATACTAGTATAAAACCTCTAACAGGAGATGCGAGGTGTGGAAGAAAGGAATACCTGATTAAGGCCCCTTGCTTCGCTTATAAATAGCGCCTTGTTTACGCTTTGTTCGTGTATATAGCAGGTTAGAACACTGAAAAATATGAAAGAGCAAAGTTCGAATCAAAACCGCCGAAATCCAAAAATTTAACATTGTATGCCGCCAAGATAGGCCCAAGGCCGAGGTATTTTCAATTTACAGTGTTTTTAGGGCGGGTCGCTACCCACATGGGGCTGGGTCAGCTTCGTCCAAGAAACATAGGGCTGGTCAAAGGCAAGGAGGAGGTGCTTTCGGTGTAAAATTTTGCTCGAATTTTTCAACTCTAAAATGGACACCACAAAGATGATTCAAACAAGGGTGGGTGGGTGAAATGGGACTTTAAAAACAGTACTAACACTATGAAAACAATACGAAAGTGAAACTAAGATGGCAGCGGCGCCATTTGATAACTGAATAATGAATAGTTTACCTACGACATGAACGATGAATTCACAACGTAAGTAAACTAAAACTAAACTTTTATGAGTCTCAATTATCAATAATTCTTCTACTCTCAATCCTATGAGATATAGTGGAGTAGAGTGATTCGTTCCACTCTTAGTCCTTCCGTATGCTTGTTTTCTAGTCTCAATACTCTACTTAAAGTCAATGAGAGCTTTACGAAAAGGGGACTAGACTACGATGCAACTACCCACGAAATGCAACTAGTCGGTTATCAGAATATTAAGGGAATGCTACGTTGATTCGATGTTAAGGAGTTAGAGGGGGATTGATTCCACCTTAACTCAACTTAATCCACTAGCGACGAGTCGTCGTAATCCGAATTGAACTGCTACGCAGAACAATCGGTTCTTCCTAATCCCTAATTACACATGGCATTTCTACCAATTTATAACTAGCATGTGAACAATTAAACCCATTCTCATGGTGAACTAATTATTTACGCGTGGAATAGAAATTACGATTTAGTCCACGATAAACGGAATCAAGCTTTCATCAAGGCTTCTCAACCCCCTCTAATGGAGGTTTAGCCTTGAATCATTCCGCAATCATTTCCATTTAGATTAAAACTAAACATAATATAAAGCATTAAAATTTACTTAATTAAACAATAATGAAATCTAAATTAATGACTAAAATGAAATAAGAACAAGAATTGAAATTAGATCTAGAAATGGAAATGACAAAAATCGAAATTGATAAAGAATACTACTTTATTGATCTAATCAAATTGAAGAGCAAGATTCAAAGGTTTAATCTAATACAGGATTTGAAACTAATTAAATAAAACAATTAAATCTAGATCTAGAAGCTATTTTAATGGCTACTTTCTATTCTAAGCTATCTACCTAACCTAACTGCCATTAACAATGAGTTAAGCTTTTGTTCTTATACATTCAGATCCAAAAATCGTGCATGGGCTTGGAGCCATGTTTTGGGCCGAGAATCGCCTAAAACCCAATTCTTTCAAATCCAAAAGGCCTCTTTCAGCTGCAGTTGGCTTCCACAGACTTTTCGTCCACTTCTGCTCCTCTGATTGGGTCAAGGCTTGGACCATTGCAAAGCTCTTTCTGAGCCGGTCGTTTTGACATAAGGTAGGCCTCAATCCGAGGTCTGAGTCCAAAGATATGGCATTCGAAGTTCTGCTAACTTTTGCTCCTTTATCTCGCTAAAGTGGCACATTTCTCGCATAAATGGACTTTGAAGCCCTGAAATGCATAAAACACGTAATCAGTATTAACTCTTACTTATTATTCACATAATTGGTCTAACAGTATGATTATTAAGGGGTTAAAACTACAGTTTTGGGCTCTTATCACTCGGCAAGGTTTACAACTGGATTTACAACTTTTGGTGAGTAGGATTTTAGGTTATTTAGTTGTTTTAAGTAAATTAACTGTATTCAAATAACGTAAAATAATAATGATTCATTTCTACATAAATAAATAGGGAAAGAGAAATAGGGAAAGGGTTAACTGTACTCATGCAAGAATAAGTTTCAACAGTTATACTACCACATCACTACAGCTCTAATCCGTCTCGAGTTCATAGACAAACCTGAGACGACGTCGAGTATCGATCCCTAGCGAGATGCACACATCTATGAGCTCATCTCACTAGCATAAGGAGTTGAACTAATATTTCATCTCTGGAATATCATTTCATCTCCTGGTTTGATTGTACATCAGCTAGACAAATCAGAAAGCTGTCTGACACTATAGAGTCACGTGCGAGACATTTTGGGTCTCTCGCGAGACTATTCTGGAGCATCAGCACTCCAAACTTGGACAGTCTCAATCATTTTGGGACCGGATGTATAATCTACACCTAATTCCTAAGTAGTGAATCTGGAATATTAAAGTGTCAATTCTGATCCTCACACGAGCATCATTACCCTCCCCCTAAGGGGGTGTTTTAGCTCATGGTCATTGGATGATTAATTGAGCTTGCTGTATATAATAAATAAGTAAATATAGAACAGGAATTAAACTTGAAAAGAAATGACTTTTATTAAGTAAAAGGACTTACAATACTGAAGCTGGTATGAAAGCTACGTACTGGAATGAAACAACAAAATGAAAAGCTAAAACTATAGGCTAAAAACTAAAAACTAAAATTGGAGACCAATAAGCTGAAGACCCCTTCTCATATATATAGCCTCTAGCCCCTTCACATGAAACCTTCCCATTTAATTTCATTTTGTCCTTTTCTTTATTTTTTTTTCTTATTTGTATAACTTCCAAAGTAATGTTTTGTTCTTTTCCCAAAGTAATTCAAACATTGAATTGATCCGTCCTTTCCTTTTGCAAGGTGGCACAAAATTGTGACCGTCACTTGACACCTGCCTATTGATAAGCATCCACAACTTTGCGGTCTAAAGATATGAAATCTCGTTTCCGTTCGGTGTAGACTTAAGTCCTTACTCACGTCTTCGTGCGTCTATTTTGAGATAGGATTCGAACCAACCTAAATACTAGGACAGCGTACAACTTTATTGTGCTCTAAATAGGGAAACTAGTGAGTAAGATTCATTTTAGATTACTAACTAAGTTTAGTTATGTTATTTAAATCCTAACGAACGTTTAAACATGCGAAATACAAAAGATGGTAAAAACTATAATGTTTCCTAAGTTATTCAAAGAGAAAGAAAGGGTGGAGAATCATGATGCTCATGCAAGGTCATATTATCCTATCTTAGTATCGGATTACCCTCATCTCTAAGCTGTTTTGGGTTCATTATCAACCCCGAACCGGCTTGAGTGTCGATCCCTTTCAAAATGGACTTATCTCTAAGTCCATTTCCCTAGCTTAAGAAGTTGAATTGGGGTGGGGTTTCATCTCTAAAATCCCATCTCAACTCCTAGACTCACAAAACTAAATCCTGTCAAATCTGGAAACAAGAAGGAAAATAAGACCAGTGCGCGCGGCTAGCCCAGGCATAGAAACGGAGGCACACGCGAGTCTTCCTTCACTTCCAGGCCTCAAGTTTGGCCGGACACTACCATTTTAGGATAGTGTGTTAGATGCGTCCTTAAGTCTAGGCAATGAATCCTACTACAAAGTAATCTATACGAACCCTCACATGTTTGGTGGGTTTTAGCTCATGATCCTAGGATTTGATTAAAACTACAAGAAAGATAAGTAAAAATAAGAGAGAGAGAGAGAGAGAGAAACAAGATGTAGCAACCTGTTTTTTTAACTAAGGAAGAAAGGAATTTTATTTCAAGACATAGAAAGTGTTGTCCACCATTAACATATTACAAGTTTTTTTTCTTAAAACCCCCAAAAACTAAAAACTCAAAACATAAAGTCTAGTACTTGAAATGGAACAAGAGTCAAGGGAGTTAATGTAGTGCATCCCCCCTTGTTTTGTTTTCTTCTCCATTTGAGAGAAATCTCATTTCCTCCCACGTGAAACAAAAAACCACATTTACTTCCTTCTTACCCACATAATCCAAAAACTTGCCACCTTGCTTTATTTTGATTATTAGCACCTAATCTCATTAATTACATGCAAGGTGTCACTTTTGCACCAATTATTTTGTCTTGCATGATGACTCATCAAATCTTGCGGGCCCACATGGTGGGTCTATGTGCTGTGTCCAGTGGCGGTCTGGTCTTTTGACAATTTTACAACTTCCCGCATATGCATAGAGTTTGTCGCACTGATCGTCTAAGCAGCTCACTTGTCGCATTCGGAGTCCTAGTTCAAGAGATATGAGCTTCGACAGTTTGATGCTTCTATGCACGTAATCCCATTTCTGACTAGATTTTGTACTGTTTGAGTCTTTGGGCTTTTGTCTAGTTTTGTTGGGCTTCACATGGGCTTGATCGGAAAGCATATGTATACTCCCTATTCTGTGTTTATATGCTAGCTTTATCATCATTTGTACGTTAGTTGCTCAAACCTGCAAAAGCACGAAAATGTGATTATTTCATGATTATTAAGCACAAAATTAACCGAAATGTTATGCCTTTACGGGGTTTTATAGTACAGTTTTGGGTGCTTATCACACCTTCCCCAAAAAACACTTTGCTTGTCCTCAAGCAAAGAAGAGACATTAAAACAAATAAGTGGCCAAAACTGTGCATTCTAAGCTAAGTCTTGTTTCGCAGAGTGCGGTTGCATTGACCGTATGCAACAAAGCCTTAAACCACTAGAAATTCCCTAGTGGACGAGTTATAGCCTCGTGAGAGTTTTCCAGAGAAGATACTCACAGACTTCATTTATACTACAATGGCCAAGTAACAAAAGCTTGTTTCCTAAATTAATCTCAGATATCTATACATCTCCTTAGCGGGGAACGATGATTAATTCCTTTGAAACTCAAGTTAATATGCATACAATAATTAAAATATCTGCATATGAACATGCATACAGTGAACTTTACATTGAAATGCACAAGTAGGGCCATTTCTGGATCCTTTGGAGAGCGTACCTAAATGGGTTCTTATAGGTATTTGTCGAAACACAAATTCGCTCATAATTTTTCCACTCAGGTTTTGCTAACTCCAGTGTGCAGTGGGCACACATTTCCTCACATACTCGATGACAACAGAGGAGCCGAGGTCGATTGATCACATCTACTACTTAATATCTCACCATCATACTCTTAATTGAGCTAGAGGGCTTTATTAGGTATTGTGGGGCTTAGGTGATGGTGTAGAAGAAAATGGAAATGGATAATGAAAATGATAAGTATGAGAGAATAAGGTCTTCAAGATATTTACACTCGAAAAATCCTTGTTTTCTTTTCCTGCTTCTACTTGAGTTTTCCTACTTTGCTCTTAAGCCTTGTACTTATTTTTATTCGTTTTTTTTTTTTTTTTTTTTTTTTTTGATTCTATTTTCCTTTCCTGAAGCAAGTAACTAACTTTTATTTGGGATTAGTCTTTCTCTTTACTTTTCTACATTTCATCCTAATTCTTAAAACTATTTAGATAAGTGATCAATGTTTAGATAAAATTAAACTGTCTTGTTTAATAAGTCAATTTTGTCATGAAAGAGGAGAACATTCCAACGAGGGTTAAAATATGAGTTGGGTAAGTTGTTTCTAAACCCTACGGGGTGAAGCTACTCTCTATATGACAATCGCAATCTCAATGAGTATTGACGAAATTGAATTATTATGGAAAACAAGAATCGGATATTAGTCTATGTATAATACGTTGCATGTTTAGTTTTATGTATCTTTTCCGTATTTGCATATTAGTATATATATGCGTACGTATAATATTTTGGCATGCTACCGTTAATAAATACCTATGAGTAACTCCAATTTGCTTGTTACTGTAGATATACATCTACGTAATATCTATTTACAAATTAGCATACATATACGTATTACTAATGTGTATTTGCCTATACGTATCGAAGTATTTATTGATGATACAACCTTGCCTATAAGTATTGCTATACGTATGAGTAGAGTATTTTCACATGCTACTATATCTGATAATGTATGACTTAGTTATATTTGCATGATTAGATTTAAATTCTATATGTAGGAGTTTTAATTCCAAGATTACATGATTTTACTTTCTCCCTTGCATAAAAATAAAAATAAATAAATAAAATATATATATCTATAAGTAATTAATTTGGACCTTGCATAAATTTTAATTCCATAAACCTTAATCATATTCTGACGGTGTCTAGGAAACTTGAAAGATTCAGGTTACTTAATTAGAACTGTGCTTGCACGGAAATCCTCCCTTATATATCTTTCCTATAACCTGGTTGTTGGTTTATGTACACGTATTCCTAGCTATACTGCTACATTAGCAGCGGCTTAGGCTTACGTTGTTCAACTCTAATGCTTAAAGATAGTCATAAAATCCAAGTAATAATACGTTCCTTATGTCAATTAGATCTAATTTTATGCTTGCATGAGATTAAGGTCTTCTTCAACTAAAGAATTTGAACATACTTATTGTAAGAGAAAATATGATAAACATTTGCGTAAATTCTCACCTCCACAATGTTTTTCATCTATTAATCCAAATAAACAAGATTCCTTGTCATTATTCCCTTCATTCATTATGGCTGACGAAAATCCACCAACTGAGAAGCCCCTTTCGAACTTCTACACAGCATTACAGGAAGGACCTTCTTCCTGCATCAAACTCGAGGCTATTGTCGGTGTTTTTCGAATTCCACCCAACGTTTTTAGTTTGTTACCTGTGTATCAGGGTTTGGGTCATGAAAAACCGTACAATCACCTTCGTAGGCTTTGATAGGGTTATATACTAAAAGCAATACTTTTGTATTAACTCTAATTCTTTATATTTTGAATGAGAATCATATGCGCAAATGTTATGCATATTATATATGTTATTAGTTATATACATGTGTCTAATACTTTTTGTTGTAGATGATATGGTGTGTGTTGACACACAGAAGATCATATCATCAGTACCTTATAAAGTATAAGTAAACGTTTACAACCTAAATGGATTTGGACAAACCATTGGTATGGTTGTAGTATAATATAGTATTAGTCTATCTTGACTATATGATTACACTAGTACACTTTGTGTGTATTGAACAGGACCAAGTGAGGTTGTTTCTTTTTATATTGACTATATAAGAGAACAAACACCTCTGTTATTATGGATGCTTGCCCTCCTAATCCAGAAATAATAACGGGCACTTACGTGCATTGTACATTGCTTTAAATCATCAATGAGTAAGATTCATATGTGAATCAACAAACTCGATGGATTGGGTAATGACATTGTATGTAAGGTGTGTTGTTGATTATAGAAGGAATCCATGACCCACAGGAAGTTGGGTTGATGATGTCCCCTTGAGGAGCTCAAAAAGATTGTCATGTAAACCCTGCAGGTGGATTTATTCCAACATGACAATGAGGTTGAGTGGTACTACCCAAGGACATAAGAAGTTGATTAATGTAGTTGTCAGTAACTTGACTTAATCAACGGACATCCGATATCTTAAACACAGGGAAATCCACAAGCATTTAATATGGTGCCCATAAACGCTGACACATAATTTGGGATTAGGGCGGTAGTGCAACAATGGCCTTTAGTGGAATAAGCCATTTGTTGATGGACTTGGGCCATGTGTTCTGGGCGAACATGGGAAGCCCAAGCCTGTTAGGAGGCCCAACCCTAATTTCTCCTCATAGTCCCTATTGTTGCCTATAAATAGAAACCCTTCTCTCCTAGCTGATTTTAATATTCATCTTGATTGAAAAGAGAGGCAAGAAAAGATAGATCCAAATCGGTTCTAGCTTTATGAGAAAGAAAGGGGTTGGTAGATTGTTGCCCACACAACGTCCAATCTATTGAAAGGAATACAACAAAAGATCAGGAGGTGGTTGCTGATTTCATAGCTATTGGATTCTCAAAGTTATCTCAGCCGATCCAAAGGTAAATTTCTAACCAAACTTTGACACCCCTTATTCCGTTGTGCGTGGGTGTTTCGCGGTTCGTAGTAAATCATTCGGCGAAACCATAATAGTTCACTGCCTCTTTGGTTGCCTCAGTGGCTGCCACATATTCAGCTTCCATGGTGGAGTCAGACACGCATTTCTGCTTGCCACTCCTCCATACTACGGCTCCACCTCCCAAGGTAAACACACAACCTGAGGTAGACTTACTCTTGTCCCTATCTGACTGAAAATCAGAATCTGTATACCCTAAGGGAACCAAACTATCTACTTGGTATACTAACATATAAGAATATGTTTTACCACAGTCCAGTGCCCTTGTCTTGGGTTTTTCTGATATCTGCTAACCATGCCAACAGCAAAGCAGATGTCTGGCCTCCTGCATAGCATGGTGTACATTAAGCTTCCTACAACCGAAGCATAAGGAACTGCTTCCATGTCCTCTATCTCTTTTGGTGTCTTGGGACATATATCCTTTGATAAAGGAACACCATGCCTAAAAGGCAAGAAACCTTTCTTGGAGTTTTGCATGCTAAAACGAGTCAACACAGTATCAATATAGGTAGCCTAAGATAAGCACAATATCCTTTTCTTGCGATCTCTTATAATTTTGATCCCAAGGACGTGACCCACTTCTTCCAAGTCCTTCATATCAAATTTCTTTGATAACCATACCCTTATGTCTGACAACATTTTCACATTATTTCCAATGAGTAAGATGTCATCTACATAAAGCACAAGAAATACCATTACGTTTCCATCAAATTTCTTGTACACACAAGATTCGTCTGGGCTTTGATCGAATCCATAAGATTGGATTACCTCATCAAAACGAATGTTCCAAGATCTAGAAGTTTGTTTAAGTCCATAAATTGATCTTTTAAGCTTACAAACAAGATGCTCTTGACCTTTTTCAATGAATCCTTTTGGTTGCTTCATATAGATGATTTCCTCAAGACTTCTATTAAGGAAAGCTGTCTTGACATCCATTTGCCAAATTTTATAATCGATATGAGCTGCGATAGATAAAAGAATCCGGATAGACTTAAGCATGGCTACTGGTGAAAATGTCTCCTCATAATCGATACCTTCTCTTTGAGTAAAGCCCTTTGCCACCAGCCTTGCTTTAAAGGTTTCAACCTTACCATCTACCCCTCTTTTTCTTTTATAGACCCACTTGCATCCAATGGTTTTAACACCATTGGGTGGCTCTACAAGCTCCCAGACCTGATTAGAATCCATAGATTCTATCTCATAAATCATTGCCTTTTGCCAAGATTCTACATCTTTATCTTGGAGTGCTTCATTGTAGGTCCAGGGATCGGGATCTTGGTTATTAGTGGTTATGTCAGAAGACATTCCCTAACCAATCTACTTATCAGGTTGTTTAACAACCCTCCCACTACGACGAAACACCTCTTGTTCTTGTACGTCATTTGTAACACGTTGTGGTTCCAGTTCTTGTACAATTGGTACTGAAGTAGTTGGTGTCTCTCCTCTTAATTCTTCTAGAATAATACTACTTGGGGTTTTGTGGTTCATCACATAGTCTTCTTCTAAGAATTGGGCATTGGTGCTAACAATGATCGTCTGATCCTTAGGACTATAAAATAAACCACCCTTCGTTCCTTTAGGATAGCCTACAAACAAGCGTACTTCTGTACGAGATCCCAACTTATCAACATCTCCCAGCACATCTCCCAACACATGTGCTGGGGTACGCCAAATCCGAATGTGTTTCATACTAGGCTCACGCCCAGTCCACAATTCTGTTGGGGTCTTAGGTACTGATTTAGAAGGTACCAGGTTCAAAATGTAAGCTACTGTTTCCAAGGCATATAACCAAAACGAAATTGGTAAATCCGAATAACTCATCATCGATCTAACCATTTCCATAAGAGTCCTATTTCTCCTCTCTGCTACACCATTCTGTTGGGGAGTCCTACGTGCAGACATTTGGGATGTAATCCCAACCTCTGATAAATAATCCCTAAACTCTCTTAAGAGGTATTCACCACCACGATCTGATCGTAGTGACTTGATACATTTTCCATGACGTTTCTCAGTCTCAGCCTTGTACATTTTGAATTTTTCAAAACACTAAGACTTACGACGAATCAAATAAATGTACCCATATCTTGAATAATCGTCAATGAAAGTGACAAAGTATTCAAAACCACCTCTAGCCTGGACAGTCATGGGTCCACATAAATCAGAATGAACCAGTTCCAGCACATCTTTGGCTCTAAACCCCTTGGCCATAAAAGGTCTTTTCGTCATCTTACCTTCCATGCAGGATTCACAGATAGGAAAAGTTTCCACTTTCAATGAACCCAAGGGTCCATCGGCTACCAATCTCTGAATCCTCCTCAAGTTGATATGACCTAACCGTAGATGCCAGAGATGTGTTTGGTTCATTTGAGAAAGTTCCTTTCTCTTATTTGAATTAGAAGATGTGTTATTAATTTCCATTTGATGCACTGTGGGTGGAATAGGATTAATGATGTATAAATTGCCTTCTAATGTACCAGAATAGATAAAATGTTTACTTTTCTTAATGACTACCATGTCATTAAAAGAAAAAGAATATCCATCCTTAATTGCCATAGAAACTGAAATTAAATTCTTTCTAAAATTAGGCACATAAAGGCAATTCTTTAACACCATAGTCTTATTTCTACCAAAAGATAAACACACATCTCCCACTGCAACAACTACTACTTTCGTAGCATCCCCCAAAGATATGGTAATCTCTCCAGCACTTAGTTTTCTGGTTTCCTGGAACCCTTGCATCGAAATGCATACATGGTCAGTGGCACCTGTATCTACACACAAGGTATTGGTAGATAACACCGCTAAACATGTTTCAACAACTAGTGCATGAGACATACCTCCATTATTCTTTGGTTTGAGAAGAAGACCATCTCCCTTCCAGTCTATGTTATAATGGACAATAAGTTTATTTTCCTTAAGAATAGTTGCTAGTGGGTTGAAAGTAACCATTTTAAAAACCTGAGAATCACATAAAATAACTATTATGTAGGGCAAAAACTTCTTGAGTTAATAACAAAAATTAATTAATTAATCAACCTGTCATACACACCGAGAAGTAGTAAGCCACGATAGTGTGGACGTTTAGCATTCTACATTCGTAGAAATACTTTTGGAGTTAACTTAAAAAATTAATTAATTAACCCGTCAGCACCATACACACCGAGAAGTAGTAAGCCACGATAGTGTGGACGTTTACCATATTTACATTCGTATAGAGAGGTTTTTCCTATTAGTTTTACTTCTCATCAACTTAACAGCACGCCGCTCGTTAGAGTGGACACATGCCATCTAGACAAGTAAAACTAAACTGCTGACCTTTCTTTGGTCCTACAAATAATAGTAGTGACTCCGATGAGGAGGATACCATTACTTGCATCTAAGTGTATACCATTACTGAACTTCTTAGTCCATTATTTGTAATGAATCTCTTTAGATGGAGAAGTGAATCCATACATTAATAACTTCATATAGTTGTCCTTTAAAAGTTTGTTCTGGTGATCCGTAATTAGACTCATCCGATATGGAGGAAGGCACTAAAGCCGATGCGCAAGTATAATTACATCTCCAACAAACCAGTAATAGAGACCGTGGGATTTATACAAAACTAAATTCCCGCTCCCACTTAGTTATTTAGAACTGAGGATCATTCTGTTTACTGTTTAGTTCTATGTTCATGTTATTTATTATTCATGTGGGCTTAGTTTTTAGCAAACATCCACAAATAAAAACATGCATATAGAATAAGCAAATATGAACAATAAAATAGAAAATAAATTCCCAACGGTTATGGCCCATATTTATTGCTCCATCCTATTGCCGAACTCTTTTAGTTGCCTTCGCAAAGTCTGGTAGGGTTCGACCTGTGTCCTTCATTAGAAACTTCACGGAATCACCGCATAGACCCCCGAACAGCAAACAGATTTCTTCTCACTGAGAAAAAAAAATTCTCTTTCTGTCATGAAGGGTGTGACCCGCGCTCCAAATATGCCTGCATAAGGCGCGTGGCGCGCTCATCTTCCAGGCGCATCAGCGCGACCCGCACTCCATTTTTGCCTGTACAAGGCGCGTGGCGCACTCAAGTTTATATCGACTTCCAGGCGCATCAACGCGACCCGCGCTCTAGCATAAAAATTCAGTTTCGGATCTGAACCAATCCAATTCTTGATCCTTTTGATCTTTAGATCTTTATATATGATTACATCATGGATAATAAACAACAACACAATACATACCGTGATTTAAATTACATCCACCAATAAACAAAAACCGTAAAAACGATCACTTTCCATAAAATCAAAATAGATCCATTTCTTTCCAGAAATCATTCTGACCATAACAGTTGGTCTAGATACCTGCAAAACCAAGTTAGAATAGTTCTACATCTACTAACAAATCTACATGCTCCGATACCATTCTAAACCATAACGGTTCCTATCAAGGGGTTGGAATAAGCTTTTGGTATATAACAAAACCATTGGTCGAGATCTGAAAAACTGAGTTTTTATCGTGGAGCGTGGGTCGCGCTAATGCGCCTGGAAGTCGATAAAAGCTTGAGCGCACCATGCACCTTGTACAGGCAAAATTGGAGCGCGGGTCTTGTTGATGCGCCTGGAAAATGAGCGCCACGCGCCTTATGCAGGCATATTTGGAGCGTGTGTCACGCCCTTCACGACAGACAGAGAATTTTTTTTCTCAGTGAGATGAAATCTGGTTTGCTGTTCGGGGGTCTATGCGGTGATTTCGTGAGGTTTCTAGTGAAGGAAATAGGCCACGATTTCTAAAAAAAAATAAAAAAAATTGGGGCACTGCGAATTTTGCGAAGGCAACTAAAAGAGTTCAGCGAACAGGAAGGAGCAATGAATATGGGCCATAACAGTTGGGAATTTATTTTCCATTTTATTGTTCATATTTGCTTATTCTATATGCATGTTTTTATTTGTGGATGTTTGTTAAAAACTAAGCCTACATGAATAATAGATAACATGAACATAGACTTGACTAGTAAACAGAAAGATCCTCAGTTCTAAATAACTAAGTGGGAGCGGGAATTTAGTTTCTTATAAATCCCACGGTCTCCATTACTAGTTTGTTGGTGTTGTAATTATACTTGTGCGTCGGTTTTAGTGCCTTCCTCCATATCGGATGAGTCTAATTACGGATCACCAGAGCAAACTTCTAAAGGACAACTGTATGAAGTTATTAATGTATGGATTTACTTCTCCATCTGAAGGGATTCATTACAAATAATGGACTAAGAAGTTGAGTAATGGTATACACTTAGATGCAAGTAATGGTATTCTCCCCATCCGAGTCACTGCTATTATTTGTAGGACCAAAGAAAGGTCAGCATTTTAGTTTTACTTGTCTAGATGGCATGTGTCCACTCTAACGAGTGGTGTGTTGTTAAGTTGACGAGAAGTTGAACTAATAGGAAAAACCTCTTTACACGAATGTAGATATGGTAAACGTCCACACTATCGTGGCTTACTACTTCTTGGTGTGTAGGGTGCTGATGGGTTAATTAATTAATTTTTAAGTGCATTTAATTATACTCATACAAGAATCAGTTTTAACAGTTATAATACCATATCACTACAGCTCTAATCCGTCTCGAGTTCATAGACAAAACTGAGACGGCATCGAGTATGGATCCCTAGTAAGATACACACATCTCTAAGCTTATCTCACTAGCATAAGGTGTCGAACTAATTTTCCATATCTGGAATATTATTTCAGCTCCTGGTTCGATTCTACATCAGCTGGACAAATCAGAGAGCTATCTGACACCATAGAGTCACACGCGAGACATTTTGGGTCTCTCGCGAAACTGTTATGGAGCATCAGTACTCCAAACATGGACAATCTAAATCATTTTGGGACTGGATGTATAATCTACACCTAATTCCTAAGTAGTGATTCTGGAACATTAAAGTGTGAATCCGGATCCTCACACGAGCATCATTAACCCTCCCCCTAATGGGGGGGGGGAGTTTAGCTCATGGTCATTTGATGAATAATTGAACTGGCTATATACAATAAATAAATAAATGAAGAACAGGAATTAAACTTGAAAAGAAATGACTTTTATTAAGTAAAAGGACTTACAGTACTGATGCTGGTATGAAAGCTACTGGAAGGGAAAGCAAGACAACGTACTGGAAATGAAAGCATGAAATGAAAAGCTAAACTATGGTCTAAAACTAAAACTAAAACTAAAAACTCACAAAGGTAAGGTCCCCCTCTCATATATATAGCCTGGTCTCCTCTCGTGAAGCTTAAATTTGGTTTTTTTGTCTTTTTGTTAAATCAATTCATACATTGATTTGTTTTGTCTTTTCCTCTTGCAAGGTGGCACACAATTATGACCATCACTTGCCACCTGCCTATGTTGACTCGTCATGCCTTTTGGGCCCGCAGAGTGGGTCCACGTGCTGTGTCTAGTGACGGCGCCAATTTTGGCATTTTTACAACTTTCTATCTTTGCGTAGAGTTCATCGCCCAGGTTGCTCTAGCAGTTCACTAGCCAAAATCGGCATTCAGGTTTGAAAGATGTGAGCTACGGAAGTTTGATATTTCTTTACATGTAGACCCGTTCTACACTGGTTTTGTCCATTTGGAAATTTCGGCTCTAGTCAGGCTTTGTTGGGCTTCACTGGGGCTGAGTGTGAAGACTTCAAGTATACCAGTATTCTCGTACTTTGATGCATGTTTTATCATCATATTCACATTAACTGCGAAAACCTGTAAAAGTACGAAAATATAATTATTTCATGATTATTAAACACATAATTAACCAAAAATACTATGTCTCTATGGGGTTTATTATTATAGTTTTGGGTACTTATCACGCCACCCCCAAATAGCACTTTGCTTGTCCTCAAGCAAAGAAGAGACATTAAAACGATAAGTAGCCAAAAATGTGTTGTCCTAAACTAAGTCTCATTTCGCAGAGTACGGTTGCATTTACCGTATGCAACAAGGCCTTAAACTACTAGGAAGTCCCTAGTGGACGAGTTATAGCCTCATGAGAGTTTTTCAGAGAAGATACTCACAAACTTCATTTATACTACAACAACTCAGTAACAAAGGCTTGTTTTCTTAATTAATCTCAGATATCTATACATCTCACTAGTGGGGGAAACAAGGACTAATTCTTTCAAAATTCAAATTAATATACATACAATAATCAAAGCATCTACATATGAGAATGAATGCAGTGATCTTTACAATGAAATGTACGAGAAGGGCCATTTCTGGATCCTTTGGATAGCGTCCTTAAGTAGGTTCTCACAGGTATGTGTCAAAACACAAATTCTCTCATATTTTTCCACTTAAGTTTTGCTAACTCCAGTGTGCAGTGGGCACACGTTTTCTCACATACTCAATGACAATCAGAGGAGCCGAGGTCGAGAATTCACATATACTACTTATTATCACACCACCCTACTCCTAATTGAGCTAGAGGTCTTTATTAGGTGTTATGGGGCTTAGGTGGTAGTGTAGAATAAAATGGAATGGAAAATTCAAAAAAAATGATAAGTATGAGAGAATAAGGTCTTCAAGATATTTATACTAGAGAAATCCTTATTTTCTTTCTTGCTTCTAACATGAGTTTCCATACTTGGCTTTCTTAAGCTTTTGTATTCCCTTTTGATTTGATTTTGGGGGAAATTCCAACTTTAATTTTTCAAATTTTTTTGGAAACATATTTCTATTTTTCTTTTTCTTTTCTTTTCTTCTGAAGCAGGTAACTGATTTTGATTTGTGACAAGTTTTTCTCTTCATTTTTCCACACTTCATCCTATTTCTCATACTCATTATCTAGGTGGGTTTATTTATTTGTGGTTAATAGATGGGTAATGAATTTTTAGTGAAATAGAAAGGGTTAATGAAAGGTTCAGTGAGGCGACTAGCGTTAATTATTTTTTATAGGTGTGAATTTTTGTCTATATCGATCCAAAGAAAGCCTAAATTCTCACCTAGGATTAGGGTAGTGATCAAGTAAGTAGACGTGTGAACTTCTCTATTCGGAAAAACTACTCCTCTGAGTCATTACTCACATATCACACATTTTGAGGCTATTTAGTTAGATTCTCACAGGATATGGAAATTAAGTTGTCTAACCATGGGTCCCAGAAACTTACTGCTATGTACATTTAATGATAGTCAGTGCATGAATGTTCATGAAAAGATATAAAAACTATTACATATGTATTAACTTAAGTTTCTAAGAACAAGTCCTAATTCTAATGCTAGGGTGAGATTTCTAAATATTTTTCATCACAGAAAAGGAAACGAGACTTTGTCAC
This sequence comes from Coptis chinensis, assembly GCF_015680905.1. Lineage (NCBI taxonomy): Eukaryota > Viridiplantae > Streptophyta > Magnoliopsida > Ranunculales > Ranunculaceae > Coptis > Coptis chinensis. Next base: position 56,941,602 of record NC_141461.1, on the reverse strand, counting down.
TAAATACACTTATTAATTTAGACATAAAATACAACTATTTACAACTATGAATGCTTAATTTTTGCGAAAGGTTCTCACCACCCCCAAACAGTCGGACATTGTGTCCTCAAAGTGTCAAGAGGAAGAAAGAATATACCTGAGAGGCTTTGAGAAAAAATATAGCTGACATCTTCCACAGAAAATTATGGTAACACAATATATATTATACAACACAGAAGTGAAAGCACACTGTTAGGTTATTTATTTTCCACATTAAAACGTAAAACAAATATGTACATCAACTTACATTGCCCCAATTATAAATTACGAGTAGGTCCATTCTCGCTTCATCTTTATATAAATGCCATTTCCTTTGCGTCATGCCAGTTTATCATAGTCTGCCAGACTTCGCTCCACTTTCTTTTTCTAGAAGTGTCCTGATGGGCTATCATATCTTCGTCATTAGGGAAGCAACGAACGTTTCTCAGATACCTTGAAGGGCGCCGATGCCATTCCCAAAATCGCAAAGAATGAATTATCATGTTCGTCGGACACATAGAATCTACCCGTACCCAGTCATGAAAAGTGGCCGCAAACTATGGGAAGAACATCCTTATTATCCGGCATGCTGTAACTCGCAAAGTGATATAGTGCTGCTGAAAAAGACGAGCCATTTTAAGGTTCTCAATTACCAGGTTTATGATGTCGAAGACGGTATGTTGCTTGGCCAGAGCATGGAAAGTCTTACAAGCTGATTCGGAGGCAGTGGAAAAATGCCAATCCCCCATGATGTTCAGAAGGATAAACAACATGGAAGTCCCGGCATTCATGGTCATACTGGCTAGTGAAATTGTGTTGTCTGGCCATCGGTCACGTTCTGCACGTTCAATAACTTGGGTGAGGTCATCGCCATAGAGGCCAGCGAAATCTTCCCAAGAATAGTCATTAAAGTGGTTTTGTATGATGTATTGAATGGGGGTGTTTGGCTGAATATAAGGAAGGTCCAAAGCCATAGAAACTGCTGGCTCGTAAAAGAGATGTCGGGTGTTACCAATATGGATTGCAAATCCGTTCAAAACAAAACCATGTTCAGCAGGTGGATCCTCCATATGATCATAAAAATAAGTTGCTAAACCTAGAGAGTATGTCTGCTCAGGGTGCAGAATGAGGGAGTTCCAACCAACTTGGGTGATGAAGTCTCTGAAACGATGTCCATATGTCGGAGAATTCAACAAAGCATAGAAAGATTGTTTCAGAATAATCTTTGGAGATGCCATTGTGAACGATGTGTGATGAAAGATACCACCTATAGACAAAGATAAACCAAAAATTAGAATACGATGGAAATGACTAAGTAAAAACAAATGACATTTATTACCATAAGAAAATTGCACTATACTAAAAACTAAAAAGAAAATTATAAAGAACAAAAATTTTAACAGAAATTTGCGAAATTTAATATGGGTCATGGTCGTGGTAATGGTGAGGATCCTTTAGTGAGAGAAATCTATTTATAAGATTCTCGATGCACTCAATCCGTGCAACAGCTCGTTGTAACAGGGCATTCTATGTCTGGTAAAATCTCGGCTTGGTTCTCCATTATGAGAGTGTTATTTGCCAAGAACTGGTTGTGGCTGTGCAAGAATTGTGCTTGTTCCTCATCTTGTATTGTCCGCAGGTCGTGAAATTCAAGAAGACTAGTGATGATGTTGTTCTGACGTGTGTATAATGTCATTAGTCCTTGGTGAATTAAACGAAGGCCTTCCATAGGATTAAATACGTTGTGTATTGCATTTCCAGTGAAGATGTTGACAGCGGAACAAGCTTCACCGGTTTCTGCACTGGCATGTTTCTTTGCAGCGTCGGGAATCCGAAAACCGTTCATGCAGACAGAGTGAATGGTGAGAATATTAGCTGTTCTGAGGTACGTAGTAGGAGAAGTAATAGGAAAACCCCAACGCACCATGATAAGTGTCACAATGGTTGGCAAAGGAGCTAACTTTTTCTTGGCATGTGCGATTGTGTTCTAGAGAAATTGAATTATGCAAAAAACATTGCAATTAGTCTGTAGTACCCAAAGTAGATGGAGGAGGGCTTTTGTTATTTCAGAAGTCTTGGATGTGCCGAGCACATTATGAGTTAGCCATTGGATCACAGATAATTGGTTTCTTTGCAAGGATCGCTGATAAACAATGCGGTTTTTCCAGTTGTATTCGCCGTAAAGGATAGTTGCAAACATCAGATGCCTTATATTGTCGAATGGTGAATCCTAAAGGTGTACCCCCAGGTTCGTAATGGGAATTTGAATGACCTCGGAGATGATTTCCATAGTTAATTCGTGCTCACATCCGTTTGCACGGACAAAGAATTGCCCGTTTTGGAAATAACCGTGTTTATAGAATAGCAGGACCAATTCTCTGGAATAAAGTGTCTCCTTATAATGTAATAGAGGGAACCATCCTCGACGTAAAATTTTAGTATCAAAATATGGGTGAAATAGACTTCTCTGAAAATTTTCCATAAAATTTTGCTCGGGCAAGAAAATTCAAGTGAGGGCCATTAAAGATGGAAGGAATGGAGTGGTGAAGAAAATTTAGTGGAAAAGGAAAGATTGGATTTTAGAGGTCTCTAGCCTAGCTATAAATAGGTACCAATCCGAAGACAGAAAATACGAATCGAGGTGTCACAGGGTAGTTAGACCACATGTATTTTCTTAAAGAAGGCACAAAAGTGGATGTAGTGTGGATGGGAAGAATATGGCATGTGGCTACAAGGAGTGCCCCCTTCTTCTTTTTCTTTTGTTGGCGTAAATAGCGTAAGTAGAAGGACAAGGAAGATGTAAATATAATATCACAATAAGATGTAACAACGTATAGAGATGTGAAAACACACCATAATGACACGGGGAATAAAATACAAACCTAAATATTAGATAGGACTATATGCAACATTAACAACATTACTATAATAAAACTAACGAGCATGAAGACTTGAGTAGCATATTCAATTTGTCGATGCTCATACTTTTATAGTGCATCCATGAAGCTTGAAATTTGGTAAGAACTACAAAAACGATATTAGGATTAAAGAAGAAGTGTAAAGGGAAGAAGATGAAAGGAACGAATGTGAAGGATGTGGGGAACTTTCTATTTATAGAAAGAAATGGAGCCGTTTTCTGACCATTTGTGTGCGATTTCATGATCATTTTCTGACTGTTATCTCAATCGTTAGTGGACGGTAAAATTCGCCGTTAAGTATGACGTCAAAAATATATAGATAACATGGCAATTTATATATATCTATATATATTATTATTATTACTAATATTATTATATATGTTTCTACCTACATATAATATAATATTGGAGATATATAATAACTAATATAATATTTGACAAGGCATAAGTTTTGGAAAGTGTAGGAAAAAAACAGATATCCTAGGTTGGAAAATTAAAATGCAAATACGTAAATAAAATATCCGACATAAATAATATACAAGATCGGGAAAATAAATTATCTACTGAGAATCCTCAGGGGCTGCAGAAGAAGAACCAGGAGTCCTGCGACGGCGTGGAGTACGAGCTCCCATGGAGGATAACTGTTCCTAGATATCACCTAGAGTATCCATCACTTGAGCTTGAAACTAATGTTGGTTTTCCATGAGCATTCACTAGAACTGGTTATGTCGAGTAGTCATATGATCCTGAAATGCATTCATGGAAGTTCACATTTCTTGCTGAAATTCGCCAATGCCGTCTGTCAGCGACTCGTGGCGAGTGCTCACATCCTCCCTGAACTCGCCCATGGTATGTTCCATCGATACCTGGCAAGTATGCATGTCTCTCATGCCACTATTCATAGCGCGTAAGGCATCAATAGGATGGCTCATCTTGCTCATAGCAATCTCATCAAAGAAAGGTGGGTGAGTTGAACCCACGTTATCGTGTTAAGCTGCCATAGGTGATGTGGGTTCCCATGGGGACAATATGCATTTCTTGAAAACATGCATATTCTCATATGGAAGCATAGGGATTAATGGGGTGGCAGACAAGACAACCAAATTAATCATAACTTGCGTGACAAGAACGGCAGGAGGGGTTAACCTGAGTGTGGCATGCGTAATGATGTCGAATAGAAATGTTACGATGCAGAAGTTACCCTTGCGCTCCTGGAGGACCCAGAGTAAGTGCAAAAATGTCTTGTTAATGTCCGATGGCTTCAAGGTGCCAATGACATTCTGTCCTAGCCATTGAGTTACGGCAAGCTGGTTCCGCCGCACAGAACGTTGATACGCACATTTCCCATCCATGTTATACTCGCCCTCGATTAGCGTGTCGAGCATTAGGTCGTAAGTCTATGGATACATGGATTGTTGTTGAGCCAGCATGTGGTCGAACACTGGTATGCCTGTGATCCCAGAGATCAAAGCGATTGTGACTTGATGGTGCACGCCTGATAGGGTTATATACTAAAAGCATTACTTTTGTATTAACTCTAATTCTTTATATTTTGAATGAGAATCATATGGGCAAATGTTATGCATATTATATATGTTATTAGTTATATACATGTGTCTAATACTTTATATTGTAGATAATATGGTGTGTCGTGACATATAGAAGATGATATCATCAGTACCTTAAAAAGTATAAGTAAGTGTTCACAACATAGATGGATTTGGACAAACCATTGGTATGGTTGTAGTATAATCTGGTATTAGTCTATATTGATTACAGGATTACACTAGTACACTTTGTGTGTATTGAACAGGACCAAGTGAGGTTGTTTCTCTTTATACTGACTATAAAAGAGAACAAACACCTCTGTTATTATGGATGCTTGTCCTCATAATCTGGATATAATAATGGGCACTTACGTGCATTGTACATTGCTTTAAATTATCAATGAGTGAGATTCATTTGTGAATCAACAAACTCGATGGATTGGGTAATGACATTGTATGTAAGGTGTGCTGTTGAGTATAGAAGGAATCTGTGACCCGCAAGAAGTCGGGTTGATGATGTCCCCTTGAGGAGCTCATAAGAATTGTCATGTAAACCCTGCAGGTGGATTTTATTCGACATGACAATGAGGTTGAGTGGTACTACTCAAGGACATAAGAAGTTGAGTAATGTAGTTGTCAGTAACTTGACTTAATCAACGGGCATTCAATATCTTAAACACGGGGAGATCAATGAGCATATAATATGGAGCCCATAGATATAATTTGGGATTAGGGTGGTAGTACAATAATGGCCTTTAGTGGAATAAACCATTTGTTGACGGACTTGGGCCGTGTGTTCTCGGCGAACATGGGAAGCCTAAGCTCGTGAGGAGACCTAACCCTAATTTCTCCTCATGGTCCCTATTGTAGCCTATATAAAGAAACCCTTTTCTCTTGGCCAAAATTGATTCATTCATTGATTGAAAAAGAGAGGCAAGGAAAGAGAGAAAGAAAGGGTTGGTAGATCGTTGCCCACATAACGACCATTCCAAAGATATGAATACAACAAAAGATCAAGAGGTTGCTGGTTCATAGAGCTTGGATTCTCCGAGTTATCACAGCTGATCAAAGGTATAATTCTAAAACAAATCGTGAGAACCCTTTATTCCACTACGCTTGGGTTTTTGCGGTTTGTAGTAAATCATTATATGAAACCATAACGATTCTTAAAACGCCGTCGATGGTGACCCAAAAATGGTCGCCATTAAAGCCACCATTGTTATAGAACTTCAACACCAAATCCATTGAATACAACCCGTCGTTAGCATACAAGAGATAATACCATCCTCTAGAGTGTATTTCCGTATAAAAAAATGGAACAAACATCCCATTTTCAAATAGTGATCCAAAATTTTTTCCACCGAAATTCACCTATTTCCGGCCATATGTGATTGCATAAAGAGGATGGATATAGATTTGAGATGAGGGGAAGAATTGGAAGTTGCTGACCGAAGGGAATTTGAAAGCAAGCTGTAATGGTCTTGTGCGAGACTCAAATTTAATATGGGGCTGTCTCATGCGAGACGGATGATAAGGGCCCAAAACTGTAGTTTTAACCCCTTAATAATCATACTTTTAGACCAATTATGTGAGTAATAATTAAGAGTTAACACTGATTATGTGTTTTTATGCATTTCAGGCTTCAAAGTCCATTATGTGCAGAAATGTGCCACTTTAGCGAGATAAAGGGGCAAAGGTCGGTTACTAAGGAGTTCCGTGATTAAAGGCCTAGATTCGAGAAGATAGAGCCTTTCTAAATCCCGGTCAAAAGCTGAAAAGTCGATGCGGGCAGAAACAGCACACAAGTCAGCAGACCTTCCGAAGGCCGTATCTTTGGACTCAGACCTCCGAATGGGGCCTACCTTATGTCAAAACGACCGGCTCGGAAAGAGCTTTCGAATGGTGCAAGCCTTGACCCAATCAGAGGAGCAGAAGTGGACGAAAAGTCTATTGAAGCCAACTGCAGCTGAAGAGGCCTTTTTGGACTGAAAGAATTGGGTTTTGGGCCTGATTCTCTGGCCCAAAACATGGCTCCAAGCCCATGCACGATTTTTGGATATGAATGTATAAAAACCAAAGCTTCACTCTTTATTAATGGTAGATAGTTAGACCTAGATTAGAAATTAGATTAGTAGCCTCCATTAATTAGTTTTAGATCTCAGTTTTAGATTTCATTCCCTGTTTTAGATTAAACCTTTAAATCATTGTTCTTTATTGATTAGATAAATAAAATAGTTATTCTTGTCAATTTCAATTTTTGTCATTTACAATTTATTAGATCTAATTTCAATTCTTGTTATCATTCAATTCTTAGTTATTAATTAGATTTCGAGTATTGTTTAGTTAAATTTCATAAAGTTAGAATCTTTGTAATATGTTGTATTCAATTTCAATGGGAAATGATGGTTTGATGAATCAAGGCTAAAACCTCCATTAGAGGGGTGGATATCGCCTTGATGAAAACTTAGTTGTATAGTGTAGAAGCGTTGTAGAGTCTATTCTATTCTAGAAGGTCGTGTTTCGCCATGAGAATGGGTGGACGACCTCACATGCTAGTTATAATTGGTAGAAATGTCATGTTAATTAGGGATTAGAACGAGCAATTCTTACCGTAAGAACGTAAGAATTGGATTCCAACAGTCTATTCTAGGTGATTAAGTTGGATTCGAGGTGGATTCAATTCCCCTCTAATTCTTTATCTAGATTCAAGAACATTAGTATTTCCATATATTTTGTAGTGACATTCAACATATTGCTTTTCATATTGCATCGTAGTATAATTCACCTTCGTAAAGCTCTCATTGACTTTAAGATTGATCAATTATACTAGAAAACATTCCATGCTAGAGCACTAGGAGTGGAACGAATTTGTTACTCCACTCTATTGCGATAGAATTAAGAGTAGAAACCTTGATAAATATAGACACGGTTCAAATTTTAGTTTACTTACGTTTTGAGTTCATCGCTCATTTCGTAGGTAAAACTCTTTCAAATTTATCTTTATCAAATGGCGCCATTGCCATCTTAGTTGCACTTTAGCATTGTTTTCATAGTAGAATTAGTCATTTTTTAGTCCCATTAAACCCACCCACCTTTGTTTGATTCATACTGTGGTTGTCCATTTCAGCGTTGAAAAAGTTCGAAAAATATATACGAAGACGGCCGGCGCTATACTATACGGACCTCTCGAAATGACCAGCGCCCTCATACCAGTAGCGACCATTCCTCATACCAAAGCGCGACCAGCGCCACTTATCGGACTAGGAGCCGACATCGCTATAAGCAAAAAATTTTATGGATTTCTACAGTTTTGTTTCAACTTCGATTTTTTTAGTTCTTCAGTGTTCTAACTTGTTATTTACACTGAACACGCGTAAACAAGATGCTATTCATAAGCGAAGCAAGGACGCTATCAGGTATTCCTTTCTACCATACCTCGCATCTCCAGTTAGAGGTTCATACTAAATATCAAGATTGTTAGGATTGTTTTCGTGTTTAGACTTAGACTTGCATGAGATTAAGGTCTGGTCGGAGAAAAACACCGAACGTAATTAACCGTCAACAAACAAACATATCGAGTATACCAATCACAACACCTCTAACTACTATCCCACCAACCATACCTGACATAATGGCTGAAGAAAGAGAGACTCCTCTCTCTGACTTCTACAAAGCTTTGAGCGATAGCCCTAAATCTTGCATCGTTCTAGCAGACCTAGTGGGGGATTTTCAAATCCCCCCAAACATATTTAATTTGTTACCCGTTTTCCATGGTTTAGGCCATGAAAAACCTTACCAACACATGCATAGGATTGAACAAGTCCTTACAACATTCCATCATCCTACGGTTGGTGCGGAACAAATTAAACTGAGGGTATTTCCCTTCACCTTAGCCGATAAGGCAGCCTCTTGGTTAACTGCCCAAGCGCCTAACTCTGTGGACTCGTGGGCTAAACTTGTTCAGCTATTTATGGAACATTTTTACCCACCCCTAAAGACGGATGATATGCTTTCCAAGATTCATTTCTTCCGACAGAACCCTCATGAATCATTTTCTGAGGCTTGGAATCGTTTCACCGATCTACTTATAGAGTGTCCACACCATAACCTAGCAAAAGACACGTTAGTTCGTGCCTTTTTCAAAGGACTTCAACATCACCATAAAGAAGCCCTTGACATAATGACTGGGGGTAGTTTCCTAAGTAAAGGAGCCTCGGAGGCTTACAAATTTTTAGAAGAACAAACTAAACGCTAATAACAATTGGGGGTGATGATATCCCCCTTTCCCGCTAGTTCTTTCTTCAACAGTTAAGGCCGCCCGGTATGTTTGAGATGAAACCCGATCCGAACTTAAAAATTTAATCGAATCTCTAACTAAAAAGGTAGAGGCTATTTCTATTCAACAAAAGCCTATTCCCCGCATGAATGTCAACTCCAACCCATGTAATTTCTGTTTGAGTCTTGAGCACCACGACTCCTATTGTCCTCTAAGCCTATGAATAACAACAATTAGAGCAAGATAATGTTTGCTCCATTAATAACTATCCTATTCCTAATGCCCCATGGAGACAACATCCCAACTTTAGTTGGCGAAATAATCAACAAGTTACAACTCCAGGCTTTAATAACCAAAATGTTAGGCAAGCAAACAACTATAATCAAGCTCCACCTAGGCAAGGGACGGGGACAAGGTCAAGGAAATTATAATAATTATAACAACCAAGCGTAACCACGACAAGGTGTAGCACAAGGTCAGAATAATTATAATAGTTATAATACCAATAGAGGTCTCGTTCCGGTTAACAATAGTAACTATGAAAACCCACCCATAAATAATCAACGTGAGATAGTTCCAGTCGCACCACCTGTGACTACTACACCTACACAACCGGACCGTATCGACGCCTTTATACAAGTTACCCAACAACTTTTCCAATCAATGACTCAATCAAACCAACAGATCTTATAATCCATAAATCAGGGCATACAACAGTTAGCCCAAGAAAAAGCCCAACCAAAAGGCGTGTTTTCAGGACAAGCTATACCAAACCCTAAAACAACAAACACAGCCTTTGAGGTAAACGGTAATACTAGTACGGAAACGACAATAGTCGGTGACCTGAATGCCATCACCACTCTCCGTTTGGGAAGAGTGGTTGATAACAAAGTAACTATGCCTATAGTTACCCCATCAGTACTCCCTACACCGGATATCGAACTAGATACTGAAATAGAAACTGAAGAACCTACCACCGTAGAGGTACCAGGTTAAACCACAACCTAAGAAACGAAAAGCCAAGGTTACACATCAAGTCGAGCCATACGCTAAATATAGAGCTTAAAACCACCGTTCCCTCGAAAATTAGCCATGCTAACCCGGGGATACTAACTTTGAGGAGATTAGGAACGTTTTCAAAATCTAACGATAAACCTTCCTTTTCTTGAAGCTATAAAAAGATACCTAACCACGCTAAGTTTCTTAAGGAGTTGTGCACTACTAGGCGTAAGACCAACATACCTAAAGACGCCTTTCTAACTGAGCAGTTCCCAATTTTATCTAAAAATAATGGAATTGTTAAGTACAAGGACCACGGTCGCCCCATCGTATAATGCACCTTAGGAGATTCTCACACGACGACCGTGCTTACTAGACACGGGGCTAGTGTTAACTTACTCCCCGCTTTTATTCGTATAAACAAATAGGTCTAGAGGAGATGCAACCTACTAAAATGACATTGCAATTAGTCGATCGGTCTATTAAATATCTAAGGGTGTGGTTGAAAACGTCTTTGGTTAAAGTCCAAAATTTTTACTACCCAAATTTACTTAGTTATCCTCGACCGCGAAGTCACTAACGACTCTGTACCTATCATTTTAGTCGTCCCCTTCTTGGCTACTCTCCAACGCTCATAAACTGCCGCGATGGTTCGATGTCCTTGTCCTTTGGCCATCTTTTCATTGAGGTAAATGTTTTCAAAACGAGGACACAAGATCCCGATTCATCTACAAATGGCGAGGTTAGCATGATCAAGAGCTTAGCTCAAGATTACTTCAAAACATGTTTCGGAGAAACAAATTAACAAATTCCTTTCCTTCGAAATTCGAATTTAACAATGACTCCACGGTAGTAGACTTAAATCGAAGAAGAATTCCCCGCAACTCTTTTGCACCGCTTCTTTACCACTTCACGAGTCCCCCCTTGCCAACAACCATTCATCCCTTGATGCTATGACGGAAGATGAATTTTTCAATCTCTATCCCAGTGATCCTTTTGACCCACCTATTGAGGAATGTCTTGCATATATCAAGATTTCTGATGATATGGACTTGAGAGCTCTAGCTGAGAATCATTCACCTTCCATCACCAATATTCCCCACCTTCCACCTTTTCAAAGGAACCTCGAGTTTGCACTTGATCCTTTAGTTTCTCCTGTGCTTCATGATTTTTTAAATCCACCTAGTAAACAAATACTTCCTAAGGATAAACCACTTGACACCTTCATTTTCAGACTTGAGACAGTCCCTAACTACACCATGAATGAGTTTTGTGATAAACCCACATCCTCATTTTTTCCATGCTTTTTCTCTAAAACTTATTCCAATCTACCATATCTTCCACAACCATTCACTTTTCCACACTTATTCACTAGGACACCCTCTCGTTCAAAGATAAAACATAAGGTGCATGCTCGGTTATGTTATAGGTCTATCCAACTTCGCTTTCATTCCACTAGGCTGCGTCGTAGGAAATCTTGGTGCTTGATTGTGTTTGGATATGTTTTCTGTGATATTTATTTATGGAACGATCCACAACTATTTCGGTTGTTGATATATGATAAACTGCATATTCATATATATGTTTAGATAAGTCTAGGGAATCTGACTTTAAAAGACCCAAATTTTCGTATAATACCAACTTTCTGGAGTATAGGCCAAACAAAATTTTCAAACTTAAAAAGAGTTTTCCAATTTTGTTTGGGGGTGGCGTATTTTGGTATTCGCTTCAAATCATGTTGCCACCCTAAGCCCTGTCATGTTAATCCAAAGAGAGTTTGTGTTAGATAGCACGCACTACCGTTTAATTGTGCTTCATATTATCATATCATCTTTACAATATTTCTCATTACAGTGCTTGCCAATTTTTTTGCCAAGTTTCTATGGTAAATTCTTTCCTTATCTCTTTACACTTTGAGGACAAAGCGCCTCGATTGTTTGGGGGTGGGATAGAAACATTTGCAAAAATTAGACACTTTTAGGATGTAAATTATGCACTTTTATTTATAAAATGTTAAAAATTATAAAAATTAGTTAGTTACATAATTTAATTGTGCTATTGAATTGTTTCATGAACCCCCTTCTCCCAAATTGTTTGGGGGTGGTATAGAAACACGATGTAAATGTTAAGCACATATTAGGTTGTATATTACGTATTATTTGTATTAAAAATAAATAAATAAAAATAAATAAATAAATAAATAAATAAAATAAATAAAAAGTTTATGCTATACACTTAGGAATATTGGTATTGTTTATTTCTCTATGCTCTTAATAATCTAGAAGTCTCAAGTAGCTTTTGCATTATAATAGTTTTTAGAAACTTAGTTTAATATGTAGGTAATAATCTTTGCATCTATCTATAAATATATTACATGAGTATCTACGATTGTTTGGCAGTAAGTTTCTGAAATCTAGGCTAGAGTACTTATTCTACAAATCCTGTGAGAATATAGCCTAAAACCTTATAAGAGTGAAACATTTGAGAAATGACACAAGGGAGAAGTAAAATCCGGATAGAGAAATAACACGTGCACTTGCTTGATCACTAAACCATATCCTAAGCGAGAATTTAGGCCCTCTTTGGATCGATATAGCCAGAAATTCAAACCTATGAATTATTTTCCGCTAGTCGCCCCTCTGAGCCTTTCTTTAGTTATTCATAAACCACAAATCCTTTACCCTGCTACAAAAATAAAACAAAATAAAAAAAATTAATAAATCAACCTACCTAATTTAGAATAAGTCTGAGAATAGAATAAGGAAGAAAGAAGAAGAGAAAAACCTGTGTAAACAAAAGTTAGTTAATTGCTTCAGAAAATAAAGAAAAGAAATTTCCATCCAAAGAAAAGAAAAATAAAAATAAAAATAAAATAAAAACTCCAAAAAATAGAATAAAAAGAGTCAAAAGCCAAAGAAAAAGAAAAAAAAAATATGGCTAAGGATGGAAACAAAGTGTAGAAGGAAAAGTAAATAACAAGGTTTTCTCTAGTTACATAATATGAAGACTCTATTATCTCAGACTTGTCCTTTTTGAATATCCGTTTCCTTCATTCTTAAACCATATCCTAATCCCCGCAACACCTAATAAAGACCTCTATCTCAATTAGGAATAGGTTAGTGGGATAGTAAGTGGCAGATGTGTTTGATCGACTCCGGCTTCCTTGTGTGTCATTGAGATTGTAAGGTAAAGTGTGTGCCATCATGCACTAGAGTAGCTGAAACTTGAGTGGAAAAATCAGAGTGTTGTATCTTGACTATTATGGTGAGAACCTACTTAAGGACGCTATTCCGAGTTTCAGAAACGGACTTGCTATTGCATTTCATAGTAGTACTCATTGTATATATGTTTATTGTAGATGATTGATTATTATGCATATATTAGCTTATGTTTTTGACTTGGTTATTCTTGTTCATAGCTAGTGAGAGGAATAGTTAATTTAGACATAAATAAGGAAACAATAGTTTTATTTCTTAGTTGTTGTAGTATAGATGAAGTTTGTGAGTACCTTCACTGGGAAACTCTCACGAGACTATAACTCATCCACTAGGGAATTCCTAGTGGTTTAAGGCCTTGTTGCATATGGTCAATGCAATCGACTCAGTAAATAAAACGATAGAGAACTCCATTTTGGTCACTTATTCTAATTTCTCATCTTTGCTTGAGGACAAGCAAAATGCTGTTTGGGGGTGGTTTGATAAGAGCCCAAAACTGTAGTTTAACCCCTTAATAATCATACTTTTAGACCAATTATGTGAGTAATAATTAAGAGTTAACACTGATTACGTGTTTTTATGCATTTCAGGCTTCAAAGTCCATTATGTGCAGAAATGTGCCACTTTAGCGAGATAAAGGAGCAAAGGTCGATTACTAAGGAGTTCCGTGATTAGAGGCCTAGATTCAAGAAGATAGAGCATTTCTAAAGCCCGGTCAAAAGCTGAAAAGTCGACGCTTGGTAAAAACAAAGACACAAGTCGTGAGAACTTCTAAAGGCCGTATCTTTGGGCTCAGACCTCGGAATGGGGCCTACCTTATGTCAAAACGACCGGCTCGGAAAGAGCTTTCCAATGGTCCAAGCCTTGACCCAATTAGAGGAGCAAAAGTGGACAAAAGTCTATTGAAGCAAACTGCAGCTGAAGAGGCCTTTTTGGACTGAAAGAATTGGGTTTTGGGCCTGATTCTCTGGCCCAAAACATGGCTCCAAGCCCATGCACGATTTTTGGATCTAAATGTATAAAAACCAAAGCTTCACTCTTTGTTAATGGTAGATAGTTAGACCTAGATTAGAAATTAGATTAGTAGCATCCATTAATTAGTTTTAGATCTCAGTTTTAGAATTTCATTCCCTATTTTAGATTAAACCTTTAAATCATTGTTCTTTATTGATTAGATAAATAAAATAGTTATTCTTGTCAATTTCGATTTTTGTCATTTACAATTTATTAGATCTAATTTCAATTCTTGTTATCATTCAATTCTTAGTTATTAATTAGATTTCGAGTATTGTTTAGTTAAATTTCATAAAGTTAGAATCTTTGTAATATGTTGTATTCAATTTCAATGGGAAATGATGGTTTGATGAATCAAGGCTAAAACCTCCATTAGAGGGGTGGATATCGCCTTGATGAAAACTTAGTTGTATAGTGTAGAAGCGTTGTAGAGTCTATTCCATTCTAGAAGGTCGTGTTTCGCCATGAGAATGGGTGGACGACCTCACATGCTAGTTATAATTGGTAGAAATGCCATGTTAATTAGGGATTAGAACGAGCAATTCTTACCGTAAGAACGTAAGAATTGGATTACAACAGTCTATTCTAGGTGATTAAGTTGGATTCGAGGTGGATTCAATTCCCCTCTAATTCTTTATCTAGATTCAAGAATATTAGTATTTCCATATATTTCGTAGTGACATTCAACATATTGCTTTTCATATTGCATCGTAGTATAATTCACCTTCGTAAAGCTCTCATTGACTTTAAGATTGATCAATTAGACTAGAAAACATTCCATGCTAGAGCACTAGGAGTGGAACGAATTTGTTACTCCACGCTATTTCGATAGATTTGAGAGTAGAAACTTTGATAAAAATAGACACGTAGATAGTTTTAGTTTTACTTGCGTTTGTAAGTTTAATCGCTTTATTTCGTAGGTAAAACTATTCAATTTTATGTTTTATCAACTGATACGGGAGGGAACTTAAATCCGGATTTTGGGGAAGACGAAGGATGAAATAATGACGCGTGGGATGGGTGTTTCAATTTATACATGGGACTAGAATAATGAGATTTGGTCGGGCCCAAAATTTTTCCCAAGCCCAAATCTAGTCGAAAGCCCGAATTAAGCCTAAAAAATGTAAACACTCACACACGACTCGTTCGGACTCCGAATTGGATAAATGAGCTATCGAAATGATCGGCATAAAAAATGTCATCCAATTATATGAGTCATTCTCAAAGGCTACAAGAATTTTTGAAAGAAGGCGGGATGTTTTATTTATGAACAATGTTTGTTTGTTTTTTTTATATGATTTTATTTCTATACAAGGGAGATTAATGTTAACAACACTAGATGTCTAGAAGAGTCACCATCTAAATTCTTAGGCAACTGTCATGTTAGCTCTAGAGCGAACCCAATCCAGCCAGACTGTGGTTTCACCTTTATGTATTATGGGTCTAGGGGCAGGACGATACCATCCTGGACCGTGCACACTACGGTTTAATAATATTGCCCTTTTTACGTACGTCTATGCTTAAACCGCCCCAAAGGGAACTCAAAGTAACTAATTCTAGGGGTTGGCCTGGTGGAATCCATTGCCCGTATGTGTTCCAAGTATGTAACATCCGAGGTTGAATATGAATCTCTACGTGCACAGCTTAATGCAAGGGGAATTTTAAAAGACTACAATATATACATATCTACAAGGTGAGTCTTTTAATGTCAGATCCTCAAGACGTATTCGAGTCTTATAACATCAGATCCTCAAGACGATTTGAGTCTTTTAACGTCAGATCCTCAAGATGATTCCAAACCCGTGGAAGAAATGGTGCAGCGACGAAGTTTATCCTGTGTAGCTGGTGTTAGACAAAAGAATACCTTATACTGGCTAGTATTGGATAGGAAATCTAGACCTGGATAGAAAGGTGTTTGATAATGCATACACCACCCCATCTTTCGTGCACGTCGTTTATGAGCAAAAGTATTACGACCATTACCTATTCGTGATGAGTGAGACTTACGCCAAATGATTAGTTGAAGCTCGTGAGGCAGAGAGAAGAAAATGGAAGAGAAGGAAGGAGGTGAAATTTTTGGTACCCATCATTTACCAACAGGAACGTTTGCTTGCGTTGTAGAAGACATTTATACTCAGTTCTGAAATAAAGTTTTTGTGGACTACGGCTCCGATGCTTGCAACCACACACTTTAATTAACTTTTGATATCATAAAATAGAAGATGGCCTGGCTACCAAAATGGCATACCCTTTACAGAAAACATAAGATTGAGTACGCCAAATGAAATATCTAGTCTATGTCGACCAGATCTTGAAGAAGAGTCTATTCAACTGTTGGGGAGTGTAACTCGTGGTAATGTTTGAGGTGTTGTCCATTTACTTGAAATTCACTATTATCTTGTGGATTAAGCAAAGAGATTGCCCCATAATGGGTCAAAGCTGACACAATGAAAGGACCGGACCATCGTGTTTTTAATTTACCAGAAAAAATGTGTAATATGGAGTTGTAAAATAAAACTTTTTGGCCAATTTTGAAATCTTTATGCAAAATGTGCTTGTCGTGCACTCTTTTCATATTAGCTTTGTAGGATTTCGAGAGATCATAAGCATCACTCCGAATCTCCTTAAGCTCATTTAATTGTTGTTTTCGCTACTCAATTGTCGTGTTGATATTGTAATTGAGGCTTTTGATGGCCCATAGGGCACGATGCTCAAGTTCAATCGGCAGATGATAAGGTTTTCCAAAAATGATGTGGTAAGGACACATCCCTATAGGTGTCTTAAAGGCCGTTCGGTACTCCTACAAGGCATCTGATAAGTAGAAAGACTAGTATTTTCTTGATGGATTGGCAGTTTTCTCCATAATGGCCTTTATCTCTCTGTTGGAGACTTCCACTTGGCCACTCGTCTATGGGTGATATAGAGTAGCAACTTTGTAAGTCACTCCATATTTCTTCATTAAACACCCACAAATTTTATTACAAAAATGTGTGCCCCAATGATAGCTTTGGGGACACCAAAACAAGAGAAAATATTTTCCTTTACAAATTTCATAACCGTCTTATGGTCATTTGAGCGACATGCGAGTGCCTCAATCCATTTAGACACATAGTCTACAATGACTAGAATGTAGAGAAAACCTTTGAGAAATAAGGAAGGGTCCAATAAAATCAATGCCCCAAATATAAAAAATTCCACAATTAAGATAGGATTTTGGGGCATCATATTGCGTTGGGTAATGCGACCTAGGTGCTGACAACGAATAACGAATACAACTTTGCAATGTTCGTGTGCATCGTAAAAAAAGGTAGGCTAGTAAAAACCACATTGTAAAACATTGGCCACAGTTTTCTTCCCATTGAAATGACCACCGCAAGATTGTTCATGGCAAAAAAATAACACGTTGGTGTGTTCCCAGTCGGGAATGCAACGACGAATGAGTTAGTCAGAACAATACTTAAAGAGGTAGGGGTCATCCCAAAAATAATATTTTACAGTGGATAAGAACTTTTTACGATAAAGTTGTGACCAAGAGAAATGAACTTCCTCAGTAACTAGGTACTTAACGATATTTGCGTACCATGGAGAGGAGAAAATAGAGTACAAATGCTCATCTGGGAAGGAATCACAAATGGCTTCAGAATCACTATCAACGTCACCAACCAGCCTTGATAAATGGTCGGCCACGACATTTTCGGTTCCTTTCTTGTCTTTGATTTCCAGGGTGAATTCTTGCAAGAGAAGGATCCAGCGGAACAATCTCTGTTTTGCGTCCTTTTTCGCGAGTAGGTGCCAAAGTACATGATAAGAGCCCAAAACTGTAGTTTTAACCCCTTAACAATAATACTTTTAGACCAGTTATGTGAGTAATAAATAAGAGTTAATGCTGATTACGTGCTTTTACGTATTTCAAGCATTGAAGTCAATTATGTGCAGAAATGTGCTACTTTGGCGAGATAAAGGAGGAAGAGTTGGTTGCTAAGAAGTTCTATGATTAAAGGCCAAGATTAAAGGAGAAAAAGCCTTTGTAAAGCCCGGTCAAAAGCTGAAAAGTCAAAGTCAACGCGGGCAGAAACAACACACAAAAGTCAACAGAACTTCAGAAGACCGTATCTTTGGACTCAAGCCTCAGAATTCGGCATACCCTATGTAAAAACAACCGGCTCGGAAAGAGCTTTCCAATGGTCTATGATAAGAGCCCAAAACTGTAGTTTTAACCCCTTAATAATCATACTGTTAGACCAATTATGTGAATAATAAGTAAGAGTTAATACTGATTAAGTGTTTTTTATGCATTTCAGGCTTCAAAGTCCATTATGTGCAGAAATGTGCCACTTTAGCGAGATAAAGGAGCAAAAGTCAGCAGAACTTCCGAATGCCATATCTTTGGACTCAGACCTCGGAATGAGGCCTACCTTATGTCAAAACGACCGGCTCGGAAAGAGCTTTGCAATGGTCCAAGCCTTGACCCAATCAGAGGAGCAGAAGTAGACGAAAAGTCTGTGGAAGCCAACTACACCAAGAGGCCTTTTGGATTTGAAAGAATTGGGTTTTGGGCACGATTCTCGCCCAAAACATGGCTCCAAGCCCATGCACGATTTTTGGATCTGGATGTATAAAACAAAAGCTTGACTCGGTGTTAATGGCAGTTAGTAGCCAGTGGTTAGAAAATAGTAGATAGCTTAGAATAGAAAGTAGCCATTAAAATAGCTTCTAGATCTAGTTTTATTTAATTGTTTTTATTAAGTATAGTTTCAAATCTAATTCATTTCATTAGATTAAACCTTGAATCTTGTTCTTCATTTGATTAGATCAATAAAGTAGTATTCTTTACCCATTTCGATTTTGTCAATTCCAATTCTAGATCTAATTTCAATTCCTGTCCTTATTTCAATTTAGTCATTAAATTAGATTTCATTATTGTTAAATTAAGTAAATTTCAATGCTTTATATTATGTTTAGTCTTAATCTAAATGGAAATGATTGCGGAATGATTCAAGGCTAAACCTCCATTAGAGGGGTTGTGAAGCCTTGATGAAAGCTTGATTCCGATTATCGTAGAGTCGTCGTATTTTCTATTCCACTCTAGAGACGATTAGTTCACCATGAGAATGGGTTTAATTGTTCACATGCTAGTTATGAATTGGTAGAAATGCCATGTATAATTAGGGATTAGGAATAACCAATTGTTCTCGCGGGCGCTCAATTCGGATTACTGACGTTTAGTCGTTAGTGGATTAAGTTGAGTTAAGGTGGAATCAATCCCCCTCTAACTCCTTATCATAGAATCAACGTAGCATTCCCTTAGTATTCTGATAACCGACTAGTTGCATCTTGTGGGTAGTTGCATCGTAGTATAATTCCCTTCGTAAAACTCTCATAGACTTAAAAACGCGACTAGTTAGATTAGAAAACATCCATGCTAGAGCACTAGGAGTGGAACGAATTAATTTACTCATTCTATTTCGATAGACTTGAGAGTAGGAAACTTTGATAATCAACTACGTAAAAGTTTAGTTCTAGTTTACTTACGTTGTGAATTCATCGTTCATTTCGTAGGTAGACTATCAATTTTACTCTTATCAAATGGCGCCGCTGCCATCTTAGTTGCACTTTAGCATTGTTTTCATAATAGAATTAGTAATTTTTAAGTCCCATTTCACCCACCCACCCTTGTTTGATTCATACTGTGGTTGCCGTTTCAGTTTTGGAAAAATTCGAGGAAATACAATCGAAGCCAGCAAAAAAGAGAGCGACCAGCTAAGTTCTTGGAATTTGATCAATACACGAGCGCCCAAAAGAGAGCGACCAGCTAAGTTCTTGGAGCTTCGACTTTGCACCGAGCCCATGCAAAGATAGATAGCCCAGCGTTAGCTGCTGAAATTTCCGGTTTCCACGGTTTGATTCGAACTTCGAGTTGTCAAGTTTTTCAGTGTTCTATTCTCTTATATACACTGAACACGCGCATACAAGACGCTATTCATAAGCGAAGCAAGGGCTTGTCAGGTATTCCTTTCTTCCACACCTCGCATCTCCCTCGTTAGAGGTTTATACTAGTACATCGAATTGTTTGGATTGTTGCATGTTTAGTTAAGCTCGACTTAGTCTTGCATGAGATTAAGGTCCGGCGAACAAAACACCTAACGTAAATACACACCAACATCAACAAACAAGTCTATCTAGTATACCACACACTACACCTCTAGCTACTATTCCACACACACCACCGATATAATGGGGAAGAAAGAGAGACTCCTCTCGGACTTCTACAAAGCCTTGAGCGATAGCCCCAAATCTTGCATCGTTCTAGCAGACCAGTGGGGATTTGAGAATCCCTCCAAATATTTTTAATTTGTTACCCATTTTTCATGGTTTAGACCATGAAAAACCTTACCAAAGACATCGTAGGATTGAACAAGTCTTAACAACATTCCACCATCCTACGGTTGGTGCGGAACAAATTAAATTAAGGGGTATTCCCTTTCACCTTAGCCGATAAAGCGGCGTCTTGGTTAACTCGCCCAAAGCCCTAATTCTCGTGGACTCGTGGGCTAAACTTGTTCAAATTGTTTATGGAACATTTTACCCACCCCTAAAGACGGATGAGATGCTTTCCAAGATTCATTTCTTTTCGACAAAATCCTCATGAATCATTTTCGAGGCTTGGAATGTTTCACCGATCCGCTTATAGAGTGTCCACACCATAACCTAGCAAAAGACACGTTAGTTCGTGCCTTTTCAAAGGACTTCAACATCACCATAAAGAAGTCCTTGACATTATGAATGGGGGTAGTTTCTTAAGTAAAGGAGCCTCTGAGGCTTATAAATTTTAGAAGACCAAACTAAAGCGAAAATAATAATTGGGGGTAGTGATGATATCCCCCGCTCGGCTAGTTCTTCTTCTCAACAGTTAAGGCCGCCCGTATGTTTGAAATTAAACACGATTCGAGCTTAAAACTCTAATCGAATCACTCACTAAAAAGGTAGAGGCCATTTCGTACAACAAAAGCCTATCCCCGCCATGAATGTAAATTCAAACCCATGTAGTTTCTGTTTGGAGCCCCGAGCATCCCGATTCCCACTGTCCTATAGCCTATGAACAGGCTTGTTCCATTAATAGTGAACCTAACGCCCCTTGGAGACAAAATCCCAACTTCGGTTGGCGGAATAACCAAAACGTCACACCTCAAGGGTACAATCATCAATATGTTAGGCCAACGCAGAGCTTTAACCAAGCTCCACTACGACAAGGACAGGGTCAGGGTAATTTTAATAATTATAACAACCAAGTGCAACCTCGACAAGGTCAAGGTAATTATAATAATTATAATGCTAATAGAGGTATCGTTCCGGTAAATAATAACTATCAAAATCCACCAATAAATAATTCACGGGAAATAGTTCCAGTAACACCACCCGTGACCACTACACCCACACAACCGGATCGTCTTGACACCTTTATTCAAGTGAGCCAAAAACTTTTCCAAACCATGGCTCAATCCAACCAACAACTTCTACAATCCGTTAATAATTTAACCCAACAGTTGGCTCAAGATAAAGCCCAACCCAAAGGTGTGTTTCCAGGTAACGCAATACCTAATCCTAAAACAACAAACACAGCCTTTGAGGTAACCGATAATACTAGTAATGAATATGAAAATGTAGGTGAGATAAATGCCATCACCACTCTCCGTTCTGGCAGAGTGGTTGATAACAAGGTAACTATGCCTATAGTTACCCCAACAGTAGCCCCTACACCTGCTATATTACTAGATACCGAAATAGAAACTGAAGAGCCTACCAATCGTAGAGGTACCGGTTACAACACAACCTAAGAAACGAAAGCCACGGGTTAAACATCCGGTGATACCATTGCTAAATATAGACGAAACCACCGTTTCCACAAAAATTAACCATGTTAACTAGAGATACAAATTACGAGGAGATTAGGGGCGTTTTCAAGAATCTAACTATAAACCTTCCTTTCCTCGAAGCTATAAAAAGCTACCACAACATGCTAAGTTTCTTAAGGAATTGTGTACTACTAGGCGAAGACAAATATACCAAAAGACGCCTTTTTAACGAACAATTCCCAACCTTATCCTAACATAATGGAATTGTTAAGTACAAGGACCCCAGTTAGATCCCTACTGTCATAATGCACCTTAGGAGATTCCTATCGACCACACCGTTATTAGACACGGGGGCTAGTGTTAACTTACTCCCATTTTATTTGTATAGACAAATAGGTCTAGACAAGATGCAACCCACTAAAATGACGCGTTGCAATTAGCTGATCGGTCTATTAAGTATCCTAAGGGTGTAGTCGAAAATGTGTTGGTAAAAGTTCGGAGATTTCTACTATCCGGCTGATTTTGTAGTCCTCGATACGTAAGTCGCTAACTAACTCTCGTCCCATTATTTTAGGGCGCCCTTTCCCGCAAGCAACCGCCAATGCGCTCATTAATTGCCGTGATGGTTCAATGTCCATGTCTTTTGGCCATCTTGCTGTTGAAGTCAATGTTTTAAAACAAGGACACAATTACCCGATTCGCCTATGGATGGAGAGGTTAGCATGATCGAGCTTTGCTCGAGATTATTTCAACAACACGTTCCCGATAGTCATATGCCCAAAATTCTTTCCTTTGGAAAGTCGGACTCCAATATTTCCATTCCTACACTAGTCGATACACATATTATTGATGAGGGCCGGGATAGATGACTTTCTCAAAGATGTAGAGGACTACCATAGTAATGTGGATATGACCAATCTAGATGAGGAATTTGATGAGTTTTTTCGAGTAGGTGAAATTTCACCCTATCAAGAACTAACTTGCACAACATCCACCTCGATTCCCCTCCTTCCACCCTTTCAAAGGAATCTCGAGTTTGCACTCGATCCTTTTGTTTCTCCCCGTGTTTCATAATTTTTAAATCCTCCTAGCAAACGATATACTTGAAGGACAAACTATTTGACACCTTCATTTTCAGAATTGAGGCAGTCCCTACGCACAATGAATGAGTTCATTATAAAACCACATCCTCATTGTGCACAGGTGTCTTTCTAAAACTTATCCATATCCACCATATCCTCCACAACCATTCACTTTTCCACACTTATTTACTAAAACACCCACGCATTCAAAAATGAAAAAGAAGGTGCATGATAGGTTACACAATAGGGTTATCCGACTTCGTTTGGATTCCACTAGGGTGTCAGGAGGAAATCTTGGTGCTTCATTGTGTTTGGATATGTTTTCTGTGATATTTATTTATGGAATGATCCACAACTATTTCGGGTTGTTGATATATGATCACCGTGCATGTTCATACATATGTTTTAGATAAAGTCTTGAGTATCGACTATAAACGACTCAAATTTCTGTGTTGGTGCATTTCCTTTCATTCCAATATATTGGTGAGTGCACCATTAAGGTAACCGCCCCTCCCTATGGAGTGTGTGGTAGTAAGTACGGATCCTAAGTCCACGGTTCACATAGTTCACGTTTTCCACTCTTGCATGTTTTTCTCGATTTTTGAGTCATGTTTCTCTATGGTGTGAATTATGTCTTTATTGCTTATTGTTTTTCCTTCTAAAAATAAAATAAAAAATAAAAAATAAAAATAAACATAGTAATCTAGGAAGTCTCGAACCGACTTTAAAAGACCAGCTTTCATAAAAACAAATTTTCTAAGCTTCGTTGTAAAAATTTGTTTGGGGGTGGGGTGTTAAATGTTTCCGCACTAAAATGTTTTATGTCCCATTAGAGTTGCTTAGGCCGTTTTATTGTATTACGATTCGGATTGACATAATCTATTAATTTAGATTTCATTCGTTCGCATAACTTACGTCATGCACGCATTTTGAGGCGTTTTCCACTATCACGTATGTCATCTGAAGTCAGAATAGAGTGTTTTATGGATCATTGGATAGGAAATTCTCTCCTGATCATTTCCATATCTCATTCGCAAAAATCGGACCGGTAACGAAGCGGGAATTTTGATTTGAAATTCGCAAAAAAAAAAAAAAAAAAAAAATCAAAATTTCGATTTTGGGCTTGGGCCCCAACCAGCCCACCACCACCAGGCCTCGCTCTTACCTTCTCACGAACAGTTCATCGCGTTCTTCATCTTCCACCGCCATTAACGCCAAGCTTAAAGCTTAAACCTAAAACAAAAATCAAATAAAAAGAAAACTAAAAACAACCCACGCCAAAAATCAAATCCCAACCCCAATCGACTTCAAACACCAATCAAAACAAACTCCACCAATTTAACCCAAGAAAAACCACCGAAAAAATCAAAAAAATTGGTGCTGCGCCACCACACCGCCACCACCACCATTCCTTCAGTCGGTCAAGTTAAACCACCACTACCACACCTACAAACCCCAAAAACCGTATTCAAATTTCAAATGGCTCAACAACGCCGAATCATACCGGAGCAAGTTTTCACTGCCGACCATTTCGCGCCGTTTTACGGTGACGAAATGGCTAGTAGAGACTGGAATAGTCTCTGGTACTCGACCGAAGACTTCTACCATGAAGACTTGGTCCGACGGTTCTACAACACCAGGGAGTTGGAAGGGAGTAGGATTTTTGTGTTGGTGAAGAAGAAGAGGAGGGAGTTGACTACGGGACTGTTGGCTGAGATTCTAGGCATTCCGCCTAGAATCAATCTGGATGCCACTTTACAGGATCCTCAGTTTGACGGGGTAGAGCCGTTGATGGGCGTTACTGTCATCAATGGGAGTTACAATCCAAACTCCCATTGTGTTCGCCAGGCATCCCTCAGGACCAACCAACTGGCTCGGCTCGCTTCGATGGATTGGTCGAATGTCCCTAGGCAAGGACAAGGTCGATGACATCGGTCCGACCTGCCTCCATCGTCATATGGGTACTCGAGGGCGAAGTATGATTTCTGCATCCTGGAGTTTTTGCTGAACATTATTAGGGGGTTCGGAAGGTCTTTGGCACCTCTCCCTGTGCTTATTACTAAGATCATGCTGAAGATGAAAGCAACTCCTGCATCTGAGAGGATTTACATTACCCTGCACCGTAACCCGCGTATCTATAGGGAGTGTGTCCAACAAGTTTGGAGGAGGGCTGAGGATAGAGAGGAAGAAGAAGAGGATGGTGGAGCTGGGGGACAGCAGGATGATTCGGAGGAGGATGAGGAGGATGGGACTTGCTTTGATACGGATGCCTTCCAGAGGTGTTGGTCTGATGCTGAGCGCATGGCTATGCTTCATAGGGGCATGCGTTCACTCAACACTCTCTGTGCAGACCTCCGGACTCGACGGCGACCATTCATCACAACCGAGATCCGCACCCGAGGGAGGATGAGAGATGGGAGCGGCGAAATTTGAGATGGAAGCCAGCGCCGGTTTAGAGTGGATATGCTAGCACGCTTCCCACCTCATACGGACTCGCCTCGAGGACACAGCTTTACGAGGCATGAGCGTCGTCGACGAAGGGCGACTCTTCTTGGACCTTCGGAGCCCGGGAGCCACCACTAGAGATCGGCCCTCGGCCACCAATCTGGCGAGGTGTTTTAGAAGGATGAGGAGTGATAGTCGTAGTTATTTTTGTTTTATAAGTTGTTGTTTTATTTACTTTTGTTGTTTTATTGTAATGTAACTTTTATTTCCGTAATTTGAATTTTGTAAGTGAAAGGACCTCCGAATCAAAATTTTAATATAAGGGGTTATTTTCAGTTAGTGTGCTTGTTTCATTTTGATCCCACCTTCCCAACTTGTTTGGGGGTGGTTTTATCATTTCAAGCTGTATTTTTTATAAAACCCTAGTGTTAGAATTTCTATCATGGAGTAAGGTGAAAATATGGAGTTTAGGCCTATCTATGATTGAGAATCATTGTAGGATGAAATCTAGATTAAATAGGTACATTCAATCATAAAATCCAAATAAGAGATACTGGGTTTGAATCAGAATCCAGGATGTGAGTTGTTTCCGTTTTCGAGTTTGGAAATTTTAGGATTTCGGAACTGCCGTAATTAGTTTTGGCAACTTTCCGATCCATTCTAGCAACTTTAAACCTATATAAACTTGATACAATCTACCCTCACAACTCACACTACACCTAAACCCCATCACTCACCCTTCACACCCGCGATTCCCCGTTTAGTCTCCATTTTCACAAAATGCAACTTCGGGCCAGCGCCCTTAGTTGGCGGCTCAGCGCCCTACACTTCTGTCGGAAAAATTTGCTTTCGAGCGCGCCAGCGTGAGTCAAGCGACCACCAGCTAAGTTCTTTGGAATTCTAAAATACAAAAGCGGCGCCAGCGCCTATTTGCCGCCGCGACGCCTTTCTGGACCGAAAAATTCCAGTTTTTAGCGTTTGTCTTGGTCGTTTTGCAACTATTCCAGAACGTAGTTTTGAGATGACATCTTCCATAATAATACCGAACAGTCTTTTGAAGATTTGTTCCAAAGCACTACTTACGGTGCTTGGTTTGTGAGGTGATCACATATGTTGGCTGGGAACCTCTTATGGTAAGATCGGGTGAACTTTATTCTCCAAAGACTTGCATTTTATTTTTATAATAACTGCATTTTCTTTGAGAGACCGGATGGAGAACAAGTGTTCTCCATCAATATTGACGATGAACCAATGGAAATTACCGGTTCTTGCTAGCATTTGTTCTTGGACTTGCTATGCCCGGCCGAGATACAAGACCCATGGTGCTATTGGATTCGATAATATGCATGTCTATACTTATGAGTCTTTGCACGAGGCTTATGGGGCAGGCATTTTCAGATTGAGGACCAAAGGGGACTATAACGCGTTGCCTTGGTAGCCCGTCCATGAACATAGGAACTGTTATGTTTTGGATTATGCTAAACATTTTAGGGGAATGGCGTTTTCTTCCGTGAATGACGCCACTTGCAGCGTTTTCCTTGCTTTAGCCAATGGACGCCGGTTCTATGACCTTCCCAGGACTTTGATGTCTAGTTTAGCACGAGCCCATACCATGAGGCATAAGTACCTTCTTATGCCTGTTCTAACTTCACGTATTATGCTATGTTTCTTTCCTGTTTTTTGTACACGTTTCACGGATTGGATTAAGGTAGACACGGTGCGACCCACCAATAGTATTATTCGATCTTTCCGTGCAATGACTTGGCATGGGTGGCGGATACAACCTCACCAGGTTGCACCCTACACCCCATCAGACCAAGTGGCACTTAATAGGTTAGCAACCATAGATGATAAATGGCGTGAAGCCTGGCAAATTATCATAGCATGGCAGGACGCGAAGGAACCTCACTTCTTTATAGAAGTAGAGGATGACGAAGATGACGAATAACAACGGGAGTGGAGGTAAGTTTTAGTTATGTTAGTGTCTGCTTATGTCCCAAGCAATTTAATTATGTTAACCCCATAATGGGTAGAACTCTTATAGAGTTGTGTCGGTTTTATTTCCTATATTAGCATGCGTTCTAACTTTGTTTTGCGGATGTTCCTGAATTTCACGCGCGTTCAATGGTATTTTTCCTACCCTCTTTATTTAAATGCTTTGAGGACAAAGCATGCTTTTGTTTTGGGGGGCATAGAAACATGTGTAATTAAGACATCTGTTATGATATAGATAGACATAATATGCATTTGTTTTCTAGTTAAAATTTCAAAAATTTAAAAATATAAATAAATAAGTCATGCTATACACTTAGGAATATTGGTATTGTTTCTTTCTCCATGCTTTTAACAATCTAGAAGTCTCACATAGCATAGCTGTTGCATCGAGAATAATTGTTAGAAACTTAGGTTAATAATGTAGGTAATAATCTTTGCATCTATCTATAAATATATTACATGAGTATCTATGATTGTTAGCGATAAGTTTCTGAAATCTAGGCTAGAGTATTTATTCTATAAATCCTGTGAGAATATAGCCTAAAAAGCCTTATATGAGCTAAACATTTGAGAAATGACACAAGGGAGAAGTAAAATCCGGATAGAGAAATCACACGTCCCACTTGCTTGATCACTAAACCATATCCTAAGTGAGAATTTAGGCGCTCTTTGGATCGATATAGCCAGAAATTCAAACCTATGAATTATTTTCCGCTAGTCGCCACTCGAGCCTTTCATTAGCCCTTCCATAAACCACAATTCCTTTACCCTGTTACAAAAAAAAAAAAAAAAAAAAAAAAAAAGAATAAATCAACCTACCCAATTTAGAATAAGTCCGAGAATAGAATGAGTGAAGAAAGAAGAAGAGAAAAACTCGTGTAAAAACAAAAATTTGTTAGTTGCTTGAGGAAAATAAAGAAAAGAAGTTTCCATCCAAAGAAAAGAAAAATAGAAATAAAATAAAAACTCCAAAAAAAAATAGAATAAAAGGGAGTCAAAAGCCAAAGAAAAGAAAAAGAAAAATATGGCTAAGGATGGAAACAAAGTATAGAAGCAAAAGAAAATAACAAGGTTTTCTCTAAGTTACATAATACGAAGACTCTATTATCTCAGACTTGTCCTTTTGAATATCCATTTCCTTCCTTCTTAAACCACCTCCTAATCCCCGTAACACCTAATAAAGACCTCTAGCTCAATTAGGAATAGGTTAGTGTGATAGTAAGTGGCAGATGTGTTTGATCGACCCCGACTTCCTTGTTGTCATTGAGATTGTAAGGTAAAGTGTGCCCACCTGTATTAATCGGAGTAGCTAAACTTGAGTGGAAAAATCAGTGTTGTTTCTTGACTATTATTGTGAGAACCTACTTAAGGACGCTTATTCCGAAGTTCTCGAAACAAACCCGCTAAACATTTGATAGTACTACTCATTGTATATATGTTTATTGTAGATGATTGATTATTATGCATATATTAACTTAGGGTTTTGACTGTTATTCTTATGTAATTGCTAGAGAGATGTATAGATAGTTGAGCATGAATAAGGAAACAATAGTTTTATTTTCTTAGTCGTTGTAGTATAGATGAAGTTTGTGAGTACCTTCATCGAAAACTCTCACGAGGCTATAACTTCGTCCACTAGGGAATTCCTAGTAGTTTAAGGCCTTGTTGCATATGGTCAATGCAATCGCACTCAAAAACGAGATTAGGTAGAACTCCATTTTTGGTCACTTATTTTAATTTCTCATCTTTGCTTGAGGACAAGCAAAATGTTGTTTGGGTGGTTTGATAAGAGCCCAAAACTGTAGTTTTAACCCCTTAATAATCATCTTGTTAGACCAATTATGTGAATAATAAGTAAGAGTTAATACTGATTAAGTGTTTTTATGCATTTCGGCTTCAAAGTCCATTATGTGCGTAAAATGTGCCACTTTTAGCGAGATAAAGGAGCAAAAGTCAGCAGAACTTCCGAATGCCATATCTTTGGACTCAGACCTCAGAATGAGGCCTACCTTATGTCAAAACGACCGGCTCGGAAAGAGCTTTGCAATGGTCCAAGCCTTGACCCAATCAGAGGAGCAGAAGTGGACGAAAAGTCTGTGGAAGCCAACTGCAGCTGAAGAGGCCTTTTTGGACTGAAAGAATTGGGTTTTGGGCCTGATTCTCTGGCCCAAAACATGGCTCCAAGCCCATGCACGATTTTTGGATCTGGATGTATAAAAACAAAAGCTTGACTCAGTGTTAATGGCAGTCAGTAGCCAGTAGTTAGAAAATAGTAGATAGCTTAGAATAGAAAGTAGCCATTAAAATAGCTTCTAGATCTAGTTTTATTTAATTGTTTTTGATTAAGTATAGTTTCAAATCTAATTCATTTCATTAGATTAAACCTTGAATCTTGTTCTTCATTTGATTAGATCAATAAAGTAGTATTCTTTACCCATTTCGATTTTGTCAATTCCAATTCTAGATCTAATTTCAATTCCTGTCCTTATTTCAATTTAGTCATTAAATTAGATTTCATTATTGTTAAATTAAGTAAATTTCAATGCTTTATATTATGTTTAGTCTTAATCTAAATGGAAATGATTGCGGAATGATTCAAGGCTAAACCTCCATTAGAGGGGGTTGTGAAGCCTTGATGAAAGCTTGATTCCGATTATCGTAGAGTAAATCAGATTTTCTATTCCACTCTAGAGACGATTAGTTCACCATGAGAATGGGTTTAATTGTTCACATGCTAGTTATGAATTGGTAGAAATGTCATGTATAATTAGGGATTAGGAATAACCAATTGTTCTCTTGGCAGCATTTCGGATTACGGACTGACGATTAAATCGTTAGTGGATTAAGTTGAGTTAAGGTGGAATCAATCCCCCTCTAACTCCTTATCATAGAATCAACGTAGCATTCCCTTAGTATTCGATAACCGACTAGTTGCATCTTGTGGGTAGTTGCATCGTGAGTATAATTCCCTTCGTGAAAACTCTCATAGACTTAAAAACGACTAGTTAGATTAGAAAACATCCATGCTAGAGCACTAGGAGTGGAACGAATTCGTTACTCCATTCTATTTCGATAGACTTGAGAGTAGAAAACTTTGATAATCAACCACGTAAAAGTTTAGTTCTAGTTTACTTACGTTGTGAATTCATCGTTCATTTCGTAGGTAGACTATTCATTTTTATCATATTCATTACATTTATCAATTTTACTCTTATCAGTCTACACCTTGGCCCAATCAAAGGAGCAGAAGTGGACAAAAAGTCTATTGAAGTCAAAGCCAGCTGAAAAAGGCCCTGTAGACTGAAGAAATTGGGCTTTGGGCTCGATTTTCCGACCCAAAATGTGGCTCCTCAGCCCATGCACGAAAATGTGGATCTGGTCTCCTCCATTTCCACACACAAGACTTAGCTCTTAAGTTTATTATTAGGGTAGCCATTAGAGAATAATCTAGATCTAGTTTTAAGAATTTTTATTAGTTAATTAATTAGTTTTTCATACCTTGTTTTAGATTAGTTATTTGAATCATTGTTTATCATTCATTAGATAAATAAAATAGTTAGTTCTTGATAATTTCGATTTTGTTATTTAAAATTGTTAAGATCTAATTTCAATTCTTGTTTGTTATTCATTTCTTAGTTGTTTAATTTCGAATTGAATTCTTGAGTAGATTGATATAGTAAAGTTATAATCTTTATATTATGTTTTATTCAATTTCATATGGAAATGATAGTTTGATGAATCAAGGCTAAACCTCCATTAGAGGGGTTTGATGAAGCCTTGATGAAAACTTGATTGTGTAGTGTAGAATTGTTGTAAGAGTCTATTCCACTCTAGAAGGTCGTTGATTCGCCACGAGAATGGGTTGGACTTCCTCACATGCTAGTCATTAATTGGTAGAGATTGCCATAATTGATTAGGGATTAGAACGACCAATTCTTATCGTAAGAACGTAAGAATTGGATTACAACAATCTATGCTAGTTTATTAAGTTCGATTCAGGCTGGATTCAATTCCCCCTAATTCTTACTCTAGATTCAAACCGTAGTATTCCATAGTATTTTGTAATTGAATCACTATAGTTAGTATCTTGTTATTTGAATTTGCATCGTAGTATAATTCCCTTTGTAAAACTCTCATTGACTTTGGTAGGATTGATAGTCGTAGAAAACATCGAATGCTAAAGAACTAGGAGTGGAACGAATCTTTTACTCTACTCTATTTCGATAGATTTGAGAGTAGAAATCTTTGATAAACATTGTCTTCGTACAAGTTTCATTTTACTTGCGTTTGAATTTCATCGCTTATTCATGAGTAGAATTATTCATTTTTACGTTTATCAGTGCAGCATGGTCAGTATATATGATGGTGGATGATCAAACTAGGTAAGGGCGAAACTTATCCAAAGCATAGACAACAGCTAGGAACTCTTTCTCAGTTGTCATGTAATTACGTTGAGCATCATTAAGAGCTTTACTAGCATAGTAGATGACAACGGGTTTGTCAATACGTCATTGGCCTAGTTCGGCGCCAATAACAAAGTCGCTCGCGTCACACATCATTTCGAATAGTTGAGACCAATTAGGGGGTTGAATGATAGGAGTGGTAGTCAGTGCGGTTTTTAGAGTTTCAAAAACTTGTTTGCAATTGAAATTGAAGTTGAAGACCGCATCCTTAAAAAGGAGATTGGTTAAGGGTTGAGCAACTTTAGAAAAATCCGGAATGAATTGCCTATAAAAGCCAGCGTGGCCTAAAAAGGGACGGATATCATGAACTGTTCGAGGGATAGGTAGTGAAACAATTTTAACAATTTTAGCTTTATCAACCTCTATCCCGTCTTTCGAAACAATATGACCTAGAACAATTCCTTTGGTAACCATGAAATGACACTTCTCCTAATTAAGTACCATATTTTTTTCTTCACAACTTGTTAACACTTTAGAAAGGTTGGATAGGCGATCGTCAAAGGAATTTCCATAAATGGAAAAGTCGTCCATGAAGACTTCCATATAACGTTCCACCATATCACTGAAAATGCGAAGCATGCACCGTTGGAAAGTGCCTAGGGCATTGCAAAGTCCAAAAGGCATTAGTTTGTATGCAAAGGTTCCTAAAGGACATGTAAAAGTTGTATTTTCTTGGTCGGCGGGATCGATGACAATTTGGAAATAGCTGGAATAGCCATCAAGAAAATAGTAGTAAGCATGACCGGCTAAACGTTCTAGCATCTGGTTAATTAATGGAAGAGGGAAGTGATCTTTACATGTTTTGGCATTAAGTTTGTCATAGTCAATGCAAATTCTCCATTTCAATGGAATGCGAGTGGAGATGCATTCACCATTTTCGTTTTGTATAACTTGAATGCCAGACTTTTTTGGAACAACGTGGACAGGACTAACCCAATCACTATCAGAGATAAGATATATGATACCCACATCAAGTAAATATAAAATTTCCTCCCTCACCACCTCTTTCATGGCAGGGTTAAGGCGTCGTTGCGGTTCTCTCAATGTTTTTGTGCCGTCATCTAGATGTATGCGATGCGTGCATACACTAGGGTTTATTCTTTTGATATCATCTAAGGACTATTCGATAGCGGAGTGGTGTTCACAAATGACATGAATCAAACTTGCTTCTTCGTCGGTAGTCAAGTGAGAAGAAATTATTATAGGGTGACTACCATCAGGATTGAGATGCACATACTTCAAATAAGAGGGTAGAGGTTTTAAATCCGAAGTTAGGGGAGTAGGGATCAAGGATTCGTGAGGGGTCGTCTCTTCAATGGAAAAGAGCGAGTCCGGGTCTTCTGAATCAGTTGGCAACGCAATAGTAGGGTCAAATAGTGGTACTAACTCTAATAATGTGTGGACATTCTTAATGTACGAGTCATCGTCAAACTCAGGATTATCAAAAGAAAGAAATTGGTGTACCTCCTCTGGTGGAAAAAAGTTTGCAAAATATTCCTGTGCCAGACTATCAACTAGGCTAATCTCACCCTCAATATCAGGATCTGGAAGTTGTTTCATTAAGTTGAAAACATTGACTTCTATAGAAAGGTTCCCAAAAGACATTGTCATTGAACCAACCCAACAATTTATTAGAGCGTTAGCAGTTGCAAGAAATGGTTATCCTAAAATGATAAGAATAGAGTCACAGGCAACTTCAGTATCTGGAATTACAAAATCAACATGGTAGCAAAAATCTTAGACCTTGACTAATACATTTTCAACGATGCCCTTTGGGTACTTGATGGAGCGATTCTTGAGTTGTAGGGTCATGTTGGTAGGTTTTAATTCATGAAGACCTAACTACTTAAATAAGTAGTAGGGAAGTAGGTTAACACTTGCGCCTATGTTTAAAAGTGCGGTAGCAGTATACTTGTCGCCCAACGTGCATGGTACAGTTGGTCGACCTGGGTCTTTGTATTTAACTACACCATTGGTAGTAGTAATGGAGGGAAACTACTCAGTGATGAACTGATAAGAGCCCAAAATTGTAGTTTTAACCCTGTAACAGTCATACTTTTAGACCAATTATGTGAGTAATAATTAAGAGTTAACACTGATTACGTGTTTTTATGCATTTCAGGTTTCAAAGTCCATTATGTGCAGAAATGTGCCACTTTAGCAAGATAAAGGAGCAAAGGTTGGTTACTAAGTAGTTCCGTGATTAAAGGCCAAGATTTAAGAAGACAAAGCCTTCCTAAGCCCGGTCAAAAGCTGAAAAGTCGACACGGGCAGAAACAGCACACAAGGGCAGAAACAGCACACAAGTCAGCAGAACTTCCGAAGGCCGTATCTTTGGACTCAAACCTCAGAATGGGGCCTACCTTATGTCAAAACGACCGGTTTGGAAAGAGCTTTCCAATGGTCCAAGCCTTGATCCAATCAGAGGAGCAGAAGTAGACAAAAATTCTGTTGAAGCCAACTGCAGCTGAAGAGGCCTTTTTGGACTGAAAGAATTGGGTTTTGGGCCTGATTCTCTGGCCCAAAACATGGCTCCAAGCCCATGCACGATTTTTGGATCTGAAAGTATAAAAACTAAAGCTTAGCTCTTTGTTAATGGTAGTTAGTTAGACCTAAAACAATATAGATAATTCTAGATCTAGTTTAATTAATTAAATTAAGTTTTAGTTCCGTTTTCAATTCTTGTTTTAGATTAAGTCTTTGAATCATTGTTCTGGATTGATTAGATAAATAAAATAGTTATTTTATCAATTTCGAATTGTGTTATTTCAATATATTAGATCTAGTTTTAATTATTGTTGGTTACCATTTCTTTGTTGTTAATTAGAATTTAATTATCGTTTAGTTTAGATTAGTAAATTTCGAATCTTTGATAATATGTTTTGTTTAGATTCATATGGGAATGATTGCGGAATGATTCAAGGCTAAACCCTCCATTAGAGGGGTTGATGAAGCCTTGATGAAAACTTAGTGGTATAGTGTAGAAGCATTGTAGAATCTATTCCAATCTAGAAGGTCGTGATTCGTCATGAGAATGGGTGGACGACCTCACATGCTAGTTAGTATTCGGTAGAAATGCCATGAACACTAGGGATTAGAACTCGAATTCTTGCCGTAAGAACGTGAGAATCGAGATACAAGAATCTATACTAGGTTATTAAGTTGGATTCGAGGTGGATTCAATTCCCCTAATCCTTTATCTAGATTAAAAACAATCATATTTCCATAGCATTAAGTAGTTAAATTCAAATAATCAATTTCATATTGTATCGTAGTATAACACCCTTCAGAAAAGCTCTCATTAGACTTAAAACCCACTAATTAGACTAGAAAACATTCCATGCTAGAGCACTAGGAGTGGAACAATTTGTTACTCCACTCTATCTCGATAGAATTGAAAGTAGAAACTTTGATAAACATATAGGCAATTAAATTAAGTTTTAGTTTACTTACGTTTTGAGTTCATCGCTCATTTAAGTAGGTAAACTAATCAATCATTTGTTTTATCAAATGGCTTCGCCATCATAGTGCACTTCAAAGATTGTTTTCATAGTAGAATTAGTCATTTTAAGTCCCATTAAACCCACCCACCCTTGTTTGATTTATACCGTGGTTATCCGTTTTCAAGCGTCGAAAAAAATTTTGCGACAAAATTACATCGAAAGGACCACGGCTTATAAGGAGCGCTCCCGTGCCCTATAGTTCGAACACGAAGCCGACCGCGCTAAGTCATCGAACAAGGAGCTGACCACGCTCTATGCGAAAGACTCGCACCCTAAGCCAAAAATCCCGGATTTCAACAGGTTTGTTTCAAACTTCGATTTTTAAGTTTTTCAGTGTTCTAACTTGTTATTTACACTGAACACGCGTAAACAAGACGCTATTCATAAGCGAAGCAAGGATGCTATCAGGTATTCCTTTCTTCCATACCTCACATCTCCAGTTAGAGGTTCATACTAATATATCAAAATTGTTTAGATTGTTTTCGTATTTAGACTTAGACTTGCATGAGATTAAGGTCTGGTCGGAGAAAAACACCGAACGTAATTAACCGTCAACGTTGTTTCGACCAAATATGATCAGAACACCAAGTGTTGATGAAAAAGACGAAGAACGTAGAAAAGTAATTAGAAAAATGATGGTGATCGGGGGAATGATGAGACTGTACGTTGCGGTTGCCTACGTACCCAAATTATCAGTGGGATCAAGTCTCAAGAACGTAGTTCTGAATGAAAAATAGTTTTGTATTTATATAGGTAGAGTAGAGAATCCTTGTAGCTCAAGTATTCTTGTAGCTTGAGTCATTGTGATAGAATATAACTCTCAACCGATAATTATCTTTTGATAAGAAATGAATCGGACATAAATCAATGTACATTAGTGGCAAGCCATGTGGCTAAGGTTCACCTTAGACACATGAGTTAATGGGCCCGCATACATTGATCCATGGTATTGCAAATTGGGCTTTAGCCCCGTCGATTAAATGAATAAAATAGAGACTCCTACCAATGGACGTTAAGCCCGAGGTGGGGGTCGAACATCGCCCTCTTTGTTTGTCATGCGAACAAAGTTCACATGGCAAAGAAGAGAAGAAAAATCAAGGAAAACTTGGAATAAGAAAAGAGCAAGCGGAATGTATAACAAAGTGTCGTGTGAACGTAAACGATAGGAAAATGGACAATCGGAAAAAATTCGTGAATTATTGGAAACAAAATAATGTCAAATTAACGTATACGAAAGTGTCGTGTGAACGTAAACGATAGGAAAATGACAATCGGAAAAAATTCGTGAATATATCGGAAACGACATAATGTCAAATTAACGTATATAGGACGCAATGTAATTAAATAAAAGATGGCCGAAAAGGCATAGAAAAAAATAAAATATGCACAGAATTAAAATTGCAAAAGAAATCGATTAAAACTGTACCGAACGCGTCACGTAATAATACGAAATTTGAATTCGACGACGCGTGCCAGCGGAATAGCGATACTTGGATTATATCGTTAAAAATTAAATGTAGGGGCAGTTTAGTAATAATAATAATAAAAGGTAGTTAAATACGAATTGGACTTAAAATGTTCGGATGAGATAAGAATATGGAGTAGATAAGATTTGAGATGACGGATGAAGTTTGGAACAGAAAAGAATCCCACCGATATTGAAAAATAGCTCGAACCTTATATAAGTGCTTTGTGGCCGCATATTCCAACCTATGAAAAAAAAAAATGGACGCCATCCAACAAAACAGACGTAGCAGAAAAAAAATTTTGACGTCGCGACAAAGCTCCTTCTTCAAGTTTTAGAGAGAGAGAGAAACGAGAGCAACACCATGGAAACCGAATCAAGAGGTTGAAGAATGTACGACTCAAACATAATTCACTTAATCTTAACTGTTTTTTCACTAGCGGCGAAATCAATCGCAAAAAGAAATAGGTAACCGGAGTTCACATCTGTTTTTCCTCCCGAACCTCATCCCATGGCCTATGAAAAGGATGTTAGCGAAAATCACCTAAGTTCAGTCAACTTGTGTTCAACCAATCGAAAAGTCATGATTCGTAAGACACCGGTGGCAACCAATCTCTTTTTTGCATGTCACGGTCCATCTATTTTGTCCGATGACTTTTTTTCTCGCTTGGGTTTAGTTAGAGGGTTCGAAACCGCCAATGGATGATGTTGCCATTCGAAGACTAAATCTGCTTTCCTTTTACAAATTGGGGAGAGGTGGGTCATTTGGATGTTTATTATTCTAGAGAAAGTTTTATTCCAATAACAATATGTTATTTTTCCGAAATTTTCTGATATTGTTTTTGCAGTCTACGTAAGACTTGGGGTATGACATGTATTGCTAGTGAGGATGATGTTGATGTTCTTATGTCCGGCTATGCATTTCGCCTTGAAATCTTGCATGAGAGAGGGTGAACATGGTGAAAAAGCAATGTGAGGCTTTTATTATTGTTACTTTTTCAGATCACTATTTTTTGCATATACTTGCTTTTACTCATGAAAATTTTCTTTGTAGTTGACAATGTTCACATGAAGCGGATCTCTTTAGCGTAGACAAGGAGCTATTCATCCGCCGGGGTCAAAGATTCTAGCATGATTAATGGTTTGCGTGGTTGTTACCCTATATACCGTTGTTGTCCGGGGTCTTCCCATTCTAGAATGATACTTGTCTAATTCTTTCCATCTTACCCCTTTAAGTTCTCTCTTTCTGAAGGCTTGCAAAACGGTGGATCTCTTCACATCTGTTCTCTTCATACCCTGATCTGACCTTAGAAGTAAAAGCCAATGGCAGCCAGCTACAAACGCTTAGGGTGGGGTTGGGATTTTGTCTTTGTGATTTTGTAGGGAAAGCCAGATGATCCCAAAGACACCAAGGGTCAACCTGGGCTAACAACCACATTGACATCTTCGATGATTAAAAAGAAAAGTGTGTATGTTTGAAGGGTTTTTAAAGAGTACAAATAGTTGGTTTGGGATGGGTGTGTATGTTTGATATTGATGTGTTTTATGTTCTCTTCTCAGTGTGTGTGTGTGTGTGAGTACAAGAAATGGAAGGATCCGAATGGCTTTGAAGCTATGGATCTAACAGTTGATGCCTGGCTTTTTCGTGAGATTGGATTATTGTAATGGAGTACGTAGGCAAACAAAACATGATACGGTGCAACGACAAAGAAAGGAAGGGCACCGTGAATCGCTATTCTTAAATCGGCCCGCGCCCTTGTGGAGTTAGCAAATCCGGTTTTGAGCAATTTGACCCGGTTTGTTTTTTTTTTTTTTTTAGGTAGAAACGACCGTACTATACGAACGAAATATAATCGAGAAGAAGAAGATTCGATGTCGATCGCAGACTTGGAGAGGTGGAAAAAAAGGTGACAGATATATCGAATACACGAGGCCGCAGCATAATCTAGCTCAGTATCGAGCAGCTTCAAATTGGATCGGCTAGGATATTAAGCTTAAATTATTGAGTTTCAATAAAAATTAAATTTGGCCTGTCGAAGAAGACGAAGAAAACGGAGAAAAGTGCGGAGAATATAACAAAGCGGTGTCGGAAACAGATATGTTAGTATTTTTTTTTATCAGTTATTGTAAAATTTTGGTTAAGTCTGAAAAACTAACGAAAAGTTTATTCTTGTCGTTGCAGGTAGAAACAGCGGTACGACGAGAGACAGAAATTCACGAAAATACCGCGAAGAAAAGTTTCGCTCCGCATGATCTCAATGCCTTGAAAAAAAAAATAAATAAGAGGTGAAGATAATTTTCAATCCGCTCAGAAAGTTAACGTAATGCAAATTTTTTGCCGCACGGAGAAACGACGGTAGTACAAGCAAAATATATTCACAACTAGTCGACGGAGAAAAGTTTTGCGTAACAAGGTGTCAATTAATGTCGTAGAAGAATGAAAGAAGCTGAAAGAAGTTTCGTTGAGAAAGATCGGCTCAATGTCTTAGAAAAAATAATGGCGCTGTCGGAAAGTTTAACTCGGAAAGATTCCCCCGGAAAATTCGCTCAGAAAAATCGGCATGAAGTTGTTGAAATTGCTTGCTCGGAAATTTTTTCGTATAAAGATCGGAACAATGCCTTAGAAAAAATAATTAAGCTGGCATATAGTTTCGCTTGAAACGGAAAGAGTTGTACGAGTTGTATAATCAAAAACTGATAAGGAATCATTGGCTTTTCCCAAACCAATGATTATGTGATTGTGTGAATGTAATATCATGGAACTAAAAATTATTGTGATGAAAATAAAAATAAAGTATGGGTTTGCTATTTGAATATTGTTGTTGTGACAGATAACATACCTGCAGAAAACTGACAACGTTGTAGATTTATGTAGTTGAAATGAAATAGAACGATACGCCCCCAATGCTAACTTTAAGCTTGCAAAATTAGATTGAGCTAAAAAATGCTCCGATGCAGAACTGACGAAACGAAACGGGGTAACTTCATCAGATGTTGACATGGCGCGAGTAACCGACTAAGCGAGCGTAAAATCGTTCAATTTAGATTGACGAAATTAAATGTGGTAAGTTCATCAGATTTTGTCGTAACGAT
The DNA here is from genome assembly GCF_015680905.1 of Coptis chinensis. NCBI lineage: Eukaryota > Viridiplantae > Streptophyta > Magnoliopsida > Ranunculales > Ranunculaceae > Coptis > Coptis chinensis. The sequence goes on along the minus strand of NC_141461.1, from coordinate 56,901,716 downwards.
AATACGACTAAGCGAGCGTAACAACGTTCAACTTAGACTGCCGAAATTAAACGTTGTAATTTCGGCCGGATTTTGTCGAGCGATAGTAACGACTAAGCGAAAAAAAGCGCTTCATCTTAGACTGACGAAATTAAACGTGGTAATTTCGCCAGATTTTGTTGTAGCGATAGTAACGACTAAGCGAAATGTAAAGCGCTCAACTTAGACCGATCGAAAATTAAACGCGGGTAATTTCGCCAGATTTTGTTGTAGCGATAATAACGACTAAGCGAGCGTAAAAGCGTTCATCTTAGACTGACGAAATTAAACGTGGTAATTTCGCCAGATTTTGTTGTAGCGATAGTAACGACTAAGCGAGCGTAAAAGCGTTCAACTTAGACTGACGAAATTAAACGTGGTAATTTCGCCAGATTTTGTTGTAGCGATAGTAACGACTAAGCGAGCGTAAAAGCGTTCAACTTAGACTGACGAAATTAAACGTGGTAATTTCGCCAGATTTTGTTGTAGCGATTATAAGGTTCGCTAAAACCAAAATCATACCATTGGAACTGAAGTGAAATAACTGCTTCTTTATTGATTACCGAGTCTTAAAAAATGCAAAGATAACAACGGAAAATACATGCCTGAACTGGAAACAAACTAAATATTGTATTATTTTATTTCTCCAGGATAACGGAAAAACACAACTAAAATCTACTTATAGAACTTGCGCAGATGAAACGATTCCACGGCTTATCGAGAACATTCCCATCTAAATCTCGAGAAAATAAGATCCTTTGGTGGCGTGGCGATCTATGATGTATGGACTGTCCAGTTTTCTCAAATTTACCGAATCTATCAACCTCGCCTTTTCGACAGAGTACCCAAATATCTTTCTCAAATACTTTAAGTCGAACTTTCTTATCATATTTTCGCTTCATATCACTTTGATAACGAATTAACCGCTGAAGACCAACATCTCTTGTCTCATCTATCAAGGCTTTGGCTTGAGCAAGTGCTTGATCATTCGACTCCAATTCCACGTTAGAAGTTCGTGGTGGTTGGTGTCATCAATTCTGTAGGCAAGACCGCCTGCATCGTAAAGCAAGATTAAACGGAGAAAATCCAAATGAATGCTTAGGTGTGGTTCGATAAGCCCACATAACCGCTAGAAGTTCCTTAACCCAATTTCCTTTGGCCTTGAAAGTCGCCGCTTGAGCATTGCAAGAATGGATTTGTTAGTAGCTTCAGCTTTTGTCCATTAGCTTGAGGATGGTATGGTGCCGAAATTGTGATTAATCTTCAAGTCGAAACAAAATTGTCGAATTTCTTCAAAGATCAAATTGTTTGCCATTGTCGGAAGTCAATGATGTTGGAATACCGAAACGACAAAACAATGTCTCGCCATAAGAATTTTTAACATCCGAAGCATGGATCCGGGCTAAGGGCATAGCTTCAGCCCTTGGTTGGTAAAATAATCAGCCGCGACGAGTAAGAAACGAACACCGCCAGAGCTTTGGAAGAGGACCGACGATGTCAAGACCCCACGCTGCAAACGCCAAGGGCTCAAGATTGGATGAAGTTCCGTTGTTGGAAGATTTCCCATGTTAGCATATTTCGACAAGGAACACACTTCTCGCACAAACGCTTAGCATCCTTTTGCATGTACGGCCACCAAGATCCTTGTGTCATTGCTCTATGAGCTTAGACTTCGCCGGAGTGGTTCCCACATAGGCCGAATGAATTTCCGCCAGATCGAGCAAACCTTCACTCACCGGTGACAACGGCATAGGGTTAAGACTTGTGCCTTTGCGATAAAGTTGCAAATGCACCGCTCAAGTCGATATGAGACAATATTTCCAAGCATCGCGTTTTACACGATCACCCACTTTATGATCGGGAGGCAAGATGTGATCATGTAAATATGTGATATAAGGAAGACGCCAATCATCTTCGTCACAAGGTGTAAGTGGAAAACTTAGCTCTATATCGAACCTCGAGCATTGTCAGCTTCATGATCGTCGTCTGTATGAACCGAGACAATATCATTGACAGGATCATTGTGGTCATCTGATAGCATAAGTTGTGGATCAAGCGTTTTCTCTGCAATGACAGCTTGATTATCAAGATCACGCTTGCGCTTCCGAAATCAAATACAGAGATATCAAATTGGCATAACGTGATTCCTCGAAAAATGTCTTGATGAAAAAACAACTCGAAAGTGATGTACATATCGCGCGACATCCTCGATGGACGATCGATACTTCGGTTCCTTTTTGAAATTCAATGGTTATCCGGGCGAGGCTTATCCGACTTAACCGCCGGATAAATAAGCAAGAGAATCCGCGATGTCGCGACGCCATGACGCTGACGCCGCACAATCTTGATAGAATCAAAATTTCGAGCAATCCGATGCATTAAGTCCACATAAGCTGCCATTCTCTCTATCGCCACGAAATGCATAATGATCCACCAAACCGGCTAGCGAATTAACTTAGAATCTGTGAATAATTGTAGTTTAGTCGCCTTGCTGAAGAGCAAAGACGCAAGTTTCCGCAAATGACAGCCTTCAGACTCGGCCTCATTATTTGAAGCGCCAAAACCCAAACGCGACCGACTTCTCAATTTTTTTCTCCATTCGGTTGCAAGATTACACACCCAATACCGAGCCATACTTATTATGCTAACCATCGCTGTAAACAATCCAACAATCAGCAGATACATCCGATAAGTTTGGCAAATCATCGCCCCCGAGAGGTAATGGCGTGTTGTCGATTTACATTCTCTTCGCCTAGTAATGCCGTCGACATAAGAATATCCTCAATTGGAAAATCAGCCATTAGCGAAGCCAAAGCTTGTCCTTTCTCAGCACCGTGGCGAGTTTCAAACACAATGCTATAAGCGCTAAGGTAACTTTCCCATTCTGCAAGGCGACTTGATTCCTGAGCATTACGAAAAAGCTTTCGCAGTGGATATTCCGTATAAACTTTGACGACTCGTCCCTGGAAATAAGGTTTAAGACGCCGGGCAAAGATGAACCAAAGCCAATGCAATTTTCCACTCGAGAATATCTTGTTTCAGCAGTTGTAAGAGTCTTGCTAACAAAGAATATAGGACGCCCATCGCCACCGTTGACAAATAAGACGGCACTTACGGCATGATCAGTGGCGGCTAAATATAGACCTATAGGCTGCCCCGTTCTTTGGATCGGGCAAGAACCGGAGGTTGGACTAAGTATGCTTTCAAATGACGAAATGCAACTTCACAATCCTCATTCAAATTGCTGCGTCTTTCAATGTTTGGAAAAAGGGCGACATCGATCGTAATACCGAGAGATAAAGCGATTTAGGGCAGCCGCCCCCCGTAAGTCGTTGAATTTCTTTCTTTGACGCCGGAGAAGGCATTTCAAGGACAAATCGAATCTGATCCGATTTGCTTCAATTCCGCCTAGTCATCATGTATCCTAAGAATTTACCGATGATAAACCGAAAGAACACTTAGCCGATTCAAACGCATGTTGACATTGGAGAGTGTCGAAAAAACAAATTGCAAAATCAAAGATGATGATCGTGCTTTTGTAGATTTGACAACCATGTCATCGATGTATGCTTCGATCGCCTTTCCAAGTAGGTCGAAAAATAGTGTTGACTAGCTTTTGATATGTGGTTCTAACTTTTTTCAGACCGAAAGGCATTACCCGGTAACAAGAAATGCCTTGGTCCGAATGAATGCAAAGTGAACTCTTGGTCCTCAATGAATAACGGAATCGATGATAACCGAATAAGCATCCAAAAAGACAAACGCTGAAAACCGGATGTTGCATCGACCATTTCAGATATAATGAGGCAATGGATACGGATGAATCGGACAAGCCTTATTGAGATTTGTGAAATCGATACAAACACGTAATTTGCCGCTCTTTTTTAGGCACCGCGAACAACAACATTTGACATCCATGTTGGATAAGTCACGTGCCTTATAAAGTTAACGGACAAGAGACGGTCGATTTCGCCTTTCACTTTCATCTTTCTATCGGGGCCATCCTTCGGGGCTTTTGTCGAACCGGTTTTGCATTAGGATCAATGTCGAAGTTTATGACAAGCTACCGGCGGATCTATACCGCATTTGCTCTATTCGCCAAGCAAACACATGATTATTTTTCCGCAATAACAAAATAAGCTCTTGTCTCTCCTCTTCCGAAGTTCGGCTGAAATAAAAGTAGTCTCTTCGTGGAGTTGGCCAATTTGAACTTCTAAAAGTGGATCGACCGTCGGGGGTCCTTCAACATTTCTATTGGCAGAGTAAACCGGAAGGTCCCGGATGTCAGAATTGCTATTTGACGGCGTTGAACTCGTAATAGTTCGGCCCAACAACTTCGGACTTCTTATAATCATCGAGAACATTGTCGCGGGCAAATTAGAGATGCCACTGATCGATCGCAAGACCTTTTACGACTTTTTATTGAATGGGAACTTGATGGCTTGATGATATGTTGAGACGACAGCTTCCATATAATGAATCCAATCTCGACCAAGGATGACATTGTAAGGGGATTTACAATCCATCAATAAGAAATCAATATTGACTTCCTTCTGGCATAAGAGTGACCGGAGAGACACCTTTCCAACGCAATGAGTAGCGGTACCATCAAAACCAACGATAGGCGCAGTTTCAGGGGTGACCAAGTTATCAATAAAAGGAATACTGCGATAACACCCAGAAAACATGACGCTAGCTGAACTACCATCGATCGATCATTATATCGCCACACGATACAACGATATAATGCAGTTATCACGACAAAGATCATAATGAGGAACATGCACGCCCATTAGATCTTGGTCGCTGAAACATAATGGTTCATCTTCAATAGTCTCCGCGGCGAAAACCTTCCACGAAATTGATCCCGCTAACTTCGCACCAATTAGACGATATATTTGACTTTAGAACGACGAAGCGGTTTTCGACGTAGTATTGACAATGAATCAATGATGGCATGTCCAACCTTAATGACATTGTGATCGCGATAGTTAAAGCTTGAGTTGTTACTTTCTTCGCACATATTGATCAAGCTTCCCATTCTCGCACAAAGCTTTTCAATTCTTCCCCGCAAAGACCGACAATTCTCCGTCTTCATGACCATAATCATTATGAAATTTGCACCATAATGATTTATCACGAAGTTGATTTAGTGTCGCCGCTAAGGGAAACGGGCGGAGGAGCAGACTCTTATCCTTGATTTTGTCGAAACTACCGCGATATTTGGTATTAAAGCGGAGTTAATTCAAAATCAGTAAAAGGCTTTCCAAATTCGTGGAGTCTTCTTTCTTATAATGGGCGGCTTCGACCGGGTTGTTTGTTGATCAAAAGTCGGATTCTTATGTTTATTTCACTGATCATTGAAATCCTTTCCTTTATTATCTTTGTCACGAGAAGTTCGAAAGTACCGTGGTCGCCTTCAACATTGATAAATTGTTGAACTCACTGGTATAACGACGCCGGAAGATGGAATATCCCTAACAAGAGAGTTGTATAACCCATCTTTATCAAACAAGATAGCTTCTTTAAAAGCGTAAACCACCATTAGATCGGATTGTTCGAAATCTCACCTGCGCTTTTGGAAAACGCGATAAAACTACGGAGAGTTTCCTCACGCTTGTTGCTTGATGTTGAAAAGAACTCGGACTCCATTTGGACGCTTTGAGATTATGATGAAAACGCCTTGAAAACTTTTCGGTTAAGTCCTTGAATCGACGAATAGAGCGGAGGTAATTCGCTAAACCATACCAACGCTTCCCTTTTAATGTAGAAGGAAAAGTTTGCATTTTAAAGCATCATCACCTCCCGATAAAACCAGGTTTGTTTGTGAAATTAATCACATGAAGCATAGGGCAACCCTCGACATCATCATATTGATCAAACTCGTTGTTTGAAGTCTTTGTTATGAGTAGCCCTTTGGACGGCGAGAAAATTTGTCCAAAATACCATCTTCAACCGCCAGATTTTCTAGTGTCGATTCCAAAGGATCGCCGGCCCGTAAGAGCTTTTTAATCATTTCTCCGACACGTTGAGGAGTCATCGATCCAGATCTGTTGGATCGCGATCATAGTCACGATGACGCTTATGGGAGCGAACAGAACGAGAAGAAAATGACGAAGATTCATCGTTTCCGTGTCGAGATGATTGTGGATGGTATGTTGGGCTTTCAGTACGATAATGTTCGGAATGATAAGAACCGCGTTGCTGAAGTGTTTCACCATACTGATGGTTACGATCATGAGTGCGATCATTATTCTGTTCGCCATTTGAATTCCTCGGGACTTGCCGAAAATTTGTAGGATCGTGGGGTGCAGTCGGACAATTATTAGCAGTACCTTGCCTACCGAGAACGCGACCAAGTGGGTGGAGATTTCTCGGAGGTCGAGGAATTAAATTCGTCCCATTACTCTTAACTTCGTTGATGGCTGTTCGCGAATATCGCGAAATCTCATCCTCACCACTTAAACGATCCCATACACTATTATTATGTCGTTGGCGTGTGTGACGTTGTGGTGTGACAGATACAACATCATCTACGAGTGGAGCCGCCGCTTTAAGATGAAGCCCGTAGTAATTATTCGCTTTGCGGACGATCTTTAACTTTTGAAGAAGTGCTTCTCGAGACATATGACTTACATTATCCGCGATCGATAATCGGAGAATCGTCGAAGCAATAACCTCACCTGAATAATTTGGCGCATTGGTGGAACGACACGATATTAGAAGGTATTATGGTGTCAGTAGCAAGTTGTCCTTGACCATCATGTTCGTGATGATCGCCGATAATCACATCGGGACCTTGAGCTCTTCGAGTATCGCCCATAACTTTTCGCAGAACGTGATCGAGGGTGTAGTATAAGAACCGCAGACGGCCAATTATGTTTCGACCAAATATGATCGTAACACCAAGTGTTGATGAAAAGACGAAGAACGAGAAAAGTAATTAGAAAAATGATGGTGATCGGGGAATGATGAGATCAGACCTTGCGGTTGCCTACGCACTCCAAATTATCGGTGGGATCAAGTCTCAAGAACGTAGTTCAATGAAAAATAGTTTTGTATTTATATAGGTAGAGTAGAGAATCCTTGTAGCTCAAGTATTCTTGTAGCTTGAGTCATTGTGATAGAATATAACTCTCAACTGATAATTATCTCTTTGATAAGAAATGAATCTGGACATAAATCAATGTACATTAGTGGCAAGCCATGTGGATAAGGTTCAGCCTTAGACACATGAGTTAATGGGCCTGTACATTGATCCATGGTATTGCAAATTGGGCTTTAGCCCTGTCGATTAAATGAATAAAATAGAGACTCCTACCAATGGACGTTCGCCACGTAGGTGGGGGTCGAAACAAACGTCAACAAACAAATCTATTGAGTATACCAATCATTACACCTCTAACTACTATCCCACCAACCACACCTGACATAATGGCTGAAGAAAGAGAGACTCCTCTCTCCGACTTTTACAAAGCCTTGAGCGATAGCCCTAAATCTTGCATCGTTCTAGCAGACCCAGTGGGGCATTTTCGAATTCCCCCAAACATATTTAATTTGTTACCCGTTTTCCATGGTTTAGACCATGAAAAACCTTATCAACACATGCGTAGGATTGAACAAGTCCTTACAACATTCCATCATCCTACGGTTGGTACGGAACAAATTAAACTGAGGGTATTCCCTTTCACCTTAGCCAATAAGGCAGCGTCTTGGTTAACTGCCCAAGCGCCTAACTCGGTGGACTCATGGGCTAAACTTGTTCAGCTGTTTATGGAACATTTTTACCCACCCCTAAAGACGGATGAGATCCTTTCCAAGATTCAATTTTTCCGACAGAATCCTCATGAATCATTTTCTGAGGCTTGGAATCGTTTCACCGATCTGCTTATAGAGTGTCCACACCATAACCTAGCAAAAGACACGTTAGTTCGTGCCTTTTTCAAAGGACTTCAACATCACCATAAAGAAGTCCTAGACATAATGAATGGGGGTAGTTTCCTAAGTAAAGGAGCCTCGGAGGCTTACAAATTTTTAGAAGATCAAACTAAACGTAATAACAATTGGGGGTAGTGACGATATCCCCCGCAGCTAGTTCTTCTTTCAACAGTTAAAGGCACGGGTATGTTTGAGATGAAACCCGATCTAGAACTTAAAAATTTAATCTAATCTCTAACTAAAAAGGTTGAGGCTATTTCTGTTCAACAAAAGCCTATCCTCGTCATGAATGTTAACTCCAACCCATGTAATGTCTGTTTTGAGTCCCGAGCACCCCTCGACTCCTATTGTCCTCTGCGCTTGAATGAACAACAACAATTAGAGCAAGATAATGTTTACTCCATTAATAACTATCCTATTCCTAATGCCCCATGGAGACAACATCCCAACTTTAGTTGGCCGAAAAACAATCAACAAGTTTCACCTCCGTGGTCTAATAACCAAAATGTTAGGCAAGAAAACAACTATAATCAAGCTCCACCTAGGCAAGGCCGGGGACTAAGTCGGGAAATTATAATAATTATAACAACCAAAGCGCAACCCACGACAAGGTTTAGCACAAGGTCGGGTAATTATAATTGTTATAATACCAATAGAGGTATCGCTTACGGTTAACAATAGTAACTATCACAACCCACCCATAAATAATCAACATGAGATAGTTCCAGCTTGCACCACTGCGACTACTACACAATCACATCCGGATCGTTATAGACGCCTTTATACAGGTTACCCAACAACTTTTCCAATCAATGACTGAATCAAACCAATGATCTTACAATCCATAAATCGGGGCATACAACAGTTAGCCCAAGAGAAAGCCCAACCAAAAGGCGTGTTTCCGACAAAATGATACCCAACCCTAAAACAACAAACACAAATTTGAGGTAAACGGTAATACTAGTACGAAAGCGACAATAGTAGGTGACCTAATGCCATCACCACTCTCCGCTCGGAAGAGTGGTTGATAACAAAGTAACTATGCCTATAGTTACCCCATCAGTACTCCCTACACCGGATATCGAACTAGATACCGAAATAGAAACTGAAGAGCCTACCACTGTAGAGGTACCAGTTAAACCATAACCTAAGAAACAAAAAGCCAAGGTAACACATCAAGTGGAGCCATACGCTAAATATAGAGCAAAACTACCATTCTCTCAGAAGTTAGCCATGCTAACCAGGGATACAAACTTTGAGGAGATTATGAACGTTTTCAAGAATCTAACGATAAACCTTCCTTTTCTCAAAGCTATTAAAAAGCTCCCTAACCACGCTAAGTTTCTTAAAGAGTTGTGCACTACTAGGCGTAAGACCAACATACCTAAAGACGCCTTTTTAACCCTGAGCGGTTCCGGCTTTATCCGAAAAATAATGGAATCGTTAAAGTACAAGGACCACGGTCGCCCCATCAGAAAATGCACCTTAGGAGATTCCTACACGATGAACGCTTTATTAGACACGGGGCGAGTGTTAACTTACTCCCGTATTACTTATATAAACAAATAGGTCTCTACAGAAATGCAACCTACAAAAATAACGTTGCAATTAGCGGACGTGTCAATTAAGTATCCTAAGGGTGTAGGGAAAACGCGTGCTTGTTAAGGTTCGGATTTTTACTATCCCGCTGATTTTGTTATCCTCGATACGAAGTCGCCAACAACTCAGACCGATCATCTTAGGGGCTTCCATTCTTAGCAACCGCCAACGACTTATAAATTGCCGCGATGGTAAAATGTCCTTATCTTTTGGCCATCTTACAGTTGAGGTAAATGTTTTTAAAATGATGAAACAGTTACCAGATTCGTCTATAGATGGGGAGGTTAGCATGATCGAGAGCTTAGCTCAAGATTATTTTAACAACACGTTTCCTGAAAACAATATGTACAAATTCCTTTCTTTTGGAACTTCAGATTTTGTAAATGACTCCTACTTAGAGGAAGTCAACACCATCCTTGAGTCCACACCAATTGTAGATCCTTCGGCTATTCCACATATTGAGTATGAAGACTTGCTACCTAAGCAAGTATTCATTATGCAAAATGAGGACCCCGACGAAACATCTATTGATTTTCCTTCCACCCCAGTGCTTAAACCCCTTCCACCAGAGTTAAAATATATTCAACTTGATCCGGATGATAGTCATCCGGTAATTATATCTTCTCTGTTATCTAAGAATGAAAAGACACGTTTAATCCGGGTGATTAGGGAACATCGGTCTGCGATTGGTTGGTCACTAGCCGACATTAAGGGAATTGACCCTAATATTTGCACTCATCGTATCCATTTGGAGGATAATGCGAAGACTTCTCGCGAACCTCAGATCGCTTGAACCCAGCCATGAAAGAGGTGGTTAGGGAAGAAGTCTTACGATTACTCGATGCGGGTATCATATACCCAATCTCTGATAGCGAATGGGTAAGCCCCATTCATGTAGTTCCTAAGAAATCGGGAGTTACCATGGTACGAAATGGGAAGGGTGACTATGTTGTCACACAAGGTCCTATGAAATGGAGGATCTGTATTGATTACAGACGTTTAAATGCTATGACACGAAAGGATCACTTCCCTTTACCTTTTATAGATCAAATGCTCGAACGCCTAGCTGGTCATGCTTTTTATTGTTTTCTGGATGGCTACTCAGGCTATTTTCAAATTATTATTGATATTGATGACCAAGAAAAGACTACCTTCACATGTCCCTTTGGAACGTATGCCTATAAACGAATGCCTTTTTGCCTTTGTAATGCTCCTGGTACCTTCCAGCGGTGTATGCTACATATATTTAGTGACATGGTAGAGCGCTTTATAGAAGTTTTCATGGATGATTTTTCTATCTATGGAGACTCCTTCACAGACTGTTTGTCTAACCTGTCTAAGGTTTTGACACGGTGTGAAGAAAAGAGCCTCATTTTAAACTAGGAAAAGTGTCATATCGTATCTAGTGATGGCATCGAAGTAGATAAAGCCAAACTAGATAAGATAGCGACCCTACCAAAACCACGGACTGTCCGTGATATTAGAGCCTTTCTAGGCCATGCAGGTTTTTATAGGCGGTTTATTAAAGACTTCTCGAAAATAGCTAGGCCTTTAACTAATCTGCTTTTGAAAGATGCAATCTTTGATTTCAATTTTAACTGTAAGCAGGCTTTTGAAACTTTAAAAGCCGCCCTAACCTCTGCACCAATTATACAGCCTCCCGATTGGTCTAAACCTTTCGAACTCATGTGTGATGCTAGTGACTATGCAGTTGGTGCAGTCTTGGGACAAAAACTAGATAATAAATCCACTGTCATTTACTATGCTAGTAAAACATTAAACGATGCTCAACGAAATTATTCAACTATAGAAAAATAATTCTTAGCTGTCATTTATGCTTTAGATAAGTTTCGTCCTTATTTGGTTGGTTCTAAAACTTTAGTTTACACGGACCATGCAGCCCTTAAGTACCTTCTTGCAAAGAAGGATGCTAAGCAGAGATTAATCCGATGGATCCTTCTCCTGCAAGAGTTCACATTAGAAATAAAGGACAAAAAGAGGGGTAAAAACGTGGTTGTTTTAACCACTTATCTAGACTTCGAAACGACGATCGGGATGATTCCGAGTCCATACCGGCTCTTTTCCGATGAGCATCTCGTATGCCATTTTTTTCAACACCATGGTATCTTGCGACATTGTAAATTATTTAGCAGCTGATGTTATGCCTTATAATTGGTCAAGAAATGAACGTAAGAAGTTCTTGGCCAAAGTTAAGTTATACTACCGGGATGAGCCATACCTTTTAAGTATTGTCGCGGATCAGATTATTAAGTCGTTGTATTCCCGGTGGGAATACAATGAAGTTCTATCGTTCTGCCATGACAAAGAGTGTGGTGGCCATTTTAGTGGGATGAAAACAGCCGCTAAAGTTCTTCAATGTGGATTTTATTGGCCTACCCTTTTTAAAGATGCCCAAGTGCATTGCAAGACGTGTATTCGTTGCCAACAACTTGGGCGAATCACGAAGCATAATATGATGCCATTAAATCCAATCTGGATAGTAGAAATTTTCGACGTTTGGGGCATTGATTTTATGGGTCCTTTCCCAGTTTCCCACAGTTTCATTTATATTCAAGTTGTCGTGGACTACGTGTCTAAATGGATAGAGGCCCTAGCTTGCCGTAGCAATGACCATAAGACCGTTGTATTTTTTATTAAAGAATATATTTTCTGTCGGTTTGGCATTCCTAAAGGCATCATTAGTGATGGTGGAACACATTTTTTGCAAATGTGAGTTGTTGCATCCCTAGTGAAAAAGTATGGAGTTACACACAAAGTAGCAACTCCTTATCATCCACAAACTAGCGGACAAGTAGAAGTTTCTAATAGGGAAATCAAAAATATTTTATAAACAACTGTAAACCCTGATAGGAAAGACTGGTCAAAGCGTCTATCGGATGCCTTATGGGCGTATAGAACTGCTTTCAAAACTCCTATAGGTATGTCTCCCTTTAGACTTGTATTTGGGAAACCATGTCATTTGCCCGTTGAATTAGAGCACCGTGCTCTGTGGGATATAAAAAGCCTTAACTTCAATATTGATGAGGCAGGTGTCAAATGCAAGTTGCAATTGAATGAGCTTGAAGAAATCCGTGGCGATTAAATGCGATCGATCTCGCTGAAGGACTATAAAGCTAACATGAAACGTGTTCATGATAAGCATATCTTGCGCAAAGAGTTTGTAGTCGGTCAAAAGGTCTTGCTTTACAACTCCCGTCTACATGTTTTCCCAGGGAAACTAAAAACCCGTTGGTCTAGCCCTTTTCTGGTTACTGAAGTCACCCCTTACGGGGCAATCACCTTGGTAAATCCAAATGACAATAGTACATTTCAAGTTAATGGTCAACGGTTAAAACATTTTCATGAACTTCTGTCCCCTGATGTAGAGGAAGTCCTTTTACAGGACCCTGTCTATGAGGACTGACCCTTGTCATTTGGTGTACTTACTTTCACTTCCATATACTGATAAGTGCACCATTCAGGTAACCGGGCCCTCCTTATGGAGTGTGTGGCTGTAAGTACCGGATCCTAAGTCCACGGTTAACATAATTCACGTTTTCCACTTTTGCATGTTTTCTCGGTTTTTGAGTCATGTTCCTCTATGGGGTGAATTATGTATTTATTGTTTTTCGTGTTTCTTATAATAAACTAATAAAAAATAATAAAAAATAAAAATAATAATAAAAATATTCTTAAAATCATAGAAATAGCAATCTAACAAGTCTTGGGAATCTGACTTTAAACGACCCACATTTTAAACAAATTTTGTGTTTAAAAATTTGTTTGGGGGTGGGCAGTCGATCTTTCCATCGGGATTGCTCGAACTTTCCATTGGTGTTGCTTAGGCCCATTACTTATAGTTCAATTAGGTTGACGTAATCTAAACTTAGATTTCCTTCGTTCGCATAACTTACGTCACACACGCACTTCGAGGCGTTCTTCCACCCTCTTATACGTCACCCATGGTTGGAATTGAGTGTTTTATGGATCATTGGATTGGAAATTCTCTATTGATCATTTCCATAACTCATTCGCCAAAATCGGGCCAGTAACGAAGCGGCAAATTGAATTTGAAATTGCACGAAAAATTGGAAAATTTCGGAATTCAAATTGGGCTTGGGGCCAAACCGCACGCACGACTGTGCGTCTCCTTCCTTCCCAAACCGCACGCACAGTGTTTCCCTTTCAATCCCGCCGGTTACAAGTTAAATAAAACTTTGAAAACCAAAATAAAAAAAAAATAGAGAGAGAGAAGGAAACCTAACGACACCCACACCAAGATAATCAAAGCCAACTTAAATCTTCTCTAAACCATTACCACCACCACCCCAACTCCGAAAAGAACAGCCACCAGTTCAAGTAACCACCGCCACCACCGCGGTTTTAGTAGTTTTTCTTCAAACTCGCCTCCCCCACAGTCTACAAAACCATTAGTTGTCTCAAAAACTTCAATGGCGCTACGACGATGAATTTTGCCGGAGGACGCGTTTGTTTCCGAACGACTTAGGCCCATTTTCTGACGGGAGATGATTAGGAGGCATTGAACGGACTATGGTACTTTCGGTCGAGGAGTTCTATCACTATGATTTGGTAGAACAGTTTTATAAGAAGCGAGAATTGGAGGGATAGGATTTTCATAAAGGTAGCGGGAGCGAGGAGGAACTAACGAGACAGGTTGTTGGTTTGAATCTGTTAGGAATTACGCTTTGAAAGCAACCTGGTAACGACAATTCAGGAATCCCAAGATACCGGAGTTCCTACTTTGATGAAGGATACCGTCGTGGGAGGGTGAATACAATCCGACATCTCATTCGTCATGGTCGACCACGAGAACCAATCAACCGGGTCAGAGCTCGGTGGATTGGTAGGAACGCCCCGGGAAAGACAAAGTCGATGATATCGGCTGCAATGTGTGCACGTTCTCTGGATTTTGCAAACAAATAAGTATAATTTCTGCATCATTGATTTAACGTTTAATGTGATTCGAGGAGTGGAGAAGAGCTTGGCGCCTCTTCCCGTATTGATCACTAAGATCATGCTCTCCTTTAGAGCTGTCGGAAGATCTGCTCCTATTAAGATCAAATTGCATTCTAATGCAAGTATCTATATGGATTGCATCCAAGAGACTTAGCCGTTGTCTGAAGAAAAAATGGTTGAGTCGGACGATGAAAGGGAGGATATGACATGTCTGGATGAAGATGCATTAGATAATTGTAATTCTAATTTAGAACGCATGCAAGTGCTGCAAACTGCCTTGCGGTGCGTTTATGGTATTTGTGAAAATATCCGAGATAGACAGATTGTAGTTCAAAAGAAGTAAGGGAACCTTCAGACGAGATTTGAAATGCTTGAAGGGGTTCTGGACGATATCTTGTCTAACATGGAGACTATCCACCAGCATCAACAAACCTAGTATGCAGTACTCAGTACTGAGATGGAAGCCCAGCGCTTGTTCCGAATAGAGATGCTACGACGCATGCCACCCGTGGAGGACTCTAATTCAGCCGAGTCCGACAGGCATGAGCGTCGTCACCAAAGGACAGATGGTTCAAGCCAATCTCCATCTCAGGGTCCATCATCATCACAAAACTAGGTGTTCACCATCAGTTGTGTTCGCTGTTATTTCATAATTTTGTTTTATTAGTTGGATTTTAATTCAGTAGTTAAATTTAAATAGTAATGTGTTTATTTAATGTTGTTTGGATTTAAATTTTACTTTTTATTATATTTGGTTATTTTCGAGTACTGCTTGTTTTATCACTAATCCCACCTTCCCGACTTGTTTGGGGGTGGAAATATTTATACCGAGCATAAGTCGTTATATGATCATCTGCTATAAAGTTGTCTTGGAGGAAAGGTTGATAATTTGGCCGATATCGGCAAATCTATGAATTGTGTGGTGGTAGCATGAAATCTAGGAGAGTTTAGAAGTTACTATTCTAAATCCAGTATGAAAGATACCAGGATTTATAGAAAATCATGGAAATGGGTTGTTTCGTTTTGGGTTTTGGAATTTTTCTATTTCCGGAAATTGCCTTCAAACAAATTGGGAACTTGCCGATTCGTTTTGGTAGCTCAGAACCTATTTAAACTCCCTTCTTTCTACACTAACAAACCACACTACACCCCACCATCATCTCGGACCTTCCACTCCAAGTTTTTCTTTCTTTTTGCTCTAAACTCCGGTTTCAGCACTTACGAGCGCGCCTGCGCCCTCTACAGTTTCACAAAATTTTGTCAGAGCGCGACCCGCGCCTAAACCACTGTAATTCTAAAACCCACGAGCGTGACCGCGCCCTATGTGAGCGCACCCGCGCCCAGCCTTCTGTGCACGCGGAAAATTCCAATTTTCGGACGGTCATTCCAGGATTTTTGTGGAACTATTGAAAGAGTTGTTGTGATGACATCTCCTATAGTCATACCTGAACAATCCTTCGAAGATGTGTTGGGCACTGAGACCTATGGACATTGGTTCCGACCACGGGATCCTGCTGATTAGGATGATGCGTCATCTCACGGTAAGTGATGACGATTCATATTCACCACAACTTCTTTGCTTATTTCTACGACCATGTTAAATTCTATTGTAATCGGGGATGGAGAACAAGAATTCTCTCGTCGTAGTCGAAGACCGCGACACATCAATTCGATAAAAATGTGGTCGCTTTAGTTTCGTGGATTACCAATACCGATCCTGTTCACACATGGGCATATATGACCGATAATGCATATCTTTATTATTATACATATTTCCATGAGTATTATGGGGGGAGGTATTTCGAGTAATGGACCGGGGCGATATAGCATTGCCCTTGGTAGCCTTTCCCCTAAACGTAGGCACCACCATGTTATTCATCCCGATGAATATTTTGGGGAATGGCGCTCATTTCTACAAACAAGATCTTCTGGTGACATTTTCCTCGCTTTAGCTGAGGGACGTCGCCGATATGACATTCCCCGAGTATTAGTCGCTAGTCTTAAGAGAGCCCAAACCATGAGGCGTAAGTATCTTTTTATGCCTTTGTTAGTAAGCCGCATCATGCGTAGTTGTTTACCTGTATTCTGTGCACAATTCACAGATTGGAAAAGGGTTGAAGTCATGAGACCCACCAATCGGGTGGTTCACTCGTTGCGAATAATGACTTGGCCGGGATGGCAGGTGCAACCTCATTTGGTTGCCCCGTACATCCCATCAGACATGATAACACTTAACAGGTTAGCATTAGTAGATGATAACTGGCGGCAAGCTTGGCAAATTACAATGGACTAGCAAGATGCGAAGGAACCTCGTCTCACTAACGAGGAAGAGGATGCTTAAGCGGGAGATAAGGTAAGTTTTTAGTTTTGTTAGTGTCTACTTATGTCCCAAGCAATTTAATTCGGTTAACCCCATAATGGGTGGAACTCTTATAGAGTTGCGTCAGTTTTTTTTTTTTAATTCCCTATATTAGTATGTTCTAACCTTGTTATGCAGATGTGCCAGAATTTCACGCGTTTCCATGGTATTTTTCTACCCTCTTTATTTAAATGCTTTGAGTACAAAGCATGCTTCTTGGGGGGGGGCATAGAAACACGTGTAATTAAGGCATCTGTTAGGATATAGATATGTATAATATGCATTTGTTTTCAAGTTGAAAATTTTCAAAAATATAAATAAATAAGTTTATGCTATACACTTAGGAATATTGGTATTGTTTTCTTTCTCTATGTTCTTAACAATCTAGAAGTCTCACGTAGCTTTTGCATTAGAATAATTGTTAGAAACTTAGGTTAATATGTAGGTAATAATCTTTGCATCTATCTATAAATATATTGCATGAGTATCTACGATTGTTAGCAGTGAGTTTCTGAAATCTAGGCTAGAGTACTTATTCTACAAATCCTGTGAGAATATAGCCTAAAGCCTTATATGAGCGAAACATTTGAGAAATGACACAAGGGCGAAGTAAAATCCGGATAGAGAAATCACACGTCCACTTGCTTGATCACTATGCCATATCCTAAGCGAGAATTTAGGCCCTCTTTGGATCGATATAGCCATAAATTCAAACCTATGCATTATTTTCCGCTAGTCGCCCCTCTGAGCCTTTCTTTAGCCTTCCATAAACCACAAATCCTTTACCCTGTTATAAAAACAGAACAAAATAAAAAAATCAACCTACCCAATCTAGAATAAGTCTGAGAATAGAATGAGGAAGAGAGAAGAGGAGAAAAACCGGTGTAAACAAAAGTTAGTTAATTGCTTCAGAAAATAAAGAAAAGAAGTTCCCATCCAAAGAAAAGAAAAAGAAAAATAGAAATAAAATAAAAACTCCAAAAAAAAGAATAATAGAATAAAAGGGAGTTAAAAGCCAAAGAAAAGAAAAAGAAAAATATGGCTAAGGATGGAAACAAAGTATAGAAGCAAAAGAAAATAACAAGGTTTTCTCTAAGTTACATAATATGAAGACTCTATTATCTCAGACTTGTCCTTTTGAATATCCATTTCCTTCCTTCTTAAACCATCTCCTAATCCCCGCAACACCTAATAAAGACCTCTAGCTCAATTAGGATTAGGTTAGTGTGATAGTAAGTGGCAGATGTGTTTGATCGACTCCGGCTTTCTTGTTTGTCATTGAGATTGTAAGGTAAAGTGTGCCCACTTGCACACCGGGAGTAGCTAAACTTGAGCGAAAAATCGAAAGTGGTTTTGTCTTGACAATTATGTGAGGACCTACTTAAGGACGTTATTCCGAGTTTTCAGAAATGAACCTGCAAGGCATTTCATAGTATTATTCATAGTATATATATTTGTATCATAGATGATTGATTATTATGCATATATTAGTTTAGGTTTTTAACTTGTTTATTCTTATTCAGTTGCTAGTGAGATGTATAGATAGTTGGGACATGAATGAGAAAACAATAGTTTTATTTCTTAGTCGTTGTAGTATAGTTGAAGTTTGTGAGTACCTTCACTGGAAAACTCTCACGAGGCTATAACTCGTCCCCTAGGGAATTCCTAGTGGTTTAAGGCCTTGTTGCATATGGTCAATGCAATCGCACTCAGCGAAACGAGAGTAGATAAAACTCCAATTTTGGTCACTTATTCTAATTTCTCATCTTTGCTTGAGGACAAGCAAAATGCTGTTTGGGTGTGGCTTGATAAGAGCCCAAAACTATAGTTTTAACCCTGTAACAGTCATACTTTTTTTAGACCAATTATGTGAGTAATAATTAAAGAGTTAACACCGATTCGTGTTTTTATGCATTTCAGGTTTCAAAGTCCATTATGTGCATAAATGTGCCACTTTAGCGAGATAAAGGAGCAAAGGTCGGTTACTAAGTAGTTCCGTGATTAAAGGCCAAGATTCAAGAAGACAAAGCCTTCCTAAGTCCGGTCAAAAGCTGAAAAGTCGACACGGGCGTAAAATGACACACAAGTCGTGAGAACTTCCGAAGGCCGTATATTTGGACTCAGACCTCGGAATGGGGCCTACTTTATGTCAAAATGACCGGCTCGGAAAGAGCATTCCAATGGTCCAAGCCTTGGCCCAATCAGAGGAGCAAAAGTGGACGAAAAGTCTATTGAAGCCATCTGCAGCTGAAGAGGCCTTTTTGGACTGAAAGAATTGGGTTTTGGGCCTGATTCTCTGGCCCAAAACATGGCTCCAAGCCCATGCACGATTTTTGGATCTGAAAGTATAAAAACCAAAGCTTAGCTCTTTGTTAATGGTAGTTAGTTAGACCTAAAACAATATAGATAATTCTAGATCTAGTTTAATTAATTAAATTAAGTTTTAGTTCCATTTTCAATTCTTGTTTTAGATTAAGTCTTTGAATCATTGTTCTTGATTGATTAGATAAATAAAATAGTTATTTTATCAATTTTGAATTATGTTATTTCAATCTATTAGATCTAGTTTTAATTATTGTTGGTTACCATTTCTTAGTTGTTAATTAGAATTTAATTATCGTTTAGTTTAGATTAGTAAATTTCGAATCTTTGATAATATGTTTAGTTTAGATTCATATGGGAATGATTGCGGAATGATTCAAGGCTAAAACCTCCATTAGAGGGGTTGATGAAGCCTTGATGAAAACTTAGTGGTATAGTGTAGAAGCATTGTAGAATCTATTCCAATCTAGAAGGTCGTGATTCGCCATGAGAATGGGTGGATGGCCTCACATGCTAGTTAGTATTCGGTAGAAATGCCATGAACACTAGGGATTAGAACTCGAATTCTTGCCGTAAGAACGTGAGAATCGAGATACAAGAATCTATACTAGGTTATTAAGTTGGATTCGAGGTGGATTCAATTCCCCTCCAATCCTTTATCTAGATTAAAAAACGATCGTATTTCCATAGTATTCGTAGTTAAATTCAAATAATCAATTTCATATTGTATCGTAGTATAATACCCTTCGTAAAGCTCTCATTAGACTTAAGACCGACTAATTAGACTAGAAAACATTCCATGCTAGAGCACTAGGAGTGGAACAAATTTGTTACTCCACTCTATCTCGATAGAATTGAGAGTAGAAACTTTGATAAACATATAGGCAATTAAATTAAGTTTTAGTTTACTTACGTTTTGAGTTCATCGTTCATTTCGTAGGTAAACTATTCAATCATTTGTTTTATCATGAACGCTTGTTGAATAACATTCGTTCGTCGTTTGTTGGTGCACATGTCCTTCAAAAACTTGGCATGCTTGGGCAAATGCTTAAGTGCATCTAGAAAAGGTAGGTTTATGGTCAAATTTTTGAAGGTTTCTCGATCTCATCGAAATATTCGTTAGGCTTGTTCTTTACCAAATGGGCAGGGAACAGAGTTTTTTGGTGAAATTGTGCGTATGGATCAGTGGCATCTTTCCCTAGGGACATGGATGTAGATTTGGAAGGAACAACTACTTCATCCGCTATAGGTTGCGAGGTAGGAGTTGGAAGGACGTCAGTCATGGCTTTCATCGATTCGACGTCTGGCATACGTATGTGATTGTCGATGGTTCGTCCAGAACGAAGAGTGGTGATGGCATTTACCTTACCCTGGCTGGGATTACTAGATCATGGTACATTGTTGAGTTCAAACGCAGTGTTTGTGGGGTTAGGGTTTGGAACTGCTTGGCTAGGAAACACACCTTTTTTACTTTTATCCTGTGCTAATAGCTGAAAAGACTGTTGGATAGATACTAGGATTTGAGATTGTTGATTCATGTAAGTCAGAAAAGTTTTAACTATTTTATCGGCAGTGGATTGTACCAGTGGAGCAGCAAGAACAAATTCACGGTTATTGTTTACGGGTTGATTTTGGTAGCCATAACCTTGATTAGTGAGAACAAGGCTGCGGTTGTTTTGGTACTCTATATTGGCAGTGTTGAGATTGACTTTGCCCTTGCTGGAATTGCAGAAGATTTTTTTGATGGTAGGAATTGTAGTTCGTGGGTGGTTGTATAAGAACGTTGTTGAAACCCAGAGGAGCTGGCTGTTGGGCAGGGGGACGCCAAGCCAAATTCAGATGTCGTCTCCAAGGTGCATTAGGGATGTTGAAAGCACAAGACTCTTCAGATGGTTGGGGAGGGCACTCGTATGCCAAAGGACAATAAAAATAAGAGTGCTCAGGACTTAAGCAAAGAAGACATGGGGAAGCGTTGGCAGCCATGACTTGTTTTGGTTTTTGATCATTTACTTGAAACGAAAGAGAATCAACCTTTTTGGTTAGGGACTCGATCAGAGTTTTTAATTCCGGATCGGGTTTGACCTCAAACATGGACATAACTTTGGTAGGAGTCTCTTTAGAAGATTTGGAAGAATCAGTGTTACCCCAATGGGTGTTTCGTGAAGCCTACTTCTCAAGAAAAGTGTAGGCTTCAGTAGTGCCTTTATCCATGAAACAATTGTTGTTCATGATATCTAATGATTCCTTTTGATGGTCAGAGAGACCATTAAAGAATGACCGGACTAAGACAGCAATGTCGAGTTAATGATGGGGACATTCGAGAAGTAGATCATTAAATCTGCTCCATGCTTCTGTAAAGGATTCCTGGGGATGCTGGCGAAAGAATTGAATCTTCTAAAGCATCTCTGTAGTTTTCTTCTAAGTATAGAACTTTATCATGAATGCTTGTACGAGCTTGGCCCATATGTCAAGGGATTGCGGCGCTTCGCCCTCGAGCCAAATTGAAGCTTTATCAGCTAAGGTGAAGGGAAACAACCTAAGCAAGACTTGTTCATTGGTAACGGTTGGATGGTGGAAAGTGGTAGCTACTTGATGCATCCGACGAAGGTGATTGTATGGTTTTTCATGGTCTAGACCATGGTAAACAGGTAACAAACCGAAAATATTTGGCGGAATGCGAAAATCTCCTGCAATCTCATCGAGTTTAATGCAGGAAGCATGTCCTTCCTATAAGGCAGTATAAAAGTCCGAAAGGGGTTTCTCAACTGTGGGACTTTCCTGGCCATGACTATGGGAGGTAATGGCAACTGAGATACTTGATGAGGTTGATTTATGGAGGAAGAACTATGTCTAGGAGATAACTTATGTAGTTGTTTATTGTATTTCTGACGACTATATGTAAGTTCTAATTCCTTATGTTTACCAGACCGTAGTCTCATACAAACACATATTTTAATTCAAGGCTCATAAGGAACGAATTATGACAGGAGGTTTAAGAATTATGGAAGGAGGGAGTTGAACCACGTCTTCCTGGACTGTTGCTAACGTGAGCAGGTAAGTTAGGATAACGTGTGACTATTCCAATAGCCAGGTCACATGAGAGAATTGAGGGAGGTTGTCCGTGCTAGCAAGTTCCTTAATTAGGTAACCTCAATCTTTCACGTTTGCTAGACACTGATGGAATAGGATGATGATTTATGATGGTGTATTATGCGGGGTATTATTAAGATGATTATATTGAAATTTTTATTATTATAATTTTTTATTTTTTTGGTTTATTTATTTATTTATTATTATTTTTTATTTTTAATTTTTTTAGTTTACATAATTAATGTATTATGGAGACGTGATTATGAAACATGCAATTAAAGACGAGAGATGCAAAAATAGAAGACTAAACATGCAATTAACACATGCTAGTTATACATAGGAAATCTACACATGCAACTGCATATTACTTAAATGTGAATAGAAACACGTCCTACGCATGCAAGAATATACGTGCAACTAGATGCGAGCTAGGGGAATGTCGAGAACGAACTCATACAAAGTAATACTGCATACGTGAATGGATATAATATACACATACAAAAATAATCTAAGGTGGTTTGAAATTACACAGACATCCA
This sequence comes from Coptis chinensis, assembly GCF_015680905.1. Classification (NCBI taxonomy): domain Eukaryota; kingdom Viridiplantae; phylum Streptophyta; class Magnoliopsida; order Ranunculales; family Ranunculaceae; genus Coptis; species Coptis chinensis. The sequence continues at coordinate 56,878,874 of NC_141461.1, read as the reverse complement.
AATATATTCGAATCATATTAACCGTATTAATATGCAATGACGAACCACACAAACCCAGAAAAAATTATATATATGTAACGAGATCTCATGCCAACATACGAATATGCGATGTAAAATATGTTATAGCAATCAACCAAATAATATCCTTGACAAAGTTTGAGGAGTTTAAGAATTCGAAACTTGGCGTCCCGCGATTCCTCGTATACCGATTGAATTAACTCTTGAGCTCGTTAACTTATTGGATGGTGGATAAACAGGTCTAGAGAGTCCAAAATAGTACTGAGAATAAAAGTGGCTTGTACCTGAAAACTAAAGTGTTGATACTCCAGGTTAGTCTCGCGCGCTACTATTATAGTCCCGTCCGAGACTGTAATATCAATTCAGTACTTCAACTTCTTACGAAATACTTAGACTGTGCTATTAATGATAAACAAAATTTGGTTCAGAGATATCTGTTAGTAGAAAAAGAAAAGTTGGGGCAAACTGGTACGTAACACGTTAGTGTTGCAAAACAAATGAAAATTAAAAAGATGAGGGGGAGGATAGGGGGGTTTTTTCAATGATGTATTCCAATTATTACGTTAAATGTCCAAAGTCCTTAGGCGTGCATCGGTGTCATTTGATAAACGGTAATTTAAGGTTTGATTCTTTTAGTCCGAGATCCACAGTCCGAAGTCCACAATCCAAAGTCCAAAGTCCAAAGTCCAAAGTCCGTAAACGTCTGTTAAGTCAAGTTACCTTACTCACGTGGGTTGGTAGGATAGGTCGAGTAAGGGATCGTCCATACCTTAGGGCTAGGCAAGGTTCACAACTGGATTACAACTTTTAGTGAGTAGGATTTTAGGTTATTTAGTTGGTTTAAGTAAATTAACGGTAATGCAAGTAACCTAAAATAATAACGATTGATTTCTACATAAATAAACAAAGATAGAGAAACAGGAAAAGGGTTAACCGTACTCATGTAAGAATTAGTTTCAACAATTATAATACCATATCACTACAGCTCTAATCAGTCTCGAGTTCATAGACACACCAGAGACGGCCGAGTATCAATCCCTAGTGAGATGCACATATCTCTGAGCTCATCTCACTAGTATAAGGGGTGTCGAACTAATATTATATCTCTGCAATATCATTTCAGCTCCTAGTTCGATTCTACATCAGCTGGACAAATCAGAGAGCTATCTGACACCATAGAGTCGCGACGAGACATTTTGGGTCTCTCGCGAGAGTGTTCTGGAGCATCAACACTGCAAACTTGGACAGTCTCAATCATTTTGGGAACAGATGTATAATCTATACCTAATTCCTAAGTAGTGATTTTAGAACATTAAAGTGTCAATCTGGATCCTCACACGAGCATCATTAACCCTCCCCCTGATGGGGGGGGTTTTAGCTCATGGTCATTGGATGATTAATTGAACTGGCTGTATACAATAAATAAATAAATGAAGAATTGGAATTAAACTTGAAAAGAAATGACTTTTATTAAGTAAAAAGACTTACAGTACTGATACTGGTATGAAAGTTACTGGAAGGGAAAGCAAAACAACGTACTAGAAATGAAAGCAGGAAATGAAAAGCTAAACTATGGTCTAAAACTAAAACTCACAAAGGTAAGGTCCCCCTCTCAGATATATAGCCTGGTCTCATCTCATGAAACCCCCATAATTTATATGTTTTGTTTGTTTTTATTCAAATAGCAAAAATCCAAACTTTGTAATACAAAGTTTGTCATATCTTGCTTAAATTTGGTTTTTTTGTCTTTTTGTTAAATCAATTCATACATTGATTTGTTTTGTCTTTTCCTTTTGCAAGGTGGCACACAATTGTGACCATCACTTGCCACCTGCCTATGCTGACTCGTCATGCCTTTTGGGTCCGTAGAGTGGGTCCACGTGTTGTGTCCAGTGGTGATGCCGATTTTGGCATTTTTACAACTTTCTGTCTTTGTGTAGAGTTCATCGCCCTGGTTGCTCTTGCAGTTCACTAGCCAAAATCGGTGTCCAGGCTTAAAAGATGTGAGTTTCGGAAGTTTGTTGCTTCTTTACACGCGAACCCATTCTGCACTAGTTTTGTCTATTTGGAAACTTTGGCTCTAGTCATGCTTTGTTGGGCTTCACTGGGGTTGAGTGTGAAGACTTTAAATATGTCAATATTCCCGTACTTTGATGCATGTTTTATCATCATATTCACGTTAACTGTGGAAACCTATAAAAGTACAAAAATATAATTATTTCATGATTATTAAACACATAATTAACCAAAACACTATGTCTCTACAGGGTTTAGTGTTATAGTTTTGGGTTCTTATCAAGCATCTATGATTATATTTGGTAGTATTTTTATGAGACCTAGGTTAGAGTACTTAATATATATCCTGTGAGAATCTAGCCAAAAGACTCATATGAGTGAAATATCTGAGTGATGACACAAGGGAGAAGTAAAATCCGAGTAGAGAAATCACACATCCACTTGCTTGATCACCATACCATATCCTAAGCGAGAATTTAGGCCCTCTTTGGATCGATATAGCTAGAAATTCACACCTATATGAAATTTATTATCCGCTAGTCACCCCACTAAGCCTTTCATTAGCTTTTTCACAAACCATAAATACTTTACCCAATAAAACAAAATGAAAAAAATATCAGCTTACCTATTTGGATAAGTTTGACAAATAGGATGAGTAAAGAAAAGAGAAGAGAAAAACCTGTGTAAACAAAAATTTGTTAGTTGCTTCGAAAGAAAAAGAAATTGAAAAAGAAAAGAAAAGAAAGCTTTCAAAAAGGAAAGAAAAATAAAAGTTAGAACTCCAAAAATAGAATAAAAAAGAGTCAAAAGCCAAAACAAAAGGGCTAAGGATGGAAACAAAGTGTAGAAGCAAAATAAGAACAAGGTTTTCTCTATTTACATAATATAAAGATTTTATTATCTCTTACTTGTTAATTTGAACATCCATTTCCTTCCTTCTTAAACCATCACCTAATCCCCGCAACACCTAATAAAGACCTCTAGCTCAATTAGGAATAGGCTGGTGTGATAGTAAGTGGTAGATGTGTTTGATCGACCTTGGCTTCCTTAGATTGTCATTGAGATTGTGAGAAAATGTGTACCCACTGCACACTGGAGTTAGCAAACTTAAGTGGAAAAATTAGAGTGTTATGTGTCTTGATACATTCATTGTGAGAACCTATTTAGGCACGCTACCCAAAAGTACATGCCACTGCATTTCATAGCATAGTTCATTATATAACTATTTATCTTAAGATAATTTGATTATTATGCATGTATTAATTTAGGAGTTAGAAGATGATCCTTGTTTAACTGCTAGTGAGATGCATAGATTCTGAGATAAAATTAGGAAACAATTACTTTTATTTCTTAGTCGTTATAGTATATATGAAGTTTATGAATACCTTTTCTAGAAAACTCTCACGAGGCTATAACTCATCTACTAGAGAATTCTTAGTGGTTTAAGGCCTTATTGCATATGGTCAATGCAATCACACTCAGCGAAACGAGAGTAGTTAGAAATACATTTTTGACCACTTATTTTAATTTCACATATTTGTTTGAGGACAAGCAAAATGCTGTTGGGGGTGGTTTGATAAGAGCCCAAAACTGTAGTTTCAACCCCTTAATAGTATATATTTAAGCCAATTATGTTTATAATAAATAAGAATTGGTAATGTTTACGTATTTTTGTGTATTACAGGTCTTGGAATCAATTATGTGAAGAAATATGCCACTTTTGCAAGAAAAAAGAATCAAATTGCTTGCTAGAGAAGTTATATGGTTCAAGCCTAAGTTTCAAGGAGAAAAATATTTTTTAAAGCCTAGTCAAAGCTGAAAAGTTAAAGTTAACACGGGCAGAAAAAGAAAAGAAAAGTCAACATAACTTTAATAGGACGTATCTTTGGACTTAGACCTTGAATTGGGCCTATTACATGTCAAAACGACCGGCTCGGAAAAAGATTTCTAATAATCTAGGCTTCAACCCAATTAGAGTAGTAAAAGTGGATGAAAAGGGTATTACAACAAATTTTAACAGAGAAACCCTTTTTAGACTTAAGTAATTAGGTTTTCGACTTGATTAAGTGACCCAAAACACCCTCACCTATATAAAGAGGATTAAGGTAAAACTCTATTCTCTCTCTCTCCCACTTAGTTTAGTTTAATTAGAGTTTAATATTATCTTTCCCCTTTCTTTAGTTTAATTAGTATAGTTTAAGTAATTAAGGTTTATAATTGTAGCCTCCATAAAACCCCCATTAAAATACCTTCAAATTATTATTATTCAATTAAATTATTTCTCTTTCTATTATGCCTTCTTCTCATTCTTTTATTCATGATAGTCCCATGAATCAAAGCTAAACCTCTATTAGAGGGGATTGATTGAAGCTTTGATGAGGACTTGATTTGTTAGTATAGAATATTTGGTTAGAACTTCAAGTTCAGGTTTTTCTTGACTTAGTAATAAGAAGAGTTTAATCTAAACTAGAGAATAGTGAGTTTTTTCATAAAAATGGAAAACAAACTTTCTCTAATGCTAATTAGTTATGACTAGAGATACAATAATTGATTAGGGACCATTAATGGGCTAACTTTTATGGGGTTTAAACGTAAAGATTAATGTTTTGCAACAACTCTATGCTAGCATGTTAAGTATTAATTAAAGTAGATTTCAATCTCTTTCTACTCTTCTCCATATTTTATTCAAGTCATATTTAATTGTTTTAATTAAATTAGTATAAGTTAAATTCATATATTTAGTTTCCTAGTATAAATTCACATCCATAAATATTGCTCTCACCATTGTTTCCTTGTGGTTTGATTAGTTGAATTCGTTTCAATCTAGAGAGCTAAGAGTGGAACAATCTGTACTCTCTATATTATATGAATATATATGTGAGAGTAGGAAATAAATAATTGATAACGTAAGAATAAGTTAGAGAAATCTAGTTGTGTTTTTACGTTTATCAGTGATGGTTTAGAAAGAAAAAAGAAGGGAAAAACAAAAATCTAATAAGTTGAGAAATTGTGTCTTCAAGATACTTGTAACTAGAGAAGAACCTTGTTTTGTTATTTTCTTCCGAATTGTGATTCATTATTTAGCCATTTGGCTTTGTGACTCCATATGATTTAGAAATTTTGGGAGTTCTAACTTTGCTTTTGTTTCATTTTGCTTTTGTTTCTGATATCGTCTTCTTTTGATTTTGAACTTTTGGTAGATTCGATTTTAGACTCCTTTGATTTTTTTGTTTGAAGTTTTGGTTTTTGATATGTCTTTTTTTTCTTCTCTTTCTTTTCTTTTTGAAGCAACTAAATGATCTATTTTTGTACAATGTCTTCTCTTCTCTTTTATGATATCTATCCAATTCTCTACTCATCACCTGTGTAAGCTTTTTCTTGTGTGTTGTAACGGGTTAGGGATTTATGGTGAAGAATAAAAAGGCTTTTAGAAATTGGTGAAGGCTTAAGAAGGGTAACTAGAGGAAAACTATCTTTTTGGGTTTTTAACATTTATTTGGCTATATCGATCTAAAAAGGTCCTAAATTCTCTCCTTGGATATGGTGTGGTGATCAAGCAAGTGGATGTGTGGTCTTTTTATCCGGACATCCTTTGTGTCATCACTCAATAATCATTCAAATGAGGCTTTTGGCTAGATTCTCATAAGATATGGAATTTAATTGTTCTAACCTTGGTCTCGGAAACTCACTGCTATATATAATCAAATGTTTATGCATGTCATTCATGAAAAGATGCAGAAACTATTGTACGTATGTTAGTCTAAGTTCTATGAACAAATCTTTACTCTATTGCTATAATGAGACTTCTAAACTTTTTATTCATTACGAAAAAAGGACACAAGACTTTTATACTAAACAGAAAAATATTTTTGATCTTTTTCGAAAAAAAATTTAGAAAGGAAGAAATATACTATTATAACTAATATAGAAAATGCATAGTTTTTGCAAAATGTTACTAAACCACCCCCAAAAAGAAATATTCTTTGTCCTCAAAGTATGAATAGATAAGGAAAGAGATTATCATAGAAACATGAGCAAAAATGGTGATACGCCTGTATTCTGTTCTTCATGATTAAAATATGCCTCCCCCAAATAAGTTTGGGGCATGGGTTGTTTGATATAGAACGAGAAATATAAGGTTTATTGTACTAGGGATAATTATTCTACTATGAACATTTTGGGTTTTTGTATTTTTGAAAACATATGAAATGCAAAAAAGAAAAATGGAAAATTTTGGCATAATGTATTTGTATTACCTTTTACTCATATACCAAATTCTACATAAGAAACAAATAAAACAAGGAGATGAATTAAAATTACACTACTAGTTATAATTATACATAAGTGCTGAAAAGAAAACAAACTGAAAATAAAACATAAACTATAAACTATCTATACAGATACTAGGGAGCTGCCTAGTAAGAATCCTTGTGCGACTCGTCACGACTGATAGGGTTATATACTAAAAACATTACTTTTGTATTAACTCTAATTCTTCATTTTTTGAATGAGAATCATATGGGCAAATGTTATGTATATTACATATGCATGTGTCTAATACTTTATGTTGTAGATGATATGGTGTAAACACACAGAAGATCATATCATCAGTACCTTATAAAGTATAAGTAATCGTTCACAACCTAGATGGATTTCGACAAACTATTAGTACGGTTGTAGTATAATCTGGTATTAGTCTATCTTGACTATAGGATTACACTAGTACACTTTGTGTGTATTGAATAGGACCAAGTGAGGTTGTTTCTCCTTATACTGACTATATAAGAGAACAAATGCCTCTGTTATTATGGATGCTTGGCCTCCTAATCCGGATATAATAACGGGCACTTACATGCATTGTACATTGCTTTAAATCATCAATGAGTGAGATTCATTTGTGAATCAACACACTCGATGGATTGGGTAATTACATTGTATATAAGGTGTGATGTTGATTATAGAAGGAATTCGTGTCCCGCAAGAAGTCGGGTTGATGATGTCCCCTTGAGGAGCTCAAAAAGATTGTCATGTAAACCCTGCAGGTGGATTTATTCCGACATGACAATGAGGTTGAGTGGTACTACTCAAGGACATAGAAGTTGATTAATGTAGTTGTCAGTAACTTGACTTAATCAACAAACATTCGATATCTTAAACACGGGGAGATCAACGAGCATATAATATGGATCCCATAAAAACTGACACGTAATTTGGGATTAGGGCGGTAGTGCAACAATGGCCTTTAGTGGAATAAGCCATTTGTTGACGGACTTGGGCCGTGTGTTCTGGGCGAACATGGGAAGCCCAAGCCCGTCAGGAGGCCCAACCCTAATTTCTCCTCATGGTCCCTGTTGTAGCCTATAAATAGAATACTCTCTCTCTGGCCGAAATTCACTATTCATTGTTTTGAAAAAAAGGCAAGAAAAGTAGATCTGAATTCGTTTATGATCTTGAGAGAAAGAAGGGGATTGGTAGATCGTTGCCCACACAAGGTCCAATCTGTTCTAAAGGAATACAACAGAAGATCAAGGGGTTGATTTTGGATTTGATAAAGCTTGGATTCTCAGAGTTATCTAAATCGGATTCAAAGGTATGTTTTCTATTCAAAATTGTGAGAACCCCATTAATTCCGCTGCGCGTGGTTCTCGCGGTTTGTAGAAATATTTGCATTCTGAATAACGGTTCCTACAACGACGTCAAGAAGATCCTTCTCATTACTGACATTGGGTTCTAGCATTTCTATCGCTACGCGGGAGTGCATCCCAAATGCTCTGCAGTGTTCTTGTGACACTGTGTTGAAAACGTCATTGCTCCTGCTGGAAAGACTGCTAGTCCTCTCTAAGCCGTTCTAATAACTTGCTGACCTTGTCCAAGGTGGTGGATGTGCTTGTGCAGAATCTTCTAGCCCTCATGGAGGAAATGAATTCCATCCATGGGCTGAGTGAACTATCGAGTGGCACCTTCAGTGAAGTAGTCCACATTCTCGGTAGGGCGTGCTTGCTCGGCGGCTCTGGCTGCAGGTGGATGCCATAGTTTCTGGATGCAGTGGGCATAGATATAACCTCTAGTAGCGTCTTTTACCTCCACTAAAGAGTCTGTAGCATCGAACCCCCAGTGTTGCATGATCCTAGTGACCAGCACTGGTAGAGGGGCGGTGGACCTCCTAGGTTTGCAGAGTTGCTCCCAAACGAAGGTGACAATGCAGAAATTGTTTTTCTGCTCCTGAAGAATCCACATGATATGGAGCATCCCCTTGCTGATATTTGAAAGGTTGGCTGAGCCTATCAAGTTGAAGGCTATCTACTAAGATACTGCCAACTGATTTCTTCATAATGAGTTTTGAAACGCGCAGTGTGACGTGGGGTTTTCCTACCCTCAAGAAGCATTTTTGCCATCATAACGTCGATGGTCTTGTTGTCTAGGGACTGTTCCATCTGACTATAGACCTTTAGAGGAATCCCCAGAACCTCACTAACCACTTCCTTAGTGAGCTCAAACGTGTGCCCATCCATGACAACCGTGATGCAGTCATCCTCTTCTTGTTGCATGCGGTTATAAAATGAAAGAGTGAGAGAGGGAGAATAACTTGCACCTTCCAACAACCCCAAAGATTCCCATCCTCTTATTCTAATCTTAGCCTTGAAGTGCACTTCAAACAGATCGAAATTGAAGAGGTTTTGAAAATTTTGCTTTGGCACGATTTTTAGAACTCCTGCCATTTAGGGTAGGGATTGATGAAATTGGGGTTTTTAGTTGGAATGGGGGTTAAAAATGGAGCTTGCTGTAAAAATTTGGAGTGGTGGTGTGTATAGATGACTGGGCGGTCGCGAGTGTATGAAGGGTAGGCGTGAGCCAGGTTGAGGTGGCTAGGGTTTGGGAAGTTTGAAGATGATTATATTGGTCGAGGGGTCATGAAGCTTAAATAGGTTTGATGGCACATGCCTTTTTAAGTTAATACGAAATTTTGGCCCAAGCCCAATTGAAATCAGGTAATTCCAATCATGTCCTTAGTACCTTGCCAACTTCAAAAGCCGATCCGTGCTTCGTTACTCGTCCAATCCTGACCCGTGAGGTACCAAAATGATCAGTATTGAAAATGCTACACAACAGCATAGGGTACACTCACATCCATCAATGGATGAAAAATAAACAAAGGAAAGAATGGAGAAGAACTAAAGGGAAATTTATATACAAACAAAAAAAGGAAAAATTTTAATTAATTTTTTTAGGTTTCGAATATGTTTGAACTGAAAATTTCAAAGGTAGGTCATTTGAAGTTAGATTCCCAAGACTTAGAAGTTTTTGAAAACTTAAGTAAATCCCAACCAAATGGTTGGATTACTCTTTTCAGCTATGCATGGTGCGCAGGTGGCGGGCATATGAAAACCTTGAAAATTGAATTTTCACTATGAGGTTGAAGATCAAGACAAGGTGGTGTTTAATAGTTCAAGCACCAGCCTTCTCTCATAGCTCATCTCTTACATGCATATGAACTCTTACCCACACCAGGAATGGTTTTTAATATATATGTCCATATCTTTAATTGCAGTTCTCTAGAAAGTGCTTGCACACGATCATTAAAACTGATCCATCTAGTTTTGCTAGGTGCAAGGTTTTTGTTCGTAATAGAATACATTTTTGGAAATTTTTTGAAATTTTTTAGAAAGAAAGATTTTGAGAAGGGGAAAGATTTTTAGAAGGGTAAAGATTTTGAGAAGGAAAAAATTTGAAAATTTGTACAAGTTTGAGTCTTTTAACGTCAGATTCTCGAGACAAATAGAGAGGTGGAGGCAAAAGATAGAATTAAACAGAGAATAGTATCACTTTGGCTTACTCTATTTGTTTAATTTTCATTTAGAGATGTCTCGTTTTTTTTTTGTTTTTTAAGCAAATGATATCTCTAACCATATAGAGGTTTTGACAATAAGATAAAATTATACATGAATCTGGTATCATTTTGGTTACTCTAGGGCGCACAATTTTCATTTTTATATCCTCTAGTTTTGAAAACTATGGAGAGATTATGTTACGATACTCATACTCAAAAGTTGTTATTCTAAATGCTAATTTTTGAAAACAAACCATAGTAGGTAATCTCAAGAACTTTCCTATCGGTTCTGGGGTGAACACAATCTAGACAGACAGAGCTTCAGTTATGCGAGTTGGGGGATTTACTGCATAAGACATGGAATGTCCTAACCCGTGCGAATAGCGCGGTGATATAGGCGACCCTTAATAAGCAAAACTGATCTCAAACCACCCCTAGATTGAGTTGTTCTAGGGGTTGGTCTGTGTAGAATCCATTGAATGTTTTGTTTTTGGAGAATCACATAACTATTGATGTATCGAGAGTCTAGCATTAACATAACGGAAAAAACATCTATTTTGAAAAAGAAATGTAAAATAAATAAAAAAAATTGTATACTCGCTCCACAGGTTCACACTTACTCAAACGATTAGTAAAAAATATTTTACAAAGAATATGCTAGATATACGTGGACTAAGGCTCCGGTAGTTACAACCACACACTCCAAATGGAGGGTCCGATTACCTTATTAATATATTCCCTTTAATGCAAAAGGTGGAATGGAATGGGGAAGGAATACATCATGGAAAAGAGGATTTAATCCTCGTATATAGGTTGATCATGAAAGAATTTTTAGCGCTCCAACTTCATTCGCATCACTTATTGCTTCAAAGGATGTGTTTGTTGGTTTAAGGTTTGGAATAGCTTGTCCTGGGAATACACCTTTTTGGGTTTTGTCTTGGGCTAACAAGTTCAGAAATTGTTGCATGGAGGTTAGAATTTGGGTTTGTTGTTGCATTACAGATAACATTATCTCGGTGGGCTTATCTATTTGGACACTGCTAGTTGATGGTGTAACTAGAACTAGGTCTCTTTGGTTATTGATCGATGGGTTTTGGTAGTTATGGTTAAAATGGGATGAAACCAATGCTCTGTTCTGATTGTTATAGGTACATTGTCATTGTTTGAATGTTTTTGGTGGTTTATTGATACCTGGAGGTGGTTGGGTTTGTGGATTATTAGTCCATGTGAAATTTGGATATTATCTCCATGGTGCATTTTGTACATTGAAAGCACATATTTCTTCTGGTTGAAGTAATGATAGGTTTGTGATCAAGGGATAGGTGGCATCTATTTGATTTAAACTTAAACATAAATTGCATGGTGAGGTATTTATGTTCATGTCAAGATGATTAATTTGGTCTTTTTGTTTGGTTGTGAAGGCATCTATCTTTCTTGTGAGGGTTTCGATTAGAGTTTTGATTTCAGGATCGGATTTCACCTCATAAATTCTACTAGCCTTAGATGTACTGGGTTGGGCTATTCTGGAATTTTTTATATCACCCCAATGGGTACTCTTTTCATCTTGGTTTTCAAGAAAGTTAAAGCTTTGGTTGCACCTCTATCCAAAAAATTATCATTACTCATGATGTCAAGGGTTACTTTGTGTTCTTGGAGAAGACCTTTGAAGAAACATTAGACAAGAATTGATTTTTCTAGTTTATGGTGAGGACATGAATGGAGTAGGTCAGAGAATGTATCCCATGCTTCGAAAAATGTCTCACTCAGACTCTGTCTGAAGAACCATATCTTACTTCTTATCTCTTTTGTTTTCTTCGATGGAAAGTACTTCTTCATGAAGGAGAACACAACCTTTTCCCATGTATCAAAAGAATCAGGCTTCTGAGAAAGAAGTCATGCATGACTCTTACCAGCTAGAGTGAAAGGAAACACTCGTAGCTTCACTTGATCGTCGGTGACGCCTGGATGGTGAAAAGTATTACATACTTCTTGTATCCGGTGTAGATGTTCGTACATAACTCATGTTCAAACCCATGGAATATGGGTAGAAGATTGAACATGTTTGGTGGAATGTGAAAATTGCTCGTGAGCGGTGTGAGTCGTATACAAGATGGAGGTCCATCTTGCAATGGTGTGTTGAAGTTAGAGAGAGGCTCTTCAGCTTGCACTACTTCATCGGCCATCTTAGTAGGTGGAAAACAAGAAATTGGAGATTGTCTAGGACGACGTGCTCTCCTACGTGAGTAAGTTTTATTCTCGCTAATACTTGTAGTGCCTGAACGCAGTATCATACACTTTTAGCAAGATAGCAAAACTATCCTAACATGTGCAAAATATGCAGTGTATGCTCAAGCAATCGAAATTCATTTTTGCAAGTTTGGAGTTTTGAAAATCTTTGTTGGTCTATAATTTACTACGCCCTGTTCAAGGGAACAATTGGGCGCGAGACTAGGATGGATCTACTACACGGCTTAGAAGAGTAAGCAAACACTTCACCAAATGGTGTGCTACCAAGAATCTCACTCACGATAAATCTAGGGGAGGGGAGTGAGGAAGGTAGTTGGTCCACCGGAATCTGGTTACTGATTACTCTAAATCCTCATGGCTATATTTTTGTCCTTTTCTCGAGGAGTGTGACTACTTTAGGTTGTAGTTGATTGATTTTAATTTGTTTGTTTGGTCTAGTGCTAAAAAATCAAGCAACGTTTGATTTATCTACATATATTAGGGAATGACTTCCCAATGGTTGTTATGTGGCTCAAGTTCAGCCTTATACGTGAATTAAAATTGCAGTGCAGAAATTAAAATTCAAACAATCATGTAAGCATGCTTGAACACACAAGGTATCCTCTTACATGGGCTTCGAGGAGGTTTAGAATTTACCTTTCAAGTCGTGCTTAAGCATTTTTTCACTTTATGGTAGTTACTCTCAAACTGCCTTCCTACCCAAGACATGCTGATCCAAAAGAAAGTTTTGCAACACTCTGAATGCAATCTCTGTAATGCTTCAACAGAACACTCTAAGCACTTATTCTTTGATTGTCAATATTCAAATAAAGTCTGGGAACAAGTTAAGAGCAGACTTGGGATAGGTGGGGATGTAAAGGGCTCTACTGAAGAATGGTATAAGATCTTCAAACTTTGTAGAATCAACTCATCCAGTGTTGATATCTATAAGGCATGCATTGGTGCTACGATACATGAAATCTAGTGTGAGCGAAATAGAAGGAAGAAAAAGAATCAAAAGGTCACAGCATAGCAGTTAAGCAACAAGAATATGTCCAATATGCAGCTATACTTCCAAAGGAATCTATCAGATGTAAATGAATCGACATCTCTGAGAATATTGGCAAGGAGATTGGGACTTAAGCTAAACTTCAAAGACTCAGCTCCCAATTGGATCAAATGGGCATCAACAGGGAGGACTCTTTCATGCTAAATACAGATGGTTCAGATCAAGAAAATGGAAATGGATTTGGAGGGATCACTAAGGATTCTCTAGGGAATGTTAAACTGGCGTATGCAGGAAGTTTGCATAAATCTTCAGTTCTTTACCAGGAACTCCTTACTATAGCTGATAAAAGTTAAATGAATAGTTTACCTACGAAATGAACGATGAATTCACAACGTAAGTAAACTAAAACTGGACTTTTACTAATCAATTATCAAATCTTCTACTCTCGATGCGAATTGCACTAAGTGGAGTAGGAAGTTCGTTCCACTCCTAGTACCCTAGCATGGATTGTTTTCTAAGTCTAAGAAATCGGTCTTAAATCTAATGAGAGCTTTACGAAATGTTATGCTAACCAGACGCGTTAATTTAAATAACAAGATATAATATAAACTAAAGTTAATCTATGAAAGCTACGGAAATACGATTGTTTGACTCTAGATAAAGAAATAGAGGGGAATTAAATCCACCTCGAATCCAACTTAATAACCTAGTATAGATTGTCGTATCTCGATTCTTACGTTTTCACGGCAAGAATTTCGAGTCTAATCCCTAGTGTTCATGGCATTCCTACCGGATACTAACTAGCATGTGAGGTCGTCCACCCATTCTCATGGAGAAACACGACCTTCTAGAGTGGAATAGATTCTACTACCAAATTCTATACTAACCACTAAGTTTTCATCAAGGCTTCATCAACCCCTCTAATGGAGGTTTAGCCTTGAGTCATCAAACTAACATTTCCCATTGAATCTAAACTAAACATAATGTAAGAAATTGAGATTTACTTAATTAACAATAATGAATCTAATTTAATGGCTGGAATGGAATAAGAACAAGAGTTTAAATTAGATCTAGAATGGAAATGACAAGAACGAAATTGAATAATAACTATTTTTATTTATCTAATCAATCAAAAACAATCATTCAAGAATTTAATCTAAAACAAGAATTGTAATGGAACTAAAACTTAATTAATTAATAAAACTAGATCTAGAATTCTATATATTAATTTAGGTCTAACTAGCTACCATTAACAAAGAGTGAAGCTTTTGTTTTTATACATCCAGATCCAAAATCGTGCATGGGGCTGGAGCCATGTTTTGGGCCCAGAGAATCAGGCCCAAAACATAATACTTTCGGTCCAAAAAGGCCTCTTCAGCTGCAGTTGGCTTCCACAGACTTTTCGTCCACTTTGCTCCTCTGATTGGGTCAAGGCTTGGACCATTGGAAAGCTCTTTCCGAGCCGGTCGTTTTGACATAAGGTAGGCCCAATTCGGTGGTCTGAGTCCAAAGATATGGCATTCGGAAGTTCTGGCGGTTTATTGCTCCTTTATCTCGCTAAAGTGGCACGATTACGCACATAATGGACTTTGAAGCCTGAAATGCATAAAACACGTAATCAGTATTAACTCTTACTTATTATTCACATAATTGGTCTAACAAAGATGATTATTAAGGGGTTAAAACTACAGTTTTGGGCTCTTATCAAACCACCCCAAACAAAGATTTTGCTTGTCCTCAAGCAAAGATGAGAAATTAGAATAAGTGACCAAAAATGGAGTTCTAACTACTCTCGTTTATTTGAGTCGCGATTGCATTGACCATATGCAACAAGGCCTTAAACCACTAGGAATTCCCTAGTGGGCGAGTTATAGCCTCGTGAGAGTTTTCCAATGAAGGTACTCACAAACTTCATCTATACTACAACGACTAAGAAATAAAACTATTGTTTTCTCATTCATGTCTCAACTATCTATACATCTCACTAGCAAATACATAAGAATAACCCGTCGGAACCCTAAGCTAATATATGCATAATAATCAATCATCTAAAATAAACATATAACAATGAGTAATACTATGAAATGTAATAGCGGTCCGTTTAAAAAAACTTCGAATAAGCGTCCTTAAGTAGGTCCTCACATAAATGTCAAGACAAAAACCACTCTGATTTTTCCACTCAAGTTTTGCTACTCCAGTGTGCAGTGGGCACACTTTACCTTACAATCTCAATGACAACAAGGAAGCCGGAGTCGATCAAACACATCTGCCACTTACTATCACACTAACCTATTCCTAATTGAGCTAGAGGTCTTTATTAGGTGTTGCGGGGATTAGGAGATGGTTTAAGAAGGAATGAAATGGATATTCAAAAGGACAAGTCTGAGATAATAGAGTCTTCATATTATGTAACTTAGAGAAAACCTTGTTATTTTCTTTTGCTTCTATACTTTGTTTCCATCCTTAGCCATATTTTTCTTTTTCTTTTCTTTGTCTTTTGACTCCCTTTTATTCTATTTTTGGAGTTTTTATTTTATTTCTATTTCTATTTTTCTTTTCTTTATTTCTGAAGCAATTAACTAACTTTTGGTTACACAGGTTTTTCTCTTCTTCTTTCTTCCTCATTCTATTCTCAGACTTATCTAAATTGGGTAGTTTGATATATATATATATATATATATATATATATATATATATATATATATATATATATATATATATTTTTTTTTTTTTTTTTGTTTTGTAACGGGGTAAAGGAATTGTGGTTTATGGAAGGCTAAAGAAAGGCTCGGAGGGGCTTACTAGCGGAAAATAATCCATAGGTTTGAATTTCTGCTATATCGATCCAAAGAGGGCCTAAATTCTCGCTTAGGATATGGTTTAGTGATCAAGCAAGTGGACGTGTGATTTCTCTATCCAGATTTTACTTCTCCCTTGTGTCATTTCTCAAATGTTTCACTCATATAAGGCTTTTAGGCTATATTCTCACAGGATTTGTAGAATAAGTACTCTAGCCTAGATTTGAAACTTCTTTGCTAACAATCATAGATACTCATGTAATAAATTTATAGATAGATGCAAAGATTATTACCTACATATTAACCTAAGTTTCTAACAATTATTCTGATGCAAAAGCTATGTGAGACTTCTAGATTGTTAAGAGCATAGAGAAAGAAACAATACCAATATTCCTAAGTGTATAACATAAACTTATTTATTTATATTTTTGAAAATTTTAATTTTTAACTAGAAAACAAGTGCATATTATACATATCTATATCCTAACAGATGCCTTAATTACACGTGTTTCTATGCCCCCAAACAAGAAGCATGCTTTGTCCTCAAAGCATTTAAATAAAGAGGGTAGGAAAAATACCATTGAAGCGCGTGAAATTCAGGAACATCTGCAAACCAAGGTTAAAACATACAAATATAGTAATATAAAAACTGACGCAACTCTTTAAGAGTTCCACCCATTATGGGGTTAACGTAATTAAATTGCTTGGGACATAAGCGCATTACACTAACTTAACTAAAAACTTACCCGCACCCCAAAGATCTACTGCGTCATCCTCCTCTTCTATATGAGGTTCTTTCACATCCCGCCATGCCATAACAACTTGCCACGCGCCTTCCGTAGGTGTATCATCAACTAGTGCTAACCTCTCTAGTGTTATTTGGTCCGATGGGGTGTAAGGGGCAACCAAATGTGGTTGCACATTCGCCATCCCGCCAAGTCATGGCTCGAATGATCTTACCACACAATTGGTGGGTCTCATGATTTCGACCCTTTCCCAATGCGGTAATGCGTAATACAGAATATGGGTAGGCAAGCGCCAGCGTAAAGGCGGCAAACCAAGACGGGCATAAGAAGGTACTTATGCCTCAAGGTATGGCCTCGCCGCGGAGTAGCAACTAAAACTTCGGGGAATGTCATACCGACGACGTCCCTCTCGGCTAAAGCAAGGAAAACGTCACCCGATATATTATTGGCGGTAGTAAACTGCCGTTCCCCTAGAATGTTCATCATGATGAACAACATGGTTGTGGCCTACATTCAGTGATAGGCTACTTTCGTAGGCGATGTTATATTGGTCTTGGTCCATGATCTGAAAACACCCCTCCCCATAATACTCATGGAAATAGGCATATTCATATAGGTATGAGTTATCCGTCATATATCCCCGCGTGCATAGAGGTCGGTAATGGCAACCCCGAAACCAAAGCTATCAATTGCTTACTGAATTTCATAGTCGTGCCATCAATAGCAAGGGAAAATTTTTGTTCTCCTTCTTGGGTACAATAAAAGTAATATTATTATAGAAGAATTCAGTTAGCTTAGGTGAAAAAGAATCGTCATCACTCACCGGAAGATGCCGCCATCCTAATCGCGCCGCGATCCGGCCATGAACGATGCTCCATAGGTATCGGTTCCCATCAAGTCTTCAAATGACTGTTCGGGAATCACTATAGGAGGTGTCATCTCAAAACTACTGTGTAGAACAGCTGCGAAAACTGGGAAGAAACCTCGGAAAAATTGGAATTTCCCATTGCTTACGGAGGAGGAGGCGCTTCAGATAGAGCGAAGTCAGCTCTTAGGTTTTGGAATTACGGTGTTTGGCGTCGCTCTGAGATTTTTCGATTTATAGTGTTTTAGGGCGGGTTGCGCTCTACTTGAAGCGCTGGCGCTCTGAACAAAATTCGACAAAAGTGTAGAGCGAAGCCTTGGCTTCTTCAGGACGCGGCTGCCTTCGTAAGTCTTGTAAAACAGAGTTTACAAGAAAACAAGCTGAAAAAGCTTGGAGTGAAAGGTGAGAGATGATTTTGGGGTGTATTGTGGGTTGTGAGTGTAGAATGATGGAAGTTTAAATAGGTTCTGGGTTTCCAAAACGAATCGGCAAGTTGCCAAATTGTTCTAAGGCAATTTCCGAAATAGAAATCTGCCAAACCAAAAACGAAACTAACCATAGTTTTGATTTCCTAACAACCCCTGGTATCTTTTAAACTTGGTTTAGAATAGGTGCTTCTAAACTCTCCTACATATCATGCTACCACTACAAAAAATCATAGATATGCCGATATCGGCCTAATTTTCAACTTCGACTCCAAGACAACCATACGAAAAATGATCAAAATAAATTATATTAAAATAATATGAAATCCAAGCAATCTAAAACAAACAACTTAATATTTAAATCTAACTATTGAAATAAAATTCCACTAACAAAACAATAAAAACAATGAAATAACAGGACCTGGCCCGATTGTGAACACCTAAAGCGCGTGAAGAAGATGGTCCCCGAGATGGAGACCGGTTACGTGGTGAAGAATGGCTTGAGCCATCCGCTCAAGCGGCGACGACGCCATGCCTCTCGGACTCACCGAGACAGACTCATCCACGAGTGGCATACATCGTAGCATCTCTATCCCTGAACAAGCTACCGTGCTTCCATCTCGCCTTGATTATCTTGATAATCGGGCTTGGTGATTCTCGGTGGATAATCTCCAAGTTAGACAAGATATCTTCCTCGACCCCTTTCGAGCATTTCAACTCTCGTCCGAAAAAGTTCGTTTGCTTATTTCGAATTACAATTTGTCTATGTCGGATATCTTCACGATATCGATAAACTGCATCGCAACCCGGTTTGCGACATTATCATTCGCTTCTAAATTAGAAGTATGACTATCGAAATTATCCTCAACCAACCATGTCATATCTTAGCCTTCATTATTCGACTCAACTCAGTGTTCTCTGCGGACAACGGCCAAGTCTCTTGGATGCATTCCTTATAAATACTTGCATTAGAATGCAATTTGATCTTAATAGGAGCAGATTTAGCGGCGACTCTAAATGAGAGCATAATCTTAGTGATCAATCGGGGAAGAGGCCATGCTCTTTCCCACTCCTCTAATCACATTCAAAATTACATCGAGGATGCAGAAATTACACTCATTCGTTTGCAAAATCTAGAGAACGTCGCGGACAATCGGAAGTCCGATGTCGCCGACTTTGTCTTTGCCGGGCGTTCCTACCAATCCACCGAGCTCTGACCCGTTGATTGGTTCTCGGTCGTCAGTCCCCGCTTAACGAATGAGATATCGTATTGTATTCACCCTCTATGACCGTATCTTTCATCAAAAGAACCGTAGTATACCGGGATTCCGAATGGTCGTATCTAGGTTGGTTACAGCGTGATTCCTAATAGCTCACCAACAACTGCCTCGTTACTTCCTCCTCGTTCCTGCTATCCTAATGAAAATCCTATTTCCACTCCATTTCGTTTTCTTATAAAACTGTTCTACCAAATCATAGTGATAGAAATCCCGGGTCGAATACCACCAGTCTGTTCCAATCCCTCTTAATCATATTGGCGTCGTAAAAATGGTGCAAAATGGTCGGCCTCAAACGCGTGCTCTCGGTAACATTCTTCGTCAGTGGCGCCATTGGAGTTTGAACTGATTTGGGGTTTGTAGATGGAGGTGGATGCAAGTTTGATGAAAACAAGGAGAAACAATGGTGGTGGCGGTGGTGGTTACGATGGCAGGTTTGAAAACTTGAATTGGTGGGTGGTTTCTTGTTGGAAACGGTTGAGATTGTGTTGGTGTTTCACAAAGCATGGGATGTCTTTCTATTTTGATGTATTCTATTTTTATTTTTATTCTATTTTTTTTATTTTGGTTGCTAGGGTTTGAATTTAAATTTGTGACAAGCGGTTGGAGAAGATGAACTTCGTGATTTGGATTTTGGAAAGGGGAGCGCTTGGTAGTGAGCTGTAGTTGGGCCCAAGCCCAAATTTTTTTTCGACTTTAAATCGATTTTTAGCGCAACTTCAAACTAAATTTCCCGCTTCGTTATCGGTCCGATTTTCTCGAATGAGATATGGAAATGATCAGGAGAGAATTTCCAATCCATTGATCCATAAACTACTCTATTCCGACCGTGGGTGACATATAAGATAGTGGAAAACGCCTCGAAGTGCGTGCATGACGTAAGTTATGCGAACGAATGAACACTAAATTAGATGACATCAACCCCAATGAACTATACTAATGGACCTAAGCAACACAAATAGAAAGTTCGAGCAATCCGGATGGAAAGATCGAGTTCCACCCCCAAACAAATTTTTAAACACAAAATTTGTTTTAACATGGGTCGATTTAAAGTCGATTCCCAAGACTTGTTGGATTGCTAGTTCTATGGGTTTAGATATATATCTATATCTAAAAATGAAAACAATTATTATTATTATTATTATATATATATATATATATATATATATATATATATATATATATATATATATATTTTTTTTTTTTAATAATAAGCAAAAACATTAAGCAAAGAAAGACATAATTCACACCATAGAGAAACATGACTAAAAAATCCGAGAAAACATGCAAGAGTGGAAAACGTGAAATATGTGAACCGTGGACTTAGGATCCGTACTTCACTTACCACACACACTCCATAGGCCCCCGTTTGGCAAGTAGTGGACAAGGAGTCCCTATCCATGAATAGGTGACGTGGTATACATATTTTAGTTGTCTAGTGTTTGGTTGGTAACAAATTTGAATACCGTATATAACCCGGTGGATTGCGCGAACACAAAAGCGGGTATATAGGAATCAAAGGGGATATGAGAGATACGACTAATCTTGTTTCCATAACTAGGAGAGAGAAAATAAAATAACGAAAAAAGAAAAAGAAACGAAAGGTTTTTGCTGGAAAGTGGAAACCTTTGCCTCTAGTCATCTTCTCCACACTTCCAACTAGCTGCTCATCTTTTGCAACTCTATTCTCTCAGGTAAACCTTTGTTTCTACACTCTCTATATTTTCCTCATACATATATATATATATGCTTTTGGAGTGTGCATTCCTGTGATTTTTTTGGTTTGGTCATAGTTTAGTTTATAGTGCGAGCACTTGTTTTTTATGGGTATGGGAGCGAGACCATTGTCATTATAGTTTTCTAGTCCACTTGACGAGCTTATAGTTATATCGCTTGATGTGCTTATAGTTAATGTCTATGCCTTTTTCTGATTATTGAACTCCTGTAGGTGTTCCTGGTTTTCACCAAGCCAGTGACTCCACTTGTACTAATTAGATACTAGTACTCTTGTTTCCCTTGGAAGGTTTTGTAAGGACTGAGGACGCTACCAAAACATAAGCACTAAAATAGTAAAATATATATTTTTTTGGAACTGATATGATTCAAAAAGTGTTCTTTGGTCTTGCAAAAAAATCGAGTTGACCTCAGATATGGCATCCTAGTCTTTTTTGTTTTATGGATCGGAATATAAAACTAATAACAAGATTGTTTCTGTTTAACCAATTCAATGTAGTAAGCATGCATGGGTGATGCAAACTAGATTCCAGCTTATGGTCTTGCATTTGATCATACATTCATACTCGTGGTATCATGTCAGTACTGCCGTAAGCTAGATCCTGAATACTTCCGAAGATAGCAATTGACTGAAAAGTCCACTATTTATTCATTTGGTGTTGTGCTTTCTGAAGTTGTTTGTGTGCTCAGCCTGTTATTATTATCAATCCAAGCCTGCCGAAAGATTAGATCAACCTCGCAGAAAAGTCCACTGTTTTGTCTTTTCTTCCATTAAATGAGAATTTATTATATCAAAATGGTGTAGAAGAGAGTTCAGAAGGCACTGAAATCTTCCTCTTTGACGCAAAGGTGAATGGTGTAGAATACTTGCTAAATGGAAAAAGACAGTATGTAATTAAAATTGCCACTCTGCTCTCTCATTTTGTATTGACAAAGAAAATTGATATTTTGGTACTTTGTCACATTGCATATTATCTTAGTCTCACATGGAGTTAGCTAGTATTATTCTTATTTTTTAGCATATTGTTTAGAACCTTATCATTTGATTTTTGTGTGTGTTATTGCTTCATGTATAGTTTAGTTAGTTATTGATTCTACTATAATTTATTGGCGGTTCGCTCGTTTATCGGCGCATCGTGCATCTTGTATTCAAATTGATTTTGGTTTATGGAGTCATGACAATGATAAATATTTCTTTCATTTAGAACAAATGGAAAAAGAGATGAAGAATGTTCAAGTCCCTTCAAATAAGAGGACCAATTGGACATCACCAATGGATCGATATTTTGTTAAGCTGATGGTGGATCAAGTACACGACGGGCAATACCTTGATGGTCAATTTAGCAAACATGCTTGGAGGCAAATGGAGGAGAAGTTTAAAGCTAAATTTGGGCCTTCTTTTACAACTGAACTTCTAAAGAATCATTATCGAGCGTTGAAGAAGAACTACAATTGTATAAAGACTCTTCTAAGTGAGAGTGGATTTGGTTGGGATAATGAGAGAAAAATGGTTTATCTTGATCATGATCATGTTTGGGATGATTATATCAAGGTACTTTCCTCGGTCCTTTAATTCAATATAAAACCTACTTTTTTTCTTAGCAAAAAATAATTAGAGACCCTTATATACTTATTATTATGCAGCCCATCCAGAATTTAATATGTGGAGAACTAAATCTATGTCCGCTATGAGGACTTATGCATTGTTTTGGTGATGGAGGTGCTACTTGGAAAGTACAAATCGTATGCTTGAAGAGAAAGATGTGACCAATGAAAAATCTAGTCACGAATCGCGAGGAAAATTTGAATGGAGAAGGGTCTCAAAGTCCAATTCTTGCTGGTGGTGGTCTAGGTTTTGATACTCAGGAACCTATAGACTTAGATAATGAAGTTAAAACTCCCAAACCGCCCAAAAGAAGTCGATCAACAACGCCATCAAGCTCTCATAATGCTAAAAAACCTCGAAAAACCACTGGAGAGGGTATGGTAGAGGCAATTCATGGCATGGCAACTGCAATTACTGAAATGGCTCGTAATAAGAAGAAAGAAGTTCCTGATTCTAGTGTTGAACTAACACAAGAAGCAAAGTTGATTGCTGAATTAGAAAATGTGCCTGGGCTTGATAACTTAGCTTTCATGCAAGCTTTAGAGCTCCTTGAGGATGAGAAAAAAGCAAGGGTGTTCATGGGATTAAGGGTGGAGAGGCGAAGGGAATGGTTGCTATTTCATCTTCAGAAAAACTAATTTAGGATGTACGTGGGAACTAAGGTGTGATCTATTTTTATGTATGTTTCTGAAAAATGTGTATTTTGTTGGGAATCATTAGGTGCTTTAGTTTTTATAAGTGATATTTAGAACGTGGGGACTAATGTGGTGATCTATTTTGTATGGTGCTGAAAATATATATTTTGTTGGGATTATTTGTTTAATATATATGAAGAATGTAATAGCGATACTTATTTTGAATGACTTATATCGCCAAGTGCTTTTGTTTGTTTAGATTATTATTTATTTGGACTTTTCTTATCATGTGCATTTCATTTCATATTTATTTGAAGTATACACGTAAAATGAAGAAAGAATAACTTACTACTAATATGTTGTTCATGATAAACAAATTACAATGTCTACCAAACACTATACAAGTTAAAACCGTGACAGAATAATTGAGGACCAAACAGCTTCAAGATTAATCATCTTTATGTAATACATCTGCAGAATTGGAACACCTAATCAGTGTTAAGCAATACAAAATCTTCTGCGGCCAAACAGAGCCATAGGGAGGGCCCGGTTACCTTAATGGTGCACTTACCATTAAATGGAAGTGAAAGGAAGTACACCAATGACAAGGGTCATTCCTCATATATAGGGTCCCGTAAAAGGACTTCCTCTATATCGAGGGGACGAAGTTCGTTAAATGTTTTAACCGTTGACCGTTAACTTGAAAGGTACTGTTGTCCTTGGGATTTACCAAGGTAATTGCCCCGTAAAGGGTGACTTCATAACCGAAAAAGGACCGGACCAACGGGTTTTAGTTTCCCAGGAAAATATGTAGACGGAGTTGTAAAGCAAAACCTTTTGTCCGACCACAAAATCTTTTGCGCAAGATATGCTTATCATGAACACGTTTCATGTTAGCTTTATAATCCTTCATGAGATCATAAGAATCGCTCACGGTTTCTTCAAGCTCATTTAATTGTAACTTGCGTTTGACACCGCCTCATCAATATTGTAATTAAGGCTTTTATAGCCCACGAGAGCACGGTGCTCTAATTCAACGGGCAAATGACATGGTTTCCCAAATACAAGTCTAAAGGGAGACATACCTATAGGAGTTTTGAAAGCAGTTCTATATGCCCATAAGGCATCCGATAGCGCTTCCCAGTCTTTCCTATCGGGGTTTCTTGTTGTTTCTAAAATCTTTTTGATTTCCTATTAGAAACTTCTACTTGGCGCTAGTTTGTGGATGATAAGGAGTTGCTACTTTGTGTGTAACTCCATACTTTTTCACTAGGGATGCAACAACTCATTTGCAAAAATGTGTTCCACCATCACTAATGATGGCTTTAGGAATGCCAAACCCGACAGAAAATATATTCTTTAATAAAAAAATACCACGGTCTTATGGTCATTGCTACGGCAAGCTAGGGCCTCTATCCATTTAGACCGTAGTCCACGGCAACTAGAATATAAATATAACCGTGGGAAATAGGGAAAGGGCCCATGAAATCAATACCCCAAACATCAAAATTTCTACTATCAAGATTGGATTTAATGGCATCATATTATGCTTAATGATTCGCCCAAGTTGTTGGCAAATCTAATACCGCCTTGCAATGCACTTGGGCATCCTTAAAAAGGGTAGGCCAATAAAATCCACATTGAAGAACTTTAGCGGCTGTTTTCATTCCGCTAAAGTGGCCACCACTCTTTGTCATGGCGAACGATAGAACTTCATTATATTCCCAATCGGGGAATGCAACGACGAATAATCGATCCGCCTGATACTTAAAAAGGTAGGGCTCATCCCGGTGAGTATAACTTGACTCGCCAAGAACTTCTTTACGTTCATTTCTTGTCCAATTATAAGGCATAACATCAGCCGCTAAATAGTTTACGATGTCCGCATACCATGGTGATGAAAAATAGCATACAGATGCTCATCGTGGGAAAAGAGTCCGTATGGACTCGGAATCACTACTATCGTCATTTGTAAAGTCTAGATAAGTGGTCGGCAACTTCGTTTTCGACCCTCTTTTGTCCTTTATTTCTAATGTGAACTCTTGCGGGAGAAGAATCCATCGGATTAATCTCGCTTAGCATCCTTCTTTGCAAGAAGGTACCTAAAGGTTGCATGGTCCGTGTAAAAACTAAAGTTTTAGAACCAACCAAATAAGGATCTAAACTTATCTAAAGCGTAAATGGCGACTAAAAAAAATCTTTTTTCATTAGTTGAATAATTCCTTTTGAGCATCGTTTAATGTTTTACTAGCATAATAAATAACAAATGGACTTATTATCTAGTTTACGTCCCAAGAGGCGACCAACCTGCATAGTCACTAGCATCACACATGAGTTCGAAGGTTTAGACCAATCGGGAG
Organism: Coptis chinensis; assembly: GCF_015680905.1. Classification (NCBI taxonomy): domain Eukaryota; kingdom Viridiplantae; phylum Streptophyta; class Magnoliopsida; order Ranunculales; family Ranunculaceae; genus Coptis; species Coptis chinensis. The sequence continues at coordinate 56,853,331 of NC_141461.1, read as the reverse complement.
GCGTATAATAGGTGCGATGGTTTAGGCGGCTTTTAAGATTTCAAAAAGCCTGTTTTCTGATTAAAATTAAAATCAAAGATTGCATCCTTCAAAAGCGAGGTTAGTTAAAGGCCTAGCTATTTTCAAAAATCTTTAATGAAACGCCTATAAAACCCCTGCATGGCCTAGAAAGGCTCTAATCTCACGCAGACAAATCCGTGGTTTTAGGTAGGGGGTCGCTATCTTATCTAGTTTGGCTTTATCTACTTGATGCCATCACTAGATACAATATGACCTAGTACTATGCCCTTTTGACCATGAAATGACACTTTTCCCAATTTAAAACGAGGCTCTTTTCTTCACACCGTGTCAAGACCTTAGACAAAGTTAGACAAACATTCTCAGTAAAAGGAGTCTCCATAGATAGAAAAATCATCCATGAACACTTCCATAAAGCTCTACTATGTCACTAAATATATGAAGCATACATCATTTGGAAGGTACGGGGGCATTACAAAGGCCAAAAGGCATTAGTTTATAGGCATATGTTCCGAAGGGACATGTGAAGGTTATCTTTTCTTGGTCATCAATATCAATAATAATCTGAAAATAGCGGAGTAGCCATCCGTAAAACAATAAAAGGCATGACTAGCTAGGCGCTTCTAGCATCCGATCTATAAATGGTAAGGGAAAGTGATCCTTTCGTGTCATAGCATTTAAACGCCTATAATCAATACAGATTCTCCATTTCATAGGACCATGAGTGACAACATAGTCACCCTTCCCATTACGCACCATGGTAACTCCCGATTTCTTAGGAACTACATGAATGGGACTTACCCATTCACTATCGAGATTGGGTATATAATACCGATCGAGTAATCGCAAGACTTCTTCCCTAACCACCTCTTTCATGGCAAGGTTCAAGCGGCGAGGTTCGCGAAAGTCTTCGCGTTATCCTCCAAATGGATCACGATGAGTGCAAACATTAGGGTCAATTCCTTAATATCGGCTAGGGACCAACCAATCGCAGACCGATGTTCCCTAATCACCCTTATTAAACATGTCTCTTCATCCTTAGTTAACAGAGAAGATATAATTATCGGGTGACTACCATCCGGATCAAGTTGAATATATTTTAACTCCGGGGAAGAGGTTTAAGACCGTGGGCCGGAATGTCCGCTGATGTTTCATAAGTGTCCTTATCTTGCGTAATGAAGACTTGCTTAGGTAGCAAGTCTTAAGTAATCGATATATGGAGCAACCGACGAAGTCTACAATTGGTGTGGACTCGGGATGGTGTTGACTTCCTCTAAGTAGGAGTCATTTACAAAATCTGAAGTTCCAAAAGAAAGGAATTTGTACATATTGTTTTCGAGAAACGTGTTGTTAAAATAATCTTGAGCTAAACTCTCCGATCATGCTAACCTCCCCATCTACGCATCGAATCTGGTAACTGTTTCATCATTTTAAAACATTTACCTCGACGGAAAGATGGCCAAAAGATAAGGACATCTTTCCATCGCGACAATTTATAAAGCGCATTGGCGGTTGCCAAGAAGGGCGCCCTAAGATGATCGGTGCAGAGTCATTAGCAACTTCAGATCGAGGATAACAAAATCAGCGGGATAGTAGAAATCTCGAACCTTAACAAACGTTTTCCACTACACCTTTAGGATACTTAATTGACACATCCGCTAATTGCAATGTTATTTTTGTAGGTTGCATTTCTGTAGACCTATTTGTTTATACAAGTAATACGGGGAGTAAGTTAACACTCGCCCGTGTCTAATAATAAGGGGCTACCGTCGTGGTGGGAATCTCCTAAGGTGCATTTTACAAGATGGGGCGACCCGGGGTCCTTGTACTTAACAATTCCATTATTTTCGGATAAAGTTGGGAACCTGCTCGCTTAAAAGGCGTCTTTAGGTATGTTGGTCTTCGCCTAGTAGTGCCAACTCTTTAAGAAACTTAAGCGTGGTTAGGTAGCTTTTAATAGCTTCGGTGAAAAGGAAGGTTTATCGTTAGATTCTTGAAAACGTTCTAATCTCCTCAAAGTTTGTATCCCCGGTTAGCATGGCCAATTTTGAGGGAATGGTGGTTTTAAACTCTATATTTAGTGTATGGCTCGACTTGAAGTGTAACCTTGGCTTTCTGTTTCTTAGGTTGTGGTTTAACCGGGACCTCTACGGTGGTAGGTTCTTCAGTTTCTATTTCGGTATCTAGTTCGATATCCGGTGTAGGGAGTTGATGGGGTAACTATAGGCATAGTTACTTTGTTATCAACCACTCTTCCGAGGCGAGAGTGGTGATGGCATTTAGGTCACCTACGATTGTAGTTTCCGTTACTAGAATTACCGTTTACCTCAAAGGTTTGTGTTTTTGTTTTAGGGTTTGGTATTGCTTGTCCCGAAACATGCCTTTTGGTTGGGCTTTTCGCTTGGGCTAACTCGCTGTTGTATGCCCGATTTATGGATTGTAAAATCTGTTGGTTTGATTGAGTCATTGTCGGAAAAGTTGTTGGGTAACTTGTATAAAAGCGTCGATCGATCCGGTTGTGTAGGTGTAGTAGTCACGGGTGGTGTACTGGAACTATCTCTCGTTGATTATTTATGGGTGGGTTGTGATAGTTATTATTATTAACCTAACGATACCTCTATTGGTATTATAATTATTATAATTATTCTCGACCTTGTGCTTGACCTTGTCGGGTTTAAGCTTGGTTGTTATAATTATTATAATTCCCTTGACCTTATCCTTGTCCTTGTCCTTGCCTAGGTGGAGCTTTCTTATAATTGTTTGCTTGCCTAACGTTTTGATTATTGTACCCTGGAGGTGTTACTTGTTGATTATTTCTCCAACTGAAGTTGGGATGTTGTCTCCAAGGGGCGTTAGGAATAGGATAGTTATTAATAGAGTAAACATTATCTTGTTCTGGTGGTTGTTGTTCATAAGCTAGAGGACAATAATCGTCAGGGTGCTCTGGACTCAAACAGAAATTACATGGGTTGGAGTTTACATTCATGACGGGGATAGGCTTTTGTTGAGCAGAAATAGCCTCTACTTTTTTAGTTAGAGATTTGATTAGATTTTTCAGTTCTGGATCGGTTTTCTTCTCAAACATACCGCCGCTTTTTTTCTTGAAGAAGAAGAACTAGGCGAAATGGGGATATCATCACTACCCCCAATTATTATTCCGTTTAGTTTGGTCTTCTAAAAATTTATAAGCCTCCGAGGCTCCTTTACTTAGGAAACTACCCCCATTCATTATGTCAAGGACTTCTTTATGGTGGTGTAGAAGACCTTTGAAAAGGCACGAACTAACGGTCTTTAGCTAAGTTATGATGTGGACACTCTATTAGGAGATCGGTGAACGATTCCATGCCTCATAAAATGATTCATGAGGATTCATGGAAAAAATGAATCTTGGAAAGCATCTCATCCGTCTTTAGGGGTGGGTAAAAATGTTCCATAAACAAACCGAACAAGTTTAGCCCACGAGTCCACGAGAATTAGAGCGCTTGGCAGTTAACCAAGACGCCGCCTTATCGGCTAAGGTGAAAGGGAATACCCTCAGTTTAATTTGTTCCGCACCTACCGTAGGATGATGGAATGTTGTAAGGACTTGTTCAATCCTACGCATGTGCTGATAAGGTTTTTCATGGTCTAACCCATGAAAAACGGGTAACAAATTAAATATGTTTGGGGATTCAAAATCCCCCAATCGGGTCCGCTAGAACGATGCACGATTTGGGGCTATCGCTCAAGGCTTTGTAAAAGTCGGAGAGAGGAGTCTCTCTTTCTTCAGCCATTATGTCAGGTATGGTGTGTGTGATAGTAGTTAGAGGTGTCGTGGGTGGTGTACTAGATAGACTTGTTTGTTGCCGTGTAATTACGTTTGTTGTTTTTGTTCGACCAGACCTTAATCTCATGCAAGACTAAGTTGAGCTTAACTAAACATGCAACACTCCAAACAATTCTGATATACTAGTAGAAAACCTCTAACTGGAAATGCGAGGTATGGAAGAAAGGAATACCTGATAGCGTCCTTGCTTCGCTTATGAATAACGTCTTGTGTACGCGTGTTCAGTGTATATAAGAGATTAGAACACTGAAAAATATGAAAGATCAAAGTTTGAATCAAAACTGTGGAAATCCGGAAATTTTAACATTGGGTCGTCGCCCGTCACATCCGAGTAATTTTCAGATTACAAGTGTTTTTTAGAGGTCGGTCAGCGCTCCAAATGGGGGCGGTCGGCCAGTGGGAAGTCGAAGTTCTAGTGTTTGAGCTGGTCGCTTTGGTATAAGCGGCGCCGCCGGTGGTAAAACAAAATTCCATAACTTAGCTGGTCGCTGGCTCTCCTTGAAGCTGGCGCGGCGTCGGTATTTTCTCGAATTTGTCAATTAAAAATGGGCAACCATAGTATGAAACAAACAAGGGTGGGTGGGTTTAATGGGACTTAAAATTGACTACTTCTACTATGAAAACAATGCTAAAGTGTAACTAAGATGGCAGCGGCGCCATTTGATAAATGTAAAATGAATAGTTTACCTACGAAATGAACGATGAATTCACAACGTAAGTAAACTAAAACTGGACTTTTACTAATCAATTATCAAATCTTCTACTCTCGATGCGAATTGCACTAAGTGGAGTAGGAAGTTCGTTCCACTCCTAGTACCCTAGCATGGATTGTTTTCTAAGTCTAAGAAATCGGTCTTAAATCTAATGAGAGCTTTACGAAATGTTATGCTAACCGTGACAAGTAATTTAAATAACAAGATATAATATAAACTAAAGTTAATCTATGAAAGCTACGGAAATAATGATTGTTTGACTCTAGATAAAGAAATAGAGGGAATTAAATCCACCTCGAATCCAACTTAATAACCTAGTATAGATTGTCGATCTCGATTCTTACGCTTTTCGGCAAGAATTTCGAGTCTAATCCCTAGTGTTCATGGCATTCCTACCGGATACTAACTAGCATGTGAGGTCGCCCACCCATTCTCATGGCTTAAACACGACCTTCTAGAGTGGAATAGATTCTACTACCAAATTCTATACTAACCACTAAGTTTTCATCAAGGCTTCATCAACCCCTCTAATGGAGGTTTAGCCTTGAGTCATCAAACTAACATTTCCCATTGAATCTAAACTAAACATAATGTAAGAAATTGAGATTTACTTAATTAACAATAATGAATCTAATTTAATGGCTGGAATGGAATAAGAACAAGAGTTTAAATTAGATCTAGAATGGAAATGACAAGAACGAAATTGAATAATAACTATTTTTATTTATCTAATCAATCAAAAACAATCATTCAAGAATTTAATCTAAAACAAGAATTGTAATGGAACTAAAACTTAATTAATTAATAAAACTAGATCTAGAATTCTATATATTAATTTAGGTCTAACTAGCTACCATTAACAAAGAATGAAGCTTTTGTTTTTATACATCCAGATCCAAAAATCGTGCATGGGCTTGGAGCCATGTTTTGGGCCAAGAAATCAGCCCAAAACATAATACTTTCGGTCCAAAAAGGCCTCTTCAGCTGCAGTTGGCTTCCACAGACTTTTCGTCCACTTCTGCTCCTCTGATTGGGTCAAGGCTTGGACCATTGGAAAGCTCTTTCCGAGCCGGTCGTTTTGACATAAGGTAGGCCCAATTCCGAGGTCTGAGTCCAAAGATATGGCATTCGGAAGTTCTCACGATCGATTGCTCCTTTATCTCGCTAAAGTGGCACGAGTTACGCACATAATGGACTTTGAAGCCTGAAATGCATAAAAACACGTAATCAGTATTAACTCTTACTTATTATTCACATAATTGGTCTAACAGTATAATTATTAAGGGGTTAAAACTACAGTTTTGGGCTCTTATCAAATGCCAAGGGACTTCAGTATGTGAAAGAGAAAGGAATATACAAGCTTGAAGTCAACTCAGACTCCTCAGGAGCTATAAGCTTCATTCAGGGCCCAGGTCAAAGCCCATGGTACTGTTCCAATATAGTGGCCCAAATTGAATCACTTAGAAAACACTTTCTCAAATGTTGTTTTAAGCATGTTTATAGGGAGGGTAATCAGGCAATTGATTACCTTTCAAAGATGTACAAATCTCGAGTTGATCTTAACATTTCCTTTTATCCTCATCTTGATTTTAAATTACATAACATTGTGGAAGAGGATAGAAAAGGAACTATGTACTTGAGAATTTCCCCTAATACAGGTTGAGGTCTGCCATAACCTCTAAACTTTTGAAAAAAAAATCCCCCTAGTCATTTTAATTCAACTGCGAGTAGATAAAAAATAGATAGATTTGCAAAAAAAAAAAAAAAAATTAGTTTATTTTCACTATTTGATAAATGTTAGATTTTTAGGATAATATCATATTTTGACATTATCTTTATTATGTTTTTTATTTTTTATTTTTTAGTATAAAAATAATAATAAAATATTAACTAGGATAAATACAAAATAGTTTAAGTTTTGAAAGTGTAGTCCTTTGGTTTAAGTTTACTTACCAAGAGTTGGGGATTCAACCAACTTGGACTGGCTGGATGTGCAAGGCGAGTAATGTAATATCACGCTTGCACATATCAACCCAACTTGGCGGTTGAAGTTCCAATCTTTGATGAACACTTTCTAAGCTTTTAAATTCTTTGTTTAATTAATCATTAGTGAATAGTTAATTAGCTAAACGTAGTTATTTTTCGTGTTTACCGCTTTTATAGTTTTAAGCCCACGAAGGCAACCAATTGTATCATATTGGCTTTGCCACATTTTGACTCGACGTATGGGTCTTAGATAGATTAAACTTGTAACCATAAGGAAACGCTCCAATGGTGGGTTGACACAGAAGACACCAAACACATCGTCAACCCCACCACGTCGCCTTCACCCTAGGGTCGTGTAAAGTGTAAGAGGATACTTGTATGTTACTAAGTATGCGTGCATGATTGTGTGATTTATATTTCAGTCTCGTCTTTACATTAACGCTAAGGCTAAACCTGAGCCATTAAAGAACAAAAGTGGGATTAAGCCCCACTTTAGAACGGACATTGCGTCAACTGTTTGTAATTACATAGACCAAACTAAAAAGATAAAATCAATCAAGCAGAGCCAATCTAGTCATGTCCATCAGGACAAATATTTAGCACGAACAAAGAGAGTAGTGAGCTACCAGATTCCAGTGGACCAACCACCTTATTCACTCCCCTCCCTCAGAATCACTGTGACTGAGATTCTTAGTGGCACACCATCTAGTGAAGTGGCAATCTTCCCTCTTGATGTGTGTAGAGCCAAAATCCTAGATTTGCACCCACTGTTTGATTCGAATATGGCATAGTAATCTACAGATATTGCATGCAAACTTTTCAAAAACTCTAAGGCATAAATGAATTTCTGTAGATTGTGCATCATTCTTGTTTGAGCATACATGGCTTATCAATATGCAGCGTAACCATCATGGAATTATAATGCAAACCCAGAACCCTGTTCTTGTTATGGTAGTCTGTATCATTGGGCATCTCAATGCACATTGAAGTTGTATTATATTGATGAGTCTTCAAAAGATTAGAAGTGAGGTTCACCATAAATTGTTAGTTTATAGTAAAATGATTGGCAGTTTTAGAAGAAAGGAAGGTAGTTTCTTTTTAGAACTTGTTTAGTTCTAGTTGAATGAAGAACATTGAAAGCTTAAGTTGTTTTAAAGATTAAAATAACATGAACTTGGAAGAAATGATTGAATTGAAAGATTGAAATGAAGAACAACAAAAAGAAAGATTGATTGATTGAAAGAAAAAAGAAAATAACAAGATTGAAATGAAGAACAATAAAGTAAATGACTTGAATTAAAAACAAGAAATTAAATCCTACATGACACTAGATTAAGTCTAGGTACATTCTCTCTCCCTAACTTTTAGTTTATATACCCCTACTTTATGCAAATGACAGATTTGCCCTTTCCCATTACAATTGAGACCCCTCAACCTTTACTTTATGCTTTTGCTTTTTCCTTTTCTTCTTGATCAAGATATGTTTTGGATAAGAAAGTCATCTTTTAAGTTGAGGACATTTATCTCTAGTCTTCTGAGTTGAGGACTTTGACTTACAGCTCTTTGGCTCTGAGTCCTTGACTTTTGACCTTTGACTTTAACCTTTGACTTTGACTTTTGGCTTTTTTCAGCACTTTTTCATAGTAGCTTCTAGTCTTCATAATACGTGTGATTAAGGCTCCTTTTGGTGCTAAGACACAACTTTTATGATAAGTGCTCTGAATTTCTCTGTAACCTGAAAAAGGCAATAAAAGCTATGAGTTGTCATTTTATTAAGCGTAAGAAGAGTTATAATGCAGTAATATAAGGGTAATAAAATGCACATTTGGGAGCTGATCACACATCATATGCCGAGGTTGGAATATTACGGAAAATCATTTCAATTTCAAACCTCAATTTTCAAACTTTCATAGTGCCCAATACACCCTAGAGTTTTCTAATCATGCAAACAATTCATGGAGTTCCATCACAGATAGTCAACAATTCATATGGTCAGTTAGAGTGTAATGATTTAGTGTAATGGTGGCTACAACCTAACATTATTCTAACCCTAAAGAAAGTAAAAACTAATTAAGAACTAAACTAAACTAATTATTAACTAAGGGAAAAAAGTATATGGAGTGTTTTACCTTAACCCTTTTTATATAGGAGAGGGTTAGGGTTACATTTTAGTGCATGGGTTAAAAAGGGGGACTTTGGGCCTTTAATGTGAGCCCAAAGTCTATTAAGTTAAATCTAAATAGGTCACAGCTGTTGGAAATTACTTTTGTGCCCTTTTTGTCCACTTCTACAGCTCTGATTGGAACAAGGCTAGGTATATTGGAAAGCTTATTCCGAGGCGGTCGTTTTGACATAAAGTATGCCCAATTCCGAGACCAAAATCCGAAGAGACGACCTGTTGAAGTTCTATTGACTTTTCTATTCGTTTTCTACCCTGATTGACTTTGACTTCCCAGCTTTGACTGGGCTTGAAAAAGGCTTTTGTCCATGATTCTTGGGCTTTGAACGTAGAACTTTCTCAGTAATCGTCTTGACTCATTTTCTATGCAAAAGTGGTGCTTTTAATCACCTAATCTACTCCAAGTCCTGAAATGCACAAAAACACGTAAACAATACTAACTCTCATTTATCATAAACATAATTGGCCTAAGTAGAATACTATTAAGGGGGTTTAAACTACTCTTTTGCGTGCTTATCACACCACCCCCAAACAACATTTTGCTTGTCCTCAAGAAAAGATGAGAAATAAAAACAGATAAGTGGCAAAAAAAGTGGTCATAACTAATCTCGTTTCGCGGAGTGCGATTGCATTAACCATATACAATAAGGCCTTAAACCACTAGGAATTCCCTAGTGGACAAGTTATAGCCTCGCAAGAGTTTTCTAGAGAAGGTACTCACAAACTTTATTTATACTACAACTACTAAGAGATAAAAATAAAATTTTCTAATTAATCTCAAATATCTATACATCTCTAAAACAATATATTAAGAAAAATGTTTTTGAAACCTAAGCTAATACACGCATAATAATCAAATAATCTAAAGATACAAGTGCATGCTATGAACTATGTTATGAAATGTAATGGTAGGTCCGTTAATGAAACTTTTGGAAAAGCGTCCTTAACTAGGTCCTCATAATTTGTCAATACTATAATTTTTCCACTCAAGTTAGCTCACTCTAGTGTGCAGTGGGCACATGTTTCCTCACAATATCAATGACGTCCAAAGGAGCCGAGATCGATCAATCACATCTACCACTTACTATCACACCAAATTAATCTTAATTGAGCTAGAGGTCTTTATTAAGTGATACGGGGCTGAGGTGATGGTTTAAAGAATAAACATAATTGATATTCAAATAAACAAGTCTAAGATAATAGGGTCTTCAATTGCATGTAACTAAGAAAACCTTGTTCTTACTTTGCTTCAACACTTAGTTTCCATCCTTAGCCTTTTTATTTTGGCTTTTTGACTACTTTTATTCTATTTTTGGTGTTTTTGTTTTATTTCTACTTTTATTTTACTTTTCTTTGGATGGAAACTTCTTTCCTTTTTCTTTTATGAAGCAACTAACTAATTTTTGGTTTTCCACAGGTCTTTCTCTTTATTCTCTTTACTCATCCTATTCTCAGACTCATTCAAGATGGGTAGGCTTATTTTTATTTATTTTTATTGGTTTAAAAGATGGGTAAAAGATTTGTGGTTGTTAAAAGGCTAATGAAAGGCTCAGTGGGGCGACTAGCAAATAATTATTTATAAGTATGAATTTTTATAACCTATATCGATTCAACGAGGGCCTAAATTCTCGCTTAGGATATGGTATGGTGATCAAGCAAGTGGATGTACTCAGACTATTACCTATATATTAACCCAAGTTTCTAAGAACTATGCTTAATTCTATTGCTACTTGAGATTTCTAGACTAATATCATCATGGAAAAGGAAATAATATCATTATCCTAAGTGCATAGTATAAACTATTTTTATGCTTTTTCTACTTTTTATACGACAATTAATACGTAATATACAACCTAATATGTGCTTAAACAATTATAACATGTTTCTATACCACCCCCAAACAGAATCATGCTTTGTCCCCAAAGTATGGAATTAAAATAAAGGATAGAGAGTACCATAGAAACGTGCTTGGAAATGGGAGCACCTGTAAAAGAAAGTTAAACGATACAAATATAAAGAAATAAATTGCAAGCGCAACTAGTATATGAGTTTCATCTATTATGGAGATAACATGAAATAAAAATTGCTTGGGAAATAAGCAGACTCTAACAAAAAATTATAAATATTACCATATATAGTTGTTTCTAATCATGCATTTTCCTCTGGTTGCTCCTCACTTGTGAAATGAGGCTCCTTTAAGTCTTGCATATCTATGACTACTTTCCAAGCCTTCATCCTGTTTTCATCTACCCTGGCCAACCTATTTAGTGCAATTTGGTCGGACAGGGTGCATTGGGCAACTAGGTTAGGTTGTAGGCTCCAGCCAGGCCAAACCATAGCACATAAAGAATGAACTATAACATTGGTTAAGCGCATTGTATCAACCTTAACCTAATCAGTGAAACGTGTATAGAATTATGAGAAAAAGAATCACATTATGCGGCAAACCATAACAGGTATAAGAAGGTACTCATGCCTCATTATATGGGCTCGTGCTAAACTAGACACTATGGTCTTGGGAATATCAAAATACATATGCCCCTCAACTAAAGCATGGAAGATGTTACATGTGGCGCTATTCATAGTTGAAAAATGCCATTCCCCTAATATATTGAGCATAATGAAAAACATAATAAAGCCTATGTTAAGGAACAGGCTTTTAAGGGCTATGTTATGTTGGTCTTGGTCTTCTAAACGGAAGATTCCCTCCCCATAAGTCTCATGGAAGTATGCATAGTTAAATAGAAGGCATTATCTGACATGTAATCTCATATGTCTTGGCCAGGAGGCATAGAAAGTCCTAGAGCCAATGCTAGCAAAAATATGCTTAAATCCATGATTTCATGTTTATGGTGACAAAGAACACTTGTTCTCCATCATGGTTATTAAAAAAAATTACAATTATCATAGAAATAAGTAGTAAGTTGATGTGAATAAGTATCACATGGATAAATACCAAGAGAGGGTGCCAACCTAATTGGTTAATCATGTCGTCGAAGAAAAAGCCATAAGTCTCACTATCAAGCAATTCATAAAAAGATTGTTCCGGTATAATTTTTGGAGTAGTCATAACAACCGAGTAATGAATTAATGTACTGAAAGTTAGAAAAGTAGAACCTGGAAATTCGAGCCGAGATGCTTTCGGTGAGGGCGCACGCACGCTTAGAATAACCATTCGGAGAGCGCGGTGCACGCTTTGAGATGCAGTGATGTGTTTAGTGTTTTCAGTTATGAAACTACATGCTTAGAGACTATTTTTATAGTGTTTGGTTGCTAAGTCTAAGGCCGGATTGTTACTAAAATAAAAAGATGTGAAAAAATAAATTTTTAGAATAGTTTCCTACACATGAATTCTATTTCAATTTTTGGAATTTCTATATATGATTGGCCTCCGAAATTCCCTAAAATTTTGACATTCTACGAAATTTAAGGTTTCTAATTACATTATGGATCCCAGGTGATGTAAACAAGGCCCATGGTTTGCATATAAAGGGTTTTCTCTATTAAATTAGCTTATAAAATTCCATAAACTTTGAAATTCCTCGAAATATCAGGTACCAAATTACATTGTGGATCCCTTATAAATTAAACAAGGACCAATGGTTTATATATTCTGGCCCAAAACTTATATAAATGTGATTAAGGCATGCAATTACATACGTGCACATACATTGTGCTAAATTTAAATATACTACCGCCAAACAATTTGAGAGAGGAGGGGGGGGGGAGGTTTCATGAAATTGATCAATTAAATTATCTAAACATGCTGAATATCAAAAAAAAAAAAACTATATGGTAAGGAATATGTGATTAATCATGTATTAAATTTAACAATACGTTCATAGATAAGTAACCACATAAACAAACAAATACTAACTACTTAACTAAAAATGAAATTAACAATTAATTAAACTAAAGTACTGAAATTAAATTAAGTATGGAAATTAAATAGTTATTGATAAGAGCCCAAAACTGTAGTTTTAACCCATTAACAATCATACTTTTAGACTAATTATGCGAGTAATAAATAAGAGTTAATGCTGATTACGTGTTTTTATGTATCTCAGGCAGTAAAGTCAATTATGTGCAGAACTGTGCCACTTTGGCGACATAAAGGAGCAAGGGTTGGATGCTAAGAAGTTCTCTGATTAAAGGCCGAGATTCAAGGAGAAAAAGCCTTTGTAAATCCCAGTCAAAAGCTGAAAGTCAAAGTCCACGCGGGCAGAAAGAGTGCACAAAGTCAGTAGAACTTCCGAAGACCGTATCTTTGGACTCAGACCTTGGAATTAGGCCTACTTTATGTCAAAATGACCGGCTCGGAAAGAACTTTCCAATGGTCCAAGCTTTGGCCCAATCAGATGAGCAAAAGTGGACTAAAAGTCTTTTGAAGCCGAATCCAGCTGAAGAGCCCTTTCTAGACTGAAGAAATTGGGTTTTAGGCCCGATTTTCCGGCCCAAAACATGGCTCCAAGCCCATGCACGATTTTGGATCTGATTTCCTCCATATCAAAAAATAAGACTTAACTCTGAGGATATAGAGTAGCTTAGGATAAAAAGTAGCCATTATAATAGCTTCTAGATATAGTTTTAATTAGAGTAGCCATTTCGAAGTTTTACCCTTAGCATCAATATCGAAGTTAAATTTACTCTTAGTTGTTCTTCTTGTTTTAATTAGAGTATTGAATATTGTTATTGCTTGATTAGATAAATAAAATAGTTTATTATTGATCAAATTCGATTTTGTCAGTTAAATTTGTTAGATCTAGTTTCATTTATTGTTTGTTATTAATTTCGTAGTTATTGATTTTGGGTTGGATTATTGTTTAGTTAAATTGCATAAAGTTAGAATCTTTCTATTATGTCGTATTCAATTTCATACGGAGAGGATAGCGTAATGATTCTCGGCTAAACCTCCATTAGAGGGGGTTGAGAAACCTTGATGAAAGATTGATTATCGATTAGCGTAGAGTAGTCGTAAATTCCTTTCCACTCTAGAAACGATTAGTTCACTATGAGAATGGGTTTGATCGTTCACATGCTAGTTATGAATTGGTAGAAATGCCATGTATAATTAGGGATTAGGATGAACCAATTGTTCTGCGAAGCAGTTCAATTCGGATTACGACGATTTGTCGTTAGTAAATTAAGTTGAATTAAGGTGGAATCAATCCCCCCTAATTCCTTATTATAGAATCAACGTAGTATTTCCGTAGTTTGAATCAATTATAGTTAGTATCTTGTTATGCGTATTTGCATCGTAGTATAAGTCGTAAATCTCTCACTCTCATAGACTTTAGATAAGACTGATTAGGTTATGAAACATCTCATGCTAAAGAACTAGGAGTGGAAGGAATCATCTACTCCACTATATCCCAATAGGATTGAGAGTAGAATTTTTGATAAAGCTTAATAGTAAAACTTGTATTTTAGTTTTACTAGCGTTTAGAGTTCTCGCGAGCTTTATTCATTGATAAAACTAGCGGTTTAGAGCATTATCAAATGGCGCCGCTGCCATCCTAGTTCCCTTTTAGCATTGTTTCGTAGTATAATTAGTCTTTTCTAAGTCCCATTAAACCCACCCACCCTTGCTTGATTCATACTGTGGTTGTCCGTTTCAGCACTTAAATTTTCCTTGCGAAAATACACGGAGCACACCTGCGCCCAAACAGAGCGCCACCTGCGCTCAAAACACTGGACATCTGACAAGTCGTAGTTTAACCCTCACGCCCAAACCGAAAACGACCACCCAGCGCTCAAAACACTATAATTGAAGTTACACCGAAAGCGCTGCATCATACAGAGCGACACACCCTCTGCGGAAATTGCCCGATTTCCTCAGGTTTGTTTCAAACTTTCCATTTCTTCAAGTTTTTCAGTGTTCTAACTTGTTATATACACTGAACACGCGTAAACAAGACGCTATTTATAAGCAAAGCAAGGAGGCATTCAGGTACTCTTTTCTTCCATTCCTCACATCTTCTGTTAGAGGTTTATACTAGCATATCAGGATTGTTTGGAGTGTTGTTGTGTGTCGTTAAGATTGGTCTTAGCCTTGTATGAGATTACGGTCAGGCCCGAACAAAAATGCCTAATGTAATTAAACGACAATGTCAACAAACACGCCTCTCTAGTATACCAATCACTACACCTCTAACTAGCATACCACACACAACACATGAAATAATGGGCGAAGAAGGAGAGACTCCTCTCTCTGACTTTTATAAAGCCTTGAGCGATAGTCCTAAATCTTGCATCGTTCTTGCAGACCCAGTGGGGGATTTCTGAATCTCCCCAAATATATTTAATTTGTTGCCCGTTTTTCATGGTCTAGACCATGAAAACCTTATCAGCACATGCGTAGGATTGAACAAGTCCTTACAACATTCCACCATCCTACGGTGGGTGCTGAACAAATTAAACTGAGGGTATTTACCTTCACTTTAGCCGATAAGGCAGCGTCTTTGTTAACTACCCAAGCGCCTAATTCTGTGGACTCGTTGGCTAAAGTTGTTCAATTATTTATGGAACATTTTTACCCACCCCTGAAGACAGATGAAATGCTTTCCAAGATTCATTTCTTTCGAAAGAATCCTCCTGAATCATTTTCTGAGGCTTGGAATCGTTTCACCGATCTGCTTATAGAGTGTCCACACCACAATCTTGCGAAAGACACGTTAGTTCGTGCCTTTTTCAAAGGACTTCTACATCACCATAAAGAAGTCCTAGACATAATGAATGGGGGTAGTTTTCTAAGTAAAGGAGCCTCGGAGGCTTATAAATTTTTAGAAGACCAAACTAAGCGTAACAACAACTGGGGAGGTAGTGATGATATCCCCCGCTCCACTAGTTCGTCTTCCACAGTTAAAGTTGCCGGTATGTTTGAGATGAAACCCGATCCTGAGTTAAAAACTTTAATCGAATCTCTCACTAAAAAGGTAGAAGTTATTTCTGTTCAACGAAAGCCTACCCCCATCATGAATATCAATTCCAATCCATGTAATTTCTGTTTGAGTCCTGAGCATCTCGACTCCTATTGTCCTCTAGCCTATGAACATGCCTGTTCCATTAATAGCGAACCTAACGCCCCTTGGAGGCAAAATCCCAACTTCGGTTGGAGAAATAATCAACAAGTCACACCTCTAGGGAATAATAATCAAAATGTTAGGCCAGCGCATAATTACAACCAAGCTCCCCAGAGACAAGGACAAGGACAAGGACAAAGTCATTATAATAATTATAATGTTAATAGAGGCATCGTTTCGGTAAATAATAACTATCACAACCCACCTGTTAATAATCAACGTGCGATAGTTCCAGTCACACCACCCGTGACCACTACACCCACACAACTGGATCGTCTTGACACTTTCATACAAGTGAGCCAACAACTTTTCCAAACCATGGCATAATCTAACGAACAGCTTTTACAATCCATTACTAATTTAAGCCAAAAATTAACCCAAGATAAAACCCAACCCAAAGGTGTGTTTCCAGGTCAAGCTATATCTAATCCTAAAACAACAAACACAGCCTTTGAAGTAAATGGTAATACTAGTAATAAAAATGAAAACATTGGTGAGCTAACTGTCATCACCACTCTCCGTTCAGGTAGAGTGGTTGATAACAAAGTAACTATGTCTGTAGTTACCACACCAGTAGTCCCTACACAATATATTTTACTAAATACCGAAGTAGTAACTGAAGATCCTACTCCGGTAGAGGTACCAGTTAAACCACAACCAAAGAAACAGAAAGCCAAGGTGAACCACCCTGTTGATCCATATGCAAAATATAGAGAGAAACCACCGTTTCCCCAGAGATTAGCTATGTTGACCAAGGATACAAATTATGAAGAGATTAGGGAAGTTTTTAAAAATCTAACGATAAACATTCCTTTTCTCGAAGCTATTAAAAAGCTACCACAACATGCTATGTTTCTTAAGGAGTTGTGTACTACTAGGCGTAAGACCAATATACCAAGAGACGCCTTCTAAACTGAACAATTCCCAACTCTATCTGAACATAACGGAATTGTTAAATACAAGGACCCCGGTTAGATCCTATCAGTCTGATGCACCTTAGGAGATTCCCACACGACGACCGCATTATTAGACCTGGGGGCGAGTGTTAACTTACTCCCATATTATCTATACAAACAAATAGGTCTACAAGAGATGCAACCCACTAAAATGGCGTTGCAATTAGCTGATCTGTCTATTAAGAATCCTAAGGGTGTGGTTGAAAACGTGCTGGTTAAAGTCCAAAATTTTTACTACCCAGCCGACTTCGTTATCCTCGACACAAAAGTCACTAACGACTCTGTACCTATCATTTTAGGGCGTCCCTTCTTGGCTACTACCAACGCGCTCATAAACTGCCGCGATGGTTCGATGTCCATGTCTTTTGGCCATCTTTCCGTTCACGTAAATGTTTTTAAACTGACGGAGCAGCTTCTAGATACGACTGTCGATGGAGAGATTAGCATGATCGAGAACTTAGCTTAAGATTATTTCAAAAACATGTTTCCTGAGGATCCAATGCATAAAATTCTTTCCTTCGGAAATTCTGACTTTAACAATGACTCCCTGGTAGTAGAGGAAATAGAGGAAGATTTCCTTCAACTCTTCTGCACCTCTTCTTTACCACTTTGCGAGTCCCCCCTTGTCAACAACCATTCATCCCTTAACACTATGACGGAAGATGAATTTTTTAATCTCTACCCTAGTGATCCTTTTGACCCACCTATTAAGGAATGTCTTGCATATATCAAGACTTCTGATGATATGGACTTGAGAGCTCTAGCCGAGAACCATTCACCCACATCATAGCATTCACCTTCTATCACCAATATTCCCCACCCTCCACCTTTTCAAAGGAACCTAGAGTTTGCACTGGACCCTCTTGTTTCTCCTGTGCTTCATAAATTTCTAAATTCTCCTAAAACAAAAATAATGCCCAATGGAAAGGCACTTGACACTGTCATTTTCAGAATTGAGACAGTTCCTACCTACACCACGAATGAGTCTTGTGCGAAACCCACATTCTCATTTTTTCCACTCTTTCCTTTAAAAACTTATTTATATCCACCATATCTTCCATAACCATTCAATTTTTCACACTCATTCACTAGGTTAACGTCTCGTTCAAAGATGAAGAAGAAGGTGCATGCTCGAGTACGTTATAGGTCTATTCGACTTCGCTTTCATTTCACTAAGTTGTGTCGTAGGAAATCTTGGTGCTTCATTATGTTTGGATATATTTTCTATGATATTTATTTATGGAATGATCCACAACTATTTCGGTTGTTGATATATGATAAACTGCATGTTCATACATATGTTCTCGATAAAGTCTCAAGAATCTGACTATAAACGACTCATTTTATTGTTTGGGATACTTCCTTTCAGTTCCATATATTGGTAAGTGCACCATTCAGGTAACTGGGCCCTCCCTATGGAGTGTGTGGCTGTAACTACCGGATCCTAAGTCCACGATTAACATAATTCACGGTTTCCGCTCGCACATGTTTTCTCAGTTTTTTAGTCATGTTTCTCTATGGTGTGAATTATGTCTTTATTGCTTATTGTTTTTCCTTATATTAATCCGTAGGTATAAAAAGAGAAAAAAATATATTAAATCATAAACATAATAATCTAGGAAGTCTCGGGAATCTGACGTTAAAAGACCCACTGTAAAACAAATTTTCTAAAACTGTTGTAAAAAATTTGTTTGGGGGTGGGGTGTTCGTGTTTCCGTCCTGGAATGTTTAACTTTCCATTTATGTTGCTTAGGCCGTTTAATTGTATTCTGATTTGAGTTGACATAATCTATGAATTTAGATTTCATTAGTTCGCATAACTTACGTCATACACGCACTATGAGGCATTTTCTATTTTCTTATATGTCACCCATGGTCAGAATAGAGTGTTTTATGGATCATTGGATTGGAAATTCTCTCCTGATCATTTCCATATCTCATTCGCAAAAATCAGACAGGTAATGAAGCGGCAAATTTAGTTTGAAGTTGCGTTAAAACTCGACAAAAATCGGAAAATCATATTGGGCTTGGGCCCAAACTCGCGCACGCACTCAAAGCGCACCTGCACCTTACCTTCAAACCATCAGTTCGCGATCTTCACCTTCAGACCGCCATTAACAAAATCAAAGCTTTAAACCCTAACATAAAACTAAAAATAAAGAGAAAACCTAAATTCACCCACGCCCAAAGTTTAAACCCACCCCAAATCTTCTCCTACCTACCCCCACCACCACCTCCACTAATTTAAACAACTGAAAACCACTAAAAATTCAAAAATTTGGAGCTGTCGTGACTCCACCGCGCCACCACCATCATTTTTCTAGTGAGGTTGTTTCTCTTTGCTTCCTACACCTTCTATCAAACCTCAAATCAGATCAAAACTCCAATGGCTCAACGACGTCGAATTTTTTTGGAGCACGCGTTTACTGCCGACCACTTCGCACCGTTTTATGGTGACGAGATGGTTAGTAGAGACTGGAGTAGTTTGTGGTACTCGACTAATAATTTTTACCATGAAGATTTAGTCCGACAGTTTTACAACACGAGAGAGTTGGATGGGAGGAGAATTTTTGTTCAGGTGGATGGGAGGAGGCGAGAAGTATCTACGGAGTTGTTGTCCGAGATTTTGGGCATTCCGCCTAGACGCCATCTCGATGCCACATTGCAGGAGTCCCAATTTACTGGGGTTGAGCCGTTGATGAATGCGACTATTTTCAGAAGGAACTACAATACGAGCTCGCATTGTGTTCGCCAGTCGTCCCTCAGAACCAACCAGCTAGCTGTAGCTCAGTGGATTGGTAGGAATGTCATAGGGAAGGAGAAAGTTAGCGACATCGGTTTGAACTACCTCCATGTTCTACGGATTCTCCAGGAGCAGAAGTATGAGTTCTGTATTTTGGAGTTTTTAGGTAACATGATTAGGGGAGTTGGAAAGAATATTGCACCTCTCCCTATTTTGATAACAAAGATCATGATGACCTTCGACGCGACTCCGACGTCTGATAGGATTTGCCTGAACCAACACCGAAATCCTCATATTTATACGGAATTTATCCAATGAGTTTGGAGGTTGTCTGAGGATAGGGTAGTCGAAGGGATTGACTCGGAGAATGAGAATGACTCGGAGCATAAGGATGACATGGCATGTTTTGATGCCGATGCCTTGGAGAGGTGTAGGTCAGATGCCGAACGCATGGTTGTGATTCATCGTGGCATGCATTCTCTCAATACTATTTGCGAAGACCTCCGAGCTCGGCATGCTACTATGCATCATAACTTCGAGAGTCGTACCCAGCACGAGGATGAGCAGTGGGAACAGACTAGGGCTGAGCTGGAATCTCAGTGCCAATTCCGCGCCGATATGCTTGCACGCTTCCCACCCCGTGGGAGTTCTTCTGAGGATATAGCTGTAAGGCACAAGCGTCGTCACCGAAAGACGAATGGCAATGACCCATCGAGAGCTCAGGAGCCATCTCCTGAGCGTGTTCCATCCGCTACAAGCAGCAGACGTGTTTAGGGATTGTATAGGTCGATGATATTTTATTTGTAGTTTTAATGGTTTTTATTTCCTTTCGATGTAAAGTTTATGAATTCCGTAGTTAAATTTGAATTTTGTAGTGAAAAGTTGTTTGAATGCCAATATTAATATAATGTGGTTCTTTTCAAATTGTGCGTGGTTGTTATTATGGATCCCACCTTCCCAAATTATTTGGGGATGGTTATTATCTATTCTACCATGATTTGTATATGATCATCAAGTTTAGAAGTTGTTTTGGAGTTGGGGTTGAAAATATTGCCGATATGGGCATATCTATGAATAGATATTGGATAGGATGAAATCTAGAGAAGTTAGGCAATTTCTATCCTAAATTCAACCTAAAAGATATTAGGGCTATTTTAGAATCAAGAATATGATTTGTTTCCGTTTTCGGGTTTGGAAATTTTATTATTTCCGGAAAATTGCCTTAACGCTTTTTGGCAACTTCCCGATTCGTTTTAACAATTTAAAACATATAAAAACTTCATTCATTCTACACTCACAACCCACACTACAACTCACATCCATCTCTCACCTTTCACTCCCTCGTTTCCCATTTGTTCTTCACCATTTTCACAACTCAGGAGCTCGGAGCGCACCACGCTTATTAAGCAACATCCGAAATTCTAGTCGAGCGCACTGCGTTTAGACAAAGCGCACCGCGCTTTAATACTATAACTCGAAAATCATCGAGGCGCACTCGCTTCATTGCAGCGCGACCGCTACGACCTCCGTAGACACAAAAATTTCCAGTTTTCTACAGGTTGTTCCCAAATCATTTGCAGCTGTTCTAGAGCGTAGTTTTGAGATGACATCTCCAATGATAATACCGGAACAGTCTTTCGAAGATTTGTTCCAAAGCACCACTTATGGTGCTTGGTTTCGCGAGGTGATAACACATGTAGGCTGGGAACCGCTAATGGTAAGACCTGATGAACTTTATTCTCCAACACTTGCATATTATTTCTATGATAATTGCATGTTCTTTGAGAGACCGGATGGAGAACAAGTGTTCTCCATCAACATTGACAATGAACCAATGGAAATTACCAGGTTTTTGCTAGCATTTGTTCTTGGACTTGATATGCCAGCTGAAATACAAGACCCATGGTGCTATTTGGTAGATAATATGTATGTCTACACATACGAGTTTTTGCATGAGGCTTATGGGGCAGGCATTTTCCGTATCGAGGACCAAGGGGAATATAACGTCGCCTTTGGTAGCCTGTCCATGAATATAGGAACTGTTATGTTTTGGATCATGTTAAACATTTTAAGGGAATGACATTTTTCTTTAGTGAATGATGCCACTTGCAGCGTCTTCCTTGCTTTAGCCACGGGACATATGTTCTATGACCTTCCCAGAACCTTGATGTCTAGTTTAGCATGAGCCCATAGCATGAGGCATAAGTACCTCTTATGCCTGTTCTAATTTCCCATATTATGCTATGTTTCTTCCCTGTTTTTTGTACACGTTGAACGGATTGGATTACGGTCAACACTGTGCGACCCACCAATAGTATTATTCGATCTTTCCGTGCAATGACTTCGCAAGGGTGGAGGATACAACCTCATCAGGTTGCACCCTACACCCCATCAGACCAACTATCGCTTAATAAGTTAGCAATAATAGATGATAAATGGCGGGAAGCCTGGCAAGTTATCATGGCATGGTAGGACGCGAAGGAACCTCACTTCTTTATAGAAGGAGAATGATGAATAAAAGCGGGAGATAAGGTAAGTTTTTAGTTACAGTTAGTGTCTGCTTATGTCCCAAGCAATTTAATTCTTGTTAACCCCATAATGGGTGGAACTCTTATAGAGTGGCGTCAGTTTTCTTTTCTATATTAGTATGTTATAACCTGGTTTTGCAGATGTTCTAGAATTTCACGCGTTTCCATGGTATTTTTCCTACTCTATCTATTTAAATACTTTGAGGACAAAGCATATTTCTTATTTGGGGATGGGCATAGAAACACGTGTAATTATGATATCTGTTAGGATATAGATATGTATAATATGCACTTGTTTTCTAGTAAAATTTTAAAAATTCAAAAATATAAATAAAAAAGTTTATACTATACACTTAGGAATATTGGTATTGTTTTCTTTCTCTATGCTCTTAATAATCTAGAAGTCGTACATAGCTTTTGCATTAGAATAGTTTTTAGAAACTTAGGTTAATATGTAGGTAATAATCTTTGCATCTATCTATAAATATATTACATGAGTATCTATGATTGTTTGGCAGTAAGTTTCTGAAATCTAGGCCAGAGTACTTATTCTACAAACCCTGTGAAGATATAGCCTAAAGCCTTATATGAGTGAAACATTTCAGAAATGACACAAGGGAGAAGTAAAATCCGGATAGAGAAATCACACGTCCACTTACTTGATCACTAAACCATATCCTAAGCGAGAATTTAGTCCCTCTTTGGATCGATATAGCCAGAAATTCGAACCTATAAATTATTTTCTGCTAGTCACCCCTCTGAGCCTTTCTTTAGCCTTTCATAAACCACAAATCCTTTACCCTATTACAAAACAAAACAAAATAAAAAAAATTAACCTACCCAATTTAGAATAAGTCTGAGAATAGAATGAGTGAAGGAAGAAGAAGAGAAAAACCTGTGTAAACAAAAATTAGTAGCTGCTTCAGAAAAGAAAAAGAAAAGAAGTTTCCATCCAAAGAAAAGAAAAAATAAAAAAATAAAAAAATAAAAAAATAAAAAAATAAAAATAAAAATAGAAATAAATAAAAACTCCAAAAATAGAATAAAAGGGAGTCAAAAGCCAAAGAAAAAGAAAAATATGGCTAAGGAGGGAACAAAGTGTTGAAGCAAAAGTAAATAACAAGGTTTTCTCTAGTTACATAATATGAAGACTCTATTATCTCAGACTTGTCCTTTTTGAATATCCATTTCCTTCCTTCTTAAACCATCTCCTAATCCCCGCAACACCTAATAAAGACCTCTAGCTCAATTAGGAATAGGTTAGTGTGATAGTAAGTGGCAGATGTGTTTGATCGACTCCGACTTCCTTGTGTATCATTGAGATTGTAAGGTAAAGTGTGTCCACTACACACTGGAGTAGCGAAACTTGAGCGGGAAAATTAGAGTGTTTGTATCCTGACTTATATGTGAGAACCTACTTAAGGACGCTATTCCAAGTTTTCAGAAACAAACCTGTTACTGCATTTCATAGTATTACTCATTGTATATATGTTTATTCATAGATGATTGATTATAATGCATATATTAGTTTAAGTTTCGACTTGATTATTCTGTATTCATTGCTAGTGAGATGTATAGATAATTGAGGCATAAATAAGGAAACAATAGTTTTATTTCTTGGTCGTTGTAGTATAGATGAAGTTTGTGAGTACCTTCACTGGAAAACTCTAACGAGGCTATAACTTGTCCACTAGGGAATTCCTAGTGGTTTAAGGCCTTGTTGTATATGGTCAATGCAATCGCACTCGGCGAAACGAAAGTAGTTAGAACTCCATTTTTGGTCACTTATTCTAATTTCTCATATTTGCTTGAGGACAAGAAAAATGTTGTTTGGGGGTGGTTTGATAAGAGCCCAAAACTGTAGTTTTAACCCCTTAACAATCATACTTTTAGACTAATTATGCGAGTAATAAATAAGAGTTAATGCTGATTACATATTTTTATGTATTTCAGGCAGTAAAGTCAATTATGTGCAAAACTGTGCCACTTTGGCGAGATAAAGGAGCAAGGGTTGGATGCTTAGAAGTTCTATGATTAAAGGCCAAGATTCAAGGAGAAAAAGCCTTTGTAAAGCCCGGTCAAAAGCTGAAAGTCAAAGTCCATGCGGGCAGAAACAGTGCATAAAGTCAGTAGAACTTCCGAAGACCGTATCTTTGGACTCAGACCTTGGAATTGGGCCTACCTTATGTCAAAACGACCTGCTCGGAAAGGACTTTCCAATGGTCCAATCTTTGGCCCAATCAGAGGAGCAAAAGTGGACTAAAAGTCTTTTGAAGCCGAATCCAGCTGAAGAGCCCTTTTTGGACTGAAGAAATTGGGTTTTGGGCCCGATATTCCGGCCCAAAACATGGCTCCAAGCCCATACACTATTTTGGATCTGATTTCCTCCATATCAAAAAAGAAGACTTAACTCTGAGGATATAGAGTAGCTTAGGATAAAAAGTAGCCATTAGAATAGCTTCTAGATCTAGTTTTAATTAGAGTAGCCATTTCGAAGTTTTACCCTTAGCATCAATATCGAAGTTAAATTTACTCTTAGTTGTTCTTCTTGTTTTAATTAGAGTATTGAATATTGTTATTACTTGATTAGATAAATAAAATAGTTTATTATTGATCAAATTTGATTTTGTCAATTAAATTTGTTAGATCTAATTTCATTTATTGTTTGTTATTCATTTCGTAGTTATTGATTTTGGATTGGATTATTGTTTAGTTAAATTGCATAAAGTTAGAATCTTTCTATTATGTCGTATTCAATTTCATACGGAAAGGATAGCGTAATGATTCTCGGCTAAACCTCCATTAGAGGGGGTTGAGAAGTCTTGATGAAAGCTTGATTCTCGATTAGCGTAAAGTAGTCGTAAATTCCTTTCCACTCTAGAAATGATTAGTTCACCATGAGAATGGGTTTGATCGTTCACATGCTAGTTATGAATTGGTATAAATGCCATGTATAATTAGAGATTAGGATGAACCAATTGTTCTCGCGCTTTCATTCATTTCATTACTGACGATTCGTCGTTAGTAAATTAAGTTGAATTAAGGTGGAATCAATCCCCCCTAATTCCTTATTATATAATCAATGTAGTATTTTCGTAGTTTGAATCAATTATAGTTAGTATCTTGTTATGCGTATTTGCATCGTAGTATAAGTCGTAAATCTCTCACTCTCATAGACTTTAGATAAGACTGATTAGGTTATGAAACATCTCATGCTAAAGAACTAGGAGTGGAACGAATCATCTACTCCACTATATCTCAATAGGATTGAGAGTAGAATCTTTGATAAAGCTTAATAGTAAAACTTGTATTTTAGTTTTACTAGTGTTTAGAGTTCTCGCGAGCTTTATTCATTGGTAAAACTAACAGTTTAGAGCATTATCAGTTATTACAAAACAGAAATAAATTTAAATCAAATTCATCACAACAAATCAAAAAGAAATAAGCTATCCCTGGGAAGAAGATGGTCCAGAACCATCAGAAGGACGACAACGATGACGATGACACTCACGTCTAGAGTCAGAAGAAGAAGGTGAACCTCCTAGCTGGGGCAAATGTCTTAACACCTCTGCCTGGAAGGCTGCCTGCGTCTCTTCCATATTCTCTATAGAATTAAGAATGTCAGCGTGGTTGTCATCTATGGTTCGAATGTTATGGTCTAAGCTGTAGTAATCATGTTGAATTGAATCTTGACGCCTCTGTATTGATTCACAGAGCGTAGATAGGGTTTGGTGATGATCATAAAGCATATGCATCTCGCTATGGAGTAGTGAAAAATTTGCAAAATCAGAAGTACCGTGATTCATAACATTCTCAACAAAACAAACTGGATATTCATCCTCCTCCTCATCCTCATCTATACCATCAGCTCTCTCTTCAGGCAGTGTCTAAGGCCTTTGGACATAGTCACTATACGCCTTTGCATTTAAGTGAAGCTTAATATGAGTCCTAGGTGACTCAGGCACACAACCCCAAAATAACATAATCTTAGTAACTAAAACAGATAGGGGTGCAGTGCTCAGGCCTACAGCCATAAGCTTTTCACGTAGAAAATCAATGAGGAAAAAACCATACCTCCTGTTCTATAGAAACCAAAGAACGTGTAGGAACGACAAGCTGATGTCACTCTGCTTTGAAGTGCTATAGAGGTTCTTCCTTAGCCAATCGCATCCTGACAACCACCGGTTAATCCTCGATGATCGCCCTGCACACGTTGAGAAACGATCGTTATAACGACCCTCAAGCAGTGTCTCTAGCATCAGCTGATGCACTCGATCAAACTGGGATCGCTGTAAGGTCAGGGTAACCTATTTCGTGGGTATCCCAATGATGGTAGTAAGCAAATCATGAGTCACATCCATGTGAACTCCGTCCAAATCCACAAACATTCTCCCATAAGGAAGTATCCTCTAATTCCATTAAAATTTCAACACCAACTCCTCATGGTTGTACTCATTAGTAGAGTACCACATTCTATCCCACCCTCTAGCACGCATCTCCGTACCGTAAAATGGCTAGAATATATACCGTACATATGAGATAGTGGTAAAATGCCTTGAAATACGTAAATGACATAAGTTATGAGGGCGAAGGAAAATCTAGAAGACTAGATTGTGTCACATGAATATATACGACTTAAAGGTAGAATAAACAAAGATAGGAAGTTGAGAGAACAAGGTGGGGTGATTACCCACCCCCAAACAAAATTTTAGAATAGGATGAAATTATTTTGTTATGGTGAAAAAGAATGTCTTTTAGAGTCAAATGCCTTAGACTTTCTAATCTATCTAATATTTATGGGTTTTATATTTTCTATTTTTTATGAAAAAGATTTTTGAAAAATACAATAATAAAGCAAGTACAAATGTAAATCACTCCATAGAGAAGCACTACTTAAAATAAACGAGAAAAAGTGCAAGAAAGGAATGTGTGAATTACGTGAACGTGGACTAAGGATCCGACACTTACAACCACACACTCTGAAAAGAGGGTCGTCTAGTTACCTTAATGGAGTACTCCTAAAATATAGAATATGGATAGGAAGTACACCAAGCATAGAGGGTCACTCCTCATAAATAGGGTCTTGTAGAAGGGTTTCTTCTACAGTAGATGAACGTAATTCGTGGAAATGTTTTAAGCGTTGGCCATTTACTTGAAAGGTACTATTGTCCTTGGGATTTACCAAGGTGATTACCTTTTGAGGAGTGACATCAGTAACCAGAAAAGGTCCGGACCAACGTGTTTTTAATTTTCCAGGAAAAATATGCAAACGTGAGCTATATAGCAAAACTTTTTGACCAAGGTCAAACTCTTTACGCAAAATATGTTTATCATGAATACGTTTCATGTTAGCTTTATAATCTTTCACTAAATCGTAAGAATCATTACGGATTTCTTCAAGCTCATTTAATTGTAATTTGCGCTTGATACCAGCGGCGTTAATGTTGAAATTTAAACTTTTAATAGCCCACAGGGCACGGTATTCCAACTCAACAGGCAAGTGATATGATTTACCAAAAACTAAGTGGTAAGGGCACATACCAATAGGTGTTATAAAAGTCGTTCTATATGCCCATAAAACATCTGTTAGGCATCTAGACCAGTCTTTCCTATCAGGATTAACTGTCATTTCTAAAATCTTTTTTACTTCTCTATTGGACACCTCTACCTGACCACTAGTTTGTGGGTGATACGGAGTCGCCTCCTTATGGGTAACTCCATATTTCTTGGCTAAAGCTTCAATAACACTATTACAAAAATATTTTCCTCCATCACTAATGGTGGCCTTAGGTACGCCGAAATGTGAGAAGATATATTCCTTCATAAATAATACTACTGTTTTATGGTCATTACTACGACAATCCATTTAGAAACGTAGTCTACAGCTACAAGAATATAAATGAAACCATGCGAAATGGGAAACGGACCCATGAAATCAATACCCAAACATAAAAAAATCTGCCCTATAAGAATGGGATTTAAGGACATCATATTACATTGAGTAATACTCCCAAGTTGTTGACGTCTAATACAAGCTTTGCAGTGTGTATGGGCATCTTGAAACATGATCGACCAATAAAAATTGTGTTGAAGAACTTTGGAGGCAGTTTTCTTTCCACTAAAATGACCCTCGCATGATTGTTCATGGCAGAAGGATAAGACTTCATTGTGCTCCCACTGGGGAATGCAACGACGAATTATCTAGTCTGCATAATACTTAAAAAGGTAGGGTTCATCCCAATAGTAAAACTTAACTTTGGCCAAAAATCTTTTATGTTCATTCCTGGTCCATATCTCAAGAATGATCTCAAACACTAAAATATTAGAATTGTCTGCATACCAAGGTGCAGAAAAAATTGAATAAAGATGCTTACCCGGAAAAGAGTCAGATATCGATTCGGAATCACTGTCATCCTCATTAGCTAACCTAGATAAGTGATCTGCAACTACATTTTCAGCTCCTTTTTTATACTTAATTTCTAAGGTAAATTCAGTTAGGAGAATAATCCAACTGATCAATCTCTGCTTATCATCCTTTTTCGCGAGAAGGTACCTAAAAGCGATATGGTCTGTATAGACGATGGTCGTGGAACCAACTAAGTAGGGACGGAACTTATCTAAGGCACAGACAATGGCTAGAGATTCCTTTTCAGTAGTAGTGTAATTACGTTGAGCATCATTTAAGGTTTTACTAGCATAAAAAATAATTGTGGATTTATTATCTTACTTCTGTCCTAGCACAACACCAACGACATAATCACTAGTATCACACATAAGTTCAAAAGGTTTTTACTAGTCTGGTGGTTGTATGATAGGTGCAGAGGTTAAAGCAGCTTTTAAAGTTTCAAAAGCATGTTTGCAGTCGTGATTAAAATAAAAAATGGCATCTTTTAAAAGCAATTGTGTTAAAGGCTTATCTATTTTTGAAAAATCTTTGATGAAACGTCTGTAGAAGCCTGCATGGCCAAGAAAGGCCCTAATGTCACAGACAATCTGTGGTATAGGCAGAGACACTATCTTGTCTATTTTAGCTTTATCCACTTATATTCCATTTTTAGAAACAATATGTTCTAAAAGTATGCCTTTCGTGACCATAAAATGACATTTTCCCCAGTTTAAGACTAAGTTCTTTTCATGACACCGTTTCAAAACTTTAGAAAGATTTGAAAGACAATCTTCAAAGGAATGAACATGAATGGTAAAATCATCCATAAATACTTCCATGAATTTCTCCACCATGTCACTAAAAATATGCAACATACAATGCTGGAAAGTACCAGGCACATTACAAAGGCCAAAGGGCATTCATTTATATGCATATCTACCGAAGGGACATGTGAATATAGTCTTCTCTTGGTCATCAGGGTCAATAATAATCTTGAAATAGCCAGAATAGCCATCTACAAGTAAGCGTGTCCGGCTAGACGTTCAAGCATTTGGTCGACAAAGGGTAAAGAAAAGTGATCATTACGTGTCATAGCATTAAGCTTCCTATAATCAATACAAATCCACCATGTTATAGGAATTCGGGTGGAAACTAACTCTCCATCGGCATTACAAATAAATATAACACCTAATTTTTTAGGGACTACATGAACTGGGCTCACCCATTCACTATCTGAGATGGGGTATATAATACCAGTATCAAGTAATCTCAAAACATCCGCTCTAACTACCTCTTTCATGCCAGGGTTCAAGCGATGTTGTGGCTCACAGGTTGTTTTCACGTTATCCTCTAAATGTATGCGATGTTTGCATACGTTAGGGCCAATACCCTTAATGTCGTCTAAAGACCAACCAATCGCAGAACGATGTTCACGAATAATCCTAATCAATTTTTGCCTCTTTAGTAGCAGATAAATGATATGAGAAAATATTCAGATGAGTGCCATCCGGATCAAGATGAATGTATTTTAACTCAGCGGGTAGATGTTTAAGCTCAGGGGTGGGAGGAGTGGGAATGGGGGATTTAGGAGGGTGTTCCTCCTCTAAAATGCAGATTTGTTCAGGAATGAGTTCTTCAAACTTAGGAGCTATATCATGGATAGGAGTAGATTCTAAGAGGTCATGTACTTCTTGGATGTAAAAATCCTTAGTACTGCCAAAGGAAAGAAATTGGTGCATCTGATTATCTGGAAAAGTTTTATTAGAATAATCTTGAGCGAGACTTTCTATCATGCTAACTTCTCCATCTATAGTTGTGTCTAGTGTTTGTTGCATCATCTTAAAAATAATTACCTTAACAGTAAGGTTTCCAAAGGAAATAGACATCGAACTATCAAGGCAATTAATGAGGGCATTGGTAGTTGCTAAGAAAGGATACCCTAAGATGATAGGAACATAGTCATGAGTGACTTCTGTGTCTAGAATGACAAAATCGGCTCGATAATAGAAGTTTTGTACTTTCACAAGAATATTTTCAACTACGCCCTTAGGATACTTAATCGAATGATCGGCTAACTGCAAAGTCATTTTAGTCGGTTTTAGATCGTGTATACCTAGTTGTTCGTAAAGGTAAAATGGGAGTAAGTTAACACTCGCCCCTAGATCTAGAAAAGTAGTTGTTGTGAAAGTATCGCCTAAGGTGTATTGTACAATAGGATGACCAGGATCCTTGTACTTAATGATTCAGGTATGCTCAGATAAAGAGGGAAACTATTATGTTAAGAAGGCTACTTTAGGTATGTTTGTTTTCCTCTTTGTGGTGCACAAATCTTTAAGAAACTTAGCGTGTGTTGGAAAACATTTTATGGCTTCGAGGAAAGGTAGGTTTATAGTTAAATTTTTTAAAACTTCCCTAATCTCGTCAAAATTATTGTACTTCTTTAGCATAGATAGTCTCTGGGGAAATGGGGGCTTTTCCCTATATTTAGCGTAAGGGTCAATATGAGTATCGCCGTTTTCTTTAACTTTTGTTAGTTTCCCCTTAGGTTGAGGTTTAACTGGTACTTCTACCGTGGTAGGTGATAAGAGCCTAAAATTATAGTTTTAACCCCGTAATAATAATACTTTTAGACCAATTATGTGAGTAATAAATAAGAGTTAATACTGATTACGTGTTTTTATATATTTCAGGCATTTGAGTCAATTACGTGTAGAAATGTGTCACTTTTGCGAGATAAAGGAGCAAGGGTTGGTTGCTAAGAAGTTCTATGATTAAAGGCCAAGACTCAAAGAGAAAAAGCCTTTTTAAAGCCCGGTAAAAGCTGAACAGACAACGCAGGCAGAAACAGTGTACAAAAGTCAACAGAACTTCTGAAAACTGTATCTTTGGACTCAGACCTCAGAATTGGACCTACATTATGTCAAAACGACCGTCTTGGAAAGAGCGTTCCAATGGTCTGAACCTTGATCCAATCAGAGGAGCAAAAGTGGATGAAAAGTTTGTTGAAGTCAAATCTAGTTGAAAAGGCCTCTATGGACTTAAGAAATTGGGTTTTGGGCTAGATTTTTCGGCCCAAAACATGGCTCCAGGCCCATGCACGAAATTGGGGATCTCTTTCTCTTCTTGAAAGGAGGAAAGAGGCAGACTTAGAGGCTAAACCTAAATTAGAAAATAAATTAGCTTAGACTCCATTAATTAGTTTTAATTACTTTGTTTTAAATTCAGTTTTGAATCAGTATTGTTATTATTCATTAGATTAATAAAAGTAGTTAGTTTTTTATAAATTTAGTTTTAGTTTATTACATCACTTAGATCTAAATTCAATTCTTTAGTTATTAATCATTTCTTAGTTGTTAATTCAATTTTAAATTCTTGAGTAGATCAATATAGTAAATTTATAATCTTTATATCATGTCTTGTTTTAATTTCTATAGAAATGATAGTTTTATGAATCAAGGCTAAACCTCAATTAGAGGGGTTTGAGAAAGCCTTGATGAAAACTTGATTGTGTAGTGTATAAATAGTTGTAAAATTCTATTCCACTTTAGAAGGTAGTTGATTTGCCATGAGAATGGGTTGAACTTCCTCGCATGCTAGTCATTATTTGGTAGAGATTGCCATGAATGATTAGGGATTAGAACAACTAATTCTTATCGTAAGAACGGAAGAATTGGATTACAACAATCTATGCTAGTTTATTAAGTTTAATTCAAGGTGGAATCAAATTCCTCTAATTCTTTATCTAGATTCGAACCTTAGTATTTGAATTGCCATCGTACTATAATTTCCATCATTACTCTCATTGATTTGATATACTGATAATCGTAGTTAACTTAGATTTCTAAATAAATAGTAGTGGAACTAATCTTCTATTCCAACTTTATTGCAATAACATCGAGAGTAGAAAACTTTGATAAATTAGCATCTAAAATAGTTTTAGTTTTACTTACATTTGAGTTTAATCGCTTATTCGTAAGTAAAACTATCGTTTTTCCTTTTACCAAATGGCGCCGCTGCCATCTTAGTTCCTTTTAGAATTGTTTTCGTTAGTATTGTTGGTCTTCCCAAAGTCTCATTAAACCCACCCACCCTTGTTTGATTCGAACAATGATTGTCTGGTTCAGAAACTAAAAATATTTCAAAGAACAAGCTTGAGCGCGCCCCACGCCCATACAAGACTAACTTCGAGCGGCCCTAGTGCTGAAGCGCCTGGAACTCAAATTGGACTTGAGCGCGACTCGAGCCCTACCAAGGCAAAGTTCAAGCCCCATGCTGAAGCACTGAACTCGAAGTTAGACCTCGAAAGCACGACTCGCGCCCTACCTAGACTAATTCTGAACGCGACCCGCCCCCTCTTCTGAAATGCCCAATTTTCACTGGTTAGTACAAACTTCCATTACTTCAAGTTATTCAGTGTTTCTAACTTATTACACACACTGAGCTCGCGTATACAAGACGCTATTCATAAGCGAAGCAAGGAGGCATTCAGGTACTTCTTTCTTCCGCTCCTCGCATCTCCTATTATAGGTTTATACTAGCATATCAGGATTGTTTTGAGTGTTGTCATGTTTAGTTAAGATTGGTTTTAGCCTTGCATGAGATTAAGGTCAGGTAGAAGAAAAACGCTTAACATAATCAACCGGCAACGTCAACAAACACGTCTTTCTAGTATACTACTTACTACACCTCTAGCTAATATACCACACACTCCACCTGATATAATGGCTGAAGAAAGAGAGTCACCTCTCTCTGACTTTTACAAAGCCTTGACCGATAGCCCAAAATCTTACATCATTCTTGCAGACCCAGTGGAGGATTTCCGAATCCCTCCAAATATATTTAATTTGTTACCCGTTTTTCATGGGTTAAACCATGAAAAACCTTATCAGCACATGCGTAGGATTGAACAAGTCCTTACCACATTCCGCCATCCTACGGTTGGTGCTAAACAAATTAAACTAAGGGTGTTTCCTTTCACATTAGCCGATAAGGCGGCGTTTTGGTTAACTGCCCAAGCGCCTAATTCTGTGGACTCATGGGCCAAACTTGTTCGACTATTTATGGAACATTTTTACCCACCACTAAAGACAGATGAAATTCTTTCTAAGATTCATTTCTTTCGACAGAATCCTCATGAATCATTTTCTGAGGCTTGGAATCGTTTCACCGATCTTCTTATAGACTGTCCACACCATAACCTCGCGAAAGACACGTTAGTTCGTGCCTTTTTCAAGGGACTGTTACACCACCACAAAGAGGTGCTTGAAGTAATGAATGGCGGTAGTTTCCTCAGTAAAGGAGCCTCAGAGGCTTATAAATTTTTAGAAGATCAAATAAAGCATAATAATAACTAGAGGGGTAGTGACGATATCCCTCGTTCCACTAGTTCTTCTACAACAGTTAAGGTCGCTGGTATGTTTGAGATTAAACCCGGTCCTGAACTAAAAACTTTAATCGAATCTCTAACTAAAAAAGTAGAAGCTATTTCTGCTCAACAAAAGCCTATCCCTGTCATGAATGTCAACTCCAATCCATGTAATTTCTGTTTGAGTCCTGAGCATCCCGACTCCAATTTTCCTTTCGCTTATTAACAACAAACATCACAACAAGATAACGTTTGCTCAATTAATAGTTATCCTATTCCTAACGCCCCTTGGAGACAACATCCCAACTTCAGTTGGAGAAATAGTCGACAAGTAACACCTCCAGGTTTAATAATCAAAATGTTAGGCCAGCAAACAATTATAACCAAGCTCCACCACGACAAGGTCAAGGACAAGGTCAGGGTAATTATAATAATTAAACAATATTAATTATAATGTTAATAAAGGTATCATTTCGGTTAATAATAACTATCATAACCCACTTGTTAATAATCAACGTGACATAGTTCCTGTCACACAACTATAACTAACACTCCTCAACAACCTGATCATTTTGATGCCTTTAGGCAATCTCAACAACAGATTTTACAAGCCATCCAACTTTCCTTACAGAAGTTAGCATAAGAGAAAGTATAACCTAAAGGTGTGTTTCCAAGATAAGCGATACCTAATCCTAAAACAACGAACACAACTTTTGAGGTAAACGGTAATTCTAGTAAGGAAAATGTAAACGTAGATGAGCTAAATGCCATCACCACTTTCCGTTCTGGCAGAGTGGTTGATAACAATGTAACTATGCCTATAGTTACCCCACCAGTGATCCCTACGCCAGATATTGTACTAGATACCGACGTAGAAACTGAAGATCCTACCCCTGTAGAGGTACCAGTTAAACCACAACCTAAGAAACAGAAAGCCAAGGTTAGACATCCAGTTGATCCATATGCTAAATATAGAGAGAAACCACCGTTTCCCCAGAGATTAACTATGTTGAACAAGGATACAAATTATGATGAGATTAGGGAAGTTTTCAAAAATCTAACAATAAACCTTCCTTTTCTTGAAGCGATTAAAAAGTTACCTCACCACGCTAAGTTTCTTAAAGAGTTATGCACTACTAGGTGTAAGACAAATATTCCTAAAAACGCCTTTCTAACTGAACAGTTTTCAACTTTATCAGAATATAATGGAATCGTTAAGTACAAGGACCCTAGTCATTCTACTGTATAATGCACCTTAGGAGATTCCCACATGACCACAGCTTTATTAGACCTGGGAGCGAGTGTTAACTTACTCCCGTATTATGTATACAAACAAATAGGTTTACAGGAGATGCAACTGATAACCCGATAAAATTGAATATAACACTACTTACGAATAAACGATGAAATTCAAATGCAAATAAAACTAAAACTTTATCATAAGAATTCTTATAAAAAATTTCTACTCTCGATACTATTGAAGTAGAGTTGGAATAGAAGATTCATTCCACTCCTAGTTCTTTAGCATTCAAGTTTTCTATGACTATCAATCTTACCAAAGTCAATGAGAGTTTTACGAATTATACTACGATGGAATTTATACTAACAAGATAATGAGATTATAATTATTCAAGTACGAAATGCTACGGAATACTAAAGTTTGAATCTATGATAAGAATTAGGGGGAATTGAATCCACCATGAATCCAACTTAATAAACAAGCATAGATTGTTGTAATCCAATTCTTACGTTCTTACGGTAAAATTGGTCGTTCTAATCCCTAATTATACATGGCATCTCTACCAATTCATAACTAGCATGTGATGAAGTCCAACCCATTATCATGGCGAATCAACGACCTTCTAGAGTGGAATAGACTCTTACACGATTCTACACTACACAATCAAGTTTTCATCAAGGTTTCATTTAACCCCTCTAATGGAGGTTTAGCCTTGATTCATCAAACTATCATTTCCATATGAATTAAAACTATATATCATAAAAAGATTGGAACTTTGCTTATTTAAACTCAAATGGAAACTACTCATGCAATAATTGATTTAAACTAATAATGACAAATAAGTAAATCTAAGAATTGAAGCTAATAATTAATGGAAAACGAAATTAGATTATCAAGAACTAAATATTTTATTGATCTAACAACTAAATAACAATCATTCAATACTGAAATTAAAACAAGAATAACAACTAATTAGTTAATTGAAAAAACTAGATCTAAAACTAAGCTTTAATGGCTACTTTCTATCCTAACCTAATTGATACTTAAGAACTAAGTCTTGTGTGAAGAAATGGAGGAGACCAGATCCACATTTTTGTGCATGGGCTGAGGGTCCATGTTTTGGGCTGGAAAATATAGCCCAAAGCTCAATTTCTTCAGTCCACATGGCCCTTTTCAGTTAACTTTGACTTCAATAGGCTTTTTATCCACTTCTGCTCTTCTGATTGGATCAAGGTTTTGACCACTAGAAAGATCTTTCCGAGACGGTCATTTTGACATAAGGTACGCCTAATTCTGAGGCCTGAGTCTAAAGATACAATCTTCAGAAGTTCTGTTGACTTTTGTGTGATGTTTCTGCCTGCGTTGACTCTTACTTTTCAGCTTCTGACCGGGCTCTACAAAGGAATTTTCTCCTTGAATCTTATACTTTAATCACAGAAATTCTTAGCAACCAACTCTTGCTCCTTTATATCGCCAAAGTGGCACATTTCTGCACATAATTGACTTCAATACCTGAAATACATAAAAGCACGTAATTAGCACTAATTTTTATTTCTTACTCGCATAATTGGTCTAAAAGTATTATTGTTAAGGGGTTAAAACTATAGTTTTGGGCTCTTATCAAACCACCCCCAAACAGTATTTTGCTTGTCCTCAAGTAAATATGAGAAATTAACATAAGTGACCAAAAATAGAGTTCTAACTAATCTCGTTTTGCCGAGTGCGATTGCATTGACCTTATGCAACAAGGCCTTAAACCATTAGGAATTCCCTAGTGGAAAAGTTATAGCCTCGTCAGAGTTTCCAGTGAAGGTACTCACAAACTTCATCTATACTACAACAACTCAAAAATAAAACTATTGTTTCCTTATCTATGGCTCAATTATCTATACATCTCACTAGTAATGAATACAAAACAATCAAGTTGAAACCTAAGCTAATATATGCATAATAATCAATCATCTACGAATAAATATATATACAATGAGTAATACTATGAGATGAACTAGCAGGTCCATTTCTGAATACTTTGAATAGCGTCCTTAAGTAGGTCCTCAGATAAATGTCAAGACAAAAACCACTCTGATTTTTTTGCTCAAGTTTAGCTACTCCAGTGTGCAGTGGGCACACTTTACCTTACAAACTCAATGACACACAAGGAAGCCGGAGTCGATCAAACACATCTGCCACTTACTATCACACTAACATATTCCTAATTGAGCTAGAGGTCGGTGTTGTGGGGATTAGGAGATGGTTTAAGAATGAAGAAAATGGATATTCAAAAAGGACAAGTTTGAGATAATAGAGGCTTCATATTATGTAACTTGAGAAACCCTTGTTCTTTACTTTTGCTTCTACACTTTGTTTCCATCCTTAGCCATATTTTTTTTCTTTTTCTTTGGGTTTTGACCCCTTGATTATATTTTTGGAGTTCTAACTCTTTATTTTCTTTTATTTTTTTTTATTTGGATGGAAACTTACTTTTCTCATCTGAAGCGATTAACAAATTCTTGATTTCAAAGGTTATTCTCTTTTCTATTCTTCATATCTATTCTCAGACTTATTCAAAGAATTGGGTAGGTTGATTTTTTATTATTTTTTTTTATTTTGTTTTGTAACAGGGTAAAGGATTTGCGGTTTATGAAAGGCTAAATAAAGGCTCAAAGGGGTGACTAGCGGAAAATAATTCATAGGTTTGAATTTCTGGCTATATCGATCCAAAGAAGGCCTAAATTCTCGCTTAGGATATGGTATAGTAATCAAGCAAGTGGACGTGTGATTTTTCTATCCGGATTTTACTTCTCCCCTGTGCCATTTCTCAAATGTTCACTCATATAAGGCTTTAGGCTATATTCTCACAGGATTTGTAGAATAAGTACTCTAGCCTAGATTTCAGAAACTTACTGCCAACAGTCATAGATACTCATGTAACATATTTATAGATAGATGCAAGGATTATTACCTACATATTAGCCTAAGTTTCTAAAAAACTATTCTAATGCAAAAGCTACATAATATTTCTAGATTATCAAGGGCCTAGAGAAGGAAACAATACCAATAGTCCTAAGTGTATAACATAACTTTTTATTAATATTTTTCTTAAAAAATTTTGAATCTTTAACTAGAAAACAAGTGCATATTGTACATATCTATATCCTAACAGATGCCTTAATTACACGTGTTTCTATGCCCCCCCCCCCCCCAAACAAGAAGCATGCTTTGTCCTCAAAGTATTTAAATAAATAGGTTAGAGAAATACAATTGAAACGTGTGAAATTCTGGACCATCTGCA
The DNA here is from genome assembly GCF_015680905.1 of Coptis chinensis. Lineage (NCBI taxonomy): Eukaryota > Viridiplantae > Streptophyta > Magnoliopsida > Ranunculales > Ranunculaceae > Coptis > Coptis chinensis. The sequence continues at coordinate 56,815,018 of NC_141461.1, read as the reverse complement.
AAACAAGGTTAAACATACTAATATAGAAAAAAAAAAAATGACGCAACTCTATAAGAGTTCCACCCGTTATGGCGTTACTGAGAAATAAATTGCTTGGGACATAAGCAGACACTAACTGAAATAAAAACTAACCTTAACTTCCGTTTAATCATTTTCCTCCTCATCCTTAATAAAGAAAAGAAGTTCATTCGCATCCTGCAACGCCATGGTAATTTGCCAGGCTTCACGCCACTTATCGTCTACTATAGCTAACCTGTCAAGCGCCACTTGATCGGATGGGGTGTAAGGTACAACTTGATGAGGTTGTATCCTCCACCCTTGCCAAGTCATTGCACGGAACGATCGAATAATACAATTGGTTGGTCTCACAATGTCGACCCCAATCCAATCCGTGAAACGGGCACAAAAAATAGGGAAGAAACATAGCATTATACGGAAAATTAAAACAGGCATAAGAAGGTACTCATGCCTCTTGCTATGGGCTCGGGCTAAACTAGACATTAGGGTATGGGGAATATCATAGAGTGTACGTCCCCCAGCTAAAGCAAGGAAAATATCACAAGTTTCGTCATTCACAGAAGAATAACGCCATTCCCCTCTAATGTTTAGCATGATCCAAAACATAACAAATTGCTACGTTCATAGACAAAGTGCTACCAAGGGTGACGTTATAATCCCCTTGGTCCTCTATCCTAAAGATTCCTGCCCCATAATGCTCATGCAAATCATCATAGTTATACATGTACATATTATCTACCAAATAGGCCCATGAGTCTTGCATTTCGGCCGGTATAGCAAGTCCAAGCACAAAGGCTAGCAAGAACCTGGAAATTTCCATTGGTTCATCCCCGATGGTGATGGAGAACACTTGTTCTCCATCTGGTCTATCAAATAACTTACAATTATCATAAAAATAAGAAGTAAGTGTGGGAGAATAAAGTTCATCAGGACTTACCAATAGTGGTTCCCAGCTTGCTAGAATGATCACTTCGCGAAACCACGCACCATAGGTGTCACTTTGGAGTAAGTCTTCAAAAGACTGTTCTGGTATGATACAAGGGAATGTCATCCCCAATAAACTCACTGGAATAGCTGCAAAGGATCCTGGAACAACCCACAAAAAATCGGATTTTTTTTGTGCCCATGGGTTTAGGGCACGGGGTGCGCTCAACCTATGCCTGGGATGGGCGCGGGGTGCGCTTCAAAGAATTTCGAGTTCCAGGCACTTGGACGCAGGGCGGGCACACTTTTTGCCTAGGATGGGCATGGGTCCCACTCAGGATGAAAACTAGAATTCCAGTGTTTTGGGTGCGCAGGTCGAGCACAGCTCTGGGCTTGGTAGGGCACAGGTCGCGCTCTGATGAAATTCTAGCGCAGGCGATTACCTAAAGCGTAGCGCTCATCATCAGGGCGCCTGCCCGAAGTTGTTGAGTTGCTAAAATGAAGAAGAAAAATGGGAACCGTGGGAGTGAAAGGTGAGAGATGAAAGTGAGGTGTAATGTGGGTTGTGAGTGTAGAATGAATGCAGTTTTTATAGGTTTTAAGTTGCTAAAACGAATCGGGAAGTTGCCAAAAAGTCTTAAGGCAATTGCCGGAAACAAAAAAAATTCCAAAACCGAAAACGGAAACAACTCGTATTCTTGATTCTAAAACAACCCTAATATCTTTTAGATTGAATTTAGGATAAAACCTGCCTAACTCATCGAGATTTCATCCTACCACAATATCTATTCATAGTGATGCCCATATCGGCAATATTCTCAACCCTCACTCCAAAACAACTTATAAAATGGAGGATCGTATAACAAATCATGTTAAAGTAATAATACCACCCCCAAACAATTCAGGAAGGTGGGATTAACAATAAAAACAATGCACAATTTGAAAAGAACTATATTTTATTAAAAATGAAATTCAAATAAAATTAACTAGCGAATTTAAATTTAACTACAGAATTTAAAAAACTTAATATCCGAACTAAGAAAAACAATAAAAATAACTAAATAACATCGAAACCACATATTTTTAGAAAACCTAGCCACGTGATGAAGATGGACCCTGAGATGGAGATTGGGCCTGGGATGAAGATGGATGGACCCGAGCCATCCGTCCTTTGACGACGACGCTCATGCCTCTCAGACTCATCTGAAACAGAACCCTCCAGGGGTGGCATGCATCGTAGAATCTCTACTTGGAACAGGCGTTGTGCTTCTATTGCTGCTTTCATCTCTGCCTTCATCTCTGTATATTGTGCTTTGTGACGCTGAAGGAGTGTCTCCATGTTACCCAAGAGATCCTCCTGACCCTTTTGTTTATTACGAATTATAATCTGCCTATCCCGTATGTCTTCACAAATAGCATAAATGCAACGCACGCCAGTATGCAACATTGACATGCGTTCTGACTCAGATGTACACTTTTCCAAGGCATCTTCATCCAAAAATGTCATGTCCTCCATTTCCTCATCCGAATCAACCACCCTATCCTCCGGAAACATCCAAGTCTTTTGGATGCACTCTGTATAAATAATTTCATTTGAATGCAATTTCAACATAGTCCGCTCAGTTCCTGGTTCCCCAAGACAACATTATCTTCATAATTAAAGCAGGGAATGGTGCAATACTCTTTCCAACTCCTCTAATCATATTTATCAAAAACTCGAGGATATAGAATTCATACCTCTTCTCTTGCAATATCCAATTAACGTGCAGACATGTCAAACCGATGTCGCTCACTTTCTCCTTCCCAATGATGTTCTTACCAATCCACTGAGCTACAACCAGTTGGTTGGTTCGCAGAGATGACTGTTGAGCACAATGAGAATTCGGATTGTATTGACCTTCCATGAGAGTGTCGTTCATCAATGCAGGAACTCCAGTATACTAGGATTCCTGAACGGTGGCGTCGAGGTGGCATTCAGGCGTAATGCCTAGAATCTCAGCCAACTTCTCTCTCGATAATTCTCTCCTAACCCCAGCCACCTTCATGAAAACTTTCAGACCATCCAACTCTCTCTTCTTATAGAATTGTTCTACCAAATCGGAGTGGTAGAAATTATCTGTCGAGTACCACAACCTAGTCCAATTCCTCCTAATCATCTCGTCACGAAAAAACAGCGCAAAGCGGTCGGCCGTAAAAGCTTGTTCCGGCAGAATTCTTCGTCTTAGAGCCATTGAAAGTTTTGAACTAATTTGGGGGTTTGTATATGGTGTAGGAAACGATGTGAGGGAAGATGGGGAATATTGGTGAGGCAAGATGAATGAGTATCAGCTGGAGCTCTCAAGTCTAGATCATTAGAAGCCTTGGGATATGCCAGACATTCCTCAATAGGTGGGTCAAAAGAATCACTGGGATAGAGGGTGAAAAATTCATCTTCCGTCATAGCGTCAAGGGATAAATGGATGTTGGTAGGGTGGGACTTGCAAATTGGCAAGGAAGAGTTGCAAAAGAGTTGAGGGAAATCTTCCTCAATTTCCTCTTCGTCCAAGGAGTATTTGTCGAAGTTGGAACTTCCAAAGGAAAAGAATTTGTGCATCTGGTCATTTGGAAATGTGGTTTTGAAATAATCATGAGGTAAGCTCTTGATCATGATAACCTCTCCATCGATATTCGTATAAGGCAACTTTTTGATCGTTTTAAAAACGTTAACCGCAATGGAAAGATGGCCAAAGGACAAGGACATCAAACCATCGCACAAGTTTATAAACGTGTTAGCAGTTTCCAAGAAAGGGCGCCCTAAAATGATCGGAAAAGAATCGTTAGCGACTTCGGTATCGAGGATAACAAAATCCGCAAGATAGTAGAAATCCTGAACCTTAACCAGCGCGTTTTCCACTACACCCTTAGGATACTTGATAGACATATCAGCTAATTGCAACGTCATTGTTGTAGGTTGCATTTCCTGTAGACCTATTTGTTTATATAAATAATAAGGGAGTAAGTTAACACTTGACCCGAGGTCTAATAAAGCAGTGGTCGTGTGAGTATCCCCTAAGGTGCAATATACAGTAGGACGACCAGGGTCCTTGTACTTAATGATTCCATTGTGTTTCGTTAAAGTTGGAAACTGTTCAGTTAAAAAGGCGTCTTTAGGAATCTTTGTCTTACGCCTAGTAGTGCACAACTCTTTAAGAAACTTAGCATGGTGAGCTAACTTTTTAATCGCTTCAAGAATAGGTAAGTTTATGGTTAGATTTTTAAAAACTTCCCTAATCTCTTCAAAATTTGTATCCTTGTTTAACATAGCTAATTTATGAGGAAACGATGGTTTCTCTCTATATTTAGCATATGGATGAACAAGATGCTTAACTTTGCTTTTATGTTTCTTAGGTTGTGGTTTAATTGGTACCTCTACAGGGGTAGGATCTTCAGTTTCTGTTTCGGTATCTAGTGGAATATCTGGTGTAGGGACTACGAGACATAGTTACTTTGTTATCCACCACTCTGCCTGAACGGATAGTGGTGATAGAATTTATCTCACCTACGTTTGCATTTTCGTTACTAGTATTACCGTTTACCTCAAAGGCTGTGTTTGGTGTTTTAGGATTAGGTATCGCTTGTCCTGGAAACACAACTTTTAGTTGTACTTTCTCTTGAGCTAACTGCTGTAAGGAAAGTTGGATAGCTTGTAAAATTTGTTGTTGAGATTGCATAAAGGTATCAAAACGATCCGGTTGTGGAGTAGTATTTGCTACTGGTTGTGTGACAGGAACTATGTCCTGTTGATTATTTATGGGTGAATTTTGGTAGTTATTCTTTACCGGAATGATACCTCTATTAGTATTATAATTATTATTGTTATAATTATTATAATTACCTTGACCTTGTCCTTGTTGTGGTTGAGCTTGGTTGTTATAATTATAATTACCCTGACCTTGTCCTTGCCTTGGTGGACCTTGGTTGTAATTGTTTGTTAGCCTAACATTTGGGTTAAACAACCTTGGAGGTTGTTGATTATTCCGCCAACCGAAGTTGGGGTTTTGCCGCCAAGCTACGTTAGGTTCGCTATTAATGGAACAAACATTATCTTGTTGTGATTGTTGTTGTTCATAGGCGAAAGGACAATAGGAGTTGGGATGCTCTGGACTCAAACAAAAATTACATGGATTGGAGTTAACATTCATGATGGGGATAGGCGTTTGTTGAATAGAAATAGCCTCTACCTTTTTAATTAGAGATTTGATTACATTTTTAAGTTCTGGATCGGGTTTCCTCTCAAACGTACCGACGGCTTTAACTGTTGTAGAAGAACTAGCAGAACGGGAGAAACCGTCACTACCCCCCCAGTTATTATTATGCTTAGTTTAATCTTCTAAAAATTTATAAGCCTCTGAGGCTCCCTTACTTAGGAAACTACCCCCATTCATTATGTCAAGCACCTCCTTGTGGTGGTGTAACAGTCCCTTGAAAAAGGCACGAACTAGTGTGTCTTTCACGAGGTTATGGGGTGGACACTCTATAAGTAGATCGGTGAAACGATTCCAAGCCTCTAAAAATGACTCAAGAGGATTCTGTCGAAAGAAATGAATCTTGGAAAGCATTTCATCGGTCTTCAGTGGTGGGTAAAAATGTTCCATAAATAGTTGAACAAGTTTAGCCCACGAGTGCACAGAATTTGGCGTTTGGGTAGTTAACCAAGACGCCGCCTTCTCGGCTAAAGTGAAGGGAAATACCCTCAGTTTAATTTGTTCAGCACCAACTGTAGGATGGTGGAATATAGTAAGGACTTGGTCAATCCTATGCATGTGCTGATAAGGCTTTTCATGGTCTATCCCATGAAAAATAGGTAACAAATTAAATATATTTGGGGGGATTTGGAAATCCCCCACTGGGTCTGATAGAACGATGCAAGATTTAGGGCTATCGTTCAAGGCTTTGTAAAAGTCAGAGAGAGGAGACACTCTTTCTTCAGCCATTATTTCAAGTGGTGTGTGTGGTATATTAGCTAGAGGTGTAGTGAATGGTATACTAGAAAGGCGTGTTTGTTGATGTTACCGGTTGATTACGTTAGGCGTTTTTCTTCAGCCTGACCTTAATCTTATGGCTGAGCCAATCTTAACAAAACACAATAACACTCCAAACAATCCTGATATGCTAGTATGAACCTCTAACAGGAGATGCGAGGTGTGGAAGAAAAGAGTACCTGAATGCCTCCTTGCTTCGCTTATGAATAGCGTCTTGTTTATGCGTGCTCAGTGTGTATAACAAGTTAAAACACTGAAAACTATGAAGAAATGGAAATTTGAAACAAACCTATGGAAATCGGGCAGTTTCAGCAAAGGGCGCAGGTTGCGCTCAGGTCAAGTTGGAGTTCCAGGCATTTGGGTGCGGGTGGCGCTCCAATTTAGCCTTGGTAGGGCGTGGGCCGCGCTCAGAGAAAAACTCAAGGTCCAGGCGCTTCATCGCGCTGGGTGCTCGTGGTTTGCCTTGGCAAGGGGCGGGTCGCGCTCAGCTAAAAAGTGGAGTTCAAGGCGCTTGGGCGCGGGTGGCGCTCTAATTTAGCTTGCCTAGGGCACGGGTCGCGCTCCGTGTAATTCTTCGAGGAAAATTTTTAGTGCTAAAATGGACAACTACAGTGAGAATCAAACAAGGGTGGGTGGGTTATGGGACTTTGGAAAACTAACAATTCTAAAGAAACAATATTAAAGGGAACTAAGATGGCAGCGGCGCCATTTGATAATCGTATAAATTGAATAACTCTAGTCACGAATAAAAGATAAACTTCTAAACGCAAGTAAAACTATAATTTTATACGGAGACAGTTCTTACTCTCGATACTATTGAAGTAAAGTTGGAATAGAAGATTCATTCCACTCCTAGTTCTTTAGCATTCAAGTTTTCTACGACTACCAATCCTACCAAAGTCAATGAGAGTTTTATGAATTATACTACGATGCAATTTATACTAACAAGATAATGGGATTATAATGATTCAATTACGAAATGCTACGGAATACTAAAGTTTGAATCTAGAATAAGAATTAGGGGGGAATTGAATCCACCTTGAATCCAACTTAATAAACAAGCATAGATTGTTGTAATCCAATTCTTACGTTCTTACGGTAAGAATTGGTCATTCTAATCCGTACTTATACATGGCATCTCTACCAATTTATAACTAGCATGTGAGAAAGTCCAACCCATTCTCATGGAGAATCAACGACCTTCCAGAGTGGAATAGCTCTTACAATGATTCTACAGTACACAATCAAGTTCTCATCAAGGTTTCATCAAACCCCTCTAATGGAGGTTTAGCCTTGATTCATCAGACTATCTTTTTCATATAAATTAAAACTAGACATCATAAAAAGATTGGAACTTTGCTTATTTAAACTCAAATGGAAACTACTCATGCAATAATTGATTTAAACTAATAATGACAAATAAGTAAATCTATGAATTGAAGCTAATAATTAATGGAAAACGAAATTATATTATCAAGAACTAAATATTTTACTGATCTAACAACTAAATAACAATCATTCAATACTGAAATTAAAACAAGAATAACAACTAATTAATTAATTGAAAAACTAGACCTAGAACTAAGCTTTAATCACTTCTTCCTATCCTAACCTAATTGATACTTAAGAGCTAAGTTTTATGTGTGGAAATGGAGGAGACCAGATCCACATTTTCGTGCATGGGCTAAGGGTCCATGTTTTGGGCTGGAAAATCGAGCCCAAAGCACAATTTCTTCAGTCCACAGGGCCCTTTTCAGCTAGCTTTGATTTCAATAAGCTATTCGTCCACTTTTACTCCTCTGAATTGGGTCAAGGTTTATACATTGGAAAGCTCTTTTAGAGCCGGTCGTTTTGACGTAAGGTACACCCAATTCCGAGGCTTGAGTCCAAAGATACGGTCTTCGAAAGTTCTACTGACTTTTGTGTGTTGTTTCTGGCCGTGTTGACTCTGACTTTTAAGCTTCTGACCAAGCTTTACAAAGGCTTTTTCTCCTTGAATCTTGGCCTTTAATCACAAAACTTCTTAGCAACCAACCATTGCTCCTTTATATCGCCAAAGTGGCACATTTCTGCACATAATTGACTTCAATGCCTGAAATACATAAAAGCACGTAATCAGTATTAACTCTTATTTATTACTCGCATAATTAGTCTAAAAGTATTATTGTTAAGGGGTTAAAACTACAGTTTTAGGCTCTTATCAGCAACCTACTAAAATGATGTTGCAATTAGCAGATTAATCTATTAAGTATTCTAAGGGTGTGGTTGAAAACATGCTTGTTAAGGTTCAGGATTTCTACTATCCTGCGGATTTTGTTATCCTCGATACGGAAGTCGTTACCAACTCTATTCCGATCATTTTAGGGCGTCCCTTCTTGGCAACTACCAACGCGCTTATAAATTGTTGAGATGGTTCGATGTCCTTGTCTTTTGGCCATCTTTCTGTTGAGGTAAATGTTTTTAAAATAATGAAATAGTTACCAGATTTGTCTGTAGATGGGGAGGTTAGCATGATCGAGAGCTTAGCTCAAGATTATTTTAGTAACACGTTTCCAAAAAACCAGATGCATAAATTCCTTTCTTTTGGAAGTTTAGATTTTGCCGATGACTCCTACTTAGAGGAAGTCAACACCATCTTCGAGTCTACACCTATCGTAAACCCTTCTGTTGCTCCATCTACTGAGTTTGAAGACCCGCTGCCTAAGCAAGTATTCATTACTCAAGATGAGGACCCTCCAGACGCATTTATCGACATTCCTTCCACCCCGATGCTTAAACCTCTTCCTTCTGAGTTAAAATATAATCAACTTGATTCGGATGGTAGTCATTCGATAATTATATCTTCTTTGTTATCTAAGGAGGAAGATGCACGTTTGATTAGGGTGATTAGAGAATATCATTCTGCGATTGGTTGGTCCCTAGCCGACATTAAGGGAATTGACCCTAATGTTTGCACTCATCGTATCCATTTGGAGGATAACGCAAAGACTTCTCGCGAACCTCAGCGTCGTTTGAACCCTGCCATGAAAGAGGTGGTCAAGTAAGAAGTCTTACGGTTACTCGATGCTGGTATCATATACCCAATCTCTAATAGTGGTGGGTAACTCCCATTCATGTAGTTCTTAAAAAATTAGGGATTACCATGGTACGTAATGCCAAGGGTGAATATGTTTCTACGCATGGTCCTATGAAATGGAGGATCTATATCGATTACAGATGATTAAATGCCATGACACAAAAGGATCATTTTCCTTTGCCCTTTATAGATCAGATGCTCGAACGTCTAGCTGGTCATATTTTTTTACTATTTTTTGGATGGCTACTCTGGCTATTTTCAAATTATTATTGATATTGATGACCAAGAAAAGACTACCTTCACATGTCCTTTTGGAACATATGCCTATAAACGAATGCCTTTTGGCCTTTGTAATGCTCTTGGTACCTTCCAGCGGTGTATGCATCATATATTTAGTGACACGGTAGAACACTTTATGGAAGTTTTCATTGATGATTTTTCAATCTTTGGAGACTCTTTCATTGACTGCCTTTCTAACTTGTCTAAGGTTTTGACACGGTGTGAAGAGAAGAATCTGGTTTTGAATTGGGAAAAATGTCATTTCATGGTGAAAAAGGGAATAGTGCTAGGTCATATTGTATCTAGTGATTGCATCGAAGTAGATAAGGCCACACTAGATAAGATAACGACTCTACCTATACCACGGACTGTCCATGATATTAGAGCCTTTCTAGGCCATGTAGGTTTGTATAGGCGTTTTATCAAAGATTTTTCAAAATTATCTAGGCCTTTAACTAATCTGCTTTTAAAGGATGCCATCTTTGATTTTAATTTTATCTCTAAATAGGATTTTGAAACTTTAAAAGACGTCTTAAACGATGCTAGTGATTATGCTGTTGGTGCTGTCTTGGGACAGAAACTAGATAATAAATCCACCGTTATTTATTATGCTAGTAAAACTTTAAGCGATGCTCAAAGGAATTATACAACTACTGAAAAAAAATTCTTTGCTGTCGTTTATGCTTAAGACAAGTTTTGTCCTTATTTGGCTAGTTCTAAGACTCTAGTTTACACAGACCATGCAGCCCTTAGGCACCTTCTCGCAAAGAAGGATGCTAAGCAGAGATTAATTCAATGGATTCTTCTCCTACAAGAGTTCACATTAGAAATAAAGGACAAAAGAGGGGTTGAAAACATTGTTGCCGACCCACTTATCTAGACTTACAAATGACGATGATAGTGATTCTGAGTCCATACCGAACTCTTTTCCTGATGAGCATCTGTATGCTATTTTTTTTGCACCATGGTATGCTGACATTGTGAATTATTTAGCATCTAATATTCTTCCTGATGATTGTTCAAGAAATGAACGTAAGAAGTTTTTGGCTAGAGTTAAGTTATACTACTGGGATGAGCCCTACCTTTTTAAGTATTGTGCGGATCAGATTATTCGTCATTGTATTCCCCAGTAGGAATATAATGAGGTTCTCTCATTCTGCCATGACAAAGAGTGGTGGCAATTTTAGTGGTATGAAAACAGCTGCTAAAATTCTTCAATGTGGGTTTTATTGGCCTACTCTCTTTAAAGATGCCTAAGTGCATTGCAGGACGTGTGTTCGTTGCCAACAACTTGGGCAAATCACGAAGCGTAATTTGATGCCATTAAATCCAATCATGGTGGTAGAAATTTTTGACGTATGGGGCATTGATTTCATGGGTCTTTTTCCTATTTCCCACTATTTCATTTATAATCTAGTTGCCATGGACTACGTGTCTAAATGGATAGAGGCCATGGCTTGTCGTAGCAATGACCATAAAACAGTTGTATTTTTTGTTAAGGAATACATTTTCTGTCGATTTGGCATTCCTAAAGCCATCATCAGTGATGGTGGAACACATTTTTGCAACAGAGTTGTTGCGCCTCTCGTAAAAAAGTATGGAGTTACACATAAGGTAGCAATTCTTTATCATCCACAAACTAGTGTACAAGTAGAAGTTTCTAATAGGGAAATCAAAAAAATCTTAGAAACAACTGTAAATCCTGATAAGAAAGACTGGTCGAAGCGTCTATCTGATGTCTTATAGGCGTATAAGATTGCTTTCAAAACTCCTATAGGTATGTTTCCCTTTAGACTTGTATTTGAGAAACCTTGTCATTTGCCCGTTGAATTAGGGAACCGTGCTATGTGGGCTATAAAAAGCCTTAACTTCAATTTTGATTAGGAGGGTGTCAAGCGCAAGTTGCAATTGAATGAGCTTGAAGAAATCCGTAGCGATTCTTATGATCTCGCGAAGGATTATAAAGCTAACATGAAACGTGTTCATGATAAGCAAATCTTGCACAAAAAGTTTGTGGTAGGTCAAAAGGTCTTACTTTACAACTCCCGTCTACATATTTTTCTAGGGAAATTAAAAACCCGTTGGTCTGGTCCTTTTCTGGTTATTGAAGTCACATCTTACGGGGCAATCACCTTGGTAAATCCCAAGGACAACAATACCTTTCAAGTAAATGGCCAATGGTTAAAGATTTTCACGAGCTATTGTCCCCTGAAATGGAGGAAGTCCTTTTACAAAACCCTGTCTATAAGGACTGACCTTTGTTGCTTGGTGTACTTCCTTTCACTTCCATATATTGGTAAGTGCACCATTCAGGTAATCGGGCCCTCCCTATGGAGTGTGTGGCTATAAGTACCGAATCCTAAGTCCACGTTTAACATAATTCACATATTCCACTCTTGCATGTTTTCTTAGTTTTTGAGTCATGTTCCTCTATGGTGTGAATTATGCATTTCTTGCTTTATTGTTTTTTCTTATATTAATTTGTATTACTAAAAAGTAAAAAAAATATTAAAACCATAAATAGTAATCTACGAAGTCTTGGGAATCTGACTTTAAAAGACCCACGTTTAAAACAAATTTTCTAAACTCTGCTATCAAAAATTTGTTTGGGGGTGGGGTCTCGGACTTTCCATCCGTGATTGCTAAACTTTCCATTTGTGTTGCTTATGCCGTTTAATCGTATTTTGATTTAGGTTGACATTATCCATGAATTTAGATTTCATTCGTTCGCATAACTTACATCACGCACGCACTTCAAGGCGTTTTCCATCTTTTTATATGTCTCTCACGGTTTGAATAGAGTGTTTTATGAATCATTGGATTGGAAATTCTCTCCTGATCGTTTCCATATCTCATTCACAAAAACCGGACTGGAACGAATCGAGAATCATAGTTTGAAGTTGTGCGAAAAAATCGGAAATTTTAGAAATCAAATTGGGCTTGGGCCCAAATACCTCATGCACGTGCGCGACACGAGCGTCCGCTTCCTCAAATCAAAAACAGATCACGAGTTTTGTTTCCACTTCCGCCATTAATGATTTTAAGCCCTAGAAAATAAAAAGGAAAAAAGGAAAAACCTAAATACCACCACACCAAAAGTTTAACCCACTCCAAAACTCCTCCACAACATCCCCACCACCATTTCCAACCTTTTGCAACCACCAAAACATAACAAAATCCAAACAATTTTGATCCACCACCGTCACCACTGCGCCACCTCCCATTATTTTTAGTGAGTTTGTCGCGCCACCTCCCATTGTTTTTAGTGACCTTGGTTTCAAACTCGCTCCCTACATTGTCTTCATTCCACAAATCGTCTACAACCATCACTGGCTCAAAGATGGAGAATTTTGCTAGAACAAGCTTTTACTACTGATCATTTCGCACTGTTTTACAGTGACGAGATGATTCACCGGCAGTGGAAAGGGTTGTGGTATTCGATGAACGATTTCTACCACTCCGATTTGGTGGAACAATTCTATAAGAAGAGGGAGTTGGAGGGTCAGAAATTTTTTGTGAAGGTGAATGGGACGAGGAGAGAAGTTTGTAGAGATGTGTTGGCTTATATTCTAGGCGTTACACCACAACCCCATCTCGAAGCCACCTTGCAGGAATCCCGGATATCGGAGTTCCGCATTGATGACGCATTAATCGCTTTTGGAGGGGAGAGTACAATGCGGCCTCGCATTGCGTCCGACAACAGTCATTGAGAACTAACCAGGTGGTTGTAGCTCAGTGGGCTGGTAAGAACATCATCGGGAAAGAGAAGTTCAGCGACATCGGTCTGAACTATCTGCACATTCTCTGGATATTGCAGGGGAAGAGGTATAAATTTTGCATACTCGATTTTATATTAGATATGATTAGAGGAGTTGGAAAAACTATTGCCTCTTTCCCTGTATTGATCACTAAGATCATAATGAATTTTAGAGCTGTTCCTAAAACTGAGCGTACTATGATTAAGTTGTATACGAATGCCATAACTTATACAGACTGCATTCAGAAGGTTTGGAGGTTGCCTAGAGAGAGGGTAGTGGAAGAGACTGAGTCCGATGATGAGGAGGACACGGTATGTTTTGATGTCGATGCCTTGGAGAGGTGTACTTCTGATGCAGAACGCATGTTAGTGCTTCATCGTGGCATGCGTTCTCTTAATACAATTTGTGAAGATCTCCAGACTCGGCAAACTACCATACATCATAACTACGAGACTCGTGCCCAGCGTGAGGATGAGCGTTGGGAAGAGATGAAGCCAGAGATGGAAGCACAACGCAAGTTCCGAGAAGAAATGCTTGAATGCTTCCCACCCCATGGGGGTTCTTCTTCTGAGGAGGCGTCTGTGAGGCACGAGCATCATCGCCGAAGGATGGATGGCTCGGGCCCATCGAGATCTCAGGACCCATCTTCTACTCATGTTCTATCTTCAACTAGTAGCGTGTGGTTTAGGGAATTTATTGATTGATGTTGTTTTTATTGTTTTTATTAGTTCGGATCTTAAGTTGTTGAATTCAGTAGTTACTTTTTGAATTCGGTAGTTAATTGTAATTTGAATTTTGATTTTAATTTAATATAGTTCTTTTCTACGTATGCGATAATTTTAACATTAATCCCACCTTTCCGAATTTGTTTGGGGGTGGTATTATTTTTTTTAGAATTGTTTTTATATAATCCACAAATTTAGAAGTGATATTTCGATGATTGTTGGGAATGTTGCCGATATTGGCATGGCTATGATTAGATATTGTGGTAGGATGAAATTTCGATGAGTTAGGAAGTTGCTATTCTAAATTCAACCTAAATGATATTAAGTTTGTTTTGGAATAAGGAATATAGGTTGTTTCCATTTTAGGTTTTGAAAATATTTTGTTTCCGGCAATTGCCTTAAAGCTTTTTGGCAACTTGTTAATTCGTTTTAGAAACTAAAACCCTATATATACTTCATTCATTCTACACTCACAACCCACACTACAAACCTTGCACTCTCACCTTTCACTCTCAACTTTTTCTCTTTTGTTTCTTCACTTCAGCACTGAAGCTATATGATAAGAGCCCAAAACTGTAGTTTTAACCCCTTAACAATAATACTTTTAGACCAATTATGCGAGTAATAAATAAGAGTTAATGCGCGCTGATTATGTGTTTTTATGTATTTCAGACATTGAAGTCAATTATGTACAGAAATGTGCCACTTTTGCAAGATAAAGGAGCAAGGGTTAGTTGCTTAGAAGTTCTGTGATTGAATGCCAAGATTCAAGGAGAAAAAGCCTTTGGAAAGCCAGGTCAATGCTGAAAAGTCAAAGTCAACGTGGGCAGAAATAGCACACAAAAGTCAACAAAACTTTTAAAAACCGTATCTTTGGGCCCAGACCTCGGAATTAGGCCTAACTTATGTCAAAACGACCGCCATGGAATCAGCTTTCCAATTGTCCAAGCCTTGTCCCAATCAGATGTGCAAAAGTGGATGAAAAGTCTGTAGAAGTCAAATCTAACTGAAAAGGCCTATGTGGACTGAAGAAATTAGGTTTTGGGCTCGATTTTCCGACCCGAAACATGGCTCCTCAGATGCACAAAAATGTGGATATGGTCTCCTCCATTTCAAGACAGAAGGCTTAACTCTTAAGTATTCTTAGCTTTAGGTAGCAAATAGCCATTAGAGCATAGTTCTAGATCTAGTTTTCTCTCCAACATTTAATTAGTTTTCATATCTTGTTTTAGATCTAGATTTAGTCTCCATTAATTAATTAGTTTTTTATCTTGTTTTAAATTCAGTTATTGAATTATTGTTATTGCTACTCATTAGATTAAATAAGTTAATTAGTTCTTGATAATCTAGTTTCATTTTCATTAAATCATTATAATTTCAATTCATAGATTTAGTTATTTATCATTATTAGTTTCAATTAAATCTAGCAAATTTAGATTTCCATTAGAGTTGAATAAGCAAAGTTATAATCTTTATATCATGTCTTCCTTAAATTTATATATTAATGATAGCATAATGATTCTAGGCTAAACCTTCATTAGAGGGGGTTGAAGAAGCCTTGATGAAGCTTGATTTTTTGTTAAGCGTAGAATAGTCATGATTTCCCATTCCATTCTAGAAAACAATTAGTTCACCATGAGAATGGGTTGATTGTTTCACATGCTAGATGTTAGTTGCTAGAGATTACCATGAACAACTAGGGCTAAGGAAGAACCAATTGTTATGCGAAAGCAGTTCAATTTGGATTACGACGATTCTTCGTTAGTAAATTAAGTCGAGTTAAGGTGGAATCAATCCCCCCTAATTCCTTATCATAGTATCAATTTAGTATTCTGTAGTCGTATAAAATCATATCTTGTTAGTTAAATTTCCATCGTAGTATAAAGTTCGTAAAACTCTCATTAACTTTGGATAGATTAATAATCTTAGAAAACGCGAATTCTAAAGAACTAGGAGTGGAACGAATCTTTTACTCTAACTCTATTTCGTTAGAATCGATAGTAGAAATCTTTGATAAATAATTTAGAAACCCTTAAAGTTTAGTTTTAGTTTTACTTGCGTTTGAGTCTCGTTACTTATTCGTAAGTAAAACTATCATTTTACTTTTATCAAATGGCACTTATTAACTTTGGATAGATTGATAATCTTAGGAAATGTGAATTCTAAAGAACTAGGAGTGGAACGAATCTTTTACTCCAACTCTATTTCGATAGAATCGAGAGTAGAAATCTTTGATAAACAATTTAGAAACCCTTAGCATAAAATAGTTTTAGTTTTACTTGCGTTTGAGTCTCGTTACTTATTCATAGGTAAAACTATCATTTTATTGTTTATTACTATACGGAGAGCGCCCTGTGCCTCAGTGAGCGCACCTTACGCTTGAACCGCATGTTACTCAATTTAGACCTGAGCGCACCCTGCACCATCACAAGACGAAATCCGAGCGTGACCCGCGCTCAAAACACTTGAACTTGCCCAAGGCAGGAGCGCACCCTACGCCCATCCCAGGCAAAAAGTGAGAGTGCCCTGCGCCTAAGTGCCTGGAACTCGATCATAACCAGAGCGCACCCTGTGCCCATACAAGGCATAGGTTGAGAGCCCCCTGCGCTTTGACATCCGTAGGCACGAAAAATTCCAAATTTTTGTGGGTTGTTCCAGGATCGTTTGCAGCTATTCTAGAGAGTAGTTTTGTGATGACATCCCCTCGTATCATACTGGAACAGTCTTTTGAAGACTTGTTCCAAAGAGACACTTATGGTGCGTGGTTTTGCCAAGTAATCATTCAAGCAAGATGGCAATCTTTAATGGTAAGTTCTTATGAACTTTAGTCTCTTGTAGTTACCTCGTATTTTTATGACCATTGTAAATTCTTTTATCGGATGGATGGAGAACACGTGTTCTCCATCAACATTGATGATGAAACAATGGAAATAATAACAAAGTTCTTGTTGGCTTTTGTTGTTGAGCTTCCTATGCCTGCTGAGATTCAAGACCCATGGGGCTACATAGTTGATAATTTCTCTGCCTACAACTATGAGCTTTTGCTTGAGAATTATGGGTCCGACATTTTTCGTGTAGAAGATTAAGGGACATATAACGTAGCCTTTGGTAGCGTGTCCCTTAACGTGGGCACGGTCATGTTCTTTATCATGCTAAACATATTAGGGGAGTGGCATTTTTCTTCTGTGAATGATGCCACTTGTGATGTTTTCCTTGCTCTAGCTAAGGGATGCCTGCTATATGACCTTCCCAAGATATTAATGTCTAGTTTAGCACGAGCCCAGAGTATGAGGCATAAGTACATTCTTATGCCTGTTTTTGTTTGTCGTATTATGCTATGTTTCTTCCCTATTTTTTGTGCCCATTTCACGGATTGGGTTGGGGTTGACATTGTGAGACCCACCAATTGTATTATTCGATCTTTCCGTGCTATGACTTGGCCGGGATGGCGGGTGCAACCTCATTGGGTTGCTCCCTACACCCCATCTGACCAAGTGGCGCTAAACAGGTTAGCGATTGTAGATGATAAATGGCATGATGCATGGCAAATTATCATGGCATGGCTGGACGCGACGGAACCTCATTTCTTTGAAGAGGATGAGGACGACGCTTAAACGCTGGAGTTAAGGTAAGTTTTTATTTCAGTTAGTGTCTGCTTATGTCCCAAGCAATTTAATTCTTGTTAACCCCATAACGGGTGGAACTCCTATAGAGTTGCGTCTATTTTTCTTTTTCTATATTAGTATGTTTTAACCTTGTTTTGCAGATGTTCCAGAATTTTATGCGTTTCCACAGTATTTTTCTACCCTTTTTAGTTCAATACTTTAAGGACAAAGCATGCTTCTTGTTTGGGGGTGGCATAGAAACACATGTAATTAAGGCATCTGTTAGGATATAGATATGTACAATATGCACTTTCTGCACATAATTTACTTCAATGCCTGAAATATATAAAAGCACGTAATTAACATTAACTCTTATTTATTACTCGCATAATTGGTTTAAAAGTATTTTTGTTAAGGAGTTAAAACTACAGTTTTAGGCTCTTATCAATAACTTTGAGAATCTAATAGCTATAAAATCCGAAATCAACCTCTTAATCTTTTGTTGTATTCCTATGCACAGAGTGGACAATGTGTGGGCAACAATCTTCCAACCTCTTCTTTCTCTTTTGGACTCTCTCACTCACAAAATTGGATTTGATTTCTGGATCTATTTTTCTTGAGAAAACCTTGATTTTTCATGTGTAGAAAATGGCCAGAGAAAGAGGTTTCTATTTATAGGCTACAACAGGGACTATGAGGAGAAATTAGGGTTGGGCCTCCTGACGGGCTTGGGCTTTCCATGTTCGCCCAGAACACACGGCCCAAGTCTATCAACAAATAACTTATTCCACTAAAGGTCATTGTTGCTCTACCGCCCTAATCCCAAATTACGTGTCAGTATTTATGGGCTCCATATTATATGCTCGTTGATCTCCCCGTGCTTAAGATATCAAATGTTCGTTGATTAAGTCAAGTTACTGACAACTACATTAATCAACTTCTTATGTCCTTGAGTAGTACCACTCAACCTCATTGTCATGTCGGAATAAATCCACTTGCAGGGTTTACATGACAATCTTTTTGAGCTCCTCAAGGGGACATCATCAACCTAACTTCCTGCGGGTCACAGATTCCTTCTATAATCAACAACACACCTTACATACAATATCATTACCCAATCCATCGAATTTGCTGATTCACAAATGAATCTCACTCATTGATGATTTAAAGCAATGTACAATGCACATAACTGCCCATTATTATATCTGGATTAAGAGGACAAGCATCCATAATAACAGAGGCATTTGTTCTCTTATATAGTCAGTATAAAGAGAAACAACCTCACTTGGTCCTGTTCAATACACACAAAGTGTACTAGTGTAATCATATAGTCAAGATAGACTAATACGAGATTATACTACAACTGTACCAATGGTTTGTCCAAATCCATCTAGGTTGTGAACGATTACTTATACTTTATAAGGTATTGATGATATGATTTTCTATGTGTCAACACCATATCATCTACAACATAAAGTATTAGACACATGCATATAACTAATAACATATATAATATGCATAACATTTGCCCATATGATTCTCATTCAAAATATAAAGAATTAAAGTTAATACAAAAGTAATGCTTTTAGTACATAACCCTATCAATGGCTCCAGGTCCATGCACGAAATTGGGGATCTCTTTCTCTTCTTGAAAGGAGGAAAGAAGCAGACTGAGAGGCTAGACCTAGATTAGAAAATAAATTAGCTTAGACTCCATTAATTAGTTTTAATTACTTTGTTTTAAATTTAGTTTTGATTCAGTATTGTTATTATTCATTAAATCAATAAAAGTAGTTAGTTATTCATAAATTTAGTTTTAGTTTATTAAATCACTTAGATCTAAATTCAATTCTTTAGTTATTAATCATTTCTTAGTTGTTAATTTAGTTTTGAATTCTTGAGTAGATCAATATAGCAAATTTATAATATTTATATCATGTCTTGTTTTAATTCCTATAGAAATGATAGTTTTATGAATCAAGGCTAAACCTCTATTAGAGGGGTTTGAGGAAGCCTTGATGAATACTTGATTGCGTAGTGTAGAAATAGTTGTAAGATTCTATTCCACTCTAGAAGGTAGTTGATTCGCCATGAGAATGGGTTGAACTTCTTCACATGCTAGTCATTATTTGGTAGAGATTGTCATGAATGATTAAGGATTAGAACGACCAATTCTTACCATAAGAACGGAAGAATTGGATTACAACAGTCTATGCTAGTTTATTACATTGAATTCAAGGTGGAATCAAATTCCCCTAATTCTTTATCTAGATTCAAACCTTAGTATTTGAATTGCCATCGTAGTATAATTTCCATCATTACTCTCATTGATTTGATAGACTGATAATCTTAGTTAACTTAGATTTCTAAAGAACTAGGAGTGGAACGAATTTTCTATTCCAACTCTATTGCAATAGCATCGAAAGTAGAAAACTTAAATAAATTAGCATCTAAAATTGTTTTAGTTTTAGTTTTACTTACATTTGAGTTGAATCGCTTATTCGTAGGTAAAACTATCGTTTTCCTTTTTATCAGTAGGATCTTCAATTTCAACTATGGTATCTAGTAAGTTTTGTTTATCTTGTTGTGGAGAATCCTCATGCATTATTACTTTGTTGTCAACAACTCTCCCTGAGCAGAGAGTAGTTACAGCTTTTAGTTCTTCTTGTAATATATTTTCATTACTATAACTTCCATTTAACTCAAAGGCTATGTTTGTTGATTTTTGTTTAGGTACAGGTTGACCTGGAAACACGCCTTTTTGTTGTAGTTTTTCTTTGGCTAACTGTTGGATGGATTGTTGGATGGCTAGTAATATCTGTTGTTGAGCTTGCATGTATGCATCGAATCTATCAATTTGGGAAGGTTGAGTTGCCACGGGTTGTGTAACAGGAACTATCTCACGTTGATTATTAATGGGTGGATTTTGATAGTTGTTATTAACTGGGTCTAAACTTCTATTATTATTATTATAGTTACCTTGACATTGTCCTTGCTTTGGTTGATATTGATTGTAGTTGTTGGTGGACCTAACATTTTGATTATTTAAACCTGAGGTGCTGCTTGGTGGTGATTATTACGCCAACTAAAATTAGGATTTTGTCTCCAAAGTGTGTTAAGTATATAATTAAAAGCACAGACATCTTCTGCCTGTAATTGTGGTTGTTCATAAGCAAGTGGACCATAATGATCGGAATGTTCAAGACTATAATAGAAATTACAGCAAAGAGAGTTTATATTCATGACGAGAGTTGGTTTCTCTTCTTGTTTATGGACCGAAAGGGCATCTACCTTACGAGTGAGGGATTCAATTAAAGTTTTAATGTCAGGATCTTGTTTGATCTCAAACAACTGGTTGCCTTAGCTGTAGAAGAAGGAATGGAGCGGGAGTAATCATTACCTCCCCAGTTGATACTTTTCTTGGATTGACTATCTAGAAAGTTATAAGCATTTGTGGCTCCTTTACCTAGGAAATTACCTCCATTCATGATATCTAAAGTCCACTTATGATGTTAGGATAGGCCTTTGAAGAAGGCACGAACTAGTGTGTCTTTACCCATATTATGATGTGGACATTCTACTAGAAGATCAGTGAAACGATTCCCAGCCTCAGAAAAAGATTCTTGAGGCTTTTAGCGAAAGAAGTGAATATTTTGTAGCATCTCATCAGTCTTCTGTGGCGGGTAAAATTGTTCCATAAATAATTCTACTAGTGGAGTTCGGCTTTTGTGCTGTTAGCCAACCAGCCGCTTTGTCAGCTAGGCTGAAAGGAAACACCCTGAGCTTTATTTAATTTGTTTAGGTCTTACATTAAGATGATGAAATATAGAAAGAACTTGTTGTATCCTACGTAAGTGTTGATAAGGCTTCTCATGGTCTATGCCATGGAAAATAGGTAGCATATTAAATATATTAGGGGGGATTCTCAAATCTCGCATAGTATCTGCAAGAATTATGTAGGACTTAGGTCCATCGTTTAAAGCCTTATAAAAATCAGAGAGGGGCCTCTCTGCTATTTCTTCACCCATTGCTACAAATGTAGTATTGGTGGGTGTAAGTGGTGTGTGTGTGGTGATTGGTGAATTTTTAGATAGGCGATTATTTCTGCGTCTACGATAAACTAATATGGCTGGTTTATGCGTACCAGATCTTAATCTTATACAAGTTTTAAGTCTAATAGGCAAGTCCTAACGAGTATGCAAAAATAGCCTGATTATTACTAGAAATATAATCCTCTGACAGTAATTTCGAGGATGTAAAGAGGTGTTCCCTGGAGCGTCCTTGCTACATGTATAAATAGCATCTTCAACAGCCTTGAAGCACATCTATGTTATTTGAACAATTATATGAGTATTGGTCCGGGTACACGGTGTGGATTGTGAAGTCCTGTAAAAAGAATAACCTTATTAGTTATAAAGTTTTTAAGAATTAGGGTAATGTTTTTTACTCTTGAGATAATTTTGGAAATAATATTAAAAAATTGAGTTACTGTATTTAACCTAGGGCGCATGCGCGCTTAGCGACAAGGTAATTTGGGCGCGGGTCGTGCTCAATGAAGGCAAATATGAGGCGCACGCGCACTCGTGAATTAAATTAGGGTTTGAAATATTCAGGGTCAGGTCACAGGAGGGCAGGGAGTTGGCTGAACAACTCGTATGCTCTCAAACAGTAGCAGAAAAATTCGAAGAAATTATGAACAATGTTATAGTGTGTGTTTTGTTAATATTGAAAATAGTGTTTTGTAATCTAAACACGCGTAATGTAAATGAACTAGTTGGCAAGCGGCGCCATTGATAAGATATTGATGTTTAGATGTAAAAACACTGGTTTAGAGATGTTTGAATAGTAAATAACGATTATCAAAACATTAGATATAATACTCTCAATATCATAGAAATGAAGAGGAGAGTAGTCGTGTTCGCCCACTCTAGTCGTACACTACTTGGATGCGAGTCTAGATTAGAAATATATTTTACTAGTGAGAGTTAAAACAATAGATTATGAGGGGTGAAAACATTGAATTTAAATTGACAAGAGAAGATATTAGAAGGGGTTTAATCTGCCATGTGATTCGATTGATTACTAGTTAGTATCGAATCGCTTGTTTTAGTCCCTAGTGAAAACCAAGTCCTCTGGGATCAAGGCTTCACTAGCATAAGAGTTTATCTCTACCACAAATCTCTTTGGAAATGGATCTAAACTATAGTTCTCCATTATGAGCTCTATCTTTAATTATTCATAACGAAGAACTTGAAGTTCTTATTTACAAAACAATAATACTAATGGTTAATCATCCTCACATGGCTTCATAAACATCCTCTAGTGGAAGTTTAGCCTTGTATCATTGAAATCATTACACTAACGCAATAAAAGAAAGACATAATTGAAAAGACAAGAATTAAATGAAGAGCTAAGCTTTTATTGATGAGAATTAATGGTTGCTACAACCTAACATTATTCTAACCCTAAAGAAAGTAAAAATTAATTAAGAACTAAACAAAACTAATTATTAACTAAGGGAACAAAGTACATGGAGTGTTTTTCCTTAACCCTCTTTATATAGGAGAGGGTTAGGGTTACATTTTCGTGCATGGGTCAAAAAGAAGGACTTTGGGCCTTTAATGTGAGTCCAAAGTCCATTAGGTTAAATCTAAAGAGGCACAGCGGTTGGAAATTACTTCCATACCTTTTTCGTCCACTTTTACAGCTCTGATTTGGCAAGGCTAGGTCAATTGGAAAGCTTATTCCAATACGGTCATTTTGCAATAAAGTGGGCCTAATTGTGAGACCCGAGTCCAAAGAGATGGCTTATTGAAGTTATATTAGCTTTTCTGTTCTTTTTCTACATACCATGATTGACTTTGACTTTCCAGCTTTGATTGGGCTTGAAAAAGGCTTTTCTCATTGATTCTTGGGATTTAAGCATAGATCTTCATCGGCAATCATCTTGACTCGTTTTCCATGAAAAAGTGGTGCTTTTAGTCACCTACTCAACTTCAAGTCCTAAATGCACAAAAACACTTAAACAATGTTAACTCTCATTTATTATAAACATAATTGCCCTAAGTAGAATACTATTAAACTATATTTTTAGGTTCTTATCACCAAGAAATGGCCGAGCAAATAATTCAAATACAACAAATAGTAAAGGCCTTCTGTTCTCTCCAATTCGTTTCAATCAATACTGACACGCGCTCCTTTTTTGTGTTTATGAGATATGTGATGTGGATGATATAGATAGATGATGTAGATGGATGATGGTTGTTGAACAAAATAGAAGTGTATCAAAACCTAATTATCCCTCAATAAGTAAAGGATGAGTAGGGTATTGTTCCACTTTTAAGTGTATGTTATGTGAAGGACAGGACTGGAAAATGGGTGGTTTAAGGGATTAAAAACTATGATTGTAGAGATTTTAGATTCTAATGCTAAACTAAACTAATTTAACTAAACTATTAGGAATTTATAAGAGAGGGAATTCAAGAGATTAGAATCCACCAATACTTTTGATCTATGACCTTCTACTTCATGGTTGTTCTTACAAGTAGACTAAAATTAGGCAATCGAGCAAGTGCCGATGCCCTCTTAGACGAAACATCATTAACAATTAACTCTACTTAAGGTTGTCACTATGTTTATGCTATTAATATCTTCTTTCCTTTTATGTAAGCTCGGGCAGTCATTCAATGTATTACCGAGAGCAACATCAAAGAGTACTTCCTAATAGGGCGGTCATTCAATGAATCACCACTTAAGGAAAACACAAAGAATACTTCCCCTAGGCAACACAAAGAATACTTCCCTAACTCTAAAGAACTATACTATACAAGAAGAAAAGTAAAGAACACTAGCATGATATTAATATTGCAAAATATAAACCATATTCTATACTTCCATCCCCTAGTGTGGGCAATGGACCTAATAACTAAAAACATAAAGAACTAACCTGATCGAAGAACACCATGAACCAGAAGAATTATTAAACCTTAAGCATTGGCTTCATCTCCTCCCTCGAAGGAGAAGATTAGCCTTCCATAAAGAAGGAAGAACACGAAGAACGAGAAGAAGAAGAGTCGAAGAACATAAGACTAGAAAAGACTAATTTATTAAGACTAGGCTAGTTAAAATCGAATCTTTTATTATTAATCTCTCTTTGCCTCAAGTTCAGGAGACAAGAATGTAAGTGAATTGGAAAATTACATGAGGCACTTAGGTCCTCTATTTATAGGGGTTACAATGAGTTCTAGAAGCATTCCAAACCGCCATTTGTTTCCTAATACAAATAAACTTCTTTCAGAGTCCAACTTCGTCTCCAAAACTGAGAAGGAATTGGCTACAATGTCGTTTCATACATCTGGACGCACGATCCATGCATCTCAGACGCGATCCATGTGTCTGGACACGCGATCCATGCGTCCCAGATGCGAAAGTCTATTTTGTCTCTTCTACTCTATCCTTCTATCCTCTTTTGCGGGCTTTGGTCCAAGCATCGAATCCTTTGGCCTTGGGCTTCCAAATAGGCTTTAAAATAGGTCCAAGTCGCATCTTTAATAACTTCAATTCCTTGGCCTTCTCCATGATTGTCCACGGGCTTCCCATGTGATCTTTCATTCTCCGAATTGCTCCGTTTTATCCCTTTTTCTCTAATATTCCACAAAACTCTCTCTTTCACCTGTAGAATCATAAAACATAACTTACAAACACTATTAATCCACTAAGATGGCTAAACAAGAGGCATAATCGAGGGTTAAATTGGACTTTTTCAGCACTTATCACAACTCCCAACTAGCCTTTTGCTAGTCTCTTAGCAAATAAGATAAAAAAAATAGATAAGTGATCAAAATCACATCCTAATAACAAAAATAAAATCCTAACTCACTTTCACAGGCATCGCGATTGCATTTACCATATGCAACAAGGCTTTAAACCTTTATGTTCCGCAAAAATGACGAGTTATTGTCTCGTGAGGGTTTTCAAGTGATATACCCACAAAATCAATCAATAGCATGTTCAAGAATGATAGTATTTTTCAAAGAGAGAAATTCCTTACCCACTTACTGCTTACTCGAACAGACGGTCTTCATTGCAAACTACATCGCTACAAAGACTCATAGATTATGATGGAAGATAGAAAAAATTGACAAAATTCTCAATCAAGGCTTATGTGTGTACTTAGTCAATCTCCTATACTCTCCTATCCAAGAAACGGAATCCCTAGTTTACCTTTAGACAGATAATCTCGACTTTCAATCCTCACTGGTCATACTCTCAGAAAAGAATCTCTCAGAAGATGGTATACTATTTTACCTCATGTATGTGGGGAAAAGAATAATGAATATGAACATCCCACATACTCCCTTGAAAAATAGACTTCTAGATGACAGTAGTCTCATGGAAAGAATGTTAATCACATATGAAGTGTCGGGTCTTTCACTTTAGCATCCTCTCACCTATTCTAGACTTCATAGCATACTGTAGTGATAAGTCATAGGTTTTAACTTAGCTTGGGTATTGGTTTATGATGGAAAGGTAAAAAGGATTCTAAGGTTGTTTCTATTGGTTTAGATGACAGTAGTCTCATGGAAAGAATGTTAACCCAATTTTCCTTTTGTGCTTTTATTCCTATTGTTCCCCTCGTATTCTAAGAAACATATGGGTATGGCTGATAAAGATTTTGGTTATACTCCTTGTCTGGAGTTGGGTAAAAGATAAAAGGTTTTGAAAGAAAATGGCTTATTGTAAGGCTCAAAAGGGTTTAACATGATGGTCCTACTAGGTGGGATAAAGGCTGAATGGGTTCACTACTTGACTTATCGAAGATGATACTTTTTGAATAGACTACAAGACCTAATGGCTATCTCCCCAGTTGATGTCACTTCGTGATTAACCAAATCAACAAATAATGAGACTATATTACAACGACATAAAGAACTGAAAGATGTTGAGTCACTAAGACTCGGATTTTTCGTAAGAACTCTCCAAAGAATGGGTATAAAGCTCAAGTCTCACGGGCTAAGTCTAAAAATTTTACTTCCAGTTTACTAGGGGTTTAAATCTCTCTTCTAGAAAAAGTACACAAAACTGACCAAGTACTATGGTGGTGCCTTGATAAAGAATTATATCAACAAGAACTATGTCCGAGCATAATAAATAGTCTAAGCAGTAATGAAATCAATAATATCAACTATCTATCAAACTCAACACTAAGCAGTATAGAATATATATCCCAGATTCATCATTAAAATTCATTTTTCTCATGCTACTGATATAGAAACAAAAATATTTTTGTTTTTGAAAACTAATTTTTGAAATTCATTTCTCAAGTACACACTCCTCTTACTTATGCATGCATTGACCTCAATGTATAAAGAAGTAAATGAAATGGATGAGAAAAGGTAGGATATTACCATTGATGTTGACATGCGCTCCTTTTTTGTGTGTATGAGATATGGGATGTGGATGATATAAATAGATGATCTAGATGGATGATGGTCGTTGAACAAAATAGAAACGTATCAAAACCTAATTATCCCTCAATAAGTAAAGGATGAGTAGGGTATTGTTCCACTTTTAAGTGTATGTTATGTAAAGGACAGGACTGGAAAGGGGGTTTAAGGGATTAAAAACTATGATTGTAGAGATTTTAGATTCTAATGCTAAACTAAACTAATTTAACTAAACTATTGGGAATTTATAAGAGAGGGAATTCAAGAGATTAGAATCCACCAATAGTTTTGATCTATGACCTTCTGCTTCATGGTTATTCTTACTAGTAGACTACAATTAGGCAATCGAGCGAGTGCCGATGCCCTCTTGGACGAAAAATCGTTAACAATTAACTCTACTTAAGGTTGTTCCTATGTTTATGCTATTAATATCTTCTTTCCTTTTATGTAAGCTCGGGCAGCCATTCAATGTATTACCAAGAGCAACATCAAGGAGTACGCTTGTATAAGCAAATTCAATAAAAAAAATCAATACTAGAATGTACACTACACCATAAGTATAAATAGGGACAGTTTTAACAGCGACAGGTAGTGAGATAACCTAAGTCGTTGTCTTGATCTGGTGATCCCGTTTCTTACCAATAATAGCAAATTAGAAACCCTTCGTCTGTTCTTATCTTGTTCTTTCGACACTTTATTTCCTCTAATAGTAAAATCCTCCATTGTCAACAATGAGAGTTTAGTAGTGGAAGCAACTATTTCTTTATCCTCTGCTGCTAAAATCCTCAACTGCAAACAATGTGAGTTCGCAGAAACAAGAAAAAGTTCCAAACTTTCTGGATTCGCAAGGAACAAATGGCTGCAGTTCCATTTGGTTTAGGATCAGGTCGACATCAAATGAGGTTTCCTGTTAGTGGTGAGGTAGAGTCATCAAGGCAAGGCGCCATCAGGAACAATAATACAGTGGAGGCAAATAAAGAATCGTATGAATCAGCCCCTGTTCCTCTTGGGTTTGGAATGAATCGGCAACATGTTAGTTGGGCAAATAGATGTGGAGCGGAGACAGCTAGACAAGGTTCTTACACTAACAATACTGTTGTATCTACAGAGTTAGAGTATAATGTATCTGCTCCATCTTTAGAGCCTACAGTAGCTGCTACTTCAAATATGGAAGTGCCTTGAGTACGAACATGGAGCAGTTTGTTCCTTCCGAACAGAGCGGTTGTGCGTACAAGTAATTTCAAAGATTTCACTCTTCAAGAAGTGAATGAACTAGCCACAGTACCTACAGATCTTATCATGCAAGGATGCACTGAATGGAGTGAATATGTCGTGGGGTTCTTCATTGAGTAGCGCCTCTCTTTTACTTATGTAAAAAATGTCCTCCAATAGAGATGAAAGGATAAAGGACACTTTGAGATTATTGCAGACAAGGATTTATTCTATTTTAAATTCTCTAGCAGTGAAGCATGACAAGCAGTTCTAGAGGAAGGTCCAATCTTTATTGGTGGTCGTTGTTTGATAATAAGTCCATGGACTCGAGGAGTGGAGAAACAACGAACTCTGATAACAACAGTACCTCTGTGGGTTAATATTCACAATGTCCCTAAGGAGCTATGGACTGATGATGGGTTGGGATTTCTAGCCAGCAAGGTTGGTGTGCCTCATAGTCAAGATGAAGCCACGAACTGAAAAAGAGAATTGACTATGCTCGTGTATGTGTTGAGGTTGATGTTTCAGCTAAACTTCCTGATTCGTTCCCTATTGAACTAGCTCCAGGTGATGAACGACTCATTTCATTTGAATACCCATGGATCCCAGCAAGATGTGAGAGCTGTAAAAAATTTGGGCATGTGACTGAGAATTGCTTCAGAGAGGCAAATTCAGTAAGGAGAACGAATATCAATGGAACTGGGAGAGTGAATATAAAAACTAATGTACAATCTGGTTTGGATTCAAATAGTGCAAATAGAGCACAGGAAGGAGGACAGATTGAACGAATCAGTACCAATACCAATGTGAGTTATGAGAATACAGGAAGAAATACTGTAATTTATGTTGGTAATGGGACAGGAGAAAATGAAAGCAGGAGGATATGGAGGGTTCGAAATCATCCTACGTCCCTATCTGAAGTAGCAGGTCCAAGTTGTATCAGGAATGACAGAGGAGAAGAGACTAGGGAGCATAACTCTTGTCCAGCAGCCTAAGATGAGCCAGCAGAAATTCCTACTGATGCAGGACAATCTGAATTAACTGAGGGTTGTACACAAATGACAGAAGTGAATATTGAAATGCATGACTCAATGCAGATGGTAGTGCACGAGCCTCAAGTGGAGGAGCTTGTCCTGGTAATACAGCCTAACCCTTTTCAGCTTCTAGCAAGGGAAGAATTGGAAGGTGAATCACTCCATGAAACTGAATACTTCGAAGACCACCTCTATGCATACGAAAAGGAGGTTGAGCACTCTACTCCACTAGCAATTGTTGTGCTAGAACTGAGAATGACTAGATCGCAAGCACAGCACAACAAGGAGCAAAGTTTGGAGATTCATAGCCCACAACTGAAAAGTAGCAACTCCAAGAGCAGGAGAGGTAGGCCAAAGGCGAGGAAAAACAAAAATAGTTATCGATGAGTTGCCTGATCATTGTGTGGAACGTAAGGGGAGTTAATGATCATCATAAAGCTCGGGAAGTTAATAAAATGAGAATGGAAAAACATGTTTGTGTGATGGGTTTGCTTGAAACCAAAGTCCGAAAAGAGCATTTTGATAAAGTTAGAGAATTGTGTTGCCCACAGTGGAGTTGTTTGAACAACTATGACTATGATCTGAGTGGTAGTCTGGCTATGCTGGAATCCTAATGAAGTAGCCGCTCAAGTCATAAGCTCATGTGACCAATATATTCACTCCAAGATTACTATTTTGGCTACAAACATAAGCTATTGTCTAACCATAGTGTATGCCAGGAATGACAAGCCAGCAAGAATGAGATTGTGGCAGAGTTTGGTAACATTGCAGACTTCTAATCCTTGGTGTATGATGGGAGATTTTAATAATGTAACAAATGCTGGAAGAGATGTGGTGGAGCTCCTATACACCCGAGAGACACAAGAGAGTTTGTGGATTGTTTGCAATCTATAGGACTGACAGACTTGAAATACTCGGGGTTTTTTTCCACTTGGTCAAACAACTCTATAGGGAGAAGCATAATCATGTCTAAGATTGACCGATGTGTAGTTAATTTAGCTTGGCTCACTAGATTCCTTGCTTCAGAAGCTGAATTCCTTCCTCATGGTATTTCTGACCACTGCCTAGTTCAGGTAATGTGGTATGACAAAAGCAGGAAAGCGAGCCCTTTTAAGTTCTTCAATTCTTGGGTGAACCACCCAGAGTACAATGCATTGCTACTCAATGTATGGAATCAGCCTATCAGATCTAATCCTATGTACATCCTGCTTCAAAAGCTCAAGCTTCTCAAAATTCAGCTGAGACCTTGGGCTAAGAGAATTTTTTCTGATCTTCACTCACGGGTAGAGAAAGCTAAAGAAATTCTTTTCAGTCTTCAGAAACAGATTCAAAACGATCCTTTGAACACTTCTTTAGTAACAAGGGAAAAAGCTGCAATGGAAGAGTATGCACTATTGGTTAAATCAGAATATGTTGAATTGGCTCAGAAAGCTTCTAGAGATTGGTTCATAAAGAGAGACAAAGGAACAGCTTACTTCTTTAATTGCCTAAAGGAACGGAAGAATAGAAGAGCCATAAGATCCTTTACCACGCATGATGGGGTGCAGCTTAACACGCAAGACCAGGTAACCAATGAGGTGTTGAATTATTATCAAAAACTCTTGGGTACTAACTCTCCATTGCAGGTCAGTGAGGATTTCTTTCGTGAACTGAATGTCAGAAATACAATTCCTCATGAAATAGCAGCTATCCTAGACGTTGATGTGAGTCCTGAAGAAATAAAGCAAGCTCTCTTTTCCATGGATGACTCCAAATCACCAGGGCCAGATGGATTCAATGCTTTCTTTTATAAGCATTGTTGGAATATAATAGGCAATGATTTCACCAATGCAGTGTTTAACATCTTTACTTCCTTCCACATGCCAAGAGGAGTTAATGCTACACTACTCTGCCTTATTCCCAAAGTGAAGAACCCTTCTAAGGTGGAAGACTATCGACCCATTGCCAATTGCAATATCATCTATAGGTGCATTACTAAGGTACTCACAAACAGACTCAAAGGAGTGATTGAGGAATTGATTTCCCCTAATCAAACAACTTTTATCCCGGGGCGCAACATCCAAGATAATATTTTGTTGTCCCATGAACTGCTCAGAGGCTACACCAGAAATAGGCTCTCTCCTAGATGCTCGCTCAAGGTAGACCTTAAGAAAGCATATGACATGGTGAACTGGGACGCAATTACAGCAATGATGGTTAGATTCAATTTTCCTCCTAAGCTCTTTCGATGGATATCAGTTTGTATGACTACTCCCCATTACTCTATCATGTTAAATGGCTCTATCAAAGGTTTCTTTCAAGGGAAAAAAGGGTTTCGGTAAGGTGATCCTATCTCCCCATATCTATTTGTGTTAGTTATGGAAATCCTTGGGTGCCTCTTGCAGGAAGGGATGAGATTGAAGACTATTAAGTCGCATCCTCATTGCAAGAGGATTAAATTATCTCATTTGTGCTTTGCTGATGACTTGTTAGTTTTCTCAAGAGCTGAATATGCATCCTTAACTGCTATAAAAGAAGTTCTGTCCAAATTCTCTGAAGCTTCAGGATTACATATGAATACCTCCAAGACAACCATCTTGATTGGGGGTCTGACAGAGAATGAAGCCATTCTACTAGCAGATAGCATTCAGGTGAAACTGATTCTACCTCCAGTTACCTATCTTGGTGTTCCACTTCTTGCAACAAGGCTAGGGATCAAAGACTGTCAACCACTTATTGAGAAAATTACTTCGAGGATTACAGATTGGAAGGCATAATTTCTGTCACATGCTGGGAGAGTACAACTAGTTCAATCTGTTCTTCAGTCATTCCATGTATATTGGGCAAGATCCTTTATGCTTCCCAAAAGCATTTTGGATACTATCTCTAGTATTTGTGCCTGTTTCATTTGGAGTAGACCAGAGTTGTCAGGGAAGATGCATTAGGCTAGTTGGGAAAAGATGTGTCTATCCAAAGAGGTAGGGGGTTTGAACTTGAAAAACCTACACAGGTTGAATCAAGCAGCTTATTGTGGAATAGTGTCTAGTATTGTGGCCAAAGAGCAAAGTATTTGGGTCCAATGGGTGTATGAGCAACATCTTCACGGGAGACATTTTTGGTCGTTGCCATGTCCAGCAAACTGATCTTGGGTATGGAGAAAGGTCCTTGCTACTAGATCCGTTACAGCTCAATTTATAAGGAGTCGAATTGCAAATGGCTCAAACACACTCCTATGGCATGATCTTTGGTGCTCAGACATACCTTTGAGTCAAAACATGCATGCACATGATGCCTGGAATGAGATCTTCCCATCTGAGGCCAAAGTAAGTGACCTTATTACAAATGGAAGATGGAATGACCACATTGAACTTCTCCACGATTATGCATTGCGAGAGCACATCAGGAGTATACACATCCACTCGAACCTTCATGAAGAGGAAGTGATATGGACTTCGTCTCATACAGGAAGATACACGTCGAGCTCAGCATATACAACCCTCACTAGGGAATCCCCAACAGTCCGCTGGGCATCATTAGTATAGGGAAGATGGGTTCACTCAAGACATGCCTTCTGCACTTGGCAATTGGTCTCAGGGAGTTTGCAAACACAAGACATGTTAGTATACCGAAAGGTCCTCCAATTCTCTGAATGTTGCTTCTGTCACTGTTCAAAAGAGAATTCGAAACACTTGTTCTTTGAGTGCCCATATTCGAGGGAAATGATGGATAGGATTAAAGCGTTGTTAAATCTTTACACTACTACTGTCAATGCTAATAGGGAATGGTCCAGCATTTTTCGGTTGTGTGAAAGGAAGAAAGACTTGGCAGACATTTATCGGGCATTCATTTGTGCTACGGTACATGAGATTTGGGCTGAGCGGAATATGAGAAGGTTCTAGTCTGTCCCTCACCTCCAAGCTAAGGAGGTGGTTGAACTCATTGTAAAAGATAGTAGACTCTATCTACAGGCAGAAATTAAGGACATTGTCAGTTCTTCTGAGATCAAACATCTCTTACAAACACTCCGGTTGCAAGTGAATTTAAAGGAGAACACCGAAATTCCATGCTACTGGACTAAACCTGATGAGGGAGTAGTGAAATTGAACATAGATGGTGTAGTGAATAGTCGAGGTGCTAGCTCAGGAGGAATCATCCGTGACAACAATGGAGATACAGTGGTGGCTTACATAGGCAGTAGCTTGAACAGCTCAGTACTATATTAGGAGATAAATGCAATACACCAAGGGTTGGAGATATGTATGCGACTTGGAATCCCAAAAGTGTTAATGGCGTTTGATTCCTTAAGAGTAGTTCATTCTATAATGAAGATAGAAGCTCCTCCATGGCAGATGGTAGATATGGTAGTATCCATCCAGAGAATGGGAGTGGCTTTTGAGTTCATAGAGTTTAAACATATTTTTAGGGAAACAAATAAGGCAGCGGATCATTTGGCATCCTTGGCTGACCATTCAGAGTTGATAGATGACTCTTGTATAATCTTCACCCCTCCTCTATCTGAAAAGTTGCAGACTATTGTAAAGGATGATATGGAGGGAAAGATGTATATGAGGATTAATTAATGCAGGTTAGGGGTACCAGTTTATTGTTAAAAAAAAAGCAAATTCAATAGAAACATCTACCTGCTTGAGTGCTTGGTCTCATCCTCTATAGGTGTGAACTAAACAACAAGATTGTTGGCGACTTATTAGCTAAGTTTGAAAACTTGAAACTACTATAAACGTACTTAAATGATAATATATGACATTATCTAATACAATATCCACTTACAAATGCATTTGAAACTACTACTCATGTGCACACGTTAATAAATGAACCATAAAATTCTTAACAAAGACGCATGTGTATGGGTCGGTACTCGGTAACAAAGACGCTTAGGCCAACGCCATTTATAGTGTCATATACTTTCTGATTTGGCTAGTGATAACTTATTGTACGTAGCTTTGCTATGCACATTTTTTTGAACAATCACTAATGTATTTCTTTTAAAACTAAAGTACATAAGGATCATACCTTTAAAGCATAATTACTTGGGTACTCACCACCAACTTCTGTTTTTCTAAGTACAACAAGACTCCACGTAAAAGACACATATATATCCCTTCAGCAAACACAAAGAAGTCGCATTCATAGAAGAAGAAATAAATATATCCAAAGGTTCAAGTAAATTTAAAACCAGATCCCAAAGTTAATCTATTGAAAGTCCATAGTTCAGCAACCCATAACAATTCAACTTGATCGAACTCAAATTTTAAGCTCCAATATATAACTAACCTACTAAAGAATTCTTACAATTAAATGGGGTCTCATGCATGCAACTAAATGGCCCAACGCTTAGTAGCTAGTCTTAGTCTAGTATCTAATCCTTAGCTACAAAGATAGTAACACAAAAGGGCAATTGCTTAATATAAAGTAGTACATAGAATGTCCAAAGGAGAAGAGCACCTTAATTATCACTCCTAAGCAATCATAGTAACAACGTTTTTTTTTGTAAGTAACAATCGTAGTAACAACAAGATGAAAAAGTTAAATAACTTTCAATAGTTTTCATGCTATCAAATTTGATTGGTTCTTCCAAATAAGAATCAATGATTGAGGTTCACTGAACAATAGGACACATGGTGCTACTATAACTCAAATGTACAATATACACTATGGCTATTTTTGCAATTCAACTTATCTTACAGGGAGTTTCTACAACAGGCCATACATTTACTACCAAAATCTTTACCCATCACAAAGAAAAAACTACAACATTTAACAAATAGATTCATAACAAAAGCCTAAAGATTATCATAATATTAATATTAAAAAAACAAATAAACATAGAAATCCCAATATATTTCACAAAAATAAGCCATTTTGGCAATTAATCAAACATAAGAATATCCAAATGCATCAAAACCATTCAAAGGAAAAATGGGTAAAAAGAATTACCTACTAACCAAGCTTCTTCAGAAATCCCCAAAACATTTCAGTGGGTGATTAAGTCGGAGAGAAACATCAGTAACTTCTAATCGAGAATCCCTATGTCAAAAATAAGACATCTCTGAGTTAATTGTAGAATCTATAGTGTACTTGGGGATGAATAAAACCCAATCTCATTTTATTTAAAGAAATCAAGCTTTCTGAGAAAAATAGGAAGAAGAAATCAGAACCGAAAAATACTAAGAAGAAGAAAATACGAGATATTAACTTAGTATGATTCCAAGCAACATAGGTGGAGGCGGTTTGAGAGAACTATGGACCCAGAACGAGTTTGAGTGGGGTGAAAGTTGGGAGGTGGAAGTGGGAGTTACAAATTACAACAGCGTCGATGGCAAAGACGAGAAGAGAGAGAGGTTTGAATTTTGAAGAGTTTCTCTCTTTCTTTTTTCTGTGAGAGAGAAGAGTGGAGAGAGACTTTGAAATATTTTGTTCTTAATTTCTGAAACATTTCACTGCAAAATTTTGATGTGTCGGTCTAATGAACCACTACAAAAACTAACTCAGATTTTTATCGAAAGCGACACAACAACTTGATTTGTACTTTCGGTTTCTATAAAATTGACACAATCGAAAGTTTTGCTGTGTCCGTTTTCAGTAAACTGACACAAGAAACATGTTCCTAATACAAACCGACACAAGAAAGTTTATTGTGTCGGTTTCTTATATACCCGACACAACCAGTTTTTCTGAACCGACACAACAACCCCTTTTTTTAGTAGTGATTATTTGTCGTAGAAAAATTAGAAAATTATAAAAATTATAAAAATAGTTTATAT
Source organism: Coptis chinensis (assembly GCF_015680905.1). NCBI lineage: Eukaryota > Viridiplantae > Streptophyta > Magnoliopsida > Ranunculales > Ranunculaceae > Coptis > Coptis chinensis. The sequence continues at coordinate 56,779,159 of NC_141461.1, read as the reverse complement.
TATGCACTTAGTGATAATGGTATTGTTCCCTTCTCCATGATGATATTAGTCTAGAAATCTCACATAGTACTTAAATTAGGATTTAATTTTTGATACTTAGATTAATATGTAGGTAAGAGTCATTACATCTTTCCATGAGCATCTATGATTGTACTTGGCAGTATTTTTCTGAGACCTAGATTAGAGTACTTAATACATATCCTGTGAGCATCTAGTCAAAAAGCTCATATGAATTAATATATGAGTGATGACACAAGGGAGTAGTCAAATCCGAGTAGATAAATCACACATCCACTTGCTTGATCACCATACCATATCCTAAGCGAGAATTTAGGCCCTCTTTGGATCGATATAGCCCGAAATTCTGACCTAAATATATTTTCAGCTAGTCACCCCACTGAGCCTTTTTCATTAGCCTTTTCACAAACCACAAATCTTTTACCTAATAAAGCAAAAGGCTTAATTACAGAAATATACAACGTACTTAGGTTATTTTAACACTTGTATCAACATACAATTTATTTTAAGAAATGTATTAATGTACTATGCCCGATTTCACAAAAATAGCAATCTGTTAGCACTCGTCAGTTAAGTGATGATGTGTCCGTTAAATAATGATGTGTTAGTTAACTGACGAACACATCATCATTTAATGGACACGTCATCACTTAACTAATGGACACATCATCACTTAACTGACAGGTTCTAACATATTGCTATTTTTGTGAAATCGGGCATAGTACATTAGTATGTTTGTTAAAAAAAATTATATGTTGATACAAGTGTTAAGAGGACCTAAGTATGTTGCATATTTATGTAATTAAGCCTTTTGCTTTATTAGGTAATAGATAAAATCAGCCTACCTATCTGGATAAGTCTGAGAAATAGGATGAGTGAAGAAAAGAGAAGATAAAAACCTATGTAAACAAAAAAATTAGTTGCTTCAAAAAAAAAATAAGAACAAAAGAAAAGAAAGTTTCCATCCAAAGAAAAGAAAAATAAAATAGAAATAAAATAAAAAGTTAGAACTTCAAAAAAACATAATCAATGGAGTAAAAACCAAAACAAAAGGGCTGGGGATGGAAACAAAGTGTAGAAGCAAAGTAAGAACAAGTTTTCTCTAGTTGTATATTTTGGAAACCCTATTATCTCAAACTTGTCTATTTGAATATCCATTCCTTCATTCTTAAACCATTACCTAAATCCCGCAACATAATAAAGACATCTAGCTCAATTAGGAATAAGTTGGTGTGATAGTAAGTGGTAGATGTGTTTGATCGACCTCAGCTTCCTTGGATTGTTATTGAGATTGTGAGTAAATGTGTGCCCACTACACACTGGAGTTAGCAAACTTGAGTAGAAAAATCAGAGTGTTATGTGTTTTGACACATTTCTTGTGAGAACCTACTTAAAGACGTTATTCTGAAAGTTTCATAAACGGATCTACCATTGCATTTTGATAAAAGATAAAATTGAATAGTCTACCTACGAAATGAACGATGAACTCAAAACGTAAGTAAAACTACAACTTTATTATGATGCTTATATTTATCAAAGTTTCTCTACTCTCAATCCTATGAGATATAATGGAGTAGAAAGTTCGTTCCACTCCTAGTGCTCTAGCATGGAATTTTTTCTAATCTAATTAGTCGGTTTTAAGTCAATGAGAGCTTTACGAAGGTGATATGCTACGATACTTACTGAATTTGATTACTTGATTTTAACTACGAATGCTATGGAAATATGATTGTGCTTGAATCTAGATAAAGGATTAGAGGGGAATTGAATCCACCTCGAATCCAACTTAATAGCCTAACATAGATTCTTGTATCTCGATTCTTACGTTCTTACGGCAAGAAATTCGAGTTCTAATCCCTAGTGTTCATGGCATTTCTACCGAGTACTAACTAGCATGTGAGGTCGTCCACCCATTCTCATGGCGAATCACGACCTTCTAGATTGGAATAGATTCTACAATGTTCTATACTATACCACTAAATTTTAATCAAGGCTCCATCAACCCCTCTAATGGAGGTTTTAGCCTTGAGTCATCAAACCATCATTTCCCATTTCATTATAACTACACATCATATTAAAATTCTAACTTAACTAAATTAACTAACAATGGTTCAATCTATTTAAACTACGGAATGATAATCAACAAGAATTAAAATCAGATCTATAAATTGAAATAACACAATTCAAAATTGAGAAAACAACTATTTTATTTATCTAATCAATCAAGAACAATGATTCAAAGACTTAATCTAAAACAAGAATTGAAAATGGAACTACAGCTTAATTTAATTAATGAAAACAGATCTAGAATTATCTATATTAATTTAGGTCTAACTAGCTACCATTAACAAAGAGCTAAACTTTCCTTTTTATACTTTCAGATCCAAAAATCGTGCATGGGCTTGGAGCCATGTTTTGGGCCAGAGAATCAGGCCCAAAACCCAATTTTTCAAATCAAAAGGCCTCTTCAGCTGCAGTTGGCTTCCACAGACTTTTCGTCCACTTCTACTCCTCTGATTGGGTCAAGGCTTAGACCATTGGAAAGCTCTTTCCGAGCCAGTCGTTTTGACATAAGGTAGGCCCAATTCCGAGGTCTGAGTCCAAAGATACGGCTTTCGGAAGTTATGCTGACTTGTGTGCTGTTTCAGCCCGTGTCGACTTTTCAGCTTTTGACCGGGCTTTAGGAAGGCTTTATCTTCTTGAATCTTGGCCTTTAATCACGGAACTCTTTAGTAACCGACCTTTTCTCCTTTATCTCACTAAAGTGGCACATTTCTGCACATAATGGACTTTGAAGCCTGAAATGCATAAAAACACGTAATCAGTGTTAACTCTTAATTATTACTCACATAATTGGTCCAAAAGTATGACTGTTAAAGGGTTAAAACTACAGTTTTGGGCTCTTATCACATTTCATAGCATAGTTAATTATATAGTTGTTTATCTTAAGATGACTTGATTATTATGCATGTATTAATTTAGGAGTTAGATTGATGATCCTTGTTTAATTGCTAGTGAGATGTATAGATTTCTGAGATAAATTAGGGGACAATTACTTTTATTTTTTAGTCGTTGTAGTATAAATGAAGTTTGTGAGTATCTTCTCTGGAAAACTCTTATGAGACTATAAGTCATCCACTAAGGAATTCCTAGTGGTTTAAGACCTTATTGCATATGGTCAATACAATCACACTCTGTGAAATGAGATTAGTTTGGACCACATTTTTGGCCACTTATCTGTTTTTATTTCTCATCTTTACTTAAAGACAAACAAAATGCTGTTTGGGGGTGGTGTAATAAGCTCCCAAAAATTGTAGTTTAAAATCCTTAATAGTATCATATTTAGGCCAATTATGTTTATAATAAATAAGAGTTAGTATCGTTTATATGTTTTTGTGTATTGTAGGTCTTGAAGCTGTTTATGTGCTTAAAGATGCCATTTTGCATTAAAAACGAGTCAAGATGATTGCTAGAAGAGTTTTATGCGTAAAGCCCAAGAATCGAGAAGAAAAAACATTTTCAAGACCAGTCAAAACTGGGAATTCAAAGTCAATTCGGGTAGAAAACGAACAAAAAACTATCAAAACTTCAAAGGAGCGTATCTTTAGACTCGGACCTCAGAATTGGGTCTACTTTATGTCAAAACGGCCGGCTCAAAATTGGTTATTATGTATTAATTAGTGTTTCAAGTTTGATTCTCATGGTTATTTAGAGATAAATCATAAGAGTTGAGCTAGAGATTGGAAACTCCTTTAAAGAGATTTGTGGAGGTGTTAATCTCTCATGCTAGTATATTCATGCTTAGAGATAACTTGGATTTACTAGGGATCAATCCAAAGCTTGAGAATTTATATTGAAACCTCGTGTTTCATTGTAAAGGCTCTAGTTTTATATTCAATAAATAAGTTAAGTAGTATTATGAATCATATAGGTGGATTAACCCTTCTATTACTCATTATTCATCGATTTAATTATTATTTCTAGTAGTTTAACATCTTTAATTTACTATTTTCATCATCACATCATTACTCTCATATAAGTTAAAGTATTTCCCATGTTTATTCATTAAGTGTTTGTGAAGCAAGAGTGGAACGACCTCGTGACTCATTTATGTTATAGATTGTGTTATGAGAGTATTATTATTGATTGATAACATAAGAATAGTAGTAACTAACTACTATTTTAGAGTGATCAGACATCACATTATTAGGGTCAAATAGTGGTACTAAATCTAATAATGCATTAACGTCCTTACTCTATGAGTTAACATCAAATTCGGAAACACCAAACGAAAGAAATTGGTGCACTTTGTCATCAGGAAAATAGTTTGTTAAATACTCTTGCGCGAAACTGTCAACCATGCTAATCTCACCATCAGTGTTAGCATCTGGAATTTGTTTCATTAACTTGAAAACATTTACCTAGACAGAAAGATTTCCAAAGGACATGGCCATGGAACCATCCCGACAGTTTATGAGGGCATTTGCAGTTTTAAGGAAAGGATGCCCTAAGATGATAGGAATGGAGTCACAGGCAAATTCGGTGTCCAAAATGACAAAGTCGATAGGATAGTAGAAGTCTTGGACTTTTATGAGAACATTTTCTACAATGCTTTTGGGATACTTTATGAAGCGATCGGCTAACTACATAGTCATATTAGTAGGTTTGAGCTCATAAAGGCCTAGCTGTTTGAACAGGTAATATGGAAGTAAGTTCACACTTGCTCCTAAGTCTAGTAGTGTAGTAGCAGCATATTTGTCTCCCAATGTGCATGGTACGGTTGGTCTACCAGGGTCTTTGTATTTGATAATACCATTAGATTTAATGATAGAAGGGAATTGTTCGGTGAGGAACGCTTGTTGAGGAACATTTGTTCTCATTTTGGTGGTGCATATATCTTTTAGAAACTTTGCATGTTTTGGCAATTGTTTGAGGGCCTCGAGAAATGGTAAGTTGATGGTCAAATTCTTGAACATTTCTCGAACCTCATCAAAATTTTCATCAGGTTTGTTCTTTGCCAAATGTGCAGGAAATGGTGCCTTTGGTAGGAATTTGGCATACAGATCTACTTGCTCATTTCCCAATGTCGTGGATGGTGACTTGGTTGGAATTGGTGCTTCCAGCGTAGGTTTAACATCAGAAATAGGTACATTGGGAGGTTCAACTACAATTGTTGAATGATCATCTAGCATACGTATTTGATTATCTACGGTTTTGCCATATCAAAGAGTATTGATTGCATTCACCTCGCCTTGGTTTAGATTACTTGTACCTGCTGGTGCATTTTTTATTTCGAAGGCAGTGTTTGCGGGCTTGGGGTTTGGAACTGCTTGTCCAGGAAATACGACTTTTTCACTATTAACATGTGTTAAAAGTTGAAGCGACTGCTGGATAGATGTCAGGATTTGAGGCTATTGGTTCATGTAAACCAAGAAAGTCTCACTCGTCTTATCAGTAGCGAGTTGCACTGGTGGTGCAATAGGAACTAGTTCACGGTTATTGTTGATGGGCTGAGGATGAGAGGCATAACTTTGATTCACTAGAACAAGGCTATGGTTGTTTTGGTAGGTAGGAGTTGAATTGCTTGGAAACTGATTTTGACCTTGTTGGTACTATTGATTATTTCCTTGATGGTATGGAGTATAGTTGGTGGATGCTCGAATAGGCAGATTAGTAAAACATGGAGGAGCCATATGTTATGTATTTGGTTGCCAAGCAAAATTCAGATGTTGTCTCTATGGTGCATTAGGGATGTTGAACGCACAAGCTTTTTCAGATGTTTGGGTAGTGGAATCATTTAGCAAGGGATAATAGGCATCAAGATGGTTAGGACTTAGGCAAAGAAGACATGAGGAAGTGTTAACCTTTATTACTTGTTTCGGTTTTTGATCATTCACTTGAACTGCGAGAGCATCTATCTTCTTTGTTACGGATTCGATCAGGGGTTTTAATTCTGGATCAGGTTTTACCTCAAACATAGATGTAGCTCTGGGTACAGTGTCCTTAGATGATCTGGAAGAATCAATGTTACCTTAATGGGTATAGTACCTCTCATTGCTTGTTTTTCAAGAAAAGTGTATGTCTCAGTAGCGCCTTTGTCTATGAAATAACCGTTGTTCATTATATCAAACATTTCTTTTTTATGATCGGAAAGACTGTTAAAGAATGAACGGACGAGGACAGCGGTGTGAAGCTGATGATGGGGACATTCTAAAAGAATATCAGTGAATCGACTCCATGCTTCCATAAAGGATTCATGAGGATGTTGGCAAAATAATTGGATCTTCTTAAGCATTTTAGTAGTTTTCTTCTGAATGTAGAGTTTGATCATGAATGATTGCACAATTTTGTTCCATGTGTTGAGGGATTGTGGATGCGGACCTGCTAGCCAAACTGAAGCTTTATCAGCTAAGGTGAATGGAAACAACCTTAGCAAGACTTGTTCGTTGGAGACGGATGGATGTTGGAACGTGGTGGCTACTTGTTAAATCCTACGAAGGTGATTGTACAGTCTTATGGTCTAAACCATGGTAAATAGGTAACAATCCAAAAACATTGGGCGGGATTCAAAAATCACCCTAAATATCCTTGAGTTTGATGCAGGAAGAAGGACCTTCCTGTAAGGCAGTATAGAAGTCCGGAAGGGACTTCTCCGTTGGTAGAGTTTCGTCGGCCATAACGAATGGAGTTAATGGCGTCAAAGGATTTTGATGATTTTTATTAATAGATGAAGAACTTTGTTGAGGTGAGAACTTTTTTTATTAACTTTTTTATTAACTTTGTTAAGATGATTTTTATTAACTTTTTTTTTAGGCATGAAATATATATGTAAGAAAAACACAAAGCATGCAATATATCATACAATGATAAAAACAGGCATCATGCAAACATGATATAGACACTACACACTAATCATGTTATTGATAAGTTTCTATTTTTTTTTTCAAAAGGTTATAGGTTATGGCAGACCTCAACCTGTATTAGAAAAAGCTCTTAAGTACATAGTTCATTTCCTATCTTCTTCCACTATGTTATGTAGCTTAAGATCAAGGGGTGGGAGAAAGAAAATATCAAGATCATCCAATGATTTGTACAACTTTGAAAGGTAATCAGCTGTCTGATTACCCTCTCTGTAAATATGCTTAAAACTGCATTTAACAAAGTGTCTCCCGAGAGATGAAATTAAGGCCACAATGTTATTGAAATTAAGGCCACAGTGTTATTGATAAGTTTCTATCACAACTTAAAACTAATCATGCGATATACATATCCACTAAACATGCAACATATTACATACCTAATACGATACTATACTAAACTACTATACCAATAGTTTTATACAAAATAGAATGATCTCCTCTTTCTTAACCAAATTATTATACAAACATTCCATTCATACGTATATATAAATATAAACTAGCAAATCATAATCACTCAAACGTATATATACGAAAACGATGAAAGGGTAGGAGGGGAGGGGGTTCCCCTTGGAGATATTCTAGCTTGTAACGTAGATTTCTTGAGTCTTTAGGATGGCAGAGGCGCCATTTGACAATCGCACTTTTGTATTTGTAAGATTTTAATCTCATACACACGCTCAAACACGACTAATTCAAGTACCTCTCTCACACTCATGTTGAAATATAATTGGAGAAAGGTTTCATCCCAAACAAAAAAACCATAATACTTGTTAACAACTAACTGGAACTTACTCTAGAAGGAACTTATGTGAGCAGGACTTTTACGGGTGATTTGAACTACTTTTACTGAGTTGCTTGGAATACAAGTTACTAAAATCTAAAAATATAAGTACTTACTTAATTTTACTGCAAAAGAGAGGAATAGATAGAAACAGATATGTGGAGAGCTAAATCCACTCATGCAAGGTTTAATTATTAAATGATTTTTATCACTGCATCTCTTAATCCAATTTTTGGGTTCGTAAACAAACCCATAAATAGATTAGAGTTTCGATCCCTAACAAAATGAACTCATCTCTGAGAACACTCTACTAGCATAAGGAGTTGAACTAGTACTTCATTTCTGAACGTACCATTCAACTCTTAGTCTAACCTAACACCAGTTGTCCAAACCTTACAGTCTAATTCCACCAAGTAGTCGCGCCTGCGACTAGTCCCAGCGTCACCTAGGTCTCGTGCGTGAGTTTATCTTGGGGTCCAAGCTCTAAATAACTTGGCCGGACACCACCATTTTGGGGTAGGATGTCAAGGCAAGCTTAAAAGTTCTATTGCTAGTGACTGAACTATTTAACAACTACAATTTTTCACATGCGCTTCATCAACCCTCCATAATGGAAGGTTTAGCTCATGTTCCTAATCAAGAAATCTAATATAGGTTTATATGAAGTAGCAAAGAGAAAGAGAATTCTAATGTATACTTAGAAAGAAGTTTTATTAATCATTAGAGTTAATATCTTACAAGCTTAACTTACAAAACAAAAGAAACTAAAATGTAAACTTTGAACTCCGGAGTAAAAGTGAAAAACTTAAACTTGGGAGTAAAATTTGTATTTGACTTGAAGACCCTCTCTATTTATGCATATGAGACTGCTTAAATTTTCATTCATCCCACGTGATTCAATTACTCATTTTAATGCTAATCAAGACTTTGTATGTGCCACATAATCAAAGTTTTACGTCAAAACTTTGTATCTATCAAGAATTTGTGCCACCAAATCAATTTCCACCTACTCAAGCAAGACTTGTTTGCCACCTAATCACATTTTCTGACTTTGTGCCAACCAAATAAGACTTTGTGTCAAAGTTATGTACAAAAGTCTTTCATAGCTTCATTTCATCTTGACTTGTGCGGAAACTTGACGTGTGAGCTTGATCACCAAATTCTATGGATCTGCATAGTGGGTCCCTCATACTTCGACCAGTGGTGGGTCCAAAAATTGACTTTTTACAAAGTCCCACCTATGTGGAGGTCGCACTGATCATTCTGATGGTTCACTTGCTGGATTTGTAGTCTAGGTTCAGAAGATATGGGCTTTAGAAGTTTGATGCTTTTTGGCATGGTGATCCTGTTCTGACCTAGAATTGTCTTGTTTGAGTTCCCAAGCTTTAGTCGGGCTTCATTGAGCTTTGCATGGGCTAAATTGGAATACTTTACGTAGACACACTATTCCATGCTTAAATACTAGTTTAATTTTATCCTCATTTTTACGTTGATTGCTCAAACCTGTAAAGCACGAAAATATAATTATTTCATGATTGTTAAACACATAATTAACCAAAATGCTATATCTCTACGTGATTTTATATTACAGTTTTGCGTGCTTATCACTTCTTCTGGCTAAAGTGATGATATGTTGGTGAGCAAAGGACAATTGGTATCTACGTAGTTTAAGCTGAGACAGAAAATGCTTGGTGATATGGGCAACTCTTAGTAACACATAACTGCTCCTCAAACCACCCTTAGAAGAATGGAGATTGCGTAGTTCTAAGGGTTGGTTTTAGGTGGAATCTATTATCCGTGTTTTTGTTTTGTAGAAAATCACATAACTATTGTTGTATTGAGACTCTTTCATTATGAGAACTGACAAAAATAACTATTTTGAAAAAGAAATGTAAAATAAAGAAAAGGAAAATTATATACTCCCTCCATAGGGTCACACTTACTTAAACAACAAGTAAAAAGTGTTTTACAAATAATATGCGAGATATACATGGACTAAGGCTCCAGAACTTGCAACCACACACTCTAAGAAGAGGGTCCGGTTACCTTAAGGATGTATGGAATGCATCGAGAAAACATGACAAGTCGTTTATAGTCAGATACTAAAGACTATATATGGGGTTATTTTTAGTTAGATTCTGTAAGACTATCCATATGATGGATGATATGTTGTTAAATATATACTAATAGTCTAAATAGTTAGGGATCAATATAGAAAAACATATTAAAACATATACCCCCAAACATAATGAAATGATGCATTTGGAGTGTAAGATGCAGAATGGTGAGATGTAGAATGATAAGATGATGCTTGTGTAACCCATCATGGAAGTTATGCAATAACTCGGTGATCAGCTCCTAAATGTGCATTTTATTACCCTTACATTACCACATTATAACCCTTCTTACGCATAGTGAAAAGACAACTCATAACTTTTATTGACTTTTTTCAGGTTGCAGAGCAATTTAGACTACTTATCATAAAAGCTGCGTCTTAGCACCAAAAGGAGCCTTAATTACGCTTATTATGAAGACTAGAAGCTGCTATGAAAAAATGCTGAAAAAGTCAAAGTTAAAGGTCAAAGTCAAAGGTCAAAGGGCAATGACTCAAAAGCAAAGAGCTGAAAGTCAAGTCCTCAACTCAAAAGACCAGAGATGAAATGGAAAGTACTTATCTCTTCTATTTTCTTTGGTGGAAAGTACTTCTTCATGAAGGAGAACACAACCTTTTCCCATGTATCGAAAGAGTCAGCCTTCTGTGAAAGAAGCCAAGCGTGACTCTTGCCAGCTAGAGTGAAAGGAAACACTCGTAGCTTAATCTGATCATCGGTGACGCCCGGTTAATGAAAGGTATTACATACTTCATGTATCCGGCATAGATGCTCATACGGTAACTCGTGTTTTAACATGTGGAAGATGGGTAGAAGGTTGAACACGTTCGGTGGAATCTTAAAATCGCTCGTAAACGGTGTGTGTCATATACAAGATGGAGGCCCATCTTGCAACGGTGTGTAAAAGTTGGAGAGAGGTTCTTCAGCTTGCACTATCATAAGAGCCAAAAATTTTAGTTTTAACACCTTAATAATATTACATATAGACCAATTATGTTTATAATAAATAAGAGGTAGTACTGTTTACATACTTTTGTGTATTTCAGGTCTTGGAGTCAACAATGTGAAGAAATATGTCACTTTTGCAAGAGAAAAGTGCAAAGGTTGGTTGGTTGCTAAGAATTTCTATGGTTAAAGCCCAAGTTTCAAGGAGAAAAAGACTTTTTAAAGCCTAGTCAAAGCATAAAAGTCAAAGTCAACGTGGGCAAAAATAGAGCATAAAAGTCAACAAAACTTCCACAGACCGTATTTTTGGACTCAGACCTCATAATTAGGCCTATTATATGTCAAACTAACCATCTCGGAAAGAGCGTTCTAATGGTCTAGGCCTTGATCCAATCAGAGGAGTAAATATGGACGAAAAGGCTATTACAGTAATTTCCAGCAGAGAAACCCTTTTTGGACTTGAGTAATTAGGTTTTAGGCTTGATTTAGTGGCCAAAAACATAGCTCCAGAGCCCATGCACAAAATTGTAAACTTATCCCTATCCTATATAAAGAGAACTAAGGCAAAACTCTAACTCTCCTCTCCTCTCCTCTCCTCTCTTACCTTTTCTCCTTAGTCTTAACCTAGTTTATGTTTTATTAGCCTACCCACCATTAATACAATTCAAGTTATTTTTATTCAAGTAGTATTTTAATTATGTCTTTTTCTTCTTATTATTTATTCAATGATAGTCTAATGATCCATAGCTGAACCTCCATTAGAGGGGTTTGATTGAAGCTTTGATGAAAACTTGATATGTTTGTATAAAGTAGTTATATTTAAGAGTTTCAAATCTAGATGGTAGTTCATTCACTATGAGAATGGGTTTTAACTTCCTCTCATGCTAATTATTAGTTGGTTAGAGATGCCATGAATAATTAGGGATAAAAAGACCTAACCTTTATGTTGCATATTGTGTGAAAATAAAAAGGTTAGGGTTATTCTTCTGCTGACTCTGGAAGGCGTGAGCAAGGTCGACGTAAGACGGATTGCTCTGGCGCTTCCTCATCTCGTCGCTAGTTCTTTTGTATTATTTTTAAAAACAATTTCCCTATTTTAGTAGAATTTTTATTCCCAATTGTCAGACACTATATTCTTTTGTATTATGTAAGTTGGTTGTTATTTGAATTTTAAGTTGGTTTAATTTTTGTCCAAGCATGTTATCTATTTTTAATGAATCCCACCCTTCCGACTTGTTTGGGGGTGGAATTATTTGTTTTGCATTGTATTTTACCATATACATATACTTTTGGAATTAATATTGCAATGCTTAAGGAATATAGTTTATGTGAGCATCCTGCTAATATGTTGTAGCTAGAATTAGCTACTGTTGTTTGGTGCAACCTCAAGGGTTAGAAGCATGGAGATTGCTATTCTGATTCCATGTTAAAAACCATATAGAATTGTTGTTAAGTCTGCTCTCGGTTGTTTCTATTTTGGTTTTAGAAGACCTTTTCTTATTCCATCTCTTTCCTTATCAATTAGGGAACCTTTGGGACCCTTGTGCAAGAAACTAGTGCTCTATAAATACATGGCACGCCATGTACTTCACTTTGCACCTCTCAAATTCATATCACAAGCCTTGCTCAGAGCGCGCATGGCTTTATTTTGCATTAACATAGAGCGCCCGCGCTATAATTCCAATATCGCAGATTTTCCTTTTGTCAGAAGAGAGCGCACCCGCCCTCTAACATAAGCCATTCTGAGCGCGCCCGCGCTCGTACTTCAACATACCTCCAAATTTTTTTCTGGGGTTTTCTGCAATCACTTCCAGGAGTTCAGTAGTGTGTTTGTTTGCTATGAAATCTCCTCAAATCAAACTGGAGCAATCCTTTGAAGAATTGCTCAAGAGTGACACCTATGGGTTCTGGTTCAGCAACTTGATTGTGCAGTCAGGATGGCAGCCTCTAATGGTAAGTGTTGATGAAACTTATTCTCCTACACTTACTACTTATTGCTATGATAATTGTAGGTTCTTTTCTCGACCAGATGGGGAACAAGTGTTCTCTGTCACCATTGATGATGTAACAATGGATTTAAGCAAGCTTTTGTTAGCCTATGTTATTGGATTATCTATGCCTACTGCCCAAAACTCATGGGGTTATATGGTTGATAATATGTACATCTATAACTATGAGTATTTCCATGAGACCTATGGGGCGGGGATTTTTCATGTGGAGCACTAAGAGCAATATAGTGTAGCCCTTGGTAGCATATCCCTTAATTTAGGCACTATTATGTTCTTTATCATGCTGAATATTTTAGGGGAATGACATTTTTCTTCAGTGAATAATGCCACTTGTGACATCTTCCTTGCCCTAGCTGAAGGACGTATGCTATATGACCTTCCTTAGACCTTAGTTTCTAGTTTAGCATGAGCCCATCGTATGAAGCATAAGTACCTTCTTATGCTTGTCTTCGTTTGCTGCATAATGCTATGTTTCTTTCCTAAGTTATGTACCCATTTCACAGATTGGGTTGTGGTTAACATTATGCGACCCACCAATTGCATTTTACGCTCTTTTCCTGTTATGATTTGGCAAGGGTGGCGGCTACAACCTAATTGGGTTGCCCCGTACACCCCATCTGACCATGTGGCGCTTAACCGGTTAGAAAAGGTAGATGATAAATGGCGTGAGACCTGGCAGATTATCATGGCTTGACAAGATGCAAAGGAACGTCACTTCTTTATAGAAGTGGAGGACAACACGTAGTGCTGGATATAATGTAAGTTTTACTTTCTGTTAGTGTCTGCTTATGTCCCAAGCAAATTTAATTCTTGTTATTCCCATAACGGGTGGAACTCATATAGCAGTTGCGTCTGCTTTTCTTTACCTATATTAGTATGTTATAAATTTGTTTTGTAGGTGCTCTAAAATTTTCATGCGCTTCAATGGTATTTTCTATCCTTCTTATTTCTATACTTTTAAGACAAAGCATATTTTTGTTTGGGGGTGGCATAGAAACACGCATAATTTAAGGCACCTATTAGGATATATATATATATATATATATATATATATATATATATATATATATATATATATATATAAAATATGCACTTGCTTTCTAGTAAAAAAATAAAAAATATATATATATAAATAAAAATTATTTATACTATGAACTTAGGAATATTGATATTGTTTCTTTTTTCTGTGAGGATAGTAGTCTAGAAGTTTCACGTTAGCTCTTAAATTAAAATAGTTTTTAGAAACTTAGGTTAATATGTAGGTAATAGTCATTGCTTCTTTCCATAAATATATTGCATGAGCATCTATGTTTGTATTGGCAGTAAGTTTCTGAAATCTAGGCTAGAGTACTTATTCTACATATCCTGTGAGAGTATAGCCCAAAAGCCTTATATGAGTGAAATATTTGAGTAATGACACAAGGGAGAATTAAATTCCAAATAGAGAAATCACACGTCCACTTGCTTGATCACTATAACATATCCTAAGCGAGAATTTAGGCCCTTTTTATATCGATATAGCTAGAAATTCAAACCTATATGAAATTATTTTCCACTAGTTGCCCCTCTGAGCCTTTCTTTAGCCTTTTCATAAACCACAATTCCTTTACCCTTTTATAAAAACAAAATAAAAATAAAATTAGCCTACCCATTTTTTAATGAGTCTGAGAAGTAGGATGAAATAGAATAAAGAAAAGAGAAAGACCTATGGAAAATCAAGAATTTGTTAGTTGCTCCAAATAAGAAAAGAAAAGAAAGTTTCCATCCAAAGAAAAAAAATTAATAATAAATAAATAAAATAAAATGTTAGAACTCCCAAAACAGAATCAAAAGAGTCAAAAGCCTAAAGAAAAAGAAAAAAATGGCTAAAAATGGAAACAAACTATAAAAAAGCAAAGCAAGAACAAAGTTTCTCTAGTTACATAATATGAAGACCCTATTTTTCTCAGACTTGTCCTTTTGAATATCCATTTTCTTCCTTCTTAAACCATCACCAAATCCCCGCAACACCTAATAAATACCTCTAACTCAATTAGGAATAGGTTGGTGTGATAGTAAGTGGCAGATATGTTTGATTGACCTCAGCTCCCTTGTATGTCATTGAGATTGTAAGGAAAAGTGTGCCCACTACACACTGGAGTGAGCGAAACTTGAGTGGAAAAATCAGAGTATTTTTGTCTTGACACATTTGTGGACCTACATAAGGACGCTATTCCAAAATTTCAGAAACGGGTCTGTTATTACATTTCATAGCATAGTTCATATATATATATATATGTTTATCCATAGATGATTGATTATTATGCACGTATTAGTTTAAGTTTCGAATTGATTATTCTATATTCATTGCTAGTAAGATGAATAGATATCTGAGAAATAATAAGGAAACATTAATTTTATTTTTTATTTGTTGTAGTATAAATTAAGTTTGTGAGTATCTTCTTTGTAAAACTTTCATGAGGCTATAACTCGTCCACTAGGGAATTCCGAGTGGTTTAAGGTCTTATTGCATATGGTCAATGCAATTGCACTCGGCGAAACGAGATTAGTAAGAACTCTATTTTTGGTCATTTATTTTAATTTCTCATATTTGCTTGAGGACAAGCAAAATGCTGTTTGGGGGTGGTTTGATAAGAGCCTAAAACTGTAGTTTTAACCCCTTAATAATATTATATTTAGACCAATTATGTTTATAATAAATAAGAGTTAGTACTGTTTACGTATTTTTGTGTATTTCAGGTCTTGGAGTCAACTATGTGAAGAAATATGTCACTTTTTCAAGAGAAAGGAGCAAAGGTTGGTTGCTAAAAAGTTCTATGGTTAAAGCCCAAGTTTCAAGAAGGAAAAGTCTTTTTAAAGCCCAGTCAAAGCTGAAAAGTCAACGCCAACGTAGGCAGAAATAGAGCATAAAAGTTAATAGAACTTTCGTAGACCGTATCTTTGGACTCATACCTCAAAATTTGGCCTATTATATGTCAAAACTACCGGCTCGGAAAGAGCTTTCTAATGGTTCAGGCATTGGTCCAATTAGAGGAGTAAAAGTGGACGAAAAGGCTATTGCAGTAATTTCCTATAAAGAAACCCTTTCTGGACTTAAGTAATTAGGTTTTGGGTTTGATTTAGTGGCCCAAAACATATCTCCGAAGCCCATACACAAAATTTTAAACCTAGCCCTCTCCTATATAAAGTGCACTAAGGCAAAACTCTAACTCTCCTCTCATATCTCTTAGCTCTTCCATTTTCTCTTTAGTCTAAACCTAGTTTATGTTTTATTAGCCTAGCCACCATTCATATAATTCAAGTTATTTTTAATCAATTAGTATTTTAATTATATCTTATTCTTCTTATTATTTATTCAATAATAATCTAATGATCCATAGCTATTAGAGGGGTTTGATTGAAGTTTTGATGAAAACTTGATGTGTTAGTATAAAGTAGTTATATTTAAGAGTTTTAAATCTAGAGGGTAGTTCATTCACCATGAGAATGGGTTTCAACTTCTTCTCAAGTTAATTATTAGTTGGTTAGAGATATCATGAATAATTAGGGATAAAAAGACCTAACCTTTTATGTTGAACCTTGTGTGAAAACAGAAAGATTAGGGTTGCAACAAACTTTATACTAGCATGTTAGGGATTAATCAATGTGGATTTCAAATCTCCCTAATTCCTTCTTCATATTCACATCTTATTATTTAATTGTCATAGTTCAATTTAGAATAAATTAAATCATAGTTTTCATCATATTTGTTATATTTAAAATCATTACTCTCGTATTGTTTAATTGTTAATCACGAATTGAATTAGTATGTTCTAAGCAACTAGGAGTGGAACGAATTCTTACTCTTGTTTTATTGCATGATAATTGAGAGTAGAAACTTTGATATAAAAGAATAAAATTAATTTTACTTCTTCCTAGTTTAAGTAGCTAAGTAGGAGTATTATTAAAAGTATTTTACGTTTATCACACTACTTCGTCAACTATCTTAAGAGATGGAGGACAAGAAATAGGAGATTGTCTAGGTCGACGAACTCTCTTACGTGAGTAAGTTTTATTTTTGCTAATACTAGAAGTGCCTGAACGTAGTATCATACAATTTTAGCAAGACCCCAAAACTATCATAATATGCACAAACAGTGCAATGTATGTTCAAGCAATCGAAATTCATTTTTGCAAGTATGGAGTTTTGAAAACTTTGCTTTTGGTCTATATTTTACTATGCCCTATTCAGAGGAACAGTTGGGCGCGAGACTGGGATGGCTCTACTATACGTCTGAGAAGAGTAGGTAATCACTTCACCAAGTGGTATACTACCAAGAATCTCATTCATGATGAATCTAGGGGAGGCGAGTGAGGAAGGTAGTTGGTCCACCAGAATCTGGTAACTTATTACTCTAAATCCTCATGGCTACATTTTTGTCCTTTTCTGGAGGAGCGTGACTACTTGGGCTCTAGTTGATTGATTTTAATTAATTTTTTTGGTCTAGGGCTTTCTAGAATCAAGCAACGTCCAATTTGCCTACATTGGGTAACGACTTCTGATAAGAGCCCAAAACTGTAGTTTTAACCCTGTAACAGTCATACTTTTAGACCAATTATGTGAGTAATAATTAAGAGTTAATATTTATTACGTGTTTTTATGCGTTTCAGGCTTCAAAGTCAATTATGTGCAGAAATATGACACTTTGATGAGATAAAGGAGCAATGGTTGATTGCTAAGGAGTTCAGTGATTAAAGGCCAAGATTCAAGAAGACAAAGCCTTTCTAAAGCCCGGTCAAAGCTGAAAAGTCAAAGTCAACGCGGGCAGAAACAGCACTCAAAATTAGCAGAACTTCCGAAAGCCGTATCTTTGGACTCAGACCTTGGAATTGGGCCTACCTTATGTCAAAACGACCGTCTCGGAAAGAGCTTTCCAATGGTCTAAGCCTTGACCCAATCAGAGGAGAAGAAGTGGACACAAAGTCTATTGAAGCCAACTGCAGCTGAATAGGCCTTTTTGGACTGAAAGAATTGGGTTTTGGGCCTAATTCTCTGGCCCAAAACATGGATCCAAGCCCATGCACGATTTTTGGATCTGAACATATAAAAACCAAAGCTTAGCTCTTTGTTAATGGTAGCTAGTCAGACCTAAAACTATAGATAATTCTAGATCTAGTTTTCATTTAATAAAATTAAGTTTAGTTTAATTTCAATTATTGTTTTAGATTAATCTTTAGAATCATTGTTCTTCATTAGTTTGATAAATAAAATAGGTATTTGTTAAATTTCGATTTTGTCATTTCAAATTACAGATCTAGTTTTAATTCTTGTTGATTATCATTTCTGAGTTGTTAAATTAGATTGAAGTATTGTTAGTTAAATTAGTCAAGTTAGAATTTTGATATGATGTTTAGTTATAATAATATGGGAAATGATGGGTTGATGAATCAAGGCTAAACCTCCATTGGAGGGGTTGATGAAGCCTTGACGAAAGCTTAGTTGTATAAGTGTAGAATCGTTGTAGAGTCTATTCCATTCTAGAATGTCGTGTTTCGCCATGAGAATGGGTAAACGACCTCACATGCTAGTTATAATTGGTAGAAATGCCATGTTAATTAGGGATTAGAACGAGCAATTCTTACAGTAAGAACGTAAGGATTGGATTACAACAGTCTATGCTAGGTGATTAAGTTGGATTCGAGGTGGAATAAATTCCCCTCTAATTCTTTATCTAGATTCACATTCAGTATTCAGTATCATTTCGTTATTCGTAACTTGTTAATTTCATTCACCTCGTAGTATAGAATTCCCCCTCGTAAACCTCTCATTAGACTTAAGACAGATTAGTTAATTATGAAATCATTCCATGCTAGAGAACTAGGAGTGGAACGAATTTGTTACTCCACTATATCTCATAGGATTGAGAGTAGAAAAACTTGATAAACCTAGGCTCAAAATAAGTTTTAGTTTACTTACGTTTTGAGTTTCATCGTTTATTTCGTAGGTAAACTAGCATTTTTATGTTTATCAAATGGCACCGCTGCCATCTTAGTTTCACTTTAGCATTGTTTTCATAGTATAATTAGTCATTTTTAAGTCCCATTAAACCCACCCACCCTTGTTTGATTTATACTGTGGTTGTCTGTTTCAGCGTTGAAAAGTTCCGCGACAAATTACACGCGGAGCGATCATCGCCTGACGGAGCGCACTTCAAGCCAAAACGCTGGAACCTTGAGAGCGACCATACAGTATTGAGCGCGACCCACCCTAAAACACTGTAACTTGAAGTTACATGGAGCGCGACCGCGCCCTAAGCTAAATTTTTCCGGATTTCTACAGGTTTGTTTTGAACTTCGATTTTTTAAGTTTTTCAGTGTTATAACTTGTTATTTACATTGAACACGCGTAAACAAGACGCTATTCATAAGCGAAGCAAGGACGCTATCAGGTATTCCTTTCTTCCATACCTCGCATCTCCAGTTAGAGGTTTATACTAATATATCAAGATTGTTTGGAGTGTTGTAGTGTTTAGACTTAGACTTGCATGAGATTAAGGTCTGGTCGGAGAAAAACACCGAACGTAATTAACCGTCAACGTCAACAAACAAATCTATCGAGTATACCAATCACTACACCTCTAGCTACTATCCCACCAACCACACCTGACATAATGGCTGAAGAAAGAGAGACTCCTCTCTCCAACTTTTACAAAGCCTTGAGCGATAGCCCTAAATCTTGTATCGTTCTAGCAGACCCAGTGGGGGATTTCCGAATCCCCCCAAATATTTTTAATTTGTTACCCGTTTTTCATGGTTTAGACCATGAAAAACCTTATCAGCACATGTGTAGGATTGAACAAGTCCTTACAACATTCCATCATCCTACGGTTGGTGCGGAACAAATTAAACTAAGGGTATTCCCTTTCACCTTAGCCCGATAAAGGCGGCGCTTGGTTAATTGCCCAAGCCTAATTACGTGGACTCGTGGGCTAAACTTGTTCACCTTGTTTATGGAACATTTTTACCCACCCCTAAAGACGGATGAGATGCTTTCCAAGATTCATTTTTTCAGACAGAATCCTCATGAATCATTTTCTGAGGCTTGGAATCGTTTCACCGATCTGCTTATAGAGTGTCCACGCCATAACCTAGCAAAAGACACGTTAGTTCGTGCCTTTTTCAAAGGACTTCAACATCACCATAAAGAAGTCCTCGACATAATGAATGGGGGTAGTTTTCTAAGTAAAGGAGCCTCGGAGGCTTACAAATTTTTAGAAGAGCAAACTAAACGCAATAACAATTGGGGGGGGTAGTGGTGATATCCCCCGCTCTGCTAGTTCTTCTTCAACAGTTAAGGCCGCCGATATGTTTGAGATGAAACCCGATCTAGAACTTAAAAATTTAATCGAATCTCTAACTAAAAAGGTTGAGGCTATTTATGTTCAACAAAAGCCTATCCCCGTCATGAATGTAAACTCCAACCCATGTAATTTTTGTTTGAGTCCTGAGCACCCTGACTCCTATTGTCCTCTCGCCTATGAACAACAACAATTAGAGCAAGATAATGTTTGCTCTATTAATAGCTATCCTATTCCTAATGCCCCATGGAGACAACATCCCAACTTTAGTTGGCAAAACAATCAACAAGTTACACCTCCAGGGTTTAATAACCAAAATGTTAGGCAAGCAAACAACTATAACCAAGCTCCACCTAGGCAAGGACAAGGACAAGGTCAGAGAAATTATAATAATTATAACAACCAAGCACAACCACGACAAGGTCTAGCACAAGGTCAAGGTAATTATAATAGTTATAATACTAATAGAGGTATCGTTCCGGTTAACAATAGTAACTATCACAACCCACCCATAAATAATCAACGTGAGATAGTTCGGTTCACCACCTCGTGACTACTACACCTACACAACCAGATCGTATCGACGCCTTTATACAGGTTACCCAACAACTCTTCCAAACAATGACTCAATCAAACCAACAGATCTTACAATCCATAAATCAGGGCATATAACAATTAGCCCAAGAGAAAACCCAACCAAAAGGCATGTTTCCAGGATAAGCAATAACAAACCCTAAAACAGCAAACACAGCCTTTGAGGTAAACGGTAATACTAGTACGGAAACTACAATCGTAGGTGACCTTAATGCCATCACCACTCTCCGCTCTGGAAGAGTGGTTGATAACAAAGTAACTATGCCTATAGTTACCCCATCAGTACTCCCTACACCGGATATCGATCTAGATACCGAAATAGGAACTGAAGAACCTACCACTGTAGAGGTACCAGTTAAACAAAAAACTAAGAAACAGAAAGCCAAGGTCACACATCAAGTCGAGCCATACGCTAAATATAGAGCGAAACCACCGTTCCCTCAGAAATTAGCCATGCTAACCAGGGATACAAACTTTGAGGAGATTAGGAACGTTTTCAAAAATCTAACGATAAACCTTCCTTTTCTCGAAGCTATTAAAAAGCTACCTAATCACGCTAAGTTTCTTAAAGAGTTGTGCACTACAAGGCTCAAGACAAACATACCTAAAGACGCCTTTCTAACTGAATAGTTCCCAACTTTATCCGAAAATAATGGAATTGTTAAGTACAAGGACCCTGGTCGTCCTACTGTTAAATGCACCTTAGGAGATTCCCACACGACGACCGCTTTATTAGACCTGGGGGCGAGTGTTAACTTACTCCCATATTATTGTATAAACAAATAGGTCTACAGGAAATGCAACCTACAAAAATAACATTGCAATTAGCGGACAAGTCAATTAAGTATCCTAAGGGTGTAGTAGAAAACGTGCTTGTTAAGGTTCAGGATTTCTACTATCTTGCTGATTTTGTTATCCTCGATACAGAAGTCGCTAACGACTCTGTACCGATCATCTTAGGGCACCCCTTCTTGGCAACTGCCAACGCGCTTATAAATTGCCGCGATGGTAAGATGTCATTATCTTTTGGCCATCTTATTGTTGAGGTAAATGTTTTTAAAATGATGAAACCGTTACCAGATTCGTCTATAGATGGGGAGGTTAGCATGATCGAGAGCTTAGCTCAAGATAATTTTAACAACACGTTTCCCGAAAACAATATGTACAGATTCCTTTCTTTGGGAACTTCAGATTTTGTAAATGACTACTACTTAGAGGAAGTCAACACCATCCTTGAGTCCATACCAATTGTAGACCCTTCGGTTGCTCCATATACTGAGTATGAAGACTTGCTACCTAAGCAAGTATTCATTATTCAAAATGAGGACCCTGACGAAACATCTATTGATTTTCCTTCCACCCCAGTGCTTAAACCTCTTCCCCCGGAGTTAAAATATATTCAACTTGATCCGGATGGTAGTCATCCGGTAATTATATCTTCTCATTATCTAAGAATGAAGAGACCGCGTTTAATCCGAAAGTGATTAGGGAACATTGGTCTGCGATTGGTTGGTCCCTAGCCGACATTAAGGGAATTGACCCTAATGTTTGCACTCATCATATCCATTTGGAGGATAACGCGAAGACTTCGCGAACCTCGGTATAAACTTGAACCCCGCCATGAAAGAGGTGGTTAGGGAAGAAGTCTTACGATTACTCGATGCGGGTATCATATACCCAATCTCTGATAGCGAATGGGTAAGCCCCATTCATGTAGTTCCTAAGAAATCGGGAGTTACCCTGATACGTAACGGAAAGGGTGACTATGTTGTCACACAAGGTCCTATGAAATAGAGAATCTGTATTTATTACAAACATTTAAATGATATGACAAGGAAGGATCACTTTTTGTTACCTTTTATAGAACAAATGCTCGAACGCCTCGCTGGTCATGCTTTTTATTGTTTCTGGATGGCTACTCAGGCTATTTTCAGATTATTATTGATATTGATGACCAAGAAAAGACTACCTTCACATGTCCCTTTGGAACGTATGCCTATAAACGAATGCCTTTTGGCATTTGTAATGCTCCTGGTACCTTCCAGCGGTGTATGCTTCATATATTTAGTGACATGATAGAGCGCTTTATGGAAGTTTTCATGGATGATTTTTCTATCTATGGAGATTCCTTCACAGAATGTTTGCCTAACCTGTCTAAGGTTTTGACACGGTGTGAAGAAAAGAGCCTCATTTTAAATTGGGAAAAGTGTCATTTCATGGTGAAAAAGGGCATAGTACTAGGTCACATTGTATCTAGTGATGGTATCGAAGTAGATAAGGCCAAACTAGATAAGATAGCGACTCTACCTAAACCACGGACTGTCCGTGATATTAGAGCCTTTGTAGGCCATGCAGGTTTTATAGGAGATTTATTAAAGATTTCTCGAAAATAGCTAGGCCTTTAACTAATATGCTTTTAAAAGATGCAATCTTTGATTTTAATTTTAACTGTAAGCAGGCTTTTGAAACTTTAAAAGCTGCCCTAACCTTTGCACCAATTATACAGCCTCCCGATTGGTCTAAACCTTTTGAACTCATGTGTGATGCTAGTGACTATGCAGTTGGTGCAGTCTTGGGACAAAAACTAGATAATAAGTCCACTGTTATTTATTATGCTAGTAAAACCTTAAACGATGCTCAACGGAATTATTCAACTACCGAAAAAGAATTCTTAGCCGTCATTTATGCTTTAGATAAGTTTTGTCCTTATTTGGTTGGTTCTAAAACTTTAGTTTACACGGACCATTCAGCCCTTAAGTACCTTCTTGCAAAGAAGGATGCTAAGCAGAGATTAATCCGATGGATCCTTCTCCTGCAAGAGTTCACATTAGAAATAAAGGACAAAAGAGGGGTCAAAAACGTAGTTGCCGACCACTTATCTAGACTTACAAACGACGATAATAGTGATTCTGAGTCCATACCGGACTCTTTTCCTGATGAGCATCTGTATGCTATTTTTTCATCACCATGGTATGCTGACATTGTAAATTATTTAGCAGCTGATGTTATGCCTTATAATTGGTCAAGAAATGAACGTAAGAAGTTCTTGGCCAGAGTTAAGTTATACTACTGGGATGAGCCCTACCTTTTTAAGTATTGTGCAGATCAGATTATTCGTCGTTGTATTCCCCAGTGGGAATACAATGAAGTCCTATCGTTCTGCCATGACAAAGAGTGTGGTGGCCATTTTAGTGGGATGAAAACAGCCGCTAAAGTTCTTCAATGTGGATTTTATTGGCCTACCCTTTTTAAGGATGCCCAAGTGCATTGCAAGACGTGTATTCGTTGCCAACAACTTGGGCGAATCACGAAGCGTAATATGATGCCATTAAATCTAATCTTGATAGTAGAAATTTTTGACGTTTGGGGCATTGATTTTATGGGTCCCTTCCCTGTTTCCCACGGTTTCATTTATATTCTAGTTGTCGTGGACTACGTGTCTAAATGGATAGAGGCCCTAGCTTGCCGTAGCAATGACCATAAGACCGTTGTATTTTTTATTAATGAATATATTTTTTGTCGGTTTGGCATTCCTAAAGCCATCATTAGTGATGGTGGAACACATTTTTGCAATAGAGTTGTTGCATCCCTAGTGAAAAAGTATGGAGTTACACACAAAGTAGCAATTCCTTATCATCCGCAAACTAGCGGACAAGTAGAAGTTTCTAATAGGGAAATCAAAAAGATTTTAGAAACAACTGTAAATCCTGATAGGAAAGAGTGGTCGAAGCGTCTATCGGATGCCTTATGGGCGTATAGAACTGCTTCCAAAACTCCTATAGGTATGTCTCCCTTTAAACTTGTATTTGGGAAACCATGTCATTTGCCCGTTGAATTAGAGCACCGTGCTCTGTGGGCTATAAAAAGCCTTAACTTCAATATTGATGAGGTAGGTGTCAAACGCAAGTTGCAATTGAATGAGCTTGAAGAAATCCGTAGCGATTCTTACGATCTCGCGAAAGATTATAAAGCTAACATGAAACGTGTTCATGATAAGGAAATCTTGCGCAAAGAGTTTGTGGTCGGTCAAAAGGTCTTGTTTTACAACTCCCGTCTACATATTTTCCCAGGGAAACTAAACACCTGTTGGTCTGGTCCTTTTTTGGTTACTGAAGTCACCCCTTACGGGGCAATCACCTTGGTAAATCCCACGGACAACAGTACCTTTCAAGTTAATGGTCAACGGTTAAAATATTTTCACGAACTTCTGTCCCCTGATGTAGAGGAAGTCCTTTTACAGGACCCTGTCTATAAGGATTGACCTTTGTCATTTGGTGTACTTCCTTTCACTTCCATATAGTGGTAAGTGCACCATTCATGTAACCAGGCCCTCCCTATGGAGTGTGTGTCTGTCAGTACCGGATCCTAAGTCCACGGTTAACATAATTCACGTTTTCCACTTTTGCATGTTTTCTCGGTTTTTGAGTCATGTTCCTCTATGGGGTGAATTATGTATTTATTGTTTTTCATTTTTCTTATAATAAACTAATAAAAAATTAAAAAATTCTAAATCATAGAAATAGCAATCCAACAAGTCTTGGGAATTTGACTTTAAACGACCCACGTTAGAACAAATTTTGTGTTTACAAATTTGTTTGGGGGTGGGCAGTCGGTATTTCCATCCGGATTGCTCGAAATTTCCATTTGTGTTGCTTATACCTAATAGTTGTAGTTCAATTGGGTTGACGTAATCTAAAACTTAGATTTCCTTCGTTCGCATAACTTACGTCACACACGCACTTCGAGGCATTTTTCCACCTTCCTATACGTCACCCATAGTTGGAATTGAGTGTTTTATGGATCATTGGATTGGAAATTCTCTACTGATCATTTCCATAACTCATTCGCCAAAATCGGGCCAGTAACGAAGCGGCAAATTGAATTTGAAATTGCGCGAAAAATCGAAAAATTTCGAAATTCAAATTAGGCTTGGGCCCAAACCCGCGCGCACTAGCAGCGCACCTGCGCCCCCTCTGTTTCCATGAACAGTATCGCGCTAACAACCCACCACCGCCATTAACAAAATTTCAACCTTAAACACCAAAAATAAAAAATAAAAAAAAAAAAAAAAGAGAAAGGAAAACCTAACTACACCCACACCAACCATTTTAATCAAACACAAATCTTCTCCAAACCATTACCACCACCACCCCAACAATTTTAAAACTCCGAAAATAGCCACCAATTCAAGCTTCAACCACCACCGTACCCATCATCGCCACCACCGCGTCTTTGGTTGTTTTACACCAAACTCGCCTCCCCCACCGTCTACAACCCATTGGTTGTTTCAAAAACTTCAATGGCGCTACGACGAAGAATTTTGCGAGCACGCTTTTCTTCGATAAACTGACTTAAGCCATTTTATGACACGGAGATGATTAGGAGGGATTGGAACGGACTGTGGTACTCGACTAAGGAGTTCTATCACTATGATTTGGTAGAACAGTTTTATAAGAAGCGAGAATTGGAGGGGGATAAGATTTTCATTAAGGTAGCAGGAACGAGGAGGGAAGTAACGAGACAGTTGTTGGCTGAGCTGTTAGGAATTACGCCTAAAA
This sequence comes from Coptis chinensis, assembly GCF_015680905.1. Lineage (NCBI taxonomy): Eukaryota > Viridiplantae > Streptophyta > Magnoliopsida > Ranunculales > Ranunculaceae > Coptis > Coptis chinensis. Next base: position 56,752,886 of record NC_141461.1, on the reverse strand, counting down.
GAAACCTAGAAACGACCATTCAGGAATCCCAGTATACTGGAGTTCCTGCTTTGATGAAAGATACTGTCGTGGAGGGTGAATACAATCCAAAATCTCATTGCGTCCGCCAATCAACCTTGAGAACCAATCAACTGGCTGTAGCTCAGTGGATTGGTAGGAACGTCCTCGGGAAAGACAAAGTCAGCGATATCGGTCTGCAATGTCTACACGTTCTCTGGATTTTGCAAACGAATAAGTATAATTTTTGCATCCTTGATTTAATTTTTAATGTGATTAGAGGAGTGGGAAAGAGCTTGGCGCCTCTTCCCGTATTGATCACTAAGATCATGCTCTCCTTTAGAGTTGTTGCAAAATCTGCTCCTATTAAGATCAAATTGCATTCTAATGCAAGTATCTATACGGATTTCATCCAAGAGACTTGGCCGTTGTCCGAAGAAAAGGTGGTTGAGTCGGAGGATGAAAGGGAGGATATGACATGCTGGATGACGATGCATTAGATAGTTGTAGTTCTAATTTAGAACGCATGCAAGTGTTGCAAACTGGCTTGCATTGCGTTTATGGTATTTGTGAAGATATCCGAGATAGACAGATTGTAGTTTGAAATAAGCAAACGAACCTTCAGACGAGACTTGAAATGCTCGGAAGGGTTCAGGACGATATCTTGTCTAACATGGAGACTATCCACTAGCATCACCAAGCCGAGTATGCAGTACTCAGGACTGAGATGGAAGCACAGCGCTTGTTCCGAATAGAGATGCTACGACGCATGCCACCCGTGGAGGATTCTGTTTCAGCCGAATCTAAGAGGCATGAGCGTCGTCACCGAAGGACAGATGGCTCTAGCCATTCTCCATCCCAGGACCAATCTCCATCTCAGGGTCCATCTTTCACATAACTAGGTGTTCACCATCAGTTTGTGTTCGCTGTTATTTCATGGTTTTTTATTAGTTGAATTTTAATTCAGTTGTTAAATTTAGATATTAATGTGTTTGTTTTATGTTGTTTGGATTTAAATTTTAATTTTAATATAATTGGTTATTTTCGAGTTCTGCTTGTTTTTATCATTAATCCCACCTTCCCGACTTGTTTGGGGGTGATAATATTTATACCGAGCATAATTCGTTATATGATCATCTGCTGTAAAGTTGTCTTGGAGGAAAGGTTGAGAATTTGGTCGATATCGGCATATCTATGATTATGTGTGGTGGTTGCATGAAATCTATGGGAGTTTAGAAATTACTATTTTAAATCTAGTATAAAAGATACCAGGATTTTTAGAAAATCAAGAAGATGGGTTGTTTCCGTTTTCGGGTTTGGAATTTTTCTATTTTGGAAATTGCCTTAAAACAATTTGGCAACTTGCCAATTCATTTTGGAAGCTCAGAACCTATTTAAACTCCCTTCATTCTACACTAACAAACCACACTACACCCCACCATCATCCCTCACCTTTCACTCCAAGTTTTTCCTTCTTTTTCCTCCAAACTTCTGTATTAGCACTTACGAGCGCGCCTGCGCCCTGTTCACTTCCAGAAAGTTTACTCAGAGCGCGACCCGCACCCTGCTGGAGCGCGACTCGTGCCGAAACACTGTTATTGCAAAAAGCCACGACCGCGACCGCGTCCTAAGCGAGCGCACCCGCGCCCTGCCTTCTGTGAACGCGGAAAATTCAAATTTTCAGAGGATCATTCCAGGATTTTTTTTTGGAACTGTTCAAAGAGTAATTCAGATGACATCTCCTATAGTCATACCTGAACAGTCTTTTCAAGATGTGTTGGGCACGGTGACCTATGGACATTGGTTCCGGCCACGGGATCCTCAGAGTTAGGATGGCGCCATCTATCGGTAAGTGATGACGATTCATATTCACCACAGCTTATCGCTTATTTCTATGACCACGTTAAATTCTATTGTAATCGGGGATGGAGAACAAGAATTCTCCGTCAGAATCGGCGATGACACGACACATCAATTCAAAAAAATGTGGTCGCTTTAGTTTCGTGGATTACCAATACCGATCCTATTATCATGGGCATATATGACCGATAATGCATACCTTTATGATTATACATATTTCCATGAGTATTATGGGGAGGCGATTTCGAGTAATGGACCGTAGGCGATATAGCATTGCCCTTGGTAGCCTTTCCCTAAACGTAGGCACCACCATGTTATTCATCCCGATGAATATTTTGGGGAATGGCGCTTTCATTTCTGCAAAACAAGATCTGCAGGTGACATTTTCCTCGCTTTTAGGCGGGGGCGTCGCCGATATGACATTCCCCGAAGTTTTAGTCGCTAGTCTTAAGAGAGCCCAAAGCATGAGGCGTAAGTATCTTCTTATGCCTGTTTTAGTAAGCCGATCATGCGTAGTTGTTTATCGTGTATTCGTCGAAAAATTCACAGATTGGAAAAGGGTTGAAGTCATGAGACCCACCAATTGGGTGGTTCGCTCATTCATGAATAATGACTTGGCCGAGATGGCAGGTGCGACCTCATTTGGTCGCCCCGCACATCCCATCGACATAATAACACTTAACAAAGGTTAGCATTAGTAGATGATAAATGGCGGCAAGCTTGGCAAGTTATAATGGACTAGCAGGATAATGAAGGAACCTCATCTCTTTAATGAGGAGGAGGATGCTTAAAGCGGGAGATAAGGTAAGTTTTAGTTTTGTTATTATCTCCGCTTTTGTCCCAAGCAATTTAATTAACCCCATAATGGGTGGAACTCTTATAGAGTTCGTCAAGTATTTTTATTTTCCCTATATTAGTATGTTCTAACCTTGTTTTGCAGATGTTCCCGAATTTCACGCGTTTCCATGGTATTTTTTCTACCCTCTTTATTTAAATGCTTTGAGGACAAAGTATGCTTCTTGTTTGGGGGGGGCATAGAAACACGTGTAATTAAGGCATCTGTTAGGATATAGATATGTATAACATGCATTTGTTTTCAAGTTAAAAATTTTAAATATATATATATATATATATATATAAATAAATAAGTTTATGCTATACACTTAGGAATATTGGTATTGTTTTCTTTCTCTATGCTCTTAACAATCTAGAAGTCTCACGAAGTTTTCGCATCAAAATAATTGTTCGAAACTTAGGTTAATATGTAGGTAATAATCTTTGCATCTATCTATAAATATATTACATGAGTATCTATGATTGTTAGCAGTAAGTTTCTAAAATCTAGGCTAGAGTACTTATTCTACAAATCCTGTGAGAATATAGCCTAAAGCCTTATATGAGCGAAACATTTGAGAAATGACACAAGGGAGAAGTAAAATCCGGAGAGAGAAATCACACGTCCACTTGCTGGATCACTATGCCATATCCTAAGCGAGAATTTAGGCCCTCTTTGGATCGATATAGCCAGAAATTCAAACCTATGAATTATTTTCCACTAGTTAAGCCCCTCCTAGCCTTTCTTTAGCCTTTAATAACCCACAAATCCTTTACCCCTCATTACAAAAAAAAAAAAAAAAAAAAAAAAAAAAAAACCTACCCAATCTAGAATAAGTCTGAGAATAGAATGAGGAAGAAAGAAGAAGAGAAAAACCGGTGTAAACAAAAGTTAGTTAATTGCTTCAGAAAAGAAGTTTTCATCCAAAGAAAAGAAAAATAAAAATAGAAATAAAATAAAAACTCGGAAAAAATTGAATAAAAGGAGTTAAAAGCCAAAGAAAAAGAAAAAAAAATATGGCTAAGGATGGAAACAAAGTGCAAAAGCAAAAGTAAATAACAAGGTTTTCTCTAAGTTACATAATATGAAGACTCTACTATCTCAGACTTGTCCTTTTCAATATCCATTTCCTTCCTTCTTAAACCATCTCCTAATCCCCGCAACACCTAATAAAGACTTCTAGCTCAATTAGGAATAGGTTAGTGTGATAGTAAGTGGCAGATGTGTTTGATTGACTCCGACTTCCTTGTTGTCATTGAGATTGTAAGGTAAAGTATGCCCACTGCACGCTGGAGTAGCAAAACTTGAGCTGAAAAATCAGAGTGGTTTTTGTCTTGACATTTATGTGAGGACCTACTTAAGGACGCTATTCCAAGTTTTTAGAAACGAACCTGCTAGGTATTTCATAGTATTACTCATAGTATATATATTTGTATCATAGATGATTGATTATTATGCATATATTAGTTTAGGTTTTTGACTTGGTTATTCTTATTCAATTGCTAGTGAGATGTATAGATAGTCGAGACATGAATGAGGAAACAATAGTTTTATTTCTTAGTCGTTGTAGTATAGATGAAGTTTGTGAGTACCTTCACTGGAAAACTCTCACGAGGGCTATAACTTCGTCCACTAGGGAATTCCTAGTGGTTTAAGGCCTTGTTGCATATGGTCAATGCAATCACACTCAACAAAAAACGAGTAGTTAGAACTCCATTTTGGTCACTTATTCTAATTTCTCATATTTGCTTGAGGACAAGCAAAATGCTGTTTGGGGTGGTTTGATAAGAGCCCAAAACTGTAGTTTTAACCCTCGTGAATAGTCATACTTTTAGACCAATTATGTGAGTAATAATTAAGAGTTAATACTTATTACGTGTTTTTATGCGTTCTAGGCTTCAAAGTCAATTATGTGCAGAAATATGCCACTTTGATGAGATAAAGGAGCAATGGTTGGTTGCTAAGGAGTTCAATGATTAAAGGCCAAGATTCAAGAAGACAAAGCCTTTCTAAAGCCCGGTCAAAGCTGAAAAGTCAAAGTCAACGGGGGCAGAAACAACACTCAAAATCAGCAGAATTTCCAAAGGCCGTATCTTTGGACTTAGACCTCGGAATTGGGTCTACCTTATGTCAAAACGACCGGCTCGGAAAGAGCTTTCCAATGGTCTAAGCCTTGACCGAATCAAAGGAGCAGAAGTGGACAAAAAGTCTGTTGAAGCCAACTGCAGCTGAAGAGGCTTTTTTGGACTAAAAGAATTGGGTTTTGGGCCTGATTCTCTGTCCCAAAACATGGATCCAAGCCCATGCATGATTATTGGATCTGAACATATAAAAACCAAAGCTTAGCTCTTTGTTAATGGTAGCTAGTTAGACCTAAAACTATAGATAATTCTAGATCTAGTTTTCATTTAATAAAATTAAGTTTACTTTAATTTCAATTATTGTTTTAGATTAATCTTTAGAATCATTGTTCTTCATTAGTTTGATAAATAAAATACGTATTTGTTAAATTTCGATTTTGTCATTTCAAATTACAGATCTAGTTTTAATTCTTATTGATTATCATTTCTGAGTTGTTAAATTAGATTGAAGTATTGTTAGTTAAATTAGTCAAGTTAGAATTTTGATATGATGTTTAGTTATAATTATATGGGAAATGATGGGTTGATGAATCAAGGCTAAACCTCCATTAGAGGGGTTGACGAAGCCTTGACGAAAGCTTAGTTGTATAAGTGTAGAATCGTTGTAGAGTCTATTCCATTCTAGAATGTCGTGTTTCGCCATGAGAATGGGTAAATGACCTCACATGCTAGTTATAATTGGTAGAAATGCCATGTTAATTAGGGATTAGAACGAGCAATTCTTACAGTAAGAACGTAAGGATTGGATTACAACAGTCTATGCTAGGTGATTAAGTTGGATTCGAGGTGGAATCAATTCCCCTCTAATTCTTTATCTAGATTCACATTCAGTATTCAGTATCATTTCGTTATTCGTAACTTGTTAATTTCATTCACCTCGTAGTATAGAATTCCCCCTCGTAAACCTCTCATTAGACTTAAGACCGATTAGTTAATTATGAAATCATTCCATGCTAGAGAACTAGGAGTGGAACGAATTTGTTACTCCACTATATCTCATAGGATTGAGAGTAGAAAAACTTGATAAACCTAAGCTCAAAATAAGTTTTAGTTTACTTACGTTTTGAGTTTCATCGTTCATTTCGTAGGTAAACTAGCATTTTTATGTTTATCAACTTCCCAATGGTTGTTATGGCTCGAGTTCAGCCTTATGCACGAATATTAATTGCAATGCGGAAAGTAAATTTCAAACAATCACGTAAGCATGCTTGAACACACAAGTATCCTCTTACTTGGGCTCTGAGGAGGTTTAGAATTTACTTCTCAAGCCGTACTTACACTCTGCTTGAGGAGAAGACGACGTCGGTTGGCACGTGATCTGAGAATCAGGCCTAACCTTTCGAGCTGTACTCTGTTTTAAGTTATAATAAAGGCCCACTTAAAAATCCCACAAGTTTGGTTTTTGACTATTTATACAATTTTGCCTTCAAGGGCTCAAACTTAAAACTAAACTAAGATTATACTAATCTAATTAACTAGTTTTAAATTGATCACCTAGATTAATTAGACTCAAATGGACTTAAAGTGTTGATTACCAAGTTGATCCATAGTGTGTGAGCTATGATCCACAACTTGCCTCACACACTTGAACTTCCCAAGGCAATTAAAACTCTAATCCCTTGGTAAGTATTAAACTTAAACCAAGCTTAACTCATGTTCATCAGAAGAAATCAATAAAAACCAATTTTTTTTTTTCTTTTTTCTTTTTATCACTAACTATTACAAACAAGTTCCACTGTTTTCTCCTACTCTATTACATAATCCGGGCTCGGAGTACAACTATTCGCTACAAATCAACTGGGATACCAAGAAATCGGATACACTTCACTAGAGGTGACTTGGCTGTCGCTCTAACCACGCTCGCGTGGTTGCCCGTCGGCGCCGGTGAACGACTGTCGTCTTTTGCCAGTGTCTTCAGCTCCTCTCCAACCTTGTTGTCCCGCAACCTGATTTGTAAAAATAGTAGATAGTACTAAGAAATAATAAAATAAAATGACAAAAATTTTAAAAAAAAAATAGAAATGGAAAGATGAGAATGATGCTCCCTTCTTAGATTCTCAACCAATCACTCTCACTCCTCCAATCCATGACGGCGGCGCCATTTAAAGCTTTAGTAGTGGTGGAAGTATACTTCAAAAGAGTTTAGATTAGAATTTGAGGTTCATCCTAAATTGTTTTGAGTTTGAGTGAGGGAGATGTGAAGAAGAAAGATACTCTTGTAGGATTATAATGGTTCTAAGCTATGAAAAGTTGAAAGCTTTGATTGTTGTATTGAAATGACTTGAAAACATGAAGGGGAAAATTTATTAAAATATTGAAATGAAAGCGAACAAACAAGATTGAATATTGAAACAAATTAAAGACAAGTAAATAACAAGTTGATTGAAATAAAGAACAAGGAAATAACAAGTTGATTGAAAGGAAATAAAACAACAAGAAAAAAATAAAAACATAAATTGAAAAACAAGACAAGAAATTAAACAAACCAAATGGTTTGGATCCTAAGACAATGGATGAGTTCTCTTTTCTTAGCTTTTTGTTTATATACCCCTACTTTTTCTATTTATAGATTTTCCCTTCTCCATTACAAACTAGACACCTCACCCTTTCACTTTTGCTTTTGCTTTTTGGTTTCTTCATGACCAAGGTAGGTTTAGGGAAAAAATCTTCATAATTTGAGATAAGGGCCTCCATCAATGGTCTTCTAATTTGAGGACTTTGACTGTTGACTTTGACTTTTCAAAACTTTTCCACATCAGTTACTGGTCTTCATAATAAGCGTGATTAAGGCTCCTTTTGGTGCTAAGACAGCTTTTATGATAAGTGGTCTAAAATACACCTTAACTTGAAAAAGGCAGTAAAAGCTATGAGTTGTCTTTTCATTAAGTGTAAGAGGGACTGTAATATAGCAATATACGGGTAATACAATGCACATTTGGGAGATGATTCAGTATCGAAGCACGACATGAGGTACTTGAGAGTCAGCAGTTCCATGACACAATATTTGATTTGATGCATGTGACTGTATTAGAGGGCGAGTACGTTAATGGTTCCACCTGTGCGAGGCAGACCTCTTTGAGGAAGAACCAGCTGGCAGTGTCAACTTGGATTGTGATAAGAGCCAAAAACTATAGTTTTAACCCCTTAATAACATTACATATAGACCAATTATGTTTATAATAAATAAGAGTTAGTACTGTTTACGTACTTTTATGTATTTCAGGTTTTGGAATCAATTATGTGTAGAAATATGTCACTTCTGCAAGAGAAATGAGCAAAGGTTTGTTGCTAAGAAGTTCTATGGTTAAAGCCTAAGTTTTAAGGAGAAAAAATATTTTTAAAACCCAGTCAAAGTCAAAGCGGGCAAAAATAGGGCATAAAAGTTAACAGAACTTCCGCAGGCCGTATCTTTGGACTCAGACCTCGGAATTGGGCCTATTATTTGTCAAAACGACCATCTTGGAAAGAGATTTCTAATGGTTTAGGCTCTAATCCAATTAGAGAAGTAAAAGTGGATGAAAAGGCAATTGAAATAATTTCCTGTAGAGAAACCCTTTTTGGACATAAATAATTAGGTTTTGGCTTTGATTTAGTGGCCCAAAACATAGCTCCAAAGCCCATGCACGAAATTCTAAACCTAGCCCTCTCCTATATAAAAAGGACTAAGGTAAAACTCTAACACTCTCACTCATTAGTTAATTAGTCTCTTGTCTCTTAGTTTTTCTTTTAGTAACCCTAGTTTATGTTATTTAGCCTAGCCACCATTAATAAAATCCATGTTCAATATATTCTTCTATCATGTCTTCATATTCTTATTCTTTTATTTATGATAGTCCCATGATTCATAGCTAAACCTCCATTAGAGGGCTTTGATTGAAGTTTTGATGAAGACTTGATGTGTCAGTATAAAATAATTGCTTTTAAGAGTTTCAGTCAAGAGGGTAGTTCATTCACCATGAGAATGTATTTAAACTTCCTCTCATGCTAATTATTAGTTGGTTAGAGATGCCATGAATAATTAGGGATAAAAAATACCCAACCTTTATGTTGAACCTTGTGTGAAAACATAAAGATTAGGGTTGCAAGAAAAATCTATACTAGCATGTTAGGATTAAATTAAGGTGGATATCAAATCTCCTTAATCCCTTGTTCTCTCATTCACATCTACGTATTTAATTGTCATAGTATAATTTAGAATATCTTAATTAGTTATTCCCACATATTAGTCTTATTAAAAACATTGCTCTCATTAATATTGTTGAATTGTTTAAGTTAGTAAAATTATTACGTTATAAGCAATTAGGAGTGGAACGAATCTTTACTCAAGTTATTGCATGATAATTGAGAGTAAGAATTTGATCTAAACATATAATAGCATAGTTTTCTTATTTCCCAGCAAAATCACTATTCGTTAGGATATAAATGATGTTATATTAATATAATCAAATGGTGCCGCTGCCATTTTAATTGTCTTTTAGATTTAAATTTTATTAGGTTTTTCAATTCTACAATTATCCTATATCACCTACCCACCCTTTGGTTCGAATTTGACCATGTGTGATGTTTCTTGAAAAAAAAAATAGGGTTTTTGCTCTTGGAAGTCTACTGGAAATTTTTTGGAATTGTACTCGGAGTGCGCCCGCACCCTGTTTACTCTGTTTCTAAGCACGCCCGATGATAAAACATAAAATTGAATAAACCGTACGAAATGAACGATGAACTCAAAACATAAGTAAACTAAAACTTTATTATGAGCCTATGTTTATCAAAGTTTCTACTCTCAGGTCTATCGAAATAAAGTGGAGTAGAGTGATTCGTTCCACTCCTAGTCCTTCCGCATGTTGTGTTTTCTACGTATAAGTATTCTTAACTCTAAAGTCTCATTGAGAGATTTACGAAGTGGCAACTAGACTACGATGCAACTACCCACAAGATGTAACTAGTCGACTATTAGAACAACTATGGGAATGCTACGTTGATTCTATGATAAGGAGTTAGAGGGGGATTAATTCCACCTTAACTCGACTTAATCCTACTAACGACGAATCGTCATAATCCGAATTGAACTGCTTTGCAGAACAATATGGTTACTCCTAATCCCTAATTACACATGGCATTCCTACCAATTTATAACTAGTATGTGAACGATTAAACCCATTCTCATGGTGAACTAATCGTTTCTAGAGTGGAAAGGAAATTACGACGACTTTACGATAATCGGAATCAAGCTTTCATCAAGGCTTCTCAACCCCCTCAATGGAGGTTTAGCCGAGAATCATCACGCTATCATTCCCAGTTAAATTAAAACTAAACATACTATAAAGAATTGAAATTTACTAATCTAATTTAAACAATAATTAAAATCTAATTAATAATTAAGACATGATGTCAACAAGAATTTAAACTAGATCTATAAATGTAAATGACAAGAATCGAAATTGACAAACTAGCTAATTTATTAATCAAACTAATTAAGAATAATGATTCTAAGAATTTAATCTAAAACAAGAATTGAAATGGAACTAAACTTAATTAATCTACTGAAAATTAGATCTAGAATTCTATATGTTTTTAGGTCTAACTAGCTACCATTAAGAAAGAGCTAAGCTTTTGTTTTTATATGTCCAGATCCAAAAATCGTGCATGGGCTTGGAGCCATATTTTGGGCTAGAGAATCAGGCCCAAAACCCAATTCTTTCAGTCCAAAAAGGCCTCTTCAGCTGCAGTTGGCTTCAATAGACTTTTCGTCCACTTTTGCTCCTCTGATTGGATCAAGGCTTAGACCATTGGAAAGCTCTTTCCGAGCCGGTCGTTTTGACATAAGGTAGGCCCCATTCTGAGGTCTGAGTCCAAAGATACGGCATTCAGAAGTTCTGTTGACTTGTGTGCTGTTTCAGCCCGCGTCAACTTTTCAGCTTTTGACCGGGCTTTAGAAAGGCTTTGTCTTCTTGAATCTTGGCCTTTAATCACGGAACTCCTTAGTAACCGACCTTAGCTCCTTTATCTCGCTAAAGTGGCATATTTCTGCACATAATGGACTTTGAAACCTGAAATGCATAAAAACACATAATCAGTGTTAACTCTTAATTATTACTCACATAATTGGTCTAAAAGTATGCCTGTTACAGGGTTAAAACTACAGTTTTTGGCTCTTATCAAACCACCCCCAAACAGCATTTTGCTTGTCCTCAAGCAAAGATGAGAAATTAGAATAAGTGACCAAAAATGGAGTTCTAACTACTCTCGTTTCAATGAGTGCGATTGCATTGACCATATGCAACAAGGCCTTAAACCACTAGGAATTCCCTAGTGGACGAGTTATAGCCTCGTGAGAGTTTTCCAGTGAAGGTACTCACAAAATTCAACTATACTACAACGACTAAGAAATAAAACTATTATTTCCTCATTTATGTCCCAACTATCTATATATCTCACTAGCAAATGAATAAGAATAACCAAGTCAAAAACCTAAGCTAATGTATGCATAATAATCAATCATTTATGATACGAATATAAATACTATGAGTAATACTATGAAATGCCTAGCAGGTTCGTTTCTGAAAACTCGGAATAGCGTCCTTAAGTAGGTCCTCACATAAATGTCAAGACGAAAACCACTCTGATTTTTCCGCTCAAGTTTAAGCTACTCCGGTGTCAGCAAGGCACACTTTTTACCTTACAATCTCAATGACAACAAGGAAGTCGGAGTCGATCAAACACATCTGCCACTTACTATCACACTAACCTATTCCTAATTGAGCTAGAGGTCTTTATTAGGTATTGCGGGGATTAGGAGATGGTTTAAGAAGGAAAGAAATGGATATTCAAAAGGACAAGTCTGAGATAGTAGAGTCTTCATATTATGTAACTTAGAGAAAACCTTGTTATTTACTTTTGCTTCTACACTTTGTTTCCATCCTTAGCCATTTTTATTTTTCTTTTTCTTTTTCTTTGGCTTTTAACTCCTTTTATTCTATTTTTTCGAAGTTTTTATTTTATTTCTATTTTTATTTTTCTTTTCTTTGGATGAAAACTTCTTTTCTCTATTTTCTGAAGAAATTAACTAACTTTTGTTTACACCTGTTTTTCTCTTCCTCTTTCTTCCTCATTCTATTCTCAGACTTATTCTAGATTGGGTAGGTTGATTTTATTTTTATTTTGTTTTGTTTTTGTAATAGGGTAAAGGATTTGTGGGTTATGAAAGACTAAAGAAAGGCTCAGAGGGGCGACTAGCGGAAAATAATTCATAGGTTTGAATTTCTGGCTATATCGATCCAAAGAGGGCCTAAATTATCGCTTAGGATATGGCATAGTGATCAAGCAAGTGGACGGTGATTTCTCTATCCGGATTTTACTTCTCCCTTGTGTCATTTCTCAAATGTTTCGCTCATATAAAGGCTTTAGGCTATATTCTCACAGGATTTGTAGAATAAGTACTCTAGCCTAGCTTTTGAAAACTTCATCGCTAACAATCATATATACTCATGTAATATATTTATAGATAGATGAAAAGATTATTACCTACATATTAACTTACGTTTCAAACAATTATTCTGATGCAAAAGCTACGTGAGACTTCTAGATTGTTAAGAGCATAGAGAAAGAAAACAATACCAATATTCCTAAGTGTATAGCATAAACTTATTTATTTATGTTTTTGAAAATTTTTAACTTGAAAACAAATGCATATTATACATTTCTATATCCTAACAGATGCCTTAATTACACGTGTTTCTATGCCCCCCCCCCCCAACAAGAAACATGCTTTGTCCTCAAAGCATTTAAATAAAGAGGGTAGAAAAATATCATTGAAACCCGTGAAATTCTGGGACATCTACAAAAGAAGGTTAGAACATACTAATATAGGAAATAAAAATAATCGACGCTTAACTCTATAAGAGTTCCACCCATTATGGGGTTAACAATTAAATTTGCTTGGGACATAAGGCATAATAACAAAACTAAAAACTTACCTTATCTCCCCGCTTAAGCATCTTCCTCCTTAAAGAGATGAGGTTCCTTCATCCCTGCCACCCATTATAACTTGCCAAGCTTGCCGCCATTTATCATCTACTAATGCTAACCTTGTTAAGTGTTATTATGTCCGATGGGGATGTACGGGCGACCAAATGAGGTCGCACACCTGCCATCTCGGCCAAGTCATTATTATTCGCGAATGAGCGAACCACCCAATTGGTGGGTCTCATGACTTCAACCCTTTTCCAATCTGTGAATTTTTCACGAATACGATAAACAACTACGATGATGATGCGCACTTACTAAAACAGGCATAAGAAGATACTTACGCCTCATGCTTTGGGCTCTCTTAAGACTAGCGACTAAAACTCGGGGAATGTCATATCGGCGACGTCCCTTAGCTAAAGCGAGGAAAATGTCACTTGCAGTACTGTTTGCAGAAATGAACTGCCATTCCCCCAAAATATTCATCAGGATGAATAACATGGTGGTGCCTACGTTTAGGGAAAGGCTACCAAGGGCAATGCTATATCGCCCCTGGTCCATTACTCGAAATATGCCTCCCCCATAATACTCATGGAAATATGTATAATCATAAAGGTATGCATTATCGGTCATATATGCCCATGATAATAGGATCAGGTATTGGTAATCCTGAAACTAAAGCGACCACATTTTTATTGAATTGATGTGTCGTGTCATCGACTACGACGGAGAATTCTTGTTCTCCATCCTGATTACAATAGAATTTAACGTGGTCGTAGAAATAAGCAGTAAGCTGTGGTGAATATGAATCGTCATCACTTACCAGTAGATGACGCCATCCTAACTACAGGATCCTGTGTCGGAACCAATGTCCATAGGTCTCGGTGCCCAACACATCTTCGAAAGACTGTTCAGGTATGACTATAGGAGATGTCATCTGAATTACTCTTTGAATAGTTCCAAAAAAAAATCCTGGAATGATCCTCTGAAAATTTGAATTTTCCGCGTTCCGCGTATGCGGCGCGCTGCGCTTAGGCAGACGCTGTCGCGGTCGGGATTTTGCAATAACAAGTGTTTAAGACGAAGTCGCGCTCCAGGGGTGTGGGTCGCTCCGAAAGTAAACTTTCGGAAGTGAACAGTAGCGCTTCGTAAGTGCTAATACAGAAGTTTGGAGGAAAAAGAAGGAAAAACTTGGAGTGAAAGGTGAGGGATGATGGTGGGGTGTAGTGTGGTTTGTTAGTGTAGAATGAAGGGGTTTAAATAGGTTCTGTGGTTTCTAAAATGAATCGGCAAGTTGGAAAATTGTTTAAAGGCAATTTCGGAAATAGAAAGATTCCAAACCCGAAAACGAAACAACCCATCTTCTTGATTTTCTAAAAATCCCGGTATCTTTTATAATTGGATTTAGAATAGTAACTTCTAAACTCTCCTAGATTTCATGCTATCACCACACAAATCATAGATATGCCGATATCGCCAAATTCTCAACCTTTCCTCCAAGACAACTTTACCACGGATGATGATCATATAACGAATTATGCTCGGTATAAATATTACCACCCCAAACAAGTTCGGAAGGTGGGATTAATGATAAAACAAAGCAAGACTAAATTAACCAATTATATTAAAAATAAAATTTAAATCCAAACAACATAAAACAAACACATTAATATTTAAATTTAACTACTTAATTAAAATCCAACTAATAAAACAATCAAAACCAAGAAATAACAGCGAACACAACTGATGGTGAACAACTAGTTATGTGATGAAGATGGACCCTGAGATGGAGATTGGCTTGAACCATCTGTCCTTCGGCGATGACGCTCATGCCTGTCGGACTCGGCTGAAACAGAGTCCTCCACGGGTGGTATGCGTCGTAGCAGCATCTCTATTCGAACAAGCTACCAGTGCTTCCATATCACCTCCGACATCGCATACTGGGCTTGTTGATGCTGGTGGATAGTCTCCATGTTAGACAAGATATCGTCCTGAACCCCTTCGAGCATTTCAAATCTCGTCTGAAGGTTCGTTTGCTTCTTTCGAACTACAATCTGTCTATCTCAGATATCTTCACAAATACCATAAACGCAACACAAGGCAGTTTTCAACACTTGCATGCGTTCTAAATTAGAACTACATTTATCTAATGCATCGTCATCCATACATGTCATATCCTCCCTTTCATCCTCCGACTCAACCATTTTTTCTTCAGACAACGGCCAAGTCTCTTGGATGCAATCCGTATAGATACTTTCATTAGAATGCAATTTGATCTTAATAGGAGCAAATCTTGCGACAGATCTAAAGGAGAGCATGATCTTAGTGATCAATACAGGAAGAGGCGCCAAGCTCTTCCCCACTCCTCGAATCACATTAAACATTAAATCGAGGATGCAGAAATTATACTTATTTGTTTGCAAAATCCAGAGAACGTGTAGACATTGCAGGCCGATATCACTGACTTTGTCTTTCCCAAGGACGTTCCTACCAATCCACTGAGCTACAACCAGTTGATTGGTTCTCAGGGTTGACTGGCGGACGCAATAAGATGTCGGATTGTATTCACCCTCCACGACAGTATCCTTCATCAAAGCAGGAACTCTAGTATACTGGGATTCCTAAATTGTCGTTACCAGGTTGTTTTCAAGCGTAATTCCTAACAGTTCAGCCAACAACTGTCTCGTTACTTCCCTCCTCGTTCCTGCTACCTTTATGAAAATCCTATCCCCCTCCAATTCTCGCTTCTTATAAAACTGTTCTACCAAATCATAGTGATAGAACTCCTCAGTCGAGTACCACAGTCCGTTCCAATGCCTCCTAATCATCTCCGCGTCGTAAAATGGCGCGAAGCTGTCGGAAGCAAACGCGTGCTCCGGCAAAATTCTTCGTCGTAGCGCCATTGAAGTTTCTGAGACAACTAATGGTTTTGTAGACTGTGGGGGAGGCGAGTTTGAAGAAAAACTATTAAAAACAACGGTGGTGGCGGTGGTTACTTGAATTGGTGGCTATTTTTCGGAGTTAGGTTGGTGGTGGTAATGATTTGGAGAAGATTTTAGTTGGATTTGAATTTCTTGGCGTGGGTGTAGTTAGGTTTCCTTTTCTCTCATTTTTTTTTTTTTTTTTTTTTTTTTTTATTTTGGTGTTTAAGGTTTGTTTTAAACCTTGGTAACCGGCGGGTTGAAAAGGAAAGAAGTGTGCATTTTGGGAAGGAAGGAGACGCCTTGCGCGCGTCGTCGGTTTGGGGCCCAAGCCCAATTTGAATTCCGAAATTTTCCGAGTTTTCGCGCAATTTCAAAGTAAATTTGCCGTTTCGTTACTGGCCCGATTTTGGCGAATGAGTTATGGAAATGATCAGTAGAGAATTTCCAATCCAATGATCCATAAAACACTCAATTTCAGCCATGGGTGACGTATAAGAAGGTATAAAAATGCCTCGAAGTGCGTGTGTGACGTAAGTTATGCGAACAAAGAAAATCTAAGTTTTAGATTACGTCAATCCAATTGAACTACAAGTAATGGGCCTAAGCAACACAAATAGAAAGTTCGAGCAATCCAGATGGAAAGACCGATTGCCCACCCCCAAACAAATTTTTAAACACAAAATTTGTTCTAACGTGGGTCGTTTAAAGTTAGATTCCCAAGACTTGTTGGATTGCTATTTCTATGATTAAGAATTTTTTTATTATTATTTATATATATATATATATATATATATATATATATATATATATATATATTATATATATTTTGGTTTATTATAAGAAAAACGAAAACAATAAATACATAATTCACCCCATAGAGGAACATGACTCAAAAACCGAGAAAACATGCAAAAGTGGAAAACGTGAATTATGTTAACTGTAGACTTAGGATCCGGTACTTACAGCCATACACTCCATAGGGAGGGCTCGGTTACCTGAATGGTGCACTTACCACTATATGGAAGTGAGAGGAAGTACACCAATGACAAAGGTCAATCCTCATAGACAGGGTCCTGTAAAAGGACTTCCTCTACATCAGGGGACAGAAGTTCGTGAAAATGTTTTAACCGTTGACCATTAACTTGAAAGGTACTATTGTCATTGGGATTTACCAAGGTGATTGCCCCGTAAGGGGTGACTTCAGTAACCAGAAAAGAACTAGACCAACGGGTTTTTAGTTTCCCTGGGAAAATATGTAGACGGGAGTTGTAAAGCAAGACCTTTTGACCGACCACAAACTCTTTGCGCAAGATTTCCTTATCATGAACACGTTTCATGTTAGCTTTATAATCCTTCGCGAGATTGTAAGAATCGCTACGGATTTCTTCAAGCTCATTCAGTTGCAACTTGCGTTTGACACCTGCCTCATCAATATTGAAGTTAAGGCTTTTTATAGCCCACAGAGCACGGTGCTCTAATTCAACGGGCAAATGACATGCTTTCTCAAATACAAGTCTAAAGGGAGACATACCTATAGGAGTTTTGAAAGCAGTTCTATACGCCCATAAGGCATCCGATAGATGCTTCGACCAATCTTTCCTATCAGGGTTTAGAGTTGTTTCTAAAATCTTTTTGATTTCCCTATTAGAATTTTCTACTTGTCCGCTAGTTTGTGGATGATAAGGAGTTGCTACTTTGTGTATAACTCCATACTTTTTCACTAGGGATGCAACAACTCTGTTGCAAAAATGTGTTCCACCATCACTAATGATGGCTTTAGGAATGCCAAACCGACAAAAAATATATTCTTTAATAAAAAATACAACGGTCTTATGGTCATTGCTACGGCAAGCTAGGGCCTCTATCCATTAAGACACGTAGTCCACGGTAACTAGAATATAAATGAAACCATGGGAAACAGGGAAAGGACCCATGAAATCAATGCCCCAAACGTCAAAAATTTCTACTATCAAGATTGGATTTAATGGCATCATATTACGTTTCATGATTCGCCCAAGTTGTTGGCAACGAATACAGGTCTTGCAATGCACTTGGGCATCCTTAAAAAGTGTAGGCCAATAAAATCCACATTGAAGAACTTTAGCGGCTGTTTTCATCCCACTAAAATGGCCACCACACTTTTTGTCATGGCAGAACGATAGGACTTCATTATATTCCCACTGGGGAATACAATGACGAATAATCTGATCCGCACAATACTTAAAAGGTATGGCTCATCCCAAAGAGTATAACTTAACTCGCCAAGAACTTCTTACGCTCATTTCTTGACCAATTATAAGGCATAACATCGGCCGCTAAATAATTTACAATGTCGGCATACCATGGTGTTTGAAAAATCGCATACTGAGATGCTCATCGGGAAAAGAGTCCGCATCGACTTCGAAATCACTTTGATCGCCGCTTGTGAGTCTAGATAAGTGGTCGGCAACTACGTTTTCGACCCCTCTTTTATACTTTATTTCTAATGTGAACTCTTGCAAGAGAAGGATCCATCGGATTAATCTATGCTTAGCATCCTTCTTTGCAAGAAGGTACTAAGTGGCTGCATGGTCCGTGTAAACTAAAGTTTTAGAACTAACCAAATAAGGACGAAACTTATCTAAAGCATAAATGACAGCTAAGAATTCTTTTTCGGTAGTTGAATAATTCCGTTGAGCATCGTTTAAGGTTTTACTAGCATAATAAATGACAAAGGGACTTATTATCTAGTTTTTGTCCCAAGACGCACTAACCGCATAGTCACTAGCATCACACATGAGTTCGAAAGGTATAGACCAATAAGGAGGCTGTATAATTGGTGCAGAGGTTAGGGGGCGGCTTTTAAAGTTTCAAAAAGCCTGCGTCTGAGTTAAAATTAAAATCAAAGATTGCATCTTTCAAAAGCAGATTAGTTAAAGGCCTAGCTATTTTCGAAGTCTTTAATAAACCGCCTATAAAACCTGCATGGCCTAAAAGGCTCTAATATCACGGACAAATTCCGGGTTTAGGTAGGGTCGCTATCTTATCTAGTTTGGCTTTATCTACTTCGATGCCATCACTAGATACGATGTGACCTAGTACTATGCCCTTTTCACCATGAAATGACACTTTTCCCAGTTTAAAACGAGGCACTTTTTCTTCACACCGTGTCAAAATCTTAGACGGAGTTTAGACAAACAAATGCGTGAAGGAGTCTCCATAGATAGAAAAATCATCCATGAAAACTTCCATAAAGCTCTACCATGTCACTAAATATATGAAGCATACACCACTGGAAGGTACCGGGAGCATTACAAAGGCCAAAAGGCATTCGCTTATAGGCATACGCTCCAAAGGGACATTTGAAGGTAGTCTTTTCTTGGTCATCAATATCAATAATAATCTGAAAATAGCCCGAGTAGCCATCCGTAAAACAATAAAAGCATGACCATTTCGGCGTTCGAAAGCATTTGATCTATAAAAGGTAAAGGAAAGTGATCCTTTCGTGTCATAGCATTTAAACGTCCTGTAATCAATACAGATCCTCCATTTCATAGGACCTTGTGTGACAACATAGTCACCCTTTTCCGCTCTGAACCATGGTAACTCCCCGATTTCTTAGGAACTACATGAATGGGGCTTACCCATTCGCTATCAGAGATTGGGTATATGATACCCGCATCGAGTAAGCGTAAGACTTCTTCCCTAACCACCTCTTTCATGGCAGGGTTCAAGGGACGCTGAGGTTTGCGAGAAGTCTTCGCCTTATCCTCCAAATGGATACGATGAGTGCAAACATTAGGGTCAATTCCCTTAATGTCGGCTAGGGACAAACCAATCGCAGACCGATGTTCCCTAATGACCCGGATTAAACGTGTCTCTTCATTCTTTGATAACAGAGAAGATATAATTATCGGATGACTACCATCCGGATCAATTTGAATATATTTTAATTTTGGGGGAAGAGATTTAAGCACTGGGGTGGAAGGAAAATCAATAGATGTTTCGTCAGGGTCTTCATTTTGCATAATGAATACTTGCTTCGGTAGCAAGTCTTCATACTCAATATGTGGAGCAACCGAAGGGTCTACAATTGGTGTGGACTCCAGGATGATGTTGACTTCCTCTAAGTAGGAGTCATTTACAAAATCTAAAGTTCCGAAAGAAAGGAATTTGTACATATTGTTTTCAGGAAACGTGTTGTTAAAATAATTTTGAGCTAAGCTCTCGATCATGCTAACCTCCCCATCTATAGACGAATCTGGTAATTGTTTCATCATTTTAAAAACATTTACCTCAACTGTAAGATGGCCAAAAGATAAGGACATCTTACCATCGTGGCAATTTATAAGTGCGTTGGCGGTTGCTAAAGAAGGGGCTTCTAAGATGATTGGTACAGAGTCGTTAGCGACTTCTGT
Organism: Coptis chinensis; assembly: GCF_015680905.1. Lineage (NCBI taxonomy): Eukaryota > Viridiplantae > Streptophyta > Magnoliopsida > Ranunculales > Ranunculaceae > Coptis > Coptis chinensis. The sequence continues at coordinate 56,732,770 of NC_141461.1, read as the reverse complement.
ATCGAGGATAACAAAATCAGCAGGATAGTAGAAATCCTAAACCTTAACAAGCACGTTTTCCATTACACCCTTAGGATACTTAATTGACCTGTCCGCTAATTGCAACGTTATTTTTGTAGGTTGCATTTCCTGTAGACCTATTTGTTTATACAAGTAATACGAGAGTAAGTTAACACTCGCCCCCAGGTCTAATAAAGCGGTCGTCGTGTGGGAATCTCCTAAGGTGCATTTTACAGTAGGACGACCAGGGTCCTTGTACTTAACAATTCCATTATTTTCGGATAAAGTTGGGAACTGTTTAGTTAGAAAGGCGTCTTTAGGTATGTTGGTCTTACGCCTAGTAGTGCACAACTCTTTAAGAAACTTAGCATGATTAGGTAGCTTTTTAATAGCTTCGAGGAAAGGAAGGTTTATCGTTAGATTTTTGAAAACGTTCCTAATCTCCTCAAAGTTGGTATCCCTGGTTAGCATGGCTAATTTTTTAGGGAACGGTGGTTTCGCTCTATATTTAGCGTATGGCTCGACTTGATGTGTAACCTTGGCTTTCTGTTTCTTAGGTTGTGGTTTAACTGGTACTCTATAGTGGTAGGCTCTTCAGTTTCTATTTCCGTATCTAGTTCGATATCTGGTGTAGGGAGTACTGATGGGGTAACTATAGGCATAGTTACTTTGTTATCAACCACTCTTCCAAAATGGAGGGTGGTGATGGCATTTAGATCACCTACGATTGTAGTTTCCGTGCTAGTATTACCGTTTACCTCAAAGGCTGTGTTTGCTGTTTTAGGGTTTGGTATAGCTTGTCCTGGAAACACGCCTTTTGGTTGGGCTTTCTCTTGGGCTAACTGTTGTATGCCCTGATTTATGGATTGTAAGATCTGTTGGTTTGATTGAGTCATTGATTGGAAAAGTTGTTGGGTAACCTTGTGTAAAGGCGCCTATAATGATCCGGATGTGATTGTGTAGTAGTCACAGTGGTGCGACCGAACTATCTCACGTTGGTTATTTATGGGTGGGTTGTGATAGTTACTATTGTTAACCGGAACGATACCTCTATTGGTATTATAACTATTATAATTACCCTGACCTTGTGCTAAACCTTGTCGTGGTTGCGCTTGGTTGTTATAATTATTATAATTTCCCTGACTTTGTCCCTGTCCTTGCCTAGGTGGAGCTTGATTATAGTTGTTAAAGCACCTAACATTTTGGTTATTAACCCTTGGAGGTGAAACTTGTTGGTTGTTTCGCCAACTAAAGTTGGGATGTTGTCTCCATGGGGCATTAGGAATAGGATAGCTATTAATGGAGCAAACATTGTCTTGCTCTAATTGTTGTTGTTCATAGGCAGAGGACAATAGGATTCAGGTGCTCATGACTCAAACAGACATTACATGGGGTTGGAGTTAACATTCATGATGGGGATAGGCTTTTGTTGCATAGACATAGCCTCAACCTTTTAGTTAGAGATTCGATTAAATTTTTGGTTCTAGATCGGGTTTCATCTCAAACATACCGGGCGGCCTTAATCATGAAGAAAGAAGAACTAAATAGCGGGGATATCATCACTACCCCCCCAATTGTTATTACGTTTAGTTTGATCTTCTAAAAATTTGTAAGCCTCCTAGGCTCCTTTACTTAGGAAACTACCCCCATTCATTATGTCAAGGGCTTCTTTATGGTGATGTTGAAGTCCTTTGAAAAAGGCACGTACTAACGTGTCTTTTGCTAGGTTATGGTGTGGACACTCTATAAGCAGATCGGTGAAACGATTCCAAGCCTCCGAAAATGATTCATGAGGATTTTGTCGGAAAAAATGAATCTTGGAAAGCATCTCATCCGTCTTTAGGGGTGGGTAAAAATGTTCCATAAACAGCTGAACAAGTTTAGCCCACGAGTCCACAGAGTTAGGCGTTTGGGCAGTTAACCAAGATGCTGCATTATCGGCTAAGGTGAAGGGAAATACCCTCAGTTTAATTTGTTCCGTACCAACCATAGGATGATGGAATATTGTAAGGACTTGTTCAATCCTACGCATGTGCTGATAAGGTTTTTCATGGTCTAAACCATGGAAAAACGGGTAACAAATTAAATATGTTTGGGGAATTCAAAATCCCCAATCGGGTCCGCTAGAACGATGCAAGATTTAGGGCTATCGCTCAAGGCTTTGTAAAAGTCGGAGAGAGGAGTCTCTCTTTCTTCAGCCATTATGTCCGGTGTGGTTGGTGGAATAGTAGCTAGAGGTGTAGTGATTGGTATACTCCATAGATTTGTTTGTTGACGCTGACGGTTAATTACGTTCGGTGTTTTTCTCCGACTAGACCTTAATCTCATGCAAGTCTAAGTATAAACACGACAACACTCCAAACAATCTTGACATTTTAGTATAAACCTCTAACTGGAGATGCGAGGTTTGTAAGAAAGGAATACCTGATAGCGTCCTTGCTTCGCTTATGAATAGCGTCTTGTTTACGCGTGTTCAGTGTAAATAACAAGTTAGAACACTGAAAAACTTAAAAATCGAAGTTCGAAACAAACCTGTAGAAATCTAGAAAATTTGGCTTAGGGCGCGGTCGCGCTCCGTGTTCCAGTAACTTAGCGCGGGTCGCGCTCGGTATGGGGGCGGGTCACGCTCGTGTTCCAGTAACTTAGGGCGGGTCGCACTCGGTATGGGGGCGGGTCGCGCTTGTGTTCCAGGCTATAGGGCGCAGGTGCGCTCCTTATAGGCGCGATCGCGCTCAGTGTAATTTTGTGACGAAATTTTTCAACGCTGAAACGGATAACCACAGTATGAATCAAACAAGGGTGGGTGGGTTTAATGGGACTTAAAAATGACTTATTCTACTATGAAAACAATGCTAAAGTGCAACTAAGATGGCAGTGGCGCCATTTGATAAAACATAAAATTGAATAAACCCTACGAAATGAACGATGAACTCAAAACATAAGTAAACTAAAACTTTATTATGAGCCTATGTTTATCAAAGTTTCTACTCTCAGGTCTATCGAAATAAAGTGGAGTAGAGTGATTCGTTCCACTCCTAGTCCTTCCGCATGTTGTGTTTTCTACGTATAAGTATTCTTAACTCTAAAGTCTCATTGAGAGATTTACGAAGTGGCAACTAGACTACAATGCAACTACCCACAAAATTCAACTAGTCGACTATTAGAACAACTATGGGAATGCTACGTTGATTCTATGATAAGGAGTTAGAGGGGGATTGATTCCACCTTAACTCGACTTAATCCTACTATCGATTTAATCGTCAGAATCCGAATTGAATCGCTTGTGAGAACAATATGGTTACTCCTAACCCCTAATTACACATGGCATTCCTACCAATTAATAACTAGTATGTGAATGATTAAACCCATTCTCATGATGAACTAATCGTTTCTAGAGTGGAAAGGAAATTATGACGACTCTACGATAATCGGAATCAAGCTTTCATCAAGGCTTCTCAACCCCCTCAATGGAGGTTTAGCCGAGAATCATCACGCTATCATTCCCAGTTAAATTAAAACTAAACATACTATAAAGAATTGAAATTTACTAATCTAATTTAAACAATAATTAAAATCTAATTAATAATTAAGACATGATGTCAACAAGAATTTAAACTAGATCTATAAATGTAAATGACAAGAATCGAAATTGACAAACTAGCTAATTTATTAATCAAACTAATTAAGAATAATGATTCTAAGAATTTAATCTAAAACAAGAATTGAAATGGAACTAAACTTAATTAATCTACTGAAAACTAGATCTAGAATTCTATATATTTTTAGGTCTAACTAGCTACCATTAACTATCTACCATTAACAAAGAGCTAAGCTTTTGTTTTTATATGTCCAGATCCAAAAATCGTGCATGGGCTTGGAGCCATGTTTTGGGCCAGAGAATCAGGCCCAAAACCCAATTCTTTCAGTCCAAAAAGGCCTCTTCAGCTGCAGTTGGCTTCAACAGACTTTTCGTCCACTTCTGCTTCTCTGATTGGATCAAGGCTTATATTATTGGAAATCTCTTTCCGAGCTGGTCGTTTTGACATAAGGTAGGCCCCATTCTGAGGTCTGAGTCCAAAGATACGGCCTTCAGAAGTTCTGCTGACTTGTGTGTTATTTCAGCCCGCGTCGACTTTTCAGTTTTTGACCGGGCTTTAGAAAGGCTTTGTCTTCTTGAATCTTGGCCTTTAATCACGGAACTCCTTAGTAACCGACCTTAGCTCCTTTATCTCGCTAAAGTGGCACATTTCTGCACATAATGGACTTTGAAACCTGAAATGCATAAAAACACGTAATCAGTGTTAACTCTTAATTATTACTCACATAATTGGTCTAAAAGTATGCCTGTTACAGGGTTAAAACTACAGTTTTGGGCTCTTATCACCCGAGCCCTTCTAATTTCGAGTTTTATTTATAAATTGCAGGCCTATGCCAATAAGAAACCGCGCGAAGGCATGTTTCTAAAAAAATCACATAGCTTGCCCGCGCCCCTCTGAAGAAAGCTCAATTTATAACAGGTTAGCTACAGGTCCTTGTTTTTGTTATAATTTATTGTTTCTTCCTATTTCCAAGCATCCACATGTCAAGCAAGCTCGTATCAAAGACGCTATTCACAAGCGTAGCAAGGAGGCACTCAGGTTCTCCTTCTATCAGATGGGTTTAAATTTTAGTATATCAGGTTGTTGTTTGACTGCTGTTGTGTTTCTTTCATATTGGACTTAGCCTTGCATGAGATTAAGGTCTGGTAAGAGAAAACCATCTAACGTTATCTATCAGAAACATCAACGCACATGCCTATCTAGAATATCACACATTACACCTGCATCAATGGCTGAAGAAGCAAATACTCATCTCTCTAATTTTTACAAATCCCTAGACGATGGCCCTAAGTCTTGCATCGTTCTTGCAAACATAGTGGGGGATTTTCAAATTCCCTTGAATATTTTTAATTTGTTACCCGATTTTCATGGTTTAGACCATGAAAAGCCTTATTAGCATATGCGTAGGATAGAACAAGTTCTCACTATATTCCATCATCCTAGCGAAGGTTCTGAACAAATTAAACTGAGGGTGTTTACTTTCACCCTTGCCGATAAGGCGGCGGCTTGGTTAACTGCCTAAATGCCTACTTATGTGGACTCATGGGCCAAACTCATCCAATTATTTATGGAAAAGTTTTACCCATCGTTGAAAATAGATGAAATGATTCAAAAGATTCATTTCTTCCGCCAGAACCCTCATGAATCCTTTTCAGAGGCCTGGAACCAATATATTGATCTTCTTATAGTGTCCACATCATAACCTTGTGAAAGATATGCTTGTTTGTGCCTTCTTCAAGGGGCTTTCAGATCATCATAAGGAGGTTCTTGATATAATGAATGAGGGTAGTTTCCTTAGTAAAGGAGCGTGAGAGGCTTATAGGTTTATAGAAGATCAATCTAAGCGTAATAATAATGGGGGGTGACATCCCCCGCTCCGCTAATTTTTCTTCCACAGCCAAGGTTGGTAGTCTGTTTGAGGTTAAAACTGATCCCAAGCTTAGAACTCTAATTGAATCTCTAACAAAAAAGGTAGAAGCCATTTCTATTCAACATAAGCCTACTCCTGTCGTGAACGTCAACTCTATTCCATGTAATTTCTGTTTGATTCATGAGCATCCCGACTCCTATTGTCATCTCATCTCTGAACAACCACCCGCATAGCTTGATAATGTTTGCTCCATAAATAGCCAGCCTAACGCACCTTGGAGACAAAACCCCAACTTCGGTTGGCAAAATAATCAACAAGTTACACCTCCGGGGTTTAATGATCAAACTGTTAGGCCAACAAACAATTACAACCAAGCTCCACCAAGACAAGGACAAGGACCAGATAATTATAACTATAATATAGGTATCGTTTCGGTTAGTAACAACTATCACAACCCACCTGTTAATAATCAACGTAAGATAGTTCTTGTCACACCACCTGTGGCAACTACACCTTCATAACCGAATCGTTTCGATGCTTACATGTAAGCTCAACAATAGATTTTACAATCTATACAACAATCCTTAAAACAATTAACTCAAGATAAAGCCCAACCTAAAGGTGTGTTTCCAGGTCAAGATATACATAATCTTAAAATGCCAGACACAGCCTTTGAAGTATCCGGTAATACTAGTGAGGAAAATTTAAACGTAGGCGAGTTAAATGCCATCACCACTTTTCGTTCTGGCAGAGTGGTCGATAACGCCGTAGCTATGCCCATTGATACACCACCGGTGCGCATTGAAAATGAAAATTTACTAGATACTGAAATAAAAACTGAAGATCCTACCCCTGTAGAGGTACCAGTTAAACCACAACCTAAGAAAAAAATGGCCAAGGTTAAAACTCCTATTAACCCATATGCTAAATATAGAAAGAAACCACCGTTTCCCCAGAGACTAGCCATGTTAATGAAGGATACAAATTTTAATGACATTAGAGAAGTTTTTAAAAATCTAACGATAAACCTACCTTTTCTTGAAGCTATTAAAAAATTACCACAACATGCAAAGTTTCTAAAAGAGTTATGCACTACTAGGCGGAAAACAAACATTCCAAAAGACGCCTTTTTCACTAAACAGTTTCCCACTCTATCTGAACATAATGGAATCGTTAAATACAAGAACCCTGGCCGTCTTACTGTACAACGCACCTTAGGGGATACCCACATGACAACTGCTCTATTAGACCTTGGGGCGAGTGTTAACTTACTCCCTTATTATCTATATAAATAAATAGGTCTGCAAGAGATGCAACCAACTAAAATGACATTGCAATTGGCTGACCATTATATTAAGTATCCTAAGGGTGTTGTTGAAAATGTGCTTGCTAAAGTTCAAGATTTTTACTACCCAGTTGATTTCGTTATCCTCGACACAGAAGTCTCTAACAACTCTGTTCCTATCATCTTCGGGCGTCCCTTCTTAGCAACTGCCAACACAGTCATAAACTGCCATGATGGTTTGATATATATGTCCTTTGGCCATCTTTCTGTTCAGGTAAATGTTTTCAAAATGATGCAACAGTTACCCGATACGACTATCAATGGAGAAGTTAGCATGATCGAGACATATATTAGCTCAAGATTATTTCAACAACATATTTCCAGAGAATAGATGCATCAATTCCTTTCCTTCGGAAGTTCCGACTTCGATGATGGCTCCTCTATAGAGGAAGTCAACTCCCTTTTCTAGTCTACTCCTATCTTAGATCCTTCTGTAGCTCCATCTTCCGAGTTTGAAGATCTCTTACCTAAACAAGTCTTTACTACTCAAGATGAAGACCCTCTGGAAACCTTTCTACCCATTCCTCCCACTCCTGTGCTTAAACCTCTTCCTGCTGAGTTGAAATATATCAAGCTTGATCTGGATGGTAGTCATTTAGTGATCTTATTTTCTTAGTTGTCTGCTGATTAAGAGGCACATTTGATTAGGGTGATCAGGGAATATCGTTCCGCGATCGGTTGGTCCCTAGATGAAATTAAGGGGATTGACCCTATTGTATGCACACATTGTATACATTTGGAGGATAACATGAATACTTCACGTGAACCTTAGTGTCGCTTGAACCCTGCCATGAAAGAGGTGGTTAGGGAAGAAGTCTTACTGTTGCTCGATGCGGGTATCATATATCCTATCTCCGATAGCGAATGGGTAAGCCCCATTCACGTAGTTCCTAAGAAATTAGGGATTACCGTTGTGCATAATGTTGCTGGTGAACATGTTTCCATACTAGTTCCTATGAAATGGAGGATCTGTATTGACTACCGATGTTCAAACGCCATGACACGAAAGGATCACTTTCCTTTACCTTTTATAGATCAGATGCTCGAACGTCTAGTTGGTCATGTTATTACTATTTTTTAGATGGCTACTCTGGCTATTTTCAGATCATTATTAATCCGGATGACCAAGACAAGACTACCTTCACATGTCCTTTTGGAACATATATATACCTATAAACGAATGCCTTTCGGCCTTTGTAATGATCCACTCTTAATTGTTCAGTGAATTAGATCTCACCACACCAAGGAACCAAATCAAAATGGTTTGAGGCCCTTTCTTCTCAGGAACATCTCGAAATCGAACGGGGATCAACGAGTTGTCTTAGTTCAAGATGGGACTACACGTGTTTATGCAACAAAATTCAAGCTGGATCGATCAAGGTATGCATCTCTATCTCAATTTCTTTAAACCTATTACTGCTTCAATTCTTTTTTCGAGTTGATTGGGGTGCCATCTTGTATTTTGATATGGTGTTCTCATTATTTGATGTCTTTGATTAGATGATTATTTTTATGACATTCTCAACTGAATCAAAAAAAGAAACAAGAATACAATCTCTTCTAATCCTTCTCATTGATATCTACTTGCACAAACTTCGCTTGCCTCTCCTTCAGAAGAGATTAAAAGTGCTCCATTTTCCCCAAATATATAGTTTAGCTACTCTTGTCGTTGAATTTACACTGATTTTTGTAATTCAGTTCAATGATTTTTTGGTAGTTTTAATTTGGGGGTGAAAGAGAGGAATAGTTTTGTTCAGTAACAGATTTCATTGTTTCTATGAAAGTATGGTCTTTGTCAAGATTTTAGGAAAAATGTAATTACTGTATCTATTTATTAATTATTTGATTATTTTTCAATTTACTTGTTGATGCTTTTGCAATTCTAGTCTACTATTTGTTTCTTCTGTATACGACGAACCAGTTTGTGACACCAACTCTAATCTCTGATTTGTTTCTATCGGTGGTATCAGATTTTTTTGGGGTTTCTTTTGTGTATGTGTTGTTGAATTTCAATTGTATGATAATTATCAATTGAGGCCGATATGTTATCAACTTAGGTTAGATATTCATGGGGAAGTGTTAACCTTGTAAATGACTTGGGAAAAGCTGAAACATGGGAAGGGTAATTGCCTAACTGGGGAGGGATAGGAAACTTTGTACTATGTTCATAAATCATAAATCATTTGGGTTTCAGTTTAAGCTAGTAGTTTTCAAAGGACAAAATATATATATTTTTGCTAGAGGTCCAACTATAGTAAACATTTATTCAATTATCCCTGATATTAGGCCACTTGTATCCATGGGTGGTGTAAGGACTTTGGAGCAAATTCAATATTTTTATGCCACAGTTTTTGAGTGATGTGTGGGAAAGCGCAGGATAGACTCTTGATCTGGTGCATTATATATACGTAATACTTTAATAGGATGAACTAGATTCACTATTGAAAGTTTGTTTGATGTTCATTTTTATTGTTTATTTTTCAGAATGAGAAATGGTGGTGACTTCAGGAAAATTACATTATAGTACGTGTTATCATCAATGTTCAAGATGTGAAGGCCTCACCAGTTGTACGGCCGGTCTTTGAGGAAGACATGTTCATTTTGAATAGCATCATATTATGAGGATGTATGTTGCTCCTTTAGATCTATTGCTTGAATTTTATGTAGAATCATAAAGGTTGCTTATGAAATGATGAAAATAGCTTGACGGCAGGTTCAATTTGTTGGTGTTGATGTGAATGAAAGGTTGATAAATTATTGGTGTGGGTGGTTTTGGCATTGTTCTTATGGCGATTGCATTATGTAGTAGGCGTGTGCTGATTCCTAGGTAAGTGTTTGTTAGATGTGAACAAATCTTTATATGTTTTTCAAATGTATATTTTTCTTCTAGAAAACAATTATAGTACTTACCATTATATTAATTGGCATATGTTCTCATGTTGGTAGACTTTTTTTCTCTAGCACTTGCTTATTAGTAGGGATTCATTTCTGGGTACCTCTTACTATTTCTCCTATTTTCTCCCGGCACTTTGTTCTTTTCTTTTTCACTCAGACTTCTCATTCATTGAAGCAGAACATGCATGAAGAAAAATATTTCACGAGATAGAGTTGATCGGAGAAACAAACGTCATGTTACTAACTCCAACATTTATGTCAAGGCATGATCAAGATGATTTTATACTTTTTCAATATAAATTTATATGTTGGCAGTAACAGTGGTTTTTTCTTACAGCCACTGCAACTCATTTGAAGATTTCCATATTACAAGAGGAACTATGATTATTTAATAATCAGGTGTATGCATGGTGTTGCTCATAGACTTCTAATGGGGAGCAGGGCAAATATATAGATTCAAGCTCAAACTTTCTTTGACGAAGCGAAACGCATGGAAGCTTCAACATCATCTACATTTTACAATGCGCTAACTGACGTGCTATGGTATTTTGGTCAGGTAAGCTACCTCTCTTGCATGTTCAAGCGATTGACTTAAAATTGCATAGAATACCATATCACTTGGTCTCCAACTCGGTTACAAAGTGTCCAACATAAAGGTCCTTGTCTTATGACCAGTAGCTAAGTTTATACATTTAAGTGGATTTATTAGTTAGTTGCCTACTTGCTTCCCCATAAGGTGATCCAGGTAGTGGTTGGAAATACTCTTTAGCACCCTAGTCTTGTTGTTGCAATTGTTTAGCAATTCCATTGACTTAGTGTTACCGTCTTGTCAGAAGTAACGTTTTTTTTTTCCTTTCGTTGTTTCCTTCGAATGATAGACTCCTCTTATTTTCTTTTTGGATTTTGATCTTTTGCAGGTGAAGTTTGGACAAGGTTCGATGAATGAAACTCAAACCATGCAAACCATTTTTTTTTGGAGACATTTTGTGGATATTTTTGGTTAAATGTATGTAATATTTTGAAATGGTGGAATGTAATGGATTCTATTTTGTGAATAGATCACAAGCTGGCTAGTTCGTTACATTCGTGATCATGTTAAGTTGTTTGCAGTGGAGTTTGATTGTATGCTATATGATTTAATTTATTCAATTTTTTGGGTATAAAATATTTTTTAATAAATATTTTTTTTTCCAGAAAATATATATTTTTATGACGTCTTTGCCAACACCATCACAAATTGAACAGGTTTCTTGACATTTTTTGCTAAAAATTATGACAGTTGTACTAAAATTAATGACGGTTATTGTGTAACACTCGATATTTCATTGCCTATTGATAAACGTAAAAATAATAGTTTACCTACGAAATGAACGATAAAACTCAAAACGTAAGTAAAACTAAACGAAATTACGTACCTAGTTTATCAAAGATTGTTCTACTCTCTATCTATTGAACATATATAGTGGAGTAGGAAGTTCATTCCACTCCTAGTTCTTTCACATAGTAATGTTCTCTAAGTATAAATAATCTTAACTAAAGTCTAATGAGAGATTTACGAATTACAACTACGATGCAACTACCCACAAGATATGACTAATTAACTACGGAATGCTGCGTTGATTCTATGATAAGGAATTAGGGGGGATTGATTCCACTTTAACTCAACTTAACTTACTAACGACGAATCATCGTAATCCGAAATGAACTACTACACAGAATAATTGGTTCTTCCTAATCCCTAATTACACATGGCACATCTACCAATTCATAACTAGCATGTGAATGATTAAACCCATTCTCATGGTGAATTAATCATTTCTAGAGTGGAATAGAAATTACGACGACTCAACGATAATTGGAATCAAGCTTTCATCAAGGCTTCTCAACCCCCTCTAATGAAGGTTTAGCCGAGAATCATTCCGCAATCATTTCCATATGAATCTAAACTAAACATAATATCAAGATTCCAACTTTACTAATTTAACAAACAATACTTGAAATCTAATTAATAATTAAGAAATGATATCAACAAGAATTTAAACTAGATCTATAAATGAAATGGCAAAACAAAAACGAAATGAATAATAATAAACTATTTTATTAATCTAATCAAATGAATAACAATATTTTAAAGGTTTAATCTAAAACAAGGAATGAAATGAAACTAAACTTAATTAAAAACCATTAAAACTAGATCTAGAAGCTATTCTAATCTAACCCTAGCTACCATTACAAGGAACTAGTTTTCTAAATATAACTAGATAACCTAAGAACTAAGCTTTTCTTTGTTTTTATATGTTTCAGATCCAAAATCGTGCATGGGCTTGGAGCCATGTTTTGGGCCAGAGAATCAGGCCCAAAACCCAATTCTTTCAGTCCAAAAAGGCCTCTTCAGTTGGAGTTGGCTTTGACAAACTTTTTATCCACTTCTACTTTTCTGATTGGGCCAAGGCTTAAACCATTAGAAAGCTCTTTCCGAGCCGGTCGTTTTGATGTAAGGTAGGCCCAATTCCGAGGTCTGAGTCCAAAGATATGGTCTTCGGAAGTTCTGCTGACTTTGTGCACTATTTCTGTCTGCGTGGACTTTGACTTTTCATCTTTTGACTGGGCTTTACAGAGCCTTTGTCCTCTTCAAAATTGTCCTTTAATCACAGAACTCCCTAGCAACCGACCTTTGCTCTTTTATCTCGCTAAAGTGGTACATTTCTGCACATAATGGACTTTGAAGCCTGAAATGCATAAAAACACGTAATCCGTATTAACTCTTACTTATTATTCACATAATTGGTCTAAAAGTACGATTGTTAAGGGGTTAAAACTACAGTTTTGGGCTCTTATCACCTATTATGAAGGTTTTAGCCTTATTTTTTACATAAAATCTTTGAAGTACATAACGATTTTTGTAAAATTGTCATAAATTTAATGACGGTTTTGGTAAACTTTTATGACAGGCTCTATAATGACGACTTTTTTTTAATGAAAACACGTCATTAAACCTATTTCATGACGGCTTTTAGCCGTCATTATAAGTCTTTTTTTAAGTAGAGTGACTACATGTCTAACCTTTCCAAGGTGTTGACACGGTGTGAGGAAAAGAATCTGGTTTTAAATTGAGAAAAATATTATTTTATGGTTAAAAGAGGAATAGTTCTAGGTCATATTGTATCTAATGACGGCATTGAAGTAGATAAGGCTAAATTAGATAAAATAGTGTTTCTACCTATACCACGGACTATCCGTGACATTAGAGCATTTTTAGGCCATACATGTTTCTATAGGCATTTTATCAATGATTTTTCAAAACTAGCTAGGCCTTTAACTAATCTGCTTTTAAAAGATGTCATATTTGATTTTAATTATGATTGCAAACAGGCTTTTGAAACATTAAAAGGTGCTTTAACATATGCACCGATTATACAACCTCCCAATTGGTCGAAACCTTTTGAACTTATGTGTGACGCTAGCGATTATGCTGTTGGTGCTGTGTTAGGCCAGAAACTAGATGATAAGTCCACTGTTATTTATTATGCTAGTAAGACTTTAAATGATGCTCAAAGAAATTATCCTACTACGAAAAATGAATTTTTAGTTGTGGCTTATGCTTTAGATAAATTTAGTCTTTATTTGGTTGGTTCAAAGACCTTAGTATACACTGACCATGCAGCTTTTAGGTACCTTCTCTCCAAGAAGGATGCAAAATGGAGATTAATCCGATGGATCCTTCTCCTATAAGAGTTTACCTTAGAAATTAAGGATAAACGAGAGGTCGAAAATGTAGTTGTTGATCACTTATCTAGACTAACAAATGACAATGATAGTGATTCTAAGTCCATACCTAATTTTTTTCCTGATGAGTATCTTTATTCTTATTTTTCTGAACCTTGGTATGCCGACATTGTGAATTTTTTAGCTTCTGATATTATTCCTGATGTTTGGTCAAAAAACGAACGTAAGAAATTTTTGGCCAGAGTTAAGTTATACTACTGGGATGAGCCCTACCTTTCTAAGTATTATACGGATCAGATTATTCGTCGTTGTATTCCCCAGTGGGAATATAATGAGGTTCTATCCTTCTGCCATGACAAAGAGTGTGGTGGATATTTTAGTGGTATGAAAACGGCAGCTAAAGTTCTACAATGTGGTTTTTATTGGCCTACCCTTTTTAAAGATGCCCAAGTTCATTGCAAGACGTATGTTCATTGCCAACAACTTGGACGTATCACTAAACGTAATATGATGCCTTTAAATCCAATTATGGTAGTGGAAATTTTTTTTATGTATGGGGCATTGATTTCATAGGTCATTTTTCTATTTTCCACGTTTTTATTTATATTCTTGTTGTCGTGGACTACGTTTCCAAATGGATAGAGGCCATGGATTGCTGTAGCAATGACCATAAGACAGTTGTGTATTTTTTAAGGAATACATTTTCTGTCATTTTGGCATCCCTAAAGCCATCATTAGTGATGGTGGAACGCATTTTTGCAATAGAGTTGTTGTTTCTTTAGTTAAGAAATGTGGAGTTACCCATAAGGTGACAACTCCTTATCATCCACAAACTAGTGGCCAAGTAGAAGTCTCTAATAGGGAAATTAAAAAAATATTAGAAATGACAGTTAATCCTGATCGGAAAGATTGGTCTAAGCGTATAACATATGCCTTATAGGCGTATCAGATAGCTTTTAAAACTCCTATAGGAATGTCTCCCTCTAGACTTGTGTTTGGAAAACCTTGTCACTTGCCCATTGAATTGGAGCACCGTGCTATGTAGGCTATAAAAAGCCTGAACTTCAATATTGATGAGGTGGGTGTCAAGCGCAAATTGCAATTAAATGAGCTTGAAGAAATCAGTAGCGATTCTTATGATCTCATGAAGGATTATATAGCTAACATAAAATGTGTGCATGATAAATAGATTTTGCGTAAAGAGTTTATAGTTGGTCAAAAGGTTTTTCTTTACAACTCACGTTTGTATATTTTCCTAGTGAAATTAGAAACCCGTTGGTCTAGTCTTTTTCTGGTTACTGAAGTCACCCCTTATGGTGCAATCACCTTGGTAAATCCCAAGGACAATAGTACCTTTCAAGTCAATGGCCAACGGTTAAAACATTTTCACGAGTTAATGTCCCCAGATGTGGAGAATGTCCTTTTACAGGACCCTGTCTATGAGGACTGACCTTTGATATTTGGTGTACTTCCTTTCATTTCCATATATTGGTAAGTACACCATTAAGGTAACCGGGCTCTCCCTTTGGAGTGTGTGGCTATAAGGACCGGATCCTAAGTCCACGGTTAACATAATTCACGCTTTCCACTCTTGCATGTTTTCTCGTTTTTTAGTCATGTTTCTCTATAGAGTGATTTACTTCTTTATTACTTTATTGTTTTCTTTTATATTAAAACTTATGCATAAAAAGTAAAAAAAAAAATTAAACCTTATAAACAGTAATCTAGTAAGTCTCGGGAATCTGACTTTAAAAGACCCACATTTTTAAACAAAATTTCTAAACCCTGTTTTCAAAAATTTGTTTGGGGGTGGGGTGTTTGGTCTTTCTATTCTTGATCACTCAACTTCCTATTCTTGTTGTTTATGTCGTTTAGTCGTACTTTGATTCGGGATGACACTATCTATGAATTTAGATTTCTTTTGATCACATAACTTATGCCATGCACGCATTTTGAGGCATTTTTCATCTTTTTTTATGTCAACCACGGTTAGATTTGAGTTTTTTTTTATAGATCATTAGATTGCATTTTCTCTGCTGATCATTTTCATTGCTCATTCGCTAAAATCGGTTCGTTAACGAATCAGGAATTTTAGTTTTAAGTTATACGTGGCAAAGGACAGGATGGGTATTACAGATTTGTTTTGGGCTTGGGCACAAAATTTTTAAACACTACCCAGTCATGAGCTGAGCCCCGCACGTGACTCCCTTTTAAAACCATGCGAGCCTCCATACTCAAGAACATCGCCTGAACCTTGAAAAACTTTGAGCACGCATGGCCTTTGGGCCAGACCAAGTTGAGAGCGCCCGTGCCCTAACCTCCACACAACACAAGTTCCAGTTTCAACCGAGTGATTTATTCACTATCCCACACCTTCCTTTCACCACAAATTTCAAATCTAGATCTCGGTGGCTCCTAAAACCCCTAAAATCCTTCCTGAGCAAATTTTTACTGCTCCACAGTTTACACCCTTCTACGATACCGAAATGCGTTTTAGGAAGTGGGAAGGGTTGTGGTATTCTAAGGATGATTTTTATTACTCGGATTTGGTGTTCTCTTTTTACAAGAAGAGGGCAATTAATGGTCATAGTATTTTTGTGGAGGTGAATGGTAGTCGGAAGGAGTTTACTACAACAGTGTTGGCTAAGGTTACTGGCATTAAGCAAAGAGATATCATAGTCACCACACAGGAATCTCATCTTGGTGGAATTGGTATGTTGATGATGGAGACAATGTTGGAAGGACGTTACAATGCTAGCTCACATTGTGTTCATCATACGTCTTTGAGAAGAAATTAACCAGCTGGCTGTGGCTCAGTGGATTAGTAAGAATGTGATTGCCACCACGAAAGCCAGTGACATCAATGCAAGTTGTCTGCACATTCTCTGGATCCTTTAGAATAGGGGGTATGAGTTTTGCATCCTTGAGTTTATGATACATGAGATTATAGCAGTTGGTACACTTAATGTTGATTTCCCTACATTAATCACGAAGATTATGTTGTTTTGGGGATGTGTTCCGGAGTCGAGTAAGGTTATGTTAAAGGTGTATGAGAATGCACATATTTATAGGGAGTGTATTCAGAAGGAGTGGAATTTGGCTGAGGTTTTGGGTACTGAGATGGAATTGGATGAGGAAGAGGAGGATGATACAGCCTGTTTTGATATAGGAGCTTTGGAAAGGGCTACTACGGAAGTTGCCCGTGTCTCCTTACTTCATCTTAGCCTGCGAACTCTCCATAACCAGTATGAGACAATTCATACAGGCCAACGTTCTCTTAATGACCTCTGTGAGGCTATTCAGACTAAGCAAAGTCACCTTCAACGTAACCAAGAGAACTTCATAACAATATTCAGTTGCTAGGTGATAGTCACCAGGATCTCTAGTCTTATGTTGCACACAATTACCGCGAACTTTAACTCTACTCATACTCCCGCTTTATTTTGGAGCGGCTACACCAATTAGGTTGCCTACGTACCCATTTCAGGATCAAGCCGCCGTAGTTCACCTCTCTTTCCTCACCCCTCTCTGCCTCCATTATGAGCTCTCCTCTCCTCTCTTTCTTTTTATTTCCCTCTCTTAGGTTCATTTCATGGGGCATAGTATGGTATTGGGCATATTCTCTAGGCCCAATACATGCTATGGTCCATCTATGAAAACGGCTACTACATTTGCCCCCTCTCGGGTTCGGCGGCGATGACGACGGTGGACCCGAGAAGTCTCTGAACTTCCTTGTCTCCCTCTCTGAACTCTAAATATCCGCAGTATCCTAAGACTGTACGCAGTCTTCTTCTCCTCGAGACGTTTCATATCCATGTACTCTTCTACTAGATCGTATGTGTGTAAAGTACTCAGTCACTATATATTCTCTTTGTCCGCGTACTCTTGAACTTTGCACTCTCATCTTTCTTGACTCTGTGACTTTGTTGGCCGCGAATTGTATTATAATCATTCACTCATCTCGCTCTTCCTTCATCACTACCCGAGTTCTCTAACCTCAGCCGATAAACTATGTCTATCTCAGATCTCTGTAAGTTTATGTTATATGTAGGTGCATTACATCTCTTCTATCCCCTTTCCTTGATTACACTTTCTCTATCTTTCTAGCCTCTTTGTTATGGTTCTTTCTGCAAATCTCCAATGGTTCCATGAGCGTCAGCCGTAAATAAACTCTACTCCGCGATCCCTCTTTCGATAGTCTGGAACTGAAGGAGTCTTCCTTTCGCAGTGTTTTCTTTGCTAAACGCCTTTGATTGCGTGACCCGAAATCCTCATTCTCTTTCTGCTATTAGCTCTCCTTACAGAATTCACTATCAATCCTCGAAGGGTCTCTTTCCCTTGGCACTCACTCTTCCACATCAATCATAATGTCCGCGAAGTATCTCAATCCATCGGTTCTCGTTCATTAACTCATTAGCTTATCCATGAAGGGTCTCATCCCTTTCGCTCTCACTCTTCAAACTCAATCCTCATGGCAGCGAAATGTCTCAACCCAGCTATCCATTTCCCTCTACAAAATTCACTACCATGTCCGTAGAGTGTCTCACCTCAACCACTTTCTCTCTTTCATAGATCTCGTTACCATGTCCGTGGAGTGTAGTCCCTTTCATTTCTTTTTCGTAGAACTCAGCATTGGATCCGCAAAGGGTCTCATCCCCTCCGCTCTCATTCGGAAAGTCGCGAAGCATATCTAGGGACAACTCCACTCGCCCCCATGTCCGCGGAGTGTCTAACCTCAGCCACCATATCTCTTTCATAGAACTCGCTACCATGCCCACGAAGTGTCTCGTCCCCTTCATTTCTCTTTCGTAGAACTTAGCAGTGTATCCGCAAAGGGTCTCATCCCCTCCGCTCTCATTCGGAAACCACGAAGCATATCCAGGGATAGCCAGCTTGCCCCCATGTTCGTATGGTGTCTAACCTAAGCCACCATCTCTCTTTCATAGAACTCACTACCACGTCTGCGGTGTGTCTCATCCCTTTCGTTTCTCTTTCTCGGAATTCACTACCCTGTCCACGGAGTGTCTCAGCCTAGCCATGAGCTCTCCTTCACAAAACTCACTGCTATGTCCTTGGAGTGTCTCCGCCTAGCCATAAGCTCTCCTTCATAGAAATCACTACCATGTCTGCAGAGTTTCTCACCCTTTCATTTCCCTTTCGTAGAGCTCAACATTATATCCGCCAAGGGTTTCATCCCCTTTGCAGTTACTCATGGAACTCGATATCCCGTCCGCAAAGGGCCTCATCCCCTCTATTTCTCTTTCGTAGAACTCAATAGTATTGTTCTTTCTGGATATGTTGCTAGCTCCCAATTGCAATTTGGAACTCCGGCTCGCTGATGGTTCATCCCCCCCACCCCCCCCCCCCCACTGTCTCTACTCAGGAGTAGAGTCTGTTGAGGGGCAACTCAGTTTGCCCTAAGCTTAATTCGGATCTCATGTCCGTGGAGGGCTCATCCCCCTCGATGTCTATACTCTAGAGTGGAGGCTGATGAATGGCAACTCAGCTTTCCCCCATGTTTGATTCGGATCTCATGTCTGCGGAGGGCTTATCCCCCTCGATGTCTATGCTCTGGAGTGTAGTATGATGAGGGGCAACTCAGCTTGCCCCCACATTTGAATCAGATCTCATGTCCGCGGAGGGCTCATCCCCCCCGTTGTCTATGCTCTGGAGTGTAGTCTGATGAGGGGCAACTCAGCTTGCCCCCACGTTTGATTTAGATCTCATGTCCGCGAAGGGCTCATCCCCCCCTCCTTGTCTATGCTCTGGAGTGGAGGTTGATGAGGGGCAACTCAGCTTCCCCCCATGTTTGATTCGGACACGAGCGTCCCCATGGAGGGCTTGTCCCCGCACTCATTCGCATAACCACGCAAAATATCCGTGAAGAGTCTTCTCGAACCCCTCTGCTCTCCTTCGGAATGCACATCCAGGGACAACTCAGCTTGCCCCATGTTTGATTCGGGCACGAGGGTTCACGGAGGGCTCATCCCCCCCGCACTTATTCGGATAGCCCCACGACATATCCGCGAAGGGTCTTCTCGAACCTCTCCACTCTCCCTTAGAATGCTTATCCGAGAATAGCTTAGCCTGCCCCATGTTTGATTCGGACACGAGGGTCCATGAGGGCTCATCCCCACCCCCGCCCGCACCCATTCGGATAGCCCCATGACATATCCACGAAGGGTCTTCTCGAACCCCTCTGCTCTCCTTCAAAATGCTTATCCGGGAATAGCTCAGCCTGCCCCATGTTTGATTCGGACACGAGGGTCCGCGGAGGGCTCATCCCCCCGCACTCATTCGGATAGTCTAACAGCATATCTGCAAAGGGTCTTCTCGAACCCCTCCTCTCTCCTTCGAAATGCACATCCGGGAATAGCTCAGCCTGCCGCATGTTTGATTCGGACACGAAGGTCCGCAGAGGGCTCATCCCCCCACACTCATTCAGATAGCCCCATGACATATCTGCGAAGGATCTTCTCGAACCGCTCCGCTCTCTTTCGGAATGCTTCTCCGGGAACAGCTCAGCATGCCCCATGTTTGATTTGGACACGAGGGTCCGCGGAGGGCTCATCGCACCCGCACTCATTCGGATAGTCCCACAGCATATCCGTGAATGGTCTTCTCAAACCCCTCCGCTCTCCTTCGGAATGCACATCCGGGAACAGCTCATCCTGCCCCATGTTTAATTCGGATACAGCGGTCCACGAAGGGCTCACCCCTATTCTCTGGCTTAGAGGCAGCTCCTCTCTATCTCTTCCCACATAAGAGTAGACCCAACATACTCACTACATAGAGACACCAGCAGATTCTGAGGTTCCCCGTATAGATAGTATGGGTCTACTCTGTTCCGTGGATCTTTCTCTTTCTCTGTAACTTGCTGCGGTGTATGCCCCTCTACATTTTTTGTAATCATCTTACCATCCGTATTCAGACGCTCCCAAGCTGTTGATCTCAACCTTAATCTATTGATCCCATTGTTCCGTTGTCTCCAACTCCCTCACTGTCGATGTTGTTACGTTGAATACTCTACAAAAACTAAAATCACCACTAACACAAAGGAGAAGACTATGTTGCCCCTTGTTAGACCCGTCACCATTCTGGCAATACTCGGCGTCATTATCAAACCCCTTTTTAACATCCCCGCACAAACCCGAGGTGGTACACCTATCCCGCTACCACGATCCACACCACGGCCCACACACTACTCCACATCCCAAATAGCCAAGAGGCCCAACAACCTCCAAATAAGCCCATTTCGCCAAGATCTGAAATAGGTCCAAACCGGTCCCCATCTTCTCCACCCATCTCTCCACTCACCACCAGATCCGACCAATTCACCCCATCATTTCAACAACCTCCATCTACATCTCCACAGCCCAAACCAAGAAAGTCAAAAAGCAGTATTGTGTTATTACAAAAGCATAACAATTGTGTTAAATGGGAGAAGCTACACACCCTTGTCCAGCAAATCTATTCATAAATCTAGTAACCAAACTCCCAAGATGTTACAGCTAGAGTAGTAGGAGACACAGTAGATCCAACAAAATCCTTCGAAGCTCAAATTCCTCATCCTTAAGTATTTGCTGAACAGCCTCCTCTTCCTCTTCATCAAGAACAAAGTACAGATTCCTCTCAACCGGCCTAAACATATAAAAGATAACCAAATAGAAAGTCAGACTAGCAATCTCCTCAGCCGCATTACTAACCTATTGATACTTATAAGCCGAAATAGTCCTGAGTGCAAACACAACAATCCTCATAAAGTACAAGTACCCAATCACAACAATATAAAACTGCCTAAACAAAGTCATCTTAGCTAAATTCCTCATAGTTTTCCCATCTGTCTTCGAAGTCTCTCTCAACGATCTAATCGACCAAACAATAGGGAAAATAATTGTGCAACAACAAATAATATCAATCAACATAAACAATTGATTCCAAGTAACCCAATCCTTGATAAACGGACCCGTCTCCCCAATAACAACAAAAGCCACATTAGCTAAAACTTGCAACGAGACAACAACCCATAAAACTTTCAGATCTCTCCTCATTTCTCATTCCGATCTCCAAAATTCCACAAAAATGATGAAACCTACCTTCCTCCTCCTCCTTCTCTTTTCTCTCCTCTCCCTCTGAATACCAATCCCCATCTTAGGAGCAGTACACGAGCCAATGCCTGCGAGAAACGTAACCAATGAATAGGACGAGCATCTAAAGCAATCCGGTGTCAATAAATCTCTCTTGGGTGAGGACTTCGGTGCACCAAAACAACGACATCCATACGACGAATTCCCCGGAGCACCCAATTCATTGATAATGCCTCTGCTGTGCTACCAAATGAAACTACCACTACCCTTCTTCTAATCCCAGCTGTGTTAATAAGCTTGAACTTCTGACCATCTGCCCCAGTAAGTTCTATTTCAATTGCATCTCGAGTAATACCACTGATAGGGCTAACAATTGTCCTGTCCTCTCCAACAAATGCATTAAACATCCTAGTTTTACTAGCATTTGGCCGGCCAACTATAGCACTTGCAGGAATATAATTTTCCTATTCAATTTGATCCCCCATAGCACCAAATGAGCATGAACCAATTTAGCATATTTCAACCCAAGAAAACAACACGCCATTAAGAGTTTTGCAAAAGTGAACTCATTAGGAGTAATTCCCACCTTAATCATTCGACAATAAAACCTTAGAGCCAGGCACCATTCCTGAGCTGTTACACATGAAGAGATCATCGTCGTCCAAGAAATTACATCACCGCAATTTGTAGCCTTGAATATTTCAAAAGCTTCCAAAAGCACCCACATTTAGAATAAAATTTAACCAAAGAACTCTCGAAGACTGGATTCGACTCAAACCCAAGTTTTATCTTCTGACTCCGAATATAAATCCCCAACACAAAATCCTCCAAAGAAGAACAAGACTGTAAGACACTAGAAACGGTGAATTCATTAAGAACCAAATTAGAAACCAACATTTGCCCAAACAAATAAATAGCCTCCTCGTGTTTCCCACATTTCACATAAGCAGATATAATCCTCATCCAAGAAACCACATCCTTATCACACATTTCACCATACATAACACGTGCTTGTTCGACTAGAAAACATTTTGCATAAACAGATAGAAGGTTATTATTCATATACAAATTATCTTAAAAACCCAACTTTATAATAGAACTGTGGACGCACATACCATCTTTTAGAAACTTTGAGAAAGTCCACAGTGCTGCTGGTCCTTTCTTTTGACTTGGGTGCAATCGGACAGTTGATCCAAATCAAAGAAAGCATCAAAGAACCTTCGTGTCCCTTCCGAGTCTAGCTTCAACAGAGTCACCATACCAAAAGAATAGTACTCCCTTGTACATTTCCTGTCCAAAATCCACAACCCATTCCACACTCTATGATGAAACTGATTACCTCTAATCATTCTAGTAAACCCAAGGCACTCAACGATCACACTTGCCAGTGTGGGAGCTAGGGGCCATTGTGCGAGCCACCATGTACCCTGTAGAAGGATGGACCAACCTTGCTGTTCCGCCAATACCCATTACGATCAGAGGTGTCGTGCAAAAGGAGATCAACATCCAAGAACTCTGATTTCAATTCAGGTTTCAGGTCCCAAAAACTTTCCAACCTGCAATGAATTCTACGCTGGAACTTACTTCTGGAAGCAGAGGTGTGATCGGACAATTGACCTTAGGAATGAAACGCCAATTAGTAGAAACAAAACTTCCAACTCTCCAAACTTCGAATTTCGCTGTAGTCACCTTCTCTCTTTCCCTCTTCAATCCACCACCCTCACTCCAAATTCCACGACTGAGAGAGAAAAACCAATAGAGTGAGAGCAAGTAAGACCGAGAGAAAGAAAAACTGAGAGCTTTTTCTTTCACCACACTAGATCTCGACTCATATTCCCTCCTCTCTCTGTTACGCTTCTTTCTCCTATTGTCTGGAAAGGTCCCGCCTTTCTCTGGTTTTCCTGAACCCCAAATAGTGTTTGCGGCCACATTTTTTCGCACCCCCATCTCTATACTCATCGGTTCCCACAGACGGCGCCATTTGTCGCACCCAATTATTGCGAACTCTAACTCTACTCATACTCCCGCTCTATTTTGGATCAGCTGCACCAATTAGGTTGCCTACATACCCATTTCAGGATCAAGCCGCCGTAGTTCACCTCTCTTTCCTCACCCCTCTCTGCCTCCATTATGAGCTTTCCTCTCTATCTCCTCTCCTCTCTTTCTTTTTATATCCCTCTCTTAGGTTCACTTCATGGGGTATAGTATGGTATTAGGCCTATTCTCTGGGCCCAATACATGCTATGGTCCATCGATGAAAACGACTACTACATCTAACATGGAGACTCTCGCTCATACTCATAAGGAGCGTTGGGAAGCCATGGATACCTTCATGGAGCAGCAGAGCGCATTTCAAGAAGAAGTCCTACGTCGCCTGCCACCTCATGATGGTTCTTCTTCTGTTGACTCGAGAAGGCGTGAGCGTCATCGACGCAAGACAGATGGCTCTGGCCCTTCCTCACCTCGTGGCTAGTTCGTTAGTTATATTATGTTTAGGAATATTTCCCTGTTTTAGTAGAATTTTTATTCCGAGTTGTTTAGTTAAGTAGTTAATATTGGATTATGTATTTGGTTGTTATTTAAATTTCAATTTAATTTAATTTTTGTCCAAGCATGCTATCTATTTTTCATGAATCCCACCTTTCCGACTTATTTGGGGGTGACATATTTGTTTAGCATTGTATTTACCCTATACGTATGTTTTTCGAAGTTAATATTGCAAGGTTGTAAGAATATAGTTTATATATGAGCATGTTGCTAAGGGTTAGAGGCATTAAGATTGCTATTTTGATAGGATGTTAAAACCATGTAGAATGGCTACTGAGGTTTCTCTCGGCTATTTCTATTTTAGTTTTTAGCAACCCTTTTCTTATTCCATCTCTTTCCTTATTAATTAGGGAACCTTGATAACCTTTGTTTGAGAAACTAGTGCTCCATAAATACATGGCACAACATGTATATACTTCACACCACACCTCACAATTTCATGCCACAGGCCTAGCTCAGAGCGTGCATGCCCTTCTTTTGAATTAGTACAGAGCGCGCCCGCATCAAATTTCCAATATCGCAGAATTTCCTTTTGTCAGAGTAGAGCGCGCCCACCCTCTGACATAAGCCATTAAAAGCATGCATGCGCCCTTACCTCAACAGACCTCCAATTTTTTTTTCTATCGATTTATGCAGTCACTTCCAAAAGTTCATTAGTGTGTTTATTTGCAATGAAATCTCCTCAAATCATACCGGAACAGTCCTTTGAAGAATTGCTCGAGAGTGACACCTATGGGCATTGGTTCCACGACTTAATTGTGCAGTCAGGATGGCAGCCTCTAATGGTAAGTGCTGATAAAACTTATTCTCTTGCACTTACTGCTTATTTCTATGATCATTGTAAGTTCTTTTATCGACCGGATGAGGAACAAATATTCTTTGTAACCATTGATGATGTAACAATGGACTTAAGCAAGTTTTTGTTGGCCTTTGCTATTGGACTGTCTATGTCTGCTACCCAAAACTCATAGGGCTATATGGCTGATAATATGTACATCTACAACTATGAGTATTTACATGAGACCTATGGGGCAGGGATTTTTTTTATAGAGGACCTAGGACAATATAACATAGCCCTTGGTAGCTTGTCCCTTAACATGGGCACTATTATCACTACAACATAAATGGCATATCCCATCACTTAAAAAGTGATGTCAAAAGTATAAGACATCACTTTTGAGAGTGATGTGAATGGTGGCGACGTGAAAAGTCAGGGTTTTCCGTATCACATTTTAAATGATGTCCATAAGTGATGTTACTTCACATCACTTTTTAATTGATGTCCACATATATGTTCTTTATCATGCTGAATATCTTAGGGGAATGACATTTTTCTTCTGGGTATAACACCACTTGTGATGTCTTCCTTGCTCTAACTAAGGGACGTACGCTCTATGACTTTCCCCAGACCATAATGTCTAGTTTAGCATGAGCCCATAGTATGAAGCATAAGTACCTTCTTATGCCTGTATTGGTTTGCCGCATAATGCTATTTTTCTTTCCTGAGCTTTGTACCCATTTCACGGATTGGGTTGGGGTTGACATTGTAAGACCCACCAATTACATTATACGCTCTTTCCGTGCGATGATTTGGTCGGGGTCGAGGCTACAACCTAATTGGGTTGCACCTTACTCCCCATCCGACCAACTGGTGCTTAATAGGTTAGCAAAGGTAGATGATAAATGGTGTGAGGCCTGAAAAATTATCATGTCTTGGCATGACACAAAGGAACCTCACTTCTTTATAGAAGGGGAGGAAAACGTTTAGTGCTGGATATGAGGTAAGTTTTACTTTCTGTTCGTGTCTGCTTATTGATAGGGATACATACTAAAAGCATTACTTTTGTAATAACTCTAATTCTTTATATTTTGATTGAGAATCATATGGGCAAATGTTATGCACATTATATATGTTATTAGTTATATGGATGTGTCTAATACTTTATGTTGTAGATGATATAGTGTGAACACACAGAAGATCATATCATCAGTACCTTATAAAGTATAAGTAATCGTTCACAACCTAGATGGATTTGGACAAACCATTGGTACGATTGTAGTATAATATGGTATTAGTCTATCTTGATTATATGATTACACTAATACACTTTGTGTGTATTGCACAGGACCTAGTGAGGTTGTTTCTCTTTATACTGACTATATAAGAGAACAAACACCTCTGTTATTATGGATGCTTGTCCTCCTAATCCGGATATAATAATGGGAACTTACGTGCATTGTACATTGCTTTAAATCTTCAATGACTGAGATTCATTTGTGAATCAACAAACTCGATGGATTGGGTAATGACATTGTATGTAAGGTGTGATGTTGATTATAGAAGGAATCCGTGTCCCGCAAGAAGTCGGGCTGATGATGTCCCCTTGAGGAGCTCATAACAATTGTCATGTAAACCCTGCAGGTGGATTTGATCTGACATGACAATGAGGTTGAGTGGTACTACTCAAGGACATAAGAAGTTGATTAATGTAGTTGTCAATAACTTGACTTAATCAACGGGCATTCGATATCTTAAATACAGGGAGATCAACGAGCATATAATATGGAGCCCATAAACGTTGACACGTAATTTAGGATTAGGGTGGTAGTGTAACAATGGCCTTTAGTGGAATAAGCCATTTGTTGACGGACTTGGGTCGTGTGTTCTGGGCGAACATGGGAAGCCCAAGCCCGTCAAGAGGCCCAACCCTAATTTCTCCTCATGGTCCCTGTTGTAGCCTATAAATAGAATCCCTTCTCTCCTGGCCAAAATTCACTATTCATGTAGATTGAAAAGAGAGGCAAGGAAAGATAGATCCAAAATTAGATCTAGCTTTGTGAGAAAGAAGGGGGTTGGTAAATCGTTGCCCACACAACATCCAATCTATTAAAAGGAATACAACAGAAGATCAAGGGGTTGATTGTTGATTCAGATTCATAGCTATTGGATTCTCAGAGTTATCTAAGCCGAATTTATAGGTATGTTTTCCATTCCAAAATCGTGAGAACCATTAATTCCGCTGCGTATGGTTTTCACGGTTTGTAGAAATATTCATTTTGAAATAACGGTTCCTACTATTCGTATCGGAGCATGTAGATTTGTCGGTAGATGTAGAACTGTTCTAACATGGTTTTGTAGCCATCTAGACCAACTGTTATGGTCAGAATGATTTCTAGAAAGAAATGGATTTATTTTTGTTTTTATGAAAAATTGATTGGTTTTACAGTTTTTGATTATCAATGGATGTAATTTAAATCACGGTATGTATCGTGTTATTGTTTTTTATCATTGATGTAATCTATTCTAAAGATCAAAAGATCAAGATTTGGATTGGTCGAAATTTGGATCTGAGTTTTTTATGCTGGAGTGCGGGTGGAGCGTAGGTCGCACTCAAGTGCCTAGAAGTTGATATAAGCTTGAGCGCGCCACGTGCCTTGTACAGGAAAAAATGGAGTGTGGGTGGGTGCGGCTTTGAAGTGAGCGCCCCACGCACGCCTATACAAAAACAAACCGAGCGGGCGGGTCGCTCTTCCACAGCGAAAGAGAAATTGTTTTTCTCTATAATGAGATGATTTTTGTTTCCTGTTCGGGGGTCTATGAAGTGATTTCGTGAGGTTTGCAGTGAAGGAAACAGGTCACGATTTCTAAAAAAAAATTTGGGGCGCTGCCCCGAACATTGTGACATGCTCGGGCAGGTCGAACCCCACCGAATTTTGCGAAGGCAACTAAAAGAGTTCGGCGAACAGGATGGAGCAATGAATATGGGCCATAACAATTGGGAATTCATTTTCCATTTTATTGTTCATATTTTCTTATTCTATATGCATGTTTTTATTTGTGGATGTTTGCTAAAAACTAAGCCCACATGAATAACGAGATAACATGGACATAGACGACCGATGGAAAAAAAGATCCTCCATTTCTAAATAACTAAGTGGGAGCGAGAATTTAGTTTCGTATAAATCCCACGGTCTCCATTACTGGTTTTTTGGTGATGTAATTATACTTGCGCATCGGTTTTAGTGCCTTCCTCCATATAGGATGAGTCTAATTACGGATCACCAGAACAAACTTCTAAAGGACAACTATATGATGTTATTAATGTATGAATTCACTTCTCCATTTGAAGGGATTCATTATAAATAATTGACTAAGAAGTTGAGTAATGGTATACACTTAGATGCAAGTAATGGTATCCTCCCCATCGGAGTCACTGCTATTATTTGTAGGACCAAAGAAAGGTCAGCATTTTAGTTTTACTTGTCTAGATGGCATGTGTCCACTCTAACGAGCGGTGTTCTGTTAAGTTGACGAGAAGTAGAACTAATAGGAAAAACCTCTCTACACAAATGTAGATAAGGTAAATGTCCACACTATCGTGCCTTACTACATCTCGGTGTGTAAGGTGCTGACGGGTTAATTAACTGATTTTTAAGTTAACTCCAAAAGTATTTCCACGAATGTAGAATGGTAAACATCCACACTATCGTGGCTTACTACTTCTCGGTGAGGAGGGTGCAAGTGATGGGTTGATTAATTAATTAATTTTTGTTATTAACTCAAGAAGTTTTTGCCCTATATAATAGTTATTTTATGTGATTCCCAGGTTTTTAAAATGGTTACTTTCAACCCACTAGCAACTATTCTTAAGGAAAACAAACTTATTGTCCCTAATAACATAGACTGGAAGGGAGATGGTCCTCTTCTCAAACCAGAGAATAATGGAGGTATGTCTCATGCACTAGTTGTTCAAGCATGTTTAGCGGTGTTATCTACCAATACCTTGTGTGAAGATACAGGAGCCACTGACCACGTATGCATTTCGATGCAAGGGTTCCAACAGACCAAAAAACTAAGTGCTGGAGAGATTACCATATCTTTGGGGGATGCTACGAAAGTAGTAGCTGTTGCAGTGGGAGATGTTTGTTTATCTTTTGGTAGAAATAAGACTATAGTGTTAAAGAATTGTCTTTATGTGCCTAATTTTAGAAAGAATTTAATTTCTGTTTCTATGGCAATTAATGATGGAAATTCTATTTCTTTCAATGATAAGGTAGTCATTAAGAAAAGTAAGCATTTTATCTATTCTGGTACATTAGAAGGCAATTTATACATCATTAATCCTATTCCACCCACAATGCATCAAATGGAAATTAATAACACTTCTTCTAATTCAAATAAGAGAAAGGAACCTTCTCAAATGAACCAAACACATCTCTGGCATCTACGGTTAGGTCATATCAACTTGAGGAGGGGATTGGTAGCCGATGGACCTTTGGGTTCATTGAAACTGGAAACTTTTCCTATCTGTGAATCCTGCTTGGAAGGTAAGATGACAAAAAAGCCTTTCACGGCCAAGGGGTATAGAGCCAAAGATATGTTGGAAATGGTTCATTCTGATTTATGTAAACCCATGACTGTCCAGGCTAGAGGTGGTTTCGAATACTTTCTCACTTTCATTGACGATTATTCAAGATATGGGTACATTTATTTGATGCGTTGTAAGTCTTAGTGTTTTGAAAAATTCAAAATGTACAAGGCTGAGATGGAGAAACATCATGGAAAATGTATCAAGTCACTATGATCAGATCGTGGTAGTGAATACCTCTTAGGAGAGTTTAGGGATTATTTATCAGAGGTTGGGATTACAACCCAAATGTCTGCACCTAGGACTCCCCAACAGAATGGTGTAGCAGAGAGGAAAAATAGGACTCTTATGGAAATGGTTAGATCGATGATGAGTTATTTGGATTTACCAATTTCATTTTGGGGATATGCCTTGGAAATGGCAGCTTACATTCTGAACCTGGTACCTTTTAAATCAGTACCTAAGACCCCAACAGAATTGTGGACTTAGTATGAGCTTAGTATGAAACACATTCGGATTTGGGGTACCCCAGCACATGTGTTGGGAGATGTTGATAAGTTAGGATTTCGTATAGAAGTACGCTTGTTTGTAGGCTATCTTAGAGGAACGAAGGGTGGTTTATTTTATAGTCCTAAGGATTAGAAGATCATTGTTAGCACCAATGCTCGATTCTTAGAAGAAGACTATGTGATGAACCACAAGACCCTAAGTAGTATTATTCTAGAAGAATTAAGAGGAGAGACACCAAGTCCTGCAGTACCAATTGTACAAGAATAAGAACAACAACGTGTCACCAATGATGTACAAGAACAAGAGGTGCTTCGTCGTAGTAGGAGGGTTGTTAGACAACCTGAAAGGTGGATTGGTTTGGGAATGTCTTCTGACATAACCACTGATAGCCAGGATCCTGATCCCTGGACCTAAAATGAAGCACTCCAAGATAAAGATGTAGAATCTTGGCAAAAGGCAATGATTTCTGAGATAGAATATATGGATTCTAATCAGGTCTAGGAGCTTGTAAAGCCACCCAATGGTGTTAAAACCATTGGATGAAAGTGGGTCTATAAAAGAAAAAGAGGGGTAGACTGTAAGGTTTAAACCTTTAAAGCAAGGCTGGTGGCAAAGGGCTTTACTTAGAGAGAAGGTATCAATTATGAAGAGACCTTTTCACCAGTAGCCATGCTTAAGTCTATCCGGATTCTTTTATCTATCGCAGCTCATTTCGATTATGAAATTTGGCAAATGGATGTCAAGACAGCTTTTCTTAATGGAAGTCTTGAGGAAACCATCTATATGAAGCAACTAGAAGGATTCATTGAAAAAAATCAAGAGCATCTTGTTTGTAAGCTTAAAAGATCCATTTATGGCCTTAAACAAGCTTCTAGATCTTGGAACATTCATTTTGATGAGGTAATCCAATCTTATGGATTTGATCAAAGCCCAGACGAATCTTGTGTGTACAAGAAATTTGATTGAAAAGTAGTGGTATTTCTTATGCTTTATGTAAATGACATCTTACTCATTGGAAATAATGTGAAAGTGTTGTCAGACATAAGGGTATGGTTATCAAAGCAATTTGATATGAAGGACTTGGGATAAGCGGGTCACGTCCTTGGGATCAAAATTATAAGAGATCGCAAGAAAAGGATGTTGTGCTTATCCCAGACTACCTATATTGATACTGTGTTGACTTGTTTTAGCATGCAAAACTCCAAGAAAGGTTTCTTGCCTTTCAGGCATGGAGTTCCTCTATCAAAGGATATGTGTCCCAAAACACCAAAAAAGATAGAGGACATGAAAGTTGTTCCTTATGCTTCGCCTGTAGGAAGCTTAATGTACGCCATGCTATCCACGAGGCCAGACATCTGCTTTGCCGTAGGCATAGTTAGCAGATATCAGAAGAACCCAGGACAAGGGCACTGGACTGCGGTAAAACATATTCTAAAGTACCTGAAAAGGACTGAGGATTATATGTTAGTATACCATGCAGATTGTTTGGTTCCCTTAGGGTATACAGATTCTGATTTTCAGTTAGATAGGGACAAGAGTAAGTCTACCTCAGGTTGTGTGTTTACCTTGGGAGGTGGAGCCATAGTATGCAGGAGTGTCAAGCAGAAATACGTGTCTGACTCCACTATGGAAGTCTATGTGGCAGCCACTGAGGCAGCCAAAGAGGCAGTTTGGCTCCAGAATATCTTATTGGACTTGACAGTGGTACCTGGTTTGCCTAAGAGTATCACACTTTATTGTGATAACACTGGTGCGGTATCTAACTCGAAGGAACCACAAGCCCATAAAGCAAGTAAACACATTGAGCGCAAGTACCACCTGATACGATCAATCGTAAAAAGAGGAGATGTTACTATTACCAAGATAGCATCAGAAAATAACCTAGTTGGCCCCTTTACAAAGAGCTTATCTGCTAAGTCTTTTGACAGGCATGTTGAGGGGATGGGAATCAGATGCTTGGCATCAAAGCTTTAAGTATAATTGAGAGATTTGTTAATAGTATACTAAAAAGCAATGATTTGAGTATAAGTGGGAGATTGATAGGGTTATATACTAAAAGCATTACTTTTGTACTAACTCTAATTCTTTATATTTTGAATGAGAATCATATGGGAAAATGTTATGCACATTATATATGTTATTAGTTATATGCATGTGTCTAATACTTTATATTATAGATGATATGGTGTGAACACACAGAAGATCATATCATCAGTACCTTATAAAGTATAAGTAATCGTCACAACCTAGATGGATTTGGACAAACCATTGGTACGGTTGTAGTATAATCTGGTATTAGTCTATCTTGATTATAGGATTACACTAGTACACTTTGTGTGTATTGAACAGGACCAAGTAAGGTTGTTTCTCTTTATACATACTATATAAGAGAACAAATGCCTCTATTATTATGGATACTTGTCCTCCTAATCCAGATATAATAACGAGCACTTACGTGCATTGTACATTACTTTAAATCCTCAATGAGTGAGATTCATTTGTGAATCAACAAACTCGATGGATTGGGTAATGACATTGTATGTAAGGTGTGTTGTTGATTATAGAAGGAATCCGTATCCCACAAAAAGTCGGGCTGATGATGTCCCCTTGAGGAGCTCATAAGGATTGTCATGTAAACCTTGTAGGTGGATTTGATCCGACATGACAATGAGGTTGAGTGGTACTACTCAAGGACATAAGAAGTTGATTAATGTAGTTGTCAGTAACTTGCCTTAATCAACGGGCATTCGATATCTTAAACACGGGGAGATCAACGAGCATATAATATGGAGCCCATAAACGCTGACACGTAATTTGGGATTAAGGCGGTAGTGTAACAATGGCCTTTAGTGGAATAAGCCATTTGTTGATGGACTTGGGCCATCTGTTCTGGGTAAACATGGGAAGCCCAATCCCGTCAAGAGGCCCAACCCTAATTTCTCTTCATGGTCCCTGTTGTAGCCTATAAATAGAATCCCTTCTCTCCTGGCCAAAATCAACTATTCATCTTGATTGAAAAGAGAGGCAAGGAAAGATAGATCCAAAATTTGATCTAGCTTTGTGAGAAAGAAGGGGTTAGTAGATCGTTGCCCACACAACGTCCCATCTATTGAAAGGAATACAACAAAAGATCAAAGGGTTGATTATTGATTCGGATTCATAGCTATTGGATTCTTAGAGTTATCTAAGCCAGATTTACAGGTATGTTTTCCATTCCAAAATCATGAGAACCATTAATTCCGCTCTGCGTGGTTTTCACGGTTTGTAGAAATATTCATTCTGAAATAATGGTTCCTACACTTATGTCCCAACCAATGTAATTTTTGTTATTCCCATAATGGGTAGAACTCATATAGAGTTACGTCTGGTTTTCTTTATCTATATTAGTATGTTCTAAATTTGTTTCGCAGGTGTTCTAAAATGTTCACGAGTTTCCATGGTATTTTCTATCCTTTTTATTTTTATACTTCAATGACAAAGCATGTTTTTGTTTGAGGGGTGGCATAGAAACACGCGTAATTTAAGACACCTATTATGATATATATATATGTATAATTGATAAGTGCCTAAAACTGTAGTTTTAACCCCTTAATAATAATACTTTTAGACCAATTATGCGAATAATAAATAAGAGTTAATGCTAATTATGTGCTTTTATGTATTTCAGACATGGAACTCAATTATCTGTAGAAATATGCCACTTTGGCGATATAAAGGAGCAAAGGGTTGGTTGCTAGGAAGTTCTGGGATTAAAGGCCAAGACGGGCCGAAACAGCACACAGAAGTCAGTAGAACTTCCAAAGATCTTATCTTTGGACTCAGGCCTCGGAA
The DNA here is from genome assembly GCF_015680905.1 of Coptis chinensis. NCBI lineage: Eukaryota > Viridiplantae > Streptophyta > Magnoliopsida > Ranunculales > Ranunculaceae > Coptis > Coptis chinensis. Next base: position 56,698,991 of record NC_141461.1, on the reverse strand, counting down.
TTAGGCGTATCTAATGTCAAAACGACCAGCTCAGAAAGAGCTTTCCAATGGTTTAAACCTTAACCCAATCAGAGGAGTAAAAGTAGGCAAAAGGATATTGAAGTCAAAGCCAGCTAAAAAGGGGCCTGTGGACTGAAGAAATTGGACTTTAGGCTCGATTTTCCAGCCCAAAACATGGACCCTCAGCCCATGCACAAAAATGTGGATCTGGTCTCCTCCATTTCCACACACAAGACTTTGCTCTTAAGTATCAATTAGCTTAGGCTAGAAGGTAGCCATTAGAGTAGCCATTAAACCTTAGTTCTAGATCTAGTTTTGAAAATTTTAATTAGTTTATTAATTAGTTTTCATTCCTTGTTTTAGATTAAGTATTTGAATCATTGTTTATCATTGATTAGATAAATAAAATAGTTAGTTCTTGTTAAATTCGATTTTGTTTTTTAAAATTGTTTAGATCTAAATTCAGTTATTAGTTGTTATTCATTTCTTAGTTGTTTAATTTAGTTTTGAATTATTGATTAGAATCTTTATATTCATAAAGTTAGAATCTTTATATTATGTCGTACTCAATTTCAATTGGGAATGATAGTTTCATGAATCAAGGCTAAACCTCCATTAAAGGGGTTTGATGAAGCCTTGATGAAAACTTGATTTTGTAGCGTAGAAACATTGTAAGAATCTATTCCACTCTAGAAGGGAGTTGATTCGCCATGAGGATGGGTGGACTTTCTCACATGCTAGTTATGAATTGGTAGAGATGCCATGTATAATTAGGGATTAGAACGACCAATTCTTACCGTAATAACGTAAGAATTGGATTACAACAATCTATGCTAGTTCTTAAGTTGGATTCAATTCCCCCCTAATTCTTATTCTAGATTCAAACCTTAGTATTTCGTAGCATTTTGTAGTATAATTTGTAATTCTCTCATTGACTTTGATAGGATTGATAGTCCTAGGAAACTTGAATGCTAAAGAATTAGGAGTGGAACGAATCTTCTATTCCAACTCTATTTCAATAGATTCAAGAGTAGAAATCTTTGATAAGTTTAGTATAAGTTCAATTTTAGTTTTACTTGTGTTTAGAGTTTCATCGCTTTATTCATTAGTAAAACTATTCATTTTACGATTATCAAATGGTGCCACTGCCATCTTAGTTGCCTTTAGCATTGTTTTCTTTAGAATTGTTAATTTTTCAAAGTCCCATAACCCACCCATCCTTGTTTGATTCTCACTGTGGTTGTCCGTTTCAGCACTTAAAATTTTCCTCAAAAAATTCCACGGAGCGCGACCCGCGATCTAGATAGGCATAATTGGAGCGCGACCCGTGCCCAAGCGCTTGGAACTCTACTCTTTGGCTGAGCGCGACCCGCGCCTTGCCAAGGCAAAACACGAGTGCCCCCCACGCTAAAGCGCCTGGTCCTCGAGGTTTTCCTTGAGCGCTACCTACACCCCACCAAGGCTAAATTAGAGTGCGCCCTGCGCCCAAGAGCCTGGAACTCTAGCTCGAACCTGAGCACTACCTGCTCCCTACTTAGGCCTATTATGAGCGCTACCTACGCCCTCTGCTGAAACTGCCCGATTTCCACAGGTTTGTTTCAAATTTCCATTTCTTCATAGTTTTCAGTGTTTTAACCTGTTATATACATTGAGCACGCGTAAACAAGACGATATTTATAAGCGAAGCAAGGAGGCATTCAGGTACTTTTTTCTTTCACACCTCGCATCTCCTGTTAGAGGTTCATACTAGCATATCAGAATTGTTTGGAGTGTTGTTGTGTTCATTAAAGATTGGCTTAGCCTTGCATGAGATTAAGGTCAGGCTGAAGAAAAATGCCTAACGTAATCAACCGGCAACGTCAACAAACACGCCTTTCTAGTATACAATTGACTACACCTCTAACTAATATACCACACACACCACCTGAAGTAATGGCTGAAGAAAGAGAGTCTCCTCTCTCTGACTTTTACAAAGCCTTGAACGATAGCCCTAAATCTTGCATCGTTCTATCAGACCCAATGGGGGATTTCCAAATCCCCCTAAATATATTTAATTTGTTACCCGTTTTTCATGGGTTAAACCATGAAAAGCCTTATCAGCACATGCATAGGATTGACCAAGTCCTTACTATATTCCACCATCCTACAATTGGTGTTGAACAAATTAAACTGAGGGTATTTCTCTTCACTTTATCCGATAAGGTAGTGTCTTGGTTAACTGCCCAAGCGCCAAATTTTGTGGACTCGTGGGCTAAACTTGTTCAACTATTTATGGAACATTTTTACCCACCACTGAAGACCGATGAAATGCTTTCCAAGATTCATTTCTTTAGATAGAATCCTCATGAATCATTTTCAGAGGCTTGGAATCGTTTCTACGATCTACTTATAGAGTGTCCACACCATAACCTTGCGAAAGACACGCTAGTTCGTGCCTTTTTCAAGGGATTGTTACACCACCACAAAGAGGTGCTCGACATAATGAATGGGGGTAGTTTCCTAAGTAAGGGAGCCTCAGAGGCTTATAAATTTTTAGAAGATCAAACTAAGCGTAATAATAACGGTCAGCGGTAGTGACGATTTCTCCCGTTCCGCTAGTTCTTCTACAACAGTTAAAGCCGCCGGTATGTTTGAGATGAAACCCGATCTGGAACTTAAAAATTTAATCGAATCTCTTACTAAAAAGGTAGAGGCTATTTCTATTCAACAAACGCCGATCCCCATCATGAATGTCAACTCCAATCCATGTAATTTCTGTTTGAGTCCAGAGTATCCCGACTCCTATTGTCCTCTCGCCTATGAACAACAACAGTCACAACAAGATAATGTTTGCTCGATTAATAGTTTTCCAATTCCTAACGCCCCTTGTAAACAACATCTCAACTTCAGTTGGAGAAATAATCAACAAGTAACACCTCCAGGGTTTAATAATCAAAATGTTAGGCAAGCAAACAATTATAACCAAGCTCCACCACGACAAGGACAAGGTCAGGGTAATTATAATAATTATAACAACCAAGCGCAACCACGACAAGGTCAAGCACAAGGTCAGGGTGATTATAATAATTATAATGCTAATAAATGTATCGTTTCGGTAAATAATAACTATCAAAATCCACCCATTAATAATCAACGTGACATAGTTCCTGTCACACAACCTATAGCTAACACTCTTCCACAACCGGATCGTTTCGATACCTTTATGAAATCTCAACAACAGATTTTACAAGCCATCCAACTTTCCTTACAGCAGTTAGCTTAAGAGAAAGTGCAACCCAAAGGTGTGTTTCCAGGACAAGCGATAGCTAATCCTAAAACAACAAACACAGCCTTTGAGGTAAATGGTAATACTAGTACAGAAAATGAAAACGTATGTGAGCTAAATGCCATCTCCACTCTCTATTTTGGGAGAGTGGTTGATAACAAAGTAACTATGCCTATAGTTATCCCACCAGTTGTCCCTACATCGGAGATTGTACTAGATACTGTAATAGAAACTGAAGAGCCTACCCCTGTAGAGGTACCAGTTAAACTACAACCTAAGAAACAGAAAGCAAAGGTTAGACATCCAATTGATCCATACGCTAATATAGAGAGAAACCACCGTTTCCCCATAAATTACCTATGTTAAACAGGGATACAAACTTCGACGAGATTAGAGAAGTTTTTAAAAATCTAACGATAAACTTACCTTTTCTGGACGCAATTAAAAAATTACCTCACCATGCTAAGTTTATCAAAGAGTTGTGCACTAAAAGGCGTAAGACAAATATTCCTAAAGACTCCTTTTTAACTGAACATTTTCCAACTTTAACGGAACACAATGGAATCGTTAAGTACAAGGACCCTGGTCGATCCATCTTGTCTGCCTTTTAGAGATTTCCACCGCGACAACCGCTTTACTAGACACGGGCGAAGTGTTAACTTACTCCCGTATTATCTATACAAACAAATAGGTCTACAAAAGATGCAACCTACTAAAATAACGTTGCAATTAGCGGATCGATCAATTAAGTACCCTAAGGGTGTGGTTGAAAATGTGCTTGTTAAGGTTCAGAATTTTAACTATCCTGTTGATTTTCTTATCTTCGATACAGAAGTCACTAACGACTCTGTTCTGATCATTTTAGGTCGTCCCTTCTTGGCGACTGCCAACGCGCTTATAAACTGCCGCGATAGGTCGATGTCCTTGTCTTTTGGCCATCTTTCGGTTGAGGTAAATGTTTTTAAAATGATGAAACAGTTACCAAATTCGTCTATAAATGGAGAGGTTAGCATGATCGAAAGCTTAGCTCAAGATTACTTTAATAACACATTTCCAAAAAACCATATGCATAAATTTTCTTCTTTTGGAACTTCAGATTTTGTCAATGACTCCTACATAGAGGAAGTCAACACCATCTTCAAGTCTACACAAATCGTAGACCTCGGTTGCCCTATATATAGAGTTTGAAGACCAGTTGCCCAAGCAAGTACTCATTACTCAAGATGAGGACCCTCCAGAAGCTTTTATCGATATTCTTCCCACCCGGTGCTTAAACCTCTTCCTCCTGAGTTAAAGTATATTCAACTTGATCCGGATGGTAGTCATCCGGTAATTATATCTTCTCTGTTATCTAAGGAGGAAGAGACATGGTTGATCAGGGTGATTAGGGAACATTATTCTGCGATTGGTTGGTCCCTAGCCGACATTAAGGGAATTGACCCTAATGTGTGCACTCATCATATCCATTTAGAGGATAACGCAAAGAATTCACGTGGACCTCAGCGTCGTTTAAACCCTGCCATGAAAGAAGTGGTCAGGGAAGAGGTATTATGGTTACTCGATGCGGGTATCATGTACCCAATCTCTGATAGCGAATGGGTAAGTCCCATTCATGTAGTTCCAAAGAAATCAGGGATTACCATGGTACGTAATGCCAAGGGTGAATATATTGCCACGCATGGCCCTATGAAATGGAGGATCTGTATTGATTACAGACATTTAAATGTCATGACATGGAAGGATGATTTTCCTTTACCCTTTATAGATCAGATGCTTGAACGTCTAGCTAGTCATGCTTTTTATTATTTTTTGGATGGCTACTCTGGTTATTTCCAAATTATTATTCATATTGATGACCAAGAAAAAACTATCTTCACATGTCCTTTTGGAACATACGCCTATAAATGAATGCCTTTTGGCCTTTGTAATGCTCCTGGTACCTTCCATCGGTGTATGCTTCATATATTTAGTGACATGGTAGAGCATTTCATGGAAGTGTTCATGGATGATTTTTCTATCTATGGAGACTCTTTCACTGAATGCCTGTCTAACTTGTCTAAATTTTTAACACGATGTGAAGAGAAGAATCTCGTTTTAAATTGGAAAAAATGTCACTTCATGATGAAAAAAGGCATAGTACTAGGTCACATCGTATCTAGTGATGGCATCGAAGTAGATAAGGCCAAACTAGATAAGATAGCGACTTTACCTATACCACGGATTGTCCGTGATATTAGAGCCTTTCTAGGCCATGCAGGTTTTTATAGGCGTGTTATCAAAGATTTTTCGAAAATAGCTAGACCCTTAACTAATATGCTTTTAAAGGAGGCCATCTTTGATTTTAATTTTAATTGTAAATAGGCTTTGAAACTTTAAAAGCCGCCTTAACTTCTGCACCCATTATATAGCCTCCCGATTGGTCTAAACCTTTCGAACTCATATGTGATGCTAGTGATTATGCAGTTCGTGCTGTCTTAGGATAGAAACTAGATAATAAATCCACTGTTATTTATTATTCTAGTAAAACTCTAAACGATGCTCAAAAGAATTATACAACTACTGAAAAATAATTCTTAGCTGTCGTTTATGCTTTAGATAAGTTTCGTCCTTATTTGGTTGGTTCTAAGACTCTAGTTTACATAGACTATGCAGCCTTTAGGTACCTTCTCGCTAAGAAGGATGCTAAGCAGAGATTGATCCGATGGATTCTTCTCCTGCAAGAATTCACATTAGAAATAAAGGACAAATGAGGGGTCGAAAACGTAGTTGCCGACCACTTATCTAGACTTACAAACGACGATGATAGTGATTCTGACTCCATACCAGACTATTTTCCGGATGAGCATCTGTATGCTATTTTTTCTACACCATGGTATGCTGACATTGTGAATTATTTAGCGTCTGATGTTATTCCTTATGATTGGTTAAGAAATGAACGTAAGAAGTTCTTGGCCAGAGTTAAGCTATACTACTGGGATGAGCCCTACCTTTTCAAGTATTGTGTGGATCAGATTATTTGTCGTTGTATTCCCCAATGGGAATATAATGAGGTTCTCTCATTCTGCCATGACAAAGAGTGTAGTGGCCATTTTAGTGGTATGAAAATAGCTGCTAAAATTCTTCAATGTGGGTTTTATTAGCTTACTCTCTTTAAAGATGCCCAAGTACATTGCAAGACGTGCATTCATTGCCAACAACTTGGGCGAATCAGGAAGCGTAATATAATGCCATTGAATCCAATATTGGTGGTAGAAATTTTTGACGTATGGGGCATTCATTTCATGGGTCCCTTTCCAATTTCCCACGGTTTCATTTATATTCTAGTCGCCATGGACTATGTGTCTAAATGGATAGAGGTCATAGCTTGCCGTAGCAATGACCATAAGACAGTTGTGTTTTTTGTTAAAGAACATATTTTCTGTCAATTTGGCATTCTCAAAGCCATCATTAGTGATGGTGGAACACATTTTTGCAATAGAGTTGTTGCATCTCTAGTGAAAAAGTATGGAGTTACACATAAAGTAGCAACTCCGTATCATCCACAAACTAGTGGACAAGTTGAAGTTTCTAATAGGAAAATCAAAAAGATATTATAAACAACTATAAATCCTGATAGGAAGGACTGGTCAAAGCGTTTATCTGATGCCTTATGGGCATATAGGACAGCTTTCAAAACTCCTATAGGTATGTCTCCCTTTAGACTTGTATTTGGGAAACATTGTCATTTGCTCGTTGAATTAGAGCACCGTGCTATGTGGGCTATAAAAAGCCTTAACTTCAATGTCGATGAGGCGGGTGTCAAGCGCAAGTTGCAATTGAATGAGCTTGAAGAAATCCGTAGCGATTCTTATGATCTCGCGAAGGATTATAAAGTTAACATGAAACGTGTTCATGATAAGCAAATCTTGCACAAAGAGTTTGTGGTAAGTCAAAAAGTCTTGCTTTACAACTCCCGTCTACATATTTTTCCAGGGAAATTAAAAACCCGTTGGTCTGGTCCTTTTCTGGTTACTGAAGTCACCTCTCATGGGGTAATCACCTTGGTAAATCCCAAGGACAGCAGTACCTTTCAAGTCAATGGCCAACGGTTGAAACATTTTCACGATCTATTGTCCCCTGATGTAGAGGAAATCCTCTTACACGACCCTGTCTATGAGGACTGAACTTTTTTATTAGTGTACTTCCTTTCATTTCCATATATTGGTAAGTGCATCATTCAGGTAACCGGGCCCTCCTTATGGAGTGTGTGGCTGTAAGTACCGGATCCTAAGACTAAGTTAAACATAATTCACGTTTCTCGGATTTTGAGTCATGTTCTTCTATTGTGTGAATTATGCATTTATTGCTTTCTTATTTTTCTTATATTAAACCTTATTCAAATATATATATATATATATATATATATATATATATATATATATATATATATATATATAAATTGATAAAATCATAAAAATAGTAATTTAGGAAGTCTCGGAAATCTGACTTTAAAAGACCCACTGTTAAAATAAATTTTCAAACTTTGTTGTCTAAAATTTGTTTGGGGGTGGGATGTTTGTTTTTCTTTAATGGATTGTTCAACTTTCCATTTGTGTTGCTTAGGCCGTTTAATCATATTGCGATTCGAAGTGACATTATCTATGAATTTAGAGCTCATTCGTTCGCATAACTTACGTCATGCACGAACTTTGATGCATTTTCCATCTTCTTATATGTCATCCATGGTTGGAATAAAGTGTTTTATGGATCATTGGATTGGAAATTTTCTCTTGATCATTTCCCTAGCTCATTCGCAAAAATTGGACCGGTAACGAAGCGGCAATTTTAGTTTGAAGTTGCGCGAAAAATCGACAAATTTCAAAATATTGAATTAAGCTTGGGCCCAATCTCGCACGCATGTGCCACGCACGTGCGTCCCTTTCATCCCAAACCAAAACAGTCGCAAGTTAAGCATCATTTCCGCTATTACCAAGTTTCAAAACCTACAAAAAAAAAAAAATCTAATTACACCCACGCCAATAAATTAAAAACACCCCAAATCTTCTTAAATTCATTCCCCCACCAATTCCCACCACCAAAACATTAGAAAAAACAAAAAAAAATTGCGGAATTTGAACTGCCACGCCACCACCACTGTTTGGTTAGTGAGGTTGTCTCAAACTCCATCCCCACATTCAAGTTAAACCCCCACATCGTCCCAAATCTTAAAATGGCTTAAAGACGTCTGATTTTGTCGGAGCACGTGTTTATTGCCGACCACTTCGCGCCGTTTTACGATGATGAAATGATTAGGAGAGATTGGAGTGGTTTGTGGTACTCGACAGAGTATTTTTACCATGAAGATTTGGTCCGACAGTTTTATAGGACGAGGGAGTTAGATGGAAATAGGATTTTTGTTAAGGTGGCTAGGAGAAGGAGAGAAGTATCTACTGGGTTGTTAGTTGAGATTTTAGGCATTCCGCCTAGACGGCATCTCTATGCCACACTACAGGATTCCCAATTTACTGGGGTCAAGCCTTTTATGAACGCGACTGTTTTGGAAGGGAACTACAATGCGAGCTCGCATTGTGTTCGCCAGTCGTCTCTCATAACCAACTAGCTAGTTGTAGCTCAGTGGATTGGTAGGAATGTCATAGGAAAGGAGAAAGTCAGTGACATCGGTCTAAACTGCCTTCACATTCTATGGATACTCTAAGAGCAGAAGTACGAGTTCTGTATTTTGGAGTTTTTGGGTAACATAATTAGGGGAGTTGGGAAGAGTATTGCACCTCTCCCTATTTTGATAACCAAGATCATGATGACCTTGAGAGCGACTCCGACTTCTGATAGGATTTGCCTGAAAGAGCACCAAAATCCTCATATTTATACGGAGTGTATCCAGAGAGTTTGGAGGTTGCCTGAAGAGAGGATAGTCGAGGAGGATGACTCGGAGGATGAGGAGGACACGACATGTTTTGATGTCGATGCCTTGGAGAGGTGTAGGTCGGATGCAAAACGCATGGCTATGATTCATCGTGGCATGCATTCTCTCAATATTATTTGTGAAGACCTCCGAACTCAATAGGGTACTATGCATCATAACATTGAGACTCGTGCCCAGCGCGAGGATGAGCGGTGGGAACAGACGAGGGCCGAGATGGAAGCTCAGCGCAAGTTCCTAGACGATATGCTTGCATGCTTTCCACCCCAGGGGGGTGCTTCTTATGAGGAGCAGTTTGTGAGGCACGAGCGTCGTCGCCGCAGGACTGATGGCTCTGGCCTATCAGGAGCTTAGGAGACATCACCTTCCCATGTCCCTTCCACTACCAGCAGCGAGTGGTTTAGGAATATTATGAGTTGATCTTGTTTTGTATTTGCTTTTTATTTTAGTTCGGATGTTAATTTATGAATTCTGTATTTAATTTTGAATTTAGTTGTTAAATGTTGTTTGAATTTCCATTTTAATATAATTCGCTTCTTTTTAAATTGTGCATTGTTTTTATCATTAATCCCACCTTCCCGAATTGTTTGGGGGTGGTATTATGTATTCTAGCATGATTTTTGATATGATCCTCCGGTTAAGAATTTGTGTTGGAGTGAGGGTTGAGAATATTGCCGATATGGGCATTGTTATGAATAGATATTGTGATAGGATGAAATCTCGATGAATTAGGCAGTTTCTATCCTAAATTCAACCTAAAAGATATTAGGTTGGTTTTGGAATAGAGAATATGGGCTGTTTCCGTTTTCTGGTTTGGAAATTTTTTGTTTCCACCAATTGCCTTTAAACTTTTTGGTAACTTCCCGATTAGTTTTAACAACTTAAAACCTATAAAAACTTCATTCATTCTACACTCACAACCCACACTACACCTCACTTTCATCTCTAACCTTTCACTCCCACGATTCCCATCTTCTTATCCATTTTAGCACTATCAGCAGCTCGGAGCATGCCTACGCCCGAGTGAGTCCCTACCTCTCTAGGCACTCTCTCTCGAGAATTTCATCGAGAGCGACCACGCCTACCAAGCCCTGATCTGAGCGCGACCTGCACCCATAACACTAGAATCCCAGTTTTCATCCTGAGCGCGACCCGTGCCCATCCCAGGCACAAAGTGAGCGTGACCTGCGCCCAAGTGCCTGGAACTCGAAAATCACCAAAGCGCAACATGCGCCCTATCCAGGCATAGGGGGAGCGCACCCTGCGCCCAGAACCTTGTAGGCAAGAAAAACTCCAATTATTTATGGGTTGTTCCAGGATCCTTCGCAGCTATTCCAGCGAGTTATTGGGGATGACATTCTCTCGTATCATACCAGAATAGTCTTTCGAAGACTTGTTCCAAAGTGACACCTATGGTGCGTGGTTTTGCGAAGTGATCATTCGAGCAGGATGGGAGCCACTATTGGTAAGTCCTGATGAACTTTATTCTCTCGCACTTACATCTTATTTTTATGATAATTGTAAGTTCTTTGATAGACTAGATGGAGAACAAGTGTTCTCCATCACCATCAGGGATAAACCAATGGAAATTACCAGGTTCTTGTTAGCCTTTGCTCTCGGACTTACATGAGCATTATGGGGCAGGAATCTTTAGGATAGAGGACCAAGGGGAATATAACGTCGCCCTTGGTAGCCTGTCCATGAACGTGGGCACAATGATGTTTTTTGTAATGCTAAACATATTAGGGGAGTGGCATTTTTCTTCTACGAATGACGCCACTTGCGATGTTTTCCTTGCTCTAGCTGAGGGATGTCTGCTATATGACCTTCCTAAGACATTAATGTCTAGTTTAGCACGAGCCCAGAACATGGGGCATAAGTATCTTCTTATGCCTGTTTTAGTTTGCCGTATTATGCTTTGTTTCTTCCCTGTTTTTTATGCCCGCTACACGGATCGGGTAAGGGTCGACACTGTGAGACCCACCAATTCTATTATTCAATATTTTTGTGCAATGACTTGGCTGGGATGGCAGGTGCAACCTCATTTGGTTGCCCCCTACACCCCATCCGACCAAGTGGCGCTTGACATGTTAGCTATAGTAGACGATAAGTGGCATGAAGCCTGGCAGATTACCATGGCGTGGCAGGATGCGAAGGAACCTCATTTCTTCATTAAGGATGAGGAGAAAAATGTTTAAACGGGAGTTAAGGTTAGTTTTGATTTCAGTTAGTATATGCTTATGTCCCAAGCAATTTGTTTCTCATTAACCCCTTACGGGTGGAACTCTTATAGAGTTGCGTCAGTTTTTCTTTTCTATATTAGTATGTTTAACCTTATTTTGCAGATGTTCCAGAATTTCACACGTTTCAATGGTATTTCTCTACCCTATTTATTTAAATATTTTGAGGACAAAGCATGTTTTTTGTTTGGGGCATAGAAACACGCGTGTAATTAAGGCATCTGTTAGGATATATATATGTATAATATGCACTTGTTTTCTAGTTAAAAAATTCAAAAATTTTAAAAATATAAATAAAAAGTATGTTATACACTTAGAAATATTGGTTTGTTTTCTTTCTCTATGCTCTCAATAATCTAGAAGTCTCACGTAGCTTTTGCATTAGAATAGTTTTTAGAAACTTAGGCTAATATATAGATAATAATCCTTGCATCTACCTATAAATAAGTTACATGAGTATCTATGATTGTTGGCAATAAGTTTCTGAAATCTAGGCTAGAGTACTTGTTCTACAAATCCTATGAGAATATAGCCTAAAGCCTTATATGAGTGAACATTTGAGAAATGACACGAGAGAAGTAAAATCCGGATAGAGAAATCACACGTCCACTTGCTTGATTACTATACCATATCCTAAGCGAGAATTTAGGCCCTCTTTGGATCGATATAGCCAGAAATTCAAACCTATGAATTAATTTCCGCTAGTCGCCCCTCTGAGCCTTTCTTGAGCCTTCAACAAACCACAAATCCTTTACCCTGTTACAAAACAAAAAAAATAAAAAATCAACCTACCCAATTCTTTGAATAAGTCTGAGAATACAGATAAAGAATAGAAAAAAGAAGAACCTTTGAAATCAAGAATTCGTTAGTCGCTTCATAAGAGAAAATTAAGTTTCCATCCAAATAAAAAAATAAAAAATAAAAAATAAAATAAAAGGAAATAAAGAGTTAGAACTCTAAAATTAGAATCAAGGAGTCAAAAGCCAAAAAAAAAAGAAAAAAATATGGCTAAGGATGGAAACAAAGCATAGAAGCAAAAGTAAATAATAAGGTTTTCTCTAGTTACATAATATGAAGACTCTATTATCTCAGACTTGTCCTCTTTTAATATCCATTTCCTTCCTTCTTAAACCATCTCCTAATCCCCGCAACACCTAATAAAGACCTCTAGCTCAATTAGGAATAGGTTAGTGTGATAGTAAGTGGCAGATGTGTTTGATCGACTCGAACTTCCTTGTGTGTCATTGAGATTGTAAGGTAAAGTGTGCCCACCGGCACACTAGAGTAGCGAAAACTTGAGAGAAAAATCAGAGTGGTTTTGTCTTGACATTTATGTGAGGACCTACTTAAGGACGCTTATTCGAGTTTTTCAGAAACGGACACGCTAGTTCATCTCATAGTATTACTCATTGTATATATGTTTATTAAGTAGATGATAGATTATTATGAATATATTAGCTTAGGTTTCGACTTGATTATTCTGTATTCATTGCTAGTGAGATGTATAGATAATTGAGACATATATAAGGAAACAATAGTTTATTTCTGAGTCGTTGTAATATAGATGAAGTTTGTGAGTACCTTCACTGGAAAACTCTCACGAGGCTATAACTCGTCCACTAGGGAATTCCTAGTGGTTTAAGGCCTTGTTGCATATGGTCAATGCAATCGCACTCGGCAAAACGAGATTAGTTAGAACTCCATTTTTGGTCACTTATGCTAATTTCTCATATTTGCTTGAGGACAAGCAAAATGCTGTTTTGGGGTGGTTTGATAAGAGCCCAAAACTGTAGTTTTAACCCCTTAATAATAATACTTTTAGACCAATTATGCGAGTAATAAATAAGAGTTAATGCTAATTACGTACTTTTATGTATTTCAGGCATGGAACTAAATTATGTGTAGAAATATGCCACTTTGGCGATATAAAGGAGCAAAGGGTTGGTTGCTAAGAAGTTCTGGGATTAAAGGCCAAGACGGGTAGAAACAGCACACAAAAGTCAAGAGAACTTCCGAAGATTATATCTTTGGACTCAGGCCTTGGAATTGGGCGTACCTTATGTCAAAACTATCGGCTCGGAAAGAGCTTTCCAATGGTTTAAATGTTGACCCAATCAGAGGAGCAGAAGTGGACAAAAAGCATGTTTAAGTCAAAGCCAGCTGAAAAGGGGCCTGTGGACTGAAGAAATTGGACTTTGGGCTCGATTTTCCGGCCCAAAGCATGGACCCTCAGCCCATACACGAAAATGTAGATCTGGTTTCCTCCATTTCCACACACAAGACTTAGCTCTTAAGTATCAATTAGCTTAGGTTAGAAGGTAGCCATTAGAGTAGCCATTAAACCTTAGTTCTAGATCTAATTTTGAGAATTTTAATTAGTTTATTAATTAGTTTTCATTCCTTGTTTTAGATTAAGTATTTGAATCAATGGTTATCATTGATTAGATAAATAAAATAGTTAGTTCTTGTTAAATTCGATTTTGTTATTTAAAATTGTTTAGATCTAAATTCAGTTATTAGTTGTTATTCATTTCTTAGTTGTTTAATTTAGTTTTGAATTATTGATTAAAATCTTTATATTCATAAAGTTAGAATCTTTATATTATGTCGTATTCAATTTCAATTGGGAATGATTGTTTGATGAATCAAGGCTAAACCTCCATTAGAGGGGTTTGATGAAGCCTTGATGAAAATGTGATTGTGTAGCGTAGAAACGTTATAAGAGTCTATTCCAATCTAGAAGGGAGTTGATTCGCCATGAGAATGGGTAGACTTCCTCACATGCTAGTTATAAATTGGTAGAGATGCCATGTATAATTAGGGATTAGAACGACAAATTCTTACCGTAAGAACGTAAGAATTGGATTGCAACAATTTATGCTAGTTCTTAAGTTGGATTCAAGGTGGATTCAATTCCCCTAATTCTTATTCTAGATTCAAACCTTAGTATTCCGTAGCATTTCGTAGTATAACTCGTTATTCTCTCATTGACTTTGGTAGGATTGGTAGTCGTAAGAAACTTGAATGCTAAAGAACTAGGAGTGGAATGAATCTTCTATTCCAACTATACTTCAATAGATTCATGAGTAGAAATCTTTGATAAGTTTAGTAGAAGTTCAATTTTAGTTTTACTTGCGTTTAGAGTTTCATCGCTTTATTCATTAGTAAAACTATTCATTTTACGATTATCAATAATATGCACTTGCTTTCTAGTAAAATTTTTTTTAAAAATATATAAATAAAAAGTATTTATACTATGCACTTAAGAATATTGGTATTGTTTCTTTTTCTGTGATGATAGTAGTCTAGAAATTTCACATTAACTCTTAAATGAGAATAATTTTTTGAAACTTAGGCTAATATGTAGGTAATAGTCATTGCATCTTTCCATAAATATATTGCATGAGCATCTATGTTTGTATTGGCAGTAAGTTTTTGAAATCTAGGCTAGAGTACTTATTCTACAAATTCTATGAGAATATAGCCTAAAAGCCTCATATGAGTGAAATATCTGAGTAATGACACAAAGGAAAAGTAAATTCCGAATAGAGAAATCACACGTTCACTTGCTTGATCATTATACCATATCCTAAGCGAGAATTTAGGCCCTTTTTGGATCGATATAGCCAGAAATTCAAACCTATACGAAATTATTTTCTGCTAGTCGCCTCTCTGAGCCTTTATTTAGCATTTTCATAAACCACAAATCCTTTTCCCTTTTACAAAAACAAAATAAAAATAAAATCAGCCTACCCATTTTTGAATAACTTTGAGAATAGAGATGAAATGAAGAAAAGAAAAAGGAAAGACTTGTGGAAAACCAAGAATTTGTTAGTTGATTCAAATAAGAAAGAATAAGAAGTTTCCATCCAAAGAAAAGGAAAAAAAAGAAATAAATAAATAAAATAAAAAGTTAGAACTCCAAAAATAGAATCAAATGAGTCCAAAGCAAATAGAAAAAGGAAAAAATGGCTAAGGGTGGAAACAAAGTGTAGAAGCAAAGTAAGAACAAGGTTTTCTCTAGTTACATAATATGAAGACCCTATTTTCTTAGACTTGTCCTTTTGAATATTCATTTTCTTCCTTCTTAAAACAATCACCTAATCTCTGCAACACCTAATAAAAATCTCTAGCTCAATTAGGAATAGGTTAGTGTGATAATAAGTTGTAGATGTGTTTGATCAACTTAGGCTTTCTTGTACATCATTAAGTTTGTGAGGAAAAGTGTGCCCACTGCATACGGGAGTGGGAAAAACTTGAGTGGAAAAATCAGAGTGTTTTTGTCTTGACATATTTGTGAGGACCTACTTAAGGACGCTATTCCAAAGTTTTAGAAAAGGATCTGTTATTGCATTTCATAGCATAGTTCAATATATATATATATATATATATATATGTTTATCTGTAGACAATTTGATTATTATGCACGCATTAGCTTAGGTTTCGAATTGATTATTTTGTATTCATTGCTAGTGAGATGTATAGATATCTGAGATAAATTACGGGACAATTACTTTTATTTCTTAATCGTTGAAGTATAAATGAAGCTTGTGAGTAACTTATTAGAAAACTCTCATAAGGCTATAACTCGTCCACTAGGGAATTCCTAGTGGTTTAAGGCCTTATTGCATATGGTCAATGCAATCGCACTCAGTGAAATGAGATTAGTTAGAACTCTATTTTTTGTCAGTTATTTTAATTTCTCATATTTGCTTGAGGACAAAGAAAATGTTGTTTGGGGGTGGTTTGATAAGAGCTCAAAACTGTAGTTTAAACCCCTTAATAACAATACATATAGACCAATTATGTTTATAATAAATAAGAGTTAGTATTGTTTATGTACTTTTGTGTATTTCAGGTTTTGGAATTCATTATATGTAGAAATATGTCACTTTTGCAAGAGAAATGAGCAAAAGTTGGTTGCTATGATGTTTTATGGTTACAGCCCAAATTTCAAGAAGAAAAAGCATTTTTAAAGCCCAGTCAAAGCTGAAAAGTCAAAGTCAACGCCGGCAGAAATAGAGCACAAAAGTCAACAGAACTTCCACAAGCCTTATCTTTGGACTCAGACCTTGGAATTGGGCCCATTATATGTCAAAACAACTGACTCGGAAAGATATTTCTAATGGTTCAGCCCTTGATCCAATAAGAGGTGTAAAATTATAAGAAAAGGCTATTGTAGTAATTTCCAGCAGAGAAACCCTTTTTGGACTTAAGTAATTAGGTTTTGGGCTTACTTTAGTGGCCTAAAGCATAGCTCTAAAGCCCATGCACAAAATTGTAAACCTAGCCCTCTCCTATATAAAGAAGACTAAGGCAAAACTCTAACACTCTCACCCATTAGTTAATTAGTCTCTTGTCTCTTAGTTTTTATTTTAGTAACCCTAGTCTATGTTATTTAGCCTAGCCACCATTAATAAAATCCAAGTTCATTATATTCTTCTATCATGTTTTCTTATTCTTATTCTTTTATTTATGATAGTCCCTTGATTCATAGCTAAACCTCCATTAGAGGGGTTTGATTGAAGCTTTGATGAAAACTTGATGTGTTAGTATAGAATAATTGCTTTTAAGAGTTTCAATCTAGAGGGTAGTTCATTCACCATGAGAATGGGTTTAAACTTCTTATCATGCTAATTATTAGTTGGTTAGAGATGCCATGAATAATTAGGGATAAAAAATACCTAACTTTTATGTTGAACCATGTGTGAAAACATAAAGATTAGGATTGCAAGAAAAATCTATACTAGCATGTTAGGAACAAATCAAGGTGGATATCAAATCTCTCTAATCCCTTCTTCTCTCATTCACATCTACGTATTTAATTGTCATAGTATAATTTAGAATATCTTCATTAGTTATTCCCACATATTAGTCTTATTAAAAACATTGCTCTAATTAATATTGTTAAATTGTTTAAGTTAGTGAAATTATTACGTTCTAAGCAATTAGGAGTGGAACGAATCTTTACTCAAGTTATTACATGATAATTGAGAGTAAGAATTTGATCTAAACATAGAATAGCATAGTTTTCTTATTCCTAGCAAAATCACTATTCGTTAGGATAGAAACACTGTTATTAATATTATCATATTGCGCACAACCTAGTGGGGACGACGAAACCTTCGGATATAAGTTAGTCGGTCCTTAACATTCTTTGGATTTTACAGACCCAGAACAACAGGTTCTGTATTAGTTCTTTCCTGTGGGACCAGCTTTCTTAGTCTAGACGGAGTACTGCTCCCCTTCCTACACTTGTAACTAAGCTCATGTTTACTTGGGGAGCAGTAGTTCTGAGTGACTTTGTGGTAGTTTAGTATGCCACATTCACTCATGTCTACCTTCATTTTGTTTAGCACGACTGGTCCCCAGACACTATATAAGAGATCGAGCACGGTCACGATGATGATGAAGCTCCACCTCAACCTCTAGTAGACTACTTTGCTCTAGGAGCTCTATCTCAGCTAGATGAGAGGGAAGAGACAGGAGTAGCTCGAGTTCATCTTGGCGTCGTTAATTAGTTACCCCGCGTGGATTCTGACTAGGTAGCTCCCTAGTGTCTACATAGATAGATATATTTGTTTTAGTTGTAGTACATGTCTTTACTTTCTACGCTTCTAGTTTTTCTTAGTATTATTTGTTATGTATGTCTGTGTTTTGTGGAATGTATAAGGATTTGTGGTATATGTGCAGAAGGACATACAAAGACATCATGCCCAAATTTTTGTATTTTCTACACTATGCTTGTTTTTACAAATAAAATTTAAAAAAACCAAAAATTTCATGTTAGAATAAGTACGTTTTTTACCTTTTAGATAAACCATGTACATCTTGTTCTATATCCAGCAACCCACCACCCCAAAACTTGTTTGGGGGTGGTATATTTTCATAACGAAGAACACAGCCCAGGTTACTGCCGTTTTTGCTCATATTCCTATGGTAATCTCTTTCCTTTTCTTCATACTTTGAGGACAAAACATATTTCTGTTTGGGAGTGGTATAGTAACATTCTGCAAAAACTAGGCATTTATTATATAACATTTCTTATATTAGATATATTAAGTATATTTCTATATTTTTTTCTTTCTTAAAATATTTCCAAAAGACCAAAAAATATTTTTTTTGTTTAGTACTAAAAGTCTTGTTTTACTTTCTCTATGATGAATAAATGGTTTAGAAGTCTCATTATAGCAATATAGTAAAGATTCATTCTTCGAACTTAGACTAATATACATACAATAGTTTTTGCATCTTTTCATGAATGGCATGCATCAGCATTTGATTATATATAGCAGTGAGTTTCTAAGACCAAGGTTAGAACAGTTAAGTTCCATATCTTAGGAGAGAATTTAGGCCTTTTTTGAATCGATATAGCCAAATAAACGTTAAAAACCCAAAATGATAATTTTTCCTCTAGTTACCCCCCTTGAGCCTTCACCAATTTCTAAAACCCTTTTGATTTCTTTGCCATCAATCCCTAACCCATTACTACACACAATAAAAAGTGTACCCAGCAGACGAGTTAAGAATTGGATGAATTGTAAAAAGGGAAGAGAAGGCCTTGTAAAAACAGAATAGTTAGAAGCTTCAAAAGAAAGAAAAGAAAGAAAAGATTCAAAAATTGAAATCTCCCAAAAGTTCAAAATCAAAAGGAGTATAATTCAAAATAAACAAAAGAAATGTTAGGATTCCCAAAAATCAAAATCATATGGAGTCACAAAGCCAAAGGGCTAAAGAATGAATTACAAATTCAGAAGCAAAGAGAACATAACGAGGTTCTTCTCTAGTTACAAATATCCTTAAGACCCAATTTCTCAACTTATCAGAGTTTGTTTTCTCTTCCCTTTATTTCTAAACCACTACCTAAGCCCCGTAATTCCTGATAAAATACCTCTAGCTCAACTAGGAATAGGATGGTGTCATAGTAAGTTGATATTGTGATCAATCAACCCCAATTTATTTTGACGCCATTCGTGTATGTGAGGAATATAAGTGCCCTCTACACTTGAGATAATGAAACTTGAGTGAATCTATCAGAGAGTTGTGATTCCAACACACCCTTGTGAGAAACCAGCTTAAGGATGCTCTCTAAAAGTTTTGGAAACGACTCTACTTTTGTATTTCACCGCTCATGTTTTGTACGTTTATCTCTAGATGATTAAATTATTGTATATATATTATTCTGAGTTCAAAGGAGCTTTTCTTTATTCCCCCGCTAGTGAGATATATAAACCTCTGAGAATAAATAAGGAAACGAGACCCTTTGTACTAAATAGAAGAAGTTTGTGAGTACCTTATCTGGAAAACTCTCATGAGGCTTAAGCTCATCCACTAGGGAAGTCCAAGTGGTTTAAGGCCTTGTTGAATATGGTCAATGCAGTTGCACTTCACGAAACAAGACTAGTATAATAAATCACACATTTGTGATCTTAGTTTTTCTCTCTCATTTTTGCTTAAGGACAAGCAAAATGTTGTTTGAGGGTAGTTAATCAGTCCCTAAATGTGCGTTTTATTACCTTTACAATGCTTCAAATATGCCCTTCTTATGCTTAATGAGCAGACAACTTATAGCTTTTGCTACCTTTTATAGAATACATGCCATTTAGGACGTATATTCGTAATACCTGCATTTTAGTGCAAAAAAGATTGCTATTGACGCTACTTGGGAAGATTCCAGCTTAGGAGCAAAAGTGCCGAAAAAGTCAAAGTCAACTCTCAAGGACTTAGAACTAAAAGCTGAAGACCCAAAGACTCATGACTAAAAGCTATGGACTCAAGGACTTAAAGCCAAAATAAAGAATTCAATTGTATGGGTTTAAGTCACAAAAAGCCCACAAGCTTTATTTTATCCTCAAGGTTGTTTCTAGAAGGGGCAAACATGTAATTGGTGTCATATATAAACTAAAGTTATAGAGAAAGAATATTACCCTAGAACTAATCTTTGGTCATTAGGAGTAGATAAAATGTTTTAATTTAATAGTGTAATTTGTGATTTACTTGTTTTCCATTTTTATGTCCTTTAAGCATTAGTGATTAATACAAGTTTTCATTACTTCTCTTTAATACAAGTTTTCATTTCTTCTCTCATCTTTTATTCAATCCTAAAACACAAGTCATACTCATTTGACAAGTTCAAATGAGTATAACATTGTGAGCAAGATATCCATAAAAACCATTTCCATACATGTTTTGCAATCAATCCATAGAGTAAGAACTAGTGTTTCCACCATTAAAACTTAAGAACAAGAGTAAGAGAGATTAGAAAATAGTAGAGAGAGATTTTTCCAACCATTAAACCATTTATCCAACCTAAGGATTTAAGATGAACAACAACAAAACCTAACACCACTTTCTACTCATGTCAAATGGCGACTGCGCGCGCGACCGCCCAATCACCTTAGCAGACCGACATCCTATTTTTTCACAGTTCAGTTGTTTTGTAATGTTTAGTTGATCTACAGATCTGGATTTTGTAATAGAGTAGTATAAATTAGTGGACTTTGTTTGTATAGATAGAGATAAAGAAAAAAAAAATAAAAACAAAGAAAAAAAGAGTTTTTGATTGATTATATGGATGGACATGAGTGAACACTTGGTTAAAGTTCTAAACTTACCAAGAGATTAGAGTTTTCATTGCCTTAAGAATTTCAAGTGTACGAGGTGAATCGTGAATCGTGAATCATGAATCATATGCTCGTACACTTTGAATTAACTTGGTAATCAACACTCTAACAAAGTTTAGCTCTAGTTAATCTAGATAATCTATCTAAACTAGTTAATCTATTAGATTAGTATAGTGTTAGTTTACTTTTATATTTTGGGCCCTTGAAGGCAAAGTTGTTTAATTATCAAAAACCCAAACTGTGGGCTGTTTAAGTGGACCTTTTTTGTAACATAAAACAGGAAAAAGCTCGTACGGTTGGGCCTGATTCTCAGATCACGCGCCAACTAACATCGCCTTCTCCCCAAGTAACGTGTAACCATGGCTTGAGAGGTAAATTCTAAACCTCCTCTAAGCCCATGTAAGAGGATACCTTGTGTGTTCAAGCATGCTTACATGATTGTTTGAAATTTAATTTCCGCACTACAATTTACATTCACGCATAAGGATGAACCTGAGCCACATAACAACCATTGGGAAGTCATTCCCCAATGTAGATAAATCGGACGATGCTTGATTCTTGAAGCCCTAGACCAAACAACTAAATTAAAATCAATCAACTAGAGCCTAAAGTAGTCACGATCCTCCTAAAAAGGACAAAAATATAGCCACGAGGATTTAGAGTAATCAGTTACCAGATTTCAGTAGACCAACTACCTTCCTCACTCCCCTCCCCCAGATTCATCGTGAGTGAGATTCTTGGTAGCACACCACTTGGTGAAGTGACTGCCTACTCTTCTGAGACTTGTAGTAGACCCATCCTAGCCTCGCGCCCAATGGTTCCTTTGAACAGGGCATAGTAAATTATAGACCAAGCAAAATTTTCAAAATTCTATACTTGCAAAAACGAATTTTGATTTCTTGAGCATACCTTGCATTGTTTGCGCATATTATGAAAGTTTTGCTTTCTTGCTAAAAGTGCATGATACTGCTTTCAGGCACTACAGGTATTAGCAAGAATAAAAGATACTCACGAAGGAGAGCACGTCGTCCTAGACAATCTCCTATGTCTAGTCCTCCATCTACTAAGATGGTCGACGAAGTAGTGCAAGCTAAAGATCCTCTCTCTAACTTCTACACACCGTTGCAAGATGGACCTCCATCTTGTATATAACTTATACCGCTTACGAGCGACTTTCGCATTCCACCAAACGTGTTCAAGGTTCTACCCATCTTTCACAGCTTTGAACACGAATTACCGTAGGAACATCTACGCCGGATACATGAAGTATGTAATACTTTCCACCATCCGGGCGTCACAGACGATCAAGTTAAGCTACGAGTGTTTCCTTTCACTCTAGCTGGTAAGAGTCACTCTGCGTAAAACATTTTCCAAAGCATGGGATAGATTCTCTGGCCTACTCCATTCATGTCCTCACCATAAACTAGAAAAATCCACTCTTGTCCAATGTTTTTTCAAAAGTCTTCTCTAAGAACACAAAGTAACCCTCGACATCATGAGTAATGGTAATTTTTTAGATAAAGGTGCAACCTAAGCTTTAACCTTTCTTAAAAACCAAGCTTAAATGAGTACTCATTGGGGTGACATAAACAATTCCAGAACAGCCTAACCCAGTACATCTAAGGGTAGTAGTATTTTTTAGGTGAAATCCGATCCTGAAATCAAAACTTTAATCGAAGCCCTCACAAAAAAGGTAGATGCCCTCACAACCAAACAAAAAGACCAAACCCCTCATCCTGTCATGAACATAAATACCTCACAATGCAATTTCTGTTTAAGTTTAAATCATATAGACGCCACCTGTCCCTTAATCACAAACCAATCATCACTTCAACCAGAAGAAGTATGCGCTTTCAATGTACCAAATGCACCATGGAGACAATATCCAAACTTCGCGTGGACTAACATTCACCAAACCCAACCACCTCCAGATTTCAACAAACCACTAAATACATTCAAACAAGGACAAGGACAAGATACCTATAACAATCAGAACAGAGCATTGGTTCCATCCCAATTTAACAAGAACTACCAAAACCCACCTATTAACAACCAAAGAGACATAGTTCCCACTACACTATCAACTAGTGTCCAAACAGATAAGCCTAATGAGATAATGTTATCTATCATGCAACATCAAACCCTAATTCTAGCCTCCATGCAACAATATCTAAACTTGTTAGCCCAAGACAAAACCCAGAAAGGTGTGCTCCCAAGACAAGCTATTCCAAACCTTAAACCAACAAACACAGCCTTTGAAGCAACAAGTGACGTGAACAAAGCTGGAGTGCTAAAAAGTCTTTCATGATCATCCTATCTATGAGGATTAAATCATCTTTTCCACGATGTATTCCTTTCAAATTCCATTCCATCTTTTGCTTTAAAGAAAATACATCAATAAGGTAACAGGACCACTCTACTTGGAGTGTGTGGTTGTAAGTGACGGAGCCTAAGTCCACCTATATCTCACATATTCTTTGTAAAACACTTTTTACTCATCGTTTGAGTAAGTGTGAACCTGTGGAATGAGTATACAATTTTTATTTTCTTTATTTTACATTTATTTTTCAAAAATAGTTGTTTTCTCTGTTCTTTAATGCTAGATTTCTTAATACATCAATAGTTATGTGATTTTACAAAAACAAAATGGCCAATGGATTCTACACATACCAATCCCTAGAACAACACAATCTAGGGGCAGTTTGAGATCAGTTTTGCCCACTAAGGGTCGCCTATATCACCGCGCTATTCGCACGGGTCAGGACATTCCATGTTTTATGCAGTAAATCTCCCAACTCGTGTAGTGAAAGGAGTTTAGCTAACCTAAATAAACAGGCTAATTAACTCCTATTACTATTATTACTTGCAAGCGCACAAGGTCCATTGTAGTTTGTGTGCGAGAACAAGGTCGAACCCATAGGGATTGTGATCTAGGAAAAACTGAAATCTAAAATACTATTTAACCTAATCCGAATGTTATGGTTGTTGATTTGAAGATTGCTTAACTACTAACTATTATACTATGAAAACTATGAAACTTGTATTAACTATGAATGGTGGAAACACTAAGGCATTTGATTCCACCCTAGACCATTATAGGTTCTCTTAATCCACTAATCTAAAGTTCTCTTTTATTATACGATTAGCATGAGGGAAAGGTAAACCTAGCTTGCTCGAAGATGTGATCGTGTATATCTATATCAATTTATGTATTATGTTGCTTTCCTTTTCAACACATAAGTATAAACTCCTAGCAAGAATTGTCTTCTCACAACACATCTCTTCACAAGCTTATATTAACAGTAAAGGCAAAGCTTTGATGATAACAACACTTAATCTAACTATGGACTAGTCAATACATGAAGACTATCAAGAGAGATATAATCCATGAAAGTAATGCTACTATAAATAGTGAAATTAATCAAGCTAATCATTAAAAATCAAGTTGAGAACAATAAACAGTAATCAAGAAAATCCTACGCAAGTCTAGGGCTTCCTTTAAGCCTTAGCTTGTTACTTAGCTACTATTAAACATGATGAAAGAAGCAAGGCAGTAAAGAAAAGGAGTCATTGACCAAACCATCGTTCTGTTTGGTAGCTTCTTCTCCAACAAAGTCTTATTCTTCTTCTCTAACAGTTTTGTCTTGAGGTTTTCCGATTTTGTGTGTTGGGGGAGAGAGAGATAACTATTTTCTTCCTTTGTTTATATAAGGTGGATTATGGCATACAAGCCTGGGAACTTCTTTTGGTAACTTCATTTGGTGTTTGAATCCTTTTAGAACTTCCCAAATCAAAATCCAAGTGGTTAGCGCTAAGCTGCAAAGGTTTTAGAAAAACACTATAATTTTGACAAATTCCCAAGAGGGCGCGAGTCGCGCTCTAACTTAAGCTTCTTGGAGCGCGGGCACGCTCTCACCTCTTAACAACAGTACCTATAGTAGCTTTATAATTTCATACACATGCTATTTCATATCTTGTTTTGTGTATTCTCTCTGTAATGAAGCCATGATGATCTTACCACTCCATACAGTCCTCAGTCTCAGCCTGTTTCTTCGTATTCGCATTGATTTCTGTAAAACCAAGGAAATAGACTAATCAAAGGAACTTATATTAATTAACTAGATAATATAATGTAAATATGTGCATAAATGTGTAGCATTTATGTACTTATCAAATACCCCCAAACTTATATTTTGCTAGTACTCGAGCAAACTAACTCTAAACTAGTAACAAAAAAAAAATTCTAACTCACTTTCGTAGGAATCACGATTACACTTAGCATGTGTAACAAGCCTTTTAAACCCCTAGGTTTACCTAGTGGACGTGTTTAGTCTCGTGAGAATTTTTAGAGAAGATACTCACAAACTTCATTAATACTATAGCTATTATGAAATAACATCAATGTTCCTTTAATTTATCTCAGGTGTCTATACATCTCACAGCAAGGAATAAAGAATACTCATTTTAAAACCTAAATTAATACATGCATAATAATCAAATCATCTAAAAATAAACATACATGCAATGAACTATACTATGAAATGCAATGGCATGTCTGTTTCTAAAACTTTTGGAATAGCGTCCCTAAGTAGGTCTTCATAAATGCGTCAAGACAAAAATACTCTAATTTTTCCACTCAGGTTTTGCTCAATCTAGTGTGTAGGGGGCACACTTTTCCTCTCAATCTCAATGACAATCCAAAGGAGCCAAGATCGATCAATCACATCTACCACTTACTATCACACCAACCTATTCCTAATTGAGCTAAATGTCTTTATTAGATGTTATGTATGGCTTAGGTGATGGTTTAAGAATAAATGGAATGGATAAACAAAATAGACAAGTTTGAGAAAATAGGGCCTTCAAATTATGTAACTAGAGAAAGCCTTATTCTTACTTTGCTCCTACACTTTGTTTCAATCCTTAGCCCTTTTGTTTTGGCTTTTGACTCATTTGATTCTATTTTTGGAGTTCTAACTTTTTATTTTATTTCTATTTATTTTTCTTTTCTTTGGATGGAAACTTTCTTTTCTTTTTCTTATTTGTCTTTTGAAGCAACTAACAAATATTTGTTTATGCACAGGTCTTTCTCTTCGCGTTTTCTTCACTTCATCCTATTTCTCAAATTTATCCAATGGGTAGGCTATTTTTATAGTTTTATTTTGATTTATAAAGGGTAAAGAATTTGCAGTTTATGAAAAAGCTAAAAGAAAAGGCTCAGTGGGGCGACTAGCAGAAAAATATTCTTTAGGTTTGAATTTCGGGCTATATCGATCCAAAGATGGCCTGAACTCTCTCTTAGGATATGGTATGGTGGTAAAGCAAGTGGACGTGTGATTTCTCTACTCGGAATTTACTACTCCTTTGTGTGTCATCACTCAGATATAACTCGTATGGGGTTTTTAGGCTAGATTCTCACATGATATATAAATTTAAGCACTCTAACCTAGGTCTCAAAAAAATACTGCCAAGTACAATCATGATGTTCATGCAAGATATTTATGAAAAGATGCAATGGCTATTACCTACGTATTAACCTAAGTTTCTAATAACTACTTTTAATTATAATCCTACATGAGACTTCTAGACTATAATCATCATAGAAAAGGAAACAATACCACTATCCAAAAGTGCATAACATAAATAAGTTTTATTTTTCGCTAAACAAAACATTTTGTTCCCACCTCCAAACTTATTTTAGATATTGTCCTCAATGTTGACATATAAGCTCAAATTTTAAAAAAAAAAAAACAACATGGACAAGTAAAGATAAAGGAAAGAGGTTACCAATAGCTCCATGAACAAAAAATAAAGCTCAAGTCACCTGTAGAAATTAGTACCTTGCCAAAGATATAATAGTGATAATATATATAAGGAACCAAATTACTACAACGACTATCATGTGTCACATATCTCATACCATAGAGTTACATGATAAGCACCTAATAGTGTAGTTTAAACCCCTTAATAGTACTCTACTTAGGCCAATTATGTCTATAATAAATGAGAGTTAGTACTGTTTACGTGTTTTTGTGCATTTCAGGACTTGAAGTTGATTAGGTGACTAAAAGCACCACTTTTGCATGGAAAATGAGTCAAGATGATTTCTGAGAAAGTTCAATATTTAAAGCCCAAAAATCATGGAGAAAAGCCTTTTTCAAGCTTAGTCAAAGCTAGGAAGTCAAAGTCAATCTGAATAGAAAAGGGGTAGAAAAGTCAAAAAAAACTTTAATAGACCCTATCTTTAAACTTGGGCCTCAAAATTGGGCCTACTCTATGTCAAAACGACTGACTTAGAATCAGATTTCTAATGGATCTAGCCTTGCCCCAATCAGAGCTATAAAAGTGGACGAAAAGGGCCCTGAAATAATTTCTAGTAGCTGTGGCCCTTTTAAACTTAACCTAATGGACTTTTAGCTCATTTTAGAGGCCCAAAGTCCCCCTCTTTGGCCCATGCACGAAAATGTAACCCTTACCCTCTCCTTTATAAAAAGAGTTAAGGATAAACACTTTCACTCCTTCCTCCCCTCTTCTAGCAAACCCTTAGTTTAATTTAGATTTATGTTTCTTTACTTTATAATTAGGTTTAGCAATTGTAGCCCCCATTAATTCCCAATCAATCAAAAACTTTAGTTTAATTTCAATTATGTCTTATTATTATTGTTTTAGTATAATGATTCCTATGACAATAGGCTTAACCTCCATTAGAGGAGGTTTATGAAGCCATGTAAGGATTAGTAGCTAGTAGTTTGTATTGTATACTATTGCATAAAAGAACGTCAAGTTCTTCGTTATGAGTAACGAAAGATAGAGCTCATAATGGAGAACTATAGTATAGAGCCACCACCAAAGAGATTTGTGGTGGAGCTACACTCTCATGCTAGTGAAACCTCGATCCAAGAGGACTTAGTCTTCACTATGGATCAATACAAGTGATTCGATACTAACTAATAGTCAATCGAATCGTGTGGCAGATTAAACCCCTTCTAATACCTTTATTCATTCTCTAAATTCATTGTTTTTACTTCATATCTACTATTTTGACTCTCATTAGTGAAGCATACTTCTAATCTAGACTCGCATCCAAGTAGTGTATAACTAGAGTTTGGCAAATATGACTACTCCCCTTTATCTCACATGATTTAGAGAGTATTTATCAACTGTTTTTCCACCATAATTTACTATTCACAGTTTCATATATCTACTGTTCATCAATCTAATCTCAAGTATTTCTTATCAATGGCACCGCTTTCCATCTAGTTTGTTTACATTGCACGTATTTAGTTTAGAAAACACTATTTTCACTATTCACAAAAAACACACTAAAACATTGTTCGTACTTTTTTCAAATTTTTCTGCTACTATAAGAGAGGATAAGAGTTGCTCAGCCAATTCCCTGCCTTCCCGTGACCTGACCATGAAAATTTGAAACCCTAGTTTTAACTCACGAGCGTGCACGCCCTAAAATTGCCTTCACTGAGCGTGACCCGCCCTCTACATCTTAAGCGTGACATGCACCCAAATTGTCCCTAGGTTAATTAGCTTAAATTTTTTTTTAATATTATTTATAATCTTATCACATGAGTACAATACAACACTCGTATGCTAACAACTACAAAATTTTAAAAAATTATTTTTCTTCATACTAAACGGTGTCTAGAAAACTTAAAGAATTTGGGGTAGTCTAATTAAGGAACGTGCACGCATGGACAACCTCCCTCAAATTCCTAGGTGACCTGGCCGTTGGTTTGATAAAAAATACAAAAAAATTAATTAATAATTCCTAAGATACTTAAGTGACTAACTAATTTTTATAATTTTTATAATTTTATAAAGAAAAGTGCATAATTTTTGCAAATGTTTCTATCTTACCCCAAACAATCGAACGCTTTGTCCTCAAAGTGTAAAGAGATAAAGAAAGAATTTATCTTAGAAACATGGCAAAAATTGGCAGTATCTGTAACAAAAATATTATAAATAAGATATGATAATATGGAACACAATTAAACTGGTACATACTAACTAACATGGACTCTACTAGAGTAAACATGACAGGAAAGGGTCAAAAAGATTTAAAATAAAATACCAAAATACGCCACCCTTAAACAAAATTTGAAAACTTTTTTTAAGTTTGAAAATTTGTTGTGGCCTATGCCCCAGAAAGGTGGGATGTTACAAAAACTTGGGTATTTTAAAGTCAGATTCTCGAGACTTACTAATACATATATACGTGTCGCTTACCATATATCAACAACCGAAAAAGTTGTGAGTCTTTCCATAAATAATTATTAAGTGCAAGGACCATGGTCGTCCTACTATCCAATGCACCTTGGGAGATTACTTCATAACAACTGCTCTATTAGACCTGGGGGCGAGTATTAACTTACTCCATTTTTATGTATATAAACAACTAGGTCTAACAAAACTTCAACCAACCAAAATTACTTTGCAGTTAGCCAATCATTCTATTAAGTACCCTAAGGGCGTAGTTGAAAATATTCTCATTAAAGTTCAAGACTTTTACTATCGAGCCAACTTCGTTATTCTCTACACAGAAGTTGCTCATGATTCCATTCCCATCATCTTAGGGCATCCTTTCTTGGCAACTGCCAATGCCCAAATCAATTGTCGGGATGGCTCAATGACTCTTTCTTTTGGAAATCTTTCTATGGAAGTTAACATGTTTAGACAAAAGCAGGGATAACTAGGGTTCTAGGGTTTCCTGTAGAAGGAGAAGTGAAGTCCAATAAGAGTTTTGTATCGCACATTAGTGCGGCTAACGCTTTCTTCCCCACACTAATAGATACCCCACTTATGGAAGGAGGCAAAGATCACAATTTCGACTACCTAAACGTAGATGAAATCGACGGAGATTTCCTTCGACTCTTTTGCAACCCTTCTACACAACCTCACGAATCCCCTCCTATTGACATCGATTCATCTCTCGACGTCATGACGGAAGAAGAATTTTCAACCTCTATCCCACTAATTTTTCTGACCCACCTATTAAGGAATGTCTTGCATATCTCAAGGCTTCTGATGATCTAGAATTGAGAACGTTAGTTGAGCACCATTCACCCACCTCACATCCTCGTGTCACTCATTCACCTTCCATCACAAATGTTCCCCACCTTCCACCTTTTCAAAGGAACCTTGAGTTTGTACTTGACCTTCTTGCTTCTCTTGTGCTTCATGATTTTCTAAACCCTCCTGATACAAAAATAATACCCAAGGACAAGCCATCTGACACCTTCATTTTTAGATTTGAGACAGTTCATACTTACACCATGAATGAGTTTTGTGCTAAACCCACATTTCTCATTTTTTCCATTCCATCCTTCCAAAACTTATCCATATCCCACGTATTTTTTCTAACCATACATTTTATCATGATCATTCACTTGAACACCCTTTCGTTCAAAGAAGAAGAAGAAGGTGCATGCTCGGTTACGTTCTAGGTCTATCAATCTTTGCTCTCATTCCACTAAGCTACATCGTACAACATCTTGGTGCTTGATTCTATTTGGGGGTGCTTTCTGTGATAGTTGTTTATGGAAAGACCCCCAACTTTTTAGGTTGTTGATATAAGATAAGCGACACGTATATATATATTAGAAAGTGTTGGGAATCTGACTTTAAAATATATACCCAAGTTTTTGTAACAAACCACATTTCTAGAGTATAGGCCACAAAAATTTTCAAACTTAAAAAGAGTTTTCAAATTTAGTTTGGGGGAGGCATATTTTGGTATTTCATTTCAAATCTTTTTGTCACCCTTTGCCTATTATGTTTAGTCTAGTAGAGTCCATGTTAGTTAGTATGTAACAGTTTAATTGTGTTTCATATTATCATATCTTCTTTATAATATTTCTGTTACAGGTACTGCCAATTTTTGCCACGTTTCTATAGTAGATTCTTTCCTTATCTCTTTACACTTTGAGGGCAAAGTGTTCGATTGTTTGGGGGTGGGATAGAAACATTTGCAAAAATTAGGCACTTTTAGGATGTAAATTACACTCTTTTCTTTATAAAATGTTAAAAATCAAAAAAATTAGTTAGTTAAATAATTTAATTACGCTATTAAATTATTTCATCAACCCCTTTCTCCCAAATTGTTTGAGGGTGGTATATTTAATTTTAGCACATTGTACGTTAACGTATTAAAATTGCATGTATAAATATTGAAATATAGAATCCATAGGCCTTGTTGATTTTATTGGGATTCATAATGTAATTAGGTACCTTAATTTCGTGAAATTCACTATTTCACTGAATTTCGGAAGCTAATCCGATAGGAGCCACGATAGGCGCATGCTTGATTTGTGAACGTATGGTATTATTTTATTTACGTTAAAGTCCACCTATGACCCAAGCGCTATTTATTATTTCATGTTATCCCTATAAATGGTGGAACTCATATAGGAGTTGTGTATGTTTTTATTTCTTTATATTAGTATAAATTAACCTTCTTTTTTAGGTGTTCCCATTTACAAGCACATTCCTATGGTACTCTTTATCCTTTATTTTCATTCCATACTTTAGGGACAAAGCATGATTCTGTTTGGGGGTGGTATACAATAACATTGTAAATCTTTAAGCACATATTAGATTGTATATTACGTATTATTTGTCTTATAAAAATTAAAAGAAAAAAAAGTTCAAAAATATAGTTTATGATATACACTTTGAGATAATGGTAATGTTCCTTTCTCCATGATGATATTAGTCTAGCAATCCCACATAGTACTTTAATTAGGATTTAATTTTTGAAACCTAGATTAATATATAGGTAATAGTCATTGCATCTTTTCATGAACATCTTGCAAGAGCATCTATGATTGTACTTGGCAATATTTTTCTAAGAATTAGGTTAGAGTACTTAATATATATCCTATGAGCATCTAGCCAAAAAGCCCATATGAATTAATATCTGAGTGATGACACAAGGGGGAAGTCAATTCTAAGTAGAGAAATCACACATCCACTTGCTTGATCACCATACCATATCCTAAGTGAGAATTTAGGCCCTTTTTGGATCGATATAGCCAGAAATTCACACCTATATGAAATTTATTATCCGCTAGTCACCCCACTGAGCCTTTCATTAGCCTTTCCACAAACCACAAATCCTTTACCCAATAAAATAAAATGAAAAATAAAATCATCCTACCTATCTGGATAAGTCTGAGAAATAGGATGAGTGAAGAAAAGAGAAGAGAAAAACATATGTAAACAAAAATTAGTTAGTTACTTTAGAAAAGAAAAAGAAAAGAAAGTTTACATCCAAAGAAAAGAATAGAAAAATAAAATCAAAATCAAAATAGAAATAAAATCAAAAGTCCAAAAAATTAGAATAAAATGAGTCAAAAAGCTAAAATAAAAAGGTTAAGGATGAAAACAAAGTGTAGAAGCAAAATAAGAAAGAGGTTTCTCTAATTACATAATATGAAGACCCTATTTTCTCATATTTGTCATTTTGAATATCATTTTCCTTCCTTCTTTAACCAACACCTATGCCCCGTAACAACTAATAAAGACCTCTAGCTCAATTAGGAATAGGTTGGTGTGATAGTAAGTGGTAGATGTGTTTGATCGACCTCAGCTTCCTTGGATTGTCATAGAGATTATGAGAAAATGTGTGCCCACTGCACACTGGAGTTAGCAAACTTGGGTAGGAAAATTAGAGTGTTATGTGTCTTGACACATTCCTTGTGAGAACCTTCTTAGGCACGCTTACCCAAAAGTTTTAGAAAAAGACCTGCCACTACATTTCATATCATAGTTCATTGTATGGTTGTTTATCTTAGATATTTTGATTATTATGCATGTATTAATTTAGGAGTTAGACTGATGATCCTTGTTTAAATGCAAGTTAAATGTATAGATAACTGAGATAAATTAGGGGACAATTACTTTTATTTCTTAGTCATTGTAGTATAAATGAAGTTTATGAGATAAATTAGGGGACAATTACTTTTATTTCTCAATAAAACGAGAGTAGTTAGGAATACATTTTTGGTCACTTATTTTAATTTCAAATATTTGCTTGAGGACAAGCAAAATACTGTTTGGCGGTGGTTTGATAAGAGCCCAAAACTGTAGTTTCAACCCCTTAATAGTATTATATTTAGGCCAATTATGTTTATAATAAATAAGAGTTAGTAATGTTTACGTGTTTTTGTGTATTTCAGGTCTATGAATCAATTATGTGAAGAAATACATCACTTTTGCAAGAAAAAGGAGTCAAATTACTTGCTAGAGAAATTATATGATTAAAGCCCAAGTTTCAAGGAGAAAAAGCATTTTTGAAGACTAGTCAAAGCTGAAAAGTCAAAGTCAACGCAGGTGGAAAAAGAGCCGGAAAGTCAATAGAAATTCCGCAGGCCATATCTTTGGACTCAGACCTCAGAATTGGGCCTATTATATGTCAAAACGACCGGCTCAGAATGATCATTCTAGTAGACCAATCCTTGACCCAATCAAAGAAACAAACTTAGATAAAAATGGTATTGCAGTAAATTCCCGCAGAGAAACCCTTTTTAGACATAAGTAATTAGGTTTTGGGCATGATTTAGTGGCCCAAAACAAACCTCCAAAGCCCATATTCGAAATTGTAAACCTAACCCTCTCCTATATAAAGAGGGTTAAGGTTAAAAAAAACTTGGTTACTCCCCTCTTTAGTTTAGTTGTAAATTAGGGCTATCTCTCTCCCTCTCTCCCCTTTCTTTAGTTTAATATTGTTTCAGTAATTAGTGTTTATAATTGTAGCCTCCATAAAACCTCCATTAAAATACTTTCAAGTTATTATTATTATTCAATTCAATTGCTTCTCTTTCTATTATTTTTTCTTTTCAATATTTTGTTCATGATAGTCCCATGAATGAAAGCTAAACTCCCATTAGAGGGAGTTTGAATGAAGCTTTGAGAGGACTTAATTTGTTAGTATAGATTTTTTGTTTAGGGTTTCAAGTTTAGGTTTTTCTTGACTTAGAAATAAGAAGAGTTTAACCTAAACTAGATAATAATGAGTTTGCCATGAGAATGGGAACAAGCTTTCTCACATGCTAATTAGTTTATGACTACAGATAGTATAAAGTAATTAGGGGTCATTAAAGGTCTAGTCTTTATAATTTAACCTTGTGTGAGAATATCTAGACTACGGTTTTCTATATAAATCTATGATAGCATGTTAAGAAATTAAAAAGTGGATTTCAATCTCTTTCTATTCTTCTCCATATTTTATTCAAGTCATATTAAATTACCTTAATTAGATTTGTATAAGTTAAATTCATATACTTAGTTTCGTTGTATAATTAGATAGTATAAATATTGCTCTCACCATTATTTCCTTGTGTTTGATTAGTTGAATTCGTTTAAGTCTAGAAAGTTAAGAGTGGAATGATTCCGTACTCTATATATTGCATGAATATACATGTGATAGTAGAAAATAAATAATTGATAATGTAAGAAGAAGTTAGTGAAATCTAGTATTGTTTTTACGATTTATCAAGTACCCCAAGGGCGTAGTTGAAAACATTCTCGTTAAAGTTCAAGACTTTTACTATCCAGCCGACTTCATTATTCTCGACACAAAAGTTGCTCATGATTCCATTCTCATCATCTTAGGGCGTCTTTTCTTGGCAACCGCCAATGCCCAAATCAATTGTCGGGATGGCTAAATGACTCTTTCTTTTAGAAATTTTTCTATAAAAGTTAACATGTTTAGACAAAACCAGGGATAACTAGGTTTGATTGTAAAAGGACAAGTGAAGTCCATTGAGAGTTTTGTATCTCATATTAGTGTGGCTGATGCTTTCGTCCCCACACTAGTAGATACCTCTCTTATGGAAGAAGACAAAGATCATAATTTCGACTCCCTAGACATAGATAAAATCAAGGGAGATTTCCTTCGACTCTTTTTCAACCCTTCTTCGCCACCTCACGAGTCCCCTCCTATTGACATCCATTCATTTCTCGACGCCATGATGGAAGAAGAATTTTTCAACCTCTATCCTACTGATTCTTCTGACCCACCTATTGAGGAATGTCTTGGATATCTCAAGGCTCTGATAATCTAGAACTGAGAATACTAGTTCAGCACCATTCACCCACCTCACATCCT
This sequence comes from Coptis chinensis, assembly GCF_015680905.1. Lineage (NCBI taxonomy): Eukaryota > Viridiplantae > Streptophyta > Magnoliopsida > Ranunculales > Ranunculaceae > Coptis > Coptis chinensis. Next base: position 56,663,821 of record NC_141461.1, on the reverse strand, counting down.
CATGTCACTCATTCACCTTCCATCACCACTATTCCCCACTTTCCACCTTCTCAAGAACTACCTAGAGCACCACCCTACCATCATCCACCTGAGGTAATCCATAATAAATACCAGACATTTACCACCACCTCGATTCCCTTCCCTCCATATTTTCAAAGAGACCTTCAGTTTGTACTAAACTTTCTTGTTTCCCCTGTGCTTCATGACTTTATAGACCCATCTGGTGAAGAAGTAAAACTTAAGGACAAGCCACCTTACACTTTTTCATTTTTTCCACTCCTTCATTCTAAAACTTATCCATATCCCACGTATTTTCCATAACCATCCATTTTCTCATGATCATTCACTTGGACACCCTTTCGTTTAAAGAAGAAGAAGAAGGTGCATGCTCGGTTATGTTCTAGGTCTATCAGGCTTCACTCCCATTCCAATAAGTTGTGTCGTACAACATCTTGGTGCTTGATCCTATTTGGGGGTGCTTTCTGTGATAGTTATTTATAGAAATACCCCCAATTTTTTCAGTTGTTAATATATCGTAAGCGACATGTATATATGTATTAGTAAGTCTTGGGAATCTGACTTTAAAAGACCCAAGTTTTTGTAAGATACCACCTTTCTGGAGTATAGGCCACAAAATTTTTCAAACTTAAAAAGAGTTTTCTAATTTTGTTTGGGGGTGGTGTATTTTGGTATTTCATTTCAAATCTTTTTACCACCCTTTGCCTGTCATGTTTACTCTATTAGAGTCCATGTTAGTTAGTACGTAACTGTTTAATTGTGTTTCGTGTTATCATATCTTCTTTATAATATTTCTGTTACATGTACTACCAATTTTTGCCACATTTCAATAGTAAATTCTTTCCTTATCTTTCTACACTTTGAGGACAAAGCTTTCGATTGTTTGGGGGTGGGATAGAAACATTTGCGAAACTTAGGCACTTTTAGGAAGTAAATTACGCACTTTTCTTTATAAAATGTTAAAATAATAAAAATTATTTAGTTACATCATTTAATTGTGCTATTAAATTATTTCATGAACCCCTTCTCCCAAATTGTTTGGGGGTGGTATATCTAATTTTAGCACATTGTACATTCATGTATTAAAATTGCATGTATAAATATCGAAATATAGAATCCATAGGCCTTGTTGATTTTATTTGGATTCATAATTTAATTAGGTACCTTAATTAATTCACTATTTCACGGAATTTCAGAAGTTAATCCGATAGGAGCCACGATAGGCGCATGCTTGATTTGTGAATGTATGGTATTATTTTATTTACGTTAGAGTCCGCTTATGTCCCAAGCACTATTTATTATTTCATGTTTTCCCCATAACGGGTTGAACTCATATAGGAGTTGCATCTATTTTTATTTCTTTATATTAGTATAAATTAACCTTCTTTTTCGGGTGCTCTCATTTACAAGCACGTTTCTATGGTACTCTCTATCCTTTATTTTCATTCCATACTTTGGGGACAAAGCATGATTCTGTTTGGGGGTGGTATAGAAACACGTTGTAAATATTTAAGCACATATTAGGTTTTATATTACATATTATTTGTCTTATAAAAATTTAAAAAATATATATATTAAAAATATTGTTTATGTTATGCACTTAGTGATAATGGTATTGTTACCTTCTCCATGATGATATTAGTCTAGAAATCTTACGTAGTACTTGAATTAGGATTTTATTTTTGAAACTTAGATTAATTTATAGGTAATAGTCATTGCATCTTTTCATGAACATCTTGCATGAGCATCTATGATTGTACTTTGCCATATTTTTCTGATATTTAAGTTAGAGTACTTAATACATATCTTGTGAGCATCAAGCCAAAAAGCCCATATTAATTAATATCTAGTGATGACACAAGGGAGAAGTCAATTCCGAGTAGAGAAATCACACATCCACTTGCTTGATCACCATATCATATCCTAAGTGAGAATTTAGGCCCTCTTTGGATTGATATAGCCAAAAATTCACACCTATATGAAGTTTATTATGCACTAGTCACCCCACTGAGCCTTTCATTAGCCTTTCCACAAACCACAAATCCTTTACCCAATAAAACAAAATATAAAATAAAATCATCCTACCTATCTGGATAAGTCTGAGAAATAGGATAAGTAAAGAAAAGATAATAGAAAAACTGTGTAAACAAAAATTAGTTAGTTGCTTCAAAAGAAAAAGAAAAGAAAGTTTCCATCTAAAGAAAAGAAAAAATAATAGAATTAAAATAAAAAGTTAAAACTCCAAAAATAGAATGAAAAGGAGTCAAAAGCCAAAATAAAAAGGCTAAGGATGGAAACAAAGTGTATATGCGAAGTAAGAACGAGATTTTCTCTTGTTACATAATATGAAGACCCTATTTACTAAGATTTGACTCTTTGAATATCCATTTCCTTAATTCTTTAACCAATACCTATGCCCCGTATCACCTAATAAAGACTTCTAGCTCAATTGGGAGTAGTTTGGTGTGATAGTAAGTGGTATATGTGTTTGATCGACCTTTACTTCCTTGGATTGTCATTGAGATTGTGAGAAAACGTGTGCCCACTGCACACTGGAGTTAGCAAACTTGAGTGGAAAAACCATAGTGTTATGTGTCTTGACATATTCCTTGATAACCTACTTAGGCACGCAACCCAAAAGTTTCAGAAAGAGACCTGCCACTGCATTTCATAGCATAGTTCATTGTATAGTTGTTTATCTTAAGATGATTTGATTATTATGCATTTATTAATTTTGGAATTAGATTGATGATCCTTGTTTAAATGCTAGTTAGATGTATAAATATCTGAGATAAATTAGGGGACAATTACTTTTATTTCCTAGTTGTTGTAGTATAAATGAAATTTGTGAGTACCTTCTCTAGAAACTCTCACGAGGCTATAACTCGTCCTCTAGAATATTCTTAGTGGTTTAAGGCCTTATTGCATATGGTCAATGCAATCGCACTCAGCAAAACGAGAGTAGTTAGGAATACATTTTTTGTTACTTATTTTAATTTCAAATATTTGCATGAGGACAAGCAAAATGCTGTTTGGGGGTGATTTGATAAGAGCCCAAAACTGTAGTTTCAATCCCTTATTAGAATTATATTTATGCCAATTATGTTTATAATAAATAAGAGTTAGTAATATTTACGTGTTTTTTTGTATTTCAAGTCTTAGAATCAATTATGTGAAGAAATACGTCACTTTTGCAAGAGAAAGGAGTCAAATTACTTGCTAGAGAAATTATATGATTAAAGCCCAATTTTCAAGGAGAAAAAACATTTTTAAAGCCTAGTCAAAGCTGAAAAGTCAAAGTCAATGCGGGTAGAAAAAGAGCAGAAAAGTCAATGAAACTTCCGCAAGCCTTATCTTTAGACTCAGACTTTGGAATTTAGCTTATTACATGTCAAAACAACTGACTTGGAAAGAGCTTTCTAATGCACTAAACCTTGACCCAATCAGAATAGAAAAAGTAGACAAAAAGGATGTTGCAGTAAATTTTCACAAAGAAATTCTTTTTAGACTTAAGTAATTAGGTTTTGGGCTTGATTTAGTGGCCCAAAACGCTGCTCCAATGCCCATGCACGAAATTGTAAACCTAACCCTCTCCTATATAAAAAAGGTTAAGGCTAAACAAAACTCTCTCTCTCTCTCTCTCTCTCTCTCTCTCTCTCTCTCTCTCTCTCTCTCTCTCTCTCTCTCTTAGTTAGAATAATTTAGCTGTCTCTCTCCCTTTTCTTTAGTTTAATATAGTTTAAGTAATTAGGGTTTATAATTATAGCCTCCATTAAATCTCGATTAAAATACTTTCAAGTTATTATTATTATTCAATTCAATTACTTCTCTTTCTATTATGTCTTCTTCTCATTCTTTTATTTATAATAGTCCCATGAATCAAAGCTAAACTCCCATTAAAGGGAGTTTGAATGAAGCTTTGAGAAGACTTGATTTGTTAGTATAGATTTGTTGTTTAGGGTTTCAAGTTTAGGTTTTTCTTGACTTAGAGATAAGAAGAGTTTAACCTAAACTAGATAATAGTAAGTTTGCCATGAGAATGGGAACAAGCTTTCGCTCATGCTAATTAGTTTATAACTAGAGATAGTATAAAGTAATTAGGGACCATTAAAGGTCAAGTCTTTATATTTTAACCTTGTGTGAGAATATCTATACTAGGGTTTTCTATACAAATATATGATTGCATGTTAAGAAATTAAAAAATGGATTTCAATCTCTCTCTATTCTTCTCCATATTTTATTCAAGTCATACTCAATTGCTTTAGTTAAATTAGTATAAGTTAAATTCATATATTTAGTTTTGTAGTAAAAATTCACATCCATAAATATTGCTCTCACCACTTTTTCCTTGTGTTTGATTAGTTGAATTCATTTAAGTCTAGAGAGTTAAGAGTTGAATGATTCCGTTCTCTATATATTACATGAATATATATATGTGACAGTAGGAAATAAATAATTGGTAACGTAAGGATAAGTTAGAGAAATCTAATAGGTGTTTTTACATTTATCATCATGCAATAACAAACCCAAATCCAAGCATCCATGCAACAATCTCTGAACTTGTTAGCCCAAGGCAAAACTTAGAAAGGTGTGTTTCCAAGTCAAGATATTCCAAACCTTAAACAACAAACACAACCTTTGAAGAAACAAGTGACGTGAACGAAGCTGGAGCGCTAGAAACTCTTTCATGATCATCCTATCTACGAGGATTAAATCATCTTTTTCATAATGTATTCCTTTCCCATCCCATTCCATCTTTTGCTTTAAAGGGAATACATCAATAACCTAGGTAACCGGACCACTCCACTTGGAGTGTGTGGTTGTAAGTGCCGGAGCCTTAGTCAACGTATATCTCGCATATTCTTTGTAAAACACTTTTTACTCGTCCTTTGAGTAAGTGTGAACATGTGGAGCGAGCATACAATTTTTCTTTTCTTTATTTTACGTTTCTTTTTCAAAAACAATTGTTTTCTCTATTCTTTAATGCTAGATTCTCGATACATCAATAGTTATGTGAGTTTCCAAAAACAAAATAGGCAATGGATTCTACACAGACCAACCCCTAGAACAACGCAATCTAGGGGCGGTTTGAGATCATTTTTTCTTACTAGTCACCTATACCACCGCGCTATTCCCATAGGTCAGGATATTTCATGTCTTGCATAGTAAATCCCCCAACTCGTGTAGATGCTCTGTCTGTTTAGATTTGGGTTCGCAATAGAATCGACACAAAAGTTGCCTAAGATTTCCTGTTATGGTTTGTTTTTCAAAAATTAGCATCAAAACTTTTGAGTATGAGTATCTTAAAACATCTTTCCATAGTTTTCAAAACTAAAGGATATAAAAATGAAAGTTATACGCCCCAGAGTAACCAAAATGATACTGGATTCATGTATAATTTTACCTTCTTGTCAAAACCTCTATATGGTTAGAGATATCCTCTTGTCAGGATTTGTTCTTCAAACTTAGACTAATATACGTACAATAGTTTTTGCATTTTTTTCATGAATGGTATGCATAAATATTTGATTGTATATAGCAGTGAGTTTCCGAGACCAAGGTTAGAACAATTAAGATCCATATCTTGTGAGAATCTAGCCGAAAGCCTCATCTAAATGATTATTGAGTGATGACACAAAGGAAGTCCGGATAGAAAAACCACACGTCCACTTGCTTGATCACCATGTCATATCCTAAGAGAGAATTTGGGTCATTTTTGGATAGATATAGCCAAATAAATGTTAAAAACTCAAAAAGATAGGTTTTTTTTCTTGTTACCCCTCTTGAGCCTTCACCAATTTCTAAAAGCCTTTTTATTCTTCAGCATAAATTCCTAACCCGTTACAACATATAATAAAAAGTTTACCCAGCTGACATGTTGAGAATTGGATGGATATTAGAAAAAGAGAAGAGAAGACCTTGTACAAAAACAAATCAGTTAGTTGCTTCGAAAAAAAAAAGAAAGAGAAGAAAAGAAAGTCCCATAAAAAAAACCAAAACTCTAAAAAGATCAAAGGAGTCAAAAATCGAATCTCCCAAAAGTTCAAAATAAAAAAGGAAACGATATCAAAAACAAAAAGAAACAAAAGCAAAGTTAGAACTCCCAAAATTCAAAATCATATGGAGTCCCAAAGCCAAAGGGTTAAAAAATTACAATTCAGAAGCACAGAACGAAACAAGGTTCTTCTTTAGTTACAAGTATCTTGAAGACCCAATTTCTCAACTTATCATATTTTTATTTTCCCTTCCTTTTTTCATTCTAAGCCATCACCCTGGCCCCGTAACTCTTAATAAAATACTTATAGCTCAAATAAGAATAGGATGGTGTTATAGTAAGTGGTAAGCGTGATCAATCGACCCCAGTTTCTTTGGACGTCATTTGAGTATGTGAGGAATATAAGTGCTCGCTGCACTTGAGAGAACGAAACTTGAGTGAATCTATCAGAGAGTTGTGATTGCAACACACCCCTATGAGAACCCACCTTAAGGACGCTCTCCAAAAGTCTCATAAACGACTCTGCTTTTGCATTTCATTGTTCATGTTTTGAACATTTTTTTTAGATGATTAAATTACTATACATATGTTATTCTAAGTTCAAAGGAGCTTGTCCTTATTCCCCACTAATGAGATGAATAGACTTCTGAGAATAAATATGAAAACAAGACCCTCTGTACTAAATAGAAGAAGTTTATGAGTACCTTCACTGGAAAACTCTCACGAAGCTTAAAGCTCATCCGCTAGGGAATTTCTAATGGTTTAAGGCCTTGTTGCATATGGTTAATGCAATCACACTCCGCGAAATAAGATTAGTATAATTTCTAATAAATCACTCATTTGTGATCTTAGTTTTTCTCTCATCCTTGCTTGAAGACAAGCAAGATACTATTTGGGGGTGGTGATCAGCTCCCAAATGTGCATTTTATTACCCTTATATTACTGCATTACAGCCCTTCTTTTGCATAATAAAAAGATAACTCATAACTTTTATTGCCTTTTTCAGGTTATAGAGCAATTCATACCACTTATCATAAAAGCTACATCTTAGCCCCAAAAGAAGCCTTAATTATGCTTATTATGAAGACTTGAAGCTGCTATGAAAAAGTGCTAAAAAAGTCAAAGTCAAAGGTCAAAGGTCAAGGACTCAGAACCAAAGAGCTAAAAGTCAAGTCCTTAACTCAGAAGATGTCCTTAACATAAAAGAAGGTTGTCCCTAAAACCTATCTTGATCAAGAAGAAATCAAAAAGCAAAAAGCAAAAACATAAAGCAAATGGTGAGGTGTTTCAAATGTAATGGGGAAGGGTAAATCAGTCTTTTGTAAAAAGTAGGGGTATAAGAACCAAAAGTTAGGGAGAGAGAAAGTACCTACACTTATTCTAGTGTCATGTAGGATTTATTTTCTAGTCATTTTCATTCAAGTCATTTACGTTTTGTTCTTTATTTTCAATCTTGTTATTTAGTTTATGTTCTTCAATCAATCAATCATTTCTTATTTGTTGTTCTTTCTTTCAATCATTTCAATCTTTTTCCTTCAAGTTTGTGTTCTTTCAATCACTTAAACAACTTATACTTTTTCAAGTTTGTTCAATACAACTAGAGTTAACCAATACAAGTCCTAAACTAAAGAAAACTACTTTCTTTTCTTCCAACACACCCAATCATTCAAGCTCTAAACAATTTATGGTGAACCATATCAACAACTTTGAGATACTCATTACTAGATCTACTTCACAGGTCCAAAAGTTGACTTTTTACAAAGTCTCACCTATATGTAGAGCTCATCGCACTAATCATTCTGATTGTTCACTTGCCACCATTGGAGTCTAGGTTAAGATGATATGGGCTTCGGAAGTTTGATACGATGCTTTTGGCATATTGATCTTATTCTGACTTGGAACTACCCTGTTTGATTCCCTGGGCTTTAGTCAGACTTCATTGAGCTTCATGTGGGCTAAATAGGAAAGCTTCATGTATACACATTATTCTGTTCTTAAATATTGGTTTTATCCTCATTTGTACGTTGATTGCTCAAACCTGTAAAAGCATGAAAATACAATTAATTCATGATTATTAAACATATAATTAATCTAAATGCTATGTCTCTACAGGGTTTTATATTGCAGTTTTGGGTGCTTATCACACCATCCCCAAACAGTACTTTGTTTGTCCTCAAGCAAAGAAGAAACATTAAAACATATTAGTGGCCAAAAGTGTATAGTCCTAAATTAATTCTCATTTCGAGAGTGTAATTGCATTGACCGTATGCAACAAAGCTTAAACCACTAGGAATTCCCTAGTGGATAAGTTATAGCCTCTTAAGAGTTTTCCAGATAAGATACTCATAAACTTCACTTATACTACAACAACTCAGTATTAAAGGCTTGTTCCCTTAATTAATCTCAGATATATATACATCTCACTAGCGGGGAATGAGGATTTATTCTTTTGGAACTCAAGTTAATATACACACAATAATTAAAACATCTACATATGATCATGTATGCAGTGAACTTTACATCAAACTGTACAAGCAGGGCCGTTTCTGGATCCTTTGGAGAGCGTCCCTAAATATGTTGTCACAGGTATGGGTAGAAACATAAATTCACTCATAATTTTTCCACTCAGGTTTCGCTAATTGTAGTGTGCAGTGGCACACTTTTCCTCACATCTCAATGATAATCAGAGGAGCCGAGGTCGATTAATCACGTATACTACGTATTATCATACCATCCTATTGATAAGCACCCAAAAGTGTAGTTTAAACCCCTTAATAATATTACATTTATTCCAATTATGTTTATAATAAATAAGAGTTAGTATTGTTTACGTGTTTTTGTGTATTTCAGGTCTTGAAGCTGTTTATGTGCTTAAACATGTCATTTTGCATGGAAAACGAGTCAAGATGATTGCCGAGGAAGTTCTACATTTAAAGCCCAAGAATTATGAAGAAAATCCTTTTTCAAGCCCAGTCAAAGTCAATTCGGGTAGAAAAAGAATATAAAAGTTAATAAAACTTCAAATGGGTGTATGTTTGGACACGGGCCTCGGAATTGGGTCTACTTTATGTCAAAACAACCAGCTCGAAATAATTTTTCCAATGGACCCTGCCTTTCCCCAATCAAAGTTGTAAAAGTGGATGAAAAGAGCAATAAAATAATTTCCAACAGTTGTGGCCTCTTTAGACTTAACCTAATGGACTTTGGGCTCACATTAGAGGCCCAAAGTCCCCCTTTTTGGCCCATGCAGGCAAATGTAACCCTAACTCTCTCTTATATAAATAGGGTTAATGCTAAACTTAATACTCCTTTTCCAGCACCCCTTTTTTTAGTGTAGAGTAGTTTAGTTTAGTTTAGAGTTAAGTAATTAGGGTTTATTCTTGTAGCGTCCACCTCCATTAGAAACCTTTCAATAAAAGCTTATTTATTCAATTCTTCTTTACTTTATAATGTCTTCTTATTATTGTTTTAGTTTAATTAATCCAATGACACAAGGCTAAAACCTCCATTAGAGGGGGTCAATGAAGCCATGTGAGGATGATTGCTTGTTAGAATAGTGTTGTTTATAATAGAGTTTCAAGTTCATTGTTATGTTTGTTTAGAGATAAACCTCATAATGATGAACTAGAGTTTAGAGCCACCATCAAAAAGATTTCTGGTGGAGCTAAACTCTCATGCTAGTGAAACCATGATCAGAGATGACTTGGTATTCACTAAAAATCAACAAGCGATTCGATGACTAAACTAATAGCCAATCAAATTGTCTGGTGGATTACCCCTCTCTAATCTCTTTTATCATCTTAAAAATCACTGTTTAGCATCTTAAATTTACTGTTTTCATATTATAAATTGCTCTCTCATTAGTGATTAGTTTAATTAGTCTAAATTCGTTATAAGTACGTGCAAGCAAGAGTGGAGAACATGACTACTCCCATATATCCACATGTCTTAGAGAGTATTATTATTGATTGATTGAATAATTTTAGCATGTTAGAACTACTATTTTCACATCTAATTTATTTATCTTGTCACCTACTCCTAATTGAGCTATAGTTCTTTATTAGGTATTATGGGGCTTAGGTGGTGGTGTAAAAGAAAATAGGAATGGAAAATCAAAAATTACAAGTATAAGAAAATAAGGTTTTTGAGATATTTACACTAGAGAAATCCTTGTTTTCTTTTCTTGCTTCTAAATGAGTGTCCATACTTTGCACTTTTCAGCTTTTGAACTCCTTTTGATTTTATTTTGCGGAGTTCTAACTTTGATTATTTTGGGAAACATAATTCTATTCTTATTTTCTTTTTCTTTTTCTTTCTAAAGCAAGTAACTGATTTTTATTTGGAACAAGTCTTTCTCTTTATTTTTCCACATTTCATCCTATTTCTCTTACTCATCATTTAGGGGGGTTTATTTTATTTGGAATTAATAGATAGGTAAGGAATTGTTGGTAAAAGTGAAAGGTTGATGAAAGGTTCAGCGGGGCGACTAGCGGTAAAATTTGTAACAGGTATGAATTTTTGGCTATGTGATCAGTCCCTAAATGTGCATTTTATTACCTTTACAATGCTTTGAATATGCCCTTCTTATGCTTCATGAACAGACAACTTATAGCTTTTGCTACCGTTTGTAGGATACAGACCATTTAGGACGCATATTCCTAATATGTGCATTTTAGCACAAAAAGGATGGTTATTTTCGCTGCTAGGGAAGATTCCAGCTTAGGAGCAAAAGTGCCGGAAAGTAAAAGTCAAAAGTCAAGTCAACTATCAAAGTAAAAGACTCAAGGATGAAAGCTACGAACTCAGGGACCTAAAGCCAAAATCAAGACTTATATTGTATGGGCTTAGGTCAAAAGCCCACAAGGTTGTTTCTAGAAGGGAGGGCATAAATGTAAATAGTGTCCTATATAAACCAAAGAGATGTAGAGAATTAGTTATCCAATGTTTTAGGGCCCAAACCAATTGGTTTGTTAGGAGTAGTGATAAGAGCCCAAAACTGTAGTTTTAACCCCTTAATATCATTATATTCAGACCAATTATGTGTATAATAAATATGAGTTAGAACTGTTTACGTGCGTTTATGTATTTCAGGCATTGGAGTCAAATATGTGAAGAAACATATCACTTTTGCGAGATAAAAGAGCAAAGGTTGGTTGCTAAGAAATTCTATAATTAAAGGCCAAGATTCAAGGAGAAAAAACCTTTTTAAAGCCCGGTAAAAGTTGAAAAATCAAAGTCAACGCGGATAGAAATAGAGCAGAAAAGTCAACAGAACTTCTGTAGGCCATATCTTTGGACTTAAACCTCGGAAGTAGGCCTATTATATGTCAAAACAACCGGCTCAAAAAGAGCTTTATAATGGTTTAGTCCTTGACCCAATCAGATTAGCAAAAGTGGATAAAAAGACTATTGCAATCATTTTCAGCAGAGAAACCCTTTTTGGACATATATAATTAGGTTTTGGGCATGATTTAAGGACCCAAAACAAGGCTCCAAAGCCCATGCACGAAAATGTATACCTAGCCTCTCTTATATAAAGAGGACTAAGGCATAACTTTGGATATACTTAGACTTAGATAGATATAATTAATTAGAGGTGGATAGTTAGGATTTATACTTATTTATTAGATTAAACCTTAGTTAATTATTGTTCTTCAGAATTCATTAGATTAATAAAAGTTCATTATTGTTCTTCATTATGTCTCCTTCTTATATATATGTTTATGATAATCTAATGACATCTAGTTAAACCTCCATTAGAGGGGTTTGATGAAGTTTGATGAAGACTTGACATGTTAGTTAGAATTATTGCTTGTTAAGAGTTCACTCTAGAAGGATAGTTGATTCGCCATGAGAATGGGTTGGACTTTCTCACATGCTAATTATTAGTTGGCAGAGATTGTCATGAGTAATTAGGGATCAACACTTAATCTTATTTGATTAGGACTACAATAATGTACACTAGCATATTAGGAATACATCAAATGGATTCAAACCTCCCTAATCCCTTCTCCATATTCATATTTTAATATTCATTTATCATAGTATAAGTCAAACATCTCTTTAAGTTCAACTGTCATAGTAGTATAATTTCAATTCATTACTCTCAACTGTTTTGTTAGTATCGATTAAACTAGCGGAAACTTACATTTAAAGGACTATGAGTGGAACGAATTCTCTACTCCATTTATTGCATGATTCAAGTGAGTAGATAACTTTGATAGTTTAGAGTAAAATTATTATTCTTTACTTCTGTTTAAGTTTAATTAGTTAAGTATGAGTAAAGGATAATTCCTACTTTATCAAGTAGTGTAACCTAAATTTTCATTAAGTCATTTAATTAAAAGTCTTTTATAAACTTTATTTGCATTTTCCATTGTTTTCTTCAAGTTTTCATTTCAAGTTTTAATCAAGTTCTTCATGTCATTCAAGTTCTTTATGATTTGCAAAGTTCAATCAAGCCTTCTTTCACTACAAGTATTTTCATTGGTTTAGGCAAAAGCGCGCCCGCGCCCTTCTACGCCTAATTCCAAGCGCGTCGCGCCCACTTATGAATTTGCCCGATTTTCACAGGTTAGTTTCCAACTAATTTTTTTTAAGTTATTCAGTGTTTCTATCTTTGTGAATACACTGTGATCGCGTATACAAGACGTTATTCAAACGCGTAGCAAGGAGACATTCAGGTACTCCTGCTTCCACTCCTCGCCTTTTCTATTAGAGGATAAATTCTAACATATCAGGGTTATTTGACTACTATTAGTGGTTTGTTTTTTATTGGCCATAGCCTTGTATGAGATTAAGGTCCAATACTAGTAAACCATGTTCTGTTATTTATCGCAAACGTCAATGTACACACCTATCTAGAATACCACACACTACACCTGCACCAATGGCCGACAAAATAGAGACTCCTCTCTCTGATTTTTATGAAGCCCTTAATGATAGCCCTAAGTCTTGCATCATTCTTGCAGACCCAGTAGGGGATTTTTGAATCCCCCCAAATATATTTAATTTGTTACCAGTTTTTCATGGGTTTGACCATGAGAAGCCTTATCAGCATATGTGTAGGATATAACAAGTTCTTACCATATTTGATCATAATACTGTTGGTTCGGAGCAAATTAAATTGAGGGTGTTTCCTTTCACCCTCGTTGATAAGGCGGCATCTTGGTTAACTGCCCAAGCGCCTAATTCTGTGGACTCATGGGCCAAACTTGTTCACGTATTCATGGAACAGTTTTACCCACCACTAAAGACAGATGAAATGCTTCAAAAGATTCATTTCTTCCACCATAATCCTCATGAATCCTTTTCAGAGGCCTGGAATCGGTTCACTGATCTTCTCATTAAGTGTCCACATCATAACCTTGCGAAAGACACGCTTGTTTGTGCCTTTTTCAAAAGGCTTTTACATCACCATAAATATGTTCTTGACATAATGACTGGGGATAGTTTCCTTAGTAAAGGTGCCTTTGAGGCTTATAGGTTTTTGGAAGATCAATCTAAACATCAAAATAACTGCGGGGTAATGACATCCCCCTCTCCAGTAATTCTTCTTCCACAGTTAAGGCTGCCAGTATGTTTGAGGTTAAACCTGATCTTAAGCTTAAAGCTTTAATCGAATCTCTCACTAAAAAGATAGAAGCCATTTCTGTCCAACAACAACCTACTCCTGTCATGAACGTCAACACTCTTCCATGTAATTTCTATGACAACTTTGAGCATCCCGACTCCTATTGTCCTCTAGTCTATGAACAACCATCCGCTCAACTAGACAATGTTTATTCCATTAATAGTGAACCTAACACGCCTTGGAGACAACATCCCAACTTCGGTTAGAAAAATAATCATCACGTTACACCTCCAGGGTTTAATAATCAAAATGTTAGGCAAGCGCCAAATTACAATCAAGCTCCACCGAGACAAGGACAAGGACAAGGTAATTATAATAATAATTATAATAATTATAATGCTAATAAAGGTATCGTTCCGGTTACTAATAACTATCGCAATCCAGCCGTTAATAATCAACGTGAGATAGTTCTAGACACACCACCTGTGCCCACTACACTTTCACAACCGGATCATCTCGATGCCTTCATACAGGTTAGCTAACAACTTATACAATCCATGAATCAATCTAACCAACTAGTTTTACAATCCATTAATCATTCCATCTAACAATTAACCCAAGAGAAAGCCCCACCAAAAGGTGTGTTTCCAGGTCAAGCCATACCTAATCTTAAAATGCTAAACACAACCTTTGAAGTAACTGATAATCTTAGTAATGAAAATATCATTGTAGGTGAGCTATATGCCATCACCACTCTCCGTTCTGGCAGAGTGGTTGATAACGCCGTAACGATGTCTGATGTTACCCCACCAGTGGTCCTTACAACTGATATTTTACTAGATACCGAAGTAGTAACTGATGATCCTACTCCTATAGAGGTACCACTTAAACCTCAACCCAAGAGGAAAACGGCCAAGGTTAAAACTCCTATTGATCCTTATGCTAAATATAGAGAGAACCCACCATTTCCCCAGAGATTAGCCATGTTACACAAAGATACTAACTTTGATGAGATTACGGAAGTTTTTAAAAATCTAACGATTAACCTACCTTTTCTTGACGCTATTAAAAAGTTACCACAACATGCTAAGTTTCTAAAAAAGTTGTGCACTACTAGGTGGAAGACCAATATACCAAAAGACGCCTTTTTAACTGAATAGTTCCCAACTCTATCTGAACATAATGGAATCGTTAAGTACAAGGACCCTGGTCTTCTTACTATACAATGCACCTTGGGAGATACTCATACGACGACTATGCTATTAGACCTGGGGGCGAGTATTAACTTACTCCCTTATTATTTATATAAACAAATTGGTCTACAGCAGATGCAACCTACTAAAATGATGTTGCAATTGGCTGATCGGTCTATTAAGTATCCTAAGGGTGTTGTTGAAAATGTGATGGTTAAGGTTCAAGATTTTTACTACCCAGGAAACTTCATTATCCTAGACACATAAGTCGCTAACGACTTTGTTCCTATCATTTTAGGGCGTCCTTTCTTGGTAACTGCCAACGCGCTCATAAACTACCACGATGGTTCGATGTCCATGTCCTTTGGTCATCTTTCTATTTAGGTAAATGTTTTCAAGATGATAAAATAGTTATCAGATTCGTCTTTAGATGGGGAGGTTAGCATGATTAAGAGCTTAGATCAAGATTTTTTCAACAATACGTTTCTAGAAAATCAGATGCACCAGTTCCTTTTCTTTGGTAGTTTCGACTTTGACGATGACTCCTACTTAGAGGAAGTCAACGCCCTTTTTGATTCTACCCCTATCTTAGATCCTTCTGTTCCTCCTTCTTTCGAGTTTTAAAACCTCTTACCTAAACAAGTTTTCACTACTCAAGACGAGGATCCTCCGTAATCCTTTTTACCCATTCCTCCTACCCCTGTGCTTAAACCTCTTCCTACTGAGTTGAAATATATCCAGCTTGATCTGGATGGTAGTCATCCAGTGATCATATCTTTTCAGTTATCTGCTAATGAAGAGGCCCGTTTGATTAGGGTGATTAGGGAAGATCGTTCATCGATCGGTTGGTCCCTAGATGACATTAAAGGGATTGACCCTGGTGTATGCATGCATCGCATACATTTGGAGGATAATGTGAAGACTTTACACAAACCTCAGTGTCGCTTGAACCCTTCCATGAAAGAGGTGGTCAGGGAGGAAGTCTTACAGTTACTCGATGCGGGGATCATATATCCCATTTCTGATAGTGAATGGGTAAGCCCTATTCACGTAGTCCCTAAGAAATCGGGGGTTACCATTGTTCGTAATGCTGTGGGTGAATATGTTTCCATGCGTGTTCCTATGAAATGGAGGATCTGTAATGATTACAGACACTTAAACGTCATGACACGAAAGGATCACTTTCCTTTACCCTTTATAGATCAGATGCTCGAACGTCTAGTTGGTCATACTTATTATTGTTTTTTAGATGGCTATTCTGGCGCTATTTTCTAATCATTATTGATCCTGATGACCAAGACAAGACTACCTTCACATGTCCTTTTAGAACATATGCATATAAATGGAT
This sequence comes from Coptis chinensis, assembly GCF_015680905.1. NCBI lineage: Eukaryota > Viridiplantae > Streptophyta > Magnoliopsida > Ranunculales > Ranunculaceae > Coptis > Coptis chinensis. The sequence continues at coordinate 56,647,694 of NC_141461.1, read as the reverse complement.
GCCTTTTGGTCTCTGTAATGCTCCTGGTACCTTCCAGCGGTGTATGCTTCATATTTTTAGTGACATGGTGGAGCGCTTTATAGAAGTTTTCATGAAGGATTTTTCTATCTATGGAGAGTCTTTTAGTGAGTGCCTGTCTAACCTTTCTCAGGTGTTGACATGATGTGAGAAGAAAAATCTAGTTTTAAATTGGGAGAAGTGTCATTTTATGGTAAAGAAAGGGATAGTGCTAGGTCATATTGTATCTAGTGAGGGCATAGAACTAGATAAGGATAAATTGGATAAGATAGCATCTTTACCTATACCACAGACTGTCCTTGACATTAGAGCATTTTTAGGCCATGCAGGTTTCTATAGGCATTTTATCAAGGATTTTTCAAAAATAGCTAAGCCTTTAACTAATCTGCTTTTAAAAGATGACATCTTTGATTTAAATTTTGAATACAAGCACGCTTTTACAACTTTAAAAGCCGCTTTAACATCTACACCAATTATACAGCCTCCCGATTGGTATAAACCTTTCGAGCTTATGTGCGACGCTAGCAATTATGTTGTTGGTGCTGTGTTAGGACAAAAACTAGATGATAAGTCGACTGTAATTTATTATGATAGTAAAACTTTAAATGATGCTCGACAAAATTACACTACTACTAAAAAGGAATTTTTAGCTGTGGTTTATGCTCTAGATAAGTTATGCCCTTATTTGGTTGGTTATAAGACCTTAGTCTACCCCGACCATGTAGTTTTTAGGTACCTTCTCGCCAAGAAGGATGCTAAACAACGATTAATCCAATGGATTCTTCTCCTACAAGAGTTTACCCTAGAAATTAGAGATAAACGAGGGGTGGAAAATATAGTTGTCGATCACCTATCTAGACTTACCAATGACAGTGACAGTAATTCAGAGTTTATACCTGATTCTTTTCCTGATGAGCATCTTTATGCTATTTTTTCTACACCATGGTATTATTCCTGATATTTAGCTTCTGATATTATTCCTGATATTTGGTCCAAAAATGAACGTAAGAAGTTTTTGGCCAGAGTTAAGCTATACTACTGGGATAAGCCCTACCTTTTTAAGTATTGTGCGGATCAGATTATTCGTAGTTGTATTCCCTAGTGAGAATATCATGAGGTTTTATCCTTCTGCCATGACAAAGAGTGTGGTGGTCATTTTAGTGGTATGAAAACGGTAGCTAAAGTTCTTCAGTGTGGTTTTTATTGGCCTACCCTATTTAAAGATGCCCAAGTTCATTGCAAGAAATGTGTTCACTGCCAAAACTTGGGCGTATTACTAAACATTAAACCCCATTTTGGTGGTAGAAAGTTTGATGTCTGGGGCATTGATTTCATGGGTCCTTTTTCCTATTTCCCACTGTTTTGTTTTTATTCTTGTTGTCATGGACTATGTTTCCAAATGGATAAATGCCATGGCTTGCTGTAGCAATGGCCATAAGACAGTGGTGTATTTTGTTAAGGAATACATTTTCTATCGGTTTGGCATTCCTAAAGCCATCATCATTGATGGTGGAATGTATTTTTGCAACAGAGTTGTTACTTCTTTAGTTAAAAAGTACAGAGTTACCCATAAGGTGGCAACTCCTTATCATCCACAAACTAGTGGCCAGGTAGAAGTCTCTAATAGAGAAATAAAGAAGATATTAGAAACAATAGTAAATCCTGATAGGAAAGATTGGTCTAAACGTCTTACTGATGATGCCTTATGGGCATATCGGACTGCTTTTAAAACTCCTATAGGTATGTCTCCCTTTAGACTTGTGTTTGGAAAACCTTGTCACTTGCCCGTTGAATTAGAGCACCGTGCTATGTAGGCTATAAAAAGCCTTAACTTCAATTATGATGAGGCAGGTGTCAGGCGCAAATTGCAACTAAATGAGGTTGAAGAAATACATAGCGATTCTTACGATCTCGCGAAAGATTATAAAGCTAACATGAAATGTGTCCATGATAAACAAATTTTGCATAAGGAGTTTGTGGTTGGTCAAAAGGTCTTGCTTTACAACTCCCGTTTGCACATTTTCCCTGGAAAGTTAAAAACCCGTTGGTCTGGTCTTTTTATGGTTACTAAAGTCACCCCTTATGGGGCAATCACTTTGTTAAATCTCAAGGACAACAATACCTTTAAGGTTACTAGCCAATGATTAAAACATTTTCACTAGTTAATGTCCCCAGATGTAGAGGATGTCCTTTTACAGGGGTTTATGAGGACTGACCTTTGTTATTGGTGTACTTCCTTTCATTTCCATATTTTTGTTAGTGCACCATTCAGGTAACCGGGCCCTCCCTTTGGAGTGTGTGGCTGTAAGTACCGGATCGTAAGTCCACGTTTAACAAAATTCATGTTTTCCACTCTTGCATGTTTTCTCGGTTTTTTAGTCATGTTTCTTTATGGTGTGAATTATGTCTTGATTGCTTTATTGTTTTCCCTTATTTTAAAACTTATTCATAAAAAAATTAGAAAATGTTAAAACCATAAAAATATGTAATCTAGCAAGTCTCGGGAATCTAACTTTAAAAGACCCACGTGTTTAAAAAAATTTTCTAAACCATGTTTTCAAAATTTGTTTGGGGGTGGGGTGTTGGTCTTTCTATTCTTATTCGCTCATCTTTCTATTCTTGTTGTTTGTGCCATTTAGTCATATTTTGATTCGGGTTGACACTATTTATGAATTTAGATTCCTTATGCACACATAAGTTATGTTATACATGCACTATGAGGCATTTTCTATTTTCTTACATGTCAACCCTGGTTAGATTTGAGTTTTTTATAGATCATTGGATTGTACTCTCTTTGATGATCATTTTCATAGATCATTCGCAAAAATCAGACCGTTAACAAATCGGAAATTTTAGTTTTAACTTCACACAGCATAGGACGGAATGGATATTTTGAAATTTGTTCAGGGCTTGGGCCTAACATGTTAAACCCATGCGTTTAAACCTCTTCGCATTCTTCATCTTCTCCCCGCCTCCAAGAACAGCATCGAACCATAAAAAAAAAAAAAAAAAAAAAACCAACAAACCACCGCGTCCCACTCTAATTTTCTAAAAAAGAGATCAATTAAACCTCTTCCCCACCTAGCATTCACCCCAAATTCGAATTCCAAACCACAATGGCAACAAAAAATTGAAAAATTCTTCCAAAACAAGCTTTTGTTTCTAAACAATTTTCACTCTTTTATGATACTGAGATGATTAGTGGAGGTGGAAAGGGTTATGGTATTCGGTGAAAAATTTTTATCACACCGATTTAGTGTTGAATTTCTATAAGAAGAGAGAGATTGAGGGTAGGAAGATTTTTGTGAAGGTGAATGGTACGAGGAGAGAAGTGTGTACGACTATATTGTTCAGGATTATGGGCATTGAAGGTAATCACAACCTTGTAATTACAATGCAGGAATCACAGTGGGGTGGGATCGAGGCATTAATGAAAGAGACTGTATTGGAAGGATAATACAATGCAAAATCGCATTGTGTTTCACAGTCGTCTCTGAGAACCAACCAGCTGGCTGTATCTCAGTAGCTTGGTAAGAACATCATTGACACCTCGATAGTCAGTGAAATCGGCTGGTCCTATCTGCACGATCTTTTTGTCTTTCAAGAAAAGAGGTATGAGTTTTGAGTCCTCGACTTTTTGATTGCTGAGCTTAGAAGCATTGGAATATATACTGCACCTTTCCCTGTTTTGATTACTAAGATCATGCTGCATTTTAAAGTTGTTCCGAAAACTTAACGGATTATGTTGAAGTTGCATGCAAATGCAAAGATTTATAAATACTGTATTCAGAGGGACTGGAAATTGTCTGAGGATAGGGGTGTTGAGACTGAGTCGAGTAATGATGATGAGGAAGACACGGCATGTTTTGAGGCCGATGCCTTGGAAAAGGCTACTTTTGATATATAACGCATGGCATTGCTTCATCGTGGCCTGCATTCTCTTAATACCATTTGTGAGGATCTGCGGACTAGGCAGGTTAACATTCATCAAAATTTTGAGGAGCTCAGTGCTAGTAACCGAGAGCTCTAGGCGAACATGGAGACCCTAGTCCAGCGTGATAAGGAGCGTGAGGAATCCATGAACGCATATATGGAGGGACAGAGGAAGTTCCAAATAGAAGTTCTACGACACTTGCCGATACCTCTGTGAGGCATGAGCGTCGTCGACGCAGGACAGATGACTATGGCCCATCATCATCGTGTGGATAGCTTTTGTTGTATTTTTGTTGTGTTAAGACTAGTTTTCTTGTTTTTCATAGATTTTGTTTCTGAATTGTTAGTTAAGTAGTTAATATTTGGATTATGTAATTGTTATTTCATTTTAATTTAATTTGAAGTTATTTTAGTTTTTGGCATATGCTATGTGTTGTATCGTGAAGTCCACCCTTTCAACTTGTTTGGGGGTGGAATTCTTTATTTAGAAATGCCTATAATCATATCCACATGTTTTTTGTCGAACTATTATCGTCTGCTTGATAATGATTAAATTATGTGAGCATGTTGCTATTTTGGTGTCGTTAGAATTAAAAAGTGTTGCTTGGTGCAATATCAAGGAGTCATAACTAGAAGAGTGCTATTTTAATTCCAGCCAAAAAGCTATTGGTTTGGTTTTAGAGTATGCCTCTTGTCTATTTATATTTTGGATTTAGAATTGTCTTATTCCATCATGTTGCCTTAACTAGTTGGGAAACTTGTGGAACTTAGAAACTAGTTCTCTATAAATCCTTGGTGCACTCTCAACTTCACATCACACCTCTCAATTTGCATCTCTCACTTTGCCTTTGAATTTTGCACTTCATATCACTCATCATACTCGGAGCGCGCACGCCCTCTGTTTTGCCTATACTTAAAGCGCGCGCGCGCTAAAATCACTAGACATCGAGCTAGGCAAGAGCGCGCCCGTGCCCTTCACATCCGCAGCCACTTTCAGTTCTGATTTTTTGTAGGTTTTTCCAAGGTTGTTCCAAGAAGTTCTAGAGTGTGTTGTGTGATATGAAGTTTCCTCAGATCATACTGGAGATGTCATTCGAAGATTTATTCGCAAGTGACACATATGGATCTTGGTTCCGCAACGTGATTATACAGGCAGGATGGTAGCCTCTAATGGTAAGCCCTGATGAACTATATTCTCCTGCACTTACAACTTATTTTTATAAGCATTGTACGTTCTGTGAAAGACCGGATGGAGAGGAGGTGTTCTCCGTCACCATTGAGGATAAGACAATGGATATAACCAAGTTTATATTGGTGTTTGCCCTTGGACTATTTATGCCTGCTGAAGTTCAAGACCCATGGGGCTATTGGGTAGATAATATCTATGTCTACACCTATGAGTTTTTGCATGAGGCCTACAGGGTAGGACTTTTTTGTATAGAGGACCAAGGGCAATATAACGTATCCCTGGGTAGCTTGTCCCTTAACGTGGACATGGTGATGTTTTTTATCATGCTAAACATATTAGGGGAATGGCGTTTTTCTCCTGTGAATGACCCCACTTGCAACATCTTCCTTGCTTTAGCCACGGGATGTATACTTTATGACATTTCCTGGACCTTAGTTTCTAGTTTAGCTCGAGCTCACAGTATGAGGCATAAGTATCTTCTTATGCCTATCTTAGTTTGTTGAATAATGCTATGTTTCTTTCTGGATTTTTGTGCCCGTTTCACGGATTGGGTTGGGGTTGACACTGTGCGACCCACCAACTGCATTATACGCTCATTCCGTGCAATGACTTGGCCAGGGTGGAGGCTACAACCTAATTAGGTTGCCCCTTAGGCCTGGCAAATTATCATGGCATGGCAGGATGCCAAGGAACCTCAATTCTTTATTGAGGAGGAGGACGATGAGTAAATGTGGGATATAAGGTAAGTATGTTTTATCTTTGCTAGTCTCTGCTTATGTCCCAAGCAATTTACTTCTTGTTAACCCCATAACGGGTAGAACTCGTATAGAGTTGCGTCTGTTTTTCTTTACCTATAATAGTATGTTTTAAATTTGTTTTGCAGGTGTTCTTCAATTTTCACACGATTCCATGGTATTTCCTAACCTTCTTATTTTAATACTTTGAGGACAAAGCATGTTCTTGTTTGGAGGTGGCATAGAAACAAGGGTAATTTAAGGAACCTATTAGGATAATACATGTATAATATGCACTTGTTTTATAGTAAAAAAAATAAAAAAAAAATCATAAATATAAATAAAATGTTTATGTTATACACTTAGGAATATTGGTATTGTTTCTTTCTCTATGATGATAATAGTCTAGATATTTCACATTATCTCTTATATTATAATAGTTTTTAAAAATTTAGGTTAATATGTTAGTAATAATCATTGCATCTTTCTATAAATATATTGCATGAGTATCTATAATTGTTTGGCAGTAAGTTTTTGAAATCTAGGCTAGAGTACTTATTCTAAATATAGCCTAAAGCCTTATATGAGTGAAATATTTGAGAAATGACAAAAGGGAGAAGTAAATTCCAAATAGAGAAATCACACGTCCACTTGCTTGATCACTATACCATATCCTAAGCAAGAATTTAGGCCATCTTTGGATCGATATAGCTAGAAATTCAAACCTATATGAAGTTATTTTCCGCTAGTCGCCCATCTGAGCCTCTCTTTAGCCTTTCATAAACAGCAAATCCTTTACCCTTTTACAAAACAAAATAAAAATAAAAATCAGCCTACCCATTTTTGAATGAGTCTGAGAATAGAGATGAAGAATAGAAAAGAGAAAGACCTTTGAAACCAAGAATTTGTTAATTTCTTTAAATAAGAAAAGAAAGTTTACATCCAAAGAAAAGAAAAAAAAATACAAAATAAATAAAATAAAAAGTTAGAACTCCCAAAACATAATCAAAGGAGTCAAAAGCCAAAAGAAAAGGAAAAAAATGGCTATGGATGGAAACAAAGTGTAGAAGCAAAATAAATACTCTATTATCTCAGACTGGTTCTTTTTGAATATCCATTTCCTTTCTTCTTAAACCATCTCCTAATCCCTACAACACCTAATAAAGACCTCTAGCTCAATTAGGAATAGGTTAGTGTGATAGTAAGTGGCAGATGTGTTTAATCGACTTCGGCTTCCTTGTGTGTCATTGAGATTGTAAGGTAAAGTGTGCCCACTATACACTGGAGTGAGCGAAACTTGAGTGGAAAAATCATAGTGGTTTTTGTCTTGACATATATGTGAGGACCTACTTAAGAACATTATTCCAAAGTTTCAGAAATAGACCTATTACTGCATTTCATAGCATAGTTCATTGTATATATGTTTATTCGTAGATGATTGATTATTATGCACGTATTAGCTTAGATTTTGACTTGATTATGCTGTATTCATTACTAGTGAAATGTATAGATATCTGATAATAAAGTAGGAAACAGTAATTATATTTCTTAGTCGTTGTAGTATAGATAAAGTTTCTGAGTACCTTCTCTGGAAAACTCCCACGAGGCTATAACTCGTCAATTAGGAAATTCCTAGTGGTTTAAGGCCTTGTTGCATATGGTCAATGCAATCGCACTCGGCGAAAAGAGATTAGTTAGAACTCCATTTTTGGTCACTTATATTAATTTCTCATATTTGCTTGAGGACAACAAAAATACTGTTTGGGGGTGGTTTGATAAGAGCCCAAAACTGTAATTTTAACCCCTTAATATCATTACATTCTGACCAATTATATGTATAATAAATATGAGTTAGTATTGTTTATGTTCGTTTATGTATTTCAGGAATTGGAGTCAAATATGTGAAGAAATATGTCACTTTTGTGAGATAAAGGATCAAAGGTTGGTTGCTAAGAAGTTCTATGATTAAAGGCCAAGATTCAAGGAGAAAAAGCCTTTTTTAATACCCGGTCATAGCTAATAAGTCAAACTCAATGCGGGTAGAAATAGAGCAAAAAAGTCAACAGAAATTCCGTAGGCTATATCTTTGAACTTAGTCCTCGAAATTAGGCCTATTATATGACAAACGGACCGACTCAGAGAGAGCTTTCTAACGGTCCAGGCCTTGACCCAATTAAAGGAGCATAAATGGACAAAAAGGCTATTACAGTAATTTCCAGTAGAGAAACCCTTTTTGGACTAATGTAATTAGGTTTTGGGCTTGATTTAAGAGCCCAAAACATGGCTCCAAAGCCCATGCACGAAAATGTAGACCTAGCCTCTCTTATATAAAGAGGACTAAGGCATAACTCTGGATATACTTAGACTTAGATAGATATAATTAATTAGAGATGGATAGTTAGGATTTAGACTTAGTTATTAGTTTAAACCTTAGTTAATTATTATTCTTCAGAATTCATTAGATTAATAAAAGTTCATTATTGTTCTTCATTATGTCTCCTTATATATCTGTTTATGATAGTCTAATGACATCTAGCTAAACCTCCATTAGAATTATTGATGAAGACTTGACATGTTAGTTAGAATTATTGCTTGTTAAGAGTTTCACTCTAGAAGGATAGTTGATTCGCTATGAGAATGGGTTGGACTTTCTCACATGCTAATTATTAGTTGGCAGAGATTGTCATGAGTAATTAGGGATCAACACTTAATCTTACTTGATTAAGACTGCAATAATGTACACTAGCATATTAGGAATACATCAAGTGGCTTCAAACCTCCCTAATCCCTTCTCCATATTCACATTTCAATATTCATTTATCATAGTATAAGTCAAACATCTCTTTAAGTTCAATTGCCATAGTAGTATAATTTCAATTCATTACTCTCAACTGTTTTGTTAGTATCGATTAAATTAGCGGAAACTTACGTTTAAAGGACTAGAAGTGGAACGAATTCTCTACTCCATTTATTGCATGATTCAAGAGAGTAGATAACTTTGATAGTTTAGAGTAAAATTATTATTCTTTACTTCTGTTTAAGTTTAATTAGTTAAGTAGGAGTAAAGGATAATTCCTACTTTATCAAGAAGTGTAACCTAAATTTACATTAAGTCATTTAATTAAAAGTCTTTTATTTACTTTATTTGCATTTTCCATTGTTGTCTTCAAGTTTTCATTTCAAGTTTTAATCAAGTTCTTCATGTCATTCAAGTTCTTTATGATTTGCAAAGTTCAATCAAGCCTTCTTTCATTACAAGTATTTTCATCAAAGTCCTCATTTGCTTCTCTACTTCAAGTTCTTCATTTCAAGTTTTATCAAGTTCCATTCTCTACAAGTTCTTTTCCTTCAATTTGCTACAAGTTTCAACAAAGTATCCCATGTTTTAGTCCTTGTTTTCATTTCCATGTTTTAAACCCCGTCAATTTAATTAGTGTTTTCCACCATTAGAAAGGATAGAAGAGTTTAGAGAGAGTAGTTTCCATCCATTAAACCCATTCCTCCCACCATAAGAGTTTAAGATAAACAACAAACCCAACTCCCACTTTCTCAACTTGTCAAATGGTGCCGCCACATGGATTCAAATGGGAAGAGGAAGATGGAGAAAAGCAACACTCATTGAACCCTTCTTCTCAATCTTCATTTCAATTATTTTTTAGTTTTTTTTCTAAATTTTGTTACTGATGTTTCATTTTTGTATGTTTCGAGTACATTTTTGCGTAAATGGAGCCCAACAGTAGCACGCACGAAATGCACTCGCGAACCCATTTCCCCGCGTCACGTACGACACACACCCACGAACTATTTCCCCATGCCCGCAAATGACACGCGACCGCGCCTCATTTTTGTTAGAAAAAGATTCCGTTGGCTCGAATCTTCGTATGTAAGTCCACTTTAATTTACCATAGTTTTTTTAATTCAACTGTTAGTAGATAAAAAGTAGATAGATTTACAAAGTTTTAAGCTTTCTAAACCAAAAAAATCAATTAAAAAATCAATTTAAAAATTAAAAGTTTTTATTAATTAAAATGAATTAGTAATCCATCAGCAAGGTTAAATATTTGAATTAGTTTAGTAGCATGTTTAGGTTTTAGTTTTCATTAATTGTTGTTTATGCATGATTAGATTAAGATAATATCATATAGTTAAGTCAAAACACAAAAAAAATTAATTAGGTTAAATACAAAATAGTTTAAGCTTTGGAAGTTTAGTATTTTGGTTTAAGTTTACTTACCAAGAGTTGGGGATTCAACCAACTTGGACCGGTTGGATATGTGTGGCACGAAAGAGTAGTACCACGCGCACACATCACAACCCAACTTGGGGGTTGAAGTTCCAATCTTTGATGAACACTTTCCAAAATTTTATGTATTTTGTTTAATTAAGTGAACAATTAATTAAGTTAAACATAGTTTAATTTTCGTGTTTACCGCTTTCATAATTTTAAACCCACGAAGGCAAATTTGTTTTAGGCACACAAAGGCAATCAATTGTAACTTATTGGCTTTCCCAACATTTCAACCCGACTTGTGAGTTTTAGTTAGATTAAATTTGTAACTATAAGTAAAAGCTCGAATGGTAGGTTGGCACGCAAGACACCAAACACTTCGTCAACCCCACCACGACACCTTCACCCCAAGGGTCATGTACGCACACCTTGGGCGGTAATTTCTAAACCTCCTCGCTACAAAGTGTAAGAGGATACTTGTATGTTACTAAGCATGCTTGGATGATTATGTAATTTACATTTCAGTCTCGTCTTTATATTTAACTCGAAGGCTAAACCCTAGCCCTAAAAGAACAAAAAGTGGGATTAAGCCCCACTTTAGAACAGACGTTACGTGAAATGTTTGTTACATAGACCAATCTCAAAGGTTAAAATCAATCAAGCAGAGCCAATTAGTCACATCCATCAGGACAAACATCTAGCACGAACAAAGAGAGTAGTAAACTACCAGATTCCAGTAGACTAACTACCTTCCTCACTCCCCTCCCTCAGAAATACCGTGGGTGAGATTCTTAGTGGCACACCATCTGGTGAAGTAGTGATCTTCTCCCTCGACACATGTAGTTCTACAAACCCAGTTTTGCGCCCACTGTTAAATTCAAATAGGGCATAGTATCTAATTTATAGTCATTACATGCAAACTTTTCAAAAACTTCAAAGTCACAAATGAATTTATGTAGATTGTGCATCATTCTTGTTTGAGCATACATGGCTTATCAATATGCATCACAACCGTCATGGAATTACAATGCAAACCCAAAACCTTGTTCTTGCGGTCAACCATCATGCAGACAATTCATGGAATTCCACCACAAATAGTTAACCATCATTCATATATCCACCCAGTTAGTCAAAATATGGGTTCACATCACCATCCATATCTAATTCATATCCCCACTCCACCATATATCACAGACTAACTTTACCAAGCAATGGTCGAGCAAACAATTCAAATACAACAAATAGAAAAGACTTTTTGTTCTCTCCAATCCATTTCAATCAATACCACATCTGAGACTAATGTTTTTCTCACAAGTCCAAAAACCAACCAATAAGAGGAACAAGGTGTTACTATAACAACACCAATTGCTAAAGCCCATCTTGACATTTATGACCAATTAAAACCACATCATCATCCACCTGACTATCGTGTGAATTCCATATTCTATGATGATAACTATATGCATGAGAACGCTCCGAAAAAAGAAACTCTAGAACCTATATTAGATAATGAATCGACACACTTGGACAATGACAAAGAGGACAAAGAAATTCAAGTGCCTAGAGAAGAGGATATAAATTCTATAGTGGAAAGTGGATATAATTTTAGCTTGGCCGTTAAAGACTTATCGATGGAACAAATTTGTAACATCCTTAATATTGCTAATATGAACCACAAATTTGTGGAAACGCCAAAGCTAGATGAAGAATTCTCTGAGTCCTTGAGATTATTTGAAGAACCACCACCCGACCATCATTCCCCCGAGTTAACACTTCTCGAAAGCCAACCTCCATTCATTAAAAATCCGCCAAATTCTAAGGACTGCACCACTAAACCATTTCAAAGAAACCTCAAGCTCGCACTTAAGCCAATTGCCTTTGAAATTCTTTATAATTTTCTAAACCTTCCCAGTAAAGAGACTTTGCCGAACATACAAACTCCCAAGACTATCATTCCAGTTGAGAAGAGCCCTACATTAATTGAAGTGCTAGAAAAGGAGAAAATAGAATCTAAAGTGGCATATGAGTTATTAAGAGCATACGAATCCCTTTATTCAAGTGGTTGAAAAACCCAGTTTGCCATATGTCGCATCATTTAAGCCTCATGAAGAACAACTACTACCACACTCACACTATCTTGGAAAATTCAAACATGACGGGTTACTGTATAAATTCCATTATGCGTTACATAAGTTTTCTCTTATTATTCTGTATCTTACACTCCAACTACATCATTTCATTATATTTGGGGGTAAATGCTTTCATATGTTTTTCTCTAAAGATCCTCAATTGTTTAGGCTATTAGTATATAGTTAACAACACATCATCCATCTCATATGCATAGTCTTGGGGAATCAGACTTAAAATGACCCCACATATAGTCTTGAATATCTGACTATAAAAGATTCATGTTATGTTTTCTCGATGCATTCCATGGGAGTGCATCAATAAGGTAGCCGAACCACTCTACTTGGAGTGTGTGGTTGTAAGTGTCGGAGCCTTGAGTCCACATATACTTGCATATTCCTTGTTAGCACTTTTACTCGTAGTTTAAGTAGTGTACCCCTATGGAGCAAGTATACATTTTCTTTTTCTTTATTTTACACTTCTTTTTAGAATAGCTTTTCTATTCCTGTCATTTACAATTTCTGTCTTTATTTTCATTTCCCTGTTTTCTATTTTTACATAAGCATTTTTTTTTTCAATCTCATCGTTTACGCTAAGTAGTCTTTCCTCTATAAAGAAGAGATATGAAACAAAGTAGAGGGCGATGGGGATTGAGTGGAGGTGTCTTACGGTTGTCTCTCATGGTTGTTTAGCATGTCTCGTCTTCCATAGGCATGCCATACCGTGGGATGGTTGGTAGCTGGAGCCCTTGATTTTGAAAACTTTTTACATCTATGGGTGATTTCTAATTGTTTCGAGCTTCGTCTTTCTCTCTAGTTGGAATAGCTACAAAATAGGGCAAACTAGAGATTAGGAGAGGAGAGACTAGATTATCTAGTAATAGTGCTAGTCATTTTCACTAGATTCGCTTTCTTACAAAACAAGGAAATGCACAATCTAGGGCAAGCCAAACCCCACACAGGTTCTCAATTAGAATCACTTAATTTCAAGCACCTTCTATTGATAGGATCACTTTCGTCATAGTGATTTTTCTTAGTAGTTTTCTCCTTTTATGGTATTATTTTATGTAATTTAGGAACAAAAACCCAAAAAGCCAAAAAGAAAAACCCTTCTCTCACATTTTCATAAAAATGTTTGTTTTTCTCCATTCTCATAATAGAAGGTTATTGATACATCAATAGTCATGTGATTTTTCAAAAATAAAAACAAAATAGGCAATGGATTCCACATAGACTAACCCTTAGAAGTACGCAATCTCCTTTCTTCTAAGGGCGGTTTGAGGATTAGTTATGTGTTACTAAGGGTCGCCCATATCACCATACACTTTCTGTCTCAACTTAACCCACATAGATACCAATTGTCCCTTGCGCACCAACATACCATCAAGAAGTCTATGCTTTCAATATACCAAAAGCACCATGGAGGCAACACCCAAAGCCACAAACGCAACCACCTCCAGGGTTCGTCAAACCACCAACTACATTTAGACAAGGACAAAGTACCTACAACAATCAAAATAGAGCATTGGTTCCACCCCATTTTAACCATAACTACCACAATCCACCAAAGAGACCTAGTTCCACCATCCACTAGTGTCCAATCAGATAAACTATCCCACTACGTTATGCGCAGTAAATCCCGTAACACACATAACTGAAGCCACAGTCTGACTGGATTGGGTCCAATAAAAAGCCGACACGAAAGTTGCCTAATTTAAGATCACTTGTTTTGTTTTCAAACTTAGTATTAGAAATCACAGCTTTTGAGTACAAGTATTTTAAAATATCTCTCCATAGTTTTCAAAACTAGAGGATATAAATATGAGAAGTATACGCCCCCGGAGTAATCAAACTAATACCGGATCAACGTATAATTTTATCTTCTTGTCAAACCTCTATATAGTTAGAGATACCTTTAGATTGAGAAGAACATTACCCAAAAAAAAAAACCACATACACACACATTTCATATGTGTCTGTATAGATAGTTGTTTACATACTTTATATTTCATAGTATAATAATAATCATGCATGCACGTTAGATTTTCTGTATTATACATGTTTTCAAAAAATACAAAAACCCAAAAAGATTTTATAGTAGAATAAATATCCTTAGTATAATAAAATATGTATTTCTTGTTTTATATCGAACAACCCACACTCCAAACTTGTTTGGGGGTGGTATATTTTCATAACGAAGAACAGAGTACAGGTTACTGCCATTTTTGCTTATGTTCCTATGCTAATCTCTTTCATTTTTTTCATACTTTGAGGACAAAGTATATTTCTGTTTGGGGGTGGTATAACAACATTTGCAAAAACTAGGCATTTATTATATAGCATTTCTTATATTAGATAGATTTTCTATATTTCTTTCTTTCTTAAAATATTTTGAAAAGACCATAAAATTTTTCTATTTAGTACCAAAAGTCTTGTTTTCCTTTTTCTATGATGAATAAAAAATTTAGAAGTTTCATTATAGAAATAGAGTAAAGATTCGTTCTTCAAACTCAGACAAATATACATACAATATTTTCTGCACCTTTTCATGAATGGCATGCATCAGCATTTGATTGTATATAGCAGTAAGTTTCCGAGACCAAGGTTAGAACAGTTAAGTTCCATACCCTGTGAGAATCTTGCTAAAAGCATCATCTGAATGATTATTGAGTGATGACACAAGGATGTCCGGATAGAGAGATAACACATCCACTTGCTTGATCACCACGCCATATCCTAGGAGAGAATTAATGCCAATTTTGGATCGATATAGCCAAATAAAAGTTAAAAACCCAAAAAGATAGTTTTTCCTCTAGATACCCCCTATGAGCCTTCATCAAATTCAAAAAGCCTTTTTATTTCTTCGCCATCAATCCTTGAACTGTTACCACACATAATAAAAAGCTTACCCAGCTGACAAGTTGAGAATTGGATGATCTGTGAAAAAGATAAAAGAATGCCTTGTACAAAAACAGAATAGTTAGAAGCTTCAAAAAAAGAAAGAAAAGAAAGAAAAGATTCAAAAATAGAAATCTCCTAAAAGTTCAAAATCAATCAAAAGGAGTCGAATTCAAAAGAAACAAAAGCGAAGTTATAACTCCTGAAAATCAAAATCATATTGAATCACAAAACCAAAGGGCTAAAGAATGAATCATAAATTTGGAAGTAAAAGAACAAAACGAGGTCCTTTTCTAGTTATAAATATCCTAAATACCAAATTTCTTAACTTATCAGAGGTTGTTTCTACCCCCCCCCCCCCCCCTTTTATTTCTAAACCACTACCTAAGCCCTATAATTCGAAATAAAAGACTCAGCCCATGGACGGAATTCATTTCCTCTATGGAGGCCAGAGGATTTTGCACCAGCACCTCCACCATTTCAAGTAAACACAGGGAGTCATTCTAGCAGCATAACAGACCCGTAGAGAGGAGCAAGAGCAGTGATGATTCCAACACAGTGTCACTAGAACAATTGATAAGAGCCCAAAACTGTAGTTTTAACCCTTTAACAGTCATACTTTTGGACCAATTATGTGAGTAATAATTAAGAGTTAACACTGATTACGTGTTTTTATGCATTTCAGGCTTCAAAGTCCATTATGTGCAGAAATGTGCCACTTTAGTGGGATAAAGGAGAAAAGGTCGGTTACTAAGGAGTTCCGTGATTAAAGGCCGAGATTCAAGAAGATAAAGCCTTCCTAAAGCCCGGTCAAAAGCTGAAAAGTTGACACGGGCTGAAACAAAGACACAAGTCGTGAGAACTTCCGAAAGCCGTATCTTTGGACTCAGACCTCGGAATTTGGCCTACCTTATGTCAAAACGACCGGCTCGGAAAGAGCTTTCCAATGGTCTAAGCATTGACCCAATCAGAGGAGCAGAAGTGGACGAAAAGTCTGTGGAAGCCAACTGCAGCTGAAAAGGTCTTTTTGGACTGAAAGAATTGGGTTTTGGGCCTGATTCTCTGGCCCAAAACATGGCTCCAGGCCCATGCACGATTTTTGGATCTGAAAGTATAAAAACCAAAGTTTAGCTCTTTGTTAATGGTAGCTAGTTAGACCTAAAATAATATAGATAATTCTAGATCTGTTTTCATTAATTAAATTAAGCTTTAGTTCCATTTTCAATTCTTGTTTTAGATTAAGTCTTTGAATCATTGTTCTTGATTGATTAGATAAATAAAATAGTTGTTTTCTCAATTTCGAATTGTGTTATTTCAATTTATAGATCTGATTTTAATTCTTGTTGATTATCATTCCGTAGTTTAAATAGATTGAACCATTGTTAGTTAATTTAGTTAAGTTAGAATTTTAATATGATGTGTAGTTATAATGAAATGGGAAATGATGGTTTGATGACTCAAGGCTAAAACCTCCATTAGAGGGGTTGATCAAGCCTTGATGAAAACTTAGTGGTATAGTGTAGAAACATTGTAGAATCTATTCCAATCTAGAAGGTCGTGATTAAGCCATGAGAATGGGTGGACGACCTCACATGCTAGTTAGTACTCGGTAGAAATGCCATGAACACTAGGGATTGGAACTCGAATTTCTTGCCGTAAGAACGTAAGAATCGAGATACAAGAATCTATGTTAGGCTATTAAGTTGGATTCGAGGTGGATTCAATTCCCCTCTAATCCTTTATCTAGATTCAAGCACAATCATATTTCCATAGCATTCGTAGTTAAATTCAAGTAATCAAATTCAGTAAGTATCGTAGTATATCACCTTCGTAAAGCTCTCATTGACTTAAGACTGAGTAATTAGATTAGAAAACATTACATGCTAGAGCACTAGGAGTGGAATGAATTCGTTACTCCACTCTATTACGATAGAATTGAGAGTAGGAAACTTTGATAACATAGCAACATAAATAGTTTAGTTTACTTACGTTTTGATTTCATCGTTCATTTCGTAGGTAAGTTATTCATTTTATCATTTATCAACAATGTAGAGCATTAGAGACATGTTCCCGCATAGTGATAGACATGCTAGGACCCGACGTCATCAATGAAAAAGATCTTCTCGATGTCGTCACGAGTCACGCACGGATTCTGACTAGGCAGTTCCCAAGTGTCTATATAGTTGGACATTTTTCTTTTTATTTTATTTTATGTTGTTATTTTATTTTTCTTTATTATGACGTTAGTATAATATTAATTCTAAATATGCTTATGTTATTTGTTTTCTTATAGAATTTGGTATATGAGTAGAACGTAATTGATAAGCACTCAAAATTGTAATATTAAACCCTGAGAGACATAGCATTTTGGTCAATTATGTGTTTAATAATCATGTAATAATTATATTTTCATACTTTTGCAGGTTTCCGCAGTTAACGTGAATATGATAATTAAACATGCATCGAAGTACGGGAATACTGGAACTCTTGAAGTCTTCCCACTAAGCCCCAATGAAGCCCAACAAAGCCTGACTAGAGCCAAAGTTTTCAAAGGAACAAAACCAGTGCGGAACGGGTCCACATGTAAAGAAACAGCAAACTTTCGAATCTCACATCTTTCAAACTTGGACGCCGACGTCGGCTAGTGAACTGCAAGAGCAATCAGGGCAACAAACTCTACGCAAAGACAGAAAGTTGTAAAAATGCCAAAATTGGTGCCGCCACTAGACACACCACGTGGACCCACTCTGGGGGCCCAAAAGGCATGATGAGTCAGCATAGGTAGGTGGCAAGTGATGGTCACAATCTTGTGCCACCTTGCAAAAGGAAAAGACACGTATCAATTCAATGTTTGAATTGAATTGAGCAAAGGGACAAAACAAAGCACAAAAGAACAAAACATTAAATCAAAGTTTTGTTTCATAAACAAAACTTTAGTTAGAATACAAACAAGAAAAAGACAAAAACCAATTTAAATCAGGTAAAGACAAAACTTTGTATTTCAAAGTTTTGAAGGATTCAATTTAACAAAAGGACAAAATAGATTAAAAGGCTTCACGAGGGAGACAGCCTATATATATGTGAGGGGGGTCTTCAATATTCTTCCTTCAGCATTTTATGCTTTAGCTTATGCATTAGTTAGTTAGCTTTACATTTTGTCATTTTCTCTTCCAGCAGCTTTAATACTATAAGTTATTTCTTCTTAATGAAAGTCATTTCTTTTCAAGTTTAATTCCTATCCTGCATTTACTTATTTAATGTATACAACAAGTTTAATTATTCATTCAATAACCATGAGCTAATCCCCCCCCCCATCAGGGGGAGGGTTATGCTGCTCGTGTGAGAATCCGGATTGACACTTTAATGTTCTAGAATCACTACTTAGGAATTAGGTGTAGATTATACATCCGGTCCCAAAATGATTGAGACTATACAAATTTGGAGTGTTGATGCTCCAAAACAGTCTCGCGAGAGACCCAAAATGTCTCGCGCGCGACTCTCTGGTGTCTGGTAGCTCTCCAATTTGTCTAACTGATGTAGAATCGAACCAGGAGTTGAAATGATATTCCAGAGATGAAATATTAGTTCAACTCCTTATGCTAGTGCAATCCGACTCAGAGATGTGGGCATTTCGCTAAGGATCAATACTCGACGTCGTCTCGGGTTTGTCTATGAACTCGAGAGAATTAGAGCTGTAGTGATGTAGTAATGTAAACTGTTAAAAAAATAATTCATGCATGAGTATGAGTAACCCTCTCCCTGTTTCTCCATCTTGTTTATTTACATCGAAATCACCATTAGTAATTTACATTATTTGCATTACCGTTAATTTAATTAAACCAACTAAAAAACCTAAAATCCTACTCACCAAAAGTTGTAATTCCAGTTGTACACCTTGCCGAGCCCTAGGGTTTGGACGATCCTTTACTCGACCTATCCTACCAAACCCACATGAGTAAGGTAACTTGACTAAACGGACGACTATACGGACTTTGGACTTTGGACTTTGGTCTTCGGATTTCGGACTGTGGACCTCATACTTAAGTATAAAACCAATAATGTCAATTAACGTTTTATCAAATGGCGCCGCTGCACGCCGAAGGACTCTGGACATTTAACGTAATAACTGGAATACAACAAACATAAACCCCCTCCCCTACCCCCT
This sequence comes from Coptis chinensis, assembly GCF_015680905.1. Classification (NCBI taxonomy): domain Eukaryota; kingdom Viridiplantae; phylum Streptophyta; class Magnoliopsida; order Ranunculales; family Ranunculaceae; genus Coptis; species Coptis chinensis. The sequence continues at coordinate 56,628,403 of NC_141461.1, read as the reverse complement.
CATCTTTTTTATTTCCATTTCTTTTGCAATACTAACGTGTTACGTACCTGTTTGCCCCAATTTTTTCTACTAATAGATATCTGTGAACCAGATCTTGTTTATTTTTATTAGCACATCCTAAGTATTCTGTAGGAACTTGAAGTACTAAACTGACAAAAGAGTCTCGGACGAGACTATATTAGTAGCGCGCGAGACTAACCTGGAGTATCAACACTCCGGTTTTCAGGTACAGGCCACTTTCTTTCTCAGTACTATTTTGGACTCTCTAGTCCTGTTTATCCACCATCCAGTAAGTTCATGAGCTCTGGAGTTAATTTGATCATTGTACGAGGAATCGCGGGACGCCAGGTTTCGAATTCTTAAACTCTTCAAACTTTGTCGAGGATATTATTTGGTTGTTTGCTATAACCTGTTTTACCTCGCATATTTTTGTGTTGGTATGAGAACTCCTTGCATGTAAATGTGGTTCGTCATTACATATTCGCATTAATACGATTAATATGATTCGAATATATTTGGATGTATGCGTAATTTCAAACCACCTGCTTAGAATATTTTTGTATGTGTATATTACATCAATTAACGTACGCGGTATTCATTTGCATGAGTTCGTTCTCGACATTACCCTAGCTCACATATAGTTGCACGTATCGGTAGCTATAAATTATTGCATGCGTAGGACATTTATATTCACGTATAAGTAATATAGAGTTGCATGTGTAGACTTCCTGTGTAAAACTAGCATGTGTTAATTGTAGGTTTAGTTTCTATTATGGCATCTATCGTTTTTAATTGCATGTTCCGTAATCACGTCTCCATAATACATTAATTACGTAAACCCAAAATAAATAAATAAATAAAAATAATAAAAAAATAAAAAAATACTAATAATTAAAATTTCATCTTAATCATCTTAATAATATCTAACATAATACACCATCATAAATCATCGTCCTATTCCATCAGTGTCTAGGAAACTCGAAAGATTGAGGTTGCCTAATTAAGGAACGTGTTAGCACGAACAACCTCCCTCAAATCTATCGGCTGCTAGAATATTCACACGTTATCCTAGCTTACCTGCTCAAGTTAGCAACAGCTCAATAAGATGTGCTTCACTTTCCTCCTTCTTTAAATCTAAAGTCTCCTATCATAATTTTTTCCTTATGAGCCTAGAATTAAAACTTGTGTTTGTATGAGACTGCGGTCTGGTAATAATAAGGAATTATAACTTACATATCGTCGTCGAAAATACAATAAACAACTGCTTATGCTATCTCCTAGACATAGTTCCTCCTCCGTAAACCACCTCGTCAAATATCTATGTTGCCATTATCTCCCTTAGTTATGGCTCAGGAAAATTCTTAGTGTCCCTTGGTATACGAGTGCCCTCCCTAACCATCTGAAGAGGCTTGTGCTTTCAACATCCTTAATGCACCTTGGCGACAACATCCGAGGTTGTTTCCCTTCATTTGGCTTTAGGGCACCCCAAGACAAAGCCAACAACATGGGCTCCTCATTCATGGTAAAGTCAACAAAGAAACCTCTACATGCTTAAGAAGATTCAATTCTTTTCGCTAACCCCCGTGAATCCTTTTCGAAATGGAGGCTTTACAAAATTCATACCGTCAAGGAAATCCTCATTCTTTAATTCCAACAAGGCCAAAGTAATTTTCCCAACAAAGCCAAATATAGGGTACCAAAACAATCTTCTAAAGACACTCCTGCCACCTTGTTCCCGCTAATCAAAAATATGGCTACCAAAATCAACCCGTAAATCAAAACCCAACCATGGTCGCTAACTTTCCCCATGTCTTTGCTTAAGTCCGTGCACACCGATTCTTAGTGTCCCTTGGTACAATCCACTAACCATCCGATATAATGCACCTTGGCGAAACCTTTTGGACTTACATGAATCAACAACGCCCTGAATCAAATCCATAGCATCTATTCAATAAGGCTCTTTTCAACAACGCAAATATTACCAAAACAACCGATAAAAGGATATGGCTACCAAAATCAACCCGTAAAACAATAACCGTGTTTTCCCGCCAAGCAATCCATCACCCCAAACCCTAAGCCCAATCAAACATCTATTCAATAGGCTTTGAACTTAACAATGCACCCACAAACACGGGACTCAACAATGCACCAGATAATCCCAGCCAGGGTGAGGTAAATGCCATCACCACTCTTCGTTTTAGCCGAACCGTAGACAATCACATACGTATGCCAGACATTGAATCAACGGAAGCAACGGCTGACGTCCTTCCAACTACTACCTCGTAACCTATAGCAGATGAAGTTGTTCCTTCCAAATCTACATCCACATCCCTAGGGAAAGACGCCACTGATACATATGCGCGATTCTGCCCAAAAGCTCCATTCCGTGCCCGTTTAGCAAAGAATAAACCTGACAAACATTTCGATGAGATCCATGAAACCTTCAAAAATTTGACCATAAACCTACCTTTTCTAGATACGTTTAAGCATTTTCCCAAGCATGCCAAGTTTTTGAAGGACATGTGCACCACCAAACGCCATATGAATGTTCCTCAACAAGCGTTCCTCACTGAGCAGTTTCCCTTGATTACTTCTACCAATGGTGTGGTTAAATACAAGGACCCAGGTCGACCAATTGTACCATACACGTTGGGCGACAAGTATACCGCTACCACACTTTTAGACCTAGGCTCTAGTGTTAACCTACTTCCCTACTACTTATTTAAGTAGTTAGGTCTTCATGAATTAAAACCTACCAATATGACTCTGCAACTCGCGGATCGCTCCATCAAGTACCCAAAGGGCATAGTAGAAAATATCATAGTCAAGGTCCAAGATTTTTACTACCCAGTTGATTTTGTCATTCTAGATACCGAAGTAGCCTGTGACTCCATTCCTATCATTTTGGGATGTCCATTTCTTGCAACTGCTAACGCTCTCATAAATTGTCAGGACGATTCAATGACATTATCTTTTGGGAAACTTTCTGTCAAAGTCAACATGTTCAAATTAATGAAACAATTTCCCGATCCTATAATGGAGGGTGAGATTAGCTTGGTTGATAGTCTGGCATAGGATTATTCACAAACTCTTTTCCTGAAGATGAGGTACACCAATTTCTTTCTTTTGATAATCTTGAGTTTGACGATGACTCGTACATTAAGGATGTCCACACATTATTAGAGTCAGTACCACTATTTGACCCTACTACTACGTTGCCATCTGATTCAGAAAAACCGGACTTGCTCTTTTCCATTAAAGAGACGGCCCCTCACGAATCCTTGATCCCCACTCCTCCAACTCCAGATTTAAAACCTCTACCTTCTGATTTGAAATATGTGCATCTCGATCCCGATGGTAGTCACCCTATAATAATTTCTTCTCACTTGACTACCGACAAAGAAGCATGTTTGATTCGTGTCATTCGTGAACACCGCTCCGCAATCGGATGGTCCTTAAATGATATCAAAGGAATAGACCCTAGTGTATGCACGCATCGTATACATCTGGATGACAGCACAAAGACATTGCGAGAACCGCAATATCGCCTTAAACCCACCATAAAAGAAGTGGTGAGAGAGGAAGTTTTACGTTTACTTGATGCGGGTATCATATACCCTATCTCTGATAGTGACTGTGTTAGTCATGTCCATGTTCTTCCCAAAAAGTTCGGCATTCAAGTTGTACAAAATGAAAATGGTGAATGCATCTCCACTCGCATTCCATTAAAATGGAGAATTTGCATTGACTATCGCAAACTTAATGCCAGAACACGTAAAGATCACTTCCCTCTCCCATTCATTGACCAGATGCTAGAACGTTTAGCCGGTCATGCTTACTACTATTTTCTTGATGGCTATTCCAGCTACTTCCAAATTATCATCGATCCCGCCGATCAAGAAAAGACAACTTTCACATGTCCCTTTGGAAACTTTGCATACAGACGAATGCCTTTTGGTATTTGCAATGCCCCAGGCACCTTCCAATGCTACATGCTTCACATTTTCAGTGATATGGTGGAACGTTATATGGAAGTCTTCATGGACGACTTTTCCATTTATGGAAATACCTTTGACGACTGCCTATCTAAGCTTTCTAAAGTGTTAACGCGTTACGAAGAGAAAAATATGGTACTTAATTGGGAAAAGTGTCATTTCATGGTGACCAAAGGAATTGTTCTAGGTCATATTGTTTTGAAAGATGGGATAAAGGTTGATAAAGCTAAAATTGTTAAAATTACTTTGCTACTTTTCCCATGTGCCTTTTTAGGCCACGATGGGTTTTACAGGCGATTCATTCAGGATTTTTCTAAAGTTGCATGACCCTTAACCAATCTCCTACCTAAGGATGCGGTATTCGACTTCAATCTCAATTGCAAACAAGCTTTTAAAACTCTAAAAACACCTCTGACTACCGCTCCTATCATTCAAACCCCTAATTGGTCTCAACCATTCGAACTGATGTGTGACGCTAGCGACTTTGCTATTGGCGCCGTACTAGGCTAACGACGTGATGACAAACCTATTGTCATTTACTACACTAGCAAAACTCTTAATAATGCTCAATGTAATTACACAACACCTGAGAAAGAGTTCCTAGATGTTGTCTATGCTTTGGATAAGTTTCGCCCTTATCTAGTTGGATCATCCACCATCGTATATACTGACCATGCCGTACTACGGTACTTACTCCCGAAAAAGGATGCGAAATAGCGATTGTTCCGCTGGATCCTTCTCTTGCAAGAATTCACCCTGGAAATCAAAGACAAGAAAGGAACCAAAAATGTCGTGGCCGACCATTTATCAAGGTTGGTTGGTAACATTGATAGTGATTCTGAATTCATCTGTGATTCCATCCCAGACAAATATTTGTACTCTATTTTCTTCTCTCCATGATACGCGGATATCGTTAACTACCTAGTTACTGAGGAAGTTCCTTCCTCTTGGTCACGTCCTGATCGTAAAAAATTCTTATCCGCTGTAATATTATTTCTAGGATGACCACTACCTCTTTAAGTATTGTTTCGACCAACTCATTCGTCGCTACATTCCCGACTGGGAGCGCACCGACCTATTATCTTTTTTCCATGAACAATCTTGCGGCGGTCATTTCAGTGGGAAGAAAACTGCGGCCAAGGTGTTACAATGTGGTTTTTACTGGCCTACCCTTTTTCACGATGCACACGAACATTGCATAGCTTGCATTCGTTGTTAGTACCTAGGTCGAATTACCAAACGCAATATGATGACCCTAAATCCTATCTTAATTGTGGAATTTTTTTATGTTTGGGGCATTGATTTTATGGGACCCTTCCCTATTTCTCAAGGTTTCCTCTACATCCTAGTCATTGTAGACTATGTGTCCAAATGGATTGAGGCACTCGCATGTCGCTCAAATGACCATAAGACTGTCGTGAAATTTGTAAAAGAAAACATTTTCTCTCGTTTTGGTGTCCCCAAAGCTATCATCAGTGATGGGGGTACACATTTTTGTAATAAAATTTTTGGGTATTTAATGAAGAAATATGGAGTTACTCACAAAGTTGCTACTCCATATCACCCACAAACAAGTGGCCAAGTGGAAGTCTCCAATAGAGAGATAAAGTCCATTCTGGAGAAAATTGTCAATCCATCAAGAAAGGACTGGTCTCTCTGCTTATCGGATGCCTTGTGGGCATACCGAACAGCATTTAAGACACCTATCGGGATGTCTCCTTACCGCATTATTTTTGAAAAACCTTGTCATCTGCCAGTTGAACTTGAGCATTATGCCCTTTGGGCCATCAAAAGCCTAAATTACAATATCAAAGAGGCAGGCGAGAAGCAAAAACTACAATTAAATGAGCTTGAGGAGATTCGGAGTGATGCTTATGATCTCTCGAAATCCTACAAAGCTAATATGAAAAGAGTGCACGACAAGCACATTTTGTGTAAGGATTTTAAAATTGGCCAAAAAGTTTTACTGTACAACTCCAGATTACACATTTTTCCTAGTATATTGAAAACACGATAGTCTGGTCCTTCCATTGTGTCAGCTATGACCCATTATGGGGCAATCTCTTTGCTTAATCCATTAGATAATAGTAAATTTCAAGTCAATAGACAACGCCTCAAACATTACCATGAATTACGCTCCCTAGATGTTGAACAGACTCTTCTTCAAGATCCGGTCTACATAGACTAGATGTTTCGTTTGGTGTACTCAATCTTGTTTCTATAGAGGGTACGCCATTTTGGTAGCCGGGCCATCCATCTTCTATTTTATGATCTCAAAAGTTCTTTAAAGTGTGTGGTTGCAAGCGCTGGAACCTTAGTTCACGAATACTCTATTTCAAAACAGAGTATAAATGTCTTCTGCAGCGCGAGCAAACGTTCCTGCCAGTAAACGATGGGTACCTAAAATTTCACCTCCTTTCTTTTCTTCCCTTTTCTACTCTCTGCCTCATGAACTTCAGCTAATCATTTGGTGTAAGTCTCACCCATCATAAATAGGTAATGGTCGTAGTACTTTGGCTCGTAAACGACGTGCGGGAAGGATGGGGTGGTGTATGCATTGTCAAACACCTTTCTATCCAGGTCTTGACTTATTATCTGATACTAGCCAGTATAAGGTATACTTTTGTCTGACACCAGCTGCGCAGGATAAACTTCGACACCGTGCCATTTCAACCACAGGTTGGGAATCGTCTTGAGAATCTGACGTTAAAAGACTCGCAAACGTCTTAAGAATCTGACGTTAAAAGACTCACAAACGTCGTGAGAATCTAACGTTAAAAGACTTGATTCGTCTTGAGGATCTGACGTTAAAAGTCTCACCTTGTAGTTATGTATATATTGTTGCCTTTTAACAATTCCTCGTGCATTAAAGTTGTGCACATAGAGATTCGTGTTCCACATCGGATGTTGCATACTTGGACCACAAACGGGCAATGGATTCTGATAAGAGCCCAAAACTGTAGTTTTAACCCCTTAACAATCATACTTTTGGACCAATTATGCGAGTAATAAATAAGAGTTAATGCTGATTACGTGTTTTTATGTATTTCAGGCAGTAAAGTCAATTATGTGCAGAACTGTGCCACTTTGGCGAGATAAAGGAGCAAGGGTTGGATGCTAAGAAGTTCTATGATTAAAGGCCGAGATTCAAGGAGAAAAAGCCTTTGTAAAGCCCGGTCAAAAGCTGAAAGTCAAAGTCCATGCGGGCAGAAACAGTGTACAAAGTCAGTAGAACTTCCGAAGACTGTATCTTTGGACTCAGACCTTGGAATTAGGCCTACCTTATGTCAAAACGACCGGCTCAGAATGAGCTTTCCAATGGTCCAAGCTTTGAAGTGCCCTTTTTGGACTGAAGAAATTGGGTTTTGGGCCCGATTTTCCGGCCCAAAATATGGCTCCAAGCCCATGCACAATTTTGGATCTGATTTCCTCCATATCAATAAAGAAAACTTAACTCTGAGAATATAGAATAGCTTAGGATAAAAAAGTAGCCATTAGAATAGCTTCTAGATCTAGTTTTAATTAGAGTAGCCATTTCGAAGTTTTACCCTTAGCATCAATATCGAAGTGAAATTTACTCTTAGTTGTTCTTCTTGTTTTAATTAGAGTATTAAATATTGTTATTGCTTGATTAGATAAATAAAATAGTTTATTATTGATCAAATTCGATTTTGTCAGTTAAATTTGTTAGATCTAATTTCATTTATTGTTTGTTATTCATTTTGTAGTTATTGATTTAGGGTTGGATTATTGTTTAGTTAAATTGCATAAAGTTAGAATCTTTGTCGTATTCAATTTCATACGGAAAGGATAGCGTAATGATTCTCGGCTAAACCTCCATTAGAGGGGGTTAAGAAGCCTTGATGAAAGCTTGATTCTCGATTAGCGTAGAGTAGTTGTAAATTCCTTTCCACTCTAGAAATGATTAGTTCACCATGAGAATAGGTTTGATCATTCACATGCTAGTTATGAATTTGTAGAAATGCCATGTATAATTAAGGATTAGGATGAACCAATTGTTCTATGAAGCAGTTCAATTCGGATTACAACCATTCATCGTTAGTAAATTAAGTTGAATTAAGGTGGAATCAATCCCCCCTAATTCCTTATTATAGAATCAACGTAGTATTTCTGTAGTTTGAATCAATTATAGTTAGTATCTTGTTATGCGTATTTGCATCATACTATAAGTCGTAAATCTCTCACTCTCATAGACTTTAGATAAGACTGATTAGGTTATAAAACATCTCATGCTAAAGAACTAGGAGTGGAACGAATCATCTACTCCACTATATCTCAATAGGATTGAAAGTATAATCTTTGATAAAGCTTAATAGCAAACAGTTTTATTCTAGTTTTACTAGCGGTTAGAGTTCTCGCGAGCTTTATTCATTGGTAAAACTAGCGTTTTAGAGAACTATCAGATTCCACCAGACCAACCCCTAGAATTGGTTACTTTGAGTTCCCTTTGAGGCTGTTTGAGGATAGCCGTATGTAATAAGGGCAATATTATTGGACCGTAGCGCTCACAGTCCATAATGGCACCGTCCTGCCCCTAACCCCATAATACATAGATGTAAAGCCACAGTCTGCCTGGATTGGGTTCGCTCCAGAGCTGACATGACAGTTGCCTATGAATTTGGATGGTGACTCTTCTGGACATCCAGTGTTTCTCACATTAATCTCCCTTGTTTATAAATAAAAACTCTGTTTATAAATAAAACAACCCTCCTTCTTTTCAAAAACTCTTGTGACCTTTGAGAATGACTCATATAATTGGATGGCATTTTTCGTGTCGATCATTTCGATATCGCATTCATCCAATTCGGAGTTTGAACAAGTCGTGGGTGAGCGTTTAAATTTTTTTTAGGCTTAAATTGGGCTTGGGAAATTTTTTGGGCCTAACTAAATCTCGTATTCTCAGCCCATTTAAAACCGAGAAACCAAACCACACGCATCACAACCTCGTTTTCTTCTTCCTTGTCGGATTTTGTTCCCTCTCGATTAAGTTTCGCATGAGATAAGCCCAGGTTATATCTAGGTCACGCGCGCAACCACCACAGCTCTGAATCCAATTCCCTTCCATCAGCAACTCAAAATTCTTCCCCTCATCTCAAATCAATATCCATCATCTTCATACGATCACCAATGGCCAGAAACTGGCGGATTTCGGTGGAGAAAAATTTTGGAGCTCTATTTGAGAATGGGTTGTTTGCTCCATTCTTCAATACGGAAATACACTCTAGAGGATGGGAATATTTGTTATATGCCAATGGTGGGCACTATTCAACAGATTTGGTGTTGAAATTTTTCAACAATGGGAGCTTTAATGGTGACCATTTTTGGGTCACCATCGACGGTGTGCGCCGCGAAGTCACACCCGCTTTGACCTCGAATGTAACGAGCATACCTGTGGTCAACCACGTGCTGACTCAGCAGCAGTCTGTGTACCCATAGACTTACGACCTAATGCTCGACACGCTTATCGAGGGTGAGTACAATATGGATGGGAAATGCGCGTATCAGCGCTCGGTGCGACGGAACCAACTACCTGTGACTCAATGGCTAGGACAGAACGTCATTGGCACCTCGAAGCCCTAGGACATCAATATGACTTTCCTCCACCTTCTCTGGATCCTCCAGGAGCGCAAGGGTAACTTTTGCATAGTTACCTTTCTTTTTGTTATTATTAGGCATGCCACTCTCAGGTCAGCCCCTCTTGTCGTTCTTGTAACGCAAGTTAAGATTAATTTGGGTTTCCTGTCTGCCACCCCGTTACTCCCTATGCCACTATATGAGAATATGCTTTTTTTCAAGAAATGCATATTGGCCCCGTGGGAACCCATAGCACCAATGGCAGCTGAGCACGCTAACGTAGGCCCATCTCACCCACCCTTCTTTGATGAGACTACTATGAGTAAGATGAGTCATCCTATGGATGCCTTACGTGCGATGAACAGTGGCATGACAGACACGTACACTCGCCAGGTATCGATGAAACATACCTCGGGCGAGTTAAGGACGGATATGATCACTCGCCATGAGTCGCTAACAGACAGCATGGGCGAATTTCAACAGGAAATGCGAGCTTCCATGAAAGCATTTCAGGACCAAATGACTACTCGCCAGAACCAGTTCCAGGGAATGCTCATGGCGAACCAGCATCAGTTTCAAGCTCATGTGATGGATACTCTAGGTGATATCCAAGAGCAGTTAGCCTCCACAGGAGCTCGTCCTGCACGCAATCGCAGGACTCCTGGTTCTTCTTCTGCAACCCCTGAGGATTCTACTGTAGCCCCCGAGGATTCTCAGTAGACAGTTTATTTTCCCCAGTCTTGTATATTATTTATGTCGGATATTTTATTTACGTGTTTGCATTTCTATTTTCGAACCTTGGATGTCTGTTAATTCCTACATTCTCTAAAATTTCTGCCTTGTCAAATAGTATATTAGTTATCTCCAATATTATATTATATAGGTAGAAACATATATAATAATATTAGTAATAATAATTTATATACATATATATATAAATATATACATATATATTTTAACGTCACACTTAACGACAAATTTTACCGTCAACCAACGTTTTGGAAAACAGTCAGAAAACGGTCAAGAAATCACATCCAAAAACGGTCAGAAAAGGGCTCAATTTTCTTTCTATAAATACATTCAACACATCATTCACATTCACTCCTTTCATCATCTTCCCTCTACACTTCTTATTCTAAATATCATTTTTTAGTTTGCTCCAAATTTCAAGCTTCATGGATGCACTAGAAAAGTTTGAGCAGCAGCAGATTGAATATGCTACTCAAGTCTTCATGCTCGGTTGTTTTATTATAGTAATGTTGTTAATGTGGCATATTTTATTATCTAATATTTAAGTTTGTATTTTATTCCCCGTCTCATTAGGATGTGATTTCACATCTTTGTACGTTCTTACATCTTATTGTGATATTATATTTACATCTTCCTTGTCTTTCTACTTACGTTATTTATTTACGATTAAAAAAAAAAAAAAAAAAAAAAAAAACTCCTTGTCACATGCCCCATTCTTCTAATCCACACTACATCCATAGTTTGCGGCCATATTTCATGACTGGGTAAAGGTATACTCTATGTGTCCAACAAACAAGATAATTCGTTCTTTGCGATTTCGAGTATTGTGGCACCCTGGAAGGTATCTAAAGAAAGTTCGTTGCTTCCTTGATGACGATAAAATGATAGCTCATCTAGACACTTCAAGGAAGAGGAAGTGGAGCGAAGTCTGGAAGGCTATGATAGATTGGTGTGACGCAAAGGAATGGCATTTCTACAAAGATGAAGCAAGGATGGACCATCCCCCAGTTCGTAATTGGGGCAATGTGAGTTGATGTACATATTTGTTTTACGTTTTGATATGAAAAATAAATAATCTAACAGTGTGCTTTCACTTTTATGATGTATAATATATAGTGTGTTACAATAAATTTCTGTGGAAGATGTCAGCTATATTTTTTGCTCAAAGCCTCTTAGGTATATTCTTTCTTCCTCTTAACACTTTGAAGACAAAGCGTCCGACTGTTTGGGGGTGGCGAGAACCTTTCGCAAAAATTAAGCATTCATAGTTGTATATAGTTTTATTTTATGTCTAAATAAAAGTATTTAGTGATAAATTCTCGTTTCCTTTTCTGTGATGAAAAATATTTAGAAATCTCACCCTAGCATAAGAATTAGGACTTGTTCTTAGAAACTTAATTTAATACGTATGCAATAGTTTTTACATCTTTTCATGAGCATTCATGCACTAACTATCATTAAATGTACACACAAGTAAGTTTCTGGGACCCACGGTTAGACAACTTAGTTTCCATATCCTGTAAGAATCTAACCAAAAAGCCTCAAAATGTGTGATATGTGAGTAATGACATAGAGGAGTAGTTTTTCCGAATAGAGAAGTTCACACGTCTACTTACTTAATCACTACCCAAATCTTAGGCGAGAATTTAGGCCTTCTTTCGATCGATATAGCCAAAAATTAACACCTGTACAAAAAAATAATAATAATAATAATAAAGTAAAAATAAAAAAAAAATACCGCTAGTCGCCCCATTGAACCTTTCATTAACATTTTCTATTTCACCAAAAATTCATTACCCATCTATTACCCACAAATAAATAAGCCTACCTAGATGATGAGTATGAGAAATAGGATGAAGTACGGAAAAATGAAGAGAAAAACTTGTCACAAATCAAAACCAATTACCTACTTCAGAAGAAAAAAAAAATAGAAATATGTTTCCAAAAAAATCAAAAGAAATATCAAAGTTAGAATTTCCCCCAAAATCAAATCAAAAAGGAATACAAAAGCTTAAAAAAGCCACGTATGGAAACCCATGTTAGAAGCAGTAAAGAAAATAAGGATTTCTCTAGTATAAATATCTCGAAAACCTTATTATCTCATACTTATCATTTTTGAATTTTCCATTCTATTTTCTCCTACACTACCACCTAAGCCCCATAAAACCTAATAAAGACCTCTAGCTCAATTAAAAGTAGGATAGTGTGATAATAAGTAGTAGATGTGGATTCTCGACCTCAGCTCCTCTGACTGTCATTGAGTATGTGAGAAAACGTGTGCCCACTGCACACTGGAGTTATCAAAACTTGAGTCGAAAAATAAGAGAGAAATTGTGTTTCGACACAATCCTGTTAGAGCCTACTTAAGCACGCTATCCAAAGGATCCAGAAACGGCCCTGCTCGTACATTTCATTGTAAAAGATCACTGCATGCATGCTCATATGTAGATGTTTTGTTTATTGTATGTATATTAACTTAAATTTAGAAAGAATTAATTCTTGTTTCCCCCACTAGTGAGATGTATAGATACCTGAGATTAATTAAGGAAGCAGGTCTTTGTTACTGAGTCGTTGTAGTATAAATAAATTTTGTGAGTATCTTCTCTGGAAAACTCTCACGAGGCTATAACTCGTCCACTAGGGAATTCCTAGTGGTTCAAGGCTTTGTTGCATATGGTCAATGCAACTGCACTCTGCGAAATGAGACTTAGCTTAGGACAACACATTTTTGGCCACTTATCATTTTAATGTCTCTTCTTTGCTTGAGGACAAGCAAAGTGCTGTTTGGGGGTGGTGTGATAAGCACCCAAAACTGTAAAATTAAACCCTGAGAGACATAGCATTTTGGTCAATTATGTGTTTAATAATCATGTAATAATTATATTTTCATACTTTTGCAGGTTTCCGCAGTTAACGTGAATATGATAATAAAATATGCATCAAAGTACGGGAATACTAGAATTATTGAAGTCTTCCCACTAAGCCCCAGTGAAGCCCAACAAAGCTTGACTAGAGCCGAAGTTTCCAAAGGAACAAAACCAGTGCGGAACGGGTCCACATGTAAAGAAACAGCAAACTTCCGAAGCTCACATCTTTCAAAGCTGGACGCTGACGTCGGCTAGTGAACTGCGAGAGCAACCAGGGCGACAAACTCTACGCAAAGACAGAAAGTTGTAAAAACATCAAAATCGGTGCCACCACTAGACACACCACATGGACCTAGTCTGGGGGCCCAAAAGGCATGACGAGTCAGCATAGGCAGGTGGCAAGTGATGGTCACAATCTTGTGCCACCTTGCAAAAGGAAAAGACACGTATCAATTCAATGTTTGAATTGAATTGAGCAAAGGGACAGAACAAAGCACAAAAGAACAAAACTTTAAATGAAAGTTTTGTTTCGTAAACAAAACTTTGGTTAGAATACCAACAAGAAAAAGACAAAAACCAATTTAAATCAGGTAAAGACAAAACTTTGTATTTCAAAGTTTTGAAGGATTCAATTTAACAAAAGGATGAAATAGATTAAAAAGCTTCACAAATGAGGCAGCCTATATATATGTGAGGGGGGTCTTCAATATTCTTCCTTCAGCAATTTATGCTTTAGCTTATGCATTAGTTAGTTAGCTTTACATTCCGTCATTTTCTCTTCCAGCAGCTTCAATACTGTAAGTTATTTCTTCTTAATGAAAGTCATTTCTTTTCAAGTTTAATTCCTATCTTGCATTTACTTATTTAATTTATACAGCAAGTTTAATTATTCCTTCAATAACCATGAGCTAATCCCCCCCCTCAGGGGGAGGGTTATGCTGCTCGTGTGAGAATCCGGATTGACACTTTAATGTTCTAGAATCACTACTTAGGAATTAGGTGTAAATTATACATCCGGTTCCAAAATGATTGAGACTGCACAAATTTGGAGTGCTGATGCTCCAGAACAGTCTCGCGAGAGACCCAAAATGTCTCGCGCGCGACTCTCTTGTGTCTGGTAGCTCTCCAATTTGTCTAGCTGATGTAGAATCGAACCAGGAGCTGAAATGATATTCCAGAGATGAAATATTAGTTCAACTCCTTATGCTAGTGCGATGCGACTCAGAGATGTGGGCATTTCGCTAGGGATCAATACTCGACATTGTCTCGGGTTTGTCTATGAACTCGAGAGAATTAGAGCTATAGTGATGTAGTAATGTAAACTGTTAAAAAAATGATTCTTGCATGAGTATGAGTAACCCTCTCCCTGTTTCTCTATCTTGTTTATTTACGTCGAAATCACCGTTAGTAATTTACATTATTTGCATTACCGTTAATTAAATTAAACCAACTAAAAAACCTAAAATCATACTCACCAAAAGTTATAATTCCAGTTGCACACCTTGTCGAGCCCTAAGGTTTGGACTATCCCTTACTCGACCTATCCTACCAAACCCACATGAGCAAGGTAACTTGACTAAACGGACGACTATACGGAATTTGGACTTTGGACTTTGGTCTTCGGATTTCGGACTGTGGACCTCGGACTTAAGTATAAAACCAATAACATCAATTAACGGTTTATCAGTAATACAAATATATCATGCCAAAAAAAAATCCATTTTTCTTTTATGCATTTCATATGTTTTCAAAAATACAAAAAACAATAAAAATTCATAGCAGAATAATAACGTCTAGTACAATAAACTATATATTTCTCATTCTATATCAAACAACCCATGCCCCCAAACTTATTTGGGGGTGGCGTATTTTCATCATAAAGAACAGAATGCAAGTGTATCACCATTTTTGCTCATGTTTCTATGGTAATCACTTCCCTTATCTCTTCATACTTGGAGGACTAAGAATATTTCTATTTGGGGGTAGTATTGTAACATTTTGCAAAAACTAGGCATTTTCTATAGTACATATAATAGTATATTTCTAAAAAAAAATCTTCAAAAAGACCAAAAATAGTTTTTTGTTTAGTATTATAAGTCTTGTTTCCTTTTTCTAGGATGAATAAAAACTTTAGAAGTCTCATTATAGCAATAAAGTAAGGTTTCATTCTTCGAACTTAGACTAATATACATACAATAGTTTCTGCATCTTTTCATGAATGGTATGCATAAACATTTGATTGTATATAGCATTGAGTTTCCGAGACCAAGGTTAAAATAATTAAGTTCCATATCCTGTGAGAATCTAGCCAAAAGCCTCATCTGAATGATTATTGAGTGATGACACAAAGGATGACCGGATAGAAAAACCACACGTCCACTTGCTTGATCACCACGCCATATCCTAGGAGAGAATTTAGGCTTTTTTCGATTGATATAGCCAAATAAAAGTTAAAACCCCAAAAAGATAATTTTTCTTCTAGTTATCCCCCTTGAGCCTTCACCAAATTCTAAAAGCCTTTTTATTTCTTTGCCCTCAATCCCTGAACTGTTACCACACACAATAAAAAGCTTACCCAGCTTTGACGAGTTGAGAATTGGATGATCTGTGAAAAAGAGAAGAGAATGCCTTGTACAAAAACAGAATAGTTAGAAGCTTCAAAAAAAGAAAGAAAAGATTCAAAAATCGAAATCTCCCAAAAGTTCAAAATCAATCAAAAGGAGTCGAATTCAAAAGAAACAAAAGCAAAGTTAGAACTCCCAAAAATCAAAATCATATGGAGTCACAAAGCCAAAGAGGTAAAGAATGAATCACAAATTCGAAGCAAAAGAACAAAACGAGGTCCTTTTCTAGTTACAAATATCCTGAAGACCCGATTTCTCAACTTATCAGAGTTTGTTTTTCCCCCCTTTATTTCTGAACGACTACCATAACCCTGTAATTCCTAATAAAAGACTCAACCCATGGACGGAATTCACTTCCTCTATGAAGGCCAGAGGATTCTGCACCATCTCAAGTAAACATAGGGAGTCATTCTAGCAACACAGTAGACCCGTAGAGAGGAGCAGCAGACTTTCTAGCAAGAGAAGCGATGATTCCAACATAGTGTCACTAGAACATTGTAGAGCATTAGAGATGTGCTCCCGCATATTGATAGACATGCTAGGACCTGACGTCATCAAGGTAAAATATCTTCTCGACATCGTCACGAGTCACGCACGGATTCTGACTGGGCAATTCCCTAGTGTCCGTATAGTTGGACATTTTTCTTTTTATTGTATTTTCTGTTGTTATTTTATTTTTCTTTATTATGACGTTAGTATAATATTAATTCTAAATATTCTTATGTTATTTGTTTTATTGTGGAATTTGGTATATGAGTAAAACTTATTTGGCGGTGGCGTATTTTTATCATGAAAAACATAATATAGGTGTATCGCCGTTTTTGCTCATGTTTCTATGGTAATCACTTCCTTTATCTCTTCATACTTTGAGGACAAAGAATATTTCTATTTGGGGGTGGTATAGTAACATTTTACAAAAACTAGGCATTTTCTATAGTAGATATAATAGTATATTACTTCCTTTCTAAAAAAAAAAATTTAAAAAGACCAAAAATATTTTTCTGTTTAGTATTAAAAGTCTTGTTTCCTTTTTTCTAGAATGAATAAAAACTTTAGAAGCCTCATTATAGTAAAAGAGTAATGATTCGTTCTTCGAACTTAGACTAATATTCGTAAAATAGTTTCTGCATCTTTTCATGAATGGTATGCATAAACATTTGCTTGTATATTGCAGTGAGTTTCCGAGACCAAGGTTAGAACAATTAAGTTCTATATCATGTGAGCATCTAGCCAAAAGCCTCATCTAATTGATTATTGAGTGATGACACAAAAGATGTCCGGATAGAAAAACCACACGTCCAATTGCTTCATCACCACGCCATATCCTATGAGACAATTCAGGCCCTTTTTGGGTCGATATAGCCAAATAAAAGTTAAAACACCAAAAAGATAATTTTTCCTCTAGTTACCCCCCCCGAGCCTTCACCAAATTCTAAAAGCCTTTTTATTTCTTCGCCATCAATCCCTGAACCATTACCACACACAATAAAAAGCTTACCCAGCTGATGAGTTAAGAATTGGATGATCTGTGAAAAAGAGAAGTGAAGGCCTTGTACAAAAATAGAATAGTTAGAAGCTTCAAAAAAAAAAAAAATCAAAAATCAAAATCTCCTAAAAGTTCAAAATCAATCAAAAGTAGTCGAATTCAAAAGAAACATAAACAAAGTTAGAACTCCCAAAAATCAAAATCATATAGAGTCACAAAGCCAAAGCGCTAAAGATTGAATCACAAATTCGGAAGCAAAATAACAAAACTAGGTCCTTTTCTAGTTACAAATATCCTGAAGACCCAATTTCTCAACTTATCAGAGTTTGTTTTCCCTCCCTTTATTTCTAAACCACTACCTTAGCCCCGTAATTCCTAATAATAGACTTCACTACAACAAATTGGGTTTTTAGCGACAAAACGTTTAGTGACAATATAAAAACGTTGCTAAAGGTCATTTTTGGCAAAGTTAAGAATGTCTCCATTTATCCATATTTTACTTTTGATAATAAGTATTTTGCGACGCTTTTTATGTTGCCGAAAGCCTTATTAAAAAATTTACAAAATATTAAAAGAAGAAAAATCTTTTTAGCGACAGAAGGATCATCAGAAATAACTTTTTATTCATCACGGTGATTTCTAGCGTCAGTAATAATAGTGTATTCTTGACGTTCTCAAAAAGAGTCACTTGAAGTTATTTTTGTGTGACACTACTTATTGTCGCCAATGGTATTGATAAAATTGAAAAATTAGAAGCACAAACGGCGACGTTTATTTATTTCATATATATATATATGGACAAAAAAATTTGGGTGCGAATGTTTTCCAGCCCACTCAAAGTTTCTTGTTTGACATCCGCCGCCTATTTTTTCGATATCAAGCGCCCATATTTTTTGAATTTTTTGATAAAAGAATTAAGGAAAAAAGAAAACCTAGCAACCCATACACTCTCTCCTTCTCTCTCTCTTGACATAAACAAACTTGAAGAGCCTGCCTTAACCAACATTTACCAAATAACCTTCCTCCTCCACCGGTGAACCCTGCAGTAGGTTTCACTCTCTATTCTCTCTCTTAGGGCTTCAACTATGAATATGGGTTTTAATTTGATTATCAAATTCCCTTCAACAGAAAGATGGCAATAAATTTCTGGGCTTCTGAATTTTGAGTTCTCAATTCTCACTACTCTTTTTATGTTTATTACTAATATATTAATATATTGTTGACGTTCCTTTTTACTGACCGAAATATTGATGTACAAATGGTGAAAAGAGAACTAATGGATGAAAATAAAAATGCTTGATTCATTATAATTTAAACTCGTTAAGAACTTCAGATGAACATAGCCAAGCAATTGTAAGTATTAAGCTTATTTTTCTTTACCTAGGTCGGCTGCGTCAACAGTCATGAAAAAAAGATTTCATCAAATTATTTCTACTCTCTCTTCCAAGCCTCTCTAATGGAACTAATTTTCTCTGTTTTTGTGATAAAAACACAATCTTTTTTGCTGGATTTTACTGAAAATCAAAGGAACCAAGTTTGTCTCTCTTATTAAAGAACGATTTTTCTTTTTTTTCTTTTTTTTAAAGTTAAGCTAAGGTTTGGCTGGCCATCACCTGTTGTATTACTTAAGAAATTCTTACATAAACTCTCCCTTGTGCATCCTCTTCAACAATGTTGTTGAGGGTCTTTTCAATGGGTGGTATAAAGGAAGCAAAATTTACATAAAAGGCCTGACTAATAGAAGCAAAAAAGTCTGCTGCCCGGTTAGTTTCTCTGACTGCATGTCGAAAGGAAATGAACTCAAAAGGAGGGCACAAAAGTTGGATAGCCATGACTATGTCCAGGCAGTACCAAGGAGGCTTTTCCTTCTTATTAATCACGTTAACTGCTCTTAATGAGTCTGAATCAACTTCTACTTTCAACAGTCCCTCATTTAGACATCTTTTTAACCCGACTTCAATTGCCAAAAGTTCTTGGAAAAGCATCGATAGCATTCCTCCACTTCCTGTGTACGTTGCAACAACCCGACCAAATATGTCTCTGATCGTTCCACCATGCCCTGTACCACGACTGCTCAAGCTACCATCAGCATTACGTTTAACTCGATTCTCTAAGGGAGGGTCCCAAGAACATCTGTTAAGACCTTTGGGTTGGAATTGCATGTTAAGCCCAAGTCTGTCATTCACGTCTCTTGACACAAGCGCATCTTTTAGAGTAGGCTTCAGAACAACAAGATAATTTTTGAGGTCCCTTACCAGTTTGTTAAAGAGGACTGAAGCTGTCTTGGAAGAACCTTGAAACCTCCGACCATTTCTCTCTTTCCATATCGCATCTACCTTGGAAGCACGATTTTTCTTGCTTTAGGGTGCAATTTAATTTTGTCAAATTTCAATTTTTAATTTATGCTATAATTGGTTTCAATTAATATATTACTGTTTATTGTGTATGTATATTTTATTTTTGTAAAACACAACCCTTCATGCGATTAAAATTTGCAAAGTTAATTTAATTGAATTAATTGGGTATTATTTCGTTGTGGTTTGCTAGTTACACTCATTTATGAAGATGATATTTTACTGAGAATTTTATAATAAGATGTCAGTTTTGTTTTAAATTTGTCGATGAGAATGTTACACAGGTTTATAAGTTTGTTTTTTGCTTATGTCTATAACAGTTGAGAATTGTATGGGTGGCTATAATCCCATAATAGTTGCATGTTTGCCTATGGACAGTTACTTTCCATCAAACCTTTCAATTATTACTTTTTGTCTGAGACACCACTAGCAACAGTTCTGTGTTCTCTTGATTAACCAATGTGTTCTCTTGGTTTGCTAAGATTTAAAGTTTGAAGTTGTATGCTTGCAGGAGAAGTCCATTGTTAACACATTACAGTTTAACATTTTTGTTCCAACCCCATATGTGCTCATGAGGAGGTTTTTAAAAGAGTCTCAATCTGACAAGAAGGTCAATACATATATTTTTGACTTGTTGTTCTAGCTAGATTTTGTGATCCTCAAACCGTTTTAGTCACCCAATGTAAAGTGATTGCTTTTGAAAGCTGGAAGTGTGGAATGCAATATGACAATGAAGAACTCCATTCACCAAAACTCCTGGGGAATACCACTGCAGAAGGTATGAAGTAGACTTCCCTTTATTTCTCCAGTCGTTATCGTTCCCAAGCGTGTACACTAGCTTGTCCCCTACAATGCAAGTGAATTATATTCCCTTAATATGCATATAGATGATAGATTGGTGAATTTCAATTGGTATCTTTTTGTTTGTTGAAAATTTGTCAGATTTCTATTTCTCATGACATTTATAAGCAATTAATGATTTTCATATATTTGTTGTGTGGGTTTTGATAAATTGGGTGTACTTCCCCTTCTTGTGAATTGAAAAATTGTTTCAGGAATTGTTCTATTTGCTTTTCAATGTTAGTAGCTAAGTTGAAGTATCACAGATAAAAAATTTAACCTTAAACTAAATTTTGACACTCACTGGCTATTCACTTACGTTAGACCTCCTCATTGCTATTTCTTTAGAGAAATTGTAGAATTTTCAATATTTCTTCAAAATGGTCAGTATGCTTGTTGATAGCTTTACTCTGTTTCTGCAAATCCTTTTGAGTACTCTTGTCTTTGATACTTACTTTTATTTACTCTCATTACATATTTGAGTGTTATGTTCTTTTAGGGGCTTATCAAGTCCAGGGGTTTCTCTATTCACACTTACATTAAATGGGTTAAATTTTTTGGGCCGATTATAATTTTTCAGTTTGAAATTCATGGTGGGTTTCTTCTAATTGAGATTTGATGCTTCAATTTTGATGTGTTGTATGTGATTGTAGGTTCTTATAGGAATTGATAAGAGAACTTGAGAGAAGATTTGTAACGAAACGTTTTTACAACTTGAGGACTCTGTAGATATCCAAATGAGGTTCTTCTTGTGTGAATGCATGAACATATTCCTATGTATCCTTTAGCATGGTTTCTTTGCTAACAACTTTCTTTTTTAATCATCAACTGATTTGTATCCAGTTCCTTTGGCCTACTGTCTTTCTTAACATCTTTAATAGGATAATACCGATGATCTGAAAGAGTCACCCATACCCAATATGGAATCTTCACATGTTATGGATGAGATTGATGCAAAACACAGGTTATTTGAATCTCAGAAGATCCAGAAGAACATAGCGGGGAAGAAAATCAACACATTAGCAAAGGTGATATACTCATATCTTGCTTTGTTATCTTGTAAAGACCCATGTATATTCAAGTCTTATCCCTTTGTGGCGTGTATGTTACCATTATGTTATTTCTTCTGGGAAATTTCATTCCATTTAATTGGGTTTCTTTTATTAAATTGTTAAATTCAACCCATTTTTTAGGTGTAGTGGAGGACATCTATGTTTGTTGTTTGGAAGTAGCTTTATAGGTGATGGAGGGTGGAGTGACATTCATGATGAAAGTCATTCCTGGCAGTAACACTTTGTATCTTGTGTTTATTGTTGTTGCAGTAAGTTGGGACTATGATAATGATCGTTTAAGCATAGGGATTGGAAATAAATATTTTTAAGTACACATCCAAGTATGTTAGAGGCCTTAAAATTTTGATTCATTTATGTCAGGTAAGGGATTTTGGTACTAACTTTGCATCAGGAGGTACTAACTAACTAGTATATTACTATGGTGGCCATGGATTTTTTTGCTGGACAGAGTATATCAATTCCTAGATGGTAGTAATTTTGTCCATAAGGGTAGTGCCCTGCCATAATGGATTTTACTTCTAATTACTTTTTTATGGTCAAATCGATAATATTCTTTTTTGCAAATGTTTGTCATATTTGTCTACAGATGTGTGTTTGTAGATAGTTAATGAGTATTGTTTTTCTCCTCCGTAGATGAACTTCTTTTAATGGCAAATCAAGTCTCAGTTTAGATGGATATATATGGGATATGGCGTAGATGGATACATGCATGGGGATGTTCGCTAGATTTCTTTTGTTATTTTCACCATGTATAACGACTTGACTTTTTTTTTCCAAGTATTTGGATTGATCTATGGAAGATGTGGATTATTGATGTATTTGTTTTTATTGAAGTTTGTATTAATGGGAAACTTGCTTGGTTATTATATACTATTCTTGTTTTGCGTCTCTTGTTTATTTAAGTTTATTATTAATTATTGTACATTAATGCTAGTGGAAAATACAAAACAAATAGGGAAGCTTTGTGGAAACAGGAGAACAACAAATATCCAAAATATCCAAAAGTGTCCACTTTTGGTGACATTTTTATCGTCGTTAAATATCACAAAACGCAATTATAGATGATGATTAGAGCGTTGCTTTAGTGACACTAAAAACGTTGCTAACAACATAATTTTTTTTAAAAAAAATTTGGACTTGTAGTGACGATTATAACGTCGCTAATAATGCTTAAGTTTTCAAAAAAAATGAACATTTACTGACGATAGATACGCTGCTACTAAGGTCTTAATGGCGGCGATGTTGGAAATGTCACAAAAAGTACATCTTTTGCGACGTTATTGTATCTAGAACACGAAAATTAGTTGGCGACGAAATGGAAGCAATAGCGACAATTTGCATCGTCGGTGAAGGTCTCATATTTGGCGACATTGTAAAATCATCGCTTTGTATCTTTGCCGACTATATCATTACCTACGATGGCGGGACACTCCAAAAAACATCGCAAAATATAATTAGTGACGTTTTTTCAATATTCAGCGACACTTTTTTTTGTCGCCAAAGACCCCGTTTCTTGTAGTGCTTCTAGCTAGCTCAACTAGGAATAGGATGGTGTGTTAGTAAGTGCATATTGTGATCAATCAACCCCGATTTCCTTGGACGTCATTCGAGTATGTGAGGAATATAAGTGCCCTCTGCACCTGAGAAAACAAAACTTGAGTGAATCTATCAAAAAGTTGTGATTGCAACACACCCCTGTGAGGACCCAATTTAAGGACACTCTCCAAAAGTTTCGGAAACGACTCTGCTTTTGCATATCACCGCTCATGTTTGGCACATTTATCTTTAGATGATTAAACTACTGTATATATATTATTCTGAGTTCAAAAGAGCTTTTCTTTATTCCACTGCTAATGAGATGTATAAACCTCTGAGAATAAATAAGGAAACGAGACCCTTTGTACTAAATAAAGGAAGTTTGTGAGTACCTTCTCTAGAAAACTCTCACGAGGCTTACGCTCGTCTACTAGGGAAGTCCTAGTGGTTTCAAGCCTTGTTGCATATGATCAATGCAATCGCACTCCGCAAAACGAGACTAGTATAATAAATCAAATATTTGTGATATTAGTTTTTTCTCTCTTATCTTTTGCTTGAGGATAAGCAAAATGCTATTTGGGGGTAGTTGATCAGTCCCCAAATGTGCGTTTTATTACATTTACAATGCTTCGAATATGTCCTTCTTATGCTTAATCAACAGACAACTTATAGCTTTTGCTACCGTTTGCAGGATACAAGCCATTTAGGACGTATATTCCTAATACGTGCATTTTAGCACAAAAATGATGGTTATTTAAGCCGCTTGGGAAGATTCCAGCTTAGGAGCAAAAGTGCCAGAAATTCAAAGTCAAAAGTCAAGTCAACTGTCAAAGTCAAAGACTCAAGGACTCAAGGCTAAAAGTTACTGACTCAAGGACCTAAAGCCAAAATCAATACTTCTATTGTGTGGGCTTATGTTAAAAGCCTACAAGATTATTTTTAGAAGGAAGGGCATAAACGAAAATGGTGTCCTATATAAACCAAAGAGATGTAGAGAATTAGTTATCCAATGTTTTAGGGTCCAAACCAATTGGTTTGTTAGGAGTAGTGTAACCTAAATTTACATTAGGTCATTTAATTAAAAGTCTTTTATTTACTTTGTTTCCATTTTCCATTGTTGTCTTCATGTTTTCATTTCAAGTTTTAATCAAGTTCTTCATGTCATTCAAGTTCTTTATGATTAGCAAAGTTCAATCAAGCCTTCTTTCACGACAAGTATTTTCATCAAAAGTCATCATTTGCTTCTCGCCTTCAAGTTCTTCATTTCAAGTTTTATCAAGTTCCATTCTGTACAAGTTCTTTTCCTTCTAGTTGCTACTAGTTTCTACAAAGTATCCCATGTTTTAATCCTTGTTTTCATTTTCATGTTTTAAACCCCATCCATTTAACTAGTGTTTTCCACCATTAGAAAGGAGAGAAGAGTTTAGAGAGAGTAGTTTAAATCCATCAAACCCATTCCTCCCACCATAAGAGTTTAAGATGAACAACAAACCCAACTCCTACTTTCTCAACTTGTCACTATGTCGATTTGAAGAAAGCCTAAATTCTCGCCTAGGGTTCGGATGGTGATCAAGTAAGTAGGCGCGTGATTTTCTCTATTCGGAAAAACTACCCCTCTGTGTCATTACTCATATATCACACATATCAAGGCTTTTGTTAGATTCTCACAGGATTGGTAATTTAAGTAGTCTAACTATGGGTTCCAAAAACTTACTTCTATGTACAATCAATGACACTCAGTGTATGAATGCTCATGAAAAGATGTTAAAACTATTACGTACGTATCCTACCTATATTAATATCCGTTTCTCCCAAGATGCTCATAGTGAGCCACATCAGCAAAGTTTTTAAAATAGTCCCTATTTGAAAAATAATTACTTGCCTTCTTACCAAACTAACCCTGAATTTAGCCTGCTCTCTAATTTAATATAAATTAAAATTGTCCTTTCATGTGTTATGCTAAAACAAAAAACAAAGCTACGCATTATTTCATTATTTCAAATGTACGCATGGGATAAAAAAAACAAATTCTAAAAAACAATGGATTAGTTAATTGATATGTATTAGTTATTGGATATGGATATGGATATGTATTAGTTAATAGATATGGATATGGATTACTTATTGGATATGGATATGTTAAACTTCCAAGTGCTTCCCTTAAATATAGGCCCAAACATGATGGGTCTAAGAATAACAGGCCCGACCACAGGTTGGGCTGCATGGCTAGTTATCTTAAGTTTCTTAAGAATAAATCCTAATTCGAATGCTAATGTGAGATTTCTATACAATTTTCATCACAGAAAAAGGAAACAAGACTCTGTCATAAAGTACATTTATTTAGAAAGAAAATAAAAACTATATAAGTGTGATAATTTTTTCTAATCTAGAAACACAAATATTTTGTTGATGATCAAAGAACAATAAGAAGTATTGGATCAAGAAGAATAAGAGATCTAGAAGATGATAAGTTGAACCACGTTCTTTAATGGCTGCCTACATATCCTGTGAATAAGAATCCAACTCAAAGCGTAGTTCAACTATTCTATTTATAAGAATAGATGAGGTTTCCCAATTAGTGTTTAACTAGGAGATTGTCTCTTGTTAAGTATCATCTTAATGAATAGATGAGGTTTCCCAATTAGTGTTTAACTAGGAGACCGTCCCTTATTAAGTCTCATCTTGACTCTTCTAGAAGCCCCATGTTTCCCAAGTCAAATAGGTCTTCTTTATTGACTTAAACAATATAAAAACATGTTTAGGTTCGGAGTAGTAGTTAGAGCTCTGAGCCTAGTAGTTTAGCTCCGGATTTGGAGTTCATAGTTAGGAGTTGGTTATACGAACCTACTACTCCAACTAGTTCCAAAGCCTACGAACCTGCTCCGAACCTAGTAGTTGAGTTCCGGATTTGGAGTTCATAGTTAGGAGTTGGTTATACGAACCTACTACTCCAACTAGTTCCAAAGCCCACGAACCTGCTCCGAACCTAGTAGTTGAGTTCCAGATTTGGAGTTCATAGTCAGGAATTGGTTCTCCGAGCCTACTATTCCGACTAACCAGTTCCGAACCTTCAGTTCTGCGAGCCTACTCCAATCGATTTCGAACCTCCTCTTCTTATTTCACTCCCGAACCTAGGAGGTGAGTTAGTCAGGACCTGGACTTAAAGTGTGTTCTAGTACGTACTTCCTACCCACACTAAGACCATACCCAAGCGTTTAGAAGATGTTGTCACGTGTCACATATTTATTTGCTAAAATATGTACACACAGATGCCCCTCTTTTTTCTTCATGGGTTGTAATTTAAACCCTTAAGGAAAAAGGGTAAAAAGGTAGACGCTCATCACGTCGCGCAATCATATAAAAAGCAGTGAGCAATATACCTTTATCTGCTCCTTGAAATTTATATACAAAATTGCCATTATTGCAGCTCAAGGAACAAGTCCGAACATACGATGACCACGACTCGGACTGGTTTTATAATAACCCGGACATGAACATATAAGGACTTTTCTAAATCATCATGACCCGGACTTGGATAGATAAACTCCATCTATATAGCACGCATATATAGATCATTTATGTCAAGCATAAAACTATAACTCTCTTCTTCTTCTTTTTTATTATTCGGACTTGCCTCATGATAACCCGGACCTGAGCACATGTCGCGCAAGACCCGGACTTGAGATTAAAAAGGAAATCACTAAATCAACACATGTGATGTGACCCAGAACTAATTATCTTTGTTTTCATTTTCGCATGTCCGGACATGGGTTCACATCCCATAAGCCCATAATTGTTCACTTCCCTTGTATAGTTATACCCTTCGGCTTATTTGTTAGTCCTAACATTCCAGAATTGCTAAATAAAATATCAGGCGCCCACACTTACCCATCCGGAGTCGGGAATACTTTAGTAGGAGATGTGAAGCCCACTACTCATTCGGAATTGAGTCGTCATCCAGAAGAGAGAATAAAGGAAATTCCTTATACTTGTTGAAGCCTGACTTCACGTCCTTCCTTGAATCCTTTTCCTGTATCTATTTGGATAGCTCCTTTGTAAACACTATATAGGTCCCTTGCTAGCTGCCGTTAGTACCTTAAATCCACAGTTTCCCCCATTGACAATTTCCTAAACTTCCAGGTGCTTGCTTGTTGTTTTAGAAAATAACTTGTTTCTTCACTGTCGATTGATTCCATCGAAAACAGAAAACAAGCACTGAAGATTTTCTAGCAGTACTTGAGCTTGGTTGCTTTGAAGACCGCCATACACAAGGTGCTGAACCTGCTCTTTCTTTTATTGCTACCATATTGGATTCAAAGGAAAGTAGGTATACTGCAATTGTTTTCCTCTTTCTTTCACTGATTGAGAGTTTGAGTCCAAAGTGTGTTAAGGTTTGTATAGAAGAACTTGAAGTTTTGGGTGTCAATAGCCACGTTTTCCTTTCTAAAATTGAACAGGCAATTCCTGCTTTGCTACCGCCACTTCCAATTCCGAATATATCCTTTTGACCGTGCACTCTTAATCAACTTCCAATGTATCACCCATCAGCTTCGGGTCCTTTAAATAGCCAGGCAGTTTCGGATTCAGTACCGGGCAATGTCGTTTCAGGTTCAATTGCTATAGCAATTCTGGGTTATAGAGCAATTACCGATGTTCCTTTTTCGACCGCGCCGAAAACTAAAATCCCCACTTTTGACTGGAATATTATTCCATTCGGTGATATTTCAGATTTGGGAAAGATCCTTAATACATTTGCAATTCCAAAAGAAATCAAAATTGAATATCCATGGACTGCCTACCTTAGAACCGACGAAAGTCCCTTGATATTCCTTGGACTGCTGAAAGCTGGACTCCGACTCCCCTTACCTTCGTTTATGGTAGATGCCCTTGAGTACTCCAAGTCTCGATCAACAAAGTAATGCCTTGGTTTGTTCGCAACCGTCACATACATGCACATATTGGGCCGAAAGCACAATATATTGGTGACTTAAGGAAATTGAAGTTTTGGTAGCCAATAACCACATTAAGAAGTTAAACAATCAGTTCTAGTGTTGGTCAGTACTCAGTATCGGCTTTGCTAGTGAACCAGCACGTCCATATTGATCAAGTTAGTACCGCTGCTATCATTGCGTATTCCCAAATCCAATGTCTCACTAATCAATGTTGGGCTCTTCAATCCACAAATTAAACCAGTTCCGAATCCAGTACTGGGCAATGCTATTGTCGAGGCAGTTCCGGATATGTTAAGTTACAATGCAATTCAGATAGGCCGGGTACTATAGTTGACAATATAGTTTCGGATTCTTCCGTCCATAAAACAGTTTTGGGTTTGTTACTCGAGAGAACAGTACCGAACTTGGACTTTATGTGTTCCTTATTAGCTAGGAAGTGGAGTTCCAAACTTAGCCAAGTTCCGAAAGTGGAGTTCCAGGTAAGCTAGGAAGTGGTGTTCCGAACTTAGACAAGTTCCGAACGTGGAGTTCCTAACTAGCTAGGAAGTGGAGTTCCGAAATTGGACAAATTCTGAACGTGGAGTTCCTGACTAGCTAGGAAGTGAAATTCCAAACTTGGACAAGTTTCGAATCTGGAGTTCTAGATCGACTAGTTAGGAAGTAGAGTTTCGAACGTGGAGTTCCTAACTAGCTAGGAAGTGGAGTTCTGAACTTGGACAAGTTCCGAATGTGGAGCTCCTGACTAGCTAGGAAGTGAAATTCCGAACTTGGACAAGTTCCGAACGTGGAGTTCCAGACTAGTTAGGAAGTAGAGTTTCGAACGTGGAGTTCCTAACTAGCTAGGAAGTGGAGTTTCGAACTTGGACAAGTTTCGAACGTGAAGTTTCAAACTAGCTAGGAAGTGGTGTTCTTTTCTCCTTATTTGCATAAATATGTATACACAGATGCCCTACTTTTCTCTCATACGATGGTTGCACATTCGACCGTTGAGGGAAAATGACAAAAGTGTCGAATTATATTTTATACAAATTCATATTCTGAATCTTAGAAAAACAAGGTTTTGTAGGAAAATAGGGTTTGCCCCTATGTCAATTCCTATAAATACCTTTAGTTTTGTTAAGAAATAAGACTTTGTAGGAACGTAGGGTGTGTCCCTATATTATTTCCTGTAGAGTCCTTAAATGATCTGATATCTAATGCATAAACCAACACTTATAAGCATTGAAGGCATTGAATACTACACAGGCAACATCATTGGCAGTAGAAAAATGTCAATATCCCATGATGTTCAGAAGGATAAACAACATCGCATTCCCCACGTTCATGGTCATGCTTGCTAAGGGAATGGTTGTGTTTGGCCATCTGCTAGGTGCAGTGCCTTCTTCTTTATATGCGAGACCATCACGATATGTCCCCCAAAAACTAGGCCATGCAAAGGAACGGTATGAGTTCTAGTTGATGTATGACCATGTTGTCGTAGGATCGTGATATGGAAGATCCAAAGTTAAGACAAGCGTTGGCTTAGAAAAGATATGTTGTGTGCCGGCAACTGTGATCATGAACCCTTCTAAGAAGAAGCCTTGTGCGTGATCAAATGCTTGTGTGTCTCCCATATTGGCATAAAAATATGCAGCCAAACTTGGAGAATAAGTTTGGTCAGGTTGAAGAATTAGGGAAGACCACCTGATGTTGATGATATAGTCACGGAAGTGAAGGCCATAAGTAGGGGAATCCATCATAGCTTGGAAAGATTGCTCATGAATGATTTTTGGAGTTGCCATGCTTGATGAAGATGGTTCACTTGGAGCAGATAGATGGATAACTTATAGCATGGAATCCTGACAGACTATCAATTAGTGTGCTAAAATGTCTAAAATAAAATAGTCATGTTATGTGAAGCAACGAGAAGTTCCCACCGTAAAGGAATCAAGTATGTCCGCCATGCCTGATGGATAAAGTGATACAAAGAGAAGAATCCAATAAAGTCTATCGGGATGGATGAAAGAGTTTGGAAGAAGATATGCCCTTCCTATAAACAAATTTAAAATAATAGTTTAAAATTTGTTTCAATGACGGTTTATTAATAATAACTAGAATTATTACAACCTAATAGGCATACTCCTTAAACATTGCTTAGCAAAAGAAAACACCAAAAAAAAAAAAAAAAAAAAGTTTGACTATTAAAGAGCACATCCTAAGAGATAACTAAAAGCCTAATTTTTTAAAAGATGAAAATGATCATAGACTAG
This sequence comes from Coptis chinensis, assembly GCF_015680905.1. Classification (NCBI taxonomy): domain Eukaryota; kingdom Viridiplantae; phylum Streptophyta; class Magnoliopsida; order Ranunculales; family Ranunculaceae; genus Coptis; species Coptis chinensis. Next base: position 56,598,082 of record NC_141461.1, on the reverse strand, counting down.
GATGACGATAAGGATGATTAGGTGGAAGCAGATCATACAGAAGATTTTTGAGTTGATAAATCTAATGAACAAGCTGCTGTTGAAGTTCCCCCTGGTTTGTGGATATCATGGATTGGTTTTCCAGTAAGAGAGCGTGATTTTCCAAGAACTGTGAGTAATTTTACAAGATTTCCTCCTGTTCAACGTCAGACATTGACTAACGTTCCTAGAAATCTAGTAGACTAGTGAGGATGTTCTCTTAACGTGCGTGCAGTTCCCACATGTCTTGGTCAAGAAATCGGAGGGCGGCCATTGGATTAAAATTGTTATCCATGGCATCCTCATGAAATAATTGTTCAGAGGAGGGGACTTGTTCTTGGGTGTCTTCGTCGTCAGCCAAGTTCATTTGAGCATCTGGAGTCCAAAACCCTGGGACGCACTCTGCGTGGAGTGAAATAATGCCAGTAATTTTAAGGGGGGTTGCTGGGTGAACAGCTTGGAAATCCCAACGCAACATAATTTGCATCACTATGGTGGGTAATGGTTCTATCGTTTCCCGGGCTTTGACGATCGAATTCCAGAGAAATTGGATTATGCAAAAATCCTCTCTTTGATTCTACATTATCCAGAGTAGATGGAGGAGGGGTTTGTTAACTTCATATGGTTTTTAAGTCCCAACCACATTGTGTGCTAACAAATGGAGTACAGCTCGTTGATCTGTTGCAAGGAACGCTGAAGAACATCGTGATTTCTATTGTCGAGTTCGCCATGAAAGACAGTTGCAAGCATTAGTTGCTTAATTGTGTCAAATATCGATATCTGAATATGCAGCTCAGAATACATCATTGGTATTTGAAGGATCTCTGAGATGATTTCCGGAGTTAATTCAAACTGCCGTCCATTGGCTTTGAAGAAGAATTTACCTTTTTCGAAATTGCTATGTTTGTAGAACTTCATAACCAAGTCTCTAGAATAAAAAGCTTCTAAATGATGTAAAAGAGGCAGCCATCATCTTTGTAAAATTTCAATGTCAAAGTATGGATGAAACATGCCTTCATGAAAAAAAAATTAAAATTTTTGCTCAGGCACTATATCTCTGTGTGGATTCATTGTAATTTCAAGTGAGGGAAGAATGGAGAAGGTCAAGTGAAATGAAGAGGGCTAAAGATTTCAACCTTATAATCATTAATCAGGATGGAATGAGTGGTTAGATCCGGAATTAATGTGCAGACAAGACACACATAAAATATATGATGTTGTCATAACACATTTATGTGTCGGTACGTAGCGAGTAAGTGTATGTCAGGTGGGTCTTTTAACGTCAGATTCCCAAGATGATTAATGAGGTGTTCACAAATATTAGATAATACAGAGGAAGGTTTCACAGGGTAGTTAGAGCTACACGTATTTTCTATCTTGAGTTGTCAAATATGGCATTTAAAGTTAGGTCCCTAAGACTGTTAACGAGGCGTGCAAAGAGATAGAACATACGGAGGAAGGTGCCACAGAGTAGTTAGACCTACATGTAAATTCTAAATTGATGTAGCAAACCTCAATAATGGAAGATGGTTAGAGCTTATAAAGTGGCGTGCACGATAGAGATTATGCATACCTTAGTAACGCGTGCGAGCTGATGTGAACAGAATGATTCGAGCTTGTTTTGCTTTTGTGAGTTTTTTTTTTTTTTTTTTTTTTTTTATGGATTTTCTATTTTTTTTTTCTGTTTATGATAAAGTAAAAATACAAATAATACTCACAAATATAAACATAGGGAATGTCTCAATTTAATACATGAACCGTACAAATTTGTGAGAACTTATTTAACACACCACACGTATTTACAAAAACAACAAATAAGAGGAAAGATTTATGTTACATAGATCTAGATATTATGGATGACTAGATGTGACATCAATAGCATGATAACGATAAACACCATTATCATGAAAACCTTGAATGAATCGTCACGTTGTTGCTTTTCAAAATTTTCGATCGGATCTATTATGTGATAAAAGAGAAGAGTGTGGAAGAATGAATAGTTGGAGAGGTAGAGAATGGGATGAGTGAAGTAGTGTGAGGGGGGTCGATATTTATAGGAAATAAACATGACCGTTTGGGGGAAAGCGTTCTGGATAGAGTTGTTGGGCCTGTCTGTTGGGAATAGTAATGGATTAGTTCGTTGGGTATAGTTGTGGATCAATTCGTTGGACTTAATCATTAGGCCCAATGCATAATGCAACAGTTCAATATATATTTATATACAAGGAAGACAATAATCTTATAATGTAGATAATTGCTCATTTAATTCATCTTAAGATACAAATTTTAAGAAATTAATAGACACACCACATTAAAAAAATAAAATGCAATTACGTAAGGAAAATAAATTACAAGAGTCATTATTAAACAAGAAGGACTAAAGCTGCTACTGCGAATCTTCAGAGTTAGTGGAAGATGAGGTTAAGTTACGGCGATGATGTGCACGACAAGCTTCCAAACTGGCTAGCTGATCCTAGATATCCTCTAGAGACTGCAGCACTTGACCTTAAAACTGGTGCTGGTTGCCCATGATCATGCGCTGGAACTCATTTTGCCTAGCTCGCATCTGGTTCTGAAATTCACCCATGGAGTGCTCCATATTCACTTGGCGAGTGAACATGTTGTGCATACCAGTGTTAATTGAGCGGAGGGCATCCATTGGGTGACACATATCTCTCATGGCAGCCTCATCAAATAAGTGTGGAGGGGATGGAGGAGGAACAGGCACGTGATCGTGCTCTGCCACTACTTTCTCTGTTGGGTCCCAGTCATTCATTACACAGGTCTCGAAAATCCCAAAGTTTTCAAAAGGCCTGTGATGTAGGAGGATCCGAGTCAGATGATGCTGAGTTGACAGATTGCACATTGATGACACTAAAGTATCATGAGTTAGCGGATCAGCATAAAGATGGCAAGCAATCATGATCTTTTCCTAATTGGGGTTAGTTGGGATGTATTTTGACATTTTGGTCATAACTTTGGCTACGGTTGTCAGATTCACGCGTGTGACCCCAATTCGGAAAGATCTCGGCAGCGCGCACACTATCACCATTGAGCTTATGTTTTGTGGTAGCCATTTTTTAGGTCAAAATCCACTGTTTTCCCTTCCAAATTCATCGTTTTAGATTTTCTTTCCTTGTTACCATTTCGGAAGTAAATCTAAGTCCGATTTGGGTTAGATTTTTGGTAGATTACTTCAGATTTAGACTATTTTATAGCTATAAAGTCCAGCTTATGGGCTAATATTGGATCATTCTTGATTATATTAAATTTTAATAGACATTAGAGACGTTTTTCTCTGTGCGGTGTTAGGGCAAATCTCTTGTGTTATTCCTTATTTATTATCTGTTATTACTAGTCTATAGGATAATCTCTATTCTGTTTGGCTTCAGCCTGCTTGTGTAACAAGAACAGGAAAAAGGGCTGACCTGGTGAAATCGTCGAGGAAGTGCACCATGCAGAAATTTTCCTTCCAATCATGTAGAATCCACAACAGGTAAGAAACGTCTTGTTAACGTCAGACATCTTTGAAGTGCCAATCACATTGTAGGCTACCCATTGAGTGACTGCTAGATGGTTACGATGTAGAGAGTGTTGGTATGCGCATCTCGAGACGTCATTATAATCCCCCTCGATTAGCGTGTTGATCATCAAGCCCAAAGTCCTTAGGTACTCTGATTGATGTAGTGTCGGAGTATAGTAGTTTATTGGAATGCCAGTGATATCCGATATCAACTCCAACATGAGGTCACGCTCCTGCCCCTCAACCATAATCTAGAATTCATTACCTCAAAAACCTCCATTGTTGTAAAATTTAAGGACCAAATATTCTAAGTATTGCTCCACTTTTTGGTGCAGTAGATACTCTCAATCTCCTCATTAAAAAATGGGAGAAACATGCCACCATTAAAGAGGTTAGAGAAATTCCTCTCGACTGTGATTTGCCATTGCTGGGCCATAGAGGGATGTTGATAAGAGCCCAAAACTGTAGTTTTAACCCCTTAACAATCATACTTTTAGACCAATTATGTGAATAATAATTAAGAGTTAATACTGATTACGTGTTTTTATGCGTTCCAGGCTTCAAAGTCAATTATGTGCAGAAATGTGCCACTTTGATAAGATAAAGGCGCAATGGTTGGTTGCAAAGGAGTTCTGTGATTAAAGGCCAAGATTCAAGAAGACAAAGCCTTTGTAAAGCCTACTCAAACCTTGAAAAGTCAAAGTCCACGCGGGCAGAAACAGTGCACAAAGTCAGTAGAACTTCCGAAGACCGTATCTTTGGACTCATACCTTGGAATTGGGCCTACCTTATGTCAAAACGACCGGCTCGGGAAGAGCTTTCCAATGGTCCAAGCTTTGGCCCAATCAGAGAAGTAGAAGTGGACTAAAAGTCTGTTGAAGCCGAATCTAGATGAAGAGCCCTTTTTGGACTGAAGAAATTGGGTTTTGGGCCCGATTTTCCGGCCCAAAACATGGCTCCAAGCCCATGCACGATTTTGGATATGATTTCCTCCTTATCAACAAAGAAGACTTAACTCTTAAGATATCAAGGAGCTTAGGATAGAAAGTAGCCATTAGAATAGCTTCTAGATCTAGTTTTAATAGTTTTTAATTAAGTTTAGTTTCATTTTCATTCCTTGTTTTAGATTAAACCTTTAAAATATTGTTATTCATTTGATTAGATTAATAAAATAGTTTATTATTATTCAATTCATTTTTTTTTTGTCATTTCATTTATAGATCTAGTTTAAATTCTTGTTGATATCATTTCTTAATTATTAATTAGATTTCAAGTATTGTTTGTTAAATTAGTAAAGTTGGAATCTTGATATTATGTTTAGTTTAGATTCATATGGAAATGATTGTGGAATGATTCTCGGCTAAACTTCCATTAGAGGGGGTTGAGAAGCCTTGATGAAAGCTTGATTCCAATTATAGTTGAGTTGTCGTAATTTCTATTCCACTCTAGAAACGATTAATTCACCATGAGAATGGGTTTAATCGTTCACATGCTAGTTATGAATTGGTAGAAGTGTCATGTGTAATTAGGGATTAGGAAGAACCAATTGTTCTGCGTAGCAGTTCAATTCGGATTACGACGATCCGTCGTTAGTAAGTTAAGTTGAGTTAAGGTGAAATCAATCCCCCCTAATTCCTTATCATAGAATCAACGCAGCATTCCGTAGTTAATTAGTCGTATCTTGTGGGTAGTTGCATCGTAGTTATAATTCATAAATCTCTCATTAGACTTTAGTTAAGATTGATTAGACTTAGAAAACATTACTTGTGAAAGAACTAGGAGTGGAACGAATCATCTACTCCACTATATCTCAATAGGATTGAGAGTAGAAATCTTTGATAAATCTAGTAACAAGCAGTTGTAGTTTTACTTTCGTTTAGAGTTTCATCGCTTTATTCATTAGTAAAACTATTTATTTTACGTTAATTAAATGGCGTCGTTGCCATCTTAGTTTACTTTCGCATTGTTTTCGTAGTATAAGTCCTCTTCTTAAAGTCCCATTTCACCCACCCACCCTTGTTTGATTCTAACTGTGGTCGTCCATTTCAGCAATTGAAAGTTCCTCGGAAAAATACCGGCGCCTCCTGCCAAAAGGAGCGCGACCCGTGCCCCACACGCTGGAGCCCCGAAATACCACCGCTCAAATCCCTGGAACTCCAAATTTACATTGAGCGCACCTGCGCCCAAGGAGAGCGCGCCCGCGCCCTTAGCTGAATTTTTACCGATTTCCACAGGTTTGTTTCGAACTTCGATTTTTTAAGTTTTTCAGTGTTCTAACTTGTTATATACACTAAACACGCGTAAACAAGACGTTATTCATAAGCGAAGCAAGGACGCAATCAAGTATTCCTTTCTTCCACACCTTGCATCTTCTGTTAGAGGTTTATACTAGTATATCAGGATTGTTTGGAGTGTTGTCGTGTTTAGTTAAGTTTAGTCTTAACCTTGTATGAGATTAAGGTCTGGTCGAACAAAAACACCTAATGTAATTACACGGCAACGTCAACAAGCACGCCTATCTAGTATACCACTCATTGCACCTCTAGCTACTATTCCACATACTCTACGACATAATGCCGAAGAAGGAGAGACTCTCTCTCGACTTTTTATAAAGCCTTGAGCGATAGCCCCAAATCTTGCATCGTTCTAGCAAACCCAGTGGGGGATTTCCAAATCCCCCCAAATATTTTTAATTTGTTACCCGTTTTTCATGGTTTAGACCATGAAAAACCTTATCAGCACATGCGTAGGATTGAACAAGTTCTTACAACATTCCACCATCCTACGGTGGGTGCTGAACAAATTAAACTCAAGGTATTTCCCTTCACTTTAGCCGATAAGGCGGCATCTTGGTTAACTGCCGAAGCGCCTAATTTTGTAGACTCGTGGGCTAAACTTGTTCAGCTGTTTATGGAGCATTTTTACCCACCCCTAAAGACGGATGAGATGCTTTCCAAGATTCATTTCTTTCGACAAAATACTCATGAATCATTTTCATAAGCTTGGAATCGTTTCACCGATCTCCTTATAGAGTGTCCACATCATAACCTAGCAAAAGACACGTTAGTTCGTGCCTTTTTCAAAGGACTTCTACACCACCATAAAGAAGTCCTTGACATAATGAATGGGGGTAGTTTCTTAAGTAAAGGAGCCTCGGAGGCTTATAAATTTTTAGAGGATCAAACTAAGCGAAATAACAACTGGGGGGGTAGTGACGATATCCACCGCTCTGCTAGTTCTTCTAATACAGTTAAGGCCGCCGGTATGTTTGAGATAAAACACGATCCCGAGCTTAAAACTCTAATCGAATCACTCACTAAAAAGGTAGAGGCCATTTCTGTACAACAAAAGCCTATCCCCGTCATGAATGTAAATTCAAATCCATGTAGTTTCTGTTGGAGTCCTGAGCATCCCGACTCCCATCGTCTATATAGCCTATGAACATGCTTGTTCCATTAATAGTGAACTTAACGCCCCTTGGAGACAAAATCCCAACTTCGGTTGGAGAAATAACCAACAAGTCACACCTCCAGGGTACAATAATCAATATGTTACGCCAATGCACAGTTATAACCAAGCTCCACCACGACAAGGACAGGGTCAGGGTAATTATAATAATTATAACAACCAAGCGCAACCTCGACAAGGTCAAGCACAAGGTCAAGGTAGTTATAATAATTATAATGCTAATAGAGGTATCGTTCCGATAAATAATACCTATCACAATCCGCCCATAAATAATCAACGCGAGATAGTTCCAGTCACACCACCCGTGACCACTACACCCACACAACCGGATCGTCTTGACACCTTCATACAGGTGAGCCAACAACTCTTCCAAACCATGGCTCAATCTAACCAACAGATTCTACAATCCGTTAATAATTTAAGTTAATACTTGGGCCAAGATAAAGCCCAACCCGAAGGTGTGTTTACAGGTCACGCGATACCTAATCCTAAAACAACAAACGCAGCCTTTGAGGTAACCGATAATACTAGTAATGAAAATAAAAACGTAGGTGAGCTAAATGCCATCACCACTCTCCGTTCTGGCAGAGTGGTTGATAACAAAGTAACTATGCCTATAGTTACCCCACCAGTAGCCCCTACACCTGCTACTTTACTAGATACCGAAATAGAAACTGAAAAGCCTACCACTGTAGAGGTACCAGTTACAACACAACCTAAGAAACAAAAAGCCAAGGTTAAACATCCAAGTGATACATATGCTAAATATAGAGAGAAACCACCGTTTCCACAAAAATTAGCCATGTTAACTAAGGATACAAATTATGAGGAGATTAGGGACGTTTTCAAGAATTTAACTATAAACCTTCCCTTCCTCGAAGCTATTAAAAAGCTACCACACCATGCTAAATTTCTTAAGGAGTTGTGTACTACTAGGCGTAAGACCAATATACCAAAAGATGCCTTTTTAACAGAACAATTCCCAACTCTATCTGAACATAATGGAATTGTTAAGTACAAGGACCCTGGTCGTCCTACTGTACAATGCACATTAGGAGATTCTTATACGACGACCGCGTTATTAGACCTAGGGGCTAGTGTTAACTTACTCCCGTTTTATTTGTATAGACAAATAGGTTTAGAGGATATGCAACCCACTAAAATAACGTTGCAATTAGCTGATCTGTCTATTAAGTATCCTAAGGGGGTGGTTGAAAACGTGCTGGTAAAGGTTCAGGATTTCTACTATCAGGCTGATTTCGTCATCCTCGATACAAAAGTCGCTAACGACTCTATCCCGATCATCTTAGGGCGTCCTTTCCTGGCAACTGCCAATGCGCTCATAAATTGCCGTGATGGTTCGATGTCCATGTCTTTTGGCCATCTTTCTGTTTAAGTAAATGTTTTTAAAACAAAGACATAGTTACCCGATTCGTCTATGGATGGAGAGGTTAGCATGATCGAGAGCTTCGCTCGAGATTATTTCAACAACACGTTCCTTAATAATCAGATGCCCAAATTTCTTTCCTTTGAAAGTTCAGACTCTAACATTTTCATCCATACACTAGTCGATACACATATTATGGATGAGGACGAGATAGATGACTTTCTCAAAGATATAGAGGAATACCATAGTAAGGTGGATATGACCAAGCTAGATGAGGAATTCGATGAGTTTCTTAGAGCACGTGATGAGTCACCCTATCAAGAACTACTTTGCACAACATCCGCCTCGACTCCCCTCCTTCCACCCTTTCAAAGGCATCTCGAGTTTGCACTCGATCCTTTTGCTTCTCCTGTGCTTCATAATTTTTTAAATCCTCCTAGCAAACAAATACTTCAGAAGGACAAACCATTTGACACCTTCATTTTCAGAATTTAGACAGTCCCTACCTACACCATGAATGAGTTTTGTGCTAAACCCACATCCTCATTTTTTCCATTCTTTCCTTCTACAACTTATCCATATCCACCATATCTTCCACAACCATTCACTTTTCCACACTTATTCACTAGGACACCCTCTCGTTCAAAGATGAAAAAGAAGGTGCATGCTAGGTTATGTTATAGGTCTATCCGACTTCGCTTTCATTTCACTAGGTTGCGTCATAGGAAATCTTGGTGCTTGATTGTGTTTGGGTATGTTTTTTATGATATTTATTTATGGAATGATCCACAACTATTTCGGTTGTTGATATATGATAAACTGCATGTTCATACATATGTTTAGATAAAGTCTCGAGTATCTGACTATAAACGACTCAATTTTTGTGTTTGGTGCATTTCCTTTCATTTCCATATATTGGTGAGTGCACCATTCAGGTAACCGGGCCCTCCCTATGGAGTGTGTAGCTGTAAGTACCGGATCCTAAGTCCATGTTTAACATAATTCACGTTTTCCACTCTTGCATTTTTCTCGAATTTTTGAGTCATGTTTCTCTATGGGGTGAATTATGTCCTTATTGCTTATTGTTTTTCCTTATAAAAGTAAAAAATATTAAATAATAAACATAGTAATCTAGGAAGTCTCAGAAATCTAACTTTAAAATACCCACTTTTAAAAAAACAAATTTTCTAAACTCTGTTGTAAAAATTTGTTTGGGGGTGGGGTGTTCATTTTTCCGTCCTAGAATGTTTTATGTCCCATTAGAGTTGCTTAGGCCGTTAAATTGTATTCCGATTTGGGTTGACATAATCTATGAATTTAAAGTTCATTTGTTCGCATAACTTACGTCATACACGCACTTCGAGGCGTTTTCCATTTACTTATATGTCACCCATGGTCGAAATGGAGTGTTTTATGGATCATTGGATTGTAAATTCTCTCCTGATCATTTCCATATCTCATTCGCAAAATCGGGCCGGTAACGAAGCGGTAATATTATTTTGAAATTACGCGAAAAATCGGAAATTGTCCGAATTTGAATTGGGCTTGGGCCCAACCCGCGCGCACCTGCGCCTTACCTTAAACCTTCAGTTCGCGTTTTCATCTTCACCGCTGCCATTAACAAGCAAACAAGCTTCAAACCCTAAACCAAGAATAAACAAATAAAAAAAAAACTAAATACACCTACGCCCACAGTTCAAATCAAGTTAAAATCTTCTCCAAACCCTTTCCACACCAATTTAAATCAAGTTCAATCACCAAAAACCAATACATTGGAGTTGCCGTGCCACCACACCACCGCCACCATCATTTTTCTAGTGAGGTTGTTCCTCATTGCTTCCCCCTACCTTATTCAAACCCCCAAACCATATCAAAACTTCCAATGGCTCAACAACGCCGAATTTTGCCAGAGCAAGTCTTTACTGGCGACCACTTCGCGCCGTTTTACAGTGACGAAATGGTTAGTAGAGACTGGAATAGCTTGTGGTACTCGACCGACGACTTTTACCACGAAGAGTTAGTCCGACGGTTTTACAACACGAGGGAGTTGGAGGGGAATCGAATTTTTGTTATGGTGGCAAAGAGGAGGAAAGAAGTATCTGTTGGATTGTTGGCTGAGATTCTAGGCATTCTGCCTAGAATCCATCTTGATGCCATGTTACAGGAGTCCCAATATACTGGGGTAGCGCCTTTGATGCATGCGACTGTTACCGAAGGGAACTATAATGTGAGCTCGCATTGTGTTCGCCATGCATCCCTCAGAACAAACCAGCTGGCTGTAGCTCAGTGGATTAGTAGGAATGTCATAGGGAATGTGAAGGTCAGCGACATTGGTCTGAACTGCCTTCACGTTCTATGGATACTCCAGGAGCAGAAGTATGAGTTTTGTATTTTGGAGTTTTTGCTTAACATGATTAGGGGAGTGGGGAAGTCTATTGCACCTCTCCCTATTTTGATAACCAAGATCATGCTGAAGTTGAGAGCGACTCCGACGTCTGATAGGATTTGCCTCACCCGACACCGAAATCCTCGTATTTATACCGAGTGTATCCAACGAGTCTGGAGGTTGCCTGAGGATAGGGTAGTCGACGAGGAGGACATCGGAAATGAGAATGACTCGGAGGATGAGGAGGACATGACATGTTTTGATGTTGATGCCTTGGAGAGGTGTTGGTCAGATGCAGAATGCATGGCTGTGATTCATCGTGGCATGCGTTCCCTCAATACTATTTGCGAAGACCTCCGGACTCGACAGGCTACTATGCATCATAACTTCGAGATTCGTACCCAGTGCGAGGTTGAGCGGTAGGAGCAGATGAGGGCTGAGCTGGAATCTCAGCGCCAATTTCGCGTCGATATGCTTGCACACTTCCCACCCCACGAGAGTTCTTCTGAGGATACAACTGTGAGGCACGAGCGTCGTTGCCGGAAGATGCCGGAAATGACCCATCGGGAGCTCAGGAGCCACCTCTTGAGCATGTGCCCTCCGCTACCAGTAGCGACGTGTTTAGGGATTCTATAGATTGATGTTTGATGTTGTTAGTTATTATTGTTGTTATTTATTTTTAATGTAAGTTTTAAATTTCGTAGATTTGAATTTTGTAGTGAAATGTACTTTGAATGAAAAACTTAATATAATGTGGTTATTTTCATTGTGCGTGGTTGTTTCATATTGATCCCACCTTCCCAAATTATTTGGGGTGGTATTATTTATTCCAGCATGATTTTTATATGACCCTCATTTCTATAAGTTATTTCAGAGTTAGGGTGAGAATATTGCCGATATAGGCATATCTATGAATAAATATGGGGTAGGATGAAATCTCGATAAGTTAGGTAGTTTTATCCTAAATTCAACCTGAAATATACTAGGGTTGTTTTTAAAATCAAGAATATGAGTTGTTTCCGTTTCGGGTTTGAAAATTTTAGTATTTCCAGAAATTGCCGTAAAAGCTTTTTGGCAACTTCCCGATTCTTTTTAGCAACTTAAAACCTATAAAAACTTCATTCATTATACACTTACAACCCACACTACACCTAACTTCCATCTCTCACATTCCACTCCCATGTTTCCCCGTTGTTCCTCACCATTTTCACAAATCAGCACCTCGGAGCGCACCTGCGCCCTAGCCATTGTCAGAAATTTTAACCGAAGCACTCTAAGCGCAAGAAGAGGCGCACCTGCGCCCAAAACACTGTAAATCCAAAAACGTACACCCGAGCGCACTTGCGCCCTGACCTCCGTAGACCATAAATTTCTAGTTTTCTACAGGTTGTTCCCGGATCAGTTGCAGCTGTTCCAGAGGGTCATTTTGAGATGACATCTCCTACAATAATACCGGAATAGTCTTTCGAAGATTTGTTCCAAAGCACTACTTATGGTGCTTGGTTTCGCGAGGTGATCACATATGTAGGCTGGGAACCGCTTATGGTAAGACCTGATGAACTTTATTCTCCAGCACTTGCATCTTCTTTTTATGATAATTGTATTTTCTTTGAGAGACCGGATGGAGAACAAGTGTTCTCCATCAACATTAATGAGGAACCAATGGAAATTACCAGGTTCTTGCTAGCATTTGTTCTTGGACTTGCTATGCCCGCTGAAATACAAGACCCATGGTGCTATTGAGTAGATAATATACATGTCTACAATTATGAGTTTTTGCATGAGTTGTATGGGGCAGCCATTTTCCGTATCAAGGACCAAGGGGACTATAACGTCGCCTTTGGTAGCCTGTCCATGAACATAGGAACTGTTATGTTTTGGATCATGCTAAACATTTTAGGGGAATGGCATTTTTCTTCTGTGAATGATGCCACTTGCAGCGTCTTCCTTGCTTTAGCCACGGGACGTATGTGACATGACCTTCCCAGAACCTTGATGTCTAGTTTAACACGAGCCCATAGCATGAGGCATAAGTACCCTCTTATGCCTGTTCTAATTTCCCGTATTATGCTATGTTTCTTCCCTGTTTTTTGTACACGTTTCACGGATTGGATTACGGTCGACACTGTGCGACCCACCAATAGTATTATTTGAACTTTCCGTGCAATGACTTGGCAAGGGTGGAGGATACAACCTCATCAGGTTGCACCCTACACCCCATCAGACCGAGTGGCGCTTAATAGGTTAGCAATAATAGATGATAAATGGCGGGAAACCTAGCAAATTATCATGGCATGGCAGGACGCGAAGGAACCTCACTTCTTTATAGAAGAAGAGGATGAGGAGGATGAAGAATAAAAGCGGGAGATAAGGTCAGTTTTTAATTCCAGTTAGTGTCTGCTTATGTCCGAAGCAATTTTATTCTTGTTCACCCCATAATGGGTGGAACTCTTACAAAGTTGCGTCAGTTTTCTTTTCGATATTAGTACGTATAACCAGGTTTTGTAGATGTTCCAGAATTTCACGCGTTTCCATGGTATTTTTCCTACCCTATCTATTTAAATACTTTGAGGACAAAGCATATTTCTTGTTTGGGGGTGGGCATAGAAACACGTGTAATTAAGGCATCTGTTAGGATATAGATATGTATAATATGCACTTGTTTTCTAGTAAAATTTCAAAAGAATTCAAACATATAAATAAAAAAGTTTATGTTATACACTTAGCAATATCGGTATTGTTCTTTCTCTATGCTCTTAATAATCTAGAAGTCTCATGTAGTGCTGCATTAGAATAGTCTTTAGAAACTTAGGTTAATATGTAGGTAATAATCCTTGCATCTATCTATAAATATATTACATGAGTATCTATGATTGTTAACAGTAAGTTTCTGAACTCTAGGCTAGAGTACTTATTCTACAAATCCTGTGAGAATATAGCCTAAAGCTTTATATGAGCGAAACATTTGAGAAATGACACAAGGGAGAAGTAAAATCCGGATAGAGAAATCACACGTCCACTTGCTTGATCACTAAACCATATCCTAAGCGAGAATTTAATCCCTCTTTGGATCGATATAACCAGAAATTCAAACCTATGAATTATTAAACGCTAGTCGCCCCTCTGAACCTTTCTTTAGCCTTCCATAAACCACAATTCCTTTACCCTGTTACAAAAACAAAACAAAATAAAAAATTCAAGTTACCCAATCTAAAATAAATCTAAGAATAGAATGAGTGAAGAAAGAAGAAGAGAAAAACCTGTGTAAACAAAAATTAGTTAGTTGCTTCAGAAAAAGAAAAGAAGTTTCCATCCAAGGAAAAGAAAAAGAAAAATAGAAATAAATAAAAACTCCAAAAATAGAATAAAAGGGAGTCAAAAGCCAAAGAAAATAAAAAGAAAAATATGGCTAAGGATGGAAACAAAGTATAGAAGCAAAAGAAAATAACAATATTTTCTCTAAGTTACATAATATGAAGACTCTATTATCTCAGACTTGTCCTTTTGAATATCCATTTTCTTCCTTCTTAAACCATCTCCTAATCCCCGCAACACCTAATAAAGACCTCTAGCTCAATTAGGAATAGGTTAGTGTGATAGTAAGTGGCAGATGTGTTGATCCACTCCAGCTTCCTTGTGTGTCATTGAGATTGTAAGGTAAAGTGTGCCCACTGCGTACTGGAGTAGCGAAACTTGAGTGGAAAAATTAGAGTGTTGTATCTTGACTATTATTGTGAGAACCTACTTAAGGACGATATTCCGAGTTTCAGAAACGAACATGTTAATGCATTTCATAGTATTACTCATTGTATATATGTTTATTCGTAAATGATCGATTATTATGCATATATTAACTTAGGTTTCGACCTGATATTTCTGTATGCATTACTAGTGAGATGTATAGATAATTAGGAGCATGAATAAAGAAACAATAGTTTATTTCTTAGTCGTTGTAGTATAGATGAAGGTTGTGAGTACCTTCACTGGAAAACCCTCACGAGGCTAGAACTCGTCCACTAGGGAATTCCTAGTGGTTTAAGGCCTTATTGCAAATGGTAAATGCAATCGAACTCAAATAAACGAGTAGTTAGAACTCCATTTTTTTGTCACTTATTCTAATTTCTCATATTTGCTTGAGGACAAGCAAAATGCTGTTTGGGGGTGGTTTGATAAGATCCCAAAACTGTAGTTTTAACCCCTTAACAATCATACTTTTAGACTAATTATGTGAGTAATAATTAAGAGTTAATACTGATTATGTGTTTTTATGAGTTTCAGGCTTCAAAGTCAATTATGTGCAGAAATGTGCCACTTTGATGAGATAAAGGCGCAATGGTTGGTTGCTAAGGAGTTCTATAATTAAAGGCCAAGATTCATGAAGACAAAGCCTTTGTAAAGCCTACTCAGACCTTGAAAAGTCAAAGTCCACGTGGGCAGAAATAGTGCACAAAGTCAGTAGAACTTCCGAAGACCGTATCTTTGGACTCATACCTTGGAATTGGGCCTACCTTATGTCAAAACGACCGGCTCGGGAAGAGCTTTCCAATGGTCCAAGCTTTAGCCTAATCAGAGGAGCAAAAGTGGATTAAAAGTCTATTGAAGCCGAATCCAACTGAAGAGCCCTTTCTGGACTGAAGAAATTGGGTTTTGGGCCCGATTTTCCGGCCCAAAACATGGCTCCAAGCCCATGCACGATTTTGAATCTGATTTCCTCCTTATCAACAAAGAAGACTTAACTCTTAAGATATCAAGGAGCTTAGGATAGAAAGTAGCCATTAGAATAGCTTCTAGATCTAGTTTTAATGGTTTTGAATTAAGTTTAGTTTCATTTTCATTCCTTGTTTTAGATTAACCCTTTAAAATATTGTTATTCATTTGATTAGATTAATAAAATAGTTTATTATTATTCAATTCATTTTTTTTGTCATTTCATTTATAGATCTAGTTTAAATTCTTGTTGATATCATTTCTTAATTATTTCAAGTATTGTTTGTTAAATTAGTAAAGTTGGAATCTTGATATTATGTTTAGTTTAGATTCATATGGAAATGATTGCGGAATGATTCTCGGCTAAACTTCCATTAGAGGGGGTTGAGAGGCCTTGATGAAAGCTTGATTCCAATTATCGTTGAGTCGTCGTAATTTCTATTCCACTCTAGAAACGATTAATTCACCATGAGAATGGGTTTAATCGTTCACATGCTAGTTATGAATTGGTAGAAGTGTCATGTGTAATTAGGGATTAGGAAGAACCAATTGTTCTCGTGTGCGATTCAATTCGATTACGATTATTCGTCGTTAGTAAATTAAGTTGAGTTAAGGTGGAATCAATCCCCCCTAATTCCTTATCATAGAATCAACGCAGCATTCCGTAGTTAATTAGTCGTATCTTGTGGGTAGTTGCATCGTAGTTATAATTCATAAATCTCTCATTAGACTTTAGTTAAGATTGATTAGACTTAGAAAACATTACATGTGAAAGAACTAGGAGTGGAACGAATCGTCTACTCCACTATATCTCAATAGGATTGAGAGTAGAAATCTTTGATAAATCTAGTAACAAGCAGTTGTAGTTTTACTTTCGTTTAGAGTTTCATCGCTTTATTCATTAGTAAAACTATTTCTTTTATGTTTATCAGATGTTTTTCACTGACTTGGGATGGATTTGAGATGAGGGGAAGATTTGGGACTTGCTATAGGAACAGAAATTGATTTGGGCTTGGAACAGTCGCGTACGCGAGTTGGGTTGGATGGAAACAAGATCCAGATTTTAGGGAAGGCGAAGAAGGCAGGAATGACGCGTGTGTTGGGATCACGTGGGTTAAAAGGGTCAGGACACGTGATTTGGGTCGGGTTGAAATTTTGGGCCCAAGCCCAAAACAAAGTCAAAAATGCCCATTATGTCCTGGATTCTTCCGAAAACTTCAAACTTGGATTCCCGATACGTTTCAACTCCAAATTTGACAAATTAGCTACCAAAATGATCAACATGAGAAATTTCATCCAATGGTATATGGCAAGCTCAAATTCACACATGTTTTTGAAAAAAAGTGGAAGAAGAAGAACTATACATGACGTGAAGGGTTTTAGTCCCGTGGAATCAAGACTCAAGCTTTATATATATACAAATGTACAAGGAAAGATTAACGTTTTACCATGATCGGTACAGCTATTGAACTCCTTTTCAATCGCAATGATCCTAGGCAACTTTCATGTCGGCTCATAAACAAACCCAATCCAACCAGATTGTGGCTTCACCTTTATGTTTTGGGTGCCTAATGTTCAGGACAATTATGTCATGGTCCTTGTGAGGAGCGTGTTGGACTAAATTACCTTTATTACATAGGGATAATCCTCAAACCTCCCTAACAAGGGTTGGTCTGGGTGGAATCCATCGCCCGTGTCCCTAATAGGTAACATATGATGGCCTACACAAAATCTTTTTGTGCGCAGCAATAGTGTAAAGGCGAATTGTAAAAGACACGAGTATATACATGTTGAGTCTTTTAACGTCAGATCCTCAAGATAAATCCCAGCCTATGGGAGCAATGGCTTGGCGGCGAAGTTTATCGTGCTCAGCTAGTGTCAGGTATGTGTATACCTTATACCGGCAAGCATCGCCCAGTGATTGAAAACCGGGGCAGAAAGGCATTTGTCAACGTATACACCACCCCATCCTTCACGCACGTCATTTACAAGCAAAAGTAGTACGACCGTTATCTATACATGATGAGTGAGATTTACACCAAATGATTAGCTAAATTTTGCGAGGAAGAAAGTAGAAAAGGAAGGAGGGGAAATTTTGGGTACCCATCCTGTACTAGAATGAACGTTTGCCTGATAATCAAAAGACATTTAGACTTAGTTCTGAAATAGAGTTGGTGTAGACTATGGTTCTGACGCTTGCAACCACACACTCCAAGTGATATGACAGAAGAAAATAAAAGAGGTTCCAGCTACCAGAATAGTGTACTCCCTTTTAAAACACATGAAATGAAGTACACCAAGCAAATCTATTAATCTCTGTAGACTGGATCTTGTATAAGAGTCTTGTTGACATCTGGAGATCGTAACTCGTTGTAATGTTTCTGACGTTGACCATTTACATGAAATTCGTTGTTATCGTTCAGAGTTTTCAAAGAGATTGCCCCATAAGGGATTAAAACAAAGACAATGAAAGGACCAGACCATCGTGTTTTCAATTTTCTTGGAAAAATGTGTAATCTTGAGTTGTAAAACAAAAAAAAATTACCAATTTTGAAATCTTTTCGCAATATATGCTTTTCATGTACTCTTTTCATATTGGCTTTATAGGATTTTGAGAGATCATATGCATCACTCTGAATTTCCTCAAGCTTATTTATTTGCAATTTTCACTTTTCGCCTACCACATTGATGTTATAATTGAATCTTTTGATTTCCCATAGAACTGATCGGGTTATATACTAAAAACATTACTTTTGTATTAACTCTAATTCTTTATATTTTGAATGAGAATCATATGGGCAAAGGTTATGCATATTATATATGTTATTAGTTATATGCATGTGTCTACTACTTTATGTTTTATATGATATGGTGTGTGGTGGTGACACGTAAGATCATATCATCGATACATCTATAAAAGTATAAGTAAACGTTCACAACCTAAATGGATTTGGACAAACCATTGGTATGGTTGTAGTATAATCTGGTATTAGTCTATCTTGACTATAGGATTACACTAGTACACTTTGTGTGTATTGAACAGGACCAATTGAGGTTGTTTCTATTTATACTAATTATATAAGAGAACAAACACCTCTGTTATTATGGATGTTTGTCCTCTTAATCCGGATATAATAACGGGCACTTATGTGCATTGTACATTGTTTTAAATCATCAATGAGTTAGATTCATTTGTGAATCAACAAACTCGATGGATTGGGTAATGACATTGTATGTAAGGTGTGTTGTTAATTATAGAAGGAATCCGTGACCCGCAGGAAGTCAGGATGATGATGTCCCCTTGAGGAGCTCAAAAAGATTGTCATGTAAACCCTGCAGGTGGATTTATTCCGACATGACAATGAGGTTGAGTGGTACTACTCAAGGACATAAGAAGTTAATTAATGTAGTTGTCAGTAACTTGACTTAATCAACAGACATTTGATATCTTAAACACGGGGAGATCAACAAGCATATAATATGGAGCCCATAAAGGTAACACGTAATTTGGGATTAGGGCGGTAGTGCAACAATGGCCTTTAGTGGAATAAGCCATTTGTTGACGAACTTGGGCCGTGTGTTCTGGGAAAACATGGGAAGCCCAAGCCCGTCAGGAGGCTCAACCCTAATTTCTCCTCATGGTCCCTATTGTAGCCTATAAATAGAAACCATTCTCTCCTGGCCGAATTCACTATTCATCTGGATTGAAAAGAGAGGCAAGAAAAGATAGATCCAAAATAGGTTCTAAGGGGGTTGGTAGATCGTTGCCCACACAACGTCCAATCTATTGAAAGGAATACAACAGAAGATCAAGGGGTGGTTGTTGATTTCATAGCTATTGGATTCTCAGAGATATCAAGAAGCTGATCTAAAAGGTAAATTTCTAACCAAACCGTGACACCCCTTATTCCGCTGCGCATGGGTGCTTCGCAGTTCGTAGTAAATCATTCGGCGAAACCTAATGGTTCCTACAAGAACATGATGCTCAAGTTCAACCGGCAGATGACAAGGTTTTTTAAAAATGAGGCGGTAAGGAGACATCCCTATAGGTGTCTTAAAGGCCGTTATATATGCCCATAAAGCATTAGATAATCAGAGAGACCAGTCTTTCCTAGATGGATTAACTGTTTTCTCCATAATGGACTTAATCTCTCTATTAGATACTTCCACTTGGCCACTGGTCTGAAGATGATACGGAGTTGCCACCTTGTGGGTAACTCCATATTTCTTTACTAATGACTCAAAAATTTTATTACAAAAATATTTTCCCCCATCACTTATGATAGCTCTGGGGACACCAAAATGAGAAAAAATATTTTCTTAAACAAAAAATACGACAGTCTTATGGTCATTAGCACGACATGTTATTGCCTCAATCTATTTTGACACATAGTCAACAGCTACCAAGATGTAGAGAAAGCCATGAGAATTTGGGAAGGGACCCATGAAATCGATGCCCCAGACATAAAAAATTTCCATAATTAGAATTAGATTTAAGGGAATCATATTGCATTGAGTAATGCAACCCAACGGCTGGCAGCGAACGCATGCTTTGCAATGCTCATGTGCATCTTTAAAAAGTGTGGGCCAGTAAAAACCACATTGTAGAACCTTGGCTGCAGTTTTCTTACCACAGAAATGACCACCATAAGATTGTTCATAGCCGAAGGATAACACATCATTGTGTTCCCAGTCGGGAATGCAACGGCGTATTAGTTGGTCTGAACAATACTTGAAGAGGTAGGGATCATCCTAGAAATAAAATTTCATAGTGGAGAAGAACTTTTTTTGGTCAGCACGAGACCAAGAGGAGGGGACTTCCTCGGTCACAAGGTAGTTCGCTATATCAACATACCAAGGAGATGAAAAGATTGAGTACAAGTGCTCATCAGGGAAGGAATCACAAATAGGGTCTGAATTATTATCAACATCACTGACGAGCCTTGATAAATGATCGGCAACAACATTTTTGCAACCTTTTTTATCTCTAATTTCCAAAGTAAATTCTTGCAGTAGAAGGATCCATCGAATTAATCTCTGTTTCGCATCCTTTTTCGCGAGTAGGTAACGAAGTGTTGCATGGTCAGTGTAGACAATTGTCGCAAAACCAACTAGGTATGGATGAAACTTATCAAAGGCATATACTACGGCTTGGAACTCCTTCCCAGTGGTGGTATAGTTACGTTGAGCTTCATTAAGTGTTTTACTAGTGTAGTAACTGACAATGGGTTTGTCGTCTCGACGTTGACCTAAGATGGCTCCAACGTGCAAAAACCTGAGAAAGGTTGGAAAGGCACTTATCGAATGAGTTACCATATATGGAGAAATCGTCAGTGAAAACTTCCATAAAACGTTCTACCATATCACTGAAAATGTGAAGCATATAGCGATGGAAAGTACTAATGGCATTTCAAAGGTCGAAAGGCATTCGTTTGTATGCAAAGGTGCCAAAGGGACAAGTGAAAGTTGTTTTTTCTTGATCAGTTGGATTGATGAAAATCTGAAAATAGCCTGAATATCCATCAAGAAAACAATAATATGCATGACCCGCTAAACGTTCAAGCATCTAGTCAACGAAGGGAAGAGAGAAGTGATTTTTACGTCACCGCATTAAGTTTGCGATAGTCAATGCAAATTCTCCATTTCAATAGGATGCGAGTGGAGATGCATTCATCATTTTCATTTCACACAACGGTAATGCTAGACTTCTTGGGGACAATGTGGACTAGACTCACCCAAACACTATATTATCAAAGATAGAATATATTATTCCAGCATCAAGCAATCTTAAAACTTCCTCCTGCACCACATCTTTCATGGCGTGGTTCAGACGATGTTGCGGTTCACATGATGTCTTTTCTCCTTTTCAAGATGTATGTGATGGGTGCACACACTAGGGTTAATGCCCTTGATGTCATCTAAAGACCATCCTATTGCAGAACGGTGTTCTTGAATGACATAAATTAAACAGCCTTCTTGATTGATAGTCAATTTGGATGAAATGATAATTAGGTGACTGCCATCTGGATCAAGATGTACGTACTTCAAATCCGAAGGAATAGACTTTAACTCAGGGGTGGGAGGAGTGGGGATCAAAGATTCTTGAGAAAAGTCGTCTTCAACAGAGAAAATTTATTGATGTTCTTTAAAATCACTAGACATCACGGTAGTAGGGTATAGTGGTATTGACTCTAATAACGAGTTGACATCCTTACTTTATGAGTTAACATCAAATTTGAAAACACCAAAAGAAAGAAATTGGTGCACTTCGTCATCAGGAAAAGAGTTTGTAAGATACTCTTGCGCGAAACTGTCAATCATGTTAATCTCACCATCAGTGTTAGCATCTGAAATTTGTTTCATTAACTTGAAAACATTTACCTCGACAGAAAGATTTCTGAAGGACATGGTCGTGGAACCATCCCGGCAGTTTATGAGGGCATTTGCAGTTGCAAGGAAAGGATGCCCTAAGATGATTGGAATGGAGTCACAGGCAACTTATGTATCCAGAATGACAAAATCAATGGGATAGTAAAAGTCTTGAACTTTTACAAGGACATTATCCACAATTCCTTAAGGATATTTGATGGAGCGATCAGCTAACTGCAGAGTCATGTTGGTAGGTTTGAGCTCATAAAGACCTAGTTGTTTCAACAGGTAATATGGAAATAAGTTCACACTTGCTCTTAGGTCTAGTAGTGTGATCAACTCCCAAATACACATTTTATTTCCTTTACATTACTGCATTACAGCCCTTCTTACGCATAATGAAAAGACAAATCATAGCTTTTAATTCCTTTTTAGGTACCACTTATCATATAAGTTGCATCTTAGCACCAAAAGGAGCCTTATTTACACTTATTATGAAGACTCGAAGCTGCTATGAAAAAGTGCTGAAAAAGTCAAAGTCAAAGTCAAAGGTCAAAGGTCAAAAACCAGAGAGCTGAAAGTCAAGTCTTTAACTCAGAAGACCAGAGATAGATGTCATTGACACAAAAGAAGGCTTTCTTTAAACCTAGCTTGATCAAGAAGAAAAGAAAAAGCAAAAGCATAAGCATAAAGAAACATGTGAGGTGTCTTGATTATAGAGGAGGAAGGCAAATCAGTCTTTTGTAAAAGTAAGGGTATAAGAACCAAAATTTAGGAAGAGAGAATGCACCTAGACTTATTCTAGTGACATGTAGGATTTATTTTCTAGTCATTTTCATTCAAGTCATTTATGTTTTGTTCTTCATTTTCAATCAAGTTGTTTACTTTTTGTTCTTCATTCAATCAATCATTTCTTTCTTTCTTTGTTCTTTCTTTCAATAAATCATTTCATTTCTTTCAAGTTGTGTTTCCAACCATTTAAACATCTTAGTCTTTTCAAGCTTACACAATACAATAGAGTTAACCAATATAAGTTCTAAAACTAAAGAAGTCTACCTTCCTTCCTTTTAAAACTCCCAACCATTCAAGCTCCAAACAATATATGGTGAACCACAACCAAATATCTTTTGAATACTCCCCATACACAACTTCAAATGGTGCCACTGCTGGGGATTGAAGGAGCAAGGATGTTTGGTTGAGCATCTAAGGAGGGAAGCATCACTCTCACCTTTTCACTTCTTATTTTTCTAATTTTCATTGATTTATTTCATTATTTTTCATTACTGATCTACTTTCTTGCAAATCTAGGTTCGACATTCAACAGATGGAGAGGAGCTAAAGCTGCTGACAGAAGACGGTCAAACTTGACTGGAACCGGTGGTGCGACCGCACGCCAGACCGCACCACCACTGGAGAGCAACCTCCCAACCACCTCAGCACACCAGGGTCCCATTTTTTCATAGTTCATTCATTTTGTAATGTTTGGTTGTTTTGGAGATCTAGATTTTGTAATTGAGTAGTATAAATTAATGGACTTTGTTGTAATTAGGTTCCTTATATATCGTCATTCTAATATCTTTTGTAAGGTACTAATTTCTACAGGTCACTCAGAGATTTTATTTTTCATTCATGAAGCTATTGGTAACCTCTTTCCTTATTCTTTAACTTGGCCATGTTGTTATCTTTTTAATTGAGCATATATGTTAACATTGAGGACAATGTCTATGATATAGGTTGGGGGTGGGAAACAAAATGCTTTGTGTAGTGAGAAAGAAATATTTCTAACATTGTATGATTAATGGTGATTTTCTATGATGAGAAATTCAAAAAAATTTATTTCAAAAGCCACTGATTTTCAAGGAATCTATGAAGTTAAGAGTCACTTTTGAAGTTATTATTGCTTAGACTATTTTCTACCTCTAGAAATAGATTTTGTTGATGAAATTCTAAGCCAAAGTGGAATATGCACTATTAGCCGCCTGATACATCTCAAATTGAAGAGTAATTTAACCTCCTAGTGAACTAGAAGAGAAATATAGAGACTTAACTCGTGAGACTTGAGCCTTTGAATTTTTTGGAAAGTCTTTACGTAAATTCAGAGTCCAAGTTGATTCAATCATTCTTCCGTGCTTAAATTTGTTATATATTCTCATTATTCTTGTTTTGGTCGGTCACGAAGTGACATCAACTGGGAAGATAGCCATTAGGTCTTGTAGTCTTTTCGAAGCGGAATATCATACAGATAAGTCAAGTAGTAAGCCAATTAGCCTTTATCCAACTTAGTAGGATCATCATGTTAACCCCTTTTGAGCCCTATATTATTAAGCATTTTCTTCTTAAACCAATTATCTTTAACCCAACTCCTAATAAGGAGTGTAAACCCATATTATTAGCCTTACCCATATTTCTAAGGATTTCTAATGGACTAAAGAGAAAGCTAGAAGAAAAAGATTTTGAAGGAAAATTTACCAAAATCAAATGAAGAAAATCATTCCTTTTGCTTAAAGTGATTCAATAGAAAAAATAATAATAATAAATACATACATCCACACCAAAGTGCACCTACCCATTTCTTAGCACATGGTCCAAGAACTAAGACCGGACCATGTGCACCAACCCATTTCTTAGCACCAGCTCATATCCACACCAAAGTCCAAATACCAAAGCCTATATACACTAAAGCATGTTCCCACCGTAGTACCTTGCTATTGGACCATAGGATCAGTCCTTAAGACTCCTCCTTCATTCCTTCTCACGAACAGAAAACCCAATTTCCAATTTGAACCAAATAAATCAATTACTTCTCTAAACCGAACACGACTTTCCTAAATTGATTCCAATACCCTCAGCTACCAAAAACCATATATATACTTTAAAAACCGAAAGGAAAAGGGCCCTCTTTTGCAAGCAGAAAAACAGATATTTGGGGAGCATAAATTGGAGCTGGGAGCAGACGAAGTGGAGAATAAGATATCAAAGTGGGATTACAGTTTTTTCGATGATTTATTCTTCTTGTATTTTCATGTTGCAAGTTATCATGTCTAGCTAAATTCCAAGCTAGGGCTTAGATGAAGCCCTAGACTTGCATAGGTTTTTCTATGTTTAATTGGGTTGTTGTTCTCTGACTTAAGTTTTACAATAAATAATTAATTGAATTCTCTGATTTCTGTAGAAATTATATCATTGATTATATCTTGCATGTTTAAGTCATGTCTGGACTAGTCAATTGTTGGATTAAGTTTCTGTTAATATCAAAGCATCCGTTCTAAAGTTTATTTAAACCTGTGAGAAGTTGTGATGTAAAATGAAGGGCGAAAGGTATTCGTGATGGAAAAAATGGGGACCAAATACTAGGCGAATGGGAGTGACATAACTTAAGTTATTTAAATGACACTGTACTCTCTCTTTTTTGCCACTTTTAGTCAAAAATTAGTTTATTGAAATAATATTATCTTCTCATTTTCATCCTTCATTCCATTTTGGGTAAAATCCTCCACTGATCACAATGAGAGTTTTGAAATTGGGGTGCCTCTTCCTTCCTCTTGGGTAAAATCCTCCACTGCTTTACAGTGTGAGTTCTGGAGAGACTGGATTACAAGGTTTGCTTCGCCACTTTCTCATATCTCAAGTTCCATTCTTTTTCAGGTAAAATCCCACATTGCTTTACAGTGTGTGTTCTGAAAAGGTTTTTCTAGATGGATCTATATGAGTTTGAGAATCCAAGTATAACCAATATGGAAACATAGCCACAAGATAAGCAAGCAACTCTTAATGAGAAAACTGTTGAATAACCACATAAAGGTGCTATGAAAATTTCCTATGTGGATGCAGTGAAACAACAAATGTGGCAACCAGTTGAATTCCAGGAGTTACCTATTCCGGAAAAAAAAATGGGGGAGTATCCAGCAATCACAATTCTAGAAAAAGCTTATGAAAAAGGTTTGCTTTATTGCAAACACTGCTTGGTTGGAAGAATTGATTTGCAAAATGTTTCACTTGAGAGAGTACGGTCAATTGCATCCCAAATTTGGAAGCCAATAAGTGAATGGATCATTACCCCAATTGGCAAAGGTTTTCTTTTTCGAAGATTTTCGAATGCAGAGATCTTAATAGAGTTTGGGCCAAAGGATCATGGGACTTTGATAAAATCCCTATGAGAATCAGTCAATGGACTCCAAATTTCAATCCTGATAGCCAACAACAATCTCATGGACTGGTTTGGATCTGATTACCTGGACTAGGACCGAAATATTGGGAACCAGAATCACTGATGTCCATTGCTCGTGAAATGGAGTACCCAATGCAAATCGATGAGAAGACTGTTCACAGAGAGTATGGATACTATGCTAATATTTTGGTAGATGTTGACCTCTCTGAACCAATTCTAGATCAAATCTATGATAGGACAAAGAACAACACCTTCTGGCAAACTGTGGAGGTGGGCAAACCTCCAAAGATGTGTACAAATTGTAAAATTGTGGGCATTTAGTCATGGAATGTAGGAAGCTACGAAGTGATATGAAGACTAACAAGGAAAAGGGTAATAAAGATAAGGAGGTGGTAGTGGATGCCACCCCCCTTGGAACCTTTGGGTGAAAAACCTTTCAGAAGGCAAGGAAGGAAGAGAAATTCAGGAGAAACAAGTAAACAAGGGGAAAGTTTTTGGAGAGCATAAAACACAGAAAAACCCAAAAAAGTAAAAGTCTAGAATAGGTTTGAAGGGCTGGAAGTGGATGAGATACATACTACTTAGGACCAGGACCAACATGTAGTTGATCAAGAAGAAATTCTAGCTATTATCACTGGGCAGGAAGCAAATCATACACAAAGTCTTGGATTGGATCAAAATGCCGATTCAGGAATACAAAATACTTCACCAATTCATGTCATAGACCAGGCAATTGGAACAAAAAGTCCTGAAAGTGATAAGAATACATAGGAAGTGGTGGGAGGTCAAACTGAAGCAATTGACTCTCCAACACATTCAAGAGAGGAATCTTTACTAATCTCTCAAAATGGGGATAGCTCTGTCTCTTGGATTCATACCTCCCCAGTTGGAATAATCATAGCAGAATCTGAAGCTGAACAAGTTCTTCATCTTCTGGTAAAGAAGAAACAGGTTCGAGACTTAGAAGATAAACCACCTGATGCAAACTATCCTCAATCCTCAAGTTGGGCTGATGTTTTAGAAGAGGAAGATAGGGAACAAGTCCCTACTAACAAAGGCACTCACAAGCCACAGTGGAAACAGCAGAAAATGGATTTACCCATCACCAGATCCAGATCCCGATCTAGGACTGGTAATAGGGAAGAATAAGGTGACTCTCACCATTTACATCAATAAATTTCCATTCTTCACAATGAGGTGTATCTTTTGGAATATTAGAGGAATTGCAAATGACAAATCGCAAAATCGTCTATCCAAACTTACCAATAAATGGGATCCAAATCTTGTGGGTATTGCAGAACTTAAAATTCATCCCTAGGATTTTCCCATCAATTTTCTCCACTCACTAGGAATGAACAATGCCTTTTACTCTAATCCTAGTTCTAATCCAAATTGAGTTCCCAATCTCTGGCTTATCTGGAAAGCTTCGATTCCCACTCCTACTTTGATTCATTTTTCAAATCAACACATTATTGTGGTGATTGACAAAGTTCTCATTACCATAGTTCATGCTCACTGTATCTCTATGTAAAGAAGGCAACTCTAGCTAGAATTGCCTAACATCAATCCACTTAATATGGCATGGCTGATTATTGGGGACTTCAATGCCTACTTGAGTATATCTGAAAAGAAAGGTGGAAACAATCCTACTATAACTTCCATGAATGAATTCAGGGACTTTATAAGCAATAACCAACTTATGGAAGCTCCTAGCAGTGGTTATCAGCTCACTTGGTGGAATAAACAAGTAGGGAGTTTCAAAATTCTGGGCAAGTTAGACAGAATTCTATGAAATGCAAACTGGGGTTCCTTATTCCCGGTTGGAAACATCAGGTGTCTAGCAGAATTTGTTCTGATCACTCACATCTTCTGGGTGGAAATATCAGCATTCCTCAACCCAAGAACAAGCCCTTTAAATTCTTCAATATGTGGTGTTCATATCCTACCTTCAGAGACATAGTTCTTGACAGTTGGCAGCAACCACTTCTGGGAAATTCCATCTTTATTCTTACACAGAAGCTAAAGAGGTTGAAGGGTGTCCTAAAGAAGTGGAATAAAGACACTTTTGGCAATATCAAAATCAAAGTAGAGGAAGAATCAAAAATATTAGAGCAGAAGCAAGAACAATTTGAGAAAGGAAATGTAACAGAAGATTTCGCTACTCAAATGGTGGATCAAGAAAACCAAGTGGAGCTCCTATTACAGCAAGAGCAAATGTTATGGAAACAGAAATCAAGAACAAAATGGGATAATGACAATGACAGGAGTACTAAATTCTTTCATGCTATGGCTAATAGAAACAGAAGCAAGTCATTGATTACATAAATGAAGACTGATGAAGGCATCACTCTAGATACTCAAGAAGAAATTGGAAATCATATTGTCAGACACTATTCTGACAAATTCAAGAATGTAGATCACATCATGGACTGGGAACTTATTCATTATATGCCTCAAGACCTACAATTGGAGGATAATGAATTCCTCATAACTATTCCTTCAGCAGAGGAAGTGAAAGCCGCAGTTTTTCACCTAAATCTGGACAGCTCTCCGGGACCAGATGGATTCTCTAGGTATTTCTTTCATCACTATTGGGATATAGTATGGCATGATCTAGTACGAGCCATCAGATATTTCTTTATTAAATCTAGATTTCACCTTGGATTTAATTCCAACTTCATTGTTCTTATCCAGAAAGAGAAAAATGCCAATCATCTGGGAAAGTTTCGACCAATATGCCTCTCAAACTTCATTTTCAAGGTCATCACCAAGATTCTTGCCAAAAGGTTGTGTCCAATTGCAAAAAGAATTATCATTAAGGAACAATATGGCTTCATTCCCAATAGAAACTCCCAACAAGCAATTGGTCTAGCTTCGGAGTTAGTGAATGAATTGTAAACACCCAGACATGGTGGAAGTATTGGAATCAAACTTGACATCTCTCAAGCCTTCGATAATATGGATTGGAATTTTCTTTGGGTAGTTTTGCAGCATGTGGGATTCAATGAAAGATGGATCAGATGGTTGCAAGCAATCTTTCAGAGTAATACAATGTCAATCATGCTCAATGGAGGTCCTCAGGGATATTTTTTAGCAGGAAGAGGATTGAAACAAAGTGATCCTCTCTCCCCGATGCTCTTTGCTCTAGCAGAAGACTGTCTAAGTAGATGCATTAGCAGATTGGTTCTTGATAAGAAAATACAACACATGGTGGTTAACTCCAAATATTGCAGTCCTTCACACTTATTGTTTGCAGATGATATTTTCCTTTTCTGTAATGCTAACATAAGAGACATCAAGCAACTTGTCAAACTTCTTAACATATATCAGGATATCTCTAGACAACTCATAAATAAGGATAAGTGTAAGCTTTTTCTGAGTCCAATGAATAACGGGAGAAAAATCTTGATTCAGGAGGTTATGGGTATAAAAGAAGGCATGTGAAAAATATATTGGGTTTCCACTGATCATGGGCAGAGTGACAAAAACTGTGTTAGCACCATTAGTGGACAAGATCAGGAATAGAGCTGCAGGCTGGGCTGGCAAAATGTTATTCTTTCAAGGAAGAGTAGTATTAGCAAGACATGTTCTTAATAGCATACCAGTTCATAACATGGCAATCTACAAATGGCCAAACTCAATGATAAAAGAATATGAAAGCGTCATTAGAAATTTCATCTAGAGTGGTAACCCTGTGGAAAGGAAATCTTTTAAGGTGTCATGGGAAAAAACATGTAAACCTTTGGAGGAGGGAGGACTGGGCATAAGGAGACTCAAAGATATCAACCTCTCAATGCTAATGAAACAAGCTTGGGGCGTGCTCACTGAGGATAGTGATTGGTCGGCCTTCATGAGAGGCAAATACACAAACAGGTCATGTACATGGACTGATTACAAGACCTCGACAGTTTGGAAGGGTATTGGATGGGCTCTCAAAGAAATGAATCACCTACATGGATGGGTGGTAGGAAATGGGGCATCAACAAATGTTTGGAGAGAGAATTGGTTCCATCAAAAACTGATTTGCAAATTTTCTAGGAAGAATGTAAAGATATTAGGAAGCTCTAAGGCAACTCAATGAATTCATACAAGGTAACCATTAGGACTTCTCTAGCAACATCACTCAAGTTCTACAAAAAATTGGTATCGATCCCACTACTCTGCAACAGCCTGACAACTCAAAGGAGGATGAGAGAGTATGTTTATCAGATGGCAAAGGGAAATTTTCAGTTTCAACAGCACATGAGGATATTAGGAAGAAAGCACCTAAGCAAAAAGGATGCAAGTTCATCTGGACCTCTAAAATTCTTCCCAAAACACAAGGAATAACATGGAAATTAATTCGGGGGGTTTTGATAACTGAAAAAAACTCTAGTTTTACCTACGAATAAGTAATTAAACTCAAATGTAAGTAAAACTAGAACTGATTCGTGCTTAATATCAAAGTTATCTACTCTAGTTATCAACGCAATATGTTTATAGTAGAGAATTTGTTCCACTCCTAGTTCGTTTAGATGTGAAGTTTTCTAGTTCGTGTAAGCTGACAAAATCGTGAGAGTAATGGATTTGAATTTAACTACGATGGTGAATTAACTAATCAAGATGTGATAAATAAAATGATGGCAATTCAATACTAAATTGACAATATGAGAATGAATTAGGGGAATTTGATTCCACCTTGATTCGACTTAATAAACTAGCATAAAATATGTTGTAATCCTAATCTTTACGTTTTCATGTAAAGGTTAGGTATTTCTAATCCCTAATTATTCATGGTGATCTCTACCAACTAATAACTAGCATGTGAAGCACTCAAACACATTCTCATGATGAACTAATTACTTTCTAGAATAGAATAGAACGTTACAACTATATCTATGTTAACAAAAATCAAGTCATCATCAAGGCTTCCTCAAACCCCTCTAATGGAGGTTTTAGCCTTGATTCATTAAACTATCATTTCTAGAACAAGAACAATAAGAACATGTCATTATTGAATGAATAACAATTACTTTATTAATCTAATTTGAACAATAGTCTAATGATTCAAAATAAATTAAAACTGGATTAAAACTAATTTAGAACGATGATTATGAATAACTAATTATGAATTTAAAACAAACTAAGGCTAACTAAGTATTTAATTAGAACTAAGTAACATGAAATATAAACTAAGTATTTGATTCTAAAAACTAATTTCTTGATAATTAACTAAGTAGTTTAAGAGCTAAGTCTTAGTCTCTTTATATAGAAGATGCTAGATCCACAATTTCATGCATGGGCTTAGGAGCCATGTTTTGGGCTGGAAAATCGAGCCCAAAACCTCATTACTTCAATCCACAAAGGGGTTTTCAGCTCGAAATGACTTCAACAGCCTTTTCGACCACTTCAACTCCTCTGATTGGGTCAAGGCTTGGACCATTAGAAATCTATTTCCGAGCTGGTCGTTTTGACAAATGGTAAGCTCAATTCCGAGGTCTGAGTCCAAAGATACGGCCTTCGGAAGTTCTACTGACTTTTATGCGCTATTTCTGCCCGCGTTGACTTTGACTTTTCAACTTTGACTGGGCTTTAAAAAGGTTTTTTCTCCTTGAATCTTGGCCTTTAATCATAGAACTTCTTAGGAACCAACCTTTGCTCCTTTATCTCGCAAAAGGGATGCTTTTCTTCACATATTCGACTTCAATACCTGAAATACACAAAAGCACGATAACAGTACTAACTCTTACTTATTAATCACATAATTGGTCTAAAAGTAATATTGTTAAGGGGTTAAAACTACGGTTTTGGGATCTTATCAAACCACCCCCAAACAGTATTTTGCTTGTCCTCAAGCAAATATGAGAAATTAGAATAAGTGACCAAAAATGGAGTTCTAACTAATCTCGTTTCGTCGAGTGCGATTGCATTGACCATATGCAACAAGGCCTTAAACCACTAGGAATTCCCTAGTGGACGAGTTATAGCATCGTGAGAGTTTCCCAGTGAAGGTACTCACAAACTTCATCTATACTACAAAGACTAAGAAATAAAACTATTGTTTCCTTACTTAGTCTCAGATATCTATACATCTCACTAGCAGTAAATACAGAATAATCAAGTCGAAACCTAAGCTAATATATGCATAATAATCAATCATCTACGAATAAACATATATACAATGAGTAATGCTATGTAATGTACTAACAGATCCGTTTCTGAAACTTTGGGATATCGTCCTTAAGTAGATCCTCATATAAATGTTAAGATAAAAATACTCTGATTTTTTAACTCAAGTTTCACTACTCTTGTATGCAGTGGGCACACTTTACCTCACAATCTCAATGATACACAAGGAAATCGAAATCGATTAAACACATCTGCCACTTACTATCACACTAACCTATTCTTAATTGAGCTAGAGGTCTTTATTAGGTATTGCGGAGATTAGGTGATGGTTTAAGAATGAAGGAAATGGATATTCAAAAAGAACCAGTCTGAGATAATAGAGTCTTCATATTATGTAACTAGATAAAACCTTGTTCTTACTTTGCTTCTACCATTTATTTCCATCCTTAGCCATTTTTTCTTTTTCTTTGGCTTTTGACTCTCTTGATTCTATTTTTGGAGTTCTAACACTTTTTTTTTTCTTTTTTTCTTTTTTTCTTTTTTCTTTTTTTTTTATGGAAACTTTCTTTTCTTATTTGAAGTAACTAACAAATTCTTGGTTTCAAAGGTCTTTCTCTTTTCTATTCTTCATCTCTATTCTCAGACTCATTCAAAGAATGGGTAGGCTGATTTTTATTTTTATTTTGTTTTGTAAAAGGGTAAAGGATTTGCGGTTTATGAAAGGCTAAAGAAAGGCTCAGAGAGGCGACTAGTGAAAAATAATTTCATATAGGTTTGAATTTCTGGTTATATCGATCCAAAGAGGGCCTAAATTCTCGCTTAGGATATGGTATAGTGATCAAGCAAGTGGACGTGTGATTTCTCTATTCGGAATATACTTCTCTCTTGTGTCATTTCTCAAATATTTCACTCATATAAGACTTTAGGCTATATTCTCACAGGATTTGTAGAATAAGTACTCCAGCCTAGATTTCATAAACTTACTATCAATACAAACAAAGATACTCATGCAATATATTTATAGAAAGATGCAAAGACTATTACCTACATATTAACCTAAGTTTCTAAAAACTATTCTAATGCAACAGCTAACGTGAAACTTCTAGATTATTAAGAGCATAGAGAAAGAAAACAATACCAATATTCCTAAGTGTATAGCATAACTTTTTATTTATATTTTTGATTTTTTGATTTTTTTTACTATAAAACAAGTGCATATTGTACATATCTATATCCTATCAGATGCCTTAAATTACGCGTGTTTCTATACTACCCCCAAACAAAAAAAATATGATTTGTCCTCAAAGTATAAACATAAGAAGGGTAGAAAAATACCATGGAAACGCGTGAAATTTTGAAACATCTACAAAACAACGTTAAAACATACTAATATAGATAAATAAAAACAGACGCAACTCTATATGAGTTCCACCCGTTATGAGGTTACAAAAAAGTAAATTGCTTGGGACATAAGCAGATACGAACAAAAATAAAAACTTACCTCCTATCCAACATTTAGGCGTTGTCAACCTCTTCTATAAAGAAATGAGGTTCCTTCGCATCCTGCCATGCCATGATAATTTGCCAGGCTTCACGTCATTTATCATCTATAATTGCTAACCTATTTAGCGCCACTTGGTTGGATGGGGTGTAGGGGGCAACCCAAAGAGGTTGTAGCCTCCACCCCAGCCAAGTCATTGCACGGAAAGAACGAATAATGAAGTTGGTAGGTCGCACAATGTCGACCCCAACCCAATCCGTGAAACGGGCACCAAAAGCGGGAAAGAAACATAGCATGATACGACAAACTAAAACAAGCATAAGAAGATACTTATGCCTCATACTCTGGGATCTTGCTAAACTAGACATTAATGTCTTGGGAAGGTCATATAGCAGACGTCCCTCAGCTAGAGCAAGGAAAACGTCGCAAGTGGCGTCATTTGCAGAAGAAAAACGCCACTCCCTTAGTATGTTTAGCATGATAAAGAACATCACCGTGCCCACGTTAAGGGACAAGCTACCAAGGGCTATGTTATATTTCCCTTGGTCCTCTACACGGAAAATTCCAGCCCCATAAGTCTCATACAAAAAGCTCATGGTTGTAGGCAGAGAAATTATCAACTACATAGCCCCATGAGTCTTGAATCTCAACAGGCATAGGAAGCTCAACAGCAAAAGCCAACAAGAACTTGGTTATGTCCATGGTTTCGTCATCAATGGTGATGGAGAATACGTGTTCTCCATTCATCCGATAAAAGAATTTGCAATGTTCATAAAAATACACTGTAAATGTAGGAGACTAAATTTCATTGGAACTTACCATTAAATACTACCATCCTGCTTGTATAATCACTTCGCAAAACCAATATCCGTAAGTGTCGCTCGAGAACAAATCTTCGAAAGATTGCTCTTGTATGATATAAGGCGATGTCATCATAACAATTATACTCTAGAAGTGCTGCAAACAACCTTGGAAAAATGTACAAAAAATCAGAAATTTAAGTGGCTGTGAAGGTCGTATGCTGGGTGTGCTTTCGAATCGGCCCGTGGAAGAAGCTAGGTGTGTGCTCTTGCCTTCCTCGAGGTCCAGGCACTACAACGCAGGGTGCGCTCGGATTTTTCCTATAAAGGGCGCAGGGCGCGCTCTTGCCTAACTCGAGTTCTAGGCACTTCATTGCAGGGTACGCTCTAAAATGGCTTGTGAAGGGCGCGGGGTGCGCTCCATATACCTTGAGTGCTTTGCAGTGAAAAACTAAGAGAAAAATGAGAGTGAAAGGTGAAAGTGCAAGGTGAGAAGTGTGGTTTGTGGGTGAAGAGTGAATCAAGTATTTATAGGGGTTTAGTTTCTAAAACCAACATCCACAAGTTGCCAAAATTGTTAAGGCATGATGATGGAAACATAAATTTATAAAACCAAAACGGAAACAAGTTAGGTGCATATTCCAAATATAAACCAATAGCTTTTTGGTTGAATTTAAAATAGCAACTTTCTAATTCTATTCATTGAAATTCCATCACCACAACAATATATAATCTTAGCCACACCAATATTGGCAACATTCCCAACAACTCATATTTCCACGGTTTGCAAAATTTAACTTCTAAAACTGTGGATAGGATAAAAACAATGCTAAAAATAATAATACCACCCCCAAACAATTCGGAAAGGTGGGATTCATGGAAAATTCATCGCATGCTTGGACAAAAACCAAATTAAATTAAAAATTCAACTAACGATCAAATAGTCGAAAATGATTACATAATCCAAATCTAACTAATAAACTAAACAACTCAAAATAAAATTCTACAAAAATAGGGAAATTTCCTAAACACATCACAACTAAACTACTCGCCATGAGATGAAGATAGGCCATGAGATGAAGATGGGCCAGAGTCATCTGGCATTCTGCGACGACGTTCATGCCTCTCAGACTCGTCAAAAGTAGAACTCTGATAGGGTGGCAAGCGTCGTAGCACTTCCACGTGGAACTTCCGCTGACTCTTGAGATATGCGTTCATGGATTTCTTGCACTCCTTATCATGCTAGACTAGGGTCTCCACGGTAGTCCTGAGCTCCTCATAATTCTGATGCATGGTAGTCTGCCTAGTTCGGATGTCTTCATAAATGGTGTTAATAGAACGCTGGCCACGGTGAATCAACGCCATGCATTCTATATCAGAATTACACCTCTCCAAGGCATTGGCATCAAAACATGTTGTATCCTCCTCCTCATCATCTGAATCAACATTTTCCAAAACCTTATCTCTAGGCAATCTCCACGTCTTCTGGATACATTCCGTATAAGCAATTGCATTTGCATGCAACTTCAACATAATCCGCTCAGTTTTCCATTTCTCACCAAAAGACAACATAATCTTAGTAATCAAAATAGGAAAGGGTGTGGTACTACTCCAACTTCTCTAATCATAGTTAACAAGAAGTCGATGATACAAAAATCATACCTCTATTGTTGTAATACCCAGAGTACGTGCAAACAGTTCAGACTGATGTCACTGAACTTTTCTTTCCCAATGACATTCTTACCAACCCACTGAGCTACAACTAGCTGGTTGGTTCTCAGAGACGACTATCAGACACAATGCAATTTTGCACTGTACTGTCCCTCCAAAACAGTCTCTCTCATCAACGCCTCTACCCCCCCCCCCCCATACTGGGATTCCTGCATGGTGAATACAAGGTGGCGTTTTGGCATAATGCCCAGAACATGAGTCAACATCGAAGCACACACTTCTTTCATCGCACCATTTACCTTCACAAAAATCTTCCTACCCTCGATTTCCCGCTTCTTGTAAAAATTCAAAACCAAATCCTCATGGTAAAAATCATTCTCCGTATACCACAACCATTGCCAATTCCTACGTTTCATCTCGTCATCGTAAAACGAAAAATGGTCCAATTTGAAAACTTGTTCCGGGAGGATTTTGCGTTTTTGGGCCATTTTTTTGTTTTTGATTTTGAAAATGGGTTAGGAGAGGTATTGAACAAAGAAATCGAAATTTGGTTTGAGTGGTTGGTTGCATTTGATTGGTGTGATTTTTGGAGAAAAATTTGGTTTATGTTTATGTTTTGGGCGGTTTAATGGAGGTGGAGGAGATGAATTGGTGTAAGGGTTGAATTGGAGTGGTGATGGTTTGATTGGAGTGGAGAGAAAAGGAAAAAATCGGTGGTGGTTTTTTTTTTTTTTTTTTTTTAGTTTTTGGTTCGATGGTTTGTTAATGGAGACCTGATAGTGTAAGGAAGATAAATAACGCGATGCGTTTCTAGGTTTTACTGTGGACTTGGGCCCAAGCCCAAATAATTTCAGAAATACCCATTTTGTCCCTATGCGCACAAAGTTAAAACTAAAATTCTCGACCCGTTAACGGTCCGATTTTTGCGAATAAGCTATGAAAACGATCAGCAGAGAATTTCCAATCCAATTATCCATAAAAACTCTATTCTAACTGTGGTTGACATATAAAAAGGTGGAAAATGCCTCGGAGTACGTGAATGACGTAAGTTATGCAAACAAATGAAATCTAAATTCATAGATAATGTCAACCTGAATCAAAATATGATTAAACAGCATAAGCAACAAAAACGGAAAGTTGAGCAATCAAGGATGGAAAGACCAACACCCCACCCCCAAACAAATTTTATAGAACAGAGTTTAGAAAATTTGTTTTAAATGTGGGTCGTTTAAAGTCAGATTCCCGAGACTTCCTAGATTACTATTTTTATGGTTTTAATATTTTTTACTTTTTAGGAATACTGATTAATATAAGGAAAATAATAAATCAATAGAGACATAATTCACACCATAGAAAAACATGACTCAAAAACTGAGAAAACATGCAAAAGTGGAAAACATGAATTATGTTAAACGTGGATTTAGGATCCAGTACTTACTGCCACACACTCCATAGGGAGGGCCCAGTTACCTGAATGGTGTACTTACCAAAATATAAGAGTGGAATGGAGTACACCGAAAAATAAAATGAGTCGTTTATAGTCAGATACTCGAGACTTTAACAAATAACTAGATATATATACATACCATGCAGTTTGCCATATATCAACAACCGAAATAGTTGTGGATCTTTCCATAAATAATTTTCAGATAAAACACATCCAAACACCATCAAGCATCATGATTTCCCATGATGTGGCATAACGGAATAAGAGAGAATAGTGATGAATGTAGAATCTAACCTAGCATGCAAAGTCTTTTTGTTTTTCCAACAAAAGAGTGGGCAAGTGAATGATTGTGGGAAAATGGATTGTTATGGAAGATATGGTGGATATGGATGAATTATAGAAGTAAGAAATGGAAGAAATGAGAGAGTGGGTTTATCACAACATGCATTGGTGGAGTGGGTTGGTATAATCACACAATTGAAAATGAAAGTATCTGGTGGCTCTGCAGGTAGTAATTTCGTACTAGGAGAATTTAGAAAATCATGAAGCACAGGAGAAACGAGAGGGTCAAGTGCAAACTCAAGGTTCCTTTGAAAAGGTGGAGGGCAGGGAACATTGATAGAAGGTGAATGAGTGACAGGATAATTTAAGGTGGGTGAATGGTGTTCAGCTAGAGCTCTCAGGTCTATATCATCATAAGTTTTTAGATATGCAAGACATTCTTTAATAGGTGGGTTAGAAGAATCACTAGGATAGTGGGTAAAAAATTCTTCTTCTATCTTGGCGTAAATGTTGGAACTTTCGAAAGAAAAAAAATTGGTGCATCTGATTATTAGGAAACGTGTTTTTGAAATAATCTTGAGCTAAGCTCTCGATCATGCTAACCTCTCCATCTGAAGTCATATCTGGGAATTGTTTCGTCATTTTAAAAACATTTACCTTAACAGGAAGATGGCCAAGAAGGGACGCCCTAAAATGATATGAACAGAGTGGTTAGCGACTTCTGTGTTGAGGATAACGAAATCAGCCAAATAGTAGAAATCCTTAATCTTAACAAGCATATTTTCAACAACACCCTTAGGATACTTAATAGACCGATTAGCTAATTGCAATGTCATTTTAGTAGGTTGCATCTCTTGTAGACCTATTTGTTTGTAGAGATAATAAGGGAGTAAGTTAACACTCACCCCCAGATCTAATAGAGCAGTTGTCGTGTGAGTATCCCCTAAGGTGCATTGTATAGTAAGATGCCCAAGGTCCTTGCACTTGACAATTCCATTATGTTCAGATAACGTGGGAAACTGTTCAGTTAAAAAGGTGTTTTAGGAATATTTGTTTTATGCCTAGTAGTGCACAACTCTTTTAGAAACTTGGCATGTTGTGGTAACTTTTTAATTGCTTCAAGAAAAGGTAAGTTTATTGTTAAATTTTTAAAAACTTCTCTAATCTCATCAAAATTTGTATCCTTATTTAACATGGCTAATCTCTGGGGAAATGGTGGTTTCTCTCTATATTTAGCATATGGATCAACAGGATGTTTAACCTTGGCCTTTTGTTTCTTAGGTTGTGGTTTAACTAGTGCCTCTACAGGGTTAGGATTTTCAGTTTCTATTTCGGTATCTAGTAAGTTTTCATTTGTTATGACTAATGGTGGTATAACAACGGGCATAGTTACGGCGTTATCAACCACTCTGCCAGAACGGAGAGTGGTGATGGCATTTAACTCACCTATGTTTCCATTTTCATTACTAGTATTATCGTTTACCTCAAAGGTTGTGTTTGGTGTTTTAGGGTTAGATATCGCTTGACCTGGAGACACACCTTTGGGTTGTACTTTTTCTTGTGTTAACTGCTATAAGGAGAGTTGGATGGACTATAAAATCTGTTGTTGGGTTTGCATAAAGGCATCAAAATGATCCGGTTGTGGAGGAGTGTTTGTTACAGGTTGTGTGACAGGAACTATGTCACGTTGATTATTAATGGGTGGGTTGTGATAGTTATTATTTATCAGAACGATACATCTATTAGCATTATAATTATTATTGTTATAATTATTATAATTCCCTTGTCCTTGTCCTTGTCCTTGTCTTGGTGGAGCTTGGTTGTAATTGTTTGCTGGCCTAACATTTTGATTATAATACCCTAGAGGTGTAACTTGTTGATTATTTCTCCAACTGAAGTTGGGATTTTGTCTCCAAGGGGCGTTAGGAATAGGATAGCTATTAATGGAGCAAACATTATCTGGTTGTGATGGTTGTCGTTCATAGGCGAGAAGACAATTGGAATCGGGATGCTCTGGACTCAAACAAAAATTACATGGAATTGAGTTAACATTCATGACGGGGGTAAGCTTTTATTGAACATAAATAGCTTCTACCTTTTTAGTGAGGGATTCAATTAGAATTTTAAGCTCATGATCGGATTTAACCTCAAACATATTGGTAGCATTAACTGTTGAAGAAGAACTAGTGGAGCGGGGGATATCGTCACTACCCCCCAATTATTATTATACTTTGTTTGATCTTCTAAAAACTTATAAGCCTCTGAGGCTTCTTTACTGAGGAAACTATCACCATTCATTATATCCAGGACCTTTTTGTGATGGTGTAAAAACCCCTTGAAAAAGGCATGAACTAACGTGTCTTTCACAAGGTTATGATGTGGACACTCTATAAGAAGATCAGTGAAATGATTCCAGTCCTCTGAAAAGGATTCATGAGGATTCTAGAGGAAAAAATGAATCTTGGAAAGCATTTCATTTGTCTTTAGGGGTAGGTAAAAATGTTCCATAAACAATTGAACAAGTTTGGCCCATGAGTCCACACAATTCGGGGCTTGAGCAGTTAACCAAGACGCCGCCTTATCGGCTAGGGTGAAAGAAAACACCCTCAGTTTAATTTGTTCTGCACCTACCGTAGGATGATAGAATGTGGTAAGAACTTGTTCAATCCTACGCATATGCTAATAAGGAACCCATGAAAAACTGGTAACAAATTAAATATATAGGGGGATTCAGAAATCCTCCACTGGGTCTGCAAGAATGATGCAAGATTTTGGGCTATCATTCAAGGCTTTGTAAAAGTCAGAGAGAGGAGTCTCTCTTTCTTCAGCCATTATTTCAGGTGTAGTGTGTGGTATACTAGATAGGTGTGTGTGTTGATGTTCACAATAGATTATGTTAGTCGTTTTTTCTCTACCTGACCTTAATCTCATGCAATGCTAAGTCCAATATTAACGAAATACGACAACAGTCAAAACAACCCTAATATGCTAGTATAAATCCTCTAACAGGAGATGCGAGGATTGGAAGAAAGAAGTACCTGAATGCCTCCTTGCTTCGCTTATGAATAGCGTCTTGTATACGCGAGCTCAGTGTATTTAACCAGTTAGAAACACTGAATAACTTGAAGACACGAAGTTTGTACTAACTTGTGAAAATCGGGCTGTTCAGAAGAAGGCACGTGGTACGCTCAGATTTTGCCTTTCAAGGGCGCGTGTTACGCTCTTGCCTAACTCGAAGTCTAGTCACTTTAGCATGGGGTGTGCTTCAAATTTGTCTAACAAGGGCGCGTGGTGCGCTCTTGCCTTGGATGATGTCCAAGCACTTTAGCGTGTGGCGCGCTGAAAAAATAGGCCAATCAGGCGCAGGGCGCGCTCAGTGTATTTCTGCGAAAAAAATCAGTTCTGAAGAAAACAACCACAGTTAGAACCAAACAAGGATGGGTGGGTTTAATGGGATATTGGTAGGATTAACACTACTATAGGAAATGAAACTAAACACAACTAGGATGGCAGCGGCGCCATTTGATAACCGAAAAAATGCTAGTTTTACCTACGAATAAGTAATTAAACTCAAATGTAAGTAAAACTAGAACTAATTCATGCTTAATATCAAAGTTATCTACTCTCATTATCAATGCAATATGTTTAGAGTAGAGAATTCGTTCCACTCCTAGTTCGTTTAGATGTGAAGTTTCCTTGTTCGTGTAAGCTAACAAAATCGTGAGAGTAATGGATTTGAATTTAACTACGTTGGTGAATTAACTAATCAAGATGTGATAAATGAAATGACAGCAATTCAATACTAAATTGCCAATATGAGAATGAAGTAGGGGAATTTGATTCCACCTTGATTCGACTTAATAAACTAGCATAGAATATGTTGTAATCCTAATCTTTAAGTTTTCACATAAAGGTTGGGTATTTATAATCTCTAATTATTCATAGTAATCTCTACTAACTAATAACTAGCATGTGAAGCAATCAAACTCATTCTCATGGTGAACTAATTACTTTCTAAAGTATAATAGAATATTACAACTATATCTATATTAACAAAAATCAAGTCATCATCAAGGCTTCCTCAAACCCCTCTAATGGAGGTTTTAGCCTTGATTCATTAAACTATCATTTCTAGAACAAGAACAATAAGAACAAGTCATTATTGAATGAATAACAATTACTTTATTAATCTAATTTGAACAATAGTCTAATGATTCAAAATGAATTAAAACTGGATTAAAACTAATTTAGAACTATGATTATGAATAACTAATTATGAATTTAAAACAAACTAAAGCTAACTAAGTATTGAATTTGAACTAAGTAACTTGAAATATAAACTAAGTATTTGATTCTAAAAACTAATTTCTATGTACTAAAACTAATTTCTTGATAATTAACTAAGTAGTTTAAGAGCTAAGTCTTAGTCTCTTTATATAGAAGAGGCTAGATCCACAATTTCGTGCATGGGCTTAGGAGTCATGTTTTGGGCCGAAAAATCGAGCCCAAAACCTCATTACTTCAGTCCACAAAGGGGTTTTCAGCTGGAAATTACTTCAACAGGCTTTTCATCCACTTCTGCTCCTCTTATTGGGTCAAGGCTTAATTCATTAGAAATCTCTTTCTGAGTCGGTCGTTTTGACATATGGTAAGCCTGATTCCGAGGTCTGAGTCCATAGATATGGCCTTCATAAGTTCTACTGACTTTTATACGATATTTCTGCCCGCGTTAACTTTGACTTTTCAGCTTTGATCGGGCTTTAAAAGGGCTTTTTCTTCTTGAATATTGGCCTTTAATCATAGAACTTCTTAGCAACCAACCTTTGCTCTTTTATCTCGCAAAAGGGACGCTTTTCTTTACATATTCGACTCCAATGCCTGAAATACACAAAGCATAATAACAATACTAACTCTTACTTATTAATCACATAATTGGTCTAAAAGCAATATTGTTAAGGGGTTAAAACTACATTTTTGGGCTCTTATCAGGTTTCTAGAATAGATGACATGTTGCAAAAAAAGGAAGACACAGCTAGCCTCTCGATGTTGTATATGTAAGCAAGAGGAAGAAAACCTTGAGCTTATTCTCTATCACTTCGAGTTGGCCATGAGAGTTTGGGATCATGCCAGAACTATCTTCAACATTCAATCGCACATTGATTCCTTCACTGACATAATGCAACAGGGC
Source organism: Coptis chinensis (assembly GCF_015680905.1). Taxonomy (NCBI): domain Eukaryota; kingdom Viridiplantae; phylum Streptophyta; class Magnoliopsida; order Ranunculales; family Ranunculaceae; genus Coptis; species Coptis chinensis. Next base: position 56,555,059 of record NC_141461.1, on the reverse strand, counting down.
AAACACCATAGTTCCTTGATTCTAGATATGTGGAAAGCTTGCTCTGTGACAAGTCTGGTAAGCTTATGGAAGAATAGAAATTAGGTGCTCTATGATCAGAAAAATTCCAGTTTCTCTAACATTTGCTTTCTGACTAGACGAGCCATCATCAGAGCATACCACAAATCATCAGGTATCATGAACAACACAGTGACAGATATGAAAATTCTTCACATATTCAATCTCCAACACAAACTAAGAAGAGCACCCAAAATTTTGGAATGTTACTGGCTTCTCCCACCTCCTGGTATCATAAAAATTAATGTGGATGGAAGTTCACATGGAAACCCAGGCATGGTTGGTTGGGGAGTGATTCTCCGGGATTACATGGGTAACATTTTGGGGGCAGCAGCAGGAGGACTTGGGGTATCAACTAACTATATGTCAGAACCTTTTGCTATTATAGAAGGAATTCATAGGGCACTGCATCGGGATTGGAGATATATTTGGGTGGAATCAGACTCTTCATCGGTCGTCAAAGCTTTTTAGGATGACACAGTGCATTGGAGGGTAAGAACAAAATAGAAGCATCTTAGAGAGAAACAAACTCAAGTGCGGACAGTTGTGCGAGACATGGTGCATCATTGCAAAATGGAGAAAGTAAATGATGGGATAATAAACCTCCTTTTGTGAGAAATTTGGAAAACCATTTTACTACTTACTTCCGATTCATAAGCTAAATGTTGGATGTAATAGGTGGGTACACAACTGATGATACCCATACTAAACAGTTCTTACCACTTCATAATCTTTTTTCTTGTAACCTTTTATTCATTTAATCAATTATCTTTTAGCAAAAAAAAAAGTGATGTAAAAAGACAATTTTTGCAAGGGGTTTATATTTATTTGCTAAAATTTAATTAATACGATTTGTTAGAATTGTTTAAGAATTACACGTTCATATCTTCGAGCAAGTAAAGGTTACCTTTCCCTCATGCTACTCGTAATAAAAATAGAACTTTAAAATTAATTAAACTAAAATAATCTACAATGTTCTAGGGTGGATTCGAAAGCCTTAGTGTTTTCTTCATTGATAGTTAATCCATATTTTTATTGCTTTCGTAGTTAATAGTTTAATTGCATTGCTTAGTTAATAGTTAGATTAAAACATACATTAAAAATCCGGTAGAATTAGTTAAGTTCAATTTTAAGACTCGATTTTTCTAAGTGGCATTCCCTGTGGGATCGACCCATTTGCCGCAACTATTTTCAACGATAGCTGTGCGTTTACAGTTTAACTAGGGTTAGATTAATCTATTAATTTAGATCGATTAAATTCCTATCAGTCAAACACCAACTTACCCCGATCTTCAACCTCATAGTGAAAATTCAGTTTTCAAGGTATTCATGTGTCAGCCACCTGCTCATCAAGCACAACTGAAGAGAGTACTATCCAACCATATGGTTGGGATTGACTCAAGTTTTCAAAAATTTCAAAAGTCTTTGGAATCTGACTTAAAATGACCCACCTTTTTAAAAATTATGTTCTTATTCAAAAATTAAAAAAAAATTAATTAAAATTTTCTTTCTTTTGTTTGTATATATTTTCTACAGTTCTTTTTCGTTTCTTTTCCTCATCCATTTTTTATCCATTGTTGGATGTGAGTGTACCCTATATTTTTGTGTGGCATTTTCTATGTTGATCGTTTTGGTACCTCATGGGTCAAGATCGGACGAGTAACGAAGCGTGAATCGGTTTTTTAAGTTGGCAAGGCACTAAGGACATGATCGCAATTACCTTATTTCATTTAGGCTTGGGCCAAAATTTCATAACAACTTATAAAGGCACGTGTTGTCAACCCTTTATAAGCCTCGCGACCGCCTGACCGACCTTGTATTCCCCAAAATTTCCTAACCTTACCCTCACCTAACCGTGCGCGCGTCTGCCCTCTTTAACTGTGCGACCGCCCACCCACCTATACACACTGTAATTGCCTTTTGCTACGTTAGAGAATTGCTTCTCTTCTTTGGCGAAAGTGCAAATTCAAATTTTTCCTTACTCACGATCTTCGTGTTCATATAGTTGGAGTAAGGATTCGAACCAACCTAAATCTTAGGACAAACTACAACTTGGTTGTTTTACTCTTTAGGGAACTAGTGAGTAACTTTAAATATGATTATATTAATACTAAATACTTGGTGTCTTTACTACACAAAAATTAAAAACATTAAGTTACAACAATCATGCAACTAATACACAATACAATTTTACTAAAAGCAAAGGTGGAGAGTTAATCCTCCTCATGTGAAGATAACTTTTGTTGTTTGATTTTAATAAGTTCATTTTATTCTTCCTAGAACTCATAGACAAGTCCTAATAAAATAAAACTTGATCCCTAACATGTATGGCTCATCTCTAAGCTCATACATGCTAGCATGTAGAACCAAGGCAATGACTTATCTCTAAGCTCATCACTTTGATCCCTAACTAGACACTACACCAACTATCATTTTGGGATAGGATGTAGGTCTAATTGTTCTTCCTAAACAACTTACCAAACCAAACAACAAAGATTTTCCCTCACATGAGTTTTATTAACTCCCCAAAAGGGAAGTTAGCTCATGATCCTTGGGATAAAGGATTACAAGTGTAGAATGTAACAAAAAGAAATAGAGAGAAAGAATAAGAAAACTAACTATCTAAACTCACTTGCTTTTTATTTATTTTTCACTAGAAGAAAACCAAAGTTTCCTCCATTAAAACTATTACAAGCTTTTTCTTACCAAATAAAAAACTAAATAAAAATCTAAGACTAAGGAACTAAAATAATACAAGGTAAGGAAAAGAAGTCAAGGGAGTAAATGGAGTGTCCCCCCCCTTATTTTGTTTTCTTCTCCCTTTTGAGAGAAATCTCATTTCCTCCCACGTGAAACATCAAACCACATTTACTTCATTTTTATCCACCACATTAAAACAAAGTGACACCTTGCCTTTTTTTCACTATTAACACCTAATCTAATTAATTACATGCAAGGTGTCAACTTTGCACCAATAATTTGTCATTTTTGTCTTGACATGCTCCATGATTGATGACTCATCCAATCTTACGAGCCCGCATAATGGGTCCATGTGCAGTCTAGTGGCGGTCCGGTCTTTGGGCAATTTTATAACTTCCCGCCTATGCGTAGAGTTCATCGCCCTGATTTTCTGAGTAGGTCACTTGTCGCATTCGGAGTCCTGGTTCAAGAGGTAGGAGCTTCGGAAGTTTGATGCTTCTGTGCGGATTTGGAAGAATTCATATATATGTCGTTCCCCGTGCTTTATCGTAGGTTTAACCAATATTTCCATGTTTACTGCGAATACCTGCAAAAGTATGAAAATATATTTATTTCATGATTATTAAACACATAATTAACCAAATTTATATGTCTCAATGGGGTTTCATAATACATTTTTGGGTGCTTATCACACACCACCACTCCAATTTTTTACAGTTTGCTCCATTTTCAACCCCATTCCAACCAAAAAAACCGATTTCATAAATCCCTAATCTAAATAGATCGAGTTCTAAAAATCGTGTCAGAGCAAACCTTTCAAAACCTCTTCGATTCTGATCTATTTGAAGTGCACTTCAAGGCCGAGATTAGAAGAAGAGGATGAGAGTCTTTAGTTTTGTTGGAAGGTGCAATTTATTCTCCCTCTCTTACTCTTTCATTTTATAACCACATGAAGCGAGGGGAGGATGACCGCATCATGGTTGTAAAGGGTAGACGCACACTCGAGCTCACTAAGGAGGTGGTGAGTGAGGTTATGGGGATTCCTCTGAAGGTCTATACTCAGATAGAACAGTCCCCAGACCACAAGACCATTGATGTGATGATGGCAGAAACTCTTCTCGAGGGAGTGAAAAACCAAGTCACACTACTCATTTTAGAGTTCGCTGTGAAGGAATCAGTTGGTGGTATTGATAAGAGCCCAAAACTGTAGTTTTAACCCCTTAATAATCATACTGTTAGACCAATTATGTGAATAATAAGTAAGAGTTAATACTGATTACGTGTTTCTATGCATTTCAGGCTTCAAAGTCCATTATGTGCAGAAATGTGCCACTTTAGCGAGATAAAGGAGCAACAGTCAGCAGAACTTCCGAATGCCATATCTTTGGACTCAGACATCGGATTGAGGCCTACCTTATGTCAAAACGACCGGCTCGGGAAGAGCTTTCCAATGGTCCAAGCCTTGACCCAATCAGAGGAGCAGAAGTGGACGAAAAGTCTGTGGAAGCCAACTGCAGCTGAAGAGGCCTTTTTGGACTGAAAGAATTGGGTTTTGGGCCTGATTCTCTGGCCCAAACCATGGCTCCAAGCCCATGCACGAATTTTGGATCTGGATGTATAAAAACAAAAGCTTAGCTCTTTGTTAATGGTAGCTAGTTAGACCTAAATTAAAATATAGAATTATATATCTAGTTTTATTAATGAAATTAAGTTTTAGTTCCATTTAAATTCTTGTTTTAGATTAAATCTCTGAATCATTGTTCTTGATTGATTAGATAAATAAAATAGATAGTTTGTCAATTTCGAATTTGTCATTTCCATTCTAGATCTAATTTCAATTCTTGTTCCTATTTCATTCCAGCCATTAAGTTAGATTCATTATTGTTCAAATTAAGTAAATCTAAATTTCTTACATTATGTTTAGTTTAGATTCAATGGGAAATGTTAGATTGATGATTCAAGGCTAAACCTCCATTAGAGGGGTTGATGAAGCCTTGATGAAAACTTAGTTGTTTAGTATAGAAACGCGTTGTAGCATCTATTCCACTCTAGAAGGTCGTGTTTAGCCATGAGAATGGGTGGGCTTACCTCACATGCTAGTTAGTACTTGGTAGAAATGCCATGAACACTAGGGATTAGACTCGGAATTCTTGCCGTGAAAACGTAAGAATCGAGATACCACAATCTGTACTAGGTCATTAAGTTGGATTCGAGGTGGATTCGATTCCCCTCTAATTCCTTTATCTAGAGTCAAACAATAGTATTTCCATAGCATTTGTAGTTAATTTCTAGTAATCATCTTAATTAAGTATCGTAGTATAATATTTCGTAAAGCTCTCATTGACTTAAGAGCGACTAGTTAGACTTAGAAAACAATCCATGCTAGGGAACTAGGAGTGGAACGAACTTCGTACTCCATTTAGTGCAATTCGCATTGAGAGTAGAAGATTTGATAATAGACTAGTAAAAGTTTAGTTTTAGTTTACTTACGTTGTGAATTCATCGTTCATTTCGTAGGTAGACTATTCATTTTACATTTATCAGGTATCTCAATGGATAGCCTACAACTTGATAGGCTCAGTCAAGCCTTTTGATATCGTAAAGGCGATGCCCCATATTCTATGGATTCTTCAAGAGTAGAAAAACAGCTTCCACGTCGTCTCCTTCGTTTGGGAGCAACTCTGCAAACTCAAGAAGTCCACCGCCCCTCTACCAGTGCCAGCCACTAGGATAATACAGCACTGGGGGTTCGATGCTACAGATGCGTTAGTGGAGGTAAGAGATGTTTCTATAGGTCCTATCTATGCCCACTGCATCTAGAAATTCTGGTATCCACCTGCCACCAGAGCCGCCAAGCAAGCACGCCCTACTGAGCAAGTGGACTACTTCGCTGAAGGTGTCATTCGACAGTTCACTCAACCCATGGATGGAATTCATTTTCTGTATGGAGGCCATGGGATTCTACACCAGCACATTCACCAGATCAGGTAAACACAAGGAGTCATTATAGCGGCACAGCAGACCCTGAGAAAGGAGCAGCAGACTTTCCAGTAGGAGCAGCGACATTTTCATCACAGTGTCACAAGGACACTGTAGAGCCTTAGAGACGTACTCCCGTGTAGTGATAGATACCTTAGGACCTGACATCAAGGAGAAGGATCTTCTCGACGTTGTGACAAGTCACGCACGGATTCCGACTAGGCAGCTCCCTAGTGTCCGTATAGATAGTTATGTATTTACATTTTTATGCACCTATGACATTAGTATAATTTTAATTTTATCTGTCTTTTATTTGTTTCTTATGTGGAATTTGGTATATGAGTAGAAAGTAATACAAATACATAATGTCAAAATTTTCCATTTTTCTTTTCTGCATTTGCATATGTTTTCAAAAATACAAAAACCCAAAAATACAGTTCATAGTAGAAGAATTATACCTAGCACAATAAATCATGTATTTCTCGTTCTATATTAAACAACCCACGCCCCAAACTTATTTGGGGGTGGCGTATTTTCATCATGAAGAACATAATACAGGTGTATCGTTGTTTTTTGTCATGTCTCTACGATACCTTATCTCTTCATACTTTGAAGACAAAACATATTTCTATTTGGGGGTGGTATAGTAACTTTTTCAAAAACTAGGCATTTCTTATAGTAAATTCTTTTTTAGTAATATATTTCTTCCCTTTCTAAAAAAAAATAAAAATTTGGAAAAAGACCAAAAATATTTTTCTGTTGGTACTAAATGTCTTGTTTCCTTTTTCTATGATGAATAAAAAGTCTATAAGTCTCATAATAGCAATAGAGTAAGGATTTGTTCTTCGAACTTAGACTATTATATGTACAATAATTTCTGCATCTTTTCATAAATTGCATGCATAAGCATTTGTTTGTATATAGCAGTGAGTTTCTGAGACCAAGGTTAGAACAATTAAGTTCCATATCATGTGAGAATCTAGTCAAAAGCCTCATCTTAATAATTATTGAGTGATGACACAAAGGATGTCTGGATAAAAATACCACACGTCCACTTGCTTGATCACCACGTCATATTTAAGAGAGAATATAGGCCATTTTTGGATTGATATAGCCAAATAAACGTTAAAAACCTAAAAAGATAGTTTTTCCTCTAGTTACCCCTTTTAAACCTTCGCCTATTTCTCAAAGCCTTTTTATTCTTCACCAAAAATTTCTGACCCATTACTACACACAATAAAAAGCTTACCCAGCTAACGAGTTGAGAATTGGATGGATATCATAAAAGAGAAGAGAATACCTTGTACAAAAACAGATCAACTAGATGTTTCGAAAAGAAAAGAAAGACCCATCAAAACCAAAACTCCAAAAAAATCAAAGGAGTCAAAAATTGAATCTCCCAAAAGTTCAATTCAAAAGGAGATGATATCAGAAACAAAATAAAAAAGAAACAAAAGCAAAGGTAGAACTCCCAAATTTCAAAATCATATGGAGTCACAAAGCCAAAGGGCTAAAGAATGAATCACAATTCAGAAGTAAAGAACAAAACGAGGTTCTTCGCTAGTTACAAGTATCTTGAAGACTCAATTTCTCAACTTATCATATTTTTGTTTTTCCCTTCCTCTTTCTTTCTAAACCATCACCCTAGCCCCGTAACTCCTAATAAAAGACATCTAGCTCAATTAGGAATAGGATGGTGTGATAGTAAGTGGCAAGTGTGATCAATCGACCTCAGTTTCCTTTGGACGTCATACGTGTATGTGAGGAATATAAATGTCCGCTGCATTTGAGAGAACGAAACTTGACTGAATCTATCAGGGAGTTTGTGTTTTGACACATCCCTATGAGAACCCACCTTAAGGGCGCTCTCCAAAAGCTTCGAAAACAACTCTGTTTTTGCATTTCATTGCTCATGTTTATGCATTTATTTTTAGATGATTAAATTATTGTACATATGTTATTCTAAGTTCAAAGGAGCTTGTCTTTATTCACCGCTAGTGAGAAGTATAGACTTCTAAGAATAAATAAGGAAACAAGACCTTTTGTACTAGATGGAAGAAGTTTGTGAGTACCTTCACTGGAAAACTCTCACGAGGCTTAAAGCTCATCCACTAGGGAATTCCTAGCGGTTTAAGGCCTTGTTGCATATGGTCAATGCAATCGCACTCCGCAAAATAAGATTAGTATAATAATAAATCACACATTTTTTGAAACTTATGTGGATGAACATAAGTTGAAACTTGGTTGAAGTTGTGAAACTTACCAAGAGTTAGAGTTTTCATTGCCAAGGGAAGTTCAAGTGTGCAAGGCGAGTCGTGAATCATACGCTCGTGCACTTTGAATCAACTTGGTAATCAACACTTTAATTACGTTTAGCTCTAGTTAATCTAGATAATCTATCTAATCTAGTTAATCTATTAGATTAGTTTTAGTGTTAGTTTACTTTTATGTTTTGGGCCCTTGAAGGTAAAGTTGTTTAATTATCAAAAGCCTGAATTGTGGGCTTTTTAAGTGGACCTTATTTGTAACCTAAAACAGGGAACGCTCGAACGGTTGGGCTTGATTCCCAGATCACGCGCCAACCAATGTCGCCTTCTCCTCAAGCAGTGTGTAAGCACGACTTGAGAGGTAAATTCTAAAGCTCCTCGAATCCCATGTAAGAGAATACCTTGTGTGTTCAAGCATGTTTACGTGATTGTTTGAATTTTAATTTCAGCACTGCAATTTACATTTACGCATAAGGCTGAACCTGAGCCACATAACAACCATTGGGAAGTCATTCCCCAATGTAGATAAATTGGACGTTGTTTGATTCTTGGAGCCCTAGACCAAAAAAATAAATTAAAATCAATCAACTAGAGCCCAAAGTAATCATGTTCCTCCAGAAAAAGACAAAAATATAACCACAAGGATTTAGAGTAATCAATTACCAGATTCTGGTGGACCAACTACCTTCCTCGCTCCCTTCCCCCAGATTCATCGCGAGTGAGATTCTTGGTAGCACACCACTTGGTGAAGTGATTACTTACTCTTCTGAACCATGTAGTAGAGCTATCCATGTCTCGCGCCCAATTGTTCCTTTGAACAGGGCATAGTAAATTATGTAAAACTGATGACAGGGTAAAAAAGAAAGGCGTACATATGGCTTCAAGATGCAAACTATGTAAAACTGAGGAAGAATCTACTAGCCATATTCTTTGGGAATGTAACGAAACTAAAGAGCTATGGTCATGGCTTTTTGAAGTTCACAAGCTGCATCCAATTCTTAGATTGCAAGGTATTCTAACTGCTCCCAAGTTGCTTAGCCCTATCAGAAAAGAGATTTGGAATTCAACTACTACACATCTCATGACCCAGATTTGGAAGACGAGGAATAAAATATTTTTTTAGGACAAAAGCTTGAACAGAGCTCACATCAAGAACGAAGTTACTAAAGGTGTTCAAGCCTAGGGCAAGATAGCTTCTACGTATATGTTTAACTCTGTAGAAGACTTGGAAGTGCTTCACTCACTCAACATCAAGGGTAAAGCATGAGATAGAAGCATACAAGAAGTCAGATGGACCCCACCTGAAGATGGGGTAGTCAAAGCCAATACTGATGGTTCTTCAGCTGGAAATCCAGGGATTGGAGGTGCTGGGGTCATCTTTAGAGACCACTTGGCCCAGGTTTTTGGTGTCAAGGCCTATGGACTTGGGATCACCACAAACTTCGAAGCGGAGTGCTACGCCATTGTTTTGGCAGTGGAACTAGCAGTGTTAAATGGATGGTATCATATATGGATAGAAAGTGATTCACTAGCTGCTGTCATAGCTCTAAGTAGGGACAATGCTCCTTGGGTGCTCAAAGCACAATGGCTTCAAGCAACTCAAAAACTCACCAGCTAGAGACTATCACATACCTACCGAGAAGCAAATTTTGGTGCTGATGCAGTTGCCAAGATGGGATCAACTCTGAACCAAGGTGAGGAAAGGTGGAGCTCTACCAGACCAAGTTATGTCACTAGCCTAGAAAGCCCTTACAGGACTTACTACTGGTTTAACTAAACTTGGAAGTACTATTTTCAGCATTATTTGGATGTAAACTCTCTGCTCTCGATGTAACATTCTTTATTAGATTAATAAAATATCCCTACTTGCGTGCAAAAAAAAATTATAGACCAAGCAAAGTTTTCAAAACTCCAAACTTGCAAAAACGAATTTCGATTATTTGAGCATACTTTACATCGTTTGTGCATGTTATAATAGTTTTGCTTTCTTGCTAAAAGTGCATTATACTGCATTCAGGCATTACAAGTATTAGCAAGAATAAAACTTATTTACGTAGGAGAGCACGTCGTCCTAGACAATCTCCAATTTCTCGCCCTTCACCTACTAAGATGGCCGACGAGGTAGTGCAAGCTGAAGAGCCTCTCTCCAACTTCTACACACCGTTGCAAGATGGGCATCCATCTTGTATACGACTCACACCACTTACGAGCGACTTTCACATTCCACCGAACGTGTTCAATCTTCTACCCATATTCCACGGGTTTGAACACAAGTTACCGTACGAACATCTACGCCAGACACATGAAGTATGCAATACTTTCCACCATCCGGGCGTCACCGACGATCAAGTGATGCTACGAGTGTTTTATTTCACTCTAGCTGGTAAAAGTCACGCCTGGCTTATTTCTCAGAAGCCCGATTCTTTCGACACATGGGAAAAGGTTGTGTTCTCCTTCATGAAGAAGTACTTTCTACATAATAAAATAGAAGAGATACGGAATCAGATATAGTTCTTCATACATAGTCCGAGTGAGACATTTTCTGAAGCATGGGATAGATTCTCTTACCTACTCCATTCATGTCTTCACCATAAACTAGAAAAATCCACTTTTGTCCAATGTTTCTTCAAAGGTCTTCTCCAAGAACACAAAGTAACCCTTGACATCATGAGTAATGGTAATTTTTTGGATCGAGGTGCAACTAAATCTTTAACCTTTCTTGAAAACCAAGTTGAAAAGAGTATCCATTGGGGCGACATAAGCAATTCCATAATAGCCCAACCCAGTACAGCTAATGCTAGTGGAATTTTTTATGTGAAATCCGATCCAGAAATCAAAACTTTAATCGAAACCCTCACAAGAAAGATAGATGCCCTCACAACCAAACAAAAAGACCAAACTCCTCATTATATGATGAACATGAATACCTCACCATACAATTTCTGTTTAAGCTTAAATCATATAGATGCTACTTGTCCCTTGATCACAAACCTATCATCACTTCAACCAGAAGAAGTATGTTATTTCAATGTACCAAATGCACCATGGTGACAACATCCAAACTTCACATGGACTAATATTCCACAAACCCATCTACCTCCAGGTTTCAATAAACCACCAAATACATTCAAACAAAGACAAGGTACCTATAACAATCAGAATGAAACATTGGCTCCATCCCATTTTAACCAGAACTACCAAAACCCACTGATCAACAATCAAAGATACTTAGTTTCCATTACACCATCAACTAGTGTCCAAACAGATAAGCCCACCGAGATAATGCTATCTATCATGCAACAACAAACCCAAATCCTAGAATCCATGCAACAATCTCTAAACTTGTTAACCCAAGATAAAACCCACAAATGTGTGTTCCACGTATATCTCGCATATTCTTTGTAAAACATTTTTACTCGTCGTTTGAGTAAGTGTGAACCTGTAGAGCGAGTATATAATTTTTCTTTTCTTTATTTTACAATCTTTTTCAAAATAATTTTTTTTTCTTGGTTTATGTCTTACATAAGTTCTTTCCTTCAATCTTCACTATTGATGCTTGAATAGTCTTTCCTCTATAAATAAGATATGTGAAACAAAGCAGAGATGAGATGGTGATTGAGTGGAGGTGTCTTACGGTTACTTTTCATGGTTATTTTGCATGCTTCGTCTTATATAGGCATGCCAAATCTTGGGATGGTTGGCAATTGGAGCCCTATTAATTCAAAAAAAAAATTCCTTCTATGGGCGATTTCTAGTTGTTTTGAGTTTCGTCTTACAATCTAGTCGAAATGGCTTTAAGTAGGGCTAACTAAATAGTAAGAGAGGAGAGACTAGATTATCTAGAAATAAAGCTAGTGCTCTTCATTAGATTTGCCTACTTGCAAAACAAGAGGTGGAAGATCTAGGGAGGCCAAACTATGGGATGGTTCGCAATTTGAGTCACCTAAATTCAATTTTTTTTCCTTCTATTAGGTGGATCACTCTCCTCATTGTGATTTTTCAAAGAAAAAAAAAACAAGGCGTCTCCAAACGAGAATTAAACAAATAGAGTAACCCAAAGTTATATTATTATCTATTTAATTCTATCTTTTGCATCCACCTCTCTATTTGTCTAGAGAATCTGACGTTAAAAGACTCAAACTTATACAAATTTTCAAAAAACTTTTCGTTTCTTCTAAAAATTAATCTTTCTTATTCCCAACCTCTCTCTTTCAAAAACTGTCAAAAATGTCATCTATTACGAACAAAAACCCTCCACCTAGCAAGACTAGATGGATAAGTTTCAATGATCATGTGCAAGCACTTCCTAAAGAACTACAACTGAAAATATGGATACATATACCAAGAATCATTTCTGGTTTGGGTAAAAGTTCATACGCACGTAAGAGACGAGCTATGAGAGAAGACTGGTGCTCGAACTGTCAATGATAAACACATAAATGTTACATATATCTATGCCTAATTTTATATTAGTTAGTTCGTTCAATTTATTCATTTGACTTAATTAGTGTGTTTTCGGTGATTATATAGGAATTGAAGCCGACTTGATTAATAGTGTCGATATTGGCAGGAATCGGAATGGTCAGTATGGGAGTTCTGGATTTTACAGGCGATTCATTAAGGACTTTAGCAAGATTTCTTGTCTCCTATGCAATTTACTTGGTAAGGACGTCGCTTTTGTCTTTGATGATGATTATTTGAAAGCTTTTGAGAAGCTTAAGCATTTATTGACTACCGCTCCTATCATACAACCACCTGATTGGAGTGTGCCTTTTTAGTTAATGTGTGATGCGTCGGACTATGCTATTAGGGCTATTTTAGGTCAACGGTTTGATAAGTTGCCCCATGTAATTTATTATGTGAGTTGAACTCTTAATGATGCCCAAATGAATTACACTACAACCGAGAAGGAGTTGTTAGTTGTTGTGTTTGCTTTAGGCAAGTTTAGGTCTTATCTCATAGGGTCTAAGGTTGTCGTGTTTACTGATCATTCGGCTTTGAAGTATCTTCTTTCTAAGAAGGATGCTAAAGCGCATCTTATTCGTTGGGTCCTCTTATTATAAGAGTTTGACATTGACATTAGGGATAAGAAGGGTACGAAGAACGTGGTAGCTAACCATTTGTCTAGACTTATAGTAGAGTCTTTTACTGATTCATTGCCTATGAATGATTTTTTCCCTGATGAGAAACTTTTTGTTGTCTCCCAATTGCCTTGGTATACGGATATTGTTAATTATCTTGTCACAGGTCAGTTTCCAACTCATTGGAGAAAACAAGATAAATCTAAGTTTCTTGCCGAGGTCAAGTATTTTTTCTGGGATGACCCATACTTGTTTAAATCATGCCCTGATCAGATTGTTAGGAGATATGTTTCTGAGGGTGAGTTTAGTAGTATTCTCTTCTTTTGTCATACCATGCATGTGGTGGTAACTTTGGTCCTAAGAAGACGGCTGCTAAGTGAAGTTTTAGATAGTGGTAGTAACTTCAAAAGAGTTTGTTTTAGAAGTGAGGTTCATCCTAAATTATTTAGAGTTTGAGTGAGGGAGATGTGAAGAAGAAAGGTAGACTCTTGTATGGATTAGAATGGTTCTAAGCTAATGAAAACTTGAAAGCTTTGATTGTTGGTATTGAAATGACTTGAAAACATGGAAGAAAAGATTAATTAAAACTTGAAATAAAAACAAGTAAACAAGATTGAAGATTGAAACAAGAACAAGTAATAACAAGTTTGATTGAAATAAAAACAAGTAAATAACAAGTTGATTGAAAGGAAATAAAACAATAAGAAAGTAAAAACATGAAGTGAAAAACTAGACAAGAATTAAACAAACCAAATGGTTTGGATCATAAGACAGTGGATGGTTTCTCTCTCCCTTACTTTTAGCTTATATACCCCTATTTTTGTCTTTTACAGATTTGCCCTCCTCCATTACAAATTAGACACCTCACACTTTACTTTTGCTTTTGCTTTTTGGGTTTCTTCTTGACCAAGGTAGGTTTAGGGAGAAAATTCATCATATTTTGAGATAAGGGCCTCCAACTCTGGTCTTTTTATTTGGGGGCTTTGACTTTTGAGTTTGATCGTTGACTTTGACTTTTTCAGCACTTTTCTATAGCAGCTATTAGCCTTCATTATAAGCGTGATTAAGGCTCCTTTTGGTGCTAAGACACAACTTTTATGATAAGTGGTCTGAAATACTCCTTAACCTGAAGAAGGCAATAAAAACTATGAGTTGTCTTTTCGTTAAGCGTAAGAGGGACTATAATGCAACAATATACGGGTAATAAAACGCACATTTGGGAGCTTATCACCACCCCCAAATAGCATCTTGCTTGTCCTCAAGCAAGGATGATAGAAAAAATTAAGATCACAAATGAGTGATTTATTATCAGTTATACTAATCTCGCTTCCCAGAGTGCGATTGCATTGACCACTTGTAACAAGGCCTTAAACCACTAGGAATTCCCTAGTGGACGAGCTTTAAGCCTCTTGAGAGTTTTCCAGTGAAGGTACTCACAAACTTCTTCTATTTAGTACAAAGGGTCTTGTTTCCTCATTTATTCTTAGGAGTTCATACATCTCATTAGTGATGAATACGGACAAGCTCCTTTGAACTTAGAATAACATATGTACAGTAATTAAATCATCTAAAGATAAATGTACAAAACATAAGTAATGAAATGCAAAAGTAGAGTTGTTTCTGAGGCTTTTGGAGAGCTTCCTTAACTATCTGATAAATTCACTCAAGGTTCATTCTCTCAAGTGCAGTGGGCACTTATATTGCTCACATACTCAAATAATGTCCAAAGAAACTGGGGTTGATTGATCACGCTTGCCACTTACTTTCACACCATCTTATTCCTAATTGAGCTAGAGGTTTTTTATTAGGAGTTACGGGCTAGGGTGATGGTTTAGAAAGAAAAAGGAAAAGAAAGCAAAATCTGATAAATCGAGAAACTGGATCTTCAAGATACTTGTAACTAGAGAAGAACCTCGTTTTCTTCTTGTGCTTCCGAATTGTGATACATTCTTTTTTCCCTTTGGCTTTGTGACTCCATATAATTTTGAATTTTTTAGGAGTTTAAACCTTGCTTTTGTTTCTTTTTGTTTTTGATATCGTCTCCTTTTGATTTTTGAACTTCTGGGAGATTCGATTTTTTTGACTCCTTTGAATTTTTTGGAGTTTTGGTTTTTGATGGGTCTTTCTTTTCTTCTCTTTCTTTTCTTTTTTTTTAAGCAAATAATTGTTTTGTTTTTGTACAAGGTCTTCGCTTCTCCTTTTCTGATATCCATCCAATTCTCAACTTGTCATCTTGGTAAGCTTTTTATTATGTGTTGTAACGGGTTAGGAATTTTTAGTGAAGAATAAAAAGGCTTTTAGAAAGGTTTAAGGGCTCAAGAGGGGTAACTAGAGGAAACTATCTTTTTGGGTTTTTAACGTTTATTTGGCTATATTGATCCAAAAATGGCCTAAATTCTCTCTTAGGATATGGCGTGGTGATCAAGCAAGTGGACGTGTGGTCTTTCTATCTGGACATCCTTTGTGTCATCACTCAATAATCATTCAGATGAGGCTTTTGGCTAGATTCTCATAGGATATGGAACTTAATTGTTCTAACCTTGGCTTCGGAAACTCATTGCTATATACAAACAAATGTTGATGCATGCCATTCATGAAAAGATGCAGAAACTATTGCACGTATATTAGTCTAAGTACAAAGAACAAGTCCTTACTCTATTGTTATAATTAGACTTCTAAACTTTTTATTCATCATAGAAAAAGGAAACTAGACTTTTTAATACTAAACGGAAAAATATTTTTGGTCTTTTTCGGAAAAAAATTTAGAAAAGAAGAAATATACTATTATCTAATATATAGAAATTGCCTAGTTTTTGCAAAATATTACTATACCACCCCCAAATAGAACTATGCTTTGTCCTCAAAGTATGAAGAGATAAGGAAAGATATTACCATTGAAACATGAGCAAAAACGGCGATACACCTATATTCTGTTCTTCATAATGAAAATACGCCACCCCCAAATAAGTTTGGGGTGTGGGTTGTTTGATATAGAATGAGAAATACAAGGTTTATTATACTAGGGATATTTATTCTACTATAAAATCTTTTTGGGTTTTTGTATTTTTTTTAAAACATATATGAAATGCATGAAATAAAAATAGAAAATTTTGGCATGATGTATCTGTTTTATCTTCTACTCACATACCAAATTCCACAAGAACAAAACAAAATAAAACAAGCAAATAATATTAAGCATATAATTAAACTTATACTACGTCATACACGTAAAAAATAAACATAAAAATAAATAAATCCAACTACACGGACACTAGGAATCCTAGTCAGAATCTGTGCGTGACTCGTATCGACGTCTAGAAGATCCTTCTCCCTGCTGACGTCGGACCTGGCATGTCTATCACTATGCGGGAGCACATCTATGATGCTCTGCTGTGTTCTAGTGACATTGTGCTGAAAATGTCGCTGCTCCTGCTAGAAGGATCGTTGCTCCTCTCTGAAGGTATGTTGTTCCTCTCTGATAGTCTGTTGTTCCACTATGATGTTCCCTTGAGTTTCCCTGAGCTAGTGGAGATACGAATGTAGAATCCTCTAGCTTCCATGGAGGAAGTGAATTCCATCCATGGGCCGAGTGAATTGTCGAGTGGCATCTTCAGCGAAGTAATCCACCTTCTTAGTCGAGAGTGCTTGCCCAGCAGCTCTGGCGGCAGGTGGAAGCCATAACTTCTAGATGCATTGGGCATAGATAGGACCTGTGGTAGCGTCCTTGACCTCCACTAGGGCGTCTGGGGCTTCAAACCCCCAGTGCTGCATGATCTTGGTGACCAGCACTGGTAGAAAGGCGGTTGACTTCTTCGGTTTATAGAGTTGCTTAAAGATAAAGGAGACGATGCATAAGCTATTCTTCTGCTCTTGAAGAATCCATAAAAGATGACGCATCGCCTTACCTATATCCGAAGGCTTGGCCGAGCCTAGCAGGTTATAGGTTGTCCACTAAGATACTGCTAGTTGGTTCCTTCGTAGCAAACTTTGAAAAGAGCAGTGAGACTTGGGGTTTTTAACCCCCTCGAGAAGTGTCTCTACCATCATCACATCGATGGTCTTTCCGTCTGGGGACTGTTCCGTCTGAACATAATCCTTCAAAGGAATCCCCATAACTCCCCTCACCACCTCCTTGGAGAGCTCCAGTGAGCGGCCATCCTTGACAACCATGATGCGGTCATCCTCCCCTCTAAGCATGCAGTTATAAAATGAAAGAGTAAGAGAAGGAGAATAAACCGCATCTTCCAACAAAACCAAGGGCTCCCATCCTCTTCTTCTGATCTCAGCCCTGAAGTTCACTTCAAACAGATCGGAATAGATTGAAGAGGTCTGGAAAAAATTTCTCCGGCACGATTTTAAGAACTCAAGCCATTTGGAGTAGGAATTGATGAAATTGGGGATTCTTGTTGGAATAGGGGTTGAAATTGGGGTCGGCTGTAAAAATTTGGTGGTGGTGTGTTGAGGTGAGGTCGCAGTCGCGAGCTAGCTTGTGGTGGCTAGGGTTTGGAAATTTGTGAGGAAAAAGATGGGAGGTTGGGCGGTCGCGTGGGCTAAATAAGGTTGATGGCATGCGCCTCTTTAGTGAATTTGAAATTTTAGCCCAAGCCCAAATAAAATCAGGAAAGTCCGATCTTGTCCTCAGTGCCTTGCCAACTTCAAGAGCCGATCCGTGCTTCGTTACTTGTCTGATCTTGACCCGTGAGGTACCAAAATGATCAGCATTGAAAATACAACGTAATGGTATAGAGCACACTCACATCCAACGGTGAACGAAAAACATATGATGGAAAGAACTGTACAAGAACTATAAGAAAATATGTACATATAACATAAAGAAAATTTTAATTAATTTTTTTGTGTTTTGAATAAGTTTGACATAAATTTTAAAAAGGTGAGTCGTTTTAAGTCAAATCCCCAAGACTTGGAAGTTTTTGAAAACTTGAGTCAATTCCAACCAGATGGCTGGATTACTCTCTTCAGCTGGGCTCGATGAGCAGGTGGCTAGAACATGAAAATTGTAAAAACTGAATTATTATGAGGTTGAAGACTAGGGCAAGTTGGTGTTTGACAGTTCAAGCACCAGCCTTCTCTCTTAGCTCGTCTCTTACGTGCGTATGAACTCTTACCCAAACCAGGAATGATTTTCGGTATATGTGTCCATATCTTAAGATGCAGTTCTCTAGGAAGTGCTTGCACAAGATCATTGAAACTGATTCATTTAGTCTTGCTAGGTGGAGGGTTTTTGTTTGCTACAGAAGACATTTTTGAAAAGTCTTTCAGAAACGAGAGAAAGATTTAGAAGTGAAAAATATTTAAACGAGAGGGGAAAGATTTTTAAGAAAGAAAAATTTTGAAATTTTGAAACTTTTTTAGTCTTTTAACGTCATATTCTCAAGGCAAAATAGAGAGGTGGAGGCAAAAGATAGAATTAAACAGACAATAATATCACTTTGGGTTACTCTATTTGTTTAATTCTCGTTTGGAGACGCCTCCTTTTTTTCTTTTTTTTTTAATTGGTTTTCTCATTCAAAATATATCTCTATCCATATAAAGGTTTTGCCAAGAAGATAAAAATTATACGTTAATCCGGTATCATTTTGGTTACTCTGGGCGTATAACTTTCATTTTTATATCCTCTGGTTTTGAAAATTATGGAGAGATGTTTAAAGAAACTCGTACTCAAAACCTGTAATTCTAGATGCTACTTACTTTAAAACAAATCATAACAGATAATCTTAGGCAACTTTCGTGTCGGCTTTGTGGCGAACCCAATCTAGACAAACAGAGCTTCAGCTATGCGAGTTAGGGGATTTACTGTGCAAGACATGGAATGTCCTGACCCGAGTAAATTGCTCAGTGATATAGGTGACCCTTAATAAGCAAAGCTGATCTTAAAATGCTCCTAGATTGTGTTGTTCTAGGGGTTGGTCTGTGTAATATCCATTGCCCATTTTGAAAAATCACTTAACTATTGATGTATCAAGAATCATCTATTATAAACAAACAATTTTATTAAAGAGAGAAAGATTTGTTTTTGACTTTTTGGTTTTTATGTTCCTAAATTACTATGATAGAAAAATATAAACTATAAAACTACTAAGAAAAATCACTATGACAAAAGTGATCCTCCCAATAGAAGGTGCTTGAAATTAAGTGATTCTAATTATGAACCATCCCATGGTTTGGCCTCCATATATCTTCCACCTCTTATTTTGCAAGTAGGCAAATCTAGTGAAGAGGATTTGCTCTATTTCTAGATAATCTAGTCTCTCCTCTCCTACTCTCTAGTTAGCCCTAGTTAAAGCCATTCCAACCAGAGAGAAAGAGGAATCCTGAAACAATTAGAAATCACCCATAGAAGTAAAATATTTTCGAAATCAAGGGCTCCAGCTGCTAACCATCCCCCGGTATGGCATGCCTATGGAAGATGAGACATGCTAAACAACCATGAGAGACAACCGTAAGACACCTTCACTTAATCCCCATTGCCCTCTACTTTGTTTCACATCTATTCTTTATAGAGGAAAGACTACTCAGCGTCAAAGGTGAGATTGAAAGAAAAATGCTTATGTAAAAATAGAAAACAGTGAAATGAAAATAAAGACAGGAATTGTAAATGAAATGAATAGAAAAGTTATTCTAAAAAGAAGTGTAAAATAAAGAAAAGAAAATTTGTATACTTGCTCTATAGAGGTACACTACTCAAACGACAAGTAAAAGTGTTAATGTGGAATGTGCAAGATATACTGTAAACTAAGGCTCCAGCACTTACAACCACACCCTCCAAGTGGAGAGGTCCGGTCACCTTATTGATGTATCCTCTTTAAAGGAAAAGATTGAATGGAATGGATTAGGATATGAATACATCATAAAAGAGAAGTTAATCCTCATAGATGGGATGATTAAGAAAAAAAATTTAGCTATCCAGCTTCGTTCACGTCACTTGTTGCTTCAAAGGCTGTGTTTGTTGGTTTAGGATTAGGAATAGTGATAAATGTAAAATGTATAGTTTACCTACGAAATGAACGATGAATTCAATCCGTAAGTAAACTAAAACTGTTGTTTTACGAGTCTCAATTATCAAAGCTTCTACTCTCGATGCGAATTGCACTAAGTGGAGTAGGAAGTTCGTTCCACTCCTAGTTCCCTAGCATGGATTGTTTTCTAAGTCTAAGAAATCAGTCTTAAGTCAATGAGAGCTTTACGAAGGGGAATTATACTACGATGCAATATGAAATTGATTATTTGAATTTAAACTACGAATGCTATGGAAATACGATTGTTTTTGAATCTAGATAAAGGATTAGAGGGGAATTGAATCCACCTCGAATCCAACTTAATATCCTAGTATAGATTCTTGTATCTCGATTCTCACGTTCTTACGGCAAAAAAATCGAGTTCTAATCCCTAGTGTTCATGGCATTTCTACCGAGTACTAACTAGCATGTGAGGTCGTCCACCCATTCTCATGGCGAAACATGACCTTCTAGAGTCGAATAGAATCTACAAACAATTCTATACTAACAACTAAGTTTTCATCAAGGCTTCATCAACCCCTCTAACAGAGGTTTTAGCCTTGATTCATCAAACTAACATTTCCCATTGAATCTAAACTAAACATGATATAAAGAATTGAAATTTACTAATCTAATTTAAACAATAATTAAAATCTAATTACTAACTAATAATTGAATGACAAGCAATAAATGAAATCAGATCTAACACAAATGTAAATGACAAGAATCTAAATTTAACAACTAGCTATTTTATTAATCAAACTAATTAAGAGTAATGATTCTAATAGTTTAATCTAAACAAGAATTGGATTTGAAATTAAACTTAATTAAAACAATCAAATCTAGATCTAGAAGCTATTCTAATGGCTACTTTCTATTCTAAGCGATGAACCCTAATTCTCTCCTAAAAATCTACCATTAACAAAGAGCTAAGCTTTTGTTTTTATACATTCAGATCCAAAAATCGTGCATGGGCTTGGAGCCATGTTTTGGGCCAGAGAATCAGGCCCAAAACCCAATTCTTTCAGTCCAAAAAGGCCTCTCAACTAGATTCGGCTTCAACAGACTTTTCGTCCACTTCTGCTCCTCTGATTTGGGTCAAGGCTTGGACCATTGCAAAGCTCTTTCCGAGCCGGTCGTTTTGACATAAGGTAGGCCCAATTCGAGGTCTGAGTCCAAAGGTATGGCATTCGAAGTTCTCACGACTTTTGCTCCTTTATCTCGCTAAAGTGGCACATTTCTCACATATAATGGACTTTGAAACCTGAAATGCATAAAAACACGTAATCGATATTAACTCTTACTTATTATTCACATAATTGGTCTAACAAGATGATTATTAAGGGGTTAAAACTACAGTTTTGGGCTCTTATCAAACCACCACCAAACAAAGATTTTGCTTGTCCTCAAGCAAAGATGAGAAATTAGAATAAGTGACCAAAAATGGAGTTCTAACTACTCTCGTTTTATTGAGTGTGATTGCATTGACCATATGCAACAAGGCCTTAAACCACTAGGAATTCCCTAGTGGACGAGTTATAGCCTCATGAGAGTTTTCCATGAAGGTACTCACAAACTTCATCTATACTACAACGACTAAGAAAATAAAACTATTGTTTCCTTATTCATGCTCAACTATCTATACATCTCTCTAGCAATTGAATAAGAATAACCAAGTCAAAACCTAAGTTAATATATGCATAATAATCTATCATCTACAATAAACATATACATAATGAGTAGTACTATAAAATGTTTAGCGGGTTTGTTTTCGAACTTCGAATAAGCGTCCCTAAAGTAGGTTCTCACAATAATAGTCAAGAAACAACACTCTGATTTTTCCACTCAAGTTTAAGCTACTCCGATTAATGCGTGGGCACACTTTACCTTACACAATCTCAATGACAACAAGGAAGCCGAGTCGATCAAACACATCTGCCACTTACTATCACACTAACCTATTCCTAATTGAGCTAGAGGTCTTTATTAGGTGTTCACGGGGATTAGGAGATGGTTTAAGAAGGAAGGAAATGGATATTCTAAAGGACAAGTCCGAGATAATAGAGTCTTCATATTACGTAACTAGAGAAACCTTGTTATTTACTTTTTGCTTCTACACTTTGTTTCCATCCTTAGCCATATTTTTCTTTTTTTCTTTTCTTTGGCTTTTGACTCCCTTTTATTCTATTTTTGGAGTTTTTATTTTATTTCTATTTTTATTTTTCTTTTCTTTGGATGGAAACTTATTTTCTTTATTTTCCAAAGCACTAACTAATTTTTGTTTACACAGGTTTTTTCTTTCTTCTTTCTTCATCATTCTATTCTCGGACTTATTCTAAATTGGGTAGGTTGATTTTTTTTTTTTTTTTTTGTTTTTTTTGTAACAGGGGTAAAGGAATTGTGGTTTATGGAAGGCTAAAGAAAGGCTCGATTAGGGGCTAACTAGCGAAAAATATACTTAGGTCAGAATTTCTAGCTATATCGATCCAAAAATGGCCTAAATTCTCGCTTAGGATATGGCATAGTGATCAAGTAAGTGGACGTGTGATATCTCTATCCGGATTTTACTTCTTCCTTGTGTCATTTCTCAAATGTTTCGCTCATATAAGGCTTTAGGCTATATTCTCACAGGATTTGTAGAATAAGTACTCTAGCCTAGATTTCAGAAACTTACTGCTAACAATCATAGATACTCATGTAATATATTTATAGATAGATGTAAAGATTATTACCTATATATTAACCTAAGTTTCTAACAATTATTTAGATGCAAAAACTACGTGAGACTTCTAGATTGTTAAGAGCATGGAGAAGGAAAACAATACCAATATTCCTAAGTGTATAGCATGGACTTATTTATTTATATTTTTAAATTTTTGAAATTTTAACTAGAAAACAAATGCATATTATATATATTTATATCCTAGCAGATGTCTTAATTACACGTGTTTCTATGCCCCCAACAAGAAGCATGCTTTGTCCTCAAAGCATTTAAATAAAGAGGGTAGGAAAAATACCATTGAAGCGCGTGAAATTCAGAAACATCTGCAAAACAAGGTTAGAATGTACTAATATAAGAAATAAAACTGACGCGAACTATAAGAGTTCCACCCATTATGGGGTTAATGCAATTAAATTGCTTGGGACATAAGCGGACACTAACGTAAACTAAAACTTACCTCCACTCCCGCTTTATTCAGTCATCTTCGCCATCCTCTACTTCTATAAAGAAGTGAGGCTCCTTCGCGTCTGCCATGCTATGATAATTTGCCGGGCTTCACGCCATTTATCATCTATGGTTGCTAACCTATTAAGTGCCACTTGGTCCGATGGGGTGTAGGGTGCAACCTGGTGAGGTTGTATCCGCCACCCTTGCCAAGTCATTTATGCGGAAAGATCGAATAATACTATTGGTGGGTCGCGACCGCGTCTACCCTAATCCAATCCGTGAAACGTGTACACAAAAACAGGAAAGAAACATAGCATAATACGCGAAATTAGAGCAGGCATAAGAAGGTACTTATGCCTCATGGTATGGGCTCGTGCTAAACTAGACATCAAAATTCCGGGAAGGTCATAGAACCCGGCCCCGTGGCTAAAGCAAGGAAAAACGCCGCAAGTGGCGCCATTCACGTAAGAAAAACGCCATTCCCTAAAATGTTTAGCATAATCCAAAACATAACAGTTCCTATGTTCATGGACAAAGCTACCAAGGGCAACGTTATAGTCCCCTTGGTCCTCAATCTGGAAAATGCCTGCCCCATAAGCCTCGTGCAAAAACTCATAAGTGTAGACATGCATATTATCGAATCTAATAGCACCATGGGTCTTGTATCTCAGCGGGCATAGCAAGTCCAAGAACAAATGCTAGCAAGAACCTGGTAATTTCCATTGGTTCATCGTCAATGTTGATGGAGAACACTTGTTCTCCATCCGGTCTCTCGAAGAAAATGCAGTTATTATAAAAATAAGATGCAAGTGCTGGAGAATAAAGTTCAGCCGGTCTTACCATAAGAGGTTCCCAGCCAACGTATGTGATCACCTCATGAAACCAAGCACCGTAAGTAGTGCTTTGGAACAAATCTTCGAAAGACTGTTCGGTATTATTATAGGAGATGTCATCTCAAAACTACGCCTGGAACAAATTCCAAAACAACCGGGCACAACTTCGCGGAAAAACTGAATTTTTCCGGTCCACGGAAGTCGGTATGCTGAGCCAAAACTAGGCGCGAAGTCGCTCTTTGTATTTTTGGAATTCCAGTGTTTGAACGCGAAGTCGCTTTGACTTGGCGGCGCCGCTTTGAGCAAAATTTTCTGTGTCGTGAAGTGTAGAGCGGCCTCCGAAGTTGCGATTTGCGAAAATGGAGACGAAACGTGGGAATCGCGGGTGTGAAGGGTGCGTGATGGAAGTTAGATGTAGTGTGAGTTGTGAGTGTAGAATGTATGAAGTTTATATAGGTTTTAAGTTGCTAAAACGGATCGGGAAGTTGCCAAAAGTATTTACGGCAGTTTCCGGAAATCCTAAAATTTCCAAACCCGAAAACGGAAACAACTCATTTTCTTGATTCTAATTCAAACCCAGTATCTTTTAGGTTGATTTTATGATTGAATGTACCTATTTAATCTAGATTTCCTCCTACAATGATTCTCAATCATAGATATGCCTAAAACGGCCATATTTTCACCTTACTCCATAATAAATTCTAGCACTAGGGTTATATAAAAAATTAAGCTTGAATTGATAAAACCACCCCCAAACAAGTTGGGAAGGTGGGATCAATATGAAACAACCACACATACTGAAAATAACCCTTATATTAAAATTTTCATTCGAGTACCTTTCACTAGAAAATTCAAATTACGAAAATTAAAGTTACATTACAATAAAACAACAAAATAAATAAAACAACAACCACTATCAATCCTCACACTCTCTAAACACCTGCGCCACCGGGTGGCGGAGGCACACTCTCTAGTGGTGGCTCTACGGGCTCGAAGGTCCAAAGAGCGGTCGTCCTTCGTCGGCGATGCTCATGCCTCGTAGGCTGTGTCCTCGAGGCGAGTCCAGTATGAGGTGGGAAGCGTGCAAGCATATCCACTCTAAACCGGCTTCCATTCCATCTCACCCCTGCTTTGTTCCCATCTCTCATCCTCTCGTCGGGTGCGGATCTCGGTTGTGATGAATAGTCGCCTGTCGAGTCCGTGGGGTCTCTTGATAGTGTTTAGTGAACACATGCCCCTATGAAGCCTGCGCCATGCGTTACGCATCGGACCAACACCTCTGGAAGGCATCCGTATCAAAGCAAGTCACGCCCTCCTCATCCTCCTCCGAATCATCCTCATCCTCCTCCTCTATCTCATCCCTCGCTCCCTATCCGCGGGCAATATCCAGCGTTGTTGGACACACTCCCTATAGATCACGCGGGTTACGGTGCGGGGGTAATGTAAATCCTATCGAGACGGAGTCGCTTTCATCTTCAAAGATGATCTTGGTAATTAACACGGGGAAGAGGTGCCAAAGACTTTCCGACCCCCTAATCATGCTCAGCAAAAACTCCAAGATACAGAAATCGTATTTCTTCGCTCTGGACTACCCATAAGATGTGGAGGCGGGGCGGACCGATATCAATTGACCTTGTCCTTCCCTAGGACATTCCGACCAATCCAATCCAATCGAGCTATAGCCACCGTGGTTGGTCCCGAGGATGCTGGCGAACACAATGGGAGTTTGTATTGTAGCTCCCATTGATGATGATCCACGCCCATCAAAGGCTCTACCCGTCAAACCGGGGCTCTGTAAAGTGGCATCGGATGGATTCTAGGCGGAATGCCTAGAATCTCGACCAACAATTCCGTGAGTCAACTCCTTCCTCTTCTTCCTTACCAACACAAAATCCTACTCCCTCCAACTCTCGGTGTTGTAGAACCGTCGGACCAAGTCTTCGTGGTAGAAGGCTTCGGTCGAAAGTACCATAAACTACTCCAGTCCCTACTAGCCATTTCGTCACCGTAAAAACGGCGCGAAATGGTCGGCAAATGAAAACTTGCTCCGGTAAAATTCGGCGTTGTTGCCATTTGAAGTTTGAATACGGTTTGGGGTTTGTAGAAGGTGTAGGAGTAATGAGGAAAGACCTTCATGATAAAACCGATGGTGGTGGTGATGTAGTGGCGGGCAGACCAAATTTTTTATTTTTTGGTGGTTTTGTTGGGTTAAATTGGTGGAGGGTGGTGGTTTTGGTTTTAGAGGAGATTTGAATTGGATGTTTGATGGTTGGCGTGAGTTATTTTGGTTTTCTTTTTATTTTTATTTTCTTAGGGTTTTGAAGCTTTGTTAATGGCGGTGTGGAGAAAAAACGATGAACTCTGTAGGTGAAGTAAAGGCTTGGCCTTGTTGTCCGTGAAGCTGGTTGGTGGTGGTTGACCCCAAAATCAAAATCGAAATTTTTTTTTTTTTTTTTTTTTTTTTGATTTTCGCGAACTTCAAATCAAAATTGCCGCCGTTACGGTCCGATTTTTGCGAATGAGATATGGAAATGATCAGGAGAGAATTTCCTATCCAATGATCCATAAAACACTCTATTCCGACTTCAGATGACATACGAGATAGTGGAAAACGCCTCGAAGTCGCGTGCATGACGTAAGTTATCTTGAACGAATGAACTCTAAATTAATAGATTATGTCAATCCGAATCGTAATACAATAAAACGGCCTAAGCAACTCTAATTGGACATAAAACATTTTAGTATGCGAAACCACGAACACCCCACCCCCAAACAAATTTTTTCTACGTGAAGCTTAAAAATTTTTTTTAGCGATGGTCTTTTAAAGTCGATTCGAGACTTCCTTACTAGATTACTATTTTTTTTTTTTTTTTTTTTTTTTTTTTTTTTTTTTTTTTTTTTTAGAAGGAAAAACAATAAGCAATAAAGACATAATTCACACCATAGAGAAACATGACTCAAAAAAATCGAGAAAAATCATGCAAGAGTGGAAAACGTGAACTATGTGAACCGTGGACTTAGGATCCGGTACTTACAGCCACACACTCCATAGGGAGGGCCGGTTACCTTAATGGTGCACTCACCAATATATTAAAGTGAAAGGAAGTGCACCAAACACAGAAATTGAGTCGTTTATAGTCGATACTTTCGAGACTTTATCTAAAACATATGTATGAATATGCAGTTGATCATATATCAACAACCGAAATAGTTGTGGATCATTCCATAAATAAATATCACAGAAAACATATCCAAACACAATCAAGCACCAAGATTTCCTCTGGACGCGGCCTAGTGGAATAAAAAGCGAAGTCGGATAACCCTATTGTGTAACCTATCATGCACCTTCTTTTTAATTTTTGAATGAGTGGGTGTTTTAGTAAATAAGTGTGGAAAAGTGAATGGTTGTGGAGAATATGGTGGATATGGATAAGTTGTAGAAAGACAGCCTGTACACAATGAGGATGTGGTTTTAGCATTGAACTCATTCATTGTGTGTGTAGGGACTGTCTCAATTCTGAAAATGAAGGTGTCAAATAGTTTGTCTTTCTGAAGTATCTGTTTGCTAGGAGGATTTAAAAAATTATGAAGCACAGGAGAAACAAAAGGATCGAGTGCAAACTCGAGATTCCTTTGAAAGGGTGGAAGGAGGGGAGTCGAGGTGGATGTTGTGCAAGTTAGTTCTTGATAGGGTGAATTGTCACCTACTCGAAAAAACTCATCGAATTCCTCATCTAGATTGGTCATATCCATATTACTATGGTAGTCCTCTACATCTTTGAGAAAGTCATCTATCCCGTCCTCATCAATAATATGTGTATCGACTAGTGTAGGGATGAAGATGTTGGAGTCTGACTTTCCAAAGGAAAGAATTTTGGGCATATGATTATCAAGGAACGTGTTGTTGAAATAATCTCGAGCAACGCTTTCGATCATGCTAACCTCTCCATCCATAGAGATGAATCGGGTAATGGCGTGTCCTTGTTTTAAAAAACATTGACTTCAACAGCAAGATGGCCAAAAGATATGGACATTGAACCATCCGCGCAATTAATGAGCGCATTGGCGGTTGCCGAGGAAAGGGCGCCTAAAATGATGATCGGAACCCAGTCGTTAGCGACTTTCGTATCGAGGACTATAAAATCAGCCGGATAATAGAAATCTGAACTTTTACCAAAGACATTTTCGACTACACCCTTAGAATACTTAATAGACCGATCAGCTAATTGCAACGTCATTTTAGTGGGTTGCATCTTGTCTAGACCTATTTGTCTATACAAATAAAATGGGAGTAAGTTAACACTAGCCCCCAGGTCTAATAACGTGGTCGTCGTATAGGAATCTCCTAAGGTGCATTGTACAGTAGGACGACCAGGGTCCTTGTACTTAACAATTCCATTATGTTCAGATAAGGTTGGGAATTGTTCTGTTAAAAAGGCGTCTTTTGGTATATTTGTCTTACGCCTAGTAGTACACAATTCCTTAAGAAAC
Source organism: Coptis chinensis (assembly GCF_015680905.1). Classification (NCBI taxonomy): domain Eukaryota; kingdom Viridiplantae; phylum Streptophyta; class Magnoliopsida; order Ranunculales; family Ranunculaceae; genus Coptis; species Coptis chinensis. The sequence goes on along the minus strand of NC_141461.1, from coordinate 56,526,466 downwards.
TTAGCATGATGTGGTAGCTTTTTAATAGCTTCGAGGAAGGGAAGGTTTATAGTTAGATTCTTGAAAACGTCCCTAATCTCCTCGTAATTTGTATCCCTAGTTAACATGGCTAATTTTTGTGGAAACGGTGGTTTCTGTCTATATTTAGCAATGGTATCACCTGGATGTTTAACCGTGGCTTTCTGTTTCTTAGGTTGTGTTGTAACTGGTACCTCTACAGTGGTAGGCTCTTCAGTTTCTATTTCGGTATCTAGTAAATTAGTAGGTGTAGGGGCTACTGGTGGGGTAACTATAGGCATAGTTACCTTGTTATCAACCACTCTACCAGAACGGAGAGTGGTGATGGCATTTATCTCACCTACATTTTCATATTCATTACTAGTATTTTCGGTTACCTCAAAGGCTGTGTTTGTTGTTTTAGGATTAGGTATTGCGTGACCTGGCAACACACCTTTGGTTTGGGCTTTATCTTGAGCCAACTGTTGGGTTAAATTATTAACGGATTGTAGAAGTTGTTGGTTAGATTGAGCCATGGTTTGGAAAAGTTTTTGGCTCACTTGTATGAAGGTGTCAAAGGCGATCCGGTTGTGTGGGTGTAGTAGTCCGCGGGTGGTGTGGACTGGAACTATTTCCGTGAATTATTTGTGGGTGGATTTTGATAATTATTATTGGCCGAACGATACCTCTATTAGCATTATAATTATTATAATTACCTTGACCTTGTGCTTGACCTTGTCGAGGTTGCACTTGGTTGTTATAATTATTAAAATTACCACGACCACATCCTTGTCGTGGTGGAGCTTGGTTAAAGGCGTGCGTTGGCCTAACATATTGATTATTGTACCCTTGAGGTGTGACTTGTTGGTTATTTCTCCAACCGGAGTTGGGATTTTGTCTCCAAAGGGGGTTAGGTTCACTATTAATGGAACAAGCCTGTTCATAGGCTATAGGACGATGAGAGTCGGGATGCTTTCGGGACTCAACAGAAACTACATGGATTTGAATTTATATTCATGGCGGGGATAGGCTTTTGTTGTCTGAGAAATGGCCGCTACCTTTTTAGTGAGTGATTCGATTAGAGTTTTAAGTTCGAAATCGTGTTTAATTTCAAACATACCGCGCCCTTAATCGTATTAGTAGAGCTAGCGGAGCCGGGAGTAATCGTCACTACCCCCAATTATTATTTAAACTTAGTTTGGTCCTCTAAAATTTATAAGCCTCAGAGGCTCCTTTACTTAAGAAACTACCCCATTCATTATGTCAAGGACTTCTTTATGGTGGTGTAGAAGACCTTTGAAAAGGCCGCGAACTAACGTGTCTTTAAGCTAAGTTATGATGTGGACACTCTATAAGGAGATCGGTGAAACGATTCCATGCCTCGAAAAATGATTCATGAGGATTACGTGGGAAAAATGAATCTTGGAAAGCGTCTCATCCGTCTTTAGGGGTGGGTAAAAATGTTCCATAAACAAATTGAACAAGTTTAGCCCACGAGTCCACGAATTAGGCTTTGGCAAAGTTAACCAAGGCACGCCGCCTTATCGGCTAAGGGTGAAAGGGAATACCCTTAATTTAATTTGTTCCGTACCAACCGTAGGATGGTGGAATGTTGTTAGGACTTGTTCAATCCTACGCGTGTGCGATAAGGTTTTTCATGGTCTAAACCATGAAAAAACGGGTAACAAATTAAAAATTTTTGAGGGATTCTGAAATCCCACTGGTCTGCTAGAACGATGCAAGATTTGGGGCTATCGCTCAAGGCTTTGTAGAAGTCCGAGAGGAGTCTCTCTTTCTTCCCCATTATATCGGGTGGTGTGTGTGAAATAGTAGCTAGAGGTGTAGTGTGTGGTATACTAGATAGACTTGTTTGTTGCTTGTTGTTGTGTATTTACGTTAGGTGTTTTGTTCTACCGGACCTTAATCTCATGCAAGACTAAGTCGAGCTTAACTAAACATGCAACACTCCAAACAATTACGATATACTAGTATAAACCTCTAACGAGAGACGCGAGGTGTGGAAGAAAGGAATACCTGATTCGTCCTTGCTTCGCTTATGAATAGCGTCTTGTTTACGCTTGTTCGATGTATAGAGCGAGTTAGAACACTGAAAAATATGAAAGATCAAAGTTGAATCAAAACGTCAATTCGGAAAAATCAAATAAAGGCGCTGGCTCTCTCCTTGAAGGCTGGTCGCTTCGATTGTAAAGTCAAATTCCAAGAACTTAACTTAGAGCTGGTTGGCGCCGGTCGCTCGGTAAAGTCAAATTCCAGTAACTTAGCGAATTCGTTTGGTTAGGCGCTGGCGCGCTCCGTGTATTTTCTCGCGAATTTATCAAAGCTGAAATGGGCAACCACGCAGATGAAACAACCAAGGGTGGGTGGATTTAATGGGACTTAAAAATGACTACTTCTACAAAGAAAACAATGCTAAAGTGCAACTAAGATGGCAGCGGCGCCATTTGATAAATGTAAAATGTATAGTTTACCTACGAAATGAACGATGAATTCAATCCGTAAGTAAACTAAAACTGTTGTTTTACGAGTCTCAATTATCAAAGCTTCTACTCTTGATGCGAATTGCACTAAGTAGAGTAGGAAGTTCGTTCCACTCCTAGTTCCCTAGCATGGATTGTTTTCTAAGTTTAAGAAATCAGTCTTAAGTCAATGAGAGCTTTACAAAGGGGAATTATACTACGATGCAATATGAAATTGATTATTTGAATTTAAACTACGAATGCTATGGAAATACAATTGTTTTTGAATCTAGATAAAGGATTAGAGGGGAATTGAATCCACCTCGAATCCAACTTAATATCCTAGTATAGATTCTTGTATCTCGATTCTCACGCTCTTCTTCACAAGAAATTCGAGTTCTAATCCCTAGTGTTCATGGCATTTCTACCGAAAGTACTAACTAGCATGTGAGGTCGTCCACCTATTCTCATGGCTAAACACTCGACCTTCTAGAGTGGAATAGAATCTACAAACAATTCTATACTAACAACTAAGTTTTCATCAAGGCTTCATCAACCCCTCTAACAGGGTTTTAGCCTTGATTCATCAAACTAACATTTCCCATTGAATCTAAACTAAACATGATATAAAGAATTGAAATTTACTAATCTAATTTAAAACAATAATTAAAATCTAATTACTAACTAATAATTGAATGACAAGCAATAAATGAAATCGGATCTAACACAAAATGTAAATGACAAGAATCTAAATTTAACAACTAGCTATTTTATTAATCAAACTAATTAAGAGTAATGATTCTAATAGTTTAATCTAAACAAGAATTGGATTTGAAATTAAACTTAATTAAAACAATCAAATCTAGATCTAGAAGCTATTCTAATGGCTACTTTCTATTCTAAGCGATGAACCCTAATTCTCTCCTAAAATCTACCATTAACAAAGAGCTAAGCTTTTGTTTTATACATTCAGATCCAAAATCGTGCATGGGCTTGGAGCCATGTTTTGGGCCAGAGAATCGGGCCCAAACCCAATTCTTCAAATCAAAAAGGCCTCTTCAAATTTAGATTCGGCTTCAACAGACTTTTCGTCCACTTTTGATCCTCTGATTGGGTCAAGGCTTGGACCATTGCAAAGCTCTTTCCGAGCCGGTCGTTTTGACATAAGGTAGGCCCAATTCCGAGATCTGAGTCCAAAGATATGGCATTCGGAAGTTCTGCTGACTTTTGCTCCTTTATCTCGCTAAAGTGGCACATTTCTGCATTATAATGGACTTTGAAACCCGAAATGCATAAAAACACATAATCAGTATTAACTCTTACTTATTATTCACATAATTGGTCTAACAGTATGATTATTAAGGGGTTAAAACTACAGTTTTGGGCTCTTATCAAATAGCTTGACCTGGGAACACACCTTTCTGGGTTTTATCTTAGGCTAACAAGTTCAGAGATTTTTGTATGGATGCTAGGATTTAGGTTTGTTGTTGCATGACAGATAGCATTATTTCGGTAGGCTTATCTATTTGGACACTAGTTGATGGTTATTGATAGGTGGGTTTTGATAGTTCTAGTTAAACTGGGATGGAACCAATGCTCTATTCTTATTGTTATAGGTACTTTGTCTTTGTCCTTGTCTGAATGTATTTGTTGGTTTGTTAAAACCTGGTGGTGTTTGGTTTTGTGGAATGTTGGTCCATGCGAAGTTTGGATGTTGTCTCCACGGTGCATTTGGTACATTGAAAGCACATACTTCTTCTGGATGAAGTGATGATAGGTTTGTGATCAAGGGACAGGTGGAATCTATATGATTTAAACTTAGACAGAAATTGAATGGTGAGGCATTTATGTTCATGATAGGATGAGGGGTTTGGTCTTTTTGTTTGGTTGTGAGGGCATCTATCTTTCTTGTGAGGGTTTCTATTAGGGTTTTGATTTCTGGATCTAATTTCACCTCAAAAATACCACTAGCCTTAGATGTTCTAGGTTGGGATGTTCTGGAATTGTTTATGTCGCCCCAATGGGTACTCTTTTTAGCTTTGTTTTCAAGAAAGGTTAAGGTTTCAGTTGCACCTCTATCTAAAAAATTACCATTACTCATGATGTCGATGGTTACTTTGTGTTCTGGGAGAAGACCTTTGAAGAAACATTGGACAAGAGTGGATTTTTCTAGTTTATGGTGAGGACATGAATGGAGTAGTTCGGTGAATCTATCCCATGCTTCAGAAAATGTCTCACTCGGACTCTGTCTGAAGAACTATATCTTGCTTCTTATCTCTTCTATTTTCTTCGGCGGAAAGTGCTTCTTCATGAAGGAGAACACAACACTATCCCATGTATCGAAGATTTGGCCTTCTGTGAAAGAAGCCAAGCGTGACTCTTACCAGCTAGAGTGAAAGGAAACACTCGTAACTTAACTTGATCGTCAGTGACGCCCAGATGATGAAAAGTATTACATACTTCATATATCTGGCCTAGATGCTCGTACGGTAACTCGTGTTTTAGCCCGTGGAAGATGGGTAGAAGATTGAACACGTTCAATGGAATCCTAAAATCACTCGTAAGTGGTGTGAGTCGTACACAAGATGGATGCCCATCTTGCAACGGTGTATAGAAGTTAGAGAGAGGCTCTTCACCTTGCACTACTTCGTCAGCCATCTTAAGAGATGGAGGACTAGAAACAGGAGATTGTCTAGGGCGACGAGCTCTCCTAAGTGAGTAAGTTTTTTTCTTGCTAATACTAGAAGTGCATAAATGCAGTATCATACACTTTTAGCAAAACCCCAAAACTATCTTAACATGCGCAAATAGTGCAATGTACGCTCAAGAATTCGAAATTCATTTTTGCAAGTATGGAGTTTTGAAAACTTTGCTTTTGGTCTATATTTTACTATGCCCTGTGTAGAGGAACAATTAGGCGCGAGACTAGGATGGCTCTACTACACATCTCAGAAGAGTAGGCAGTCACTTCACCAAGTGGTGTGCTACCAAGAATCTCACTCACGATGAATCTAGAGGAGGGGAGTGAGGAAGGTAGTTGGTTCACTGGAATTTGCTAACTAATTACTCTAAATCCTTGTGGCTATATTTTTGTCCTTTTCTGGAGGAGCGTGACTACTTTGGGCTCTAGTTGATTGATTTTAATTCATTTTTTTGGAATAGGGCTTTAAGAATCAAGCAACGTCTAATTTACCTACATTGGGTAATGACTTCCCAATGGTTGATATGTGGCTTGGGTTCAGCCTTATGCATGAATGTAAATTGCAGTCTGGAAAGTAAATTTCAAACAATCTGGTAAGCATGCTTGAACACATAAGGTATCTTCTTACTTGGGCTTCGAGGAGGTTTAGGATTTACCTCTCAAGTCGTGCTTACACCCTGCTTGAGGAGAAGGTGATAAGAGCCCAAAACTATAGTTTTAACCCCTTAACAATAATACTTTTTGACCAATTATGCAAGTAATAAATAAGAGTTAATGTTGATTACGTGTTTTTATGTACTTCAGGCATTGAAGTCAATTATATGTAGAAATGTACCACTTTGGCGATATAAAGGAGCAAGGGTTGGTTGCTAAGAAGTTATGCGATTAAAGGCCAAGATTCAAGGAGAAAAAGTCTTTGTAAAGCCCAAATCGGGCTGAAAAGTCGAGTCAATCTCTGGCGAAAGACAAAAAATCGTGAACTTCCAAAGACCGTATCTTTGGACTCAGGCCTCGGAATTGGGCGTACCTTATGTCAAAATGACTGAATCGGAAAGAGCTTTCCAATAGTCCAAACATTGACCCAATCAGAGGAGCAAAAGTGGATGAAAAGCCTGTTGAAGTCAAAGCCAACTGAAAAGGGCCCTGTTGACTGAAGAAATTGGGCTTTGGGCTCGATTTTTCGGCCCAAAACATGGACCCTCAGCCCATGCATGAAAATTTGGATCTGGTCTCCTCCATTTCCACACACAAGACTTAGCTCTTAAGTATCAATTAGCCTAGGATAGAAAGTAGCCATTAGAGAATAATCTAGATCTAGTTTTGAGTTTTTGAATTAGTTAATTAATTAGTTTCATTCCTTGTTTTAGATTAGTTATTGGAATCATTGCTTATCATTCATTAGATAAATAAAATAGTTAGTTCTTGATAATTTCAATTTTGTTATTTAAAATTGCTTAGATCTAATTTCAATTCTTGTTATTTAATAATTTCTTAGTTGTTAATTTAGATTTCAATTATTGTTTAGTTGAATTTAATAAAGTTAGAATCTTTATATTATGTGTAATTCAATTTCATATGGAAATGATATCATAATGATTCTAGGCTAAACCTCCATTAGAGGGGGTTGAAGAAGCCTCGATGAAGCTTGATCTTTGTTAACTTAGAAATCGTCGTGATAATCTATTCAATTCTAGAAAGTAATTAGTTCACCATGAGAATGGGTTTGGTTGCTTCACATGCTAGTTATGAATTGGTAGAGATGTCATGTATAATTAGGGATTAGAATTACCATTTTGACATGCGAAGCATTGAAATTTGGATCACGACGAATCTTTGTTAGTTGATTAAGTCAAGTTAAAGTGGATTCAATCCCCCCTAATTCTTTATCTAGATTCAAACCTTAGTATTCCGTAGCATTTCGTAGTTGAATCATTGTAGTTAGTATCTTGTTATTTGAATTTGCATCGTAGTATAATCCCACCATTACTCTCATTAGACTTTGGATAAACTAATAATTATAGAAATCTTTGAATGCTAAAGAACTAGGAGTGGAATGAATCTTTTACTCCAATCTATTTCGATAGATTCGAGAGTATAAATCTTTGATAAGAACTGTCTTTGTAAAAGAAATAGTTTTACTTGCGTTTTGAAATTCATCATTTTATTCGTAGGTAGAATTCTATTCAATTTTATCGATTTATCAAATGGCGCCGCTACCATCTTAGTTCCTTTTAGTATTGTTTTCATTAGAATTGTTAGTTTTCCAAAGTCCCATAACCCACCCACCCTTGTTTGATTCTTACTGTGGTTGTCCGTTTCAGCACTGAAAGTTTTCCTCGCATAATTACACGGAGTGCGACCCGCGCCCTAGGCAGCCCAAATTGGAGCGCCACCCATGCCCAAACGCCTGGAACTCCACTTTTTAGTTGAGCGCGACCCGCACCCTACCAAGGCAAAACACAAGCGCCCCCCGAGCTAAAGCGCCTGCACCTTGAGTTTTTTCCTGAGTGTGACCTGCGCCCTACCAAAGCTAAATTGGAGCGCCACCCGCGCCCAAACGCCTAGAAGTCCAGCTTGACCTGAGCGCACCACGCGCCCTTAGGCCTATCCTAAGTGCGACCTGCGCCCTCTGCTGAAACTGCCCGATTTCCACAGGTTTGTTTCAAACTTCCATTTCTTCAAGGTTTTCAGTGTTCTAACTTGTTATACAAACTGAGTACGCGTATACAAAACGATATTTATAAGCGAAGCAGGGAGGCATTCAGGTACTCTTTTCTTCCACACCTCGCATCTCCTGTTAGAGGTTCGTACTAGCATATCAGGATTGCTTGGAGTGTTGTTGTGTTTCATTAAGATTGGCTTAGCCTTGCATTAGATTAAGGTCAAGCCGAAGAAAAACGCCTAACGTAATCAACCAGCAACGTCAACAAACACGCCTTTCTAGTATACCACTCACTGCACCTCTAGCTAATATACCACACACACCACCTGAAATAATGGCTGAAGAAAGAGAGTCTCCTCTCTTTGACTTTTACAAATCCTTAAACAATAGCCCTAAATCTTGCATCGTTCTATCAGACCCAGTGGGGGATTTCCGAATCCCCACAAATATATTTAATTTGTTACCCGTTTTTCATGGGTTAAACCATGAAAAGCCTTATCAACACATGCGTAGGATTGACCAAGTCCTTACTACATTCCACCATCCTACGGTTGGTGCTGAACAAATTAAACTGAGGGTATTTCCGTTCACTTTAGCCGATAAGGCGGCGTCTTGGTTAACTGCCCAAGCACCTAATTCTGTGGACTCGTGGGCTAAACTTGTTCAACTATTTATGGAACATTTTTACCCACCACTGAAGACCGATGAAATGCTTTCCAAGATTCATTTCTTTCGACAGAATCCTCATGAATCATTTTCAGAGGCTTGGAATTGTTTCACCGATCTTCTTATAGAGTGTCCACACCATAACCTAGCGAAAGACAAGTTAGTTCGTGCCTTTTTCAAAGGACTTCTACACCACCATAAAGAAGTCCTTGACATAATGAATAGGGGTAGTTTCCTAAGTAAGGGAGCCTCAGAGGCTTATAAATTTTTAGAAGATCAAACTAAGCGTAATAATAACTGGGGGGGTGATGATATCTCCCGCAACGCTAGTTCTTCTACAACAGTTAAGGCCGCCGGTATGTTTAAGATGAAACCTGACCCTGAACTTAAAAATTTAATCGAATCTCTAACTAAAAAGGTAGAGGCTATTTCTGTTTAACAAACGCCTATCCCCATCATGAATGTCAACACCAATCCATGTAATTTCTGTTTAAGTCCAGAGCATCCCGACTCTTATTGTCCTCTCGTTTACGAACAACAAACATTACAACAAGATAACGTTTGCTCAATTAATAGTTATCCTATTCCTAACGCCCCTTGGAGACAACACCTCAACTTCAGTTGGAGAAATAATCAACAAGTAACACCTTTAGGGTTTAATAATCAAAATGTTAGGCAAGCAAACAATTATAACCAAGCTCCACCACGACAAGGACAAGGTCAGGGTAATTATAATAATTATAACAACCAAGCGCATTCACGACAAGGTCAAGGTAATTATAATAATTATAACAATAATAATTATAATGCTAATAGAGGTATCGTTCCGGTAAATAACTATCAAAATCCTCCCATTAATAATCAACGTGACATAGTTCCTATCACACAACCTATAGCTAACATTCTTCCACAATCGGATCGTTTTGATACCTTTATGCAATCTCAACAATAGATTTTACAAGCCATCCAACTTTCCTTACAGTAGTTAGCTCAAGAGAAAGTACAACCCAAAGGTGTGTTTCCAAGTAAAGCGATAGCTAATCCTAAAACAACAAACACAACCTTTGAGGTGAATGGTAATACTAGTACGGAAAATGTAAATGTAGGTGAGCTAAATTCCATCACCACTCTCCGTTCTGGGAGAGTGGTTGATAACAAAGTAATTATGCCTATAGTTACCCCACCAGTTGTCCCTACACCGGAGATTAGACTAGATACCGTAATAGAAGAAACCAAGAGCTTTACTTTGTAGAGGTACCAGTTAAACCACAACCTAAGAAATAGAAAGCAAAGGTTAGACATCAAGTTGATCCATACGCTAAATATAGAGAGAAACCACCGTTTCCCCAGAAATTAGCTATGATAACCAGAGATACAAACTTTGATGAGATTAGAGAAGTTTTCAAAAATCTAACAATTAACCTACCCTTTCTCGAAGCAATTAAAAAATTACCTCACCATGCTAAGTTTCTCAAAGAGTTGTGCACTAAAAGGCGTAAGACTAATATTCCTAAAGACGCTTTTCTAACTGAACAGTTTCCAACTTCATCAAAACATAATGGAATCGTAAAGTACAAGGACCCTGGTCGTCCTATGGTACAATGCACTTTAGGGGATTCCCACACGACGACTGCTTAACTAGACCTGGGGGTGAGTGTTAACTTACTCCCGTATTACCTATACAAACAAATAGATCTACAAGAGATGCAACCTACTAAAATGACGTTGCAATTAGCAGATCAATCTATTAAGTACCCTAAGGGTGTGGTTGAAAATGTGCTTGTTAAGGTCCAGGATTTCTACTATCCTGCTGATTTTGTTATCCTTAATACAGAAGTCACTAACGACTCTGTTCCAATCATTTTGGGGCGTCCTTTCTTGGCAATTGCCAACAAGCTTATAAACTGTCGCGATGGTTCGATGTCCTTATCTTTTGGCCATCTTTCGGTTGAGATAAATGTTTTTAAAATGATGAAACAGTTACCAGATTCGTCTATAGATGGAGAGGTTAGCATGATCGAGAGCTTAGCTCAAGATTACTATAATAACACATTTCCAGAAAACCATATCCATAAATTCCTTTCTTTTGGAAGTTCAGATTTTGTCGATGACTCCTACTTAGAGGAAGTCAACACCATTTTGAGTCTACATAAATTGTAGACCCTTCGGTTGCTCCATATACAGAGTTTGAAGACCTGCTGCCTAAGCAAGTATTCATTACTCAAAATGAGGACCCTCCAGAAGCATTTATCGATATTCCTTCCACCCTGGTTCTTAAACCTCTTCCTCCTGAGTTAAAGTATATTCAACTTGATCCAGATGGTAGTCATCCGGTAATTATATCTTCTCTATTATCTAAAGAGAAAGAGACACGATTGATCAGGGTGATTAGGGAACATCGTTCTGCGATTGGTTGGTCCCTAGCCGACATTAAGGGAATTGACCCTAATGTATACACTCATCGTATCCATTTGGAGGATAACACAAAGACTTCTCGCGAACCTCAGCGTCGCTTGAACCCTGTCATGAAAGAGGTGGTCAGGGAAGAGGTCTTACGGTTACTCGATGCGGGTATCATATACCCAATCTCTGATAGCGAATGGGTAAGTCCCATTCATGTAGTTCTTAAGAAATCAAGAATTACCATGGTACGTAATGCCAAGGGTGAATATGTTGCCACGCATGGTCCTATGAAATGGAGGATCTGTATTGATTACCGACGTTTAAATGTCATGACACGAAAGGATCATTTTTTTTTACCCTTTATAGATCAGATGCTTGAACGTCTAGCTGGTCATGCTTTTTATTGCTTTTTGGATGGCTACTCTGGCTATTTCCAAATTATTATTGATATAGATGACCAAGAAAAGACTACCTTCACATGTCCTTTTGGAACATACGCCTATAAACGAATGCCTTTTAGCCTTTGTAATGCTCCTGGTACCTTCTAGCGGTGTATGCTTCATATATTTAGTGACATGGTAGCATTTCATGGAAGTATTCATGGATGATTTTTCTATCTATGGAGACTCTTTCACTGACTGCATGTCTAATCTGTCTAAAGTTTTGACACGATGTGAAGAGAAGAGTCTGGTTGTAAATTGGGAAAAATGTCATTTCATGGTGAAAAAAGGCATAGTACTAGGTCACATTGTATCTAGTGATGGCTTCGAAGTAGATAAGGCCAAACTAGATAAGATAGCGACTCTACCAATACCACAGACTGTCCGTGATATTAGAGCCTTTCTAGGCCATGCAGGTTTTTATAGGCAATTTATCAAAGATTTTTCAAAAATAGCTAGGCCATTAACTAATCTGCTTTTAAATGATGCCATTTTTTATTTTAATTTTAACTGTAAACATGCTTTTGAAACTTTAAAAGCCGATTTAACTTCTGCACCCATTATCTGACCTCGATTGGTCTAAACATTTCAACTCATGTGTGATGCTAGTGATTATCTGGTTGGTGTTTGTCTTGGGGACGAAAACTAGATAATAAGTCCACTGTTATTTATTAATGCTAGTAAAACTCTAAATGATGCTCAAAGGAATTATACAACTACTGAAAAAGAATTCTTAGCTGTCGTTTATGCTTTAGATAAGTTTCGTCCTTATTTGGTTGGTTCTAAGACTCTAGTTTACATGGACCATGCAGCCCTTAGGTACCTTCTCACAAAGAAGGATGCTAAGCAGAGATTAATCCGATGGATTCTTCTCTTGCAAGAATTCACATTAGAAATAAAGGATAAATGAGGGGTCAAAAACGTAGTTGCCGACCACTTATCTAGACTTACAAATGACGATGATAGTGATTCTGAGTCCATACCGGACTCTTTTCCTGATGAGCATCTATATGCTATTTTTTGGTATGCTGACATTGTAAATTATTTAGCGTCTGATGTTATTCCTTATGATTGGTCAAGAAATGAACATAAGAAATTCTTGGCCAGAGTTAAGCTATACTACTGGGATGAGCCCTACCTTTTCAAATATTGTGCGGATCAGATTATTCGTCGTTGTATTCCCCAATGGGAATATAATGAGGTTCTCTAATTCTGCCATGACAAAGAATGTGGTGGCCATTTTAGTGGTATGAAAACAGCTGCTAAAATTCTTCAATGTGGGTTTTATTTAAAGATGCCCAAGTGCATTGCAAGACGTGCATTCGTTGCCACTAACTTGGGCGAATCACGAAGCGTAATATGATGCCATTAAATCCAATCATGGTGGTAGAAATTTTTGACGTATGGGGCATTGATTTCATGGGTCCCTTTCCAGTTTCCCACGGTTTCATATATATTCTAGTTGTCGTGGACTACGTGTCTAAATGGATATAAGCCATGGCTTGTCGTAGGAATGACCATAAGACGGTTGTACTTTTTGTTAAAGAGTATATTTTCTGTTGATTTGGCATTCCCAAATCCATCATTAGTGATGGTGGAACACATTTTTGCAATAGAGTTGTTGCATCTCTCATGAAAAAGTATGGAGTTACACATAAGGTAGCAACTCTGTATCATCCACAAACTAGCGGACAAGTAGAAGTTTCTAATAGGGAAATCAAAAAAAATTAGAAACAACTATAAATCCTGATAGGAGAGACTGGTCAAAGCGTCTATCCGATGTCTTATGGGCATATAGGACTGCTTTCAAAACTCCTATAGGTATGTCTCCCTTTAGACTTGTATTTAGGAAACCTTGTCATTTTCCCGTTGAATTGGAGCACCGTACTATGTGGGCTATAAAAAGCCTTAACTTCAATTTTGATGAGGCAGGTGTCAAGCGCAAGTTGCAATTGAATGAGCTTGAAGAAATCCATAGCGATTCTTATGATCTCGCGAAGGATTATAAAGCTAACATGAAACGTGTTCATGATAAGCAAATCTTGCGTAAAGAGTTTGTGGTAGGTCAAAAGGTCTTACTTTACAACTCCCGTTTACATATTTTTCCAGGGAAATTAAAAACCCGTTGGTCTGGTCCTTTTCTAGTTACTAAAGTCACCCCTCACGGGGCAATCACCTTGGTAAATCCCAAGGACAACAATACCTTTCAAGTCAATAGCCAACGGTTAAAACATTTCCACGAGCTTTTATCCTGTGATATAGAGGAAGTCCTTTTACAGGACCCTATCTATGAGGACTGACCTTTTCATTGGTGTACTTCCTTTCATTTTCATATATTAGTAAGTGCATCATTCAGGTAACCGGGCCCTCCCTATGGAGTGTGTGGCTGTAAGTACCGGATCCTAAGTCCACGTTAAACATAATTTACGTTTTCCACTCTTGCATGTTTTCTCGGATTTTGAGTCATGTTCCTCTATGGTGTGAATTATGCATTTATTGTTTTCTTGTTTTTCTTATATTAAATATTTTTCATAAAAAATAAAAATTGTTAGAATCACAAACATAGTAATTTAGGAAGTCTCGGGAATCTGACTTTAAAAGACCCACTTTTAAAAACAAATTTTCTAAACGTTGTTGTCTGAAATTTGTTTGGGGGTGGGGTGTTCGTTTCCGTCCTGGATTGTTCAACTTTCCAGTTGTGTTGTTTAGGTCGTTTAATTGTATTTTGATTCGGATTGACATTATCTATGAAATTAGAGTTCATTCGTTCGCATAACTTACGTCATGCATGCACTTCGAGGCGTTTTCCATCTTCTTATATGTCATCCATGGTCGAAATAGAGTGTTTTATGGTTCATTGGATTGGAAATTCTCTCCTGATCATTTCCATATCTCTTTCACAAAAATTGGACTGGTAACGAAGCGGCAATTTTAGTTTGAAGTTGCGCTAAAAATCGAAATTTTTTGGGAATCGAATTGGGCTTGGGCCCATGCCCACAGTACAACCCAAGAACGCATCGCGTTCTTCTTCTTCATCTTCCCACTTCCGCCATTAACAACTTTCAAACCCTAACATAAAAAAATAATAAAAAAATAAAAAAACCTCAATGCACCCACGCCCACAATACAATTTCAACTTAAAATCTTCTCCAAATCATTCCACCACCAATTTCAACCACCAAAAACATTAGAAAATTTTGAAAAATCAACAAAACTTGAACTGCCGCGCCACCCACACGCCACCACCATCGTTTTTTTTGTAAGGTTGTTTCACCTTGTTTCCTACACCTTCTACAAACCCTCAAATCCTTTCAACACTTAAAATGGCTCAAAGACGTAGGATTTTCTTAGAGCACGCGTTCTTGCCGACCACTTCACTTCCCGTTTTACGATGTGAAAGGTTAGGAGAGATTGGAGTGGTTTGTGGTACTCTACAGACGATTTTTACCATGAAGATTTGGTCTGACAGTTTTATTGGACGAGGGAGTTGGATAGTAATAGAATTTTTGTTAAGGTGGCTGGGAGGAGGAGAGAAGTATCTACTGGGTTGTTGGCTGAGATTTTAGGCATTCCGCCTAGACGCCATCTCGATGCCACATTACAGGAAGCCCAATTTACTGGGGTCGAGCCTTTGATGAACGCGACTGTTTTGGAAGAGAACTACAATACGAGCTTGCATTGTGTTCGTCAGTCGTCTCTCAGAACCAACCAGCTGGTTGTAGCTCAGTAGATTGGTAGGAATGTTATAGGGAGAGAGAAAGTCAGCGACATCGGTTTGAACTGCCTTCACGTTTTATGGATACTCTAGGAGCAGAAGTATGAATTCTGTATTTTGGAGTTTTTGAGTAACATGATTAAGGGAGTTGGGAAGAGTATTGCACCTCTCCCTGTTTTGATAACGAAGATTATGATGACCTTGAAAGCGACTCCGACGTCTGATAGGATTTGCCTGAAAGAGCACAGAAATCCTCATATTTATATGGAGTGTATCCAAAAAGTTTGGAGGTTGCCTGAAGAGAGGGTAGTTGAAGAGGATGACTCGGAGGATGAGGAGGACACGGCATGTTTTGATGTCGATGCCTTGGAAAGGTGTAGGTCGGATGCAGAACGCATGACTGTGATTCATCGTGGCATGCGTTCTCTCAATACTATTTGCAAAGACCTCCGGACTCGGCAGGCTACCATGCATCATAACTTCGAGACTCGTGCCCAGCGCGAGGATGAGCGTTAGGAACAGATGAAGGCCAAGATGGAAGCTCAGCCCAAGTTCCGAGACAATATGCTTGCACGCTTTCCACCCCAGGTGGGTTCTTCGGAGGAGGAGGTTTCTATGAGGCACGAGCGTCATCGCCGGAAGACGGACGGTTCTGGCCCATCGGGAGCTTAGGAGTCATCACCTTCCCATGTGCCTTTCACTACCAGCAGCGAGTGGTTTAGGAATATTATGAGTTGATGTTGTTTTGTATTTGCTTTTTATTTAGTTCGGATGTTAATTTATGAATTCCGTAGTTAAATTTGAATTTGGTTGTTAAATGTTGTTTGAATTTCAATTTTAATATAATATGGTTCTTTTCAAATTGGGCATTGTTTTTATCGTTAATCCCACCTTCCCGAATTGTTTGGGGGTGGTATTATTTACTCTAGCATGATTTGTTATATGATCCTCCAGTTTAGAATTTGTTTTGGAGTGAGGGTTGAGAATATTGTCGATATGGGCATACCTATGATTAGATGTTGTGGTAGGATGAAATCTAAAAGAATTTAGAAGTTACTATTCTAAATTAAATCTAAAACATATTAGGGTTGTTTTAGAATCAAGAATATGAGTTGTTTCCGTTTTCAGTTTTGGAAATTTTTTGTTTTCGGCAATTGCCTTAAAGCTTTTTGGCAACTTCCAGATTCGTTTTAGCAACTGAAAACCTATAAAAACTTCATTCATTCTACACTCACAACCCATACTACACCTCACTTTCATCTCTCACCTTTCACTCCCACGTTTCCCATTTTTCTTCTCCATTTTAGCAACTCACTAGCTCGAGCGCGCTGCCCCCGGTGGAGCTACCTAGGCCCCCCTTAATTTCATCGGCCGAAATTTCATCGGGCACCCTACCAAGCCTACCAAGCCAGAAGCGGCGACCTGCGCCTAAAACACTGGAATTCTAGTTTTCATCCTGAGCGCAACCCGCACCCATCCCAGGCAAAAAGTGAGTTCGCCCTACGCCCAAGTGCCTGGAACTCGAAAATCACCAAAGCGCGCAGCCCCCTACCCGAGCATAGGTTGGCGCACCCATACTGACCGTGGGCAAGAAAAATTCCAATTTTTTTTGGGGTTGTTCCAGGATCGTTGCAGCTGTTCTAGAAAGTAGTTTTGTAATGACTTCTCCTATAGTAATACCGGAGCAGTCTTTCAAACACTTGTTGGGGAGAGAGACTTATGGACATTGGTTCCGCTAAAGGATCATGCAGTTCGGATGGAGGCATCTACTGGTAAGTGAAGACGACTCGTATTCACCTAAGCTTACTGAATTTTTTTACAATAATGTTAAGTTCTATTGTAACCAGGATGGAGAACAAGAATTCTCTGTCACGATTGATGGCACACCACTAGAATTCAATAAGTATGTGGTAGCGTTAGTTCCGGGAATACCAATACCTGATCCTATTCACACGTGAGGATATATGACCGATAATGCATACCTCTATGACTATACATATTTCCATGAGTATTATGGGGGAGGGGTATTTCGTATAATGGACCAAGGGCATTACAACATAGCCCTTGGTAGCCCGTCCCCTAAATGTAGGCACCACCACTATGTTATTCATCCTGATGAATATTTCAGGTAATTGGCAGTTTACCTCTGCAAATAGTACCGCTGGTGACGTTTTCCTTGCTTTAGCTGAGGGACGTCGCCGATATGACATTCCCTGAGTATTAGTGGCTAGTCTTAAGAGAGCCCAAAGCATGCGACATAAGTATCTTCTTATGCCTGTTTTGGTTTGCCGCATCATGCTCAGTTGTCAACCCGAATTCTGTACCCAGTTCACGGATTGGAAAAGGGTTGAAGTCATGAGACCTACCAATTAGGTGGTTCGCTCATTTCGAGTAATGACTTTGCCGGGATGGTAGGTGCAACCTCATTTGGTTGCTCCTTACACCCCATCAGACATAGTAACACTAGACAGGTTAGCACAAGTTGACGACACACGGCGGCAGGCTTGGCAAGTTATCATGGCATGGCAGAATGTGAAGGAACCACCTCTCTTTGGAGAGGGAAATGAGGATGTTGATTAAACGGGAGTTAAGGTTAGTTTTTATTTCAGTTAGTGTCTGCTTATGTCCCAAGCAATTTATTTCTCATTAATCCCATAACTGGTGGAACTCTTATAGAGTTACGTCAGTTTTTATTTTCTATATTAGTATGTTTAACCTTGTTTTGCAGATGTTCTAGAATTTCATGCGTTTCCATGGTATTTCTCTACCCTATTTATTTAAATACTTTGAGGACAAAGCATGCTTCTTGTTTGGGGCATAGAAACACGTATAATTAAGGCATCTGTTAGAATATAGATATGTATAAAATGCACTTGTTTTTATAGTTAAAAATTCAAAAAATTTAAAAATATTAATAAAAAGTTTATGATGTACACTTAGGAATATTGGTATTGTTTTTCTTCTCTAGGCCCTTGATAATCTAGAAATCTCACGTAGCTTTTGCATTAGAATAGTTTTTAGAAACTTAGGTTAATATGTAGGTAATAATCCTTGCATCTATCTATAAATATGTTACATGAGTATCTATGATTGTTGGCAGTAAGTTTCTGAAATCTAGGCTAGAGTACTTATTCTACAAATCCTGTGAGAATATAGCCTAAAGCCTTATATGAGTGAAACATGTGAGAAATGGCACAAGGGAGAAGTAAAATCAGGATAGAGAAATCACACGTCCACTTGCTTGATCACTATACCATATCCTAAGCGAGAATTTATGCCCTCTTTGGATCAATATAGCCAGAAATTCAAACCTATGAATTATTTTCCACTAGTCGCCCCTCTGAGCCTTTCTTTAGCGTTTCATAAACCGCAAATTCTTTACCCTGTTACAAAACAAAACAAAATAAAAAAAATCAACCTACCCATTCTTTGAATAAGTCTGAGAATAGAGATGAAGAATAGAAAAGAGAAAGACCTTTGAAATCAAGAATTTGTTAGTCGCTTCAGATAAGAAAAGAAAGTTTCCATCCAAATAAAATAAATAAATAAATAAAAGAAAATAAAGAGTTAGAACTCCAAAAATAGAATCAAAGGAGTCAAAAGCCAAAGAAAAAGAAAAATATGGCTAAGGATGGAAACAAAGTGTAGAAGCAAAAGTAAAGAACAAGGTTTTCTCTAGTTACATAATATGAAGACTCTATTATCTCAGACTTGTCCTTTTTGAATATTCATTTCTTTCCTTCTTAAACCATCTCCTAATCCCCGCAACACCTAATAAAGACCTCTAGCTCAATTAGAAATAGGTTAGTGTGATAGTAAGTGGCAGATGTGTTTGATCGACTCCGGCTTCCTTGTGTGTCATTGAGATTGTAAGGTAAAGTGTGCCCACTGCACACTGGAGTAGTGAAACTTGAGCGGAAAAATCAGAGTGGTTTTTGTCTTGACATTTATGTGAGGACCTACTTAAGGACGTTATTCCGAGTTTTCATAAACGGACCTGCTAGTTCATCTCATAGTATTACTCATTGTATATATGTTTATTCGTAGATGATTGATTATTATGTAGATATTAGCTTAGGTTTCGACTTGATTATTATGATTCATTGCTTGTGAGATGTATAGATAATTGAGACATAGATAAGGAAATAATAGTTTTATTTCTTAGTCGTTGTAGTATAGATGAAGTTTGTGAGTAACTTCACTGGAAAACTTTCACGAGGCTATAACTCGTCCATTAGGGAATTCCTAGTGGTTTAAGGCCTTGTTGCATATGGTCAATGCAATCGCACTCGGCGAAATGAGATTAGTTAGAACTCCATTTTTGGTCACTTATGCTAATTTCTCATATTTGCTTGAGGACACGCAAAATATTGTTTGGGGGTGGTTTGATAAGAGCCCAAAACTATAGTTTTAACCCCTTAACAATAATACTTTTTGACCAATTATGCAAGTAATAAATAAGAGTTAATACTGATTACGTGCTTTTATGTATTTCAGGCATTAAAGTCAATTTTGTGCAGAAATGTGCCACTTTGGTGATATAAAAGAGCAAGGGTTGGTTGCTAAGATGTTCTGTGATTAAAGGCCAAGATTCAAGGAGAAAAAGCCTTTGTAAAGCCTGGTCAGAAGCTGAAAAGTCAGAGTCAACACGGGCAGAAACAGCACACAAAAGTCAGTAGAACATCCAAAGACCGTATCTTTGGACTCAAGCCTCAGAATTGGGCTTACCTTATGTCAAAACGACCGTCTCAGAAAGAGCTTTCCAATGGTCCAAACCTTGACCCAATCAGAGGAGCAAAAGTGGACAAAAAGCCTATTGAAGTCAAAGCCAGCTGAAAAGGGCCCTGTGGACTGAAGAAATTGAACTTTGGGCTGGATTTTCCGGCCCAAAACATGGACCCTCCGCCCATGCACAAAAATTTGGATCTGGTCTCCTCCATTTCCACACATAAGACTTAGCTCTTAAGTATCAATTAGCTTAGGATAGAAAGTAGCCATTAGAGAATAATCTAGATCTAGTTTTGAGTTTTTGAATTAGTTAATTAATTAGTTTCATTCCTTGTTTTAGATTAATTATTGGAATCATTGTTTATCATTCATTAGATAAATAAAATAGTTAGTTCTTGATAATTTCAATTTTGTTATTTAAAATTGCTTAGATTGATAAGAGCCCAAAACTGTAGTTTTAACCCCTTAATAATCATACTGTTAGACCAATTATGTGAATAATAAGTAAGAGTTAATACTGATTACGTGTTTTTATGCATTTTAGGTTTCAAAGTCCATTATGTGCAAAAATGTGCCACTTTAGCGAAATAAAGGAGCAAAAGTCAGCGGAACTTCCGAATGCCATATCTTTGGACTCAGACCTCGGAATGAGGCCTACCTTATGTCAAAACGACCGGCGCGGAAAGAGCTTTGCAATGGTCCAAGCCTTGACCCAATCAGAGGAGCAAAAGTGGACGAAAAGTCTGTGGAAGTCAACTGCAGCTGAAGAGGCCTTTTGATCGAAAAGAATTGGGTTTTGGGCCCGATTCTTCGGCCCAAAACATGGCTCCAAGCCCATGCACGTTTTTGATCTGAATGTATAAAACAAAAGCTTAGCTCTTCATTAATGGTAGCCAGTAGTTAGAAAATAATAGTTAGCTTAGAATAGAAAGTAGCCATTAAAATAGCTTCTAGATCTAGTTTTATTTAATTGTTTTTGATTAAGTATAGTTTCAATATCTAATTCATTTCATTAGATTAAACCTTGAATCTTGTTCTTCATTTGATTAGATCAATAAAGTAGTATTCTTTATCCATTTCGATTTTGTCAATTCCAATTCTAGATCTAATTTCAATTCATGTCCTTAGTTCAATTTAGTCATTAAATTAGATTTCATTATTGTTTAATTAAATAAATTTCAATGCTTTATATTATGTTTAGTTTTAATATAAATGGAAATGATTATGAATGATTCAAGGCTAAACCTCCATTAGAGGGGGTTGTGAAGCCTTGATGAAAGCTTGATTCCGATTATCGTAGAGTCGCCGTATTTTCTATTCCACTCTAGAAATGATTAGTTCACCATGAGAATGGGTTTAATTGTTCACATGCTAGTTATGAATTGGTAGAAATGCCATGTATAATTAGGGATTAGGAATAACCAATTGTTCTCATGGGAAGCGATTCAATTCGGATTCTGACGATTAAATGGTCGTTAGTGGATTAAGTTGAGTTATGGTGGAATCAATCCCCTCTAACTCCTTATCATAGAATCAACGAGTAGCATTCCCTTAGTATTCGATAACCGACTAGTTGCATCTTGTGGGTAGTTGCATCGTAGTATAATTCCCTTCAGAAACTCTCATAGACTTAAAAACGACTAGTTATATTAGAAAACATCCATGCTAGAGCACTAGGAGTGGAACGAACTTATCTACTCCACTATATCTCATAGGATTGAGAGTAGAATTCTTTGATAAACAAGATAGCATCAAAATAGTTATAGTTTACTTACGTTGAGAATTCATCGTTCATTTCGTAGGTAAATTATTCATTTTACATTTATCAAATGGCACCGCTGCCATCTTAGTTGCACTTTAGCATTGTTTTCATAATAGAATTAGTAATTTTTAAGTCCCATTAAACCCACCCACCCTTGTTTGATTCATACTGTGGTTGCCGTTTCAGTTTTGGAAAAATTCACGAGGAAATACACCGAAGGCCACCACGCTTCAAAGAGAGCGACGACCAGCTATCTTCTTCGAACTCTTTTAACAACTGGCCAGCTTCAAAGAGAGCGCGACCCGCGCTAAGTTACTGGAATTTCGAATTTACTCTGAGCGCGCCCGCGCCCAAGATAGAGCGCGCCCACGCCCTTACCTGAAATTTACGGATTTCCACAGTTTGTTTCGAACTTCAAGTTGTCAAGTTTTTCAGTGTTCTATTCTCGTATAAACACTGAACACGCGTACACAAGACGCTATTCATAAGCGAAGCAAGGACGCAATCAGGTATTCCTTTCTTCCACACCTCGCATCTCCTGTTAGAGGTTTATACTAGTATATCAGAATTGTTTGGAGTGTTGCATGTGTAGTTAAGCTCGACTTAGTCTTGCATGAGATTAAGGTCTGGCCGAACAAAAACACCGAACGTAAATACACAACAACATCAACAATCAAGTCTATCTAGTATACCACACACTACACCTCTAGCTACTATTCCACACACACCACCTGAGATAATGGGGGAAGAAAGAGAGACTCCTCTCTCGGACTTCTACAAAGCCTTGAGCGATAGCCCCAAATCTTGCATCGTTCTAGCAAACCCAGCGGGGGATTTCAGAATCCCTCCAAATATTTTTAATTTGTTACCCATTTTCATGGTTTAGACCATGAAAAACCCTTACCAAAGACATCGCGTAGGGATTGAACAAGTCCTAACAACATTCCACCATCCTACGGTTGGTTTGGAACAAATTAAATTAAGGGTATTCCCTTTCACCTTAGCCGATAAAAGCGGCGCCTTGGTTAACCGCCCAAAGCCCCTAATTTCTGTGGACTCGTGGGCTAAACTTGTTCAAATTTGTTTATGGAACATTTTACCCACCCCTAAAGACGGATGAGATGCTTTCCAAGATTCATTTCTTTCGACAAAATCCTCATGAATCATTTTCGAGGCTTGGAATCGTTTCACCGATCTGCTTATAGAGTGTCCACACCATAACTTAGCAAAAGACACGTTAGTTAGTGCCTTTTCAAAGGACTTCAACATCACCATAAGGAAGTCCTTGACATAATGAATGGGGGTAGTTTCTTAAGTAAAGGAGCCTCGGAGGCTTATAAATTTTTAGAGGATCAAACTAAGCGAAATAACAACTGGGGGGGTAGTGATGATATCCCCCGCTCCGCTAGTTCTTCTTCCACAGTTAAGACTACCAGTATGTTTGAGGTTAAATCAGATCCTGAGCTTAAAACTCTAATTGAATCCCTCACTAAAAAGGTAGATGCCATATCTGTACAACAAAAGCCAATCCCCATTATGAATGTAAATTCAAATCCATGTAGTTTCTGTTGGAGTCCTGAGCATCCCGATTCCCACTGTCCTATAGCCTATGAACAGGCTTGTTCCATTAATAGTGAACCTAACGCCCCTTGGAGACAAAATCCCAACTTCGGTTGGCGGAATAACCAAAACGTCACACCTCAAGGGTACAATAATCAATATGTTAGGCCTACGCAAAGCTTTAACCAAGCCCCACTACGACAAGGGCGAGTCGTCGGTAATTTTAATAATTATAACAACCAAGTGCAACCTCGACAAGGTCGGGCGTAAGGGTCAAGGTAATTATAATAATTATAATACTAATAGAGGTATCGTTCCCAAATAATAACTATCAAAATCCACCAATAAATAATTCACGGAAATAGTTCGATCCACACCACCCGTGACCACTACACCCACACACCGGATCGTCTTGACACCTTTATACAAGTGAGCCAAAACTTTTCCAAACCATGGCTCAATCCAACCAACAACTTCTACAATCCATAAATAATTTAACCCAACAAATTGGCTCAAGATAAAGCCCAACCCAAAGGTGTGTTTCCGTGTAACGCAATACCTAATCCTAAAACAACAAACACAGCCTTTGAGGTCACCGATAATACTAGTAATGAATATGAAAATGTAGGTGAGATAAATGCCATCACCACTCTCCGCTCGGGCAGAGTGGTTGATAACAAAGTAACTATGCCTATAGTTACCCCACCAAGAGATAACCTACACACCTGCTATATTACTAGATACGAAATAGAAACTGAAGAGCCTACCACCGTAGAGGTCCCAGCCATACAACACAACTTAAGAAACAAAAAGCCACGGTTAAACATCCAGGGTGATACCATTGCTAAATATCGACGAAACCACCGTTTCCACAAAAAATTAGCCATGTTAACTAGAGATACAAATTACGAGGAGATTAGGGATGTTTTCAAGAATCTAACTATAAACCTTCCTTTCCTCGAAGCTATAAAAAAGCTACCACACCATGCTAAGTTTCTTAAGGAATTGTGTACTACTAGGCGTAAGACAAATATACCAAAAGACGCCTTTTTAACAGAACAATTCCCAACCTTATCTGAACATAATGGAATTGTTAAGTACAAGGACCACAATCGATCCCCTTGTCAGATAATGCACCTTAGGAGATTCCTATACGACCACCGCGTTATTAGACCTGGGGGCTAGTGTTAACTTACTCCCATTTTATTTGTATAGACAAATAGGTCTAGACAAAATGCAACCCACTAAAATGACGTTGCAATTAGCTGATCGGTCTATTAAGTACCCTAAGGGTGTAGTCGAAAATGTGCTTGTAAAAGTGCAGGATTTCTACTATCCGGCTGATTTTGTAGTCCTCGATACAGAAGTCGCTAACGACTCTGTCCCGATCATTTTAGGGCGTCCTTTCCTGGCAACTGCCAATGCGCTCATTAATTGCCGTGATGGTTCAATGTCCATGTCTTTTGGCCATCTTGTCATTTGAAGTCAATGTTTTAAAACAAGGACACGATTACCCGATTAGCCTATGGATGGAGAGGTTAGCATGATCGAGAGCTTTGCTCGAGATTATTTCAACAACACGTTCCATGATATGATCATATGCCCAAAATTCTTTCCTTTGGAAAGTCAGACTCCAACATTTTCATTCCTACACTAGTCGATACACATATTATTGATGAGGACGGGATAGATGACTTTCTCAAAGATGTAGAGGACTACCATAGTAATGTGGATATGACCAATCTAGATGAGGAATTTGATGAGTTTCTTCGAGTAGGTGACAATTCACCCTATCAAGAACTAACTTGCACAACAACCACCTCGATGCCCCTCCTTCCACCCTTTCAAAGGAACCCCGAGTTTGCACTCGATCCTGTTGTTTCTTCTGTGCTCTATAATTTTTTAAATCCTCCTAGCAAACAGATACTTCAGAAGGATAAACTTTGTGACACCTTCATTTTCAGAATTGAGACAGTCCCTACACACACAATGAATGAGTTCGGTGCTAAACCAACAACCTCATTGTGTACAGGTGCCTTTCTTTCTAAAACTTATCCATATCCACCATATCCTTCACAACCATTCACTTTTCCACACTTATTTACTAGTACACCCACTCATTCAAAAATGAAAAAGAAGGTGCATGATAGGTTACACAATAGGGTTATCCGACTTCGTTTGGATTCCACTAGGTCAGGTCGTAGGAAATCTTGGTGTTTCATTGTGTTTGGATATGTTTCCTCTGATATTTATTTATGGAATGATCCACAACTATTTAGGTTGTTGATATATGATCAACTGCATGTTCATACATATGTTTTAGATAAAGTCTTGAGTATCTGACTATAAACGACTCAAATTTCTGTGTTGGTGCATTTCCTTTCATTCCAATATATTGGTGAGTGCACCATTAAGGTAACCGGGCCCTCCCTATGGAGTGTGTGGCTGTAAGTACGGATCCTAAGTCCACGGTTCACATAGTTCACGCTTTTCCACTCTTGCATGTTTTCTCGGATTTTTTTGAGTCATGTTTCTCTATGGTGTGAATTATGTCTTTATTGCTTATTGTTTTTCCTTCAAAAAAAAATATATATATATATATATATATATATATATATATATATAAAATAAAATAAACATAGTAATCTAGGAAGTCTCGAATCGACTTTAAAAGACCATTTCTAAAACAAATTTTCTAAAATTCTTGTAAAAAAATTGTTTGGGGGTGGGTGTTAAATTTTCCGTACTAAATGTTTTATGTCCCTTTAGAGTTGCTTAGGCCGTTTTATTGTATTACGATTCGGATTGACATGATCTATTAATTTAGAGTTCATTCGTTCGCATAACTTACGTCATGCACGCATTTCGAGGCGTTTTCCACTATCTCATATGTCATCCGAAGTCGGAATAGAGTGTTTTATGGATCATTGGATAGGAAATTCTCTCCTGATCATTTCCATATCTCATTCACAAAAATCGGACCGGTAACGAAGCGGGAATTTTGATTTGAAATTCGCGAAAAAAAAAAAAAAAAAAAAAAAATTTCGATTTTGGGCTTGGGCTTAACCCCAACTTCAACCCACCAGCCCCATGGAGAGCGGCTCTCTTTACATTCTCACGCAACAGTTCATCTTTTCCATCTTCCACCGCCATTAACAACCTCCAAACCTAGAAAAATCAAAATTAAAAAGAAATACCATAAACCCATGCCAAAAAATCAAATCCCAACCCCCAAATCGACTTCAAACACCAATCAAAACAAACTCCACCAATTTAACCCAACAAAAAGCGACCAAAATTTCAAAAATTTGTTCTTTACCACCACCACTCCACCACCACCACTTTTCTTTAGGTCGGTCAAGTTAAACCACAACTACCACACCTCTACAAACCCCAAACCGTAATCAAACTCTAAATGGCTCAACACCGAATCATACCGAGCGGGGTTTCCTCGGACCATTTTAGCCCGCTTTTACGGTGACGAAATGGCTAGTAGAGACTGGAGTAGTCTGGGTACTCGACCAAGACTTCTACCACGAAGACTTGGTCCGGCGGTTCTACAACACACGGGGAGTTGGAGGAGAGTAGGATTTTGTGATGGTAAGGAAGAAGAGAAGGGGAGTTGACTACGGATCGTTGGTGAGATTCTAGGCATTCCGCCTAGAATCCATCTGAGGCCACTCTACAGAGCCCCAGGTTTGACGGGGTAGAGCCGTTGATGAAATTTCTTGTCATCAATGGGAGTTACAATCCAAACTCCCATTGTGTGCGCCAGGCATCCCTGAGGACCAACCAGCTGGCTACAGCCCAGTGGATTGGTCGGAATGTCCTAGGGAAGGTCAAGGTCAGTGACATCGGTCTGACCTGCCTCCATCGTGTTATGGGTACTCCGGGAGCGAAGCACGATTTACGTATCCGGAGTTTTCTTGAAAGCATGATCGGGGTCGGAAGGTCTTTGGCACCTCTCCCTGTGCTTATTACTAAGATCATGCTGAAGATGAAGGCAACTCCGGCTTCTGAGAGGATTTACATTACCCTGCACAAGAACCCGCGTATCTATAGGGAGTGTGTCCAACAAGTCTGGTTGAGGGCTGAGGATAGAGATGAAGAGGATGGTGGAGCTGGGAATGAAGAGGAGGCTGGGGACAGCAGGATGATTCGGAGGAGGATGAGGAGGATGGGACTTGCTTTGATACGGATGCCTTCCAGAGGTGTTGGTCGATCTTTGGCGCATGGCTATGCTTCATAGGGGCATCGTTCACTCAACACTCTCTCGCGCAGACCTCCCGGACTCGACGAGGCGACCATTCATCACAACTTCGAGATCCGCACCCGAGAGATGATGAGATGATGGGAGCGGCGAGGATGGAGATGGAAGCCCGGCCCGATTTAGAGTAGATATGCTAGCACGCTTCCCACCTCATACGGACTCTGCCTCGAGGACCACGGCTACTAGGCATGGCGTCGTCGGCGAAGGGCGGCTACTCTTCTTTGGACCTTCCGGAGCCGGGAGCCACCACTGAAGTTCAGTGCCCTCCGCCACCAAATGGCGAGGTGTTTAGAGAGGATGAGGAGTGATAGTGGTAGTTATTTTTGTTTTATAAGTTGTTGTTTTTATTTATTTTTGTTGTTTTTATTGTAATGTAATTTTTATTCTCGTAATTTGAATTTTGTAAGTGAAAGGACCTCCGAATGAAAATTTTAATATAAGGGGTTATTTTCAGTTTGTGTGCTTGTTTCATATTGACCCCACCTTCCCAACTTGTTTGGGGGTGGTTTGATTATGTCAAGCTGTATTTTTTATAAAAAACCCTAGTGTTAGAATTTACTGCGGAGTAAGGTGAAAATATGGAGTTTAGGCCTATCTATGATTGAGAATCATTGTAGGATGAAATCTAGATTAAATAGGTACATTCAATCATAAAATCCAAATAAGAGATACTGGGTTTGAATCAGAATCCAGGATATGAGTTGTTTCCGTTTTCGAGTTTGGAAATTTTAGGATTTCCTGAACCGCCGTAATGAGTTTTGGCAACTTTCCGATCCATTCTAGCAACTTTAAACCTATATAAACTTGATACAAACTACCCTCACAACTCACACTACACCTAAACCCCATCACTCACCCTTCACACCCGCGATTCCCACGTTTCGTCTCCATTTTCACAAAACTGCAACTTCGAGAGGCCAGCATACCCTAGTTGAAAGGCCTTTCAGCGCCTACAGTCTGTCGAGAAAAATTTGGTCGAGGCGCGCCAGCTTCAAGTCAAGCGACCAGCTAAGTTACTGGAAATCAAAATACAAAGGCCAGCGCCTAAGTTAAGGCGCCCGCCGCTGACTTCTCGGACCAGAAATTTTCCGGTTTAAGCGTAGTATCCGGATCATTCGCAGCTATTCCAAAGCGTAATTTTGAGATGACATCTCCAATATTGATACCGAACAGTCTTTCGAAGATTTGTTCCAAAAGCACTACTTACGGTGCTTGGTTTTGTGAGGTGATCACATATGTTGGTGGGAACCTCTTATGGTAAGACCGGCTGAACTTTATTCTCCAAAGACTTGCATCTTATTTTTATAATAACTGCATTTTCTTTGAGAGACCGGATGGAGAACAAGTGTTCTCCATCAACATTGACGATGAACCAATGGCGATTACCGTGTTCTTGCTAGCATTTGTTCTTGGACTTGCTATGCCCGCCGATACAAGACCCATGGTGCTATTAGGTCGATAATATGCATGTCTACACTTATGAGTCTTTGCGCGACGAGGCTTATGGGGCGGGCATTTTCCGTATTGAGGACCAAGGGGACTATAACGTTGCCCTTGGTAGCCTGTCCATGAACATAGGAACTGTTATGTTTTGGATTATGCTAAACATTTTAGGGGAATGGCGTTTTTCTTCTGTGAATGACGCCACTTGCAGCGTTTTCCTTGCTTTAGCCAATGGACGCCGATTCTATGACCTTCCCAGAACTTTGATGTCTAGTTTAGCACGAGCCTATACCATGAGGCATAAGTACCTTCTTATGCCTGTTTTAATTTCACGTATTATGCTATGTTTCTTTCCTATTTTTTGTACACGTTTCACGGATTGGATTAAGGTAGACACGGTGCGACCCACCAATAGTATTATTCGATCTTTCCGTGCAATGACTTGGCATGGGTGGCGGATACAACCTCACCAGGTTGCACCCTACACCCCATCAGACCAAGTGGCACTTAATAGGTTAGCAACCATAGATGATAAATGGCGTGAAGCCTGGCAAATTATCATAGCATGGCGGATCGCTTGAAGGAACCTCACTTCTTTATAGAAGTAGAGGATGACGAAGATGACGAATAACAACGGGGAGTGGAGGTAAGTTTTAGTTTACGTTGAGTGTCCGCTTATGTCCCAAGCAATTTAATTAGGTTAACCCCATAATGGGTGGAACTTTATATAGAGTTAAATACGGTTTTTATTTCCTATATTAGTACGTTCTAACATTGTTTTGCAGATGTTTCTGAATTTCACGCGCTTCAATGGTATTTTTCCTACCCTCTTTATTTACAATGCTTTGAGGACAAAGCATGCTTCTTGTTTGGGGGCATAGAATCACGTGTAATTAAGACATCTGTTAGGATATAGATATATATAATATGCATTTGTTTTCTAGTTAAAATTTCAAAAATTTAAAAATATAAATAAATAAGTTTATGCTATACACTTAGGAATATTGGTATTGTTTTCTTTCTCCATGCTCTTAACAATCTAGAAGTCTCACATAGTTGTTGCATCAGAATAATTGTTAGAAACTTAGGTTAATACGTAGGTAATAATCTTTGCATCTATCTATAAATATATTACATGAGTATCTATGATTGTTAGCGATGAAGTTTAAAATCTAGGCTAGAGTACTTATTCTACAAATCCTGTGAGAATATAGCCTAAAAGCCTTATATGAAGCGAAACATTTGAGAAATGACACAAGGGAGAAGTAAAATCCGGATAGAGAAATCACACGTCCACTTGCTTGATCACTAAACCATATCCTAAGTGAGAATTTAGGCGCTCTTTGGATCGATATAGCCGAAATTCAAACCTATGAATTATTTTCCGCTAGTCACCACTCTGAGCCTTTTCTTTAGCCTTCCAGGTACACCACAATTCCTTTACCCTGTTACAAAAAACAAAACAAAATAAAAAAAAAAAAGAATAAATCAACCTACCCAATTTAGAATAAGTCCGAGAATATAATGAGTGAAGAAAGAAGAAGAGAAAAACACGTGTAAACAAAAATTGTTACTTGCTTGAGAAAATAAAGAAAAGAAGTTTCCATCCAAAGAAAAGAAAAATAGAAATAAAATAAAAACTCCAAAAATATAATAAAAAGGAGTCAAAAGCCAAGGAAAAGAAAAAAAAAAAATACGACTGGGATGGAAACAAAGTGTAGAAGCAAAAAGAAAATAACAAGGTTTTCTCTAAGTTACATAATCTGAAGACTCTATTATCTCAGGACTTGTCCTTTTGAATATCCATTTCCTTCCTTCTTAAACCATCTCCTAATCCCCGTAACACCTAATAAAGACCTCTAGCTCAATTAGGAATAGGTTAGTGTGATAGTAAAGTGGCGGATGTGTTTGATTGACCCCGGCTTCCTTGTTGTCATGGAGATTGTAAGGTAAAGTGTGCCCACCGCGTACATTTGAGTATGAAAACTTGAGTGAAAAATCGAGTGTTGTTTCTTGACTATTATTGTGAGAACCTACTTAAGGACGCTTATTCCAAGTTCTCGAAACAACCCTCGCTAAACATTTGATAGTACTACTCATTGTATATATGTGTATTGTAGATGATTGATTATTATGCATATATTAAATTAGGGTTTTGACTGGGTTATTCTTATGTAATTGCTAGAGAGATGTATAGATAGTTGAGCATGAATAAGGAAACAATAGTTTTATTTTCTTAGTCGTTGTAGTATAGATGAAGTTTGTGAGTACCTTCATCGGAAAACTCTCACGGGCTATAACTTCGTCCACTAGGGAATTCCTAGTGGTTTAAGGCCTTGTTGCATATGGTCAATGCAATCGCACTCAATGAAACGAGAGTAGTTAGAACTCCATTTTTGGTCACTTATTCTAATTTCTCATATTTGCTTGAGGACAAGCAAAATCTTTGTTTTGGGGTGGTTTGATAAGAGCCCAAAACTGTAGTTTTAACCCTTAATAATCATCTTGTTAGACCAATTATGTGAATAATAAGTAAGAGTTAATACTGATTACGTGTTTTATGCATTTTAGGTTTCAAAGTCCATTATGTGCAAAAATGTGCCACTTTAGCGAAATAAAGGAGCAAAAGTCAAACCGGAACTTCCTAATGCCATATCTTTGGACTCGGACCTCGGAATGAGGCCTACCTTATGTCAAAACGACCGTCGCGGAAAGAGCTTTGCAATGGTCCAAGCCTTGACCAAATCAGAGGAGCAGAAGTGGACGAAAAGTCTGTAGAAGTCAACTGCAGCTGAAGAGGCCTTTTTGGACTGAAAGAATTGGGTTTTGGGCCTGATTCTCTGGCCCAAAACATGGCTCCAAGCCCATGCACGTTTTTGGATCTGAATGTATAAAACAAAAGCTTAGCTCTTCATTAATGGTAGCCAGTAGTTAGAAAATAATAGTTAGCTTAGAATAGAAAGTAGCCATTAAAATAGCTTCTAGATCTAGTTTTATTTAATTGTTTTTGATTAAGTATAGTTTCAATATCTAATTCATTTCATTAGATTAAACCTTGAATCTTGTTCTTCATTTGATTAGATCAATAAAGTAGTATTCTTTATCCATTTCGATTTTGTCAATTCCAATTCTAGATCTAATTTCAATTCATGTCCTTAGTTCAATTTAGTCATTAAATTAGATTTCATTATTGTTTAATTAAATAAATTTCAATGCTTTATATTATGTTTAGTTTTAATATAAATGGAAATGATTGGAATGATTCAAGGCTAAACCTCCATTAGAGGGGGTTGTGAAGCCTTGATGAAAGCTTGATTCGATTATCGTAGAGTCGCCGTATTTTTCTATTCCACTCTAGAAATGATTAGTTCACCATGAGAATGGGTTTAATTGTTCACATGCTAGTTATGAATTGGTAGAAATGCCATGTATAATTAGGGATTAGGAATAACCAATTGTTCTCTGGCGCGATTCAATTCGATTTCTGACGATTAAATCGTTAGTGGATTAAGTTGAGTTATGGTGGAATCAATCCCCTCTAACTCCTTATCATAGAATCAACGTAGCATTCCCTTAGTATTCGATAAACCGACTAGTTGCATCTTGTGGGTAGTTGCATCGTAGTATAATTCCCTTCTCGTAAAAACTCATAGACTTAAAAACGACTAGTTAGATTAGAAAACATCCATGCTAGAGCACTAGGAGTGGAACGAACTTATCTACTCCACTATATCTCATAGGATTGAGAGTAGAATTCTTTGATAAACAAGATAGCATCAAAATAGTTATAGTTTACTTACGTTGAGAATTCATCGTTCATTTCGTAGGTAAATTATTCAATTTTACATTTATCATAGATCTAATTTCAATTCTTGTTATTTAATGATTTCTTAGTTGTTAATTTAGATTTCAATTATTGTTTAGTTGAATTTAATAAAGTTAGAATCTTTATATTATGTGTAATTCAATTTCATATGGAAATGATAGCGTAATGATTATAGGCTAAACCTCCATTAGAGGGGGTTGAAGAAGCATTGATGAAGCTTGATCTTTGTTAACTTAGAAATCGTCATGATAATCTATTCAATTTTAGAAAATAATTAGTTCACTATGAGAATGGATTTGGTTGCTTCACATGCTAGTTATAAATTGGTAGAGATGCCATGTATAATTAGGGATTAGAATTACCATTTTGACATGCGAAGGATTGAAATTTGGATCACGACGAATCTTTGTTAGTTGATTAAGTCGAGTTAAGGTGGATTCAATCCCCCCTAATTCTTTATCTAGATTCAAACCTTAGTATTCCGTAGCATTTCATAGTTGAATCATTATAGTTAGTATCTTGTTATTTGAATTTGCATCGTAGTATAATCCCACTATTACTCTCATTAGACTTTGGATAAACTGATAATTATAGAAAACTTTGAATGCTAAAGAACTAAGAGTGGAACGAATCTTTTACTCCACTCTATTTCGATAAATTCGAGAGTATAAATCTTTGATAAGAATTGTCTTCGTAAAAGAAATAGTTTTACTTGCATTTTGAAATTCATCATTTTATTCGTAGGTAGAATTATATTCAATTTTATCATTTTATTAGAAGGCGACGTCGGTTGGTGCGTGATCTGAGAATCAGGCCCAACCTTCCGAGTTTTACCCTGTTTTAAGTTACAATAAAGGCCCACTTAAAAAGCCCACCAGTTGGGTTTTTGACAATTTATACAACTTTACATTCAGGGGCCCAAACTTAAAACTAAACTAATATTATATTATCTAATAGATTAACTAGCTTTAGATTAATAAACTAGATTAACTAGAGTCAAATGTAGTTAGAGTATTGATTACCAAGTTGATCCATAGTGTGTGAGCTATGATCCACAACTTGCCTCACATACTTGAACTTCCCAAGGAAATTAAAACTATAATCCCTTGGTAAGTATATAACTTAATCCAAGTTTTACTCATGTTCATCATAAGAAATCAATCAAAAACCAATTTTTTCTAATTTTTTTCATTTTTCTTTTTATCTCGAACTATTTCAAACAAGTTCCACTGACTTCTCCTACTCTATTATAAAATCTGGGCTCAGAGTATAACTATTCATCAAAAACCAACTAAGCTGCCAAAAAACTGGACCCACGTCTCTGGAGGTGACTAGGTGGTCACACCCCACCAAGCTCGTGGTCGCCCGCCAGCGCCGGTGAACTGCGGTCGTTCTTTTGCTGTGTTTTCTGCTGTTTTCCAGCTTTGTTGTCCCGCAACCTAATTTGTAAGAAAGTAGATCAGTACTGAGAAACAATAAAATAAAATGACAAAAAAATGAAAAAAAATATATATATAAATGGAGAGATGAGAATGATGTTCCCTTCTTAGATTCTCAACCAATCATTCTCACTCGTTCAATCCATGACGGCGGTGCCATTTGAAGTTTTAGATAGTGGTTGTAACTTCAAAAGAGTTTGTTTTTAGAAGTGAGGTTCATCCTAAATTATTTAGAGTTTGAGTGAAGGAGATGTGAAGAAGAAATGTGGACTCTTGTATGGATTAGAATGGTTATAAGCTAATGAAAACTTGAAAGCTTTGATTGTTGGTATTGAAATGAGTTGAAAACATGGAAGGAAAGATTGATTAAAACTTGAAATAAGAACAAGTAAACAAGATTGAAGATTGAAACAAGAACAAGTAATAACAAGTTTGATTAAAATAAAAACAAGTAAATAACAAGTTGATTGAAAGGAAATAAAACAACAAGAAAGTAAAAACATGAATTGAAAAACTAGACAAAAATTAAACAAACCAAATGGTTTGGATCATAAGACAATGGATGGTTTCTCTCTCCCTTGCTTTTAGCTTATATACCCCTACTTTTTCCTTTTATAGATTTGTCCTTCTCCATTACAAATTAGACACCTCACACTTCACTTTTGCTTTTTGGGTTTCTTTTTTACTAAGGAAGGTTTAGGGAGAAAAGTCATCATATTTTGAGATAAGGACCTCCGTCTCTGATCTTCTACTTTTAGGGCTTTGACTTTTGACTTTGACCGTTGACTTTGACTTTTTTAGCACTTTTCCATAGCAGCTACTAGTCTTCATAATAAGCGTGATTAAGGCTCATTTTGGTGCTAAGACGCAGCTTTTATGATAAATGGTCTGAAATACTCCTTAACCTGAAAAAGGCAATAAAAACTATGAGTTGTATTTTTGTTAAGCATAAGATGGACTGTAATGCAACAATATATGGATAATAAATTGCACAATTAGGAGCTAATCACTAAGGTTTTGCAGTGTGGTTTTTATTGGCCTACTCTTTTTAGATATGCATAGGAGTTTTGTTTAACATGTGATTGATGCCGGCGTACAGGTAATATTTCCCATAGGAACATGATGCCTCTTTCCCCTATTTTGGTTGTTGAGCTTTTTGATGTGTGGGGTATAGACTTCATTATGGGTCTTTTTCCTCCTTCCTTTGGTTATCTTTATATCCTCATCGCGGTAGATTATGTTTCTAAATGGGTTGAGGTAGTGTCATGTAAAATGACTGATCACAAGGTTGTAGTTAACTTTTTGAAATATAATATATTTTCTCATTTTGGTACTCCTCATGCAATTATAAGTGAGAATGGTACTCATTTTACACATCGAGTGTTTGAATCTTTAATGAAAAAGTACTCTATTACTCATAAACTTGCTACCCCTTACCATCCCCAAACTAGTGGCCAAGTTGAAGTATCTAATAGAGAAATTAAGTGGATTTTAGAAAAGACGGTACGACCTGACCGTAAGGATTGGTCTCAACGTCTTAATGATTCTCTTTGGGCTTATAAGACTCCCATTGGTATGTCTCCTTATAGGCTTGTGTTTGGGAAGGCATGTTATTTGCCTGTGGAATTGGAACATCGTGCTTTTTGGGACATTAAAACTTTTAACTTTGACATGCATCAAGCCGGTTCATAACGTAAGCTTCAATTGAATGAGTTAGCTGAGTTAAGGACTGAGGCATATGAGAATGCCAAGATTTGCAAAGAGCGGACTAAGATTTTTCATGATAAATCTATTACTCGCAAGTCTTTTGAACCTAATAGCAAAGTTTTGCTATATAACTCTCATTTGCATCTTTTTCCTGGTAAGTTACGTTCTAGGTGGACTGGTCTTTTCATTGTTAAAACTGTTTTTCCTCATGGTGTTGTTGAGATAGAGGATACTACGGATGGTCGTGTGTTTAAGGTTAATGGTGAATGCTTGAAACCATATCTTGACGGTTTTGCTAATAAGGATGTGGAAGAGGTGGATCTTATTGATCATGTTTATCATGACTGAATGAGTATGCTTGTTGTATTTTAGTAGTTTAGGTTTTGTTTTTTTCGTTGTTTTTAGGTTTTGTTTTTCTTGCATTTAGAATCGCTTTGCATTGTTCCCCTATATTCCATTCTAGCCCCTAGTCTCCTATATTCACTCTCTTGTGTTCAGTTGGTAGACATAGCATTAATCCAAGGATTAGGTGTGTGAAGCATTCGTCTGCTAGAGACGTTAATTGTATCTCTTATGGGAGGCAACCCAAGTCTTTGTTTTTGTTGAGTCTTATGTGCACGTATCTCATGCATTCCACTAGCACCCTTTCTCTGCCTTTTCGAAGACATGCAACTCTATGGAATGAGACACGTGACACATATTAGTCGTTATAGTAATTAGGTTCCTTATATATCGTCATTCTATTATCTTTTGTAAGGTACTAATTTCTACAAGTCACTCAGAGATTTTATTTTTCATTCATAGAGCTATTGGTAACCTCTTTCCTTATTCTTTTACTTAGCCATGTTGTTCTCTTTTTAATTGAGCATATATGTCAATATTAAGGACAATGTCTATGATATAGGTTGGGGGTGGGAAACAAAATGCTTTGTTTAGTGAGAAATAAATATTTCTGGCATTGTATGATTAATGGTGATTTTCTATGATGAGAAATTCAAAAAAAATTATTTCAAAAGCCACTGATTTTCAAGGAATCTATGAAGTTAAGAGTCACTTCTGAAGTTATTGTTGCTTAGACTATTTTCTACCTCTAGAAATAGATTTTGTTGATGAAATTCTAAGCTAAAGTGGAATATGCACTATTAGCCGCCTGATACTCGTCAAATTGAAGAGTAATTTAACCCCCTAGTGAATTAGAAGAGAAATATAGAGACTTCACCCGTGAAACTTAAGCCTTTGAATTTTTTGGAGAGTCTTTACGTAAATTCAGAGTCCATGTTGATTCAATCATTCTTCCGTGCTTAAATTTGTTGTATAGTCTCATTATTCTTGTTTTGGTCGATCACAAAGTTGCATTAACTGGAGAGATAGCCATTAGGTCTTGTAGTTTATTCGAAGCGGAATACCATACTGACAAGTCAAGTAGTAAGCAAATTAACCTTTATCCTACCTAGTAGGATCATCATGTTAACCCCTTTTGAGCCCTATATTATTAAGCCTTTTCTTATTAATTGAATTCTCTAATTTCTGTAGAATTTCTATTATTCATTATATCTTGCATGTTTAAGTCATGTCTGGACTAGTCAATTGTTGGATTAAGTTTATGTTGATATCAAAGCATCGGTTCTAAAGTTTATTTAAACCTGTGAGAAGTGTGCTGTAAAAAGACAATTTTCGCTAGCGGTTATATTTATTTGCTGAAATTTCATTAATATGACATGTGCAAATATCTTTAAAATCCACAAATTAACAACGCCCATAATACACACGATAATCAACAATAACTTCATTCATTAATAACCAAAATATAGTATTCCACTGTACAAGGACAAAATAAACAAAAAACAAAATTCAAGTTTTCACAAAATTTCTTTCAATAAAAAATAAATAAACATGCTACTATCGACGTACTTCGTGTGGTGATTAGTAAATATTACGTGCTTTGTAGGCCATGCAATTGCGGTCCCTTTAGCATCTCCCATTGTTCGCAATTCAAAATTTTCTCTCTAAAGACATAGTTATGAATTCACAACTTCCTCTACCCAAACTTTTGAGGCATCATCTCCCAAGAGGGTTTTACAGGATCGTCAATCTCCCAACGTCCTTTAGCAACTAATTCATATGGAGCCGCCCAGTTCAACAACTTGCATTGTTGTCCAGGTGCCAACATTTCCAAAAACAAAACAAGAAAAACACTTAATACGTGACAAATAGTCTTAGACTCTTAGGCACACATTATACATTGCACCATGGCACACTAATATATCTTAAAGTTTATATACAGTAGACAAGCCATAAGTTAACATCAAATATAACAACCCCTTGCAAAAAGAAATATTTTACCAATGGAAGAGTAGTTGGAGTAGTTTGTATACCTTGATCATTACTCCCTATGCCTCAACCCTACCCAAACAAAGGAAAAGCAAGGTTGAAGACTCTGTGCTTTAAGGGTGGTGTGGCATCGGCATCGGCAGATTCCCATCGTCCAGACACAATGATGGGATAGAGCGGCTAGTTTCTATCGCTATCTCGATTTTCTCTTATAATGTCTAATGAACAAGTTGTATTTCGTTTCTTAATTAGGGTAAAAATAACAAGTATATTTTTCGGGACCTTTCACTCCTTTCACGGTACCCTCGACAAAGTAATAATGATTCATGATATTGGCTAATTTAATACTCCTAGCTCTATACACCTCGGCAGACAGGTGAGCATTGTAAGAATTACAAATGTGCATTAACCTTCAGAAGTTGCCCATGCCTTGGCCAGGAGGGATATCGAGATGGTTTAAGACTTCACGATCGAGGTCTATCAAAGGAAATCTTAAACCTGCAACTATTTGACCAACGGTGACAATGATGGAGTCGATATCGCCACTTTGGCATTTTGTATCTCTCCTCGATCCAGCATAGTGTGGAAGATGGATGGCATTTGGTATTTCGTAAGCAGCTCGAACCAAGGCTAGATTTGGCCTCTTTGGGAAGCAAGGATTGAGCCCATATTGCCATTTGCTGGTATCATCCACAATGTAACGCTCGAATTTAGAGCTAAGCATTTCAAATGGATGACAGAGCAACCCCTCAACGATATATGTAATCTCCCAAGTTTGTTCATTCTGAACATCCCTTTAAGATGTCGAGGTCAAGGAGGAAGACTGGGCTCTTACATCCGATTCGGTATCTTCACTCGACATTTCGATTTTAGTAGAAAAAATAAATTTAGAATTAAAACTATATTTACTATCGGTACTACTATCACTATATTCAATACAATCATATATTATATTATTTATAATACACGTATCGAAGTTTCGAGGTGGTGGCGATGGCGTTCTTAGAGGTGGAATCTGACGTCTCATCATGAGACCACTGCTCCTTTTTGTGAACAAGGTTTGCTCACTTTCACACCTCTGGAAGCCTTCATTGATGAAATGTGCTTCGATTCTGCTAAACCAAGCTCGTGGAGCTTGTTTTAATCCATACAAAGCTTTGTGTAGTTTGTAGACCAAGTGCTCCTTCCCTTTCTTCTCATATCCCCTTGGTTGCTCAACATAAACATTTTCACTCAATTCCCCATGAAAGAAAGCGGACTTGACATCTAACTGCCCAATTTTCCAACCTTTTTGTGCAGACAAAGCAATGACCATCCTCACTGTGTCCATCCTTGCCACTGGTGCAAACACCTCCGTATAATCAATTCCATGTTTTTGTGAGTATCCTTTTGCTACCAACCGTGCCTTGTGTTTGTCAATCTCCCCATGCTCATTGAACTTCATTTTGTAAACCCATTTGACCCCAATCTTCTTAGCTTTAGCTGGTAATTCAGTTAAAGTCCATGTCTTGTTTTTCTCAATGGAATTAACTTCACTATCCATGGCTTGTCTCCACTTCACTTCCTTCACCGCTTCGTCAAAGTAAAAAGGATCTTCAACTGCCACCACTTGTGCCATGTATGCCTTATCTTCACTCAAACTTAAGCCTTCTCCACTAACATAATCATTCATCCAAACTGGAGTACGTCCTGCTCTCCTTTCATCCTCACTAGGTTCATTAG
This sequence comes from Coptis chinensis, assembly GCF_015680905.1. NCBI lineage: Eukaryota > Viridiplantae > Streptophyta > Magnoliopsida > Ranunculales > Ranunculaceae > Coptis > Coptis chinensis. The sequence continues at coordinate 56,486,617 of NC_141461.1, read as the reverse complement.
AATTTCCTATTTCTCTAATTTCTTCACTCTCTCCTGCTCATGAGACCTCGGTTTCAAAGCTAGTAATGCATAGATGTAATACCCCTAAAATTACCAAAAGTTTTTCTCCTAGCCATACTGGAACAAGTAAAAGCATACAATTCAAAATCCCTAAAAAGCTAAGATAGTATCGACAAGCAAAATATGTCGAGTATAGATCTTTAACCCTAAAAATATAAAATTCGATGAAATACGTTGACAATAATTTATGATGGTAGCATGCATGATAAGACATAATGTTCTAACCTTGTTTGTGTTTTGCAGAGATTGGGGAAGTTTTTGATTTTTTGTCTTGTCCGTAAAGATAATCCAGGCGGAAGCTTTAGAGTTATTTAATGGCGGTGGGGTGTTTGTTTGTTTTAAAGTGTAAATAAGTTAAGAGAGAGAAAGTGACAGCGAGTCTTTTATACTGGCGGTGTTGGGCCTAACTATTCATTTCCAACAGTAACCATTTCATTTTTTTTTTTTAATTTTTAAAATTTTTGAAATTCAAAATTATTTTTTGCGCTTAATTCTTGAAACATTCAAATTTTCAAGGTTGAAATTTGAAGGTTTCAAGAGGGGGCGATGTCGTGGGCAAATATCGTCAGCTGATATTTCAGCCCATATATTTATTTAAATATCAAGATATCGACATAAGGGTCGATATCTCGCTATAAGTTGAATGTTGCAGGTATGAGCGGGAAGAAAAGGTGATGAAGAAGAGAATGGACACATGTCAGCAATTGATTGGAGGAAAGCTAACTTGGAGGACTATATAAAGACTAGATCCACTATTGCTGAAAAGTCCATAGATAGCGTCCAAAAAACACTATGAATTTTACTTGAGAGCAAGTCCAATGGAGGGCTGCTATAATGGGCTACTAAAGGTGCCACATATACCTTTTAGTAGCCCCAGTCAAATTTAGCACCCGAAAATCCAAAAACCAGTCCAATGGGACTTTTTAGTAGCTGTTAAAATCGGGATACAGATGGAAGAGTTTTTGCCATCTGTTGCAATTTAACATACAGACGGCAGAAACTCTGTCGTCCGTATAGTCCAGTCGCTAAAACACACAATTCTCTTCTCTTCAGGTACAGACAACAGAGTTTCTGCCGTCCGTCCATTTAATTAAAATGGGAGACATATGGCAAAGTTCCTGTCGTCTGTCCACAAATTGTCAACAGATGGCAGAAACTATGTCGTCCGTCTCACAAAACTTATTATGGCAGCTGCTAGCGAAGGTCTTAACTTTGGCTGGGTTTATGGCTCCTTCCAAATTTACGAGTCTTTTAGCAACCCTATTGGAAACACATTTTGGTGGTTAGGGTGTTATATTTGCCTTTAGCAGCCCATATAGCACCCCCATTGGACTTGCTCTGATAGCACTTACAAAATGTTATCAAACACGATGCTATGCTTTTATTAATAGCGTTGTCCCCAAAAACGAAATTGATTTGATAGCGCTTTTTGGGAAATGCAATTAAATTAATAGCATTTTTTCTTAGCATTATTAAAATATTTATAGTGTTTGCTGGAAAATGCAATCAATTTAATTGCATTTTATTTTAGCACTATTCTTGTTTCTATAGCGTTTAGTACAAAAGTGTTATCTATTTCGATAGCGCTTTTTATGTCAGCGCTATCTATTTAAATAGCGTTCTTTCAGAAAGTGCTATCTATTACAATAATTTTTTTTTTTTCCGATCGGAGATATAAATCTAATAACCACATGTGCAAATATACTTTAAAATCCACAAATTAACAATGCCCATAATACACACGATAATCAACAATAACTTCATTCATTAATAATAAAAATATAGTATTCCACCGTACAAGGACAAACTTTATCAAAAAAAAATTGTACAAGGACAAAAAAAACAAAAAATGGAATTCAAGTTTTCACAAAAGTTTCTTTCAATAAAAAATAAATAAACATGCTACCGTCGACCTACTTCATGTGGTGATTAGTAAATATTACGTACTTTGTAGGTCATGCAATTGCGGTCCCTTTAGCATCTCCCATTGTTTGCAATTCAAAATTTTCTCTCTAAAGACATGGTTATGAGTTCACAACTTCATCTACCCAAACTTTCGAGGCATCATCACCCAAAAGGGTTTTACATGATCGTCAGTCTCCCAACGTCCTTTAGCAACTAATTCATATTGAGCCGCCCAGTTCAACAACTTGCATTGTCGTCCAGGTGCCTACATTTCCAAAAACAAAACAAGAAAAACATTTAGTACATGACAAATAGTCTTAGACTCTTAGGCACACATTATACATTGCTCCATGGCACACTAATATATCTTAAAGTTTATATACATTAGACAAGCTATAAGTTAACATCAAATATAACAGCCCCTTGCAAAAAGAAATATTTTACCAGTGGAAGAGTAGTTGGAGTACTTTGTATACCTTGATCATTACTCCATATGCCTCGACCCTACCAAAACAAAGGAAAATGAAGGTTGAAGACTCTGTGCTTTAAGGGCAATGTGGCATCGGCATCGTCAGATTCCCATCGTCCAGACACAATGATGGGATAGAGCGGCCAATTTCTATCGCTATCTCGATTTTCTCTTATAATGTCCAATCGACCAGTTGTATTTCATTTCTTAATTAGGGTTAAAATAACTAGTGTATTTTTCATGACCTTTCACTCCCTTCACGGTACCCTCAACAAAGTAATAATGATTCATGATATCGGCTCTATGCACCTCGCCAAACAGGTGAGCATTGTAATTGATAGGGTTATATACTAAAAGCATTACTTTTGTATTAACTCTAATTCTTTATATTTTGGATGAGAATCATATGGGCAAATGTTATGCATATTATATATGTTATTAGTTATATGCATGTGTCTAATACTTTATGTTGTAGATGATATGGTGTGGACACCTGAGAAGATCATATCATCGCATCTTTATAAAGTATAAGTAATCATTCACAACCTAGATGGATTTGGACAAACCATTGGTACGGTTGTAGTATAATCTGGTATTAGTATATCTTGACTATAGGATTACACTAGTACACTTTTGTTGTATTGAACAGGACCAAAGTGAGGTTGTTTCTCCTTATACTGACTATATAAGAGAACAAATGCCTCTGTTATTATGGATGCTTGTCCTCCTAATCCGGATATAATAACGGACACTTACATGCATTGTACATTGCTTTAAATCATCAATGAGTGAGATTCATTTTTGAATCAACAAACTCGATGGATTGGGTAATGACATTGTATGTAAAGTGTACGGTTGATTATAGAAGGAATCCGTGTCTCGCAAGAAGTCGGGTTGATGATGTCCCCTTGAGGAGCTCAAAAAGATTGTCATGTAAACCCTGCAGGTGGATTTATTCCGACATGACAATGAGGTCGAGTGGTACTACTCAAGGACAAAAGAAGTTGATTAATGTAGTTGTCAGTAACTTGACTTAATCAATGGACATTCGATATCTTAAACACGGGGAGATCAACGAGCATATAATATGGAGCCCATAAACGCTGACACGTAATTTGGGATTAGGACGGTAGTGCAACAATGGCCTTTAGTGGAATAAGCCATTTGTTGACGGACTTGGGCCGTGTGTTCTGGGTGAACATGGGAAGCCCAAGCCCGTCAGGAGGCCCAACCCTAATTTCTCCTCATGGTCCCTGTTTTAGCCTATAAATAGAATAATCTCTCTCTGGCCGAAATTTACTATTCATCTGAACAGAAAAAGAGGCAAGGAAAGATAGATCCAAAATTGGATCTAGCTAAGAAGGGGATTAGTAGATCGTTGTTCACACAACGTATAATCTATTCTAAAGGAATACAACAGAAGATCAAGGGGTTGATTGTTGATTCGGATTCATAAAACTTGGATTCTCAGAGTTATCAAAACCAGATCTAAAAGGTATCTTCTCTATCCAAATCGTGAGAACCCATTGATTCTGCTGCGCGTGGTTCTCGCGGTTTGTAGAAATATTGATTCTGAAAATAATGGTTCCTACAGTAATAATTACAAATATGCATTAACCTCCAAAAGTTGCTCATGCCTTGGCCACGAGAGATATCGAGATGGTTTAAGACTTCACGATCGAGGTCTGTCAAAGGAAATCTTAAACCTGCAGCTATTTGACCAATGGTGACAATGATGGAGTCAATATCGCCATTTTGGCATTTTGTATCTCTCCTCGATCCAACATAGTGTCGAAGATGGATGGCGTTCGGTATTTCGTAAGCAGCTCGAACCAAGGCTAGATTTGGCCTCTTTGGGAAGCATGGATTGAGCCCATATTGCCATTTGTTGGTATCATCCACAATGTCATGCTCGGATTCGAAGCTAAGCATTTTGAATAGATGACAGAGCAACCCCTCGATTATATAAGTAATCTCACAGGTTTGTTCATTCTGAACGTCCCTTTGAAATTGAGATGTCGAGGTCAAGGAGGAAGACTCGGCTCTTGCATCGGATTCGGTATCTTCACTCGACATTTCGATCTCAGTAGAAAAAATAAATTTAGAATTAAAACTATATTTACTATCGGTACTACTATCACTATATTCAATACAATCATATATTATATTATTTATAATGCATGTATCGAAGTTTCGAGGTGGTGGCGATGGTGTTCTTAGAGGTGGAATCTGACGTCTCGTCATGAGACCTCAGTTTCGAAGCTCGTAGTGCATAGATGTAATTTGCCTAAAATTACCAAATGTTTTTCTCCTAGCCATACTGAAACAAGTAAAAGCATACAATTCAAAATCCCTAAAAAGCTAAAAACAAAATATGTCGAGTATAGATCTTTAACCCTAAAAATATAAAATTCGATGAAATACGTTGACAATAATTTATGATGGTAGCATGCATGATAAGACATAATGTTCTAACCTGTTTGTGTTTTGCAGAGATTTGGGAAGTTTTTAATTTTTTGTCTTGTCCACAAAGATAATCCAGGCAGAAGCTTTAGAGTTCTTTAACGGCGGTGGGGTGTTTGTTTGTTTTAAAGTGTGAATAAGTTAAGAGAGAGAAAGTGACAGTGAGTCTTTTATACTCGCGATGTTGGGCCTGACTATTCATTTCGATCCAATAGTAATCGTTTCATTTTTTTTTAAAAAAAATTTAATTTTTTGAAATTCAAAATGGTTTTTTGCGGTTAATTCTCGAAACATTCAAATTTTTAAGTTTGAAATTTGAAGGTTTGAAGAGGTGGTGATGTCGTGGGCAAATATCGTCAGCTGATATTTCAACCCAAATATTTATTTAAATATCGGCATATCGATATAAGGGTTGATATTTTGCTATGAGCGGGAAGAAAATGTGAAAAAGAACAGAATGGACACATGTCAGCAGTTGATTGGAGGAAAGCTAACTTGGAAGACTATATAATGACTGGATCAATCGGCCGGTAGAACTGAAAAAGAATATCATTATGTTCTTCCCACCAAAAATCTGTAAAACCCAACCAAAAGAGAGCGATTTTAAAGAACACTTTATGAATCAATAAAACTTGTGTTTACTCCATCTCGAATCCAAATCATCAAGCAACACACCTAGATTCTTAGAGAAACTATCTTGGATACTACAGTAATATTCACACTAACACATTTTGAAGATGTGGTTCGGGGTGCAAACCCAACCATCTTATTCTTCTTTAAATTTGTCACAACTTAAACTAAGCCTAAACTTTCATAAATACCGAAATGTGAAATTTTTTCACTATGCGAGTCGATATCAATGAACATCTATACAACTGAACCAAATGTCATTGGACCCTACATAGAACCAAATGTCATTGGACCCTACATATTTATTCAGGGTAAATGGGTGATCCATCATGCCAGGTTTGCAACATCCGTCACTTATCTCAAACTTCCATATTTCCAGTTTGCCACAATATAGTCACTTGTCTCAAGTCTCAACTCACATATATTTATTTTTCGCATCAGATAAGATAATGTCATCATAATTAGATGTGATCACTACGACTCCAAGTCTCCAAACAAAATGAGTGGGATAATTTGCATTCCTAAGCTATTTAGGATTGTACGTGTGGGTTTCCTAAACTATTTATGATTGTGTAATTTTCACCTTTTCTGGCTCATCGCGCTCACAAAAATGAGCAGGAAACTGATATTAAATGTTGTTTACAGTCACCAATAATAAGAATTTAAAATAATTGTCTCAGACAATAACACAAGTGGACAATTGATATCCATATATGAAGAAAAATACATTGAATTGGGAAGTTAAAATTAAGCTATATGTATCTTGATAATCATTTTAAGATTATCAGGTAACAGATTTGGTGAAGATACACACCTCTTAATCTGAAAAACATGACGACTATACAACTAACGTGATAAAGAGTATAAATAGACTAATAGTACTATTACAGAATTCCATATGTCCATCTTGTGGTCCTAGCTCGAGCTATTGATTTTGATCCGTTTTGATTCATAAATAGAACCAAAGAATTTTCCTGTCTCAAATGGGCCATAATAATCTTCATGGTGATGTGTCCATAGAAACTAGTCCTTAATTGTTCAATCAATTTTTCATGCACCTCCCCCCGTCTACATTTCCGTTTCCGTTTGGTTGATATTCAAACAACAAATACGAATAATATATGAAATGGAAGGGTATAAAAGTAATTTGAGTGTCCCAGATTCCATCTTTTAGACTTTTTGTTTCCAATTTTGCACATATGATTGTTTTTGAATTACAATCCATACAAATATCAAAAAATGTAAATTTGAATTAAAATAAAGTTAGATATGTCAGTTTGATCCAATCAACTTTTTCAACAAACGCTTGAGCCCGGCATGTAGCCCCATGTTGAAAAAAGTAAATGAATTTATTATTTTGTTTTTATTAATCAATACGAAATTTCAACATTTTCAATCGATTAAATTTCAATATATTTTAATAGCAGTTCTAGAGTGTGCCTGCTGTATGGCTGCGCTAGCATCTAGAGTTTTGAATAAAGACTCTGTCATGCAATACACACGAATCTCCTACCTGATGGAGGGCCCAGATGAGAGAGTACCGGTATAGCATGCATACTTTAGATTTTGTCATATTTTAAAACCAAAATTTATATATATTTATTTTTTTTTTTAATTGTGATTATTGGAAATCGATGTAAATGTTTATTTTACATGACAACTTAATATTCAAGTTGAACATTTTCATATCGAATTTTTCGATTAAATTTCAATATATTCTAAAATCAAAATTTACATGTTTTTTTTAATTGTGATTATTGGAAATCGATGTAAATGTTTATTTTACATGATAACTTAATATTCAAGTTGAACATTTTCAAATCGAATTTTTCGATTAAATTTTGATTATATTTTCATTTTAAAAAAAATTGGGTGATAAAAATCGATATAAATGTTTATTTTAACATGACAACTTAATATTCGAGAAAATGTTTACTTTTTAATTTCTTTTGTAAGATTAACAAATTGAAAATTGAATTTTTCTAAAAAAAAAGTTATAAAAAGTCAAATAAATTTGAAAGTATGAAAGAAAAAATATTCTATTTATTATAGAAACTATATGATTTTTTTTTTTAATTTTTTTGTAAACAAAGAACTTGAATCCACACTCATCATGAGCGTGCACAAAATGCATAGTCTTGTTAAAATTTGTAAAACCAAATTCATGAACGAAATGCAACAAAAAAATGCCTCAGGAAAAAAAAAATATTAACATGAACTACTGGGCCCAACAGTTTCAGTATATATATTTGGCTGCATTAGCTGGTTGGTCAAAATGAGAGAAACCAATTATTATTAACCAATTATACACCACTGCTTCTCCCCATCATTCCCACGTGAACTACAGAAACCGTTTGCAGACCTGAACCAATCAGTAATCACTGACTGAGACCCGGCAGTTAAATTAAAACCCAGATTCAATATATACATCCACGTGTCAACTCCAAAGGCTTTGCAGTATAAATTAATAACTGTTAAGAATAACCGTAACTCAAAAGTAACTGACAGGCGGCAGTTAAATTAACACCTAGATTCACTGTATTCGTCCACGTGTCAACTCTAAATTCTACAGTTGAAATTTATAGCCGTTAGGAGTAACTGTAATTTATATAATAATTTTTTCCACTGACTCTTTAGGAAACAGTGACAGTGAGTGTAGTACTTGAAAATAAATTTTTCTAAACTCTTCCCTAGATTAATGAGGTGAAAAAGTTCACAAGTTCCCAGGTAAAGGCTTATTTATAGATTTTATAACATTTGTTGGTTTTAGCTCATGCAAATTGTTTAAGAATTTTTATGGAAGGACAACACAGATCTTCGTTTTAGTCTAAAGCTAGTTCTGCACTTCAGCAACGCTCATGGTTTTAAGGTATGTAGTACTCCTTTTACGTTTTCTTTTATACTTTTTTTATCTTTCTGAAACACCCATTGTGAGCATGTGTTCCTGTTAGCTGTAGCTCTGCACTATTTGTCATTCTGTCTGCCCACTATGGTGATTTATGGTTTTGTCTGAAGTTCTCACATTTGGGTTTTTGGTGAAGTAGGTGTAGGTTTGGGGATTTACAAATGGTACGTGAGACTTATTTGAGTGAGGGGTTCCACTGATTAGTACTGCAGTGAAGTATTATTTGAGATAGCTTGGCCAGTCATTTTCTTGAGTAATTTTCATCGGGAGTGATGCTAACTGCAATGAAGGATTCTTGTTTATGAGGTATGTGTTATGCCATTTTTGTTCAATATTTGATATCTGAAGTCTGGAAGTGTGGATGATGTAGTTTTTGTTCAGCATTTTAGATTGTTACTACTCTTCAGTGATCATATTGAATGTACTTAAGAGTCTTGCTAAGAAAGTTATTTGATAGAACCATTTGAGTGACTGAAAAGCGAATATATTTTCTTTAATAATGTTATAAGCGCATTAGATCCATTTCAAGCTTTGTCAATCTGATTAGGCCAGAGGAAGAATGAGGTCTGTGGAGGATAAGGGATGTTTTAATTACGGATCTACACAGGAAATTTCCAACAACAATGCTATTAGTTTTGAGTTTCACAAAGGAAATGAGAAAAATCGAGGTTCTCATCATCGGATGGCATTGGGCAAACCAACCCCATCGAAGTGGGATGATGCCCAAAAGTGGCTAGTTGGATTGTCAAGAGGGGTAGAACGTAGCAGCCACGCAACTACCAAGCCACGCAACTCAAATGCTGATGATAGGAGATTAATAGCCCCTGTTCCACAAAAAGAGGATTCCTCTTCTAGCAGCTCTGATGAAGCAATTCAAGATGAGGGGGAAACAAAGAAAATTGATTCTAACGAGTCATTTTGGCGAATTAATAAGACTTCAGAAGAATCATCATCTGCCATTAAATCGATATGCGTTAGAGATATGGGGACAGAAATGACCCCCATTGCAAGTCAAGAGCCTTCAAGAACTGGTACTCCCCTTAGAGCTACAACACCTGCGGTAAGGAGTCCTATATCATCAAGATCCTCCACTCCTGGGAGATGCCCTCAAGGAGGACAATCCACTGAGAGTTACCAGACAGGACTTACGTCATTGGGGAACAGATGTGTGCCTGTGCCATTCTGTAGGGCTAGTGGTGAAACCAGATGGACTAACAGAGAGGAAGATGAATCTAACGCTTCCAAGATGTATGAGAACAAGAACTTAGAGCAAGCCACAACCCCCAATCCTCTAGAAGTCCGTGCCATAGCTTGGGATGAGGCAGAACGCGCGAAGTTCATGGCCAGGTTAATTACTAATCACTCTCTTCCTTAAGGTATTCAATCATTAATATCCAGTTGTCCTAACTGTTTATTATCTTGCTTGTCTCATTTTCTCGAGTATCATAGCAGGTGAAATTTTGGTACCGCTCCAGGTAAATTGACAAAAACCTTGTTCAAAATTTAATTTCAGGTACAAGCGTGAAGAAGTGAAGATTCAGGCCTGGGAAAACCATGAAAAAAGGAAAGCTGAAATGGAGATGAAGAGGATTGAGGTAATCACATTCATTCTTACCTATTATGAGCTCTCCCTTAAAATATCGCATATGTATGCATTTCTTGCCATGTTTTGCTAATATTCTTCTCGTTAAATTAATGAACTATAAGCAGGATAAAAAAAATTCTTATATCACATAGACATTTTACAATCATAATGAGTTTCTAGTTTCCTACCAGCCGATACCACTTAGTGTTAAACCATCTTTTGGAGACATAGACCCAACAAATATGTATCCATGAAGATTGAAGACCATGATCTCATATTTCTGAGATAATGCTAAAGTAAAATATAGGTCTGCTGCAAGAATTGTATTTACTTGACATGGGTCGGCTAGTAAAGTGCCATGAAAAAAATTTGGCCGATTTTAATATAGATGTACTTGAGGGTATGGTCATTTCACGGCGTAAATCTCAATCTAGTGTCATTCCTGTACTGTATGCGAAATCTAATCAACCTTATGGCGTTTGATGGTGGCTGCAAACTTTTAGTGAATTTGTTGTCCAGTGAGTTATGTAGTTTTGCTTTTATATCAAACACCGGCGTAGTGTATATATATATCATTATTTTCTCTTTTCTGCATTTTATTTTGTTTTTGGTCCAACCAACCATTTTGCATTCTTGGATGTAGGTTAAAGCAGAAAGACTGAAATCTCGAGCACAAGAAAAGTTGTCAAACAAACTTGCTGCAGCACGTAGAATTGCAGAAGAGAAGCGAGCAAATGCAGAAGCCAAGCTTAATGAAAAGGCTGCGAGGACCTCTGAAAGAGCAGATTATATGAGAAGGACAGGTCATTTGCCCTCCTCCTTCAAGATACCTTCACTCTGCTGGTAAGCACACTCTGCAGTGCCTTCCTGTAATACCAAATGGTAATTTATGTTATGTTGATCACTTGTTTCTACAAAATTTGTGGGTAATTGTTATACATCTGTTATGCTTCCATTTATCTGGTTATTACTTCCACACTGATTCATGTGCAACGTGTCAAACTATAAAATTTTATATAATTGCACATATTTTAGTGACCATTTTTGCTGCAATTCCTTTCAAAAGGTGCAGTTTGAGACATTGAAGAAAGCACAAAGGCGTGTGTATCTATGTTTACCGATAATCAAATGGGGGAAGGAGTAGAGCTACATAACGTTTTTAATGTTCTTACCTTGTTTGTAAAAATGAAGAAAACTATTTCTTACATTGGAATTGATTCATCTCCGTTTAAATATATTATACTACTAACAGTCTTGAGATGGTGAATGAAAATATAAGATCGGTTTTGTAAATGTTGTTGATTTACATAATGTGTAAAATCCTGTGGTGAGGATGATGATACGATTGATAATGTAGACTTGAGTTAAGTGAATAGTGGGAAGTTACTTATGTGATTCCTGTAGACTGAACAGCCCTAATAATAAGCTTGCGCTATACTGCCAAGTGCCAACTATCTGAGTTTCTTTTCATTCATGTCCTTAGCAACAACGAAACAGGGGAGCTTTAACTGAGTACTCCTTCCATCACTTTTCTTCTCACGACAGCTTTGCAACCTCCGCATACCAATACCATGATATTACTTTGATGTACATGTATGATGTTGCAGAAAATGCCATATACCATTTGACCTAGCCAAGATAAGGAATGAACATGGGTCATGGGAATGCTTATTCATGGAACACTAACAACTAACTCTGCCACTCCATCATTTAGTTATCCCTTGCTAGTTCCATTCAGGAGCATGCAAAATGCCCATCTCAGAGCATTCCCAGTGAATAAACTTAGCAAGGTCGTTTCCTGCAACTAAAGATTGAGTCCTATGCGGCTATGCCAGGTGTGGTGTCTTTACGGCGTTAAATGAGACAAAAAGTTTTTCCTCTTGTTTTTTTGCGGAAAATTAAGGAACAAAACTAATGTATCTCCTTGGTCGTGTTTAGGCAGTACAAACGGGTATCCACTTCAGAATTTGAATTGCAATATGGAAATCAGATGCCATAATGGCTTTATTTCAAGTTCAATGACACTGTCCTCAAACATACTCCATGCTTATTACATACTGAAAATCATCTCAGAGCTCGTAGAACATGACCTGAACCAGAATGATAACTCCGTTCATTCATTTCTCATCGTTGTTGCTCACAATCACGATCTCAAAAAGTACATAGGCGTCTTCCTCCAAATAATGAGCAGCCATTTCACATTCTCTCGAACCTTCATTTTCTTTCTGTAGCCAGTTAACCACCATCTTGTTAACCATCAAAATTTTGTTCAATTCAGCATTTTGTAATGGCAATTAGCATTGAAACATTAACGGCCTTTTTTTTAGTTCATGCATTTCCATCTCTTTTAAGATTTGACTTCAAGTGCTCACTGTTGAAAAAGTTATGTACGACTTGAACCACCTCCTTCCCCATAATCCCTGACATTTGGTCAGTAGTTTTGTTTCCGTTCTCCTTAACGACTTTCTTGATTCCTCTTAGAGAGGGACAACAAGTTCAGGTTAACCTCATAGATACAATCACTTCGAAGAAAGTACATGGTACAGCAATTCTAAATTCATGATTATCTATTAAAGCCACTTTTACATGTACACAGATTGACAGAGGAATGACCGAACAGGCCAAAAATTAACTAAAAACGCTGTCTAGAATGTACCAAAAGCTCTTTGTATAAATGTACATCAAGCGCTAACCACATATCAGAACATTAAGCACAGAGTTGCCCAGATCAGGCACTAATCATGTCAACAAATACTTGAGCCGCCCGGTCATAAATATAACTTAAAATGCCCAATCAAATCCAGCTTTGGATTGTAGCTGCCAATTTAAACGGAAATTAATCAGATATATCAAGAGTCATATTATTCTAAAAAAAAAAGCACTTCCATCAACTTATGTCTACACGTAGATAGTCAAATTCTAGCCACAAAAATAAAATCGTGCTGAAAAATAATATAATAATATCAGTAAGTACCATGTCAAGAGATGGACATTAAAATTGTTTTTGCAAACTGATTCCACCAACTTACAGTTTCAGTGAGTTGCCAGTTTCATGTCTAAGTGAACAGTGCCTTTTCTATAACCCTACCATGTACTCGTTAACACTGTAGCAGCTGAACTTGGGAATTAAAAATTTTTGGATTGACTACAGCGATTAAGATGACAAAAATGAAAGCCTTTGTTGCCACATGCAAAGTGCCCACTGGGCCACACATGCTGTTCAGTGAGGTGGTGAAATGCATGAGCTCCTTGGGCATGCAACCAGAAATGATTTAATAGTGCCTCGGATTAAATAAACCTGCGACGTGTAAAAGTCGGCTGTGTAGCTCCAAAAACCCATTCCTTAAACATAAGCCATGCTTGAATTCCTTCACCTATAAGCTATGCATTATGTGCATGCCACTTATCATACAAAGATCATTACAAATAGTGACATACGGATAAACCTATCTTTAAGGGAAATGATAAATACACAGGGCACACTGGACTGACTTACAGAAGTCCCCCTTTCTCAAAATAATATGGCCAGAGATATAATGATGCCAGAAACTCTCTCGGATTTGCAGGAATGCTCAAAAAGGTGATCAACAATTTTCTGCAGTTCAGACAGTTAACATAAATTACTGTAAACACAATTCTTCATAAGCCAAGGCCAAGATCCCATTAAGGAATTGTAATCACCTTCTACTTCAATTGTGGGGCATAAGGAGCAGGGCAGGGAGATACAGTGACATCAGGTAACTGATCGATCAGTCGAACTGTGGTCTGATAGCATGCATGTAGCATTTTCTTTTCTAACTTGACAAGCTGTGTAGCAACTCGTTTCCTTGGGTCCAGGTTGCAATCCGCCAACTAATTCAACAGAACATGGGAAGTATCTGAGCATAGGCCCAACATTGAAGTTTAAAATAAGACTGGAATTCTGAATGCATGTAAAAATTACCATAACTTCATCTTCCTCCAAGCTAGTAGGATATCGAGCTAGACAAGCTTCAAAATAATTGAAAAGCTGATCCAGAACTGCTCGTTCCATGCAAGGGCTCACCTGTCAGTAATAGTATTGGCTTAATTTAATGAAGAAAGACATTTCACACAGATTTATCGAAAAAGTACGAAGAAAATAAAATAAGAAGAAAACCCATATATTGGTTACACAGGTTTCATGGTTTCTGCCCTTATATAAGAAAAGAACCCAAGCATAAAAATGAGGTCCCAGAAAGATTTGGATTGTTCCTTGGAAAATGTTAAATATAAGTACCGAATTATCAACATACTAGAAAGAGATCATCAGAGCAGTAAGTAAATAGCACCCATAAAGAGTCTAATGCAGTATTGGGAAATTATCAACAATGTTCGCTAATTTTTTTAGCTAAAGAACTCCGCATAATGACTACCCACCTAGTTGGCATTGAGTGTGTCGCACGTCCTTGTGTTTGTAATTTGGCCTTTGTGGTTAGGAGTGTGACTAACATGACCCATGATTCGACTAAGGAAGAGCTTTATTAGACAGTTGCCCACCCCCTTCTGTGTGGTTAGGTTAGCTGTGTGCATGCCAGGGGATGACATATATTTTTTGGTGCACCTCTCTACAAGTTCGGCTTTTCCAGTAACTGGGCTTCAATAAGGTATTAAACTGTTTCATTCCTAGCAGGTTGAGTTCAAGTGTGCTCAAAAGCAGGTCAGGTATATGCCTAACGTTTGTGATCCCCGATCCGAATAAGTGGTGTTGGGTGCATGTCCACTCCCATGTGTGCTAGGTGTGTCATGCATGTGACCCATGAACATTTCAAGATACATTATAGTGCATTACGCTTTTAGAAACCCCAGTACTTGATGCTAGTTGGATTACAATTGAAACAGTGACACCACAATATTGAATCACCATCAGGCCAGAAAATTTTATTAGGTTTAACAGGTCAAGTAACTTAATCGCTTTGAGTAAATATAGAAGAATAAAAGTCTTTTTAAACAAAGCAGTTTACATTTACATGGATGCACTTGTTAAACACAAATAGTATGGAGAGGCTAAAGATTTTAGGGTCCATGCAAAGCTAGAATAGTCACCCACTTTTACACGGAAATCTTAAACGAGAGTTATTTTTGTATAAAAATGGAGCAACTTACAGGACATATAGGCCCTTGAGAAGAGATAACTGATTGCATCTCAGATGGGTCTGACACATAACCCAATCGCAGATAAGGAAGCATATCTAGAACAGCTTCCTTTTCTTTTCCAGCGTTTACCTGTAAAATATCATGATGCTCATTACAAATGGAACCACTATATTAGCAACAGATCCAGACAGAAAATTTTATACTTGAAAAACTTGCACAGATAGTTTCCCATTTCTTTGAGCAACCATTCTCTTGTCCTGATATTGAGGATCGTCAGTATTCAAGGATGCCTGGACCAAAAGGGACATGTAAGCACTATTAACCCATTAAAAAAATATGGGTAAAAGGTACCCTCAAAATAGAAGCAAGGGAGCAGATACTTCACCTCAACCAGCAGACGGTCGTAAGGATTATCTTCGTCAACAAAGCCATAGTTTATAAGCAATTTTGAATTTGGCTGTGGCCCGCACCTGCAAGGCAAGTCAATACAAAGATACTTCAGAACAAACTACACTAATTTTTAAATCAGAAAAGTCAGAATATATTAGTGATCTGCTAAAGTCCAAGCTGCAGTACAAGGGTATCAGGTATCCTACAATACAACAAGAAACACATGAATGTACAAAACAACATACAAGAAGAACCCATATCTCTCCGCACAACCTAGAAATTATTAGAACACAAACTTAGAAAACGAGTATTCCTCCACAAAACTGTCCCCGTGACAATGCTGACAGACAATGCGGGAAGGTACACAACCATTTAATATAATGGAAGTCGAACAAACAAAAAGTGGTGATCTGAAAAGAAGCAACTCACACACCAGATAACTATTGATTCCCCGGCTTTATAAGGGCGGTCAACCACCAGCTGGACACAACCTTCCCCAGCAGTCAGCATCGCCTTGCAGTTGCTTTTGTAAGCCAATAATGGAGGACCCAGAGGAACTAGAGCAAATCTTCGGGCCAAACTGACTTTCTGATTCACCAAAGAATTAAATCAGACAAAATTTGAAAATTTCCCGTCTCTTTACATCAGCAACATCTAACAGACTCAAAGTAAAGACACGTATAGTGAAGAAATGCACAAAAAATTATCTTTTCAAAATATATATGAAACAGAACAGCATCACAAAAAGGAAAGCATCAACAGGGCTGTGCAGCAAAGTCATTTAACCTTAACTTTTCTGCAGTACCAACTTATTTATGTGATGTAGATACTCTCATGTTACAGGTGTACCACAGTCACAACTTTCATCATTGTATGAGAACTTACATAGCAATCTTTGGCGTTCACTCATGCATTAACAACCACAAAAACAGTCTTATGAATAGGCCAGAGTTGCTAGCAACTGACATACTAGATACTACTTTTATCAGTATGGCAATCGATATCGAAGGGGTATGCATCTACGACCATTTCCAACTTTTGTGAATTGTCCTCTAGCAGCCGATGTTTGGAATCTATTCTTCTTTTCATTCAATAAATCTTGGGATCCACCACTAAGCATTTGAGAAGCCTTGGGTGAAGGAGTTGATTGCTGATCCTTTAGATTAGTAAAGCTAAATGGCTAGCGAATCATATTCGAAGCATGATTATGTGACTTAATTGAAGGAGAGAAACTTGAGTATCTTTGAGCATAAGGAGAAGGAACTTCGCGAAATATGGAAGAGGTCAAAGAGTGTTTTTTGATTGGGCTAGTACGTGTCCAGCTTTCACGGAGTAGGTTACTCTGATTTTATTTGCGATTGGGACACTCTTGTACTTAAGGTTTCTATGGGTATTACAGTTAACAAGCCTACTTGATTCATACCGATAACCTACTATCTCTATCTAACAAAACATATGTCAAAATTCATAGTCCTGACAAACATTGAAGGCAGAACGAGGTTTGACTATTACAACAGGTAGTATTCATAATGAACATGATTATTTATCAATCTATGACCATTCATGTTCATCAAAAACTGTTGGAGGAACTCAATACAATGAATCCACAATATGCACAAGCTTTAAAGAATTGCACTTGTGATTAAGGTAATCAGTGAATGTGAGTGTTAAAATGTATTATGATCACAAAAGAATCAGTAATTGTGAGTCTATACAAATATATGTATATGAAGTATTTTAGTCACAAAAGAATTTAGTCAAAACTTGAACATCATCAACATGCCTGGATGACATGAAGAATCTCACCTGCAAATGCACAACACAAGATTGAACTGCGACAAAAGCTTGTTTGAAAATCTCGAATGGGAAGGCCTCAGTCGGTATATCATATGGGTATTGCTGCAAAATGCAAAATGAACAATCGTAACGAATCTCATTAACATTCAAAACAAAAAGTTATTAAACTGAACCAATTCGCAGAACAATAAGAAATATAATAGATATTCATAGTTCTAGGCAACAAAATCTAAGAAAAATATTGACCTTAAAAAGAGATCCCGCCATAAACCAGACTGTATCAAGCTCATTATACTCCCTCATGATTCCCTCTTCCCTTAAAAGAACTTCAGCCTGCATTAAGATCACCAAAAATCGGTTGCTTGGTATTTTGTCGCATAAGTACGTCATTTTTATTTCACATTGATATTACCTTGGTTGGGCTCCCAGTGAGATAATCCAATTCATCTTCCGACCACAAAAGCGGTGACTCCACGGCAAGTTGTCCCCTCCCTCTTTGGCGATCGAGCTCCCTAATAAACGGGTACCAAAACGACTTCCTTCCTTGCTTCTTTTCATACATAAGATACAATGCCAAACACGCCAATTCAGATAACTTATTCGTCGTTAATAACTCCGCTACAAAAAACAATTAACCATACATTATTCTCACTACTAAAAAACAATATAAACAACAACAACAACAAATACTAGGGGGTGCTTACATACCAATTGTCTCATTCCCCAAAACTCTCTCAAGTGTAACAACTAATGAATTCGGAACCGTAAATGCCACATCACCCACCTGCCCAAGACCACCATTTACTTCAACAACATAATGAATAAAATGAACAAAAAGATACAATCTTTGAAACATTACCTGAAGATCTTGGCTAGCAACAACATAATGAATGGGTCTGTGTTTATTATTATCATAAGAAATAGGTTTATCCTTAAGTTGAATCTTGCAAGGAGGAAGTCCTTTACTATGCATCCATGACTTCAAATCAGTAAACTCCTCGTAATTTGCTTTCTTGCTTTCAGTAACTAATGATGAAGTGTCAGAAGCAAAGAAACATAGTTTTTTTTTACGAATGGTTCGAAGGTTGAGTTTTTGAGGTTGTTGGGTTTGTAGAAACGAGGTTGTTGTTGGGATTCTAGTAGTTGCCCATGGTGGAAGGTGGTGAGTACAACAAGTAGCGTCCATTGAATGCTGTTTTTTGAGTTGCAGGAATTTTTTTTGTTGGGGAAAAGAGATAGAGATTATTTTTTATGCGAGTCTGTGATTGGTTAGTTGCTAGTTTAGCATGCCACGTAGGTTAAATAGCCACCTATTATTAATCTTCTTGAAAATCACTTCCACAGTTGAGGTTCAATTTTTGTCGAAAAAAACACATTAAGCGCCTCACCACTGGGTTGCGTAAATTTACACAGCCACATCGGAACCAGATGGGATTTTAAAAGAGTTTTACACAACCGGTCTCATGCACCAAAATATACACATTAAAGTATTAAACAGGGAACCAATGCGTCCCATGTTTTCCCTCGTTATTGAGTAACCTCTCCCTCCAAAAAAAATCAACCTACCAATCTCTCCCCACTAAATTTTATTTTCATCCCTACTTCTCAAATCCTTGATAACCAAACCCACCAACCTTCTTAGCCTCCTTCAATGGATCCCAATAGATTTGAAAGAATTAAATTTAACAAGTCAATATTTGAAGATATCACTAGTTCTAGTTCGTCTTCATCTTCTGAAGATGATGAACTATATTATCCACAAGTAGAGACCATGATCCTCTCAGTCTATATCTATATAATAAGATAGGGTTTTTTTTTCCACTACAAGACAAAATTATAATAAAAGACAATCCGGATTATTTAAAAGACAAAATTATAATAAAAGACAAAATTATCCACAATCTAACGACTGCTGTGAGGCTGATCATCCTCGAATTTTAATTGTTGGAATATGACATTAACGGGAACGAATCCCACTTCGTTTTTACGGGCTTTTCTCACACCAAGTCGTAGATTCGAGTTAGAGCCTAGCATCAATTTCGTTTTTTTTTTGGCACTCCTTTTTTTCACTCACTATAAATATAAAATTTTGCCCTCAAATAAAAAAACACCTCCTGATATCCAAGCTTTGTTACGAAGTTTCAGGACTATTTGTTTGAGAATGTTTAAGGGGTTGTAGCTAATGAGGCTAATAAGGTTTATGGGAAGGACTTTATAAGGTGGGCAAAGGGGGAGGTGGCGGATGATTTTCGATTTGGGAGGGTGTAGAAGATGGGGGTGGCTTGGTGAGGCTACTCAGAATTTGATGGAGGAGTTTGAGGAGGCAGCACAAGGAGGAGGAATACAGAGTTTGGCATTGGGTGCTTTGGAAAATAGTTTTTTGGTTGGTGGTTCTGGTGTTGAG
Organism: Coptis chinensis; assembly: GCF_015680905.1. Taxonomy (NCBI): domain Eukaryota; kingdom Viridiplantae; phylum Streptophyta; class Magnoliopsida; order Ranunculales; family Ranunculaceae; genus Coptis; species Coptis chinensis. The sequence goes on along the minus strand of NC_141461.1, from coordinate 56,466,894 downwards.
GTTGTTAAGAATTTTAGTGATGGGATTCAAGGGAAGGGTGTTTATGTGAAGTTTGATAATGGGAGTTCTAGATTTGGTTCACATTTTGGTCATTCGATTTCGACACCGAAAAAAACTCTTCTTATGAGGGCTGAGACTAATACGCTGCATATGAACTCGACTACGAGTGAGGTTAGTTCTCATTCGACTGGGCTTCATCAGCTTGATATTGAAACGAGGAGGATAGTTTTGGAATGGAAGTTTAAGAAAGAGGGGATTGATATTACAATGAGAGATATAACTAACAATAGTAAGGGGTCTCAGTTGGACCCTTTGGCATCGACATCCTTGGGTTTGGATGATAATAGGATTTGTAGGTGGGATAAGCGTGATCGAAAAGATATGATTCAGAATCTCGCAAGTGAGAGAGTACATCCGTCTTGAATTGGACTCAAGGACATCAATTTTCTAGAGGGACGAACTTTCAGTGTTTTGCCATTATTGGTGGTGGTTCAATTGTGGTTGGATCTCTTGATGGTAAAATTAGATTGTATTTGCCATTACTAGTGGTGGTTCAATGTGTCATGAGTGCCGTCTGACACGGGAATCAACTAGTACTTCCAATAATTCTCAACGAAATTTATGAATATAGCTAGGGAAGGTCTAGGACGAGGTGGTTCTAAGAAAGGAAGAAAATACATTTTACGGGACAGGGGAGAATGTCATCAGCGTATTTTGAAAGATTACTTTGTCGATTGTCCGAAGTACCCAAAGTCCAAGGTCGATCATGACGTGTACTTCACGCAAAGAGTTGATGGAATAGGTTGATCTGGGTTATCAGGATTACAAAAGTGTATGGCTGCAATCCAAATGTTTGCGTATGGATGTGCAACAGATTTTCTCGATGAATATATTTAGATTGTTCAGAGCACTGCTATTGAGAGTTTAATTATATTTTGTAATGTTATCATCCAGTTGTTCAAGGAGAAATACTTGAGAACACCGAATGCGAATGACATCCAACGATTGCTTGCGCAAGGGGAAGAGTGTGGTTTTTCAGGCGTGCTTGGGAGTATAGATTGCATGCATTGGACTTGGAAAAATTGTCCAACTTCTTCATGGAAAGAAACACATGTTGGTCACAAGAAAGAACCGGCAATTATATTGGAAGTTGTTGCCGACAAGGATTTGTGGATATGGCATGCATTCTTTGGCATGTTCGGCTCCCACAATGACATCAATGTATTGCAACGCTCTAATGTCTTTGAGCCATTACTCAAAGGAAATGCTCCTACGAGCAATTTCATTTTTAAGGGGCACGAATATCAAATGGGGTACTATCTTTCAAATATTGTGCTAACAACTGGAAGGAACTAATAAGGTGATTGTTAAAGGTTCTTTTGTTTCTGTTTCATAAGAATCAGTGTCTTCTGATTTATGGAAGAAGTGTGACAGTGATAATTGTTACTGCTTTGACAGTGAGAGTGAAGATGAGTTTGGACAAGCATATTCAATCACTTCAGCTCATGAAATGGACGATGATGGGAGCTCTTTTGCATCAAGTACTATTTAAAGGTTATCAAGAAGAAATGTTATGTAGTAATTTACAATTATGCAATTGTTATGAAAAAGAAAAGTTAATTATTATTGTAAAGGTGCGTTTTGGTCTTTCCATTTACATACAAGGAGGGAGAAGGAGAATGGATTAGAATATGGTCAAGACCGAGTTCGTCGATGAGCGAACTACCTACGTATCTTCTCTTGATTCTGGGGGGAGAGAAGAATCAGGTCTGGCGTAGTTCATATGGGGAGTATTTATAGGTGATGAAAGTGAATCCTCACCCAACACGTGTAAATAACAGCACAAATGTAGGGTCAAGATTGTGGAGGCGTGTGAGAATTGTGCTCATAGGTCTGCTTGTAATGATGGGGATTAGTAGCCTGGCTTAGTAGCTTGCGGCAGTGGTCAGTAGCTGGTGGCAGTGATTTGCGTATGTGTAGCTTCATTCATGATTGCTTCTAGAAGATAAGCTGAGTCACAATATAGAACGATCTGTGTAATGATACGAACTGTTCTTGAGCGATCTCGTAGCTTGTCGATGCGATCTAGTGACATAGATCGGCGAAGTACACTAGAGATCGGTGTGGTATTTCCACTATGTTGAGCACGTGCTTGATATTCCTGAAGGAGAATATCACTCTCTCACACAGCCCCCTCTCAGTAGGTCGTGCCGGTCGTTGAAGCGATTTGCTAAGAGAACACAGTAGCGCGTGTGGAGCATGTCTAAAGAGAGAAGCTAGTGGAATGAAGTGGAAATACCCAACGAACTATGGAGATCGATCCGTGCTATCTAGTGACCTGATGGGCGAAAACATTTGACACGTGTACGGCATGTGAACGGATTTGAGCAATTGCAGAGAAAACGTGTCATCCTATTTTTCGAGATTTGAAAAGACAAGACAGCTTGTTGGAAGTCGTGTGCGGCTAGGGCTAGGATGTAATCATAACGCTTTGGGAATTGGAGGGGCGGTTATACAAAAACTACGTTGGCTCTCTGAAACGCCATTTTGTTGCTTCTCTTTGCAGAAAAACCTCACTACACCAAGAGTCTTCAGGTTAGTTTTCACTACACCAGAATTGCTTAATATCGACACCTTGTTAGGACTGTTGACCGTCCTTAATGTAGGATTGCAAGAACCGTCCTATATGGCCTAAGCTCGTCGTATATTGGCATTAAGGTAAAATAAAGGACGAGCTTTTAGTGTAGTGCATTCACGACGGTAGCAGTAGTGCTCGAATTTTCAAGAACTCGTCGCGGGGTAGTTTTTCATTCTCGCGCTCATTATACCCAGTTAGAAACCCTAGTGGAAACAGAAGAGATAAAAAAAAGGGTGATTGCTAAGTTCTAACAAGCCGTGGGTTTTGTCACTGAATCAAGACCTCTACTGTGAAATTGTAAGCTCTCTCTTTCTCCCCAAACCATAATATTTAGTCAATGCTTTAAAGCTTCAAGTTCGAGTTTTTTGGTCCGATATTTGTTTGTTAAACTGAAATGGGTAAATTTATTTTGCCAGAGTTCACTCAAATCAAAGTTCCTTCTTCAAATCGAGGTAAATTTCTTCCCTTTTTTCATTCTTCTTGTTTTATTATTATTATGGATTCAATGGCGTTTGCTGAACCGTCGAAAATTTAACAAAATAAAAAAGAAAACCAAAATTAATAACTTAACAAAAAATAGAACCGTCAGCATACTTACCGAAACAGTTAAAAATGGAAGTTCCCATCGCACCCTCACTTCCTAGTTCATCTTACAGTCTTCACTTTAATTGGGGTTGATTGACACGTGTTTAAACTAGTTCGAAAAGGGATTTTTATTTTAGTTCGATTCGTACTACAAGCTAGGTTTTTATTTAGATCGAAAAGTAAGTTTTTTTTAGTGTATTTCTACTTTGTTCTTCTCTTAAATTATTTGCATATAAATATACTTGTTGATGCATATCTTTTTGCCGTGGGAAATTTTGTATACTCGTAAATTCATTCTATTCTATGTATTGTTTTTATTGTTGTGTGGAATTTTTTTGCATTTTTATATATTGGAAAATAGAAAGAGCATTACCGATGGTTTTTTTCCTCGTGACATGGATGTTCACTATTGTTTGGTATATAGAGTAGTTATGAATAGGCTTTAAGTCTTTAATCTTTTATACTAATATATATTGTCTTTTTCTTATATGATATTAGTCATCTTAGTTAATTTGTCTGTGAAAATACCCTGTTATGTCTTGATTCTTCTGTTGAGTGAATTTTTTAAAAGATACTGCAATATAGTGGATGTGGTAGTTGAAGATGGGGGGTGAACTGTTGGGTTTTAGAAAAGAAACAGGAACACCGTAGTCATGTAGCACAGGGTTTCTGGGTTGAAAGTGTTGTCTGTGAGTTTGTAGTGGTGCCCTAGGCTTAGGCCTTGTATCTTGTGGGGGGTGGGGGGTGCTCTATTCTTTCTCAGGCTTTGGCTTCTCCCCTATGATGTGCACTGTTGCCTGGTTCACTACATCAGAAAACCTCATAAACGACGGCAAAAACCGTCCTAAAATGAGATTTACGACGGTAAAAATCGTCCTCAATTACAATATATCCCCCTCATGCGCTAATATTAACGACGGAATATATTGTCGTATCATTAATTAGAAAACGACGGGATAACGACGGGATATCTTGTGTTAATATTAACGACGGAATTTATTGTCTTAAAACCACTTCCCAAACGGCTTTATTTTTTTGAATATGCAACCACTTAGACCGTCGTAATATTTATTTTTAATTTAATTTTTTAATGTTTAATATTTTGTTTATTTTTTCTATTTTTGACATTATTATTATTATTATTATTTCTATTTTAACATGGAAGGATCTTTTTTGGGTTACTTGTGCTCCGAAATATCCAAAAAAAGGAACATACATGTAAACCATGCACCATATCCAAAAAAAAATAAGAACATACATAAACAACTTGTAATTTCAAATTAAAACATTGAACCAGTAGTACAACTTAATATTCGTCTTCTTACAAAAGAACATACCTATAAGATTTACATCTGACATAATTAAACATCGGTGTACAAAAAACATATCATATAATCTAATCCTTCACATGCATCGTGATATACAAAATTGCTAAAGCTAAGACCTATACAAGCATCTTCCAAAACCCCCATAAACACCGATATCAAAAAGAGGAGATGAACTTACAAAAGTCACATCCACATCCTGCAAACAAATTTAAAGTACATATGTATTAGTATCAATCGAAAACGTTAATATAAGTTACTATAAGATCTTAGCAGAGGCAAGAGCAGTTCCAGGTGGTCCAGTGGATTAAGCCATCAATCATTGAAAGGTAGGACAAGTTAGCTGCCCCAAGTCCGATCGTAAGTCCGTTGGTCATTAGTTTGGAGTATATAAAGAATAGGAAGTCCGGTCCGCTAGTAGGAGGTATTCATAGATAGTCACTCGACAGCCAAATAGGCTTAATAAGACCCGTTACCGCGATCTCAATAGGTTACTTGGCGGAAGGCTTCTCTTCGGATCAATCCCCTCACCCTTCCTTTATATTCTCTAGGGCACAAGGATAGAGTCCCGTTCTCCGACTCACGAGAATAAGGATTAAGTCTCATTAAGTTGGACTCATTTTACTTGGATTCTCTATTTGCTTCGTACCTTCGCCAAGAAAGCAGGAAAGCTACAGAAGCAATAGTAAGTCAAGACAACATAATCGTGAAAGAAAGTCCTCGCGAAGGGCAAGTCAGTCATTGGGTAAGTCCGCTGGCATCTCTGTCTTTAACCTACTCCCCTTCCTCCGGTCACTGAAAACAAGCTTTAGCAAATGCTTTCAATTTCATTGCCTAGGTATCCTGTGAACTCCCAGGTCCGCGGGTACACAAGAAATGGGAGTTTCCTAGCGTATTAGCTATCATAATCCTATTGGAGATCAAAATATATAAGTCAGCATATATATATACCTAACAGTTAAAGACGGTAAAAGCTTTAGGCCATTCGATAATCCCGCCTATCTCCTCCTCCCCAAGAGTTTCCATGTGTGTACTTTGAGCAGTAGGTACAAGCACCAAATCCAAAACAACATCATAAGTCTGAATTATTTCTTGATTGCCTTCTTCTCCTAAGATAGCCCTGCCACTCGCCACATGCACCTGACGCGTTGAGTACAATTTACAACTCACCGAGCTTAGCTCGGAGGAAATCCATCCGGTCTTTGGTCCGTGATGATTCGCTAGACATAGATTTAAAATGTAATGGCAAAGTTAAAACAATGAAAGTTTGGATCAAATATGCAATAACTATAAAAGTGAAAACTTACATGAGAAGAATCGGGGAGAGAATTGTGCATTTGACCCTTGAGCGGACTTCATGATGTTGACATCTTCTTGCATCTTTTGGTATAACACTTTCGGGTTTTCAACCTCTCCCACAAGAGTGATTCTTTTTCCTTTCGTTTTTGAGTTGATACTTTGCGGGGGCTGAAGCATCAAGTCCCCTTTTAGTAACCCCACTACCCATACCACGCACGCACCGCGACCCTTAGAATCGGGACCATAGACATCGTCAATGGGTCATGATCCAAATCTAACAAAGTGCTAGAGGGATCATTTGCAGCAATTTCCTTTATGCTTTCCTATAAAAAGATAACTTGTATATTAGTTAGAAGATACTACATGACATAAAAAATTTACCACTTATTAACATTCTTACCACTTCATCTCGATGCTCTTCGGTGGGGCAAGTGCCGTCATCATTGGTATGTAAAGCGACATACACGAGTGTTCTAGTAACAAGAGTGTTAGGATTCTTTTCTTTCTGAAATGTCAGAAGAAACAATCTATGTTATATACAAAATATGACCACCAAACCAAATATGACAAAGCATCCTCCATTTGCTAAAACACTTGCACACACCTAGCACCAACCCACACACATGCACAAAGACAAAATAACACTACAACACACATGTACCAAGACAATTCAGACCACACCACCCACCTGCACTCAACATTCAGACAACACCATCCACCTGCACTCACCCACCCAACCTTCACACACCCACCAGTATTCACCTACCCACTTGCACACACCCACTAGTAGTCTCCCACCCACTTTCCAACACAATTTAGACCACACCATCCACCTGCATTCACTCACTCAACCTACACACTCCCATATTCACCCAATCAATAATACAACTACGAATAATAATAAACCGAAATATAACACCTGTGAATTCTCTCGACATTCACCAATCAATAATACAACTACAAATAATAATAAACCGAAATATAACACCTGTGAATTCAAGTTTCAAACCTGATTCAAGTCATTCTCCTTGGAATTTGGAACGCAACAATGAAAACAGTTCGACAAACGGAGTTATAACGAGAAAGTTATGACCAAAACAATATAAGTTCTAATTAACCCAATCAAAACTTCCGAAAATTCTTGTTTGAAGTATATTGCAATTTCATATGGGAAGACTTGTTGCAGTCCAAGTTTAGTGGCTGAATGCATAATAAGAAAACATAAGTAAACTACAATCAATGAAAATGGTTTTATATCATTCTAAACAAGTATTGTGTGCTTTAGTTCAAAATGTGTCATAAACCTTACTTGTGAAACTATGAATTAACTTGTACCAAAAATCAGCACTGAAAGCAAACTTCAATTCAATTCTAACTAAATTAGAACATAAGTCAATTATTGAGAACATTCTCTAGCAAGCTCCTAACATGGTGGAAATAAAGGGGGAGGAAGACACCTACCTCAAACCTTGAGCAAGCCAAGCTATAAAGAACTACAAGAGTCCAATCTTCAAGAGTGAATACTCCCAAACGCCATTCCCCACAAAAGTTGCGAACCAAACTATTTGGAGTTTCCAATTGATTGTTAAGAGTTTCAATGGGGGTGAGAACGATTAGAGGATGAGTTTCTAGTAGCAAAACACCCATACTTGTCGCGAAGAACCAAACCAATATAAAGAACCAAATGTCAAAATGAGGTTACTACACACCCACCAAAGATCTCCCACCAATATCCACCCACAAAAAACAGCCCAACCCCCACCCATCAGACTCAAACACGACATAGTATGTCTAATAAAACTATTTGCATTCTTTCCATAAGTAAATAACAAAAATATTATCAAATTATTACCATATCATGAGCTAATCTCTAGCTGAACCCTTTCTACCGGATCTGTGGCGTGCTTTTGCAGCCTCCCTAGAGATCTTGCCTTTAACACGGCGAAGCTTTGCTGCTTCCATAGACTCATTATCAACGAACCTTTCCCAATCTTCTTGTCTCACACAACCAGGGCAATTTCTTTTCCTTTCTTCATCTGTACGAAATTTGTCATGTATCTTCCTTAGTTTACTCTTGTACTTTCTCCAATATTCATTAGCTTTTTTAAGGACTAGTGCTTGTGTTGTTCCAGTCACTACGAATTCTTTCTACAATGACGATAACATCTTAGTCAAAAATAATGAAGTAAACTATTAAGTAATGTACACTGACCAACAATAAAGGACGGCCAAAATATAGGATTAAAACACTAGCTATGAACATTTCAGTAGTTCTAAAAGACACTCACTGAAATCACAAAGACGGCGGTGAAAACGGTTCGTAAAATAGATTTGACACGAGAAAGATATGACCAATACAAGATTTAATCCACATAACACCAAACTCACCGAGATCAGTTCCCAGATGAGATCTTTCTTTTGGTCGGGTACCTCTTTCCACCTTTGGAACACAATTGGAGCATGGGCACGACTGATTTCACCAAGGGAACTAGAGAAATCTGCAGATTTGTCTCCAACAGGTCTTCCATCTTCATCAAATAGAACAAGCTTCTTTTCAACAATTGCTACAACAAAGAAAAAAATACTTTAGAAAAAAATAAAATACGCGAATCATATAATTTCCAATAAGTAAACAATACATTACTTACCATCATCACCATGCTCACTTTGTCCAGATCTAGCCCCACCCTCAGAATGTTGAGATTCGGAAGACATTATGCTGAAATCTTTCGCAAAACATCAATAACTAACTTGAAAAAAAAAAACATGGCGATAAAAAAATGCAAAAATTACGTGATGGGCAGCCAGACCTAGTACTCATAACAAATACACTTTCATCTATTACACTTTAACCATGAAGACTCACCCAACAAAACAAGTCCACACAAAAAGAACAAGTACAAACCAGTACATACAAACAGGATTTGCATTTTAACCAAGGATTGCGACACATGAAGTACACACAACATTACAAAATGAACAAAAGTACCATAACAAAAGTGTTGTTGCTCTTTTAAAACTTAATCAACCCATGATCCTTCGTTTATCTCTTCATCTACCACCTCATCCACTAATGTGGATCTAAAAGCATCTGCATTCACTCTTGAACGAAAAACCAGAGGATCCTCATAGGAATCAACATCTCGGGTCAACTTCTTAGGAGCATCTAAAACAACATGCCAATCATCTCTTTTGGGATCTTTGCAATAAAAGACTTGGTGTGCATGAGAGGCAAGGATAAAAGGCTCATCATCAACTTTTGAATTGTTCATGAACTTTCTAAAATTCACAAAAGTTAACTTTGTTTCCGGATCAATCCAACATCCATTTACTCTATCTTCTGTTCATACCCAATCACAACAAAAAACTGTTTGCTTGAAATCAATATAATCCAGCTCAAGAATCAAGTTAACAACACCATAATAGGTCGCATCCCCATCAACATAGTTCTTATCTTTAGCGCTTGCCCTAAAGCTTGTCATAGCATTCATGGTAACCCCGCTGTTTTGTGTTGTCTTAGAAATTTCAGACTCCGCTGTGCAAAATGTATACCCATTTACACTATATTGGTTATATGAGGTAGCTTTAAAAGACGGGCCTTCAGCAAGCCTTTTCAAAGTGGACATCTCCTCTTTTTCCAACTGGTGAGGTGAAAATGCATAATGTTAGAATTCTTGTATAACCTAAATGTCAGAAATTACTAGAGAGCTATATATGGCTCATACAGACCTGTTCTCTAAGCCATGGAATAAAATTCAATAGTTTTTCGACTGTTTTTCCCTTTCGCCCTCTCCTCCTAGCTGGGTGGTTTTGTTGGTAAGACTCGTATTTCCTGTTTAAGAATAGGCATAAGTACAGAATGTTATCTACTAACTAGATTGGACATTAAAATTTATGGAATTTTAAGTATAAGTTGTGCATACTCTCTCCATAGAACAGCATCTTTAGAGCACTCTAAAACCCATCTTCTTGCTTGCTCGTATTGCAAATTTGAAAGCTTGTACACCCTTCCCTTTCTACCCATAGGATGCTCACTTGAACATCCCTTCTCTTCATCCATGAATTCTTTCCTTCCGCGACTATGACTTCCATTTCCACCTTCTGGCATGTATTCATTACAGTATAATATCGACTCTTCAACAAGGTAGCGCTCCGCAATACACCCTTCTGGATACCTTTTATTCTTCACGTATGTTTTGAAAGTTCTCATCATCCTAAAACAAGACACTAGTTAAACATTTTCATTGATAATCATCAATGAGCAATTAACTAATTCACTAACCTCTCGAAAGGATACATCCACCGAAATCTAACAGGACCACATATCCGTGCTTCCTCTGCTAAGTGCACTACAAGGTGTGTCATCGAAACAAAAAAAGAAGGTGGAAAGTACTTCTCAAACACACATAAAACTTCAACAATTTGTCGACTTGCAAGATCAAGGTCCTTTCGGCAAATAACCTTGGCGCAAAGGACATTGAAAAATATAGACAGTTGTCTAATGGCAGCAGCCAATGGCTTTTGAGTCTTGTAGGCGACATCAACAAGATCCGCAATAATAATTGTTGTATAACAATGTGATAATCATGTGATTTAGGACACCTGATTTGAAGGTCCTCCATGTTCACGTTATACTTCCAATTAGAACTGTACCCAATCGAAACTTTCAATGATTGAAGGGTTTGACAAAATAACTTCCTCTCTTGCTTTGAAAGTAAAAAGGGAGCATTTGGCAGAAATGTTCTATTCCCATTTTGGATTGGCCACATTTTTTTTCCGGATATTCAAATCCTTAAGGTCCAAACGAGCTTGAAGGCCATCCTTAGTCTTACCCTTCGTGCCCATTATTGTAGCTAAGAGATTTTCAGCCACATTTTTTTCCACATGCATGACATCTACGTTGTTACGGACATCCAAACTCTGCATATACATTCAAATTTAAATGATTAAGTAAATGTTAATACAAAAATGGAATTGATAGCTATTAATATTGTACCTTCCAATAAGGCAACCTAAATAGGATTGATTCACTAGACCACGGAGTCAAATTGTCATCCTCAAGCCTCTTTCTTTTCCTAGCTGCTACTTTTCCATACACATATTGAAGGTTTTTAACTTTTTCAAGTACCTTGCTGCCAGGCAACCGCTTAGGAGCTTTTCCATGTTCTTCTTTTCCATTAAACTGAGATTTTTGTTTTCTAAACGGATGTTCATCAGGAAGAAAGCATCTGTGACCCATGTAAGCTTGTTTCATTCCATGTTTAAGCCTAATTGATGATATATCTTCACCGCAGATTGGACAGCGCGCTTTCCAAAGATTTTTGCAACCCGAAGGTAGCCATAGGTCGGGAAATCTTGTATGGTCCACAAAAGTATAGCTTTCATTGTAAAACACTTTTACTATGAGAGTCATAAACTTGATCCAAGATTCCACAAATCAATCAAATTCATCCACTAGCGGTTCCAAATACACATCAATGTTTCTTCCCGGACTGTTTTTCCGTGAATTAACAATGATAGCATAGTAAATTCTTTTTTTCAGATGCAAAAGAAGGTGGAAGGTTGTATGGAACAACCATTACGGGCCAACAACTATAAGAAAGGCTCTTGTTTCCGAATGGATTGAATCCATCAGTTGAAAGCCCTAACCGAACATTACGTGGCTCAGCGGCAAATTCAGGATATCGCGGTATCAATTCCTTTCCAACAAGAAGAATCGATGGGTGGCGATGTATCCAATTGGGGAGGCTGATTTGAAATGCCATGTCATCATCTCAAAGATCCAAGGAATGCTAGAAAGTAGAGACAATTAGAAAACTTACACGAAACAATTTTGTGTGAGATGAACATATAGGAAAAATAATTACTAGAGAACAAGTAGCTAACCTTTATAGCCTACGCCTCACGCGGCGTGGCGTTAAAGGAAAGTATCTCAAAACTTTCTTTGGGACAAGCGGCGACTTATTATGGAACTTCGGCCTTATACCTGCCCCTCTCCACATGTAGGACACCGTTTCAAAGCTTTATTATCTTTCCAATACAAAATACAATCATTTGGGCATGCATCGATAGACTTGTAATCCATACCTAATGACTTGATAATTTCCAAAGAATCTGTACTATCGGGCAAGGTGTTACCACTAGGAAGGACTTCGCTTGAGTGTTTTCAGCAATGCATTGAAGCTGTTGTTAGACCAATTATGTGTTGATTTCAAGCCCACTAACTCAACTATGACAGATAACTTCGTGTCTTCAATGCTACATGATGGATATAAAGGTTGAATAGCATCATCCCTTAATTTTTGCTTTCATATCCTCCATTGAATTGTTTTGAGCATGGTCATCTTCTTCTTCATGATTAGTAGAAAGATTGTCATGTGAATTTAATTCATTCATACAAGCATCAAGGTCCTCAAGATGGATATGCCCAAAAGTGTCATTCACCAAATCAGGCATTCTAGGCTGCTCTCCTTGAGTCTGACCACTAACAGATCCCTGATTCTCACCATTAACAAATGCCTTATACCTCTCAGGGTTAGCCTCAATCGGTTTAAGGGGTTCGCCATGACAATACCATGTAGTGTATGATGGCATTATACCCTCGCAAATTAAATGTTCCCTCATCACTTCATAAGTTTTTCCATCACCAACATTATGACAATTTACACATGGGCAAAGATACCAATCAACACCCCCGGAGTTGCCTTCGGCAAATTTCATAAAAGACTCAACACCTGCCAAATACTTGGTCTGCGGTCGTATTTCTTTCATCCAAGCCTTGCTTGGAGAAGTAGAAGACATCTAGCACAGAAGTTTAGATCTCTGCCTTCTTTTACTTCACATAAACGAAGCAAAAAGGTTTATAAGTAGTTTATTGCGACCCCAAATGGAGCACAAGACAAGCATAGAATATACTTTACATATATAATAGAAAATAACATAATCAATTAGCAACAGTTCACTATGAAGTTGGCATGCCATATAACCCAAATGATTTTCACTATTCTACGATACGACATTTCAATTAAGACTATGGCTTGGTTACAAATTTACTAAATACCAGAAAACCACCGTAACAAGATATGATCTTGAAAAATCAAGCAAAAGAAAGACAAGAAAAAACATTATTCTTAAAGATAATTGACCAATAAATCTAAACATTTATAATTATATATACATTCATTACTATGAAGCAAGTTGCAATAGGTAATATATCCACATACACCTATTCACGTCAAATTCCAAATATGCACTATCAAACAACAAGGACTACAAACAAGCAGTGAGCCAAGCCCTAAGTCTCACTAACTGCTACAGAAGCATGTCATAAAAAACAGCAGAGAAGCTAATATGCATACCTCGGCTAATTTAACCTATGGATCAAATAAAAATACTCGCAGCAAATGTTCACGAAAGATACTACAAACAAGCAATGTTGATGAGGAAGTTAAACATTCAATCAATACATTGTTCTTCTTCATGGGCACTACTAAGTGTTAAGGTCAAGACCTAGTCAACATTCAATCAATACATTGATAAAAAAATTTTTAACAAATAAGTGTTCCACGGGCGTGGCAATGGTTTCCCTTCTTGGGTCTTGATCCAGTACGCTCCGTTGCCGACGACTCGTTCCACTATGAATGGGCATTCCCACATGGGTGCTAGCTTAGAGTCATCTTGAGTCTTTTTCAGAACTAGATCACCAGGATGAAAAGAGCGAGAATGTACTAGCTTGTTGTAAGACTTTTTCAGAGTTTGATGGTAAGATACCACTCTGATGGCAGTTAGGTCGCGCCGTTCTTCCAGCAAGTCGACCTCACGAGCTAGGACGGAGTCATTATGTCCAGATTTGACGAGCTCGGATCGAGTCGTCGTGACTGTCAGTTTGGTGGGAATAACGGCTTCTGTGCCATAGCATAAGGAGAAAGGTGACTCGCCTATGCTGGAGCGAGCTGTGGTGCGATGAGCCCACAGAATGTTCTCTAACTGGGTTGGCCATTGGCTCTTGTTTTTTTCAATTTTTTTCTTCAAATTTTCTAAGATTGCTTTTTTGCTGGCCTCTGTTTGACCATTGCTTTGAGCGTACTGGGGAGTGGAGAATGCATGAACGATCTTCCACTTGGCTAGAAACTCTTTGACTATTTTGCCCTTGAACTGGGAACCATTGTCCATCACCAGGGTGTGTGGCAAACCAAATCTAGTGATAATGTGAGTCCAAATGAAGTTTCTGACATATGACTCTTTGATATGTGCTAACAGAATTGCTTCGACCCACTTAGTGAAATAATCGGTTGCGGCTAAGACGAAGCGAAAACTGGTGCTTTTCTGTGGGATGAATGGTCCCATGATGTCCATGCCCTACATGTAAAATGGCTAAGGGCTCGCAATGTTAATCAACTCGTGAGCTGGTTGAATGATGTTGTGGCCGAAGGTTTAACATTTGATGCACTTGAGGACATATGTTTTGGCGTCGACCTGCATTCGAGGCCAAAAGTATCCTTGGGAGATCGCTTTGTGGGCCAAAGAGCGACCGCCGGCATGGTTTCCACACTCTCTTTCATGAATTTCTGCAAAAATTAACTGACCTTGTTCTGGGCTTATGCACCTCAAAAGAGGTCTGCCAGTGGATTTGCGGAATAACTTGTTATTAACCAGGCAATAACAGCGAGCTAGATATGGGATTTGTTTGGCTTTGGCACGCTCTTCTGGGAGTGTACCGTGTTAGATGTACTCGATGATGGGCTGCATCCATGTTTGACTCATCTGATCTCCAGAGAGTGGGCATAGGTCACTGACTTCTAAGACGTGTTCAGCTTGATAAGCAGGTCGGTCAACTACTTCAATGAGTAATTGCCTAGGGGCGCGGTTCGGTGTTTGGGTAGCCAGGTAAGCTAAACTGTCTGCATGACAATTTTCGTCTCGCAAAAAATGGTGTATCGAGGCTTTCTTGAAATAAGAAAGTAATTGATTAACAACTTGAAGGTATTTAGAAAGGTTACATTCATGGGTAGTGTACTCTTTAGCAATCTGGCGAACAACCAATTGCAAGTCACTAAAGACCTGCAGTTCTTGTACACCGAGTTGTAGCGCCATTCTGAGCCCCATGATTAATGCCTCGTACTCTGCCTCATTGTTGGAGGTCGCAAAGTCGATGCGAACTGATTTCTCCACCATTGCTCCATCTGGTGACACTAAGACAACTTCGATTCCACTTCCTCCGGGGCTACTAGAGCCATCCACAAAGAGAGACCAGACGATCTTGTCATTTTTCTTTGAGGGTGGGATGTCTGCTTATGGTTCCCAATGTAAGTCATCGACAGGGAAGTCGGTGAGGAAATCTGCGACGACCTATCCTTTCTGCGAGGTGCGTGGGACAAACTCGATGTGGTGTTCTCCGAGTTCTTCGGCCCATACTGCCATGCGAGTTGTCTTATTGTCCTTATGAATGATTTTCTTCAACGGGAGGTCGGTGAGTACTTTGATTGGGTGCGCTTGGAAAAAAGGCCTGAACTTCCTTGTAGAGTATAATAATGCGAGTACTGCTTTTTCGATGTAAGAATAGTTCTTTTCGGCTGGAGTTAGCGTCTTACTCGTGAAGTAGATTGGTTTCTCAGAGTTGGTATCCTCTTTGAAGATAACCAAACTGATAGCAAAGTCGGATATTGCAAGATAAAGCCCCAGCATTTCTCCATCTGTTAGCTTGGCTAGGACAGGAGGTGTTGTGAGATACTCTTTGAGGGTGGAGAATGCTTGGTGACATTGATCGTTCCATGAGAACTGCTTGCCTTTTTAAAGAAGTTGTAGGAACAGTCGGCACTTGTCTAATGCTCTGGATATGAATCGGTTGAGTGCAGCGACCATTCCTGACAACTTCTGTATCTGCTTCTTTGTATGCGGGTCGGGCATGTCCAAGAATGCCCGGATTTGGTCTGGGTTAGCTTCGATCCCACGCTGTGATACTTGATAGCCCAGAAACTTCCCGGAGGACGCTCTAAAAAGGCATTTTTCTGGATTCAGCTTCATGTGGGTTCGGCACAACCTGGAGAACGCTTGCTCAGGATGAGTGAGGTGGTCGCCTGCTTTCTTGCTCTTGACTACCATGTCATCAATATAGACTTCCATGGTCTCTCCTAATATGTCTTAGAACATGTCAGTTACCAGACGTTGATACGTCGCGCCAGTGTTCTTGAGGCCGAACGGGAGGACGTTGTAGCAATAAATTCCCTGCTCTGTAATGAAAGACGTCTTCTCTTGATCTTCCTCAGCAAGTGGTATTTGGTTGTACCCACTATATGCATCCATGAAGGAGAGGAGCTTGTGGCCACAAGTCTGGTCCACAAGTCGGTCGATTCTAGGTAATGGAAAGCTGTCTTTAGGTGTTTCTTGGTTGACATTGGTGAAGTCAACACAAAGGCGAACTGTGCCATTCTTCTTTGGAACTGCCACTATGTTAGCGATCCAATCGGGGTAATTGACCTTTCGGATGAAACTGACTTGCTTGAGTTTGTCGACCTCATCGTTGATTGCTTTTTGAAACCGTAATGATAGTCTCCTAGGTCGCTGTCGAACTGGTCGAGCATTAGGATTGACATTTAATCTATGGCATGCAACGTTAGGATCTATACCCGGCACATCAATATACGACCAAGCGAAAACATCTTTATTCATGGATAAAAAGTTTACAAGCTGGGCTTTGAGTGTGGGATCGAGGTTAGCCCCTACATAGACAAACTTAAAATCGTCTTCTGTTCCTAAGTTCACTCTTTGCCTTTCTTCAGCTTGTACTGTGTCATGTGGTGGGTGAACGTCCTCTGGGGGATTGCACTCTGTAGAGGCTTTGTCGGTATGATGAGTAATGGGAGTGGCTGTAGGAACCGGAGCGTCTTCTGTGGTTACGACAATAGGGTCTGAGATGACTTCTGTGGTCATGACAACAGAGGCTGGAGTAATTTTCTGAAGTTGTATTGGTTGTATAGGATATGGTGGGGCGATCTGTGGGTCTGAACAGGTGGAGCGCTGACTACGGGAGCGACCTCTGGGGTCCTGACTGTTGGATCAATAATTGCTTTAGCGACCTTCGGGGTCTGGACAGATGGATACACCTTCTTGCTGGAGCCCTCAGCGTTCTGATTTGGTGTGTTGCCTCTGACTTCAACGACCAAGTCTTTGGCCATCGTGTAGCTGGTGAGCTCGTTCTTTGTGTTGACTGGTGAATCGGCGGTCTTATTCGCTGAGAGGATTTGATTACAATGATAGGCCTCGAGCTGGTTGCTTCGAAGCTCCATCATGCCCCTAGGGCCTGGAAAACGAAGAACTTGATGCAGTGTTGAAAATAGCCTGCATTTGATGAATCCAACGCCGTCCTAGGATGGCGTTGTAAGACGACTTGATATCTAAGACGCTGAAACGCGTATTGAAGCTGACTTTATCTTCTTGTGATCCCACTGAAACTGGGAGTATGATATCACCAATTGGGTCGGCTCTGGAGCCATTGAACCCGTAAAGAGGAGCAATCGGATCTATGAAGATTGACTTGGGTAAGTTCATCTCCTGGACTATGTGGCAGAACAAAATGTCACATGAACTGCCGGGGTCAATCAGAACACGCTTAACTGTCCAGTCGCTGATTTTGACATGGATTACGAGTGCGTCATTGTGCGGGAGGCAAACTTTGTTGAGGTCGGCTTCTGTGAAAGTGATGTCTCTGGTGTTACGACGTGAACTTCGCGGGGCAGGTGCTGCTTGTGAGGAGAAGTGGTAGACCTCTTGAAGGGCGCCCACGCACCTTCTTTTCTCTCTGGACGAACTGACTGAGTCATTTGGGAAAGTGATCATGTGAATAGTTCTTTCATTATCACGATCAGAAGAGTGTTGACGTCGCTCATGACGGGAACGATCTTGGGGGCGCCCTCTGCTATAGGAGCGAGCTTGAACATTATGGCGATCAATGCGGGGTGGAGATCTACTGCGCACCCTTCGAGCCATAAGTTTGTGTTGCAGATCTCCATCAGCGATGTTGGTGTATTTCTTGATATGGCCTGCTTCAATGAGGTCCTAGAGGTAATGTTTTAGCCCCCAGCATGTATCAGTCTCATGACATTTTGCTCGGTGGGAAGCGCAGTAAGTTTTGTCAGGTCGATCTGTTGTTTGTCGTACCTCAGGTCGGTAGTATGCAGCTCGCTTTATCTTATCCAGTATGTAACTGGGAGATCATGTGAGGACTGCGAACTCTCGGTCGTTGTTTGTCCTGTTTCCCGACTTCTGCTCCTGCGGTCTGGACCGCTTTTTGGTAGGTGGGGCATCGTCAGAGATCGCTGCGACTTCCTGTTCCTCTGTTAAGCCGTGAAGTTTCAGGCTTTCTTGTAACTTAATGTACTTGTCCACTCGAGCGTATAGCTCGGATAGCGTTTCTGGACGTTCCTTCATCAGTGACCTAGAGAGGTCTGTGTTGCGTACCCGACAGGCGTTGGAGAATGCCAGGTGTGGTAAAGGATTCTTTAAGACCACTTTCCATGCATAACAATTCAGCTTTGAACCGTCCTAGAAACTGGCGAATGGTTTCATCTTCACCAAATGATAGCTGGAAAACTGGCGGGGAACAAACGACAATGAAGGTGATCGAACTCTAGTGCACTATAAAGTGCCAGACTTTGAATGTAACAAGCTTCGTGCTGACCAGGACACGTGCTACCATCATACATTGGAAAACGTGGTTGTACGAAATCTAGAGGAAATGCTCTGCTAAGTACCTCAGAAGTGAACGGGGACGAGCGGTATGTTTTCAACATTTTTTGGACGATCTGGGTGGCGTCCTTCTTGACTGCGTGTTGGTCGATCCGTTGTGACAGTTCGTTAATCTGTTGATTAACTTTGTTGATGCCATCTTCTGGTAAGGTACCTGGTGGATTTTGCGTGTCCACTTGAGCGCATAGCGTAACATTCTCCTGCCTGAGCAGGGTGATTTGCTCATTCATCATTCCTAACTAATCAGCTAAACCTTGGATTTAAGCTTCGAGGCTTGCCATGCTTTGTGGGCTTGAGAACTTTGGTTTTTGGTTTTAAGATTGTTTATGTGGTTTCTCAAGAAATCGAGACCACAGACGGCGCCAATGTAAAGGTGTGTTTTGGTCTTTCCCTTTACATACAAGGAGGGAGGGGGAGAACGGATTAGAATATGGTCAAGACCGAGTTCGTCGATGAGCGGACTGCCTACGTATCTTCTCTTGATTCTGGGGGGAGAGAAGAATCAGGTCTGGCGTAGTTCATATGGGGAATATTTATAGGTGATGAAAGTGAATCCTCACCCAACACGTGTAAATAACAGCACAAATGTAGGGTCAAGATTGTGGAGGCGTGTGAGAACTGTGCTCATAGGTCTGCTTGTAATGATGGGGATTAGTAGCCTGGCTTAGTAGCTTGCGGCAGTGGTCAGTAGCTGGCGGCAGTGATTTGCGTATGTGTAGCTTCATTCATGATTGCTTCTAGAAGATAAGCTGAGTCATGATATAGAATGATCTGTGTAATGATACGAACTGTTCTTGAGCGATCTCGTAGCTTGTCAATGCGATCTAGTGACACAGATTGGCGAAGTACACCAGAGATCGGTGTGGTATTTCCACCATGCTGAGCACGTGCTTGATATTCCTGAAGGAGAATATCACTCCCTCACAATTATCTACTACTAAATCATCGTGTTATTGCATTCATTCTCTTTACTTCTCATTACAATAATTTCATTACAAATTCAAATGAAAAACAACCAAAATACAATTAGTAAGCAAACAAAGATAGCTGCTACTTTCTTCAACCCTCATTCGAAATTCTTCTTCTCTAAGTTGGCACATAAAAGTGCATTCATCTTCTCCAAATCTATAATTCTCAATTTTAATTGCTTGTTCTCGGTGATCAATACTTCATGATTACTTACTTCCTGATTTCTTAGTTCTTTATCAACCCAGTCGAAGAACATACACGCTCTGGTCTTGGTCTCCCAATCATAGTTTCCGCAACTAAAAAACTTCTTTCATGGATGTTGGGAATCTGGACTAGACACTTTTATATATTGGAGAAGGGACACCACAGTAGCAAGATTTGTGCGAATTGGCTGAGTTTTTCGAAGATGACATTGTGAAAGTTAATTTACATGCAATTGGGGGTGGGGGAAGAACTAATTGAGGAGTTAGGGTTCTTAGTTATAGTTTATTTGATATGATTTATATACGAAATTGGGGAAGAAAGAATCATAAAAATTACCGTTGAAATAGCACGTGGTTCGTGCACGTGTGGGTGCGTAATCATCTTGCATCATAACTATTTTTATACTACCCCTTTGCCACATAAGAGAGAGCCACATTGGAAAATAAGGGACACGTAATTAGCTATAGATAGAGAAAAAGAATAAAAGAGAGACACATATAAAATAAATGGACGGAAGTGAAATAGAAGCCAACATTGCAAAATGTGGTATACTTCGTTACCCAAATTTGCTAAAAAAAAGTTTATACACAAATGTTTGATTTCATGTATAGTTCATTACCTATCTATGCATTTTTTTTTCAAAAAACAAATGATTAACCAATCAAAACAAAACCAAAAATCTCCAAAATTTTATTGGAGCCTCTTAACAGATCATGTGTGTTCCTGTAAAAATTTGAGAGCAATTGGAATTCTGAATACCCTCCATATCGGCTGTTGTTCCAGAAAATTAAGTGTTGAAAAACTGCAGGAACAAACTGGAAACAATCAACTAGTTAGGTGGTCAAAATAGGTTAAAAAAACTTCAAATTTTAACAGTAAGAACAAGTCTAATGGGGTGTTATATGGGCTGCTAAAGGGTCATATAGCGCCCCAAACACCAAAATGTCATTCCAATGGGGTTGCTACAAGGGTCTTAAATTTGGTTGGTGTGATAAACAGAGCCAAATTAGTGGCATTGTCTAGCAGCTGTCATAATAAGTTGTCAGGGGACGGACGACACAATTTCTGCTATCTGTACACAAATTAACAACAGACGGCATAAATTGTGTCGTTTATCAGCCGTTTTAATTAAATTGACGGACGACAGAGACTCTGTCATTTGTACTTTACAAACATAAAAACTGAAGACAACTGTTCTTCTTTTATATACAAACTCATTCCAATTATTCCAGAACTCACCAATCCATTCCATTCACTTCACATTCTATTATATTCATTCCACAACTCAACAATCCACATATCCATTCAACTAAACAAAATCTATTCAACTAAACAAAATCCATTCATTAAACAAACATAATTCAATTAATTCATTAAACATAGTCCATACAAACATCAATCAATACAAACATAAAAAAAATTCTAAACTAACTTCAGCTCGAACCCTCGTCAGGTTGACTCTTCTTTAATTTACTCCCTCCTCATGATTCTCGCAATGTCATTTATGACAACAACGTTTCTAACTCCACAGCTCTATCACATGACTTTTTCTTCTTTTCTCACTCGACCACCAAATAATGATAGTACTCGTCGGTTGTAGTCATAAACGAGTCACGCATCTCATGCATCATTAGTTGTAATTCAACATATCATTCCCTAAGTGTAGCCTACAAAAAAATCAATAACTTTAAGAAAAATCATCACTATAAACAAAATATAATTTGAGATTCAAAATAAACCAAATACTAACCTCATCTAGAGTGTCAAAATCCAGGACTAGGTTCGGAATATAACTTTGATCAACGTGAGGTACATGCATGTCGACATGCATTCCCTGAGATGTAACCATGTCATAACTCCATGGGTTATCGGGATCAGAAGGAGGTGGAGCAAAAACCTCATAAAGACCTTGAGATGAAGAGTAGGGATCAACAGGGTGTCACAAATCACTTCTAATAGCCTTTAGTCCACAAAGTCCATGTTAGTAGATTTGTACATGTTAGCAGGTGATGTTAGCACTTTTATGTATTTTATGAAATTGGTCTTTCACAACCTACTACGTACTAAAACTCAAGATTTTCTTACTCACGTGTTTTCATCTGTATGTTTTACAGTAAGGGTTTCGTTCCAACCTTAAGACAAGAATGGTATCACAACTGAAATCCTATCACCTTAGATAACTGAAGCTTTAATATTGTAGTGAGTATATTTCAAAAGGGTTTAGATTAGAAGTTGAGGTTTATCCTAAATTATTTAGAGTTTGAGTGGGGGAGATATGAAGAAGAAAGGTAGAATCTTGTAGGATTAAAATGGTTCTAAGCTAATGAAAACTTGAAAGCTGTTGTTGTATTGAAATGAATTGAAAACATGAAAGGGAAGATTGATTAAAACATTAAAATAAAAGCAAGCAAACAAGATTGAAGATTAAAACAAAGACAAGTAAATAACAAGTTGATTGAAACAAGAAAAAGGAAATTACAAGTTGATTGAAAGGAAATACAACAACAAGAAAAATAAAAACATAAATTGAAAAACAAGACAAGAAATTAAACAAACCAAATGGTTTGGATCCTAAGACAATGGATGGGTTCTCTCTCCTTTATTTTTTGCATATATACCCTTACTTTTGCCTTTTACATATTTGCCTTTCTCCATTACAAACTAGCTGACACCTCACACTTTCACTTTTGCTTTTGCTTTTGCTTTTACTTTTTGGTTTCTTCATGACCAAGGTAGGTTTAATGAGAAAGTCTTCATAATTTGAGATAAGGGCCTCCATCTTTGGTCTTCTGATTTGAGAACTTTGACTGTTGACTTTGATCGTTGACTTTAACCGGTTGACTTTGACTTTTTTAGCACTTTTTTATAGCAGCTATTGGTCTTCATAATAAGCATGATTAAGGCTCCTTTTGGTGCTGAGACGCAACTTTTATGATAAGTGGTCTAAAATACTCCTTAACCTGAAAAAGGCAATAAAAGCTATGAGTTGTCTTTTTGTTAAGTGTAAGAGGGATTGTAATACAACAATATACGAGTAATAAAACACACATTTGGGAGCTTATCATCACCCCCAAATAGCATCTTGCTTGTCCTCAAACAAGGATGATAGAGAAAACTAAGATCACAAACGAGTGATTTATTATCAGTTATACTAATCTTGTTTCGCAGAGTGCGATTGCATTGACCACATGCAATAAGGCCTTAAACCACTAGGAATTCCCTAGTGGACGAGCTTTAAGCCTCGTGAGAGTTTTCCAGTGAAGGTACTCACAAACTTCTTCTATTTAGTACAAAAGGTCTTGTTTTCTTATTTATTTTCAAAAATTTATACATCTCATTAGCGGGGAATAAGGACAAGCTCCTTTGAACTTAGAATAACATATATACAGTAATTTAATCATCAAAAGATAAATACATAAAACATGAGCAACGAAATGCAAAAGCAGAGTCGTTTCCGAGGCTTTTGGAGAGCTTCCTTAAGGTGGGTTCTCACAGGGGTGTGTTGCAATCACAACTCTCTGATAGATTCACTCAAGGTTTATTCTCTCAAGTGCAGTGGGCACTTATATTCCTCACATACTCAAATGACGTCCAAAGAAATCGGGGTCAATTGATCACACTTTCCACTTATTACCACACCATCCTATTCCTAATCAAGCTAGAGGTCTTTATTATGAGTTACGAGGGGCTAGGGTGATGGTTTAGAAAGAAAAATAAAGGGAAAAACAAAATCTGATAAGTCAAGAAACTGGGTCTTCAAGATAATTGTAACCAGAGAAGAACCTCGTTTTGTTTTTTTGTTTTCGAATTGTGATACATTCTTTTAGCCCTTTAGCTTTGTGACTCCATATGATTTTGAATTTTTGGGAGTTCTAACTTTGCTTTTGATTCTTTTTGTTTTTGATATCGTCTCCTTTTGATTTTGAACTTTTGGGAGATTCGATTTTTTGACTCCTTTGAATTTTTTGGAGTTTTGTTTTTGATGGGTCTTTCTTTTCTTCTATTTCTTTTCTTTTTTTCTTGAAGCAAATAAATGTTCTATTTTTGTAAAAGGTCTTCTCTTCTCTTTTCTGATATCCATCTAGTTCTCAATTCATCAGTTGAGTAAGCTTTTTATTGTGTGTTGTAACGGATTTAGAATTTTTGGTGAAGAATAAAAAGGCTTTTAGAAAGGGTGAAGGCTCAAGAGGGGTAACTAGAGAAAAACTATATTTTTGGGTTTTTAACGTTTATTTGGCTATATCAATCCAAAAAGGGCCTAAATTCCCTCATATGATATGGCGTGGTGATCAAGCAAGTGGATGTGTGGTTTTTCTATCCGAACATCGTTTGTGTCATCACTCAATAATCATTCAAATGAGGCTTTTAGCTAGATTCTCACAGGATATGGAATTTAATTGTTCTAACCTTGTCTTCGGAAACTCACTGCTATATACAAACAAATGCTGGTGCATTCTATTCATGAAAAGATGTAGAAACTATTGTATGTATATTAGTCTATTGGTGAATAAACTATTGGTGACTTGGTTGGAATTGGTGCTTCAATCGTAGGTTCATTATCAAAAACAAATTCATTTGAAATTCCAGTGACCTTTGGTTGATCATCTGGCATACGTATTTGATTGTCTATGGTTTTGCCAGATCGAAGAGTAGTGATTGCATTCACCTCACCCTGGTTTGGAGCAATACCAGGTGCAATGGTGAGTTCAAAGGTAGTGTTTGCTGGCTTAGGGTTCGGAACTGCTTGTTTAGAAAACACGCATTCTGACTCTTTTCTTGTGCTAATTGTTGAAGCGATTGTTGAATAGACGTCAGTATTTAAGATTGTTGGTTCATGTAATGTAACGCCCGTATTTAAAATACATAATTATTTATTAATTAATTTATTTATTTATATAAAATATGTTGGATTGGATTTGGGATATGTGGGCCTGGTTTCTGGGCCCGAGTCTGTGTTGGGCTTGGGTTTCAAACCCAAGTATATAATCACATTGTTATAGAGAATAGGGTTTTTAGAGAAGAAAAATAATAAAAATGGAGGCGGTTCGTTTGCTAGAGCGTTGGAGCGCGTCGATTCGGACTAGGAGGGATTGTGCGAGCTAGCTGGGATTGGTTCTCTTATTATTTTCTTCGATAGTTTTCTTTTCACGGTAACAGGAGGTGAGTAGTTTAGTTTTAAATATTTTTCCCCGTGATATAGACACGCTTAAACCTGCGTCGTCCAAAACCATGTTCTATTCATCTTTCATTTTCTGCTATTTTCTGTTCAAAGAGTATTCTTATTGTGAATGTTTAAAACTTGGTAGATTTGTTAGGACTATAAACACCATTAGGTGGTGGTAAAGGGAGGCGCGAGCCCCAAACCTCCTCCCCTGTAAAGAACGCCATTACTACCATTACTGTGATACTGAGGGATTTGTTTTTGTATTTATTTTTCGTGTTTGAACTGTTTTTGTGTATTGAGGGTTGTTGGTTGAATGAATGGTGGTAGGGGGAAAGTTTGAAGTTGGTTGTTGAGCTTGGATGGGGTGTCGTCGGGATTGAAACTTGGTAAGGTGCTGCCAAAGCTTGGAGGCGTTAATGGCGCCGGTGGTTGGGCTGTTTTTGGGTTTAATTGGAGTGTGAGGCTTCTACCTAGACTAGTGTATAGTTGATTGTAGTGAGGGTGCGTGAGGGCTGTCGAGTGGAGCTTAGAGAAGCCATTAATGGCGGCCCGAAATTATTTTCAGATCTAGTTTGGTGAAATTTGGATTGAAGGATTTGGGGATTTTTGTTTTATTAAAGTTGTGGGGGTTTTCACCCACACAATTTTCAATGGGTTTGTTTGGGGTGGTGTGTGAAGGTTTTGTGGAGGTCGATTTGGTGTTGGTGGTGGAGGAGAAGCCTGAGGGAGAAGACGACTTGGTTTGGGCTTGGGCTTTGGGCCAAAGCCTCTTGGGTTGTTTTGTTGGGCCGGTTTCAGTTTAATATTTGGGCCGAACTCAGTTGTGTTTTGGACCAATTTGGTTTAGTTCAATGGGCCGGTTTGTTTTGTTTTGATTGGGCCCGATTTTGTTTTAAGTTGTTGGGCCAGTTCAGTTTAAGTGTTTGGGGCCAAATTTCTAATATTGTTTGGGCCAGTCCATAGGACTTAGTAGAGATCCAAATGGGTCTTTCAACATTTAGACTTTTGGGTTCTAAGGTTTGGGTTTGGCCAGTTGGGTCCGAACCATTACCTTAGTCATGAGCCCATGAGCCATGTACATTGACCTTAGCCATGAACTATGGCTATGACCCTGAACCTGTCGAACATGGAAACGACAGTTTGACTTTGACAATGATGTGTTGACTTTGACTTTGACCGTTGATTTTGACCTTTGACCATTGACTGTGGAATGTTGATTTTTTCCAATTTTTCATATATTTAGGAATATGGACAAATGTAGTAATAAAATATTGTCGAACATTGTATAACCTTGGTTGTCATTATCTAATTAAGATTTGACGTGGGTAGTGTGTAAAACCTATAATATATTGGCACGTAATTAGAGGGGAATTCTGATAATAAGAATTTGATATATATGTTTTTATGAGTATTAAACTACATACGGACTTAGATTCATGGACTTTAGATTTTTGGGGATTTGATTGTGGACTGGATCAAGCTTAATTGTACTACGCGCTTATGTTGTAAGTTGTATGGACAAATCAAATGCTAAAATGCTGTGGAAGCTTGTATAAATTTGGTGGTCATTATCTAATTAAGATTTGACGTTGATATTGTGACATTATATAATATATTGGGATATATATATTAAATGCAATAGTTTTGGAGAAATAAATGTATAGACACTCCATTATTTTATCTGTGAGATGCTAGTAGAGTATTTGTGGTTATTTCCCACGGGATTGTAGCGTAGTGCAATAATATATTGGCACGTGAAAGAATGAAAGTGGTTATGAGATATAATTGAAATATTTCTTAATATTGTGGCTTAGTGCAATAATGTATTTGACATGCACGTGATATAGTGAAATGATTATGAGTCATAAATGTATGACACCCGAATAAATTACGTAACAAAAATCCTAGAACCTGACTACCACAACTCATGTGATTTGCCCTGTGTGGGCGTATGTGATATGATTGGCCCTTGTGTAGGGTGTATATATAAGATGTTGATTGACCCATGTGTTGGGCAATCGTAGCCGAATAGTGGCTTGATTATTCCGTTCGCAAAAATTAGAATGAGACGCGCGATATTTTATGCCGAATAGTGGCAGTACTTGCATAATGGCTTTCGTGTGAGGGTTACCTGGTGTGCGGCATCCCGCTCAGGGTAGTTACGCACGGAGTGGTTCATTATGTAAGGGGAGGCATGTGGATGTATATGTTCGGCGTTGGGAAGCGATTGTGGTAGTCAGGGAAACTAGGTAAGACATAGATACGACGTGAATTTTAGGGACACACAAAGAAAACCTTAATTAATATAATTATGGTAATATGTTGGTTAATGATATATCTTTAGATAGATGATTGTATATGGTTTGGCAGAAGGGTGGGTCAAACTAATTACTTGGGCAGAGACGACCCACTCTGTAATTGAGCATGGAATGCGGTACGTATATAATACGTTTGGTTGGTTATTTGTTTAGTTGAACCTAAGGCGCCTCGATGGAGGAACTACTTGCCTTATTTATTATGTGTATAGTTTGTTGTGTGGTTAATGGGAAGTTAAGGCGCCTCAGTGGAGGAACTACCTGCCTTCATTATTGTACTTAAGGATGTTATATTAGTCGTTGAAAGTTAAGGCGCCTCGGTGGAGGAACTAACTACCGTATGGTTTGTGTATATATTGGTATAAGTATATGTTGTATTTTAGGGCTACTCACACCAGCATTTTTATAATGTTGACCCGATTTGCATGTTTGCTTATCGGGTGTGTTCATTAAATGAACATAGTTGATAAGTTTTGACAGGTTTAGTGTTGAAGAACATTGGTTGCTGCTTGTGGTTTGCGTTAGCATCGCATTTCAAGATAGTTTTTGTTTTCCTTTGAGGTGATATAGATTTTCAGTTGAGATAAGGTTATTTGCATTTTCATTTGTTAATTTTTGTAATGAAGAGGACTTTTGTTTAAGTTAAAATTTTTATTGGTTTTTAATTATCCGCATATTTAAACTGTTTATGGGTTTTTGGGAGTTGAGAGTGCGTCACACCTCGAAAATCGAAGAGTCGGGAACAAATCTTGTTTTTTCCGAATTCTATCGAAATTCGGGGTGTGACATGTAAGCTAAGAAAGTTTCGCTCGTCCTATCAGTAGTGAGTGGCATAAGTTGTGCAACAGGGACTAGTTCACGATTATTGCTGAGAAGTTGTTGATTATAGCCGGAACTGGGATACTGGCTGGAACAAGGCTGTGGTTGGTTTGGTAGTTAGCATTGGAATTACTTGGAAACTGATTTTGACTTTGTTGGCACTAGTGATTATTTCCTTGGCGGTACGGAATAAAGTTGGTGGATGGTCGAACAAGTGGATTTGTGAAACCTAGAGGATCCATCTGTTGGGTATTCAGGTGTCAAGCGAAATTCGGATGTTGTCTCCAAGGTGCATTAGGAATGTTGAATGCACATGTCTCTTCTGATGGTTGGGAAGGGGAGGCATATAACAAGGGACAATAAGCATCAGGATGGTCAGGATTTAGACAAAGAATACATGGGGAGGTGTTAACGTTTATGACTTGTTTTGGGAGTTGATTGTTTACTTGAACCGCGATGGCATCTACTTTTTTAGTCAGGGATTCTATTAGATTTTTTAATTCGGGATCAGGTTTTACCTAAAAAATAGATGTTACTTTTGTAACAATGTCCTTAGATGATCTAGAAGAATCAGTGTTACCCCAATGTGTACCTCTCGTTGCTTGTTTTTCAAGAAAATTATATGCCTCAGTAGCTCCTTTGTCCATGAAGCAATTGCCGTTCATTATATCAAGTGTTTCTTTTTTATGATCGGAAATTCCATTAAAGAAGGAACGAACAAGGACAGCAGTGTCGAGCTGATGATGAGGACATTATAAAAGAAGATCAGTAAATCGACTCCATGCTTTTGTAAATGATTCATGAGGATTTTGGCAAAAGAATTTAATTTTTTGAAGCATTTCAGTAGTTTTCTTCTGAGTATAAAATTGTAACAGGAAAGCTTGCACAAGTTTATTCCATGTTTCTATAGATTGTGGTTGTTGTCCCGCTAGCCAAATTGACGCTTTATCAGCTAAAGTGAAAGGAAACAACCTAAGCAAGACTTGTTCGGTAGAGACTGATGGATGGTGAAATGTGGTAGCTACTTGTTGAATCCTACGGAGGTGATTGTACGGTTTCTAATGGTTTAAACCATGATAAACAGGTAACAATCCAAAAATGTTAGGCGGGATTAAAAAATCACTGGCAATATCCTCGAGTTTGATGCAGGAAGAATGTCCGTCTTATAAGGCAGTATAGAAGTCAAAAAGGGGTTTCTCTGCTGGTGGAGTTTCGTCGGCCATAACTAATGCAGTTAATGGCGACAAGGGATCTTGATGATTTTTATTAACAGATAAAGAACTGTGTTGAGGTGAGAACTTACGCAATTGTCTATCGTATTTTCTCCTACGATAAGTATGTTCAAATTCTTTATTATTACCAGACCTTAATCTCATATATTCAAGCATAAAATTAGATCTTATGCACAAAAGAAACTTATTATTACTTGAATTTTATTATTTTCTTAATTATTAGAAGTGAATAACGTAGGCCTAAGTTGTTGCTAATGCAGCAGTGAAGCTAAGAATACGTGTGCATAAACCGGCCAACAGCCAAGTCACAGGAAAGATATGAGGGAGGTTTTCCGTGCAAGCACGATCCTAATTAAGAAACCTCAATCTTTCAAGTTTCCTAGACACCATCGGAATATGTTTAAGATTTATGTGATTTTTTTTTAAGTTATTTAAAATATATGCATAGGATAAAGCTGCAAAATATTAATATTAATATTATTATTATTAAAATTTATGCACGGTCCTTATTAATTATTATTTTTTATTATTTTTTTATTGAAGCTATTTAAAATTACTAAATAGGCATATAAAATCTAATCATGCAAAGATAATATACTCAGATGTAGCTAGAGACTGTAGCATGTGAAGATATTCTACTTAGATGTATATAAATACTAATAGGCAAAGATGTATCATCTATAAATATTTCTATACGAACAGGCAAATACATATTAGTAATACGTATATGGAGGCTAATATGCAAATATATATAACGTATACGTATATCTACGTTAACAGGCAAATCTAAACTACTCATACGTAACTAGACATGTAATCAGGTGAAGGCACTTTACATAATATATATATACGGCATAAAATCCTATATATACTAAACATGGTACTTATATATATATAATCATGCACGTTATATATATATAATCATGCAAAACATTATCATGGGCATGTATATAGACATTAAAATGCAATTCATAAAATCATAATCACTCAAACGTGGATAGCGAAAAAATAATAATCATATCACCTTAGAGAACTACGAGAGAGGATTACCTACTACGTACTAAAACTCAAGATTTCCTTATTCACGTGTTTTCGTCTGTATGTTTTAGAGTAAAGGTTTCGTTCCAACCTTAAAACAATAATGATATCACAACTAAAATCCTATCACCTTAGAGAACTATGTGAGAAGGATTTTTAATTAGGTATTTTGAAGATTTCTTTTTCCTAACAATTATTTACTACACAAGTTATCTAAAATTTGCAAGTTGTTTCTTAAATAAATAGAGAGAGAAAGATAAGGAGAGGGTTAACCTACTCATGCAAGATTAGTTACATAGCTTTTTAGAGAGTAAAATCACCCCATCTCTAATGTCTCGGGTTCATAGACAAACCTGAAACTGATTCGAGTATCGATCCCTAGCAAGATGTACTTTGCTAGCATGAGGAGTTGTCGAGATATTTCATCTCTGAAATGTATTTTCAACTCCTGGTTTCATTTCACGCCATTTGGACAAAGATAAAAATCTGGATTCTCTAGAACTCGCGCGCGATTGATCCCAGTGTCAATGGGTCGCGTGCGCTAGCTTTTCTAAAGCACAAGGCTAAAAAATTTGTCGGACTCAGTCATTTTGTAACGTCAAAGAAAACCTAAGCCTATAAGAAGTGATTCTAGGCCCTTAAAACGTGCACTGATCCTCACATGAGCATCATTCACCCTCCCCTTGGGAGGGTTTTAGCTCATGATCCTAGGAAATATATGCAAATAGATGTTGGATGTATGCTGAATTAAAGAAGAAGAAGAAGAATGCAAACAAATGATTTTTTAAGCTAGAAAGTAAGAAATTTTATTTAGAAAACTAAAGTGGCTACCATTAACACTATTACACCAAACTAAAGCTTACTTAGAAAAATAATAACATGCATCCAAATGGAATGAATGGAGTGTCCAAAAATCAATACAAATCAGCCCATTTCAAGAGTTTTCTCTCTTTTCACCCACGTGAATCAACTCCCACCATTAATCACATTAAATTCTATCTTATCTCAAAATCAAAACAAATTGATACCTTGCATTTTTTTTACACTATTAGCACCTAAAATCTAGTCAACTTAATAAATGTCATGCAAGGTGTCAATTTGTGCCAATAATTTGCATATTTTGTCTTGACTTGCTTGATGACTCATCCAATCTTGTGGGCCCTAGAATTGACCCACATGCTGCGTCCAGTGGCGAACCGGTCTTTTGACATTTTTACAACTTCCTGCCTTTGCGTAGAGTTCATCGCACTGATCGTCTGATCAGCTCACTCGCCGAAATCGGAGTCCTAGTTCAAGAGATATGAGCTTCGGAAGTTTGATGCTTTTGTGCACGTAATCCCTTTTTGACTTGGGATCGTCCTGTTGGAGTTCCTGGGTTTTAGGCGGGTTTTGTTGAGCTTTGCATGAGCTAACTTGGAAAACTTTACATAGACACACTATTCCATGCTTAAATACTGGCTTTATCCTCATTTTTACATTGGTTGCGCAAACCTGCAAAAGCACGAAAATACGATTATTTCATGATTATTAAGCACATAATTAACCGAAATGTTATATCTCTACGGAGTTTTATAATACAATGTAGGACCATTTGAGACGTGATCCCGATAAATGCCGTAGTCACCATTATAATATAATTATAGTGATGTCTGTGGCCACAAGTCTTCATTATTTCTAAGGTAGAACCTCCACTGACTAGCTTTTCCCAATGGGCACATATTCTCCGGAGGAGGGTGTGGAATGAAAATGATTTGGTGCCAACACCTATCACCCAGGTACCACATGATGGTACCTCCAAACTTAAAGACAACTCGACGCATTGTAAGATCATATGAACGACGTATATGGTGAATCGCCTCACACATCCACTCATCATCCACGATATCCCCAACCACATCCTCAACATTTAATTGCATATACTTTGCAGTATACCATGGTGTCCACTGTATCACCATTGTTGATCTAGTCTCGAGTTGGTTACGGTCTAAGTGAATGTTGTAGCGTTTTTTACCAGATTGGTGTTCTTTATAGTCATTTATCCATGCTCTAATCCGTGGGACAATATCACGGTTCATGTTCATTCTTATAAGTGGAGTCACTGTAAGTACGTACTCATGTCACTAATACTATAATAATAATAATAATAATAATAAATATCAAAAACAAACTTGTAATTTAATATAAAGTTATAATACTAAAAATTTAAAATTTACTTGTAAAAGAAGGGTGAAGCCACCATATGGACCATCCACAACATTATTATTAAGTCAGCATGTTTGATCCAACGCGTAAATCAAAACTCCTGATAGGAAATTAATCAGTCTAATTAAATAGACTAATCTAACCCTAGTTAAACCGCAAGCGCACATCTATCGTTGAAAATAGTTGCGACAAACGGGTCGATCCTACAGGGATTGCTACTTCGGACAAACGGGTATTAAAATTATACTTAACTAATTCGAACAATATTCTTTTATGGAAGTTTGAATTACTATTAACTAAAATTAACTAATTACTACGAAAGCAATAAATTAAATGGATTAACTATTAACGAAGAAAACACTAAGGCATTCGAATCCACCCTAGACCGTTGTAGGTTATCCTAGTCAAATCAGTTTATAGTTCTCTTTTAATTACAAGTAGCATGAGGGAAAGGTAACCCTTGCTTGCTCGAAGATGTGATCATGAAGCTCTTATATTTATTAGATTGATTGGATTTTAGCAAACGAAAATATAAATCCCTAGCAAGAGTTGTCTTTTTATAGCACAACTCTTCACAGATTTATTTAAACGATAAACGTAGTGCATTTATATTAATAAGAGAATAATCTAACTATTAATTAGTCGAGACATGAAAACATGCAAGATATAATTAATGAAAGTAATCCTATTACTATCTAAAGAAATCAATCGAGTTTAATCTTTAAGTTCCGAGAACAGTAAACTAATTAAACATAAAAAAACCTACGCAAGTCTAGGGCTTCATCTAAGCCCTAGCTAATAGTTTAGCTACACATAATAATCAAACTGAAAATAAAGTAAAGGTTAGGAGAACTCATGTTAACAGTGAAATCTCCTTGGCTTTCCTTCGTCTCGTTCTCGATTTCCGTGCGTCTCCAATTCTTGCTCTTCGGCTCTCCAGTGTTATGTTCTGTCTTCTCTGTTCTAGAGCGCCCCCTCTCTTTGTTTTTTACTTGTATATATAGAGGTTTCGGTTTTAGCAGTGTTTGATTTTGAATGGAATTCGAAGTCGATCGCAAGAGTTTCGGTTTCGATCCAAGTCCGAATTAAAGGAGATGCTGTTTTGGTTTTCCTTCCTATTCGCGAGAATGAGTAGAGTTTATGGTAATATAGTGTGTGGGTTATTTAGTTGTTTGGTTTGATTTCGATTAATTCGCCAGAATTTAAGGGGGTTTTGTGGTTCTGTTCGTGAGAAGTGAAATGGAGAAGGAACTAATGTTCCTGTTCGTGAGTGAAGCGAAGGGTGGAGACCGATCAGGTGCTCCAAATACTATAATGAGGTGAGGTTTTAATGTTTGGTTCGATGGGCTTTGGTGTATATGGGCTGGTCTATTTAAGTGCTAAGAATTGGCTTGGTACACATGGTCCGATCTTAAGCTATTGGACCCAGACTAAACTTTAGGCCCAAATTCCATTTTCTTTTATTTCCTTTGTATTTACTTAATTGGGCCCAACTTTACAGCACCTTTTTCTGGTCATGTCCTCACTTAAATCTTGGCTTCATGTGCATTCACCAAATACTCATAGCCATAGCCTTGTTACTCCACTGAACTAGATCAACGTGCACACACTAATATCTTCGAATCTCGACAGTTTCAACACTTTTAATCAAGTTAACTCTGATCCTGCAAAATCACTAAAAACACACTAATTAAGTCAAACGAATAAATTAAATGAACTAACTAATATAAAATTGGGTGTAGATATATGTAACGTTTATGTGTCTATCAACTCCAAACATAGCACCACTCCAATCAAACTTATGAATGTATTCTAACCAATCAAAACACATTATATAACATAATCTCAGTGAACGAACTATCACCCGTGGGGAAGAAAACACTGCGTGATTAAGTAAAAATATAATGCTTGCAAGTATCTATCCCGATTTGTACCCGTTGGATACTAACTTTCGTCACTCTCTTTAGTCTTGTCCAGCCATGAACTCATTTACAAAAAAAAAATGTTTGATACACCTTTTAGACCAATGCTCTGGCCTTATATTAGGCCATCACTCCTATGTGTAATCAAAAGTCGAGTACCACCCTTCTCCAAACGTGATTGTCTTTCCTTTTCCTACGTTTATTCCCGTGAGCATAGTAACATCAATTATTAGAGTGATGCCTATCTCGCCTTTCGGAAAGTGTGAAGTGTAAGTTGTGTCCCACCACTGCTCGATCAAATCATATATTAAACCACCGTCGGCATTTTGATAACATTGAAACAATGACCCAAATAGATATTGTACTAAAATTTCATTTCATATATCTGCAAAACAATCTCCTTTGGTAACCATTATTTTTCACCAAGTGCTCACGGATGCCCAACAACACCGCAATTTCATCTCCCTGCCGCCTAAACATTTATTCAAAACACTTCATTAAAATTAAAGTAAATACAAATTAGGATGTTAAAACAAAATCAAATTTAACGATGAAATATTTACCATATTTATACTAACACGATGAGAGATGTGTATTTTTAGGTTTCTAGCCAATGTAGAATGTGTTAGTGTAGGGGTGTGCATAAAACCGGCTGAACCGACAAAATTGACCGAACCGAACCGGTCAGTTTCGGGTCGGTTATGTTTATGAGTCAGTTTGGTTCGGTTAAGTATATTTGAAAACCGATAAGGCCGGTTCTTTTATCAGTTTAGTCCCATATCTGACCCGAACTGACCCGCTATATATAATATATATATTTAATTGATTTAATTTAAAAATATGTAAAAACCAGTCGGTTCGGGTCAGTTAAAATCGGTTAAACTGTAACCAAATCGGTTCGGTTCGGTATCGGTTCGGTTGGAATTAGTTCGGATCGGTTCGGTTAGAATAACACAGTCGGTTCAGTTCGGTTCCAAAAAAATATAAACCGATAGGGTTGGTCTGGTTGTCGGTTTATACCTAAACCCGACCCGAACCGACCCGTGTACACCCTAGATTGATTGGGTTTGGAAATGGAATTACTAGAGGGTTTTGCAAATTATAGACTTCATTTTCGTCCTCATCGGCGTTTAACATTGATGTTGACTCTTTTGTCAATCTACTAACTGATTTTTAATTGAAAACTCATTTATCCTTATTACTCGTTTTGAGTGGCATCTGCAGTTCTAGCATGATCAAAGGCAATGAGCAAACATATATACTATATTCAAATAAAAACATGCGACGTATCAACAATGTCTATAAAAACATAAATTCCGCTCATACAATACAATACCATTTCGGGCTCATACAATACAATCTCTGCTCTCTCACCCGTTCCTTCATCTTCAATGGATCTCAAATGAACTAAACTATATATCCACTTTGGTATTCGCATCACTCTCACCAAGATAAACTACTTCCTCTTACTCTCATAATTTTTCCAAATAACTACCATTCTTATTCCCTCGCCAAAACCATAAACTCCCAAAAGAGTCCTCCACGTAACATGTGATTTTAACCAACGGAATGTAAACAATAACCAAAGAATTGTAAATTTAGGTAATGAGAACAACACAATCAAGAATATGGCAACAACAATTATATAAGACAAGCCCAAATTCCATCTCCATAATTTATTACTCGTTTCTTCAATCAAACTATACCCAACACAATCACAACTTTGAAGTGTAGAAAATCAATATTAGAGGGAGCCAATGCAATAACTTTACACAACATGATCTTCCTTAAAACGCTTTTCAAATTATCAAACAACCACATTTAACGATAGTTTATATCAAATAACATTCAAGCATTCAATTAACAAAAAAGCTCTCAATTAACAAAATGTGCATTCAATTAACATTAAAAAATGCATTCATTTAACAACTCAATTAACAATTCAACAATTCCAGAATGTTACCTTTGAGTGATTTGGGTGAGGAGATCGAGAGAGTGTGCGAGGTTCGATTTGTTTGAGTGAAGGAGTGAGGAGAGGGGAGTTGTTTGAGTGAAGGAGACCAAGAGAAGAGAAAAGGAGAAAGAAATTTGCGTTTAAGTTGTCTGGACAATACAGACAACAGAGTTTCCGTCGTCTGTTGCAACTTAGTATACAAACGGCAGAGTTTCTACCATCCGCCTCCCGAAACTACAAGCTGCTAAAAACATGATTGGAATAGTTTTTTCATTTTGTGTTGCCAAATTTGGCTAGGCAAGCTAAAAGGCATATGTGACACCTTTTAGCAGCCCAATTTAACATCTCCACGTTGGACTTGCTCTAAACGACCGACTTATCAAATATACTCCTATAAAAATATGAAATTATTTAGAACTTTCTAAGTAAGGAATGAATTCAACTCACAAGGCTAGTAGCTACATCTTCTTGCCTATGGACTGAG